>NC_140589.1:1717799141-1719278307 GCF_964204655.1 Triturus cristatus
ACCAGTGCCCGAACCATCATCACTGGTTGCACACCCACTCAGCCCTTGTGGTGCCACTAACTCAGTGACCAGTGAGGCCACGCATGTGGCGGTATGCCCCCACTGTTCGATGGCTCAGGCCTACACTGCGGTCCAGCAGGGCACACAAAACATGAGCTGTTCAGACCACCGGGATGGGGCATCATCGCAGGCTGCACACCCACTCTGCATCTACAATGCCCCTACCTCAGTGGACCGAAATTCACCGTCCCGTGGCGGTGTGCATGTGCCGGCCGCAGTGCATCCGGTGCACAAAGTGTGAAATGGGAATGGCGTGGAGAACGTGCGTCCAGTCGTTTTTAATGGCAGTGTCACAGGTCCTGTGATACCTGTGCTTGATGGGTGTGGTGTGGGTGTAAACCAGCTGTCAGGGAGTGGCTGTGGCGTACTGATAACTAGACCTGTGAGCAGCAGATCACTACAATGAAAAGCTGGGCCATTTAGCGTTGTTGTCTCTCCCTGTATGTGTAAACGGATTGGGCTGGTCTGGCGTATGCCAGTCCTGCGTGACGCTGTGAACAATGACTCCGGAGCTCTGGGCGTGGTTCCTTCCTGGGCTGTATGGGGAATCAATTGATGCAGGTGTCCCTGTTGTAGTGCTGCCGCCACCCGGGCCACAAGCGCCACTGTGTAACCATGTAGTCTTGGTATTGTGTGCATTAATATTGGTGAGTGACTTGCGTTCTTCACACGTTTGGTTGCCACATCTCGCTACATTCAGCTATTGTGTGGCTGAGGGGCCATGCTGTTTTTTGGAAGGTCCGCTGTCCTGTTGTGCGCTGCCTCGGTGGTAGTAGGGGGGGGACTGGGGGGAGGTCCTGAGGGTAGTGGCAGTGGGTTTTGTGGCCTTCTTGGGTGTCGGAGATGCATGAACTGTAGATCTATAACATGTGTTGGTCTTCAGATGTGATTCTGGGCTGGGTTGCTTCTCAGGTGAGGGAGGAAGCAGGTTATTGAATATAAACCATACACCAACCAAGGAAGGTATGTAAGATCTTCTTCAGTAAGATTCACAGAGAGAAATGCCAAGGGGTCCTACTTTGTGAAGATTCAAGTTGTAACTGACCAGAACCTTTCTATGACATATTGCATTCTATGTTCTATGCACAATACATTCTTCCTTTTGCTACAACTAGGTAAGTACTAATACAGAAGAAAATTAGACTTCAAAAGTAAACACAGCACATCTTCCCCATTAAACAATACAATACTGTTGTGTCCAAATAATTATTCCAAGGGCCACACTTACCACTGGCCCGCAATATTAAGTCGAATAAGGAGCAGTTGGCAATGTGGAAGGTTCAAGCGTTTATTGGCCACCACAGAACTCTATATAGAGGAGCCTCGTCGATCCTCACCCATCAGGTGCGCCGAGGAAGACTGCTGGCTCCTTGACAGTAACACACTTTTATACATTATCAGTTCAGCATACAAAACCTTATACGTGGAAAAGTACCAGTTAGTCCCGGCGCCCCTAATGAGCTCATGCCTATATCCAGTTTCGGTTACACATACAAAGGGTTACTATCTTTACAGAGAAGGTCGACGGGGTGACTCCCTTCTCGTCCCAGGTCTAAAGGAATTTGCTTGATACTCCCTTTTAGCAGATGTGACCTTGCTTCTCAGCAATTCAGCCTGTCTCCTAACAAATGTATGAAAGGGGAAGCAGATGGTGGGCGGAAGAGACCATGTGATTCCTAAACGAGAGAGTCACAATCCAAAATGGAGGCTGTTCTGTTCTCGGCCCTTTCTGTCGTACTAAGCATAACGGGAATCTCGAACCCTTGAATACACTATAACTAATCATACTATCATTAGATATACTGCGCTAATCATACCATATCAACTTGAACACCTCAGAACGGCCCTTTTAGCGCAGCATAGCTAATGACGGAGTCAATCTTCAAAAATACCCTCATCGATCTGCATTAATTCATGCATCTCCTTCTGAGTCCACTGGGTATCTATCCTGGTTTGGTTGGGCTTGGGCCTAGGGATAGATCGGCGAACCTGAGTAGCACAATATGCACAGCAAGCGGGCCCGCACTGGAGACAAAGGCAGCAGGTGAAAATGAACCCTACTACTCCCAAAAGAATCATGAATAATTTCCATCCCCAGGTAGTCACCAGATCCCAAAACCACCCGGACAGGGACCAAGTACCAGTCTCAGTGGGAATTTCAGAAGCTAGCCGATGCAGTTTCTGGATGGCTAAATGGACGGAAGGGGCGGAGTCAGGTATATATACACAACAGGAACTGCCAATGACTCTACAAGCTCCTCCACGATCGGCCAGGATGACATCTAAAACAAGACGATTTTGAAGGGTCACAAGCCGGGTCGCCTGGAGCTCCATCGTGATATTAGTTAATATCCCTGCAGTAGTATTAACCACCCCTTCCACTACTCTGGATAGCCTCCGAATCTCTTTACTAGTGAGGATGGGCCCCCATATGGGCAATACCCCTTTCATAATATCAACAAAGTGTTGAGCCGGATTGTCAGTCTGGTCAGTGGCATCATTACTAGTGGCTCTAGCTCCCAGACTCCGCCGACTTAAGGAATGGGACCTAGGATAATCAGAAGGGGCTATGTAAACCGGTGGGTAAAGGAAGGACAAGTAACATCTACCTGCCCATCCTCTGGGTAGCCAAGTGTATGCGTTTTCACCGCACACAAAATAAACATTGGGAGGGGTGAGTGTTGGGGGACTGCTGAACGTCTGTAGTCTATAAGTGTGATTGCATCTGCTATAACCTATGAATAAATGTCCAGTACCCTGCACGCAGAAAGAGGAGGATGTATTCAGCACCGGGACCGGAATGATTTTGTCATCTGAGACATTTCGCTCCTGAAAATACTTGAAATACTCAGTAAAGTTAAAAGTCACGAAATCCAATACTTCATCCCTCAACCAGGTATCATTTTCATGATCAGTGTACACGTTCATGCAGGCAGTAGGATCAAGGGTACCATCAGTCCCCTCAGCATTAGGAGTAAAACCCTGGTGTTTCTCTATATAGGCTAGAATTAAGGCATAATCCTTCTCTGAGAACCGACGTTCATCTATAGTGTAGTGTTCATACAGCATGGATAACATTTTGAACCAGGCTTCGCAACTACCTAAATAAGATAAGGGCATTGATATAAACAAATCTTGCTTATGCATCACTGACGGGAGGAGACCACAGACCCAACAATCAGTAACATTTGTGGAACTATGAGTCTGGTGCAGCATCTCAATGAAGGCATTATGTACATACGTCTGTCGGTGCCTTTCCTTATGAGGGGCGAAGGTCTGGAAATGATGCTCCTTAGGAGCAGGAGTAGACACTATCATGGTGTGTACAGGATGGCGGAACTCTAGATATATAAACAATCCTAAGCACAATACAAATGATACAATCAATATAGAAATGAAAAAAGTTTTAACACGCAAACTCCATGAGGAGAACATTGGCAAATGCGGGGGAATGGTACGGGGTACTATGGGACGCCCTTCTTCAGGGACAAAACGAGCAAAAGGGTACATTTCTCACTAAAAGTCCAATATAATCTCGGGAAAAAGGGGTCTATAAGCAGTCCGACCTGCCGGAGGGTGCTTCTTTCCAGTGTCCGTATAGAGCCTCACAGGCAGACTCCTATTGTTCAGAAAAACAAAAAGTAAAAAGGTAAAAACTTCTCGCGTTGGGGTCACACTTGACGCGACCCGTGTCGAAAGGGAACTCCACCTGGGCCCCACCAACTGATCTATGTCTCTATCTTCGTTCTGAACAGAGCTTCACTTAAAGTCCCATGCTCTCAACGAGTTCAGTCCGGTGTTCCAACAATCCTCAGGTCTTTTGCTGGAGCCTCCAACTTCGCTCATCAAGGCTAGACCTGGGATTCTTTATTTCCGGGGCCGCAGGTGATATCGGTCCCGACCAGGGGTTTCAGGATTAACAAACAAAGTAGGCACAGTGGGGTCAGACAAGGAGCTGGGCTCCCGACCAGATACTTTGCTTTGGGCAATTGAGTGGCCACAAAGAGGGGATTCCAAACCCACACCACTCTCCCCTCGCCCGTCAACCTCTGTGCGGGTGTCCAGGGAAAGTGACTCTTCAGTACTGGGATCGTCTTGAGATGGCAGGCCTTCCTCCTGGTCGAGCTGTTCCCTTGGCAATGGGAGGGGAACTCGCTTAAGATGAGAGATATGGATCCAGTGCTGCTTCCCTTCGACTTTCACCGCCGTTCGCGTGGCCAGGAGCACCTGGTATGGCTGGGACCAGCGCGGATCCAAACTCGACTTCCGTTGGTAGTTCCGGACCAAGACCCACTGTCCAGGTTCTACACTGTGTCCAGGACCCTCCGGCAGGGGCTGCAGTACAGCAGATATCTGTTGATGAATGGAACGAAGATCTTTAGTCAAAGCATACAAATAGTCAGTCAACATAGGATAGTCAATGTCCCTGAAAGATTTGGGCCGGGGCACTCCCCACACGTTGGCAGGTCTGCCAAAAATTACTTCATAAAGGGAGATACCGCTCCGTGAATGGGGAGTAGTTCTCACAGACAACAGGGCCAGGGGCAGGAGATCAGGCCATTTTAATCCTGTCGTGTCCTGAAGTTTAGCCAGTTTCAACTTCAGAATCCCATTATATTTCTCAACCAGGCCCGCTGACTGAGGATGTCGGGCTGCGTGAAACTTCTGCTGGATGGACAGACCTTTGCATACATACTTAACTAAATTAGCATTAAAGTGTGTCCCATTGTCACTCCAAATCACCCGTGGCAACCCATATCGAGGGAAAAACTCTTTTACCAGAGCCTTCGCAGTTGCCAGGGCAGTATTTTCTTTTGTGGGATATGCCTCCACCCATTTACTGAAAGTACAAATCACCACTAGCACGTATTTCAGATTATTAACTCGCTCTAGCTGTATGTAATCCATTTGGAGTACTTCAAAAGGCAGAGTGGGTGGCGCAAAATTACCCGTTAGGACGGGAATACTACCCCCGGGATTATGTTGGAGACAAATTATGCAATGCTGGACCAAGCTCCTAGCTGTCTTGTGAATATTAACATTATACCAGACAGGATCCAATGTTGCACAGATGCCCTGAACTCCTACATGCGAAGGTCCGTGTGCCATAGATACTACCGCATTTACAAATGCGTTTGGCAGCAACCACCTACACTTTCCTGATAAGTCAGTCCAACACCCATTCTCATCAAGCCTCCCCACCTGTTCTTGCCAATATGTCAGCTCTTCCGGGGTCACTTCCTTTTGTAGCTCTTTCACACTATCTATGGTGTTGTTAAAAACCCCTGCTTCTATCATTCTTGTTACTACAAACATGGAAGTGGTGTCAGACTGGGCTGTTTCCTTGGCGATTCTATCCGCAAAGAAATTTCCCCTCCCCACATCATCAACTATAGCCTTGTGTGCACTGCATTTGACTATGGCCAAGGTCTTAGGCAATGTTAATGCGGCTAGTAATCGTTCAACTAATGGTCCATTCTTTATTTTCTCGCCATGAGATGTCAAGAATCCTCTTTCGGCCCATAACCTCCCAAAGCTATGTGCTACACCGAACGCGTACTGGCTGTCGGTGTAGACATTTAGCCTCAAGCCTTTCCCCAACTCACAGGCCCTGAATAATGCAACCAATTCGGCCGCCTGGGCCGACCGGTATGGTATCTTGGCTGCCTCAACTACCGTTTGCAGGGTAGTGATCGCATAAGCCGCAGCTGTCGTACCATCAGGTAATTTGAAACATGACCCATCAACGTACAATTCTCCTTGGGCATCAGATAGTGGGGTGTCAGTTAGATCTATCCGGCCCTTTGTTTCTTCTTCAGTTCAAAAGATACAGTCATGTATGTCTTGTCCACCGTCTCCCAAAGGGAGGGGTAACAACGTGGCAGGGTTCAAATTAACACATCTTTTGATCGTTATATGAGGTGCAAACAGGGTCAATTCGTACCCTGTGAGACGCGCACTAGTTAAGTGCTGCGTCTGTGTCCTGTTCAATAATACGTCCACAGCATGAGGCACCATCACTGTCAGATCCGTATTCAGGACTAGCCCTTCCGATTGTCTGATTGCTATTGCCACTGCCGCTGTAGCCCTCAGACAACTGGGAAGTGCTCTGGCGACATTATCCAAAACTGCCGAGAAATATGCACAAGGCCTTTGCTTACCACCAAAGTCCTGTGTCAACACTGAAAGAGAACAACCGTCCACCTCATGCACGTAGAGCACAAAAGGCTTCCGGTAGTCAGGGGTGCCAAGCACAGGAGCAGAGCAAAGAGCAGTTTTCAGAGCAGAAAAAGCGGTCTGGCATTCGACAGTCCAAGGTAAAGGTTCATGCACATCCTTCGTAGTCAGATACAGGAAAGGTTTAGTCAAGAGGGAATAGTTAGCAATCCATTGGCGACAGTAGGAAGTTATACCAAGCAAAGTGCGGACATCACGTTGCGTGCGAGGAACAGGCATGTTAGTTATGGTTGCAATGCGTTCAGAAGTCAACCGTCTTCCCTCCTTCGACAGGAGATGACCGAGATAGGTCACCTCCGGTCGACAATATTGAAATTTAGAAAGCGACACCTTGTTACCATGAGTAGCCAAATGCTGTAGCAGGGCAACCGTGGCATCGCGGCAACCATGTTCTGTATCAGAGGCCACAAGGAGGTCATCGACATACTGCAATAGTACATTACCTGACGGCAATTGTAAAGTATCCAATACTCTTTTCAGTGCTTGACTGTAGATACTTGGACTTTCGGTATACCCCTGGGGGGCGCGACAAAACCTAAAGCTGCGGCCTCCCAATGAGAAACCAAAAATATGTCTACTATCTGGATGAATGGGAATACTAAAGAAAGCATTCTTCAAATCAATCACCGAGAAAAAAGTCGCTGTGGGAGGAATCATGGTTAAAATGGAATTAATATCTGGTACCACAGGATATTAGGGCACCACAATTTTGTTAATCTCTTGCAAATCAATCACAAATCGATAGGTATCAGCATAATCAGGGGACTGGGGTGCGGGAGCTCGTTTAAGAATCGGAAGAATAGGGCTGTTACAGATATTGGAAGCCGTTTCCTCCACCACTCCTGTTTTAATCAAATCAGAAATAATGGCCAGTAAAGCGCGTTCTCCCTCGGGGGCTATTTTGTACTGTGGGATCCTCGGCAATCTGGCATTCTGTTTCAAAGTGATAGACACCGGGGGAATTTGTAAGAACCCTACATCAGTGTTCCCCAGGGCCCAAAGATCCCTCGGGAGTTTTGCATGCTCAGGGGGTAGGGAGTCCGTTTTTGAAAAACATTGAATGGAGGGGATAGAGGTATTTCTAATGGTCAGGTAAACTCCATCGGGGGAGCAATAGATACGGGCATGCAGTCTTTTTAATATATCCATACCTAGGAGATTTTCCCCACACTGGGAGGTGAGGAGGAAAGGCGAATCTATCGTTACTGGTCCCAGAGTAAGGGAAAGTGGCTTAGAAATGGGGCTTACCACCGGAGTTCCAGAGAACCCCACGGACACATTATTCTGGCCAGACAGAGCGGCCCCCGGGACCAGGGCGCGTGAAACAGAACTGTTCATAGCCCCTGTGTCAACTAAAAACTTACCTGATGCATCCAGTAATTGTGCATGGACATAAGGTCCAGCTTGATCTATCGGGATTGACACATGCCCCTTACTCTGTCTTTGGCTGTCCTATGCTTGAGAATATCCGGAGCCTTCGTCCGTCACACATCCTTCATTATAGTATTGTTTACCTTGGTTTTGATCAAAATACCTCTGACTATTCTCACCTCGGGCTGACTGTTCCTGTCTCGTGTATCCACCTCGGTGCCCACTCATCCTTCCCCGTCCACGACCCCTCGAAGCATTATTCTGCTCATACAACAACGGGCACTGGGCTCGCCAATGCCCTTCCTCCTTACAGAAGGCACATTGATTTATGCCTAAATCTGTTCGTCCAACCGTTTGCGTGGGTCCCGCCCTTCTTGGAACGAAATTCTGCAACCCTCTTCCTCTTCCTCTACCCCTCTCTACTTGCTGCAGTAACACTCGTGTTTTCAAGTCCTTCGACTTCTTTTCTGTCTTATCCTTGCTCTCATTTTCCCGATGCTCATAATACTGGGCCATGCTTAATATTGTGGAAGGCGTGGTGGTCGTCCAGGTGCTCTCAGCGGCCTGTAACCGGGCCGATACCTCAGGTAGCAGATTTGTTACGAATCTATTAACAAATAAACGCACACCCCCTTCCGTGGCCAGGTCCTGTCCGCTGAAATCAATGAATACTCCCTCAAACCTCGTGAAAAAATCGGATACACTTTCATCCTTCTTTTGCTTACAGGCCGTCAGTTTATCCCAATCTACTTTCCGGGGTGGGATCAATGAATGCATATGGGTTATTATTTTTTCAGGTAAGGTCAGTATCTCAGATCGGGGCTTGTTCCCCGGCTTACGATCTCTATCCCAGTCCCTCAGTTGGTCCCATGTCCCACCAAATTCCGTAACATGGTCCTGGTCATGTACCTGGCGCCAGATATCCACCGGTACCAATAAGGCAAAGAATAATTCAATATCTGCCAGCGTCATCACTGCTGACGAGGCGGCCTCGGTCAGTTCTTTGTAATATGCAGTGGGATTTTTTCTAGGATCTGGCAACTGGCTTTTTAGGGACAATACCTCATACGTTTCCAGGGGGTATAGACCCATTGTTCCTGGAACCGGGCGTCCACTCTCGGACGGGTGACGACACCTTGGGCATCCACCACTTCGGTAACCTCAGGATGGTAGATAGGGTGTACTTCTCGCATAGGGAACTGGGAGAATCCGGCGGGAATGGCAGGCTGCAAACGAGTTCTATAAGAAACCAAAGTCTGCACCTTCCCATACACTTCTTCCGGCGTCAATTGAGATTTGTGAATCTGATCATGGATATCATACAATATAGCCGGAGTGCTCCCTCCTTGGTGTACCTGTTCCCATAAAGAAATAAGACGGTTGGCCATATGTTCCAGGGCATGCTGCTGCATCACCGGTTCATAGTCCCTCATAGTACTCCAAATATCGGAAAGAGTATAAATAGGATGCCGCATCCATTGGGACGCTTGTGTGGCAATAGTTTCCCTTTCTTCCGTCCCCAAGGCAGAACGAGTGAACAACCTCCTACCCTCCGTTAGACTGGCCGGATGTATTGGAGTAGTTACAGCTGTTACCGGCGTCGTACTGGCGGAGGAGGAGGGCAGAACAGAAGGGGAAGACATTGACCCCGGCGACAGCTGAGGGGTCCCAGCTGCAGCTGCCGTCAATAAATTAGGTAGCATGGCCATAACTTCAGACACAGATGTCGACAATCGGGAGAGGTCCGGCAGGGATGGGGGAATAGGAGTGGCCGGAGGAGCCGAAGCCGAGGCCCCCAGAGACATATTCGGGACCGGGGCCGAGGCCCCTGTCACCTCCGGATATATTCTCTGCGGTACATAAGGGGGCGGTGGCCTGGTGTCTAACAAGTCCTCTATTTCATCTTCCGCATTCGGGCGGGTCACATAGCTCTTATCAACCTTTAATCTAAATTCGCGATTTATGCAGTCCAATCCTTTTTCTACTCTGCCTCGATCATAGGCCATAGCCTTCTGAGTTATATTCTGTCCCGCCTTGGCTCTAGCTACTTTCTCTTCCCTCATTCGCCGTTGTTTGGCCTTCTTCTGCCATGCAATTAGAGCGTCGAACATGGCCTGCCTACTTCGCCTAGAAAACAGTTGTTCCTGTAGGAACGCAATTTTCTTCTCATCAAATGAACCCGTCTTGGGCCATCGTAACTCCTCATTACCCTTAGTGTACTTATGCCACAGAGTGCAGAACAATAAGGGAGAGATCCCATGTTTGACATACATAAAATGGCTAGGACTGCCCTCCGGCGGGGCGGGTTGGCTCTCAGCTAATCTGGAGTCACTTGTTCGGCAGCAGCAGCCAAAACAATTCAGTTTGCTAAAACAAGACATTTTGGTTAGTTTTCAGACACGTACACACAAACAACAATCAACATGAATCATACACAACATACAATCTATATCGAAGAACCAAGCCCGTCGACTCTGGTTCACAGTTCAGACACCAAACTGGATGCGGGATTCCCGCCACCCTTCTGGCTCACCGCTAAGACCAGCCCCCAACGAGGACTAGCCCCGTTAGGAGTATGCCTTGTGGCTACCCAGTCTAGGTCGCAATCCATCTATATTCCTTCGGCGCGCCGTTTTAGTCAAATCAATCAAAAGGTACGTACTTCGAATCAAAACACTGTAATGCTAAACCGATCAAGCAAGGCACCACTCTCCGGTGCGCGCCTTCAAATCAATGCACCGCTGTCCAGCGCGAGCTTCAAACAAATGCAGCCAGTGTTCAAATCAAAAATGCATCGTTCTCAACGAATGCTCTCATGCTCTCAAATCAATCAAATAGCGCACCGTCTCCAACGCGTGCTTCAACAAAATAATGCACCGTCTACAACGCGTGCTTCAAATCAAATCAATCTATACTCACCGGGTACACCCAGATACGAATGTTCATTCTCCGCTGCCAACTTCTCCCGACCAAATCAGTCCATTTCTGGGTTAAGCCCGTAGGACCCCGGTGAGGGGTGACTAGCAGCAGGGGACGTCCCAAAAAGCCGCGCAGAGTGGAAGAAATCCTCAAGCTCCTCTCCCGCCAACCGGTCAGGACGCCCCCAATCCCACCACCCGAATACGGGGGGGGAAGACCCTGTCAAGGGGTCCCTTCGTGGTCGCCAACTGTTGTGTCCAAATAATTATTCCAAGGGCCACAGTTACCACTGACCCGCAATACTAAGTCGAATAAGGAGCAGTTGGCAACGTGGAAGGTTCAAGCGTTTATTGGCCACCACAGAACTCTATATAGAGGAGCCTCGTCGATCCTCACCCATCAGGTGCGCCGAGGAAGACTTCTGGCTCCTTGACAGTAACACACTTTTATATATTATCAGTTCAGCATACAAAACCTTATACGTGGAAAAGTACCAGTTAGTCCCGGCGCCCCTAATGAGCTCATGCCTATATCCAGTTTCGGTTACAGATACAAAGGGTTACTATCTTTACAGAGAAGGTCGACGGGGTGAATCCCTTCTCGTCCCAGGTCTAAAGGAATTTGCTTGATACTCCCTTTTAGCAGATGTGACCTTGCTTCTCAGCAATTCAGCCTGTCTCCTAACAAATGTATGAAAGGGGAAGCAGATGGTGGGCGGAAGAGACCATGTGATTCCTAAACGAGAGAGTCACAATCCAAAATGGAGGCTGTTCTGTTCTCGGCCCTTTCTGTCGTACTAAGCATAACGGGAATCTCGAACCCTTGAATACACTATAACTAATCATACTATCATTAGATATACTGCGCTAATCATACCATATCAACTTGAACACCTCAATACATATACGTTTAAGAACACTATTACCTCTGAAAATATAATTTAACTGGTAACATAACATTTTTATAATAAATATCAAACTAATTTTGAAGAGGTCACCTCAATATGTGCTCTCAGTCAAATAACATAGTCTTGTAAATATGCTAAATGTTTAACCTCCTGTCCAAATCCAGTATTTGGTTGCATTTCAATCTCTTTTTTGTCGAAATTTCTATTTTCACAGGCCACAGTATCCTTTCCTGCATTTCCTTTCTTACCATGAAGATCACCATACTTACCAAGCCAACTGTAACCACTTCTGTTGACTTCATCAACCTCAACCTCTGTACTCACATTCTTCTTGCTCTCTTTATATCTTACAAACTGATTCATGTTCCACACTCGTCCATCACTTAGTCTTGCAAAAAATGTAACACTTCTAGGATTTCCAAAGGATCAGAAAACCTATTTTCACCTTTCTTGACTCTCTGGGGCAACTTAACATGCACCTTATCTCGTTTCGTTACCACACAATCTTTAACCCCACTTTTCCTGTCCACAAACTCTTTGTATATGCCCTGTGCCTTCACAATGTTCTCTTTCATCACTTCTGGTGAGTACTGGTGCAATCTAGAATTCACCATCCATCCTTGGCTGTCCTTCATAAAAAGTACTCTACCCCTCATGGTTGTGAATGGGCTGTACCCCGTAACGGACAGTGTAGTGTAATACATCCACCCTGTTTTCTTAATGCAAGCCATCCAATTCAATTATTTACTTTCTGCCAATTGCAATGTACTCTTCACTACATGATTAAATCTTTCCACTTCGCCATTGCCACTGGGATGATAAACTGAAGTAAACTTTTGTTCAGTTACATTGCGATGAAGGAAACTTTCCGTCATCTTCCTTCTAACCTGTACGCCATTATTCGTAATTAGGTTTTTTGGTAAAGCTTCCATTTGAAAAATATCATCTAGGAATTTCAACACTATCAGTATTAGCACAATTTACAAATTCCAACTTAGGCCATTTAGAGAAGTAGTCTATAGCTACCAAGGCGAACTATGAATCACCCTGTTCCCCTTCAATTGGCCCCATGTTGTCTACCCCCAAAGTGTCCTATGCCATTTCCGGACAAGGCAGAGGATTCAACTGAGGTTTCAGCAATACCTGTGCTTATCTGCATCCACACATGAATCACATTGTCTAACTGTTTTTTCACACTCTGCGTCAATGCCAGGCCACCAGTAATTCTCTTTAATACTCCTCTTGCTTTTAACAATCCCTAAGTGCCTATCATTACACAATTTATAAATGGAATCTCTTAACTTCTTGGGAGGACCAACTTTCATTCCACTCATGACATTCTCATTCATCACTGCTAGGTCATTATGCACCTCCCAGAAATTCCTGCAACAGCTATCCAACAACCTCTTTTCAGGTCAACCATCTATTACAAACTTCTCAACCCTCTCCAGGGTGACGTCCTGTCCACATGCTTTTTGCCACTCTTTCCCCGAAATGGCATTATTCCTTACGTCACCCATCCAAGCTACACTCACTTCCTCCCCCCTGTCAGTGACAACTTCTTACAAAGGTAAATTTAACCTACTTAAACAGTTCTGCCACCTTATTTCTGACTCCTGTGAGACATCACAAGATGTTCCTATAGTCCAATATTCGTATAGACATTCTTGCAATCCTGGGTGTGGCATTAAATAAAATTTCCAAAGATAACACTTTAGGCAAAAGTTCATGGTCAAATCTCACTTCCCCTTCAAATCCCCACACAAAATTTCTAAAACAGCTCTAAACCCCACACAATAGTTGGAGTTTCGTCTCTATAACTGAGTATCACTCTGCTGCTGGTGATAAAGCTCTTGATGCAAATCCTACAGTGTTTTCTTTTTCATGGAATCTTTCTGAGACAACACTGCCTGATGCCCCTATTACTGGTGTAAGTGGTAGAAATACATTTAAGTTTTGAATCAAAACCATGTAAATTTTTTCATTTACTAATATTCTCTTTAATCTGTTCAAATTCATTATTTAGAGTAACTGACCAACAGAACTTAACTTTATCTATTAAGAGCTGGCCTAAAGGAAGTTTTCTCAGGACAAATCTGGACAAATTTAGCATAGAGATCCACTAGCCCTAGAAATGACTGCAATTCATCTTTATTTGTGGGTGCTGGTGCATCTTTCGCTGCATTTAGAAGCTCTTTCTTAGTTCCGATTACTTCTGCTGTGACCTTATGTCCTAAGTAATCTAATGGTTTCACCACAAACTTGCACTTAGAAAATTCAGCAGTTAAACCATTTTGACAAAGTATCTCCAGTACCTTGTGCAACCTACAGTCATGCTATTCCCTTTTTTCCCCCATGACCAAAATGTCATACTGAAAGAATATTGTTCCCACCTCATTCTTGAATAAATTGTGCATTAGTTTCTGAAAAAACGTCACCAATGAAGCAATGTCGAATGGCATACGGGCATACTGATAGCAACCTTGGGGGGTTATAAAGGTCGTTAAACATTTGCTCTCCTCATAAACCTTTACCTGGTGCTATGAGGATACCGAGTCTATTGAGGTAAACTATTCCATCCTTTTTGTTAACTATAACATGTCGTTAATTTTAGGTAGAGGGAATTTTCATATCACAATGTTACTATTATGGTACCTGAGATCAACACATAAGTTGATCATACCATTGGCACATCTGGCAACTACCAATGGAGCAATCCACTCAGTGGCATCTACATGTTCAATGATACCAGCCTTAAGTAGTTTATCAATTTCTTTAGTTCACCTCCCCTCTTAAAGTCCCTTGTATCTCTCTAAAGTTTTGCACTTTGGGAACCTCATTTTTTAAAATAAAATATTCTTGTGGCAATGCACATTTAGCATGTATATTTTCCCTGAAAATACTTCTTGGTAAGTTTATATGAAAGCTACACTATTCTGCCCATTGCTTCCTATAACTAACACCTGTTCTTTACTGTTGGGGTCAAGAATGGTGTTCAGAGCTCTTTGATTGGCCCACCGCAAGGCCGATAGCCCCTCCTAAGCTATATAGAGTTTGCCCAATGATTTTCTACCTTTAAATTTGAAACTCAACCTCCTAAATACAACGGATTACGGAAATACAATGGATTATCCCGGGAAACTCTCTGAAGATACATCTGGTGGTGACCGGGAACTCCCTAGTACTCCAGCAAACTTTTCTTTCCAAACCCATTTGTCTGCTATAGCATAGGGTGAGCCAGAGTCTGCTACAATTAGCACTTCCACTACCCCAATCCTTATATCGCACACAGGTTTGCTCCTTGACTGCTTGTAAAGGTGATTGACTTTATCAACCTCCAAGGGTTCTTTGATACCCAGCACACAGTCATTGTTTTATATTTAGACTGTGATCCAGACACATCTGATTCAGACTCTGAGTATGAACCTTCCTTAACCCTAGCCAGACTCTCGCTTTACTTCCCTTTCCTTCACACCTTAGCAAAGTGCACTTAATTCCTTTGCATTCCGGTCCCTTGCAGGACACGTTTTATTGTATGCCATATTGTCTTTCTCACCACACCGATAGCACTTCCTTCCTTTGTACTTAGACATGACCTTTTTGCTTTCTTCCTGAGCTTGTTTTACCCTTTTCGCTTTCTTCTTGAATTTACAGACCATCTCTTTTGGTCATCTTTTGAATTGGCATCTTCTGCTATTGCACACCTATTAGAAATGTCAGCGTTTATACCACAGAAATGACATCACTCAAAGGAGCTTCCCCATATATTCATAACCTCTCTTGGATATGTTCATGATTCACATGAATAATTATCTGATCCCTAATGAGTTCATCATGTAATTCCCTAGGACCAGCTTCTTTAGAGCTGAGATGTTTCTTCCTAAAGAAAGTGTGTCTGTGGATCGTGATAAGCAGTGACATGGAATAATACCTGTCCAAATCCTCCAACGCATGTTGCAAAACATAAGAATCATCGAAGCTCCACGATTTCTTTTCCATGGCATTATATACTATGAGCCCTGGAGGACTTATAGAGTGTAAAAGCATTTTATTTTTTCTTAATTGAGCTAGCCCTTCATCTTCAATTGTATCGATGTAATTTAAAAATACACTTTCCATTCATGCCATTTAATGGATGGATCATGCGTGGATGTCAGGAATAGTTGTGGTGATTAAGGGTGGGCGTAGTGGACGTAGTGGGGCTACGTGAAGCAGCGCGTAGTGTGCCCAAATCTACGCACACTCGCGCGCTACGCATAGCCCCACTACGCACCACCCGCCTCCCGCCCGCCCTCCTTTTAAATCAAACCCCGCAAGTAAAATAAATAGGAAGTAAAGAAACTTACCTGAAGCGCGGCATCTCCGGGGCCCCCTCTTCCATTTCCAACTTCTTCTGACAAATGCGCATGCCCGGACGCCCGCGCATGCGCATTTCTCGCAAGAAATGCGCATGCGCGGGCGTCCGCACATGTGCATTTGTCAGAAGAATTTGGAAATGAGGAAGAGGGAGCCCCGGAGACGCCGCGCTCCAGGTAAGTTTGTTTCACTTTTTATTTATTTTACATGCGGGGTTTGATTTAAAAGGGGGGCGGGCAGGAGGCGGGCGGCGGCGGCAGGCAGCTACACTTCGCCCTGGGTGTGCGTAGCGCTAGCCTGCTTCGCCTACTTTGAAAACTGCGAAGCAGGCAGCACTACGTACACTACGTGGGCAAAGCGTAGTGTCACGCCTAGGGTTAGTGGTGATGTCAATGAAATTGTATGTGACACACACATGACTACTCCTCTTTAAGAACAGAAAAAGGATAAATCCAATTGTTCTAAACTAGTCAATACGGAGCTAACTTGTGTACCAAATGGACCCTTATGCTGTTACTAGCAAAATTAATGCATAGATCAGTAATATAAGCTGTACCATAGCAGCTTCATGAAATGGGCATTGAATATCCTGTGAAACCTCTAGAGCACACTAGTATATAGGCTCACAGTTAATCGAGTAGACTGGCAATATGGCCATGATGTACTACACGTACTTCATCCTCTGAAGAAACACTAGTAAGCAAAAAAACAAAAATTCTGAGAACGACTCCTAATATGGCCGCTGTGTACTGTATGCATGCCCATGATCAGCAACACAGTTTTCTTGAACACGTCATTAACTCCCAATGTGGGCACTGCATACTGTACGCGCAAGACTAGTATGCAAAAAGCTAGGAACTTTGGTCACAACTCCAAATATGGGTGCTGCTTGCGGTAAGTGTGCCAGCAATCAGCCACACAATTTTCCTTGACATGTAATCACTTTCAATATGGCCACTGGGTGCTGTACACACAGGAGTGTCGCGCACAAGTGCACTCAATGGGCCCGATTCACAGAACTAACTTAAGACAAAATCCTAAACTTACTACCATTTTGGTATTCACAGAAGGCACTTACTCATTTTGGTATTCACAGAAGGCACTTACCCATTTCGGTATTCACAGAAGTTAGGAGTCCTAACTTTAGGACTCCTAAATGCCTTTTGTGAATACCGAAAGCCTTAAAATTAGGATTTTTCTCAGTTTAGTAGTAGTAAAGTTAGTAGTCCTATCTTTAGGACTCCTAAACTGAGAAAAATCCTAATTTTAAGACTTTCGGTATTCACAGAAGGCATTTAGGAGTCCTAAAGTTAGGAGTCCTAACTTTACTACTACTAAATTGAGAAAAATCCTAATTTTAAGACTTTCGGTATTCACAGAAGGCATTTAGGAGTCCTAAAGTTAGGAGTCCTAACTATACTACTACTAAACTGGGAAAAATCCTAATTTTAAGACTTTCGGTATTCACAGAAGGCATTTAGGAGTCCTAAAGTTAGGACTCCTAACTTCTGTGAATACCGAAATGAGTAAGTGCCTTCTGTGAATACCAAAATGGTAGTAAGTTTAGGATTTTGTCTTAAGTTAGTTCTGTGAATCGGGCCCACTGTCTCTATGGGGCTGAAGTCCTCGCTCTCTGTCCTGTGCTTGCAAGTCGTGTTGCATGACAATGAGCAGCAGCAGGCTTATTATGCACACCCACACTTACTATCGCTATGGCAGCTGAAATCCTCACGCTAGGTACAGCACTCTTCGTGTTGGCCTAACTTCCCTCTGTACTCTGTGGCCGGATTTTGCTAATCGCTCTCACCATGGTGGCTATACTCCAAAAACTTTGCTCACACCACTACATCAGATGAGGCAAGATGTGATGCCTCCCACAGCATACCACAGCCGGGTTCCTGTAAGCAGCCGACATCTGCAGGTTCATCGGGAGACAACTCCTCACTAATTTTGTTGAGTAGACATCATACACCAACCAAGGAAGGTATGTAGGATCTTCTTCATTAAGATTCACGGGAGAAAAGCCAAACGGTCCTACTCTCTGAAGATTCAAGTCGTAACTGATCAAAACCCTCCTATGACATATTACATTCTATGTCTTATGCACAATATGTTATTCCTCATGTTACAATAAGGTAAGTACTATTACAAAAGCAAGTAAGACTTCAAAAGTAAACACAAAAAGAACAATTGATGGACAAAATGCAGAACAATGTCATGCATTTATCCCGGTACAGAGATCTGGGCGTAAATCCAACGTTTTTTGCTCACCATGCCATTCCAGGTTGGACCCGACCATATGCAAATCAGTCTTGACCCTGCGCCCATTGGGAACAGTTCAGCCCGAACTGCCAGGCCAGGTCCTCCCTGGACTGGAAACAAGCATCCAAGGACCGATTTCGGGCTTTCAGCCCTCATCAGCCAGGATAGCTTGACTCCAGTGGCATGGAGAGCACGGGACACACATCTGGGCATACCCATCCCACTCAGGGTGACAAATACAAAAAGAACAATTGATGGCCAGAATGCAGAACAATGTCATACATTCACCCCAGTACAGACATCTGGGCCTAAATCCATTATTTTTTGCTCACCATGCCATTCCAGTTTAGACCCAGCCATATGCAAATCAGTCTTGACCCTGTGCTCAATGGGAACAGTCCAGTCAGAACTGCCAGGCCAGGTCCTCCCTGGACTGTAAACAAACATCCTAGATCGTTTTCAGGCGTTCAGCCCTCATTAGCAAAGGTAGATGGTAATTTCTTAAGTAACCTTTCCTTCTTGTCTTGTACTGTGTCTCTCCACTGTCCTTTCTTGTTCCCCTTTTGGTTTCCTCCCAGTGACCAAGGGTTGAAATGAGTTATTGTAACCAGTGATGTGATTTACTTTAAATGACACTGAGCATTTCACTAGATCTCTAAGTTGGTACCCTTGAACAAATGGGCTGATGATTGTGTCAACCATTTGTGACCTGAATTAAACAGAGAAACAAATTAATCTCAATCCTAGAGTCACTTTCGTCACAAAGAGGCTATAGTGCTTGGTGACTTGAGCATGAAGATTTAACAACAACCTACATACTATTGTCTGTTTATTCAACATTGAAATTCATCCACAACCATGCAAAATCTGAACTCCAGTGCACACTGAATGTAAAGCACAGCTCTGGAAGATATTCCATGACATGCCAGGTGACGGTAACCTAAACTCTTTGTTTAGGGACTGGAACTCCAGGTTCAGACCATGATCTGATTGGCTGTGCTAAAGTCTATCGCTGGCAGTGCGGAAAAATGCAGCATGTAGGTGCAAGTCTTTGAACAATCATGGCAAGAATAAATTACAGCTCTACATTTTGATGCAGTGTATCATAGTGTGTGTTCGGAAAACCTATCTATGCCAAATTACTATATTTGCAACAATGGCTTTGGCAAACCAATTTACCTGTTTCCGCTCTGTCACCATCTCTTGCTGACATCTAATCATAGATCCTGATATTACACTTTATTTAGTCACCTAATTATTAAACTTCAAAGTGTGGAGGCGATAAGTGCTTTCATTCTTAGCAGGGTGAAACAACTTAACTTGCTTTTAAATAGAATTTTATGCTGCTGTTTCTTGGTGCTGTAAATAATAGATGTAAATAGTAACAATTATTAACCCCTTCACTGCTGGGCCTTCCCCCCCCCCCCAAAGCTAAGCCTTTTTTGGGCTATTTGGGGTAGTTTGCGCTTAGGCCACTGTAACTTTTTGACCACATAAGGTATCCATGCCAAATTTGCGTCCTTTTCTTCCAACATCATGGGGATTCTAAAGGTACCCAGGGTTTGTGCATTCCCCAGGAGGGGACCCAGAATTTAGCCAAACTGTAGCTAATTTGTTTTTTTTGATAAATGGGAAAAAAGGGTTACAGATGAAAGCGACTGTTTTTTTCCTGCAAATGGTATCAACAAAGGGATTATGGTGCTGAAATCACCATTTTCCCAGCTTTCACGGACAAGAAGACTTTTGTCAGAAAACCAAAAGTTTTTTACACAGTTTTGGCATTTTTCTGGGACATTGCCTATTTTTGCCATTTTTGTGCTTTCAACCTCCTTCCAGTTAATGGTAGAAATGGGTATGAAAGCAATAATGGCTCCTGGAAAGCTATACATTTCAGAAATGTAGACAAACTTCTGAATTCAGCAAGGGGTCATTTGTGTAGATCCTTCACGGTTTCTTTATAGAAACTAACAGTTGAATATTGGAAAAATTGAAAATTAGTTGAAAAAAACAGCCATTTGTGTCAATGTTTTCACCTGTAACTTCTTCTAATTTTGACAACTGTTTGAAGGCAATATATCGTTACATCCGCTAGACCTTTCTGGTTGTGGGGATATATAGGACTTGTAGGTTCACCAATAACCCCACGAACCCAGAGCCAATAACGGAGCACTGTTTTGCATTGGTTTTTTATTATGTACCGGGTATATAGAAATTAATTTGGGGAAAAATATACATGAAAATCGATATGAAAGACACCTATGTATTTCTGAAATGGGAACAAAATATAGAGTTTAGAAACAGTAGATATTTGCACATTTCCAAAATTGTGTGTACCCATACTAGCATGAGAATTATAGGACATTTTTCAAAATGACTTCTTTTTTACACATTGTCTATCATTTGGAAGGCAGAAATGCATCAAAAGTCAATAGGTAATAACAGTTCCTCTACAATTCTGTGTTACTGTAAGTCTCCCAATAAAAATGGTACCTCACTTGTGTGGGTAGGCCTAGTGCCCGTGACAGGAAACAGCTCAAAAGGCAACGTGGACACACTTTATTTTTCAGTGAAAACTGACCCTTGTTTTGAAAAGTGTCTAGCTGTGACTTCGAACCCTAGCTCTGCCGGCACCTAGGCAAACCTAGCAAACCTATACATTTTTAAAAACTAGACGCCGAGGGGAATCCAGAATGGGGTGACTTGACTGGCTCTCACCAGGTTCTATTACCCAGAATCCCTTGCAAACCTAAACATTTGTTACAAAAAAAAACAATTTCCTCTCATTTCTGCGGTGGAAACTTCTGGAATCTGCGTGGATCCACAAAATTCCACCCACCCCGCATTCCCCAAAGTCTTACAAGAAAAATGCTACCTCACTTGTGTGGGTAGACCTAGTGCTTGTGACAGGAAACGGCCCAAAACGCATCGTGGACACACCACATTTTCACAGTGAAAATAGACGCTTTCTTTTGAAAAGTGCCTAACTGTGACTTCGAACCCTAGCTCTGCCGACACCTAGGAAAACCTAGCAAACCTATAGTTTTTTTTAAACTAGACACCCAGGGGAATCCAGGATGGGGTGACTTGACTGGCTCTCACCAGGTTCTGTTACCCAGAATCCCTTGCAAACCTAAAAATGTGTAAAACAAACCAACATATTTTCCTCACATCTCTGTGGTGGAAGTTCTGGAAGCTGCGTGGATCCACAAAATGCCACCCACCCTGCATTCCCCAAAGTCTTCCGAGAACAATGGTACCTCACTTGTGTGGGTAGGCCTAGTGCCCGCGACAGGAAACGTCCCAAAACGCAACGTGACACACCACATTTTCACAGTAAAAACGGACTCTTTTCTTGCAAAGTGCCTAGCTGTAGATTTTGAAACCTAGCTCTACCGCCACCTAGGGAAACCTAGCAAACCTATACATTTTTGAAAACTAGACACCAAGGGGAATCCAGGATGGGGTGAATTGTGTGGCTCTCACCATGTTCTGTTACCTAGAATCCCTTGCAAACCTCAAAATTTGTCCAAACAAGCGCATTTTGCTTACATTTCTGTGGTGGAAAGTTCTGGCATCTGCGTGGATCCACAAAATTCCACCCACCCCGCATTCCCAAAAGTCTTCAGAGAAAAATGGTACCTCACTTTTGTGGGTAGGCCTAGTGCCCAGGACAGGAAACGGCCTAAAATGCAACGTGGACAGTACCACATTTTCACAATGAAAACGGACCCTTTTTTTGCAAAGTGACTTACTGTAGATTTTGAACCCTAGCTCTGCCGGCACATAGGGAAACCTAGCAAACCTATACATTTTTTAAAACTAGACACCCAGGGGAATCCAGGATGGGGTGACTTGTCTGGTTCGCACCAGGTTCTGTTATCCAGAATCCTTTGAAAACCTCAAAATTTGTCAACAAAAACAAATTTTCCTCACATTTATGTGGTGGAAAGTTCTGGAATCTGTGTGGATCCACAAAATTCTACCCACCCCGCATTCCCCAAACTCTTCAGTGAAAAATTGTACCTCACTTGTGTGGGTGGGTCAAGTACCCGTGACAGGCAAGGGTCCAAAACCTATTGAGGCGACATGAACCTATCACAAAACAACCTGGTTTTGCAAGGGGGGTCCCATGAGTTTTTGCGGCGGCCATCTAAGGAAACCTACCAACCCCCACATTTCCGAAAACTAGACACCTCATGGAGTCTAGCAAGGTATGGCATGCTTGCGTCCCCCAAAATTTCCCTACCCAGAATCCCCTGCAAACCTCAATTTTTTTTGAAAAAATCAATGTGTGAGAATGTGTGGAAAAGTTGTAGGATCACCGGGCTATGACAAATTTCCTACTTCCCTGAATTCCCCCAGGTCTCCCCATAAAAATGTTACCTCACATGTGTGGGTAGGCATACTGGCTGCAACAGGAAATGGCCCAAATCATACTGTGGAGACTTCAAAATTACCTATAACAAAACTACCTGGTTTTGTGGTGGGCACCTTGTTTTTTGGCTTCGGGCTCGCCGCCATTTAGGCAAACCTACCAAACCCACACATTTCTGAAAACTAGACACCCTGGGGAGTCCAATGAGGTCTGGAGTGCATAGATCCCCCAACATTTACCTACCCAGAATCCCCTGCAAACCTCAAATTTAGCTGAAAATAACACATTTTCCACATATTTTTGGGTGGAATCACCGTGCCGGCACGAATGTCCTACGTCACAGCATTCTCCTTAGTGTCCCAAGAAAAATGATACCTCACTTGGTAGGGAAACATTGGGGGATCTTATTAAGTCATACCTCGCTGGACTCCCTCGGGTGTCTAGTTTGCAGAAATGTGTGGGTTTGGTAGTTTCCCAAGATGGCTGCCGAGCCCGGGGCCAAAAACCCAGGTGACTCCCCTTGCAAAACCAGGTTGTTTTTATCGGGAGACCAGGGGGAACGGTGGGTGGTAGGAAATTTTTGGATCCACGTAGATTCCAGAACTTTCCCAGACAGAAATGTAAGAAAAAAGTGTTGTTTTCCAGCTAAATGTGAGGTTTACAGGGGATTCTGGGTAGGAAAACGTTGGGGGACCCACGCATGCCACACCTCGCTGGACTCCCCTGTGTGTCTAGTTTTCAGAAATGTGTGGTTTTGGTAGTTTCCCAAGATGGCCGCCGAGCCCGTGGCAAAAACCCAGGTGACTCCCCTTGCAAAACCAGGTTGTTTTGTGATATGTCATTTTGGTGTCTATTCAATATGTTTTGGGCCCTTGCCTGTTACGGGTCCTTGACCCACCCACGCGAGTGAGGGACTGTTTTCATCGGGAGACCTGGGGGAATGCTGGGTGGTAGGAAATTTGTGGATCCACGTAGGTTCCAGACCTTTCCGAGACAGAAATTTGAGAAAAAAGTAATATTTTCGGTTAATTTGAGGTTTGCACTGGATTCTGGGTAGGAAAGCATTGGGGAACTCACGCAAGCCATACCTCGCGGGACTCGCCTGGGTGTCTAGTTATCAGAAATGTGTGGGTTTGGTAGTTTCCCAAGATGGCCACCGAGCCCGGGGCCAAAAACCTACGTGACTCCCCTTGCAAAACCAGCTTGTTTTGTGATAGGTCATTTTGATGTCTCCTCAATACATTTTGGGCCCGTGCCTCTCGCAGGTACTTGACCCACCCACGTGAGTGAGGTATCATTTTTAATGGGAGACCTGGGGGAACGCTGGGTGGTAGGAAATTTGTGGATCCACATAGATTCCAGAACTTTCCCAGATAGGAATTTGAGAAAAAAGTGTTTTTTTCAGCTAAATTTGAGGTTTGCAGGGAATCTGGGTAGGAAAACGTTAGGGAACCCAAGCAAGCCATACCTCGCTGGACTCCCCGGATCTTCTAGTTTTCAGAAATGTGTGGGTTTGGTAGGTTTCCCTAGGTGGCTGCCGACCCCTATGTGTCTGAAAATGACCTGGTTTTGCAAGGGGGGTCACATGAGTTTTTGGTCCGTGGCTTGGCGGCCATCTAAGGAAACCAGTCCCACACATTTCTGAAAACTAGAGACCCGGGAGAGTCCAGGAAGGTATGGCTTGCATGGATCCCCCAATGTTTCTCTACCCAGAATCCCTTGCCATCCCCTGCCCAGGGGGGCAGAAAGACTGGAATTTCTTTTCGGGGGGTGTTGTCATGCCCATTTTGGGCAGCCCCCACCCCTACATGAATACAAAAAACAAATCCATGGTTTCTAGTGGGCTTTCTGCCCTCCCATCTACCCCCCAGGGTGGGCAGAAAGACTGTAATTTTTGCGGGAGGGGGGGGTGGGGATTTTAGGCAGCCCCAACTCCTAATTCAAAATGGCAAAAAAAAATCCCTGGCGTCTAATGGGCTTTTTGCCCCCCCGGGGAGTAGAAAGGCTTTATTTTTTGTGGTTGGGGTGGAGGTATTGGCATGCCCGTTTTGGGCAGCCCCCACCGCTAATTGTACTTGCCCAAAACAATCCATGGTTTCTAGTGGGCTATCTGCACCCATCTGCCCCCCATGGGGGGGCAGAAATACTGTAATTGTTGCAGGGGGGAAGTGGGCACATCTGCATGCCAGTTATGGGCAGCTCCCACCCTAATACCAATTGCCCCAAATAAATCCCTGGCGTCTAGTGTGCTTTTTGCCCCCCCAGGGGGCAGATTGGGGGTACTGCCCCCATCTGCCCCCCCCCCAGAGGGGGCAGAAAGGCTGTAATTTTGGCAAGGGGGTGGGGGCATTGGCATGCCCGTTTTCAGCAGCCCCCACCCTAATTATAAAAATGCCAACAAAAACATCCCTGGCATCTGGTGGGCTTTCTGCCCCCCCGGGGGAGAGATTGGGGTTACTGCCCCATCTGCCCCCCAATGGGGCAGAAATACTGTAATTGTTGCAGGGGGATGGGGGCAGTGTCATGTCCTTTTTGGGCAGCCCCCACCCTAAAAAAAATTGCCCCCAAAAAATCCCTGGCATCTAGTGGGCTTATTGCCCCCCGGGGGGCAGAAAGGCTCTCATTTTGGCAGGTGGGTGGGGGCATTGGCATGCCCGTTTTGGGTAGCCCCCACCCTAATTAAAAATGGCAACAAAAAAATCCCTGGTGTCTAGTGGGCTTTCTGCCCCTATCTGCCCCCCAGGGGGGGCAGAAAGACTGAATATGCCCAATTTGTTTGTGGAGCATAGGCCCTTGCCCAAGGGGCTGCTTCCCCCTCCCTGGTGTCTAATGGGTGGATTCCTGCAAGGGGCTCACCCTCCTGGTGCGATCTCCAAGCAGGGATCCACTGGGCAGGGGTACCATTGAAAAAGGGAGATTCTCCCCTTTCCAATGATACCTTTCCCTTCGGTTTCTATAAAATTACGTCAGCGCGACGTGCGCACTGATCATCATTTCCTAGAAACCACGGGGGGCCTCAGGAGCTGGGGAAGCTCTTCGCCAGCTCCTGAGGCTTTGGGGGAGAAAAAGAAACCCCTCTGGTGCCTGCACCAGATGGATTTCCTGTGCCATGGCGTTGGACGCGCGGGAGCCGTCTAACGCACATGACCACTTATGCGTCGGACGGCTCCCGCGCGTCCAACGCATGCAAGGGAATAATGGTGATCAATTTATTGACTTCTGAAAGAGGGAATGCTGAATCGGCCTTGCCATGTTTGGAGCACATCACCTTGAGTGTGCCATGTTTCACCAGCGAGAGCTAAACCTGTCAGCACCTTGGCTCTCAGCAACAGCTGTGAAGCAATTAATGCACAACTTTGAAATACCTCCAGTGTTTCACACTATTTTGCATTGAGTGCCCAGTAGCATTTCTGTGTTTCTGGTCCATCCTTAAGCTGATGTCTGTGTTGAATTGTTGGGCTTCTCAGTGGTCAAGAAAATGGAAGTGTGTATATTTTTGTGGGTTAGCTGGTGTATCACTCTGTTGGTCTTTAAGGGCTCAGTTAAAGTATGGGGGAATTTCATTTTGATGCACCGATTGAAGGGGCAACTGTGCAACCTTGCTTGCTGAGGTCTACAAGCTTGTTGAGTGTTAGGCCAATGTACCTTTCCTGCCTGCCAGCATTTACTGTGGGTATAATGTGAAAAGAGATGTTTTGAGCCCACGGACGGCAGGATTTTCTGGACGATATTTATTATGGATCTGAGGATCTTATTATGGCTCCTTAACCTCTGAATGTATTGAACAGTGGATGACAAAGACGATTATAACTGCTCACGACTACTTGAATACTATTGTAGCATTATGGGGACAGATATATGGATCTCCACAACTCTTTGAATTGAGACAGCACGAAATTTTCAAACTCTAAGAGCAGGATTGCTTTTGTCTATATATAGATAAATACATCTTGTTTGGAACCTAAATCGGGGATTTCATAATTGTCCAGGATATCGGAGGATCTAGGGGATTAGGCTTATCAAAGCCTTCCCGACTTTCTGAGTACGGCAAACAGAGCCTTGAGGAAGTCACGTGGTGACGAAACGCGCGTTGGCTGTTTCAGATGCTTCTTATATCAAGAACTGGACTCTCGAGAATTACACGAAATTAATTGTGTTTATGAACATTGTTGTAAATGAAGATACAGAGTCCATCTGTACATGTAGGATGTTCCTTTATTAGTGGCTTGGTTCTAGCATAGATGATCAGGATAGGAAGAGTAGATAGATGGTACAAAGACAACCCCACCAGGAGCAGGCTCCCAACAGCTCAGCCTGAGTTGACCAACTGCCACTGTAAGCACAGAGAGACACCCAGGCATTCCATGATGTCATGATACATTCTACAGAGCTATACAGTGGGGAATAGTAGAGAAGTGATTTACTACACACATCTTCTGACAAGGGATGTAACATTCTGGACTTGTGTTTCTAAGAATTAATAAATCAGTTTTTGTATTATATACTTGTACGTTTCTGAACATTCTCTGTGTCAAGGGGTCATTTCTTATCATCATTTTGTATTCTTAGCCCAAAAGATTAATTTCTATATTTGTGTATATCTATATTTAATCAGAGTGCCGGGGTTTCTATGCTTATAATGTGAAAAGTGTCTAATTTTGGAAAGAACCTATTACTGTAGCAAAAACACTTTTGGGGCGGTGACAAAGGATCTCTGACAGGGAGGGTGTATCAGCAGTGTGCACTCATTATGCATGCAGGACTCACTTAAATATTTGCGTATTCACCTAGTCTGCTGAATGCCAACTGCTCATATTGATTATCTGCTGCTATGCCTCTCGATCATCTCCAACTGTCAACTCTAATATACAAACACTACAGGATTGCATTGAGATGCGTCTGGTGGCTCCTTTGATTGTGCTTCAGGCAGAGTTAAGTCAGTCAGTGTCCTCTTCCCGCATTTGAGTCTGAAAAGAGGCCAATTCTCTTTACGGAAAAAAGAGGTTTGTGTAAAACGTCCATCAAAAGCAAATCAAATTTAACCCTAGAGCTCTAGCGATAAATAGGCTTCTCTTTTTGATTTCTTAAAATGTTATTGATTTTGTATGAATATAAGGTACAACATAGGAACAAACACAACTCAAAAAAAGTTGAAAGAGAAACAAACATAATATAGTAATAATATATCGAAAATGTGGCAAAAAAACTTAACTGGTTACAGTAAACCGTGCAAATATAATATGGCACATCATATACATACAGCGATACATACAAGGAAAAGATCAAAGCAATTAAAGGGGGATGAATAAACAGCTGTGTTCTGAGAGAGGTTTGGCAAAGTGTATGTGGACCTCTTTACCATCCAAGAGCATGGATACAACGGTGGATCCATATTGATTAGGAATGGAGCTAGGCTACTGAAGTTGCAGGTAAAGAGGACTATAGGAATCTAGGGCAGTGGCTATGAGTTTGAAGCTTTGGTTATAGTTCAGCAGACCCACTTATGCATGGAGTAAAATAAGTCAGCTTGGTACATAACCGCACTGGTGGGGGGAAGGGGACTTGGACTTGAATTGCGTTGAGGTTTAGGTGCTGTTGCAATACCTCATCATTTGTCGGTAGAAGAGAGGGGAGTTAGGTCTCCATAATGAAGCATAAGTTGTGCAAGGGTAGACAATGCTAAATTTCGGTAGTGAATGGGTAATATCTATGAGTGGCTACGGTGGCGGGTTGGACGCTAAATTGTTGCCCAGGGTTTTCCACATGGGTCTAGAGGGAGTTTACCACAGTGAGTTTTGATGGGAGTCATTGTCCATGCCTCTGATGTGCGTGACCCAGTTGATCCAGTTGTTAAAGGAGGCTTTGTGTTTGTTTTTCCAGTTGTAAAGGAATGCGTTGCGAATGTTAGCAGCAAATCTAACAAAGCACTGTCTGCAGGATTGTCGAGGTTAGTATCTAGGAATCCTTTGATCAGGAATGGAAGTTCTTTTTTTGGGTGACATTTAAAAAGGTCAGATATGAACGAAAAGACCTTAGACCAATAATTGGATAGCGAATTACAGTGGAGGATGAGGTGGGCAAGGTCTCCAACTTCTTGTTTACAGGTCCAGCAAGTAGGGTCGTCTAAGGTCTTTAGGAAGTGTAATCACGAATAGGTCCAGAAAACTTTGTGCATAAGCCAGAATTTGGTTTGTGATAGAACAGGGGAGATTTTCTGGGAGGTGACTGATTTCCAAATGTGAGGCCAGTCTGATGTTGTTAGGGGATTAGACGAGTTGTTTTCACAGAAAGTGCTTAAGCCACTGTTTAATTGTGATATTTTTGGGCATAAGACTTTGTATAGGTGAGATACTTGGTGTCCAATTTTGTTAAGTTTCAGTAAGAAGTTAGGCAGGGCTGGGGTAATGTTATGGCTGTTTGGTTTAGAGATAGCAGCTTTAATTCTAAGGAAGTTGTAGAACTCTATTGCATCTAGTTTGTATTCTTTCTGTAGATCAGAAAAGGACCTGGGGTCGGCGACGGAGCCTAGCTGATACGGGAAGAAGATGCCTTTGTCAATCCATGATTTGAAGTACAAAGTATTGCCATTATATTTAATGTGCGGGTTATTCAAAAGCGACGAATGGTTAAAGAGACTTATTCTAGTTGGTAGATGTTTATCTATTTTTAGGAGAGAGCATTTAGTGTTGCGAAGAATGTAATTGGAGCCACCTAGGAGTTTGGTGTTTGATGTTAGTAATGCCAGTGGATTTAGAATGTTTAGACTTGACCTTTCTATTTCTAACCATACAGGCGTGTAGTCATCTGGTGGGTGGAACCAGTAAGATCTTTGTTTCACCAGGAAGGCATATTGGTAGTCTTTGAACTTGGCTAGGTTCACTCCCCGAGCGTATTGTGTAGTCTACGTTTTTTAGAGCGATTTTGGCTTTTTTGTACTGCCAAATAATTTTGGACATCTGTTTGTCTAGTTAATGGTGGAAGTCTTCCGAGAGTAAAAGGGGGAGCATGCTAATGAGATAATTGATTATAGGGGTGATCAAAATTTTTATGGTTCCTATTCTTACCCACCAAGTGATGAATTTAGGGGGCCATGTGTCTCAGAGCTTTTTTGTTTTCTCAAGGGTTATATTTTATTTATGTTTGAAGGTATCTATTAAATCAGACCCAAACTCAATGCCCTGATACTTTATATAGTCAGTCGGCCAGTATAAGCCGGAAGAGCCTAGTACTTCTTTTGTACAGTGGAGATTCAGTGGTTTAATTTCAGATTTGTCTCAGTTAAGTTTGTAACCTGAGTGTATGGAGTAGCAGTGTATGGTGGACATCAGCACTTGAATTCAGGGCCCTGGTTTTTCTGTGACTATCAGGATGTCGTCTGCTAGTTTAATATGTTTGTTGCTAGAGGCAATTCCAGAGATGTCACTGTTTTGTTTTATTTCTAACAATAGAGGTTCTAGTGCTAGGAGGAATAAAGATAGGGATAAAGGGCACCCTTGTCTAATGTCTTCTGTAGATTGAGTTGCTGTGAAAGGCAACAATTAACTGATATGCATGCTTTTGGGGTTTTATAGAGAGCCATCACCAGTTTTATAAAATCATCTCCCAGATTAAGGGATACCATGCATTGTTTTAGGAAGGCCCAAGAAATTCTGTCAAACGCTTTTTCTGCATCTAGTATTATGGCGACAGAGGGAGTAGGGGGCTCTTTTGCTTTATTAAGAACGTGGCAGAGGAGCTGTGTATTATCATTTGACATGCGGTTCTTGAGGCTAAGATCTTTGTGTAGATTTTCGGGTCCAGATATATTAGGGAGATCGGTCTATAGTTTTTTGGCAGTGTAGGGTCTTTCTCTTCTTTGGGGATCACAATAATGTTGGCTTCAGCCATCGTTCCGGTGATGTAATTAAATGGAGATAGCATGGCTGGTTGTAGTTGGGCAGAGAAGGATTTATAAAATTTGGGAGTAAAGCCATCTGGTCCACATATATCATACTCAGGCTAGCCACTCGGTATCACGGCACACCTGGTAAATCACAATCACATGAACAGCCTGTAAACTTCATTCCAGGCTCCCACATATGCCACATACACCAAGAGTTAACTCCTGCATTGGACTGCTTTCAATTTCTCCACAATCTCACATTCGCAAACTGTGATATTGTTATCCCGCACAGTCACATTTATTTCATAACAATGCATACTAATCTACAATTTCCATAACCAAAATCCTGCATGTTGCTCTGACATGGTTGCTTTGCTCAGCTGACCCGTTAACTCGGAGAAGTGCTAACGGAAGTAAACCACATTTCTGCTTGCTTGTGTTTGCATGCATTAGCACATTAAAGCCAGACCTATTGGTTTTGCCAATGCGTTTTTATTTTTGTATTGAGCACTGGATGGGAGTTCAAGCATCTTCTTGCTCTCGCTCCCTTTTTCTCTTTACCTCCATCCCATGCTCTCTTTTTACTCCCCCGAAGCTCCCCACTCCCCATACTACTTTCATGATATATACATATTCATATAATATATATATGTGTGTATGTATATATATATATATATATATATATATATATATATATATATATATATATATATATATATATATATATATATATATTATCTACTGGCGGTCGCCAGTAGATAGTTATAGTTAGGACCCTGTTTCCATAGGAAATCCGCAACATTCTATTTGGAATAACTTTGGCGCCGGTCGATGAATCCTCGCGAAATTTTCAAAATAGGTGGGGCGCTACGCTCCGCTCCTACCCTGAAAGTCTCGGAAGGATTCGTCAAGCGGGGGCTGAGAAAAAAGGGGGGTCCCAAAACGCGTTTTTCCCATGCATTTTTCCATAGGACCTTTAGACACAGCTACAGCCCGAACGGCTGAACAGAGTTACTTGAAATTTGGCAGAGAGGTAGTCCTCAGGTCAAGGAAGTGCCTTTTGTAGGTCTGGTGTAAATCTGTTCAGTAGTTCCTGAGAAAATAGCATTTAAATCAATATATATATGTGGGCGGAGCCTAACCACACATCTCATCCTGAGATCTGATTGGCTGTCAGCACTTCATCCAAGAAGTGTTGGCAGCCATCTTGGGACCAATATACATGATAGCACCTCATTAAAAAGCATTGCAGTTAATAGAAGATTTTAAGACTTTAGTTACATTATAAATCATTTGTTGATGGTACCATACTCATTTTAGGAATTGTGGTATGTTCTAAGGTGATTTCACCATGTGAAAAAGCCTTCTGCTGGGATATCATGATTGAGAGAAAAATATTTTCTCATGCTTTTACCACAGAGGTTTGGAAGGTGATCTATAAGCTAAACTGAGAGCTTATTTTCTGTAAATTCACATTATCTTTCTCAGTCATGTGAGAATGAAGTCTGACATTCTCAGTAAAACATGTACATCCAACAAGGGCAGAGACTGTCAGTTGATTCCTTTGTGTTCTACTGCAGCTTTCCAGAGTGTTCCAAAGAACTACTAGAGCGCTAACCGTCCTACTTATGATAAATGTATGGCACACCTGAAGCCATCTTGCTTGGATTAAAGTGGTAACTCTTAAAACATTTAATTTAAAAAGGAACAAAATGAGGGGGTTCATTTTTCCATAAAAAGTATGATTAGTGCTGCAGAAAGAAAAATTAGGGCACATTTTGAGTGACTTCTCAAATCCTGGCATGCAGACTGAAACATGCACTTTCAATACCAGCAGCAGTTTTCCCTGGTGAGCAGTAGCTTTACTACAGTGATCTAATGAGCAAAAAGAGTGCTAACATTCTGATTTTATGGCAAATGTGTGACACATTTGAATGCCTTCTTGATGGAATCAAAGTAAAAAACTGAAAGTATTTCCTACTGAGGAGACTGCAGTAAATGAGGAAATTAGGAAACTTCATAACAAATAAGTCTCCCAAGATGGCCACCAGAGACAAAAGAGCCCAAATGTAGCCCAAATATCACCCAGATGTAGTCCAAGTATAGCCCAATGACAGAATGTCCAAGAATGTTCTTAAAAACAACTAGAGCACTTACTGTCTTCATTATGACAAAAGTATGGCACACCTGAAGCCATCTTGATTGGAATAAACTGGTAACACTTAAAACATTTAATTTAAAAAGGAACACAATGAGGGGGTTCATTTTGCCATAGAAATTATGATTAATGCTGAAGAAAGAAAATGAGGGCACATTTTGAGTGACTTCTCAAATCCTCTTCTATTTCATTAAAAAATTCTGACATGCAGACTGAAACATGCACTTTTAATACCAGGAGCAGACTTCCATGGTGAACAGTAGTTTTACTACAGTGATCTAATGAGCAACTAGAGTGCTAACATTCAGAATTCATGGCAAATGTGTGACATATCTGAATACCTTCATGATGGAATCAAAGTAAAAAACTGAAAGCATTTCCGACTGAGGAGACTGCAGTACATGAGGAAATTAGGAAACTTCATAACAAATAAATCTCCCAAGATGGCCACCGGAGACAAAAGAGCCCAAATGTAGCCCAAAATCACCCAGATATAGCCCAAATATAGCCCAATGACAGAAGTGTGCAAAACACTTAATATTTTGTGTTTTTGCAGTGTTATATAGTGCAGACTTGTCAGGTATTGGAGTGCTTTACATGAGCATTGGTTACATCACACAAGAACAAATTCATTTTGGTTGTAGACATGGGGAGACTAAGTGATTTGACCAGAATCACAGAATGTCGAGCTGAAGCAGAAACTTCAACCTGGTTCCCCAGTTGCAAAGTCTGCAGTTCTGGAAGTAACACCACATCCTCTCCCCTAAGTGCAACATTTAATCAAGTTGTCAACTAGATAAAAAAACATAAAGATAACAAATAATTTAAAAGTGCTTTGTCGCTATTTGAAAACTCAGAAAATATGTCCTTATTATAGTCTTTTAGAGCACTAACCATAATTTTGATGCCAATAAGACCCTCTCGTATATGTAATTTCTAAAGGAATGCTCTAGGTATTACAGTTTTGATTACATCAAGATGATGTCAGGCGTTCCACACTTTTGTAATAAATATAGAATGTTAGCAATCTAGTTGTTCATTAGGATACTGTTGAGAGGCAGAGGCCAGGGGCACGGACTCTGAAAATTGAAGGCAGGTAGGAGGGTGCAAAGGCAACAATTTAACCACACTGAGCAGGCAGGAAGGGCCGTGGAAGCACAACAGACTATGGAGGGCAGTGGAAAGGGGGGCAGGGGCAACAAACCAACAATACAGGACTTGCAAGAGAGGCTGTTGGAGGGAAGATCTATTACGGGTCAAGGAAGCTAGGGGCGGTCCCCAGAGCCCCGGGAGCCACCACAGAACTGAGCAGGAGAGTGAGTCAGGGACAAAAGGGGCACCTTAATTTGAGCCGGGGTGCCTAGGAACGCTTGCTCCAAAAATGAAGAAAACAGACATATGAGACATGGAATTGGAGGCAGAATACAATGGCAGTTTAATGAGAAGATGCAACTTCAAAGAAACCGCAGAATAGAGACATAAAGTACAAAATACAGAATCCAGATAATCATACAGCTGTCATGATATTCTCTGTATCTCAATTAATGGACTGACAGAGAGAGAGAGAAAACACATCTATAAATGCATCATGAGAAACAAGTTACACCAAGGAAAATGTTACCTAGGGACACTCACATTTACTCTTAGAGCAAGCATTCCTGCAATTACAATACAACATCTTTTAAATGCAAAAGTAAAGAGAACAATGGTTAAACATAACATGACATTTCATATAGGTAAAATAGAATAAGATACTTCAAGCAAAGCAGAGCAAGACATTTTAAGCAAAGGAAGACAAGAGCTCCCAGTTCTTGGGGAAAACCTGCACAGCCTGTTAACCTACATACAGACGGCGAGGTTGTCCGTCGATATCTGTGGGTGCTCCCTTTTTATATCATTTTGTGGGCTCCTTTGCACGCTACATCTACCTACGTATGCTACCCAAAAGCTTCGTCTGCAGATTTTACCAGACATTTCGTCATTTACCCACTTAATGCTGACAATGGACTGGGTGAAAAGGTCAGTCTCTCAGGCCAATCGCTTATCGTAAGTTCCATAGAGCAAGCAGAAAATAATGGGTATTGTACAGGAATTCAATATATTCATGTATAAAATCTCCTCAGTTCTCCTAACTTGACGCTCTGCGGTTGCCACTTCCTTAAAAGCGGGAAACCTGCCCAGGAAGCAAGTACCAGTCCAGGATGCAGCCTACTGTATGTCGACAGCTTCAGGGGGATGTTGAACTTTGATACCGAGCACGGAGCACTCGGGTAGGGTGGGGGCTACTAGTTTGGAGCAGAAGGCCTCGCAGACCTGCCTTCAGACTGCTATACACTAAAATTGCAGAGCTATGGTCAATTTAACAAAGAGGCCTACATATTGAACAGAAGGGCCTACACAGGGGTTTTATGCTGGCTGAGTGGTAAGGATGTCTCAGGATAATTATATAGCAACACAGGACCCGCTGGTCAATTTAATACGGCCTACAAATGCGGCTGGCAGGGCAAGGACAAGGGTCTCATACTTCAGGTGTGGACAGAACGGGCCAGGGGCCCCCTGTGATACAAAATCTACCCTCCTTCAAGGCTGTGGCAATGTAATAGACCATTGTGGGCAGAAGGAAGAGGCAATGGTAGTACAACCATACATGCCAACAGACCCGATTCAGCCAGGAAACGTCCAATGTTTTTAAGCTCAAATGGGCTTTATTTGATCTGTCTCCTGTCTACAATATCCTCTTTTTCAATGTAACTCAAAGGGGAAAATCAATACCCCAGTTTTTTTTCAAAATCTCCCTCTTACCAAGTTCAAAATGTTCGCAAGTATGGTACATTGGATCATGGAAGGAAATGGGATAGGGACATGGACTTGGATAACAGAGGACAGGAGAGACATGGAGAGGTGCACCAAACTGACCCTGCAGGGCAGGCATCAGGGTTTGCAGCAGCAAAATACACCACACAGGGCATGCAGGACGGGAGTGCAGCACAACAATCCATAGAAAGCAAGAGGGAGGGGACAGGACCATGCACATGGACAACAGAGAACAGAGGGGCAAGAGGCAATGGTAGCTAGCTGACCATAATGGACAGACAGGAGAGAAGGCTGCAGCATAACAGACCATAAAGGGAAGGAGGGACGGATCAGGGGCATTACAATGGAACAGACAAGCCAGGAGGGAGGGAGTAGGGGTCTGCACATGTAAACAGAGGGCTGGGGGCAAGGGGGCAGGGCAGGAGCAGCAAGATGGCCATGGAGGTCAGGCAGGATGGGCACTAGAAGCAAGACACAACATGAAGAGCAACAGTGAGACTGTGATGGCATACACACAGACCATGGAGGGAAGGTGGGAGGGGGTCAGGGGCAGCTAACTGACCACACAGGGAAGGTGGGAGGGGCCATGGCAGCACAGAAGACCATGCATGGCAAGTGGGAGGGTTAGTGGCAGCACAATGGCTATGATGGGCAAGAAGGAGGGTGCAGGGGCATGCACAAAGGATGATGGAGGATAGAAGGGAGGGTCAGGACCTGTGCACAGACAAGAAAGTTCAGGGGAAGGGGCCTCACAACAGACCACACGGGGCAGGCAGGAGGAGCAGTTGCAGCACAACAGACCAGGGAGGGCAGAAGGGTGTGGCAGTACAATGGACCATGTAGGACAGGAGGAAGAGGATAGAGGCATGGCATGTGGACAGGCAGGGTGGAGGTGGCAGGGACAGGTTACAGTCATCTGACAATGCTAGGCAGGTGGGAGGGGAGTGGCAGCTCAACAGAACACTCAGAGTAGATAGGAGTGGCAGGTCCATGGGACATGGTGGGCAAAAAGGATGGAGCAGGGGCATGCACAAAGACATCGGAGGGCAGGGGGAAGGAGAATAGGGGCAGCAAGCTAAGCACAGAGTTTAAGCAGGAGGTCAATGATGGGGCATAGAATTGGGCAATGGAGGGCAGGAGGAGTGGACTGGTACATCATACTAAATTGAGGGCAGTGGCAGCACATCAGACCATGCATGGCAGGAGGGAGGAGGCTAGTCCATGGATTCACACAACAGAGGATAGGGAGGAGGGGGATGGGGCAGCAAGCTAACTGTTCAGAGAAGGCGGGTATTAGAAACTTTATTGTTTTTAAAACATTTTGTCTGTGCAAACTACTTAAAATATGAACAAGTATGCAGCATAATCTCACTTTTATTCAGGAAGAAGAAGACGTTAGTGACAGTGACTCCGGGCTCACTTGGCAAAAACACCCCCTGACCCTCCACCCCCTATCGCAAAATGTAATGCCCGTGAAAAGGGTAGGTGAACACAGTGTTATATAGAACATAGTCCTGAGAGCACGATTAAAAATGAAAACTAGATATAGTGTATGGTATAAACTATGCACCAAAAAGTGTGATATAAGATGAACCAGGCGTGAAATATAATATGCAATACATTGTGCGCAATGACAGATTCATTGGAGAGCGCGAGATAGCACAGGCACTAGCGCGTGCTATGCGATATGCGCCTTGGAGTGTAATATGCACAGGGCAGTGTTGTGTAACCTAACTAGTCTCTAAAGTTGTAATATAAAATATGTGCTGGGGAGTGTAACGTTGCATATGCACTGTGACAAAGATATGGATCCCAAATTGTAATATGTATGGCATAGCACTGTGCGTTATAACATAGGCATCGAGGAAGGCACGTTAGATGGGGCAATATAACCCGTGCGAAGACAAGTGTGGCATGACATTTTCACGGGGTGGTGTTACAGTGCACATGGGCTAGAGAGTGTCATAGCATATGCACTAGCTAGTGGAATACAATACAGAGGTGTGTGGCACTCGGCAGGCAATGGTGGGTGTAACACAGCATTGGGCTCTGTCAGGAGCGCGCTGTGACTCGCAAGTGATGTTCGTCCCCTTTCCAGAGAGTAAAATAAAAAGTATTACACATCCGGCAGTGGATGTGTGTTTTATTAACTGTGAGGGGGGTTTCTTGCATAGTTTTGGTCGAATTTTTGTCGAATCCCCTTTGAATGGCTTGGTGTGCATGTGTATTAAATGTGCCCGTCAATAGCTACCCATGTTTGTATAAATAAACGACAAGGGTGTCTACCGGGATTAGGCACGGTAGAGCATCAGACATGTCAGAGCTTCACTAGTGGTGTAAATACATTCCACGTGGATTAATTGCATGCATAGTCGCCTTTTAATGAATATCACGCAAATCGTCATGGTGATAGGTACGTACGGTTTGTCCAGCATGTCCTAGGCGTGTCTATAAATATATATTTTTTTAAAATAATAAAAAACAGTGGCCGGCCCTGGGGATTGGGGTCAAAAAAATATAATTAGGAGACAGGCCCTGGGGGATGGGGTCATCAGGGCCAATAAATTAGAATAAGAAGGGGAACCACACAGCCCCCCTTCTTAAAAAAATAAAATAAATAAAAGACTGGCATCGTGCCGGAGGCCATGCCCCCTCCATGCAGCACTCTGCAAACGCGCCCCCAACAGGCATCTCCAGTATGCGCCAGGGAGCTGCGCTGCAGACAGGTGTTCTGAGGCCAAGCCCCTTTTTACACCTCTCTGCAACGCAGCTCTGTGGCGCTTACTGGAGGTACCTAGTGGTCTAGTGTGACCCTAGGGACCCTTAGGATTCAAGGGGACTTAATCTCTCAACTTAGAACAGCCACAGGGCGCGTTTACACAGTGGTGAAGGGAGGGGACGGGGCCTGAGGTGACGTGTGCAAACACGCACCATGGCACGTTTTAAATTGGGGATATAATTTCCCTTCAATACTGAGGGCCCCTGGGGGCTAACTAGCCCACCAAGTGCTTCAAGTAAGCGCCACTGAGCTGCATTGCAGAGAGGTGGTCCAGGCCGTGCCACTTTTTACACCTCTCTGCAACGCAGCTCTGTGGCACTTACTGGAGGTACCTAGTGGGCTAGTTGGACCCTAGGGACCCTCAGGACTCAAATGAACTTAATCTCCCAACTAAAAACGGACACAGGGCGTGTTTACACAATGGTGAAAGGAGGGGACGGGGCCTGAGTTAACGTGTGCAAAAACGCCCTGTGGCCTGTTTTAAGAGGTAGTTTTAATCCCCATGCCCTATTATATACTAGGGGCTTATAGAGGAGGTAAGGCTAATCACAGGGGGACCCCAACGCATAATGTTCCCTAGTGTATGTAGGTGTTTTCACTGTATTCTAAGTGTCTTTTAACATAGCACTGGCTCTAGGACTGGTTAGTCAGACTCAGTTACCACCAGTATCCGTCTGAAAAAGTTGAGGGTACAGGATGATTTTGCAACAAGGCTTCTTTCTGCTCTTCTTTTTGTTCTTTCTGCACGTTATCCTTCTTCCTGCACTTATCTTCGTATTTGAGGACTTCTGTTGCTTCTTTCTGCACTTCTTTTGTTTCTTTCTGTGCATTTTTTCTTCTTTCTTCACATGTCCTATCTCTGTAGGTATAGTTAGAAATTAGCATTTAAAAAACCTTTGAAATTAACAGAAAAAACCATAGGTTTCAGGCACGTTATAGTTAGGAATTAGCATTTAAAAAACCTCAGAAATTCACTGAAAAAACCATAGGTTTCAGGGGTGTTATAGTTAGCTGGACTTTTCACTTGTACAAAACCATTGAAATTCCCCCGTTATAGTTAGTTCAGCTAACTATAACTCGCGCGCCCGCAATGCACTGCTGATGACGTCACATATTACATCACTCATGACATGGTCAGTGACATCACTCATGACATCACTGATGACATCTCAAATGACATCACTGATGACATCACTGATGACATCATCCTTGTGATAGAGTGGCAGACCTCCTCTCACCCTAATATAACCTTTGATACACACATTCAAAAATAGAGACTAAAATTTTCAAAACAATGGACATACCAATACCAGTTACAACAACCTCTTCAGTAATTCTAAGATCCACATACACATCCACTCATTCACCAACTGTCCAATACAGTCACTCATACATGTACTCACTCATCATAGGTACTCATACACCTATACATCCTGTTACACAATGCCACTCATCCATAGAGTTACTCACACACATAGTCACTCATGCTAATAAAGAATCAAACATACATTTACTTGCATATACAGTTATACACACACCACCACACTTACTTCTACGGAAACTTACACATACTTAGTCTTTTAAACAATCACTTATAGAAACACATACTTATTCATACAGGAACTCTTTCAATCTCTCACTCTCACATATACTCACATATATACACCAATAGTCACATATACTAGTTTAAAACATATGTAGTTACTCATAAAGACACTATTGAGACAGTCATTCACTCACTAACACACCCATACACACACTCATCCACCCATACAGTCCTGCACACATACTGTGTTCAACACATACAAACAGTGAGTCACTCATTCATGCACCTATGCACTACGTAATACCCCCACCGAACCATGCAGACACTCAGACTGATACTCAAAAAACCAACTAATAACCTATATAGACACCCATGTAGCTACTCACCAACCCATGCAGCCACTTATACACAAAGTGAGAGACTGATACAGATATTTACATATTTAAACATTACTCACTAAGCCATGTATTCACTATGATACACTTAATCAGTCAGTTACACAATCAATTTTTCAAAAACAAATCATCCATTTAGACACTTATATACCCATTTATTCTTCCATCGACCTTGAGATATACATATATAAAACATATTTAATTTTCAGAATAACACACATTCACTGGATGATGTCATCAGTGATGTCATCAGTGATGTCATTTGAGATGTCATCAGTGATGTCATGAGTGATGTCACTGACCATGTCATGAGTGATGTAATATGTGACGTCATCAGCAGTGCATTGCGGGCGCGCGAGTTATAGTTAGCTGAACTAACTATAACGGGGGAATTTCAATGGTTTTGTACAAGTGAAAAGTCCAGCTAACTATAACACCCCTGAAACCTATGGTTTTTTCAGTGAATATATATATATATATGTTCACTGAAAAAACCATAGGTTTCACACATGTTATAGTTAGCGGAAATTTTACTGATAAAAAACCAATGAAATTCCCCCGTTATAGTTAGTGCAGGAAACTATAACTCACGCGACCGCAATCCTCTGCTGATGCTAATACTGTATTTAGACACTTATTTGCCCATGTCTTCTTCCATAAATTTTTAGCTATACATATATTACAAATATTTTTTTTTCATAAAGACACATATGTCATCAGCAGAAGATTGCGGTCGCGTGAGTTATAGTTTCCTGCACTAACTATAACGGGGATATTTCATTGGTTTTTTATCAGTAAAATTTCCGCTAACTATAACATGTGTGAAACCTATGGTTTTTTCAGTGAATTTGCAAGGTTTTTTAAATGCTAATTCCTAACTATAACGTGTGTGAAACCTATGGTTTTTTCAGTGAATTTGTACGGTTTTTTAAATGCTAAGTTACTTTACGCCATTCGTGGCGTGCGCGCCCACTTAACGCAGTTCGTTCCGTGCGCGCACGGTGCGCTTCGCCCACTATATATATATATATATATTACCTACTGGCGGTCGCCAGTAGGTAGTTATAGTTAGGACCACGTTTCCATAGGAAATCCGCAACATTCTATTTTGAATAACTTTGGCGCCGGTCGACGAATCCTCGCGAATTTTTCAAAATAGGTGGGGCGCTACGCTCCGCTCCTACCCTGAAAGTCTCGGGGGGATTCGTCAAGCGGGGGCTGAGATAAAAGGGGGGTCCCAAAACGCGTTTTTCCCATGCATTTTTCCATAGGACCTTTAGACAGGGCTACAGCCCGAACGGCTGAACAGAATTACTAGAAATTTGGCAGAGAGGTAGTCCTCAGGTCAAGGAAGTGCCTTTTGTAGGTTTGGTGTAAATCTGTTCAGTAGATTCTGAGAAAATAGCCTTTAAATCAATATATATATCTGAGCCAGCTTACGGTGCGCTTACTGTACGCTTACCGTACGCGTACGGTGGCGTGCGCGAGCGCGATTCTGATTGGCTCTTAGATCTTAGTAAACATTCGAATCGGTCGAAACCAGGAAGCGGCGGCCGCCATTTCGTGTGTTTCACTCAGAAAAAAAAGAGTGATAACAAGAAAAGGGGGCAAGGAGGAGAGTTACAGACCCCCTATCATTTGTAAGGGGGTCAAAGAAGGACAGAAAAGTACAAAGAAAACATTTATTGATTTAAAAAAAAATCACGGGGTACGCGTACGGTAAGCGTACGGTAAAAAAAAAAAAGAAAAAAAGAAATGAAAATCAGATTTAAGTGTTTAGATATTAGGGGGCTCTAAAAAGAGCCGTTGTGTTTATGAAGTGATTTTTTAGTGGTACCTACAAGTAAGTACCGATGCAGAGTCTAAGGTTCAAGAGGAAGACTCTGTTCCCTTCATAATTGAAGTGCACACCATCTCCTCTATAAATGTCTTGCATGTCATAACGCAAGTTGTTGTGGTAAATGGAACCCATACCATAGTCACGGAGGAAAGCAGAAACAGATTTGTTGACGTGCTTTCTTGCTTTGTCAATCTGCGGACAGAAATGATTGGACCAGTTCCATTTTTGCCTTTGGCATATGTTAGAAAACACAAAGGCAGTTTTAGGGAAAAGTGAAAACAGTTGTGCAAAGGTGTCCTTCATAAGCATTTCCAGACCTACCCCAGTCAAAGTGCCTAGGTCATTGCCACCACAGTGCACTATTATGAGGTCAGGGTGTTGGATGTGCATGAAGGATTTCACCAATGGCATCAATTGCTGCCACTTTAACCCTCTCTGACCAATCCATTTAATGTCTACATTTGGCAAAGCAAGGTCTCTCACCATACCTGTTTTCTCTGCAAACTTTTCACTCCAGAAGACTTAGCTGTGCCCTACAATCCACACTGTGAACATCTTCAAAGGAGAACTGGATGCACTCAGGAGGTGTAATTCAGTAGAATGGCAATATGAAAAGAAAGACAGTTTGGAAATGGAGGCATACATATTTTTTTCATAAAAAAAAGAACTGATTGGCTGTTTCATACCATTCTAGAATAAAAACTAGGCTGTATGTGTAAATTAATAGAAGCATGTTTTGTATTGGTACAGAATAATGTGTTACCAAAGAACAGTACTATGGATTTGCTGTTAGGTTTGAAAAGTTAAGCACTCTTGCTCTGTGGAATTGAAACATTGTTTGGCGAACTTCTGACCTGACTCCACACAGCAGTGTTCCATGAGCTGTTGCTATGGTAGCAGGCAGAAGTCAAGTTGGGGGAAGGGTACTAGGCAGAAGTCAAGTTGGGGGAAGGGTACTTTTGGAAAAGGGTTGGTTTTAAACCAATAGAAATGTGTGATTACATTTGAAAAAAAGGGGCAATCACTGAGATTTGAAACTAACATGTATATGTGTGGAAAAAGAGAGGGAAAGTTTGCCATTATCTGGTTCTGCTGAGAGGAGAGAGGTGTAAAGAACAGAGATCCTGGCTCTGATAATCTGCTGTTTGAGTGCCACATTTCTTTCACAACTAACTAATTTTAAAGGTGAGTTTAGAGTTTGAGAGGGGATGTATATGGTAAATTAAGAAATGAATAATAGAAATGCAATTCTTTTTGATGAAGTTGTGTTTATTATTTTCTGTTTTGGGAGAAATTTAAATGTGAGGAACAAGTAAAATAATATGGACTATGTTTTCACAATAAATTAAGGTGTACTGGTATAATAAAAGAATAGTTTAAGGGTTTGAGGTTGGACTCAGTAATGCAAATACATTCAGCATCACTAAGGCTGGTTGCCCTTGCTGGAGTGTAGGCAGACACCCAGGTTACAAATGGTGCTGGTCTGAAAAAGCAGTTTGGACATGTGCTTTTTAAAAAATCTGAAAAGTGGATTCATAATGTGTCAGTCTGTAAAAGTGTTTATCACTTGCCAAAAAAAAGAGCAGTAAGTGTGCTTTCAATTTGGCAAAGAAATTTCGTTTTGTGACTAATGTGAAAACATGACTCTGTGTGCAAATAGGAATTACAGGCAGAGATTTATTGCGTATTGCTCTGGTGATTTCACAGTTGCATTAGATGGAAAGGGGGAGCCATTTTTTGGTGCAGAAGCTGACTCTTAGCACACAGGTAGCTGCTTACCATGTGGAATCATGCACAGTATTCACAAGCGAGTGGGGTTTGAGGTTTCAGTCAGTAATGCAAATACATTCAGCATCACTAAGGCTGGTTGCCCTTGCTGGAGTGTAGGCAGACACCCAGGTTACAAATGGTGCTGGTCTGAAAAAGCAGTTTGGACATGTGCTTTTAAAAAAATCTGAAAAGTGGATTCATAATGTGTCAGTCTGTAAAAGTGTTTATCACTTGCCAAAAAAAAGAGCAGTAAGTGTGCTTTCAAATTGGCAAAGAAATTTCGTTTTGTGACTAATGTGAAAACATGACTCTGTGTGCAAATAGGAATTACAGGCAGAGATTTATTGCGTATTGCTCTGGTGATTTCACAGTTGCATTAGATGGAAAGGGGGAGCCATTTTTTGGTGCAGAAGCTGACTCTTAGCACACAGCCAGCTACTTACCATGTGGAATCATGCACAGTATTCACAAGCGAGTGGGGTTTGAGGTTTCAGTCAGTAATGCAAACACATTCAGCATCACTAAGGCTGGTTGCCCTTGCTGGAGTGTAGGCAGACACCCAGGTTACAAATGGTGCTGGTCTGAAAAAGCAGTTTGGACATGTGCTTTTTAAAAAATCTGAAAAGTGGATTCATAATGTGTCAGTCTGTAAAAGTGTTTATCACTTGCCAAAAAAAAGAGCAGTAAGTGTGCTTTCAAATTGGCAAAGAAATTTCGTTTTGTGACTAATGTGAAAACATGACTCTGTGTGCAAATAGGAATTACAGGCAGAGATTTATTGCGTATTGCTCTGGTGATTTCACAGTTGCATTAGATGGAAAGGGGGAGCCATTTTTTGGTGCAGAAGCTGACTCTTAGCACACAGGTAGCTGCTTACCATGTGGAATCATGCACAGTATTCACAAGCGAGTGGGGTTTGAGGTTTCAGTCAGTAATGCAAATACATTCAGCATCACTAAGGCTGGTTGCCCTTGCTGGAGTGTAGGCAGACACCCAGGTTACAAATGGTGCTGGTCTGAAAAAGCAGTTTGGACATGTGCTTTTTAAAAAATCTGAAAAGTGGATTCATAATGTGTCAGTCTGTAAAAGTATTTATCACTTGCCAAAAAAAAGAGCAGTAAGTGTGCTTTCAAATTCGCAAAGAAATTTCGTTTTGTGACTGTTAGATCTGGGGGTCTCTAGTTGGCAGGGTAGGTACCACTGTCCAAGAAGGGACCCTTGCTTCTAGTCAGGGAAAGGGGGATACACTGTTAAGATAACCCCTGCTCACCCTCTAGGTAGCTTGGCCTGAGCAGTCTAGGCTATCAAAGGCAATGTGTAAAGTATTTGTACCAACACTCACAGTAACACAGTGAAAACACCACAGATTTACTCCACACCAGTTTTAGAAAAATAATGTATCTTTACTAAAAACTTCACAAGACCAAATACTACAGACAAACCAACATATAATTCAAAAAGGTTACTTTAAAGATAGTTCAGAGTTTGCAGAAAGTACTCCAGGATGTAAAAGTCAGTGTCCTGCACAATGCGACTCTCAATGCACAAAATGCGACACTTTCGTGCCCAACAGTACCTGTAGTTGCGATAAGGTTCCCAAAAGCTATAACAAGGAAGCTTGCAAAGGCGATGCGATACTCCTGAGATCCTGGGGAGGCTTTGCAGCAGCCCTGCTTCACGCAGCAGAGGTGGATGCGCCGGCTCCGATCTGTAAGGGGAGGATGCGATGACTTTGGCCTTCGTTGCGTAGGTTTCTTAGGGGGAAGCTTCACGCACAGGTTCGATGCGACACTCTTCGATGTGGTGCGATGCGTGGCGCAGCGTTGCCTTCCGGCGCCGCAACTCTCGATGCGCCACGGAACGGGACTCTGCGTCGACGCACGCAGCGATTGGAGACTTTTCACGCACCGGCAGTGGTGCGGCCCGCAAACTGGTTCTGCGACAACCCTCGCAATGGCAGGAAGCTTCACGCTTCGGGACGATGCTCGACGCACTCGGCGATGCGGAGACCCTGCGTGTTGCGATGGTGCCGCGATGAAATTTTCCTTGCACTCTCGTCTTGCGACACGCAATCGGATGATGCGTCGGGTACCAGTCACTTTTGTTCACGCTTCTGCTTCCCAGCTCCCAAACACAGCAAAACGACCTCCTGAGGCCCCAAGACTGGGCAAGCACTCCAAGGCAGGTCAGAACTCTTTCAGCAGAGTTCCAGGGGAGCTGGTGGTGAAGTCCTTTTGTTCCTGGGACTTCTTAACAGGGAGCCAGCTCTTCTCAGGCCCTTGGAGATCAGAATCAAAAGAAGGGGACACAGCAAAGTCCTTCCCCTCTCCTTGGCAGCAAAGCAAAACAGCAAGCAGGCAGTCTTCTCCTCTTCAGTTTCTTCCAGCTTTCTCCTTGGCAGAGGTTTCTTCTTAGTTCCAAAGTGATCTAAAGTTTTAGGTGTCTGGGGTCCTCTTCTTATACCCCTCCAAGTCTTTGTCTCTCTTTGTTCCAGTGGGGGGATTCCCCTGCTCAAACCGGTTCCTGGGTGTGCTCTGCTCTGGAGCACCTGGTTCCTTTCAGAGTGAGGGGCAGGGTCGTTAGACGCTCAGCAGGAGGTGGAGCCTTCTTTGTGCCAGCAGAGGCAGAGTCCTCAGCCTGGCCAGCAGGGGGTGGAGCCAGCTTTGTGTTTGTCAGGGGCAGCCCTATTCAGACCCAGGGACTACTCCTCCCACCCATCTAAAGCAGATCTCCCTATTCACCCTGCTGCTGACTCATCCAGGCTCCTGGAGCCACCTAGCACATCACCTGACACCAGTCAGCCAACCAGCACACAGGCACACAGGAAGGTTAAACAGGAGAATAGCTACTTTCTAAAAAGTGCTATTCCCACACAGTGAATTTAAAAACCATCTTGCTAAAAAGATGTATAATTAAATTCTGAACACAGAGATACCAAACTTGGATTTTCTATCTTGCCCCTATGGGAAGATAGGCATGTAAACAGCCTTCCCCATTCTATCCTATGGGCAAGATAGCCTCTCAGCAGTGAAAAACGAAAATGGCTGTAATTCACTACCAGGGCATGTTACACACCTCAGTACATGCCCTACCTTTCAGATACACTGCACCCAGCCCAGGGGGGTACCTAGGGCCACCATAGGGATGCCTGACATGTACAGAAAGGGAAGGATAAGGCCTGGTCAGTAGGTGCACTGGCCAGGTCGACATGGCAGTCCTGGACTGCACATAGGCACTGCAAGCAGGCCTAAGACATCATTTTAGCGCTACTCCTGTGGGTGGCACAATCAGTGCTGCAGCCCACTAGTAGCAGTTGAATCACCAGCCCTGGCACACGCAGTGCACTTTACTAGGGGCTAACAGGTGAAACAAATATACCAATCATGGATAACCAATCAATACAACAATTTACCAAGGGAGCACTTGCACTTTGACACTGATCAGCAGTGGCAAAGTGCCCAAAGCATCTAAACCAGCAAAATCGAAATCCAGCATAGCATCAAAAATACAGGAGGTAGAGGCAAAAAGTCAGGGGTAACCACGCCAAAGATGCCAGGTCTAACACGTGTCCCCTCCAGCTGAAAGTGGGGAGAACTACCCACCCTCTTGGGAGTTCTCATCGCTAAGGCGGAAAAACCTGGACAGACCATCAGCGTTGGCGTGTTCTGTACCGGGGCGGTGTTCCACCGTAAAGTCCATCCCCTGTAGGGAAATGGACCACCTCAACAGCTTAGGATTCTCACCCCTCATCTGCATCAACCATCTGAGGGGCCTGTGGTCCGTCTGAACCCGGAAGTGAGTCCCAAACAAGTAGGGTCTCAGCTTCTTCAGCGCCCAGACCACAGCAAAAGCTTCCCTTTCAATCGCACTCCACCTCTGTTCCCTGGGAAGTAGCCTCCTACTAATGAAAGCTACCGGTTGGTCCAAGTCCTCATCATTTAGTTGTGAGAGCACCGCTCCCACTCCATGCTCAGAAGCGTCTGTCTGCACTATGAATTCCTTGGAGAAGTCAGGCGCCTTGAGTACAGGTGCTGTACACATGGCCTCCTTCAGGGCATCAAAAGCTTCTTGGCAGGCACTGGTCCAAATCACTTTCTTCGGTAACTTCTTGGAAGTTAGTTCTGTCAAGGGAGCCACAATGGTGCCATACCCCTTGACAAAACGGCGATAGTACCCGGTGAGTCCTAAGAAGGCTCTCACCGCTGTCTGGGTTTTGGGGGGTTCCCAAGCCCGGATGGTATCTATCTTGGCTTGTAGGGGCGCCACCTGGCCGCTTCCTACCTGGTGTCCCAAATACACCACCGAACCCTGGCCTATCTGGCACTTACTGGCCTTGATAGTGAGGCCTGCACTATGCAGAGCCTTCAACACTGCGCAGAGGTGTTGCAAGTGTTCTTCCCAAGTGGAGCTGAACACAGCAATGTCATCCAGATATGCGGCGCTGAATTGCTCCAGCCCGGACAGTACCTGGTTGACCAGTCTCTGGAATGTGGCAGGGGCGTTCTTCAACCCAAAGGGCATGACACGGAACTGGAAGTGCCCCTCTGGCGTTGAAAACGCAGACCTCTCCTTGGCCCCATCAGTTAAGGCAATCTGCCAGTACCCAGAAGTTAAATCAAACATACTGAGGTAGTTGGCAGCTCCCAACCGATCCACGAGCTCATCAGCTCTGGGGATGGGGTGTGCGTCAGTCTTCGTGACAGCATTGAGCCCACGGTAGTCCACACAAAACCTAAGTTCTGGAGTGGCACCTGGTGCAGCAGCTTTCGGTACAAGTACCACTGGGCTAGCCCAGGGGCTGCTGGAGGGCCCAATCACCCCTAGCTCCAACATCTTAGAAACCTCCTTCTTGATGCTGGCCTTGACCTTGTCAGCCACCAGGTAAAACTTCTGTTTCACAGGCATGCTATCTCCCGTGTCCACGTCATGGACACACCAGTTGGTGATACCGGGGGTCAGGGAGAACAGAGATGCAAACTGACCCAACACATGGCGACAGTCCCTCTGCTGTTCTGGGGTCAGGGTGGGCGAGAGGACCACTCCATCCACTGACCCATCTTGCTCCTTAGCTGCCAGGAGGTCAGGAAGAGGATCGCTATCCTCCCCAATACCTGCATCTGTAGCAAGTAGCATTGTTATTTCAGACCTCTCAAAATGGGGTTTGAGGCGGTTCACGTGTAGGACCCTCATGGGGTTCCTGGGAGATCGCAAGTTGACCAGGTAGGTCACCTCACTCTTGCGCTCCACCACCTCATATGGCCCAGTCCACTTGTCCTGGAGCGCGCAAGGCTCCACTGGCGCCATCACCCACACCATCTGCCCAGGTTGAAATTCCATCAGAATGGTATGCTGGTCATACCACCTCTTCATCTCATCCTGGCTGGCTTCCAGGTTCGCCTGAGCGAGGGCCCGGAAGCGCTGTGTCTGGTTGCGGATGGCCAGCACATAGCTGAACACATCCTGAGGGGTTTTCCCCGGAGATTTCTCCCAACCCTCCTTCACCAGACTGAGAGGTCCTCTAACAGGGTGCCCGTACAAAATCTCAAAGGGACTGAACCCTAGAGACTTTTGTGGTACCTCCCTGTAGGCAAATAATAGGCATGGCAAAAAGACGTCCCACTTCTGTCTCATGGGCTCTGTCAGCCCCATGATCATGCCTTTCAGGGTCCGGTTGAACCTTTCAACCAACCCATTTCCTTGAGGGTGGTAAGGAGTGGTGAACTTATAAGTTACCCCACACTCCTCCCACAGAGACTTCATATACCTGGAGATGAAGTTGGTACCCCGGTCAGATACCACCTCTTTGGGGAAACCCACACGGGAAAAGATCCCCATCAACGCACGGCCCACCACCGGGGCTGTGGTTGTCCTGAGAGGGATAGCCTCCGGGTACCGGGTGGCATGATCCACCAGGACCAGGATGAACCTGTTGCCTAAGGCGGTCCTGGGGTCCAGTGGCCCCACAATATCTATTCCCACCCGCTCGAAAGGGGTGCTCACTACCGGAAAAGGCTAGAGAGGGCCTTTGCATTTTCCTCCAGCCTTGCCACTTGCCTGGCAAGTCTGGCATGATTTACAAAAGGAAGCGACGTCCGTGTTCATCCCGGGCCAGTAAAAGTGGGTGGCAAGCCTTTGCCGGGTCTTGTCCTGCCCGAGATGTCCTGCAAGCGGCACGTCGTGAGCCAGACCCAGTAGGAAGTCTCTGAACCCTGCGGGTACCACCAGGGTACGTGATCCACTGGGCTCAGCAAACCTAGGCTCACTGTACAACAAGTCATTCTCCCAGTAGAGAAAAAAGTTCTTCGGATCAGCACCTGCTGCCTGGTCTGCAGCCTGGTGCCGCAGACCTTCAAGAGTAGGGCATGTCTTCTGCGCACGGCAGAACTCCTCTCTGGAGGGACCACCCTCTTGCTGCCAATGGGTCAGCTCAGGTATGTCTCCCAGCTCAGCGACCTGTTCCCCTGTAGGCTCCAGGGCATCCCCCGTAGGTTCTGCTCCTTCCTGGACCGTGGGAACAGCGGGGGTGGACGCACCACGCCCCCTGCCCTTCCTCTTTCTGGCAGGGACCTGGGCCACTGTTTCAGGCTCCAGGTCTGCTTCACAACCCTGTCTGGCTGCCATGGACCGGGTGGTCACACAGACCCACTCAGGCAAACCCAACATCTCCAAATGAGCCTGGCGTTCCACCTCCTTCCACGGGGAACTCTCCAGGTCATTACCTAGCAGACAGTCAACTGGCATGGATGGACTCACAACAACTTTGAGAGGACCTGAGACCCCCCCCCACTCAAAGGGAACATGTGCTACCTTGCAAAGGCGCACAGAGTTGTCAGCTGACACTACTGGGTGAAGTACGTCTGGAATGATCAGCTCCTCAGGGACCCACTGACACCTGACCGTAGTCACACTGGCTCCAGTGTCCCTGAGAGCCTCCACCCTCCTCCCATTGATGGTCACCCACTGCCTGTACTTCTTAGTGTTATCAGGGACAGGGGTTTCCTGGACCATCTCTGTGTCTCCTAAAGAGACAAGGGACATAACTGCTAAACCCTCCAAATCACTAGAAATTAAATCCCCCCCAAAAGCTACACTAGCTATCCCCGGTGTTGGAGCACCAGTGGGTGCCTGGGATTTCTTGGGACACACAGGAGACTTGTGACCCAATTCCTGACAGTGATAACACTTAATGGGACCCTTGTTATCCGACCTGCCCTTAGGGGGCCAGGTTGGTTTGGGTTTGGACTTGGGGGGCTGGGACTGGTTACCCTGGGAACTATTTTGGGGCCCTTGTGAGAACTCCTTTTGGTTACCCTTGTCCCCCCCACTCTTCTGCTGGGGACCCTGCCCACCTTTGGCAATGATACCCACAATTCCTCTGTGGACCCTGGTACTGGTCCAGCGGTCCGCCTCCTTAGCAAGCTCAATGGGGTCCGTCAACTTGCTATCTAAAAGATGCTGGCGCAGCTCTGGAACACATAGACTACTCAAGTGCTCCCAACTAATTAAATGTAACAACCCCTTATAATCAGTTACCTTGCTGCCCTTCATCCAACCTTCCAGTGCCCGCGAGTACAGATTCACACACTCCATCCAAGTCTCAGACTCTTTCTTCTTGGAATTCCTAAACTGCAGTCTATACTGCTCTGGAGTAAGTCCATACCTGAGACATAGGGCCTCCTTCATATTGGGATAGGTCATGGCACCTGCTAATTCTAAGGGCTCTAGAGCACTCCTCCCAGAAGCCTCAAAATGTTTCCACAGGCCCGCCCCCCAATGCTGTTCAGGCACACCATTCATTCTTAATGCTATCTCATACGATGTAAACCAGGCATAGATATCTTCACTCCTATTGTAATTCTGTACTAAATCTTTGGGGATATATACTTTACCCCCCTGCACTGGCTGTGCGCTGCCACCATTTGAACCGGACTCCACCTGCTTGGCCTTGATGTCCAGTTCTCTCATGCTCACTTCATGAGCCAGAAGCAATTTCTTCTCTTCCAAGGCACGGGCATTCTTGCTCTCCTCCGCCGCCTTGTCCTTCTCTACTTCCAATTGCTTCATTTTCATTTTCATCATTTCCATTTCATGGTCTCTCACCCTTTGATTCTCCTCCAGCTCCTCTGGAGTGAGCCCCCTACTGGAATGGGAGCTGCCAGCCCTTGAGACTGTTCTGCCCACGGGCAGATCTTGGGGAACAAAACCATCCTCTTCATCTGCATCATCCTCCTCTTGGGCCTCCCACCAGGCCTTCAAGATTTTTTGGAGCTCATCTTTTCTAGCTCCGCTTTTAAAGGGGCAACCACGGTCTTTGCAGAATTGCTTGAGTGCTACCACTCCGTACGAATACAAATCCGCAATGGAAAACTCCACTTCTGCCTTCTCGCTTGTTGCCACCTGAGACATGATGCTCTTGAAGAGTTACTCAAAAATAGAATCAAAAATATAGTATGTGGTTGTCTATTGGTCTGCACTTAAACTAGTGATGTACACCAATTACTGTGGGTCAAGTACAAATACAAGTTCAATCCTCACCGCTGACCACCAATGTTAGATCTGGGGGTCTCTAGTTGGCAGGGTAGGTACCACTGTCCAAGAAGGGACCCTTGCTTCTAGTCAGGGAAAGGGGGATACACTGTTAAGATAACCCCTGCTCACCCTCTAGGTAGCTTGGCCTGAGCAGTCTAGGCTATCAAAGGCAATGTGTAAAGTATTTGTACCAACACTCACAGTAACACAGTGAAAAAACACCACAGATTTACTCCACACCAGTTTTAGAAAAATAATGTATCTTTACTAAAAACTTCACAAGACCAAATACTACAGACAAACCAACATATAATTCAAAAAGGTTACTTTAAAGATAGTTCAGAGTTTGCAGAAAGTACTCCAGGATGTAAAAGTCAGTGTCCTGCACAATGCGACTCTCAATGCACAAAATGCGACACTTTCGTGCCCAACAGTACCTGTAGTTGCGATAAGGTTCCCAAAAGCTATAACAAGGAAGCTTGCAAAGGCGATGCGATACTCCTGAGATCCTGGGGAGGCTTTGCAGCAGCCCTGCTTCACGCAGCAGAGGTGGATGCGCTGGCTCCGATCTGTAAGGGGAGGATGCGATGACTTTGGCCTTCGTTGCGTAGGTTTCTTAGGGGGAAGCTTCACGCACAGGTTCGATGCGACACTCTTCGATGTGGTGCGATGCGTGGCGCAGCGTTGCCTTCCGGCGCCGCAACTCTCGATGCGCCACGGAACGGGACTCTGCGTCGATGCACGCAGCGATTGGAGACTTTTCACGCACCGGCAGTGGTGCGGCCCGCAAACTGGTTCTGCGACAACCCTCGCAATGGCAGGAAGCTTCACGCTTCGGGACAATGCTCGACGCACTCGGCGATGCGGAGACCCTGCGTGTTGCGATGGTGCCGCGATGAAATTTTCCTCGCACTCTCGTCTTGCGACACGCAATCGGATGATGCGTCGGGTACCAGTCACTTTTGTTCACGCTTCTGCTTCCCAGCTCCCAAACACAGCAAAACGACCTCCTGAGGCCCCAAGACTGGACAAGCACTCCAAGGCAGGTCAGAACTCTTTCAGCAGAGTTCCAGGGGAGCTGGTGGTGAAGTCCTTTTGTTCCTGGGACTTCTTAACAGGGAGCCAGCTCTTCTCAGGCCCTTGGAGATCAGAATCAAAAGAAGGGGACACAGCAAAGTCCTTCCCCTCTCCTTGGCAGCAAAGCAAAACAGCAAGCAGGCAGTCTTCTTAGTTCCAAAGTGATCTAAAGTTTTAGGTGTCTGGGGTCCTCTTCTTATACCCCTCCAAGTCTTTGTCTCTCTTTGTTCCAGTGGGGGGATTCCCCTGCTCAAACCGGTTCCTGGGTGTGCTCTGCTCTGGAGCACCTGGTTCCTTTCAGAGTGAGGGGCAGGGTCGTTAGACGCTCAGCAGGAGGTGGAGCCTTCTTTGTGCCAGCAGAGGCAGAGTCCTCAGCCTGGCCAGCAGGGGGTGGAGCCAGCTTTGTGTTTGTCAGGGGCAGCCCTATTCAGACCCAGGGACTACTCCTCCCACCCATCTAAAGCAGATCTCCCTATTCACCCTGCTGCTGACTCATCCAGGCTCCTGGAGCCACCTAGCACATCACCTGACACCAGTCAGCCAACCAGCACACAGGCACACAGGAAGGTTAAACAGGAGAATAGCTACTTTCTAAAAAGTGCTATTCCCACACAGTGAATTTAAAAACCATCTTGCTAAAAAGATGTATAATTAAATTCTGAACACAGAGATACCAAACTTGGATTTTCTATCTTGCCCCTATGGGAAGATAGGCATGTAAACAGCCTTCCCCATTCTATCCTATGGGCAAGATAGCCTCTCAGCAGTGAAAAACGAAAATGGCTGTAATTCACTACCAGGGCATGTTACACACCTCAGTACATGCCCTACCTTTCAGATACACTGCACCCAGCCCAGGGGGGTACCTAGGGCCACCATAGGGATGCCTGACATGTACAGAAAGGGAAGGATAAGGCCTGGTCAGTAGGTGCACTGGCCAGGTCGACATGGCAGTCCTGGACTGCACATAGGCACTGCAAGCAGGCCTAAGACATCATTTTAGCGCTACTCCTGTGGGTGGCACAATCAGTGCTGCAGCCCACTAGTAGCAGTTGAATCACCAGCCCTGGCACACGCAGTGCACTTTACTAGGGGCTAACAGGTGAAACAAATATACCAATCATGGATAACCAATCAATACAACAATTTACCAAGGGAGAACTTGCACTTTGACACTGATCAGCAGTGGCAAAGTGCCCAAAGCATCTAAACCAGCAAAATCGAAATCCAGCATAGCATCAAAAATACAGGAGGTAGAGGCAAAAAGTCAGGGGTAACCACGCCAAAGATGCCAGGTCTAACAGTGACTAATGTGAAAACATGACTCTGTGTGCAAATAGGAATTACAGGCAGAGATTTATTGCGTATTGCTCTGGTGATTTCACAGTTGCATTAGATGGAAAGGGGGAGACATTGTTTGGTGCAGAAGCTGACTCTTAGCACACAGCCAGCTACTTACCATGTGGAATCATGCACAGTATTCACAAGCGAGTGGGGTTTGAGGTTTCAGTCAGTAATGCAAATACATTCAGCATCACTAAGGCTGGTTGCCCTTGCTGGAGTGTAGGCAGACACCCAGGTTACAAATGGTGCTGGTCTGAAAAAGCAGTTTGGACATGTGCTTTTTAAAAAATCTGAAAAGTGGATTCATAATGTGTCAGTCTGTAAAAGTGTTTATCACTTGCCAAAAAAAAGAGCAGTAAGTGTGCTTTCAAATTGGCAAAGAAATTTCGTTTTGTGACTAATGTGAAAACATGACTCTGTGTGCAAATAGGAATTACAGGCAGAGATTTATTGCGTATTGCTCTGGTGATTTCACAGTTGCATTAGATGGAAAGGGGGAGCCAATTTTTGGTGCAGAAGCTGACTCTTAGCACACAGCCAGCTACTTACCATGTGGAATTATGCACAGTATTCACAAGCGAGTGGGGTTTGAGGTTTCAGTCAGTAATGCAAATACATTCAGCATCACTAAGGCTGGTTGCCCTTGCTGGAGTGTAGGCAGACACCCAGGTTACAAATGGTGCTGGTCTGAAAAAGCAGTTTGGACATGTGCTTTTTAAAAAATCTGAAAAGTGGATTCATAATGTGTCAGTCTGTAAAAGTGTTTATCACTTGCCAAAAAAAAGAGCAGTAAGTGTGCTTTCAAATTGGCAAAGAAATTTCGTTTTGTGACTAATGTGAAAACATGACTCCGTGTGCAAATAGGAATTACAGGCAGAGATTTATTGCGTATTGCTCTGGTGATTTCACAGTTGCATTAGATGGAAAGGGGGAGCCATTTTTTGGTGCAGAAGCTGACTCTTAGCACACAGGTAGCTGCTTACCATGTGGAATCATGCACAGTATTCACAAGCGAGTGGGGTTTGAGGTTTCAGTCAGTAATGCAAATACATTCAGCATCACTAAGGCTGGTTGCCCTTGCTGGAGTGTAGGCAGACACCCAGGTTACAAATGGTGCTGGTCTGAAAAAGCAGTTTGGACATGTGCTTTTTAAAAAATCTGAAAAGTGGATTCATAATGTGTCAGTCTGTAAAAGTGTTTATCACTTGCCAAAAAAAAGAGCAGTAAGTGTGCTTTCAAATTGGCAAAGAAATTTCGTTTTGTGACTAATGTGAAAACATGACTCTGTGTGCAAATAGAAATTACAGGCAGAGATTTATTGCGTATTGCTCTGGTGATTTCACAGTTGCATTAGATGGAAAGGGGGAGCCATTTTTTGGTGCAGAAGCTGACTCTTAGCACACAGCCAGCTACTTACCATGTGGAATCATGCACAGTATTCACAAGCGAGTGGGGTTTGAGGTTTCAGTCAGTAATGCAAATACATTCAGCATCACTAAGGCTGGTTGCCCTTGCTGGAGTGTAGGCAGACACCCAGGTTACAAATGGTGCTGGTTTGAAAAAGCAGTTTGGACATGTGCTTTTTAAAAAATCTGAAAAGTGGATTCATAATGTGTCAGTCTGTAAAAGTGTTTATCACTTGCCAAAAAAAAGAGCAGTAAGTGTGCTTTCAAATTGGCAAAGAAATTTTGTTTTGTGACTAATGTGAAAACATGACTCTGTGTGCAAATAGGAATTACAGGCAGAGATTTATTGCGTATTGCTCTGGTGATTTCACAGTTGCATTAGATGGAAAGGGGGAGCCATTTTTTGGTGCAGAAGCAGACTCTTAGCACACAGCCAGCTACTTACCATGTGGAATCATGCACAGTATTCACAAGCGAGTGGGGTTTGAGGTTTCAGTCAGTAATGCAAACACATTCAGCATCACTAAGGCTGGTTGCCCTTGCTGGAGTGTAGGCAGACACCCAGGTTACAAATGGTGCTGGTCTGAAAAAGCAGTTTGGACATGTGCTTTTTTAAAAATCTGAAAAGTGGATTCATAATGTGTCAGTCTGTAAAAGTGTTTATCACTTGCCAAAAAAAAGAGCAGTAAGTGTGCTTTCAAATTGGCAAAGAAATTTCGTTTTGTGACTAATGTGAAAACATGACTCTGTGTGCAAATAGGAATTACAGGCAGAGATTTATTGCGTATTGCTCTGGTGATTTCACAGTTGCATTAGATGGAAAGGGGGAGCCATTTTTTGGTGCAGAAGCTGACTCTTAGCACACAGCCAGCTACTTACCATGTGGAATCATGCACAGTATTCACAAGCGAGTGGGGTTTGAGGTTTCAGTCAGTAATGCAAATACATTCAGCATCACTAAGGCTGGTTGCCCTTGCTGGAGTGTAGGCAGACACCCAGGTTACAAATGGTGCTGGTCTGAAAAAGCAGTTTGGACATGTGCTTTTTAAAAAATCTGAAAAGTGGATTCATAATGTGTCAGTCTGTAAAAGTGATTATCACTTGCCAAAAAAAAGAGCAGTAAGTGTGCTTTCAAATTGGCAAAGAAATTTCGTTTTGTGACTAATGTGAAAACATGACTCTGTGTGCAAATAGGAATTACAGGCAGAGATTTATTGCGTATTGCTCTGGTGATTTCACAGTTGCATTAGAAGGAAAGGGGGAGCCATTTTTTGGTGCAGAAGCAGACTCTTAGCACACACCCAGCTGCTTACCATGTGGAATCATGCACAGTATTCACAAGCGAGTGGGGTTTGAGGTTTCAGTCAGTAATGCAAATACATTCAGCATCACTAAGGCTGGTTGCCCTTGCTGGAGTGTAGGCAGTCACCCAGGTTACAAATGGTGCTGGTCTGAAAAAGCAATTTGGACATGTGCTTTTTAAAAAATCTGAAAAGTGGATTCATAATGTGTCAGTCTGTAAAAGTGTTTATCACTTGCCAAAAATAAGAGGAGTAAGTGTGCTTTCAAATTGGCAAAGAAATTTCGTTTTGTGACTAATGTGAAAACAAATGTAGTAATATATTTAAATAAAATAAAGGAATTTTTTTTTTGTTTTTTTCAGGTATTGCTGAAGAGCAGTGAACAAAATTTAAGATGCCTACAAAATCCAGAGTAAAAAAAGACCACAAAAAAAACCTATATTTGAAGACAACTGGAGGACCTAAGTTAGTTGAAGATGCTCATGTTGGGAAGAAGAAAAAATCTTCTGGTAAGCAAACAAAAGATTTTCTAAGGAACATATTCAAAAAAAGGAAAAATGTACAAAATGTCTGTACTGGAAAGAATGATTTCAATCGAAAAGGACAGGAAAAAATTGAGAATTTAGTTAATGCAAATATACCTTCTGCAACTAAAAAGATAAACTTAAACAGAAAAACAGCGTTTAAAGAGATACGTAGAAAAATGTTTCAGAGGAGAGTTATGTCCAATTTGATAAAGGATGTGAAGAAATATAAGCAAAAGGCAAAGTTTTATAAGAGAAAAAAAGAAATTGAAGCCATTGCAGCAAAGGCATTAGAATTAAAAAGGAAACTATTCATTTTAATTTTGAATAGGATGCGTACATTAGACAAAATGGTTAATGTACTGAAATCACATAGCAAAAGGAAAAGAGTAGTGAACAGAACAAACTTTTGTAAAGTGTTTTTAGGAAAATGGATGCATAGTTCAAGTAGTGAACCTTTTTTTAATGAAGAGAGTTATTTTCAAAGTAATAGTTTGCTGCATGCAGTTGACACCAGAGGTCGTGCTTATGAAGTGAAAAATGGTTGCATAATGGAGAAGGAGATAATGGTTCCAAGAGATGAGGTACAAGTGATGGCGGATGAGGCTATGGGGAGACGTCCTAAAGCCCTAGTGTACACTTGGAATTGTAGTAGTATTTGCACTGTGCGTCAGGAATCTATTGATAAATTTCGTGAGTTTCTAAGAGAATATAGCAAAAAAAGTGTGAAACAGAAGATTAAGGTGCTTCAAAGTCTAGATCCATGCAGAGTGAGAGAGAATACTGGTTTGCAGGGTCATTCTCTGGCTTGTCTATCTAGAAAAGTGTGTAATAGTGTTTTCCATCATTTTAGGATGCTGGCTGTTCATCATACTGAAATGAGAAAGTTTGTGAGACGGTTGTATTTTGCTAAAAGTCCAGCAATAAAGTTAGATGAATTGAATAGGGCTCTGTTCCGTGGAACGGTATCAGATGTAGAGAAGGTTGTTGATGAAATTCAGTTTTGTTACTTTGGTCCTGAACAAAACAGTGCAGAGAAGGACACAGTAAATGAGGAAGAAGTGGAAGAAAATGTAGAACCCTCTGTAAGTAAGACATTTAATGATCACATAACAAAATTTGCAATAATCTCTAATGAAAGACCAAATATTACTTGTATTTGTTGCCGCAGAACTCATTATAGAAAACAAACCAGGTATGTTGATCTCTACAGAAAGAGTGAAAATGAAGATAATTATAAGTGGAAGGATTTTGCCACATATATATTTCTTGAAAATTGTTTTGAATTGGGTGAAGTTCAGCGTATTTGTAAATACTGTTACAACAAGTTAGAGGAAAATAGAATGCCGACCAGAGCTGTACATAATAATTTAGAATTGGATGCTATTCCTGCTGAACTTTCTGAATTAAATACATATGAGTCTATACTCATTCAATGTGTTCATCCGTTCCAGACCATAGTACGTATGGAGCCCAAAACTGGTAAATTACCTCCTTCAGATTTACTGAGAGGTTTAAAAGGTAGAGTGGTGTATTTGCTCTTGGATTTGAAAAAAAATATGGAAACTATTGATGCGGATACTTTGGAAACTGAACCATTAATTATTCTGGTTAATGGTGTACCTACAAAGAATAAGAAGATTTGGCAGGAGCTGGTAGATGTACGGAAAGTACAAAGAGCAAATTTGTATTTGAAAAGGAATAACAAATGGTATGAATCAATTTATATAGAAGAAGAAGAAGAAGAAGATTTACAAGAAGACACAGAAACACCAACTGGACAAATTGAAAAAGTGGACAAGTCAAAGGAAGAAGAAATTTATGAACATTTTAGCATACATCCTCTTCATTCAAAAGAAGTTATGGGAGACAATATTGATCTATTTCAGATGAAGAAAGCAAAAGGAACTCCCGTGAGTGTATGGGAGGAGAGCTTGGAAGCTCGATGTTTTCCCCAGCTGTTTCCTTAAGGAAAAGGAGGACGATACGATGAACGTCCGGAACAGATTCCAGCTTCTGAGTATCGGACTACAAGACTATATGCTGAAGATCCCAGATTTCGACAAAGTATTCCTTATTTGTTCCATCTTTTATTTGAAAGCGACTTGTCTGCACTGTCTTATGCAGTAAATCACATTTTAAAAAGTGGAGTACATTTGCAAAATGTGTCTGCTAAGGATTTTATGGAGAAAGTGCAGCACCGAGATGATCATTTGGAAACACAACTGATCAATCTGATGGCTTGTCAGCGTGGGACAAATGAATATTGGTACCGACGCCATGGTGAATTAAAATGCATGTTACGGAATTTAGGAACTCCAACATGGTTCCTTACCCTAAGCTGTGCCGAGTACGCTTGGGATGATTTACTGGATTTTCTACGAGAGGCAAATTCAAACATTAAAAACATCGAATACAAGACAGCAGGAGAACTGTGCTCATTGGATCCGGTTAATGTTTGCAGATATTTCAATCATAGATTTGAGGCTATGATGTCCTTCATCTGCAATAAAAAAAAATCCACCTCTAGGAGAAGTAGTGGATTTCTTTTGGAGAAAAGAGTACCAGGCAAGAGGTGCTCCTCATATTCATATGCTGTTGTGGATCAAGGATGCCCCAAAGTTTGGAACAGATACTGATGAAGCAGTGTTATCTTACATTGAAGAATATGCAACATGTGCTATACCAAAAAGCACAGAAGAGAAAAAGTTAAAGGAGCAAGTCTTACGTTTCCAAAGTCATCGGTGTGGAAAATACTGTGACGGAAATACAAGAGCAAAGATAAATACTACACTAAATGTCGATTTGGATTTCCTAGACCTGTTCTTTCAAATGGAAGAGTTAACAGTTTTATGTCATCTGTGAGACATACTATCACAAGAAAATCACCTAAGAATACCTACAACCTTAAAAGAAAAGAAGAATCAAAAAATATAAATGACTACAACCCAGTGATTTTATCCATGTGGAACGCTAACATGGATATACAGTATGTAGCTGACAATTCCATTGCTGTTGCTCGATATGTAACGTCTTACATTACGAAATCAGAAAAAACAGAATTGAAGGAAATGTGGGAAGAGATTTCTCACGAGAAAACTGTCAGTAAGAAGCTGTACAGTTTCAGTTTGAAGATGTTATCGCATCGAGAAATTGGATCCTACGAATGTTCAGATAGGTTATCTTCTGCAAGTCTCTACTCGAAATCAAGAAGAATAATTTGGGCAAGTTTAGGCCTTGCAGCAATGAGAAATCGGGTACTGAAATCTGTTGGAGAAATTGAATATTTGGCCGAGAATGACCCAGAAAGTACAGATATTTTGAAATCAAACATGTTGGACACATATTACCCAAAGAGAAGTCATCATCTGGAGAACATGTGTCTCTATGAAGTGCTGCAGAACTACATTTATTCACGGAAAGCCGCAGAAGACATCAACAATGGAAAATATAAAGTCATTGGTGAGGAAGGATGTTTGGTGAAGCAAACAAAAGGAAGTTTGATAAATCACCGGAAGCTGAGTTGCGACACTACTGACAAAAAGGAATTTTACTACTTGGCTCTTTTAGAGCTTTTTAAACCATGGCGTACAGAGGATGAACTACTGGGAGAATTTCAAAGCTATGAAGATTCTTTTAATGCTTGCAAAGACAGCATACAATGCAATACATTCACAACTTATCTGCAAATGTTAAATGAAGAAATTGAACAGGAAACTACAATTGCAGCAGAAATAGCTAGAGACAGTTCTCAGGACAGCCAAAGTTCAGGAACACTCAGTCAAGATCCCCTAGGACAACCAATCGTTGAAAATGAAGCATCAATAGCCATGAATGAAGTGGAAACGGCTATGAATCAAGCTCAAGGAGAATTTATAGACTTACAAAATTTGGAAAGACAACTGAACGAAGAGCAGCAACAAATTTATGAAGAGATCAGAAACAAAATTGATCACGGATTTCTACATGAAAAAAAGAGTGCTCATGCACATCATTTCATCCAATCAGGATGTATGTAAGCGGACAAGCTGGAACTGGAAAAAGTTTCCTAATAAAAGTCATCAGAAGCTACCTACAGCAAAAAACGGATTCTACTTTGTCTTGTGTGGTTACTGCTCCAACTGGGTTAGCAGCATATAACATAAAAGGAATCACTTTACATCGTTTGCTAATGTTACCAGTGGAGCATGAGAACAAAATACATTACAACAAGCTAACTGGAGAAACATGCTTGGAAGTTTCAAGAGTATTGAAGAAGATGCAAGTTCTCATTATTGATGAGGTGAGCATGGTATCGAACTTAATGCTTGCCTTTGTGCATTTAAGAATGCAGCAAATTCTGAAGTCAGACTATGACGTGTTATTTGGAGGAAAACACGTCATAGTTTTTGGAGATCTTTTGCAACTTACTCCAGTTAAAGGACAACCAGTGTTTAATACTGTGACACATGAAGACACGAAGAAGTCATTGGGAAGCATCGGTAATACAAATATTTGGTCCTTCTTTGAGTACAAGGAACTTACAACTAATATGAGGCAAGCAAACGATGAAGAATATGGAAGTATTCTGAAAGATATCAGGATTGGACTACTCACAGAAGCTGGCAAAAAAGCATTACAGACTCGGCTGCTACATAATTTATTTCCAAAGGAAGAAATAGTTGCAGAGAAGATATACAAGAACATTGCAGAAAACAAAAGTGTCATCTGCTTAATGCCAACTCTACGTGAATGCTCAATATTCAATGAGGAGCTTTTGAAATTGGAAAAGGAAGATATCAGGAAATTGGAAGCAGTGGACAAAATTGAGGATGGAAGAATTACTGTCACATTAACAGGCACACTGAAAAATAAATTGGATTCACTAGAGAAGAAGATTTCCAAAACAGCTGGATTAGAAAAAAATCTATATGTTTGCATGAACTGTAGAGTATTTTTAAGGAGAAATTTGGATGTTGAAAAAGGTTTAGTTAATGGAACTATGGGAAGAGTTGTGGGTTTTATTAATTATCAGAAAAAAGATGGAATTGAATGTTTAAAAATAAAATTTGATCAGATAGAAGAAGTTAAAGACATTTGTCGTTGTACAGTTCGTTTCATGCTTGTGAAAGACTTATATGTACATAGGAAGCAGTTTCCGTTTTCGCTAGCATATGCTGTAACTATTCACAAGTCTCAAGGATTGACTGTAGATTGTGCATTTGTGAACATTGGTTCAACTGTGTTCAAAGAAGGTATGGCATATGTTGCTTTGTCACGAGTGAAAACATTATCAGGTTTATTCATGATAGACTTTGATGATTCAAAAGTTAGTGCTGATACAAATTGTGTAAAGGAGTATAATAGATTAAGAAGAAGCTATGCTCCTCATTTAGGTCAGTATCCTGTGTTGGAGAAACGTGTAGTTTCTCGTAAAAGGAGAAATGAGAATATCTGTAATGAAGATGTAGAGAGGAGGAAAAAAAAGAGGAGTGATGTAATTGCAAGCAAAAAGAATAAGGAAAATGAAGAACAGGTTGTAGGATGTTATTTTGAAAATAGCTCTGGTGTCAACTGCTACGCTAATGTAGTGCTGAATGTTGCATTTTATCTGGAAAGTTTGCAAGAGCAGATAATAGTAAATCAGGGAAAAAGATTCTGTACTGTGCTGAGTCTCCTTTTTGAAAAGCTGAGTAATGATAAAACTCAAATAGAAAGTGCTACTGAAATTAGAAAAGTTTTAGATGTATGTTCAGGACGAACACAGTTTTCTCAAAATGTACAGCAAGACGCACAGGAATTCTTGATTTATTTTCTTCAGGTACTGGAAGAAGAAGGGGTTAACATTGAAAATGTATTTGGTCTCTCTTATAAATGGGAACATAGTTGTGAAAACTGTTATAATATATGTGGCTCTAATGTTGATTCTGAAAGGTTTATTTATTTAACATTGCCAGAGAGTAAAACAGTCACTTTTGCTAAATTAGTTAAAGATGCTAATCATAGCATGCAATGCGGTGAGTGTAAATCTGACATGTTTTCAACATTAATTTTAAAGGAATACAGACAGTATGTAATTTTAATGATGCAACGATGTAGAGCTGATGGTTCAAAATTGGATACTTTAATAAAAAAGTTTACAGGACAGCAATTATCAATTTCAGGAAAAACTTTTGTAACAGTTGCAATAATTTTTCATGATGGACCTACTGTAACTTCTGGTCATTACACAGTTTATCTTAAATGTGAAAAAGGCTGGACACTGTGTAATGATTCCCAATTGATTTTTAAGCAACGTTTGCCTTTTGATTTAGCAAATTCCTATCTAATCTTCCTGAAACCTAAATTTTAGAGAGATTTGACAACATCTGGACAAAACAATGTTACCATTTTATTGGATTACCATTTGGAATTTACAAATAAAAAGATTTAACAAATTATCATTTGGCCTAATGGAAAGGTAACCAATTGTAATGTGGAATTTTTCCATTTTTTAAGGAAACTTTGGAAAACCAAAAATTTAGAAAAAATCGGTAACATCTGCACAATTTAAATTTTGGAATGTTATTGGATTGCCATTGGAAATTTTTTCAAAAAAGATTTTTAAAATTACTATTTGGCCATGCGGAAAAGTAAACAATTCTATTGTGGACTTATTTAATTATTAATTAATCTTTCGGAAACCAAAATGTTACAGAGAATCGGTGACATCTGTACAATTTAAACTTTTGTTTTTTATTGGATTACCATTGGAAATTAAACAAAAAAAGAATTTTAAAATTACTATTTGGCCTAAAGGAAATGGAACCAGATGTATTGTGGAGTTATTTGACATATATTATTGTGATTATACTTCTGAAACAAAAATATCAGACGGTATTTTAAAGAAATAAGTATTGATATTAGATGATATTTTTTAAGAATATTATGCATTTCTATAAAGTTATGTTTATGCAAAAAGAGATTGTGGGCTTTTTTAAAAACAATCTTTGAGATTGTTAAATTTTTTTTGCCTGCTGTTAAATGATGAATGCAATTGCTTTCACAATTTATAGTGAAATGCAATATTTTCTGAAAACAGCAAAAAAAAGGTAAAAATATTTTTTGAAAAATATGTAAATATTTGTACTGTATTATTAAATGTTTTATTAAATATTAATACTTTTTTCTTTTTTTTCAGATTGAGATAGAAAATTTTCGAAAACTAGAACCATTTTAAAAGCAATTAAAAAAAAATTAAATGAATAAATCTTTTTTTGAGTGGGTATGGTAAGTCAATAATGTCATGGTCCCTTTTTTCCACTTCTCTACAATCACGTTTGCAGTTTTTAATTGTAGTCTCTCAAGGACCTTGTAATGTGATAATTGATTTTTAGTGTTTTTTAAAAAAAAAAAAAAAAATTACGCGTACCGTACGCGTACGGTAAAAAAAAAAAAAAAAAAAGTTTTTAAAAACATAAATAAAAAATAGATGAAAGGTAAGGTTGGCTCTTAAAAGAGCCGTTGTGTTCATGCAGGGACAGAGGAATGAAAGAATGGGAATATTAGACGGTACGACAAGTGTGCTGATCTATTTTATTGTTCACTAGGGACATACTGGTCTGCCTATAAGTAATTAGATCGTGACAATTGGCGCACCGTACTTCAACCCTCGCAAACCGAGGGTTAATTTCCAGAGGACCAGAAAAAGGAGATGCTCCCCCCACAGATGAAGGGCTCACCTGACCTGCAGAAGAAGGACTCGGCTCTGCAGATGATGGTCCAGGCTGAGCTGCTGTGGATGTGCTTGGTTGACTTACTGAAGGGTTACCTTCAGTAAGTCGAGCATGTGTCCTTCTGTGTACATTCTTAAGGTGTCTCATCATGGTGTGATTCCCAAAGGAATACTTCCTGTCAGGATTACCTCTTGAAAAAACACTCTTACACAGCTTGCAAGTCACTAAGGGTGCATTTACCTTTTGCTGGCCTTCTGGAAAAGTAAAATACTACCATACGTAAGAGGTCTTTTGTTTCCTCGCTCTCTGCCTCAAGGTAGTGCTGCTAGCCTCACTCTCAGAAGAGCTCTGCTGTTCTGCCATCGTATCACAAAGACAACCCAGCTCCTTCTCCTAAGGGATCACAAGCAGAAATGAGGGGAATGGGTGTGGTGTAGGAGAGTTCTAGAACTGAAAGTAGTTTCAACCAATCAAAAGTTGTGTTTCATGATCACATGACCTACCGTACGCTTACGGTACGCTTACGGCAAAAGTACGCATGCGCGTAAAAAAGACACGCGCTTGCGCGCATGCGCATAACAGTCACTCCCCGACACTTCCGCGTAACGTGCGCGTGTAGCGTACACGCGTACGCGCCCCACGCGGAGTACGCGCGGCTATGCAAATTGCGTAACTATACGCAAACAGCGTAGATAAATTACGGACATTGCGTAAACCGTACGCTTACCGTAAGCTTACGGTACGCGTACTAAAAAAAAATAAAAAAAAAAGGAAAAAATGTATTGCTAATAAATTTTACCAATTTATTTTATAAAATATGTTAAAAAAACATATTGTAGAATTTTAAAAATTTAACCATAGTCTTTAAAAAAGGATAGAAAATTAAAATAAAAATATGTAAAAAAAAAAAGAAGAAAAAAAAAAAAATTAGCATTTAAAAAACCTTGCAAATTCACTGAAAAAACCATGGGTTTCACACACGTTATAGTTAGGAATTAGCATTTAAAAAACCTTTGAAATTCACTGAAAAAACCATGGGTTTCACACACGTTATAGTTAGGAATTAGCATTTAAAAAACCTTAGAAATTCAATGAAAAAACCAAAGGTTTCACACATGTTATAGTTAGCTGGACATTTCACTCGTAAAAAAGCAATGAAATTCCCCCGTTATAGTTAGTTCAGCTAACTATAACTCGCGCGCCCGCAATGCACTACTGATGACGTCACATAATACATCACTCATGACATGGTCAGTGACATCACTCATGACATCACTGATGACATCTCAAATGACACATTGTGGATTGCGGTCGCGCAAGTTATAGTTACCTGATCTAACTATAACGTGGAATTTCATTGGTTTTTTACGAGTGAAATGTACAGCTAACTATAACATGTGTGAAACCTATGGTTTTTTAAGTGAATATATATATATATATGTATGTATGTAGGTCTCAGTATATATGTAGATCTTTCATTTGCCCATCAGCAAAATTGTCCCAATGTCCCAGATATTATGTTGAGACAGCGAGGAATTAGGTAGACCATTTAGCTGAAACCTACTGGAGAAATAAGACAGATGAGGAAAAGGCCAAGGATAAATAAAAACGTTTCAGATGCACAACACTAAGTAATTAACAGCATGGCCACCACTAGTACTGAGAAGCACTACTAGAAAGATTCAAGTGAAGTCAAGCATTGGAAATGAATCAATATTAGGTCTATCTCTGCTACTTTACATGTTAACTGCAAGTGATATGGGGCATGCAAAGGCCCCCTCCAATACAAATACACACAATGCCACCATAGGTACTCAGCAGTGACTCGACATGTAAGAATGGATTGAGTTAGCCCAAAGGTTGCAGCTCGATGCGTGAAGCTCATCTCTCACCATGGTGCGCAGTATTGTGTGAATCTGCCAGCAGGGGCCATATTATGTATTAGGGAGCACTTTCTCTGTTTGCACCTGGCACACCTTAAAACAGGTGCGCCGGGTGCAAACAGAGAAAGTGCTCCCTATTATATAGAATGCTATGCCCCCAGGGCAGCCACAAACCGGTGCTGCCCAGGGGACAGCACATTCAATTGAAATACGGGACGACTTTGAAGCCACTCTGTCTTTTCACAGTGCATGCAGCAACCTGCCTGCAATTTTAGAGGGGATTAGAGATTTACTTGCAGGCGGGTGCAGTCAGTGACTGCACCCGCCTGCAAGTGGAAGTCTGGGGGGTCCATAGGACCCCTTTGATGCCCTGCAGAGGGATGCTCTCAGGTGGCACACTGAGGCGCACTGTCAGTGAGCCTCCAGACAGCTTCTTTGCCTCTGAGCCCGCATCTGTAATATGGCGAGTGCGCATAGGCAAAGGGATTCCCTCATTTGCGTGGTGTACGCACCCATGCAAATGAGAAAGCGCTGGTACTGTATGTGCACCAGAGCTTTTAGTATTACCGAAGGGGCTGCCCAAGCATCTGCGGCCCTTTACGTAATACCAAAGTGCCCCGGGGCGTGCAAAGTGGGCGCAAACGCCTGTTGTGCCCCCGGCGCACTCTCTGCAATATGGCCTTAGAGTGAACCCTACAATATGGATGGGAACAAGTCAGCAGAAAAGATGCGGCTGATCCCCTGCAGGAAAAGCATAATCAATCCAGAAGCAAACACCCATATTTGTTTTTTGTCCACATAGAATAAAATGTCCCCCCTTTCTATATGTATTGCTGTTGTAATCAGCTCACTGGAAACAATCTTCACCTGGTAGATTCATGTCATCTGGACCATATCTGTTTTCTTAAACACTGCTTTTTTAGAAGAAATAGTTTAGTTCTAAATACTTTCCTTTTTCAAGTTAATCGCACAAAACGCAGGAAAAAAATGAAGGACTGGATAAAAATGGAAATTTCATAGTTAGGGGATTAAACTTCAAAGAGAATAGGGTTGAATAAAGACGCTGGGGCGGACGGGAAACACGTTTGGGATTTGCTGTCAGAAACTGATGAAAACGCAGTCTCTAGGAGATCAGATAAAAGCGTAAAATGATTGCTCTTGGAAGAACAATGTGCAATGCAAAGCCAACACATTGCAACTGCAAGTTCAGAACAATACACAAAAGGACAACGCTGGACCCAGTCCTACACGGTTAACCACATCAGGGGCGGAATTGGTTTCGATTGAATGTGTTTTAAAACAGGGACTGCACAAGGCATCCCGTCAAGAGTCGTTTTTGTTGATTGAAACACAATGTCTCGATTAAATATGGATTGGTAAACAAAATGTACAGATTGTTAACTTAATTGGGGTTTTATCTATAAGAACATGTACATGCAGAAAGAACAAGTTCTGAAATACATTGCAAAGTTCTCTGCCACGGGATGAAAAGAACCCCTTGAAGTTGTTATTATTATTTTAATCTTTTGGGACTTTGACGGTTCTCATCAACAACAGACCACTGCCAGGATCCAGGGGGGTACTGAGAGGTTTTCATGTCGCAAAGCATGTACTGCATAGGGATGCATGCTATTCAAATGGGAAACCCCTGGTTCCAGTGTGGTAAAGTGCCTGACCAGTAGCACTAGCCATTTTGACTAGCACTACCCAGATTGCGAGTGAGGAAAGAAACAATTTCAAAAAGCATCTAAACGCTACTGCGGCAATTAATATTAATGATGTAGTTGCATCTAAGCCGGCTATGAAAGGCCGACTCAGTGGAAGGGTAAGAGAGTTAAAGTACTGTGTAGTGGTGCAATGATGGTACTGTACAGTAGTGCATACTGATGGAGAGATATGCACTGCTACACAGTCCTATAATTTGCTGTGCTCCCATATGCTCGTGTTTTACTGTTGATTGGCAGTTTATCCAGTCACCCATATACCACCCTTTGGTATCTGGTGCTCTTTTGGTGAGCACATTCACTATACAATTTGGACACACTCTTTTTCGCCATTACTTAATATACTATAACCATACTCTAGTTTCACTAACGTGCAACTCTTGTCTCCACTGCTACGATAGTAAAAGGCGGCCCACTAAATATAGGCTGTTTTCAAACTGGAATGTTAGTTACTCCTACCTTCCACAGGAGTGAAGTTTCAGTTCGGTTTGTACAGGGACCCTGCCACTGGAACACTCAATTTATGCCCCATCCCTCAGTCTGAAGTTGCAACCCCCTTGGTGGGTAGCTTTTTGCATTTTTAGTGCCGTGTTAAATGGGTTTTGGGGTGTTGTTTTTGGAGGGGGGGGGGCAGAAGGTCCTGTTGATTGGGTCGAATTCCAACCTTGTTTCATACTGTGCCTGCAATGTAAGCGAGCCACATATTCGCTTTGTGATCATCTTCAGTGCAGAAAGGTAGATTCACAGAAATCTTGCCTCTTTAAAATAAGAGTTCGTCTGTTAAACCCTTCAGCATGGGCATGAATGCCGAGGTAGATATTATATTATTGTACAGCTTTATGTGTTTTTTACAGGTAACCCCATATTGTAGTAAAATGGACTACCTAGCTCGAAAAATGAAGTAACTGTTCAGGCTTACGTCAGTAAAGTTGTAATAATGTTATTTAATGGGATGTAGGTAATAATAAATGTGCAGTTTTGAACGCCCCAGAAGTAGTACAACCAATGTACATACATCACCACACTTTGCAGTCCCTGTAATAGCTTGTCCTGCAGGTGTTTTTTAGCAGTGGATAAACTTTGTTGCCTCCAAATCTGATCCCCAAAACTTCTTTCGAAAATCTTTTTTGGTACTTATGGTCTCGCCACTACCCAGTATCTGCACACCGTATCCCTTACCACGGTGTCTTTCAACTGAGCATATATGATGAAATTTGTTTAATTTTGGCACTTTGGTGACACCAGGCTAGCATGCTGCTCAACTCCAAAATGGTATCCTGAAAGGCTGTAGCACATCATTGTGTGCAGTACTGAAGATTACATGACTCCTCTTCCCATTTGGAGCTTGAGGTCCTATTGTCCCCGGTTTTGTAAACATACAATTCTGTCAGTGAGTGGCTTTCCGTAGCATTGGAGATCCTGTGCCACATTTCTAAAACCATTGACACAGCCAACAGACCCAAAGGTGAGTCCTATTGGCTTTGCCAATGCTTGTTAGTAACTCGGATTTGGAATGGCTTGTTAAGGGTGTGTAGAATTTGACCACAATAAGAAAGCTTCAATTTAACCTGTTCTGTAAGCCTCTCAGCTAAAGTGATCACTTTTCAAATATAACTATTATGATAAAATGTAATCTATTACATTTAACTGGCATTGTGCATCATTCTAGAGGCGGGCTTAAACGCAATTATTTGCTGCATTCGCTTCCTCCAAGACGAGGGCCTTAGGGCTCGTTCCAAAGAAGTTGCTAGGCATTCAAAGTGTGAGTCCCCCAGTTTTTCTTTACCTGTCAAATACATTGACCATATCTTTCAGGTGCCAAAGAAAATCCCGTAAGTAATTTTACTGTCATGGTGCTTTGTGATGCCCAAGTCTCGTTTTGCCAATTTCAGCACTTTTCTTCCTGAAGAATCCCCTCTCTTGCAGTTTATATATCGCACTGGAGGTCAGTCCTGGTTTGTCGTGTCTCGCATGCACCTTCTCTCTTTCCTGTTGCTTCGCGGTCTGGGGATCCATGGTAGTCATAGCTCCATTTCTCATCCATGCACAATGCGTTGCCACCCAATCCTCCTGTTGTGCCACATTACCCTCCAGTGTTTGCTCAATTCTGCCAAAAGTATCAAATGTTGTGGCTGGCTGAGAGCTTACATTTTACAGGACAGTTCCATCGAATTGGTCTCCAGATAGTACCATCAACAGGCTTTCTCATCTTTTCATCATCCCTACCATCAATTTTCTATGTTTCCTTCTGGTTCTTGAACACCTCCTCTAAACCTTCATTGCAGGGCTTTCTTTGGTATTTTCACGCGTCCTATTGGAACTCACACCTCTTTTCTTATTTTGACTTGAAATCAGACATGTTTTTGAAGCAGTATGTCAAGGGCCTCACAATGATTGAAGGATTTAAAATAACAATTCTTGATAAACAACTCCACCTTAAATTAACTTTACATACTCATACTTATAGGTTCATTCATGAGGGGAAGGCTTTAATTCATATAAATACAATTTCTGCTCAAACGTTCAGGTCTACGACAGCACTTATCTCTAAAGGGAGAATGTTTGTTTCCATTTCTTACTTCATCGAATACATAATTGACGTTGAGTAGTTTTCCTAAATTCATATTCCCAATTTGCAACAAAGGGTCACTAATATGCTGTCATTACATTACATAAGAATCTATTAAAATGTTTCTGGTTTTGATTTGTGCCTTTTAGATGCCAATAAGGTGTGATGCTTCTTCACACAACACATTTGCAGTGCATGATCACTCATGAATCAGCCAATCCAGATCCCAGATTCTGCACATATTGCCTCAGATTATCATTGGATGAAGTGAATCTCTTTAATTGTTGTTTCCATTGCATGTTGCAGAATAATTATTGAGGATTTTTCACCTGCCATACAGCTGAACCTGGCAGAAATTTCTCTCCCGCCTCACCTGACTGAATCATCACCACATGGTGCTTATATTATTTTTATATTAATATATTAATATGTAGACTGTAGGTATTACTTTTCCAATCACAGTTTTTGCATAATCAGTTGTATTTATCTCTCTAAAGTGAATATCCCCAGTCATGAAGAAGGATCCTAGAACAAATTGAACAGTGACAAAATGCATTAACCTTCCTGCTAACTAGGGGTGGGCGGAATTTGCGGAATTAACCTCCGCAAATTATCGCGAGAATGCAGAAAACCTCCGCAAACACGCCGGAAATATCGCGAAGATGCGGAAGTTTTTTGCCGCCTGTTCGCGGTATTTTTTGCGTGTTCGCGGGTCGCCAACTTACCCATGCGGTCGCTCACGGGCGCGGCCATCTTGTTTTCACTTGTCCCGCCCTCTGGCGTTGTTTACTTCCTGTTCCGGGTCGCGCAATGCATGTTCGCGGTCGATATTTCCTGTTCGCGATCGCTTTTACTTGATCGCGTTGCTTTTTGCTTGCTCAGGGAGAAAATATCGCGCAAACTTGCGCACGTGGTCGCAACGGGCGCGGCCATCTTGTTTTCCACTCTATTGCATGGTTCTGGGGCCTGATTTTCAATCCTCCCTAAATCTTTTCAATCCTTTGTTTATAGCCACTTTTTTCGGATCTTTATTACTTATTATTTCTCTAACTATTTTCCTGCCTCTATATTTTTGTTTTTTGTGTACCTTTTTTTTTGTTTTTTAGCTACTTTTTCTCTTTGTATTGCCTGCTATTTATTTCCTTTACTCCTTTATTTATTTTACCTTTTCTTTCCCGCCCCGTCCCCAGAACCATGTCCAAGGGCAGGGCTGTTCGCCGGCGCAGCCAGAGCCGCGACCGCCTTCCTTGCGGAAGGCGGCGCCCACAAGGGGTGCATGCACGGGCCTTATTTGGGGAGGCGGAGTTGGCTGCACTAATTTTCTTTGTGCAGCGCCACCTCCCCTCAACCCTGGCAGCAGGTGGCAGGCCTGGGTCCGGGTACGGCCTCCGGGAGCGTCGGCAGCGGTGGGGGAAGGTGCGCCGGGCAGTGTCTCGCATCTCTGGGGTCCGGCGCACCCAGGCACAGCTGACGCACCGGTGGTCCGACATCCTGGACCGTGAGCAGGACCTGCTGGACCTGCTAGGAGTGGAGGTCCCGGGGCTTGGTGAGTACCTATTTAATTATTACAACTTTGTGTCTGTTCTTCTGCTCTATGTTATATATTGCGAATATCTTTTTTTCCTTCCAACCAGATAGAATGTTGCTGCTTGCAATACATTCCAGGTTAATAATGTTTAAAAGTCTTCTGTGATTATGACACAGGTGCTCTTCTGCGCTACTACTAATCTTACTTGTTTGCAGCTTTGCGTTTGCGCTTGCTTAGCGTGATTCTTTACGAGTTTATTTTAGAGAAATTAAGTTACGTAATGCTACAGTGACTCATGTCCACTCCTTACTTTGTCCTGTCACTAATAGATAGGGGCGGATTGATACATAGGTTTAGGTACTTTGTATGAGCTTCTAATTGGTTAGTGGTATGCGTGATGCCCCCTCACTCAGTTACGTGACGTGCTGCTAGTACGCCAGTCTTTAGAACCTTTCTAGTTTGTTCAATGAGTGGAGGTAGGCTTTGCAGTTACTTAGCAGTAGCAGATGAGCATCAATCAAACCAAAATTGTGTATATACAAAAAATGTAGTCATGTTAATGTGTCCTCCATGATTGGATCATACACATTGTTGAGGAATACAGTCGAAATGCATACTTAATGTACAATTGGCATGCCTGGAATAGGTGGGCTAGGTTGGGTGGTAGGTTGTACTAATACTTAGGCTTACTTGTAACTTAGTTTTCTGGAATCAGAATGGAAGAATGGATTACTGTTGATAAATAGTAACTTAAGTAGTCGAACTGCGAATCCCCCGATATTACATGTTGACCAGATGAGATCGGTCAATGTAGTTATTGCAATTGTTTACATAAGTGTTTTTTGACCGTTGTTGAAAAAAATTGTATTTGCTTAAGTTGACACCATCCATCAATGTTTGTCTTTCTTATATCTTTCCTGTTCATCAGCACCCAGGGGCAGACGGGCAGGGACTGGGCAGTCGGCGGGACAGGAACACCACGAGGAGGACACCGCTGAGGGCTCCTCTGCTGGCCCCAGTAAGTCTTCTTGTTTTTAATAATATTTCTTATTCCATAACTTTTACTGCCCCATTTCTCCCGAACTATAGTGTGTTTCCAAATGCTATTTTTTTACCACCAATTATCCTTCGATCTGTACGGTTTCAAAAAGCTTATCCCTGCCTCCGCTATGATGACTGAGTACTACTACATACTATCAGTCTGTCTGTCTGTACTGTAGTAGCTAGTCTTGCCCAGTGCCACTCTTTGTGAAAGGTTGTAATATAAAACTCATATTCACCAGTAGCTCGTACAATCCGTTGGGTCGTTGTCTTGTACTACTTTTTACTCTTGTTGATGTTTAGGCTTTGAAAATTCACAGCAACAGCCCTACCAGATTTCTTAATATTTTGATATGATACCCTATAGGACATACAACTGTTGTAGGGATCTTGCACATACATTTGCACCAGAAAATAGGATGTTGGTGATGGTAGGTTGGACCTTCCTTGCACACCTCAATCAGAAATTCCGCACCCACCACAATTCCACTGCTTGACTATAGTACTGTCTTGTCATACCTATTAGGTCTCGGAACCCTCCCCCCAAGACAACCAACAAGTAGACAACCCAGAACATTAACACACCCAACCTCTGTCGTGGAAGCAATTCACATGTACACCCTTACTTTAATTTGCTCAATCGTGTAAGTTAGTCCACTCCACACCAAATACCACAAAGTCTATGTAAGTTTAAATTTTTTATTTCAATTTGAGAAGGTCTGTACACTGTTATCTTAGCAGCACCAACCGGCAAATCAATAACATTAAAACAAAATACATTGTTACACTAATACAGTTGGGAATTAAATCATGATAACTGAAGTGGTGGAAGGCAGCACCACCATCCCATAGCAATTTAGTTTATATACATTTATAAATGAAGATGTGAGTGAAGGGACCCCTCACCTCAGAAGAACCTAGTACTGGTAGTTGGTGCATCGTTCAGAAGCTCTGGTTCGTAGAAGCGAATCTTGCGTCTGTAATGCGAAAAAAGGAAATGGTGTGCGTTAGTATATTGCAACTTGCAAGCATTTCTCAGCCGTGCCAAAAAGTGTAGCATCTATGGATAAGCAATATGGACTAACAGTAACAGTAGTACACCAGTTCTTCCTAAAAAAGTGGCTTGTTAATGTTTGTTGACCGCCTGTACGCAGCGCGTAGACTAGACAGTAGCAGTGTGAGGCAGGTCATGTGGGCTCAAAGGTGTCTTAAGAAGCTGCAAGGTAAAGGTAACGTCACATGTGCATGGCTAGGGCTAATCAAGCAAATGCTACAATGATCATATAACTTAGTGTCTACTCTACTACTACCTGATTTGTACTAGTGATTTATGTTAGTATTAACTCATTTTTCAACCTTGCTACTGATCAATAGGGGGGAGGTGTATATGTTGCCTAATAAATGTGTAATGTTTTCTAGGCGCACTACCGACCACCATTGCTGGGGCCAGCGAAGGCGACGCAGAGGGCGAGGATGCGGCAGTTGCAGATAGCAACGGAGGGGGAGTGGCAGCACCAGTGGCAGGCGGTGGTAAGTTAGATTCATAATCTTTAACTATTGTTGAACTTGACAGCACACTCACTGCAAAGGTGTACTGGATGTATATGTATACTGTAAAGTTGTGAATTAGGGCCCCATTAGGATGGTGGGCGTATTGCCCCCGCCGGGCTGGCTGGAATTCACTGCCGTCACAGCAGGGGCAAACCTCCCGCCATCCCTGTAGAAAATATTCAGACATGTCTAGGCGGAAAAGGGTTCAATATGGCGGTGGTGTCTCTCTCACCACACCGGCAGCCATATAATCTGCATTTTGGAATGCCTTTGCGTGGCGGCATTACCGTCCGCCACGGAAAGGCATGCACACATTGCAGAGTATGCTTGGGGGCCCCCATGGAGGGTACCTACCGATGCTATGGTACCCCCCGACTTTCAAAGCAAAACGTGACAGGCTCCGTGCGAGGCCCGTCATGTTGTGCTTGGAAAAGCAGCACAACATTTTAGCATTGCTTTCAGCAAAGCCAACCAGAATTTAAATTTAAAATAACAGGGTGCGCCCGCCACTGTGCCGGGCGCATCATCCTAATTAATTGTCCCCACGGGACCCCCACCCTTTTTAGCAGTCGGATGGCGGGCGGACAAAGTCCGCCCGCTATCCGATGTCGTAAGTAAGTATGAGTTCTTGGGGACGTTTGAAGAGTGAACTAGAAGACTAGAATTCCCTTTAATTGGTATAGGACTAGGAGCCAGAGTATTGAGTAACCAATGGCCTCATCTATCTGATTTCAACTCCGCTTTGAAAGTTTTATGGAGAAGAGCACCTGGTGCACTGTTCAACTAAAAAGTGTAAGACAGGTGGAAGGAAGAAGGACGGGCGACATTTAAAATGTTATGTACTACTGTGCTTTATTTTATAGTGCTACTCTACCATGCCACTATGTGTATAAATAATTACCTTGTCCTACTGTTTTATTAAGACTATATTTTACAATTGTCTTGTTTTTTTCTTTTTGATACACAGCTACTCCGAAAATCAACCGGAAGGAGTTGGCCGCCAAGGCACGGCGCCGGAAGCTGGAGGCAATCCAGCAGGAATACCGGCGGCTGGTGGTCCTAGCCGAGGAGGAGGAGGAGAGTGCAGCAGCAATTGAAGCCTCCTCCAGTGCCCCGGGCCCCAGCCACCGCCCTCCAGCGGTACGGCGCCACCGTCTGGCGGCTGCCCGCCGCCACCGTGCCATCTCCGGTGCCCCCCCCCACTGTGGTTGCAACTGCCGCGGCCTTAGACGCCGCGTCGCCCATTTAGAGGACCAGATTCGTGTCCTCCTCCAGTCCCGCCCCACCAGTTAGTCCATGTCACTGCCCCTTTTTTAATTCCTGTTTGTTTCCTCACTCGTTTGGGCGTTCTCTATTTCTATGGACAGTCGTTGGGGTTAGGGAGGGGGGTGGGTCAGCTTTTGTGGGTTTAGTTTATTTGTTAGGGTCAATTAAATATATTTTTCTATGTTACATGCAATGTTGTTAATGTTTTGTAGGTGGGGTAACTGTTTTACATCACACTGTTTCTTTGCTGGTGCATGGCCGCCCATAGCGTGTGTTTGATTTCAATAATTTGCTGACTGTATAAGACACAAACAGATAGATGCGACACACCTCACTCATTGACTGGTCCTACTATGCATTCTTTGGAGTGGTGTTTGAAACTGACATCATTGACAACATGTCCATTATTGATTCTGCCTCCCCCAAACTTCTCTCTTACCGGTGCTTGATGTTTATGTCCAACTGTGGCACAGCACTGGCTGCATGGTGAAGATGGTTTCCTTTTTCATACATGCCATGATTGGGGTGGTGGTGGTAGTATAGTAGTAGTATACACTGGCAGGGTAGCAGCATTTCCAAAAAAAGAAAAGGAGATAGTCAATCGCCTTTGAGAGACTGTTAGAGGAGTAGTTGAATGAAGTACATCACAGAATTTACCGAGCAACAATTATATGCTCAAATATTTGACAAAAAAAATGAATGCTGGATATTATGAGGATAGCCTACTAGACAGAGTTACAAACTATAGTTTTGTCGACTTGGCTATGCCTACAGTCTAACAGTTAGTGCTGTATATGAGGAATGACAACAAACAAATCAAATCAATGCCGGCAATTCATGCTGAGGTATATGTTCCTTTGTTAAATAAAATAACCTGTGAAATATCCTACTCATGGGTGGGCAAGCAGAAGAAGATCATCGCTCTGCATTGAAATTGAAGTAGTGTTGCTTTCACCACATCCGCCCCAGCAAGTGTGTGATTAAGTATTGGTGTACATTTAATTTAGTTACACCTCGACAATAAGTCACACAGCCCGGGGGAAGAGGGTTAGGGTCCGTTGATTGGATGGGAAGGGGGATTTTGGGAAAGGTTTGACATAGAAAAACAGTATGCATACATAGACAAACAAACGACAATCATTGAAGACTACCATACCATATCCATTCCATATGTTAAGGTATAAAAAAGGAAATGCATGCATGATGAGACCCGGATTACATACACTTCTATTTCTTGTTCTGTTCCGGCCTTAAAACTTTAACAGATAGCAAATAGAAATTTTAAATATTGGTAGTGAAGAATCGTAAACACAGAGCAAACGTAATGATGATTGATAATAACAACTCCAAGAACACACTGTTGTAAAGAATGTATACAAGATATTAATCAAATTATTTAAAAGAAGTGAAAAGTGGATACTGTTACTGTCTTATCCTGGTCAAAAATGTGGACTGGTTTTTTGCATCTCGGCATTCCTCTTGCTCCTCTCGTCCATCAATCTTGGGTGTGTCGCCTCACCACTCGCCACTGCCCGGCTGGAATAAAAAGGTGATTGATTGGTAAGGTAATTAATATGCATTGTAATGTTTTACAAAGTTTTGGACAAGGCCCGGCCTGTAATTTTAGATTGAAAACCAAAGGGGATATTCAGAAAGAAAGTGAAAACAAATGCACAAGTGATGGTGTAGTGCAACAAGAACACTTTCCGAGGTGGCATGTATGCATATGCATCATCTCTACTGTAGTCTGTTTCCAGCATAGACCTTCAACAGTAACAGGAGCGATCAGGCCCACAGTGCTTACCATTAGCACATCCTACGTTAACACTTTAGAGTCCTTTTTTTTTTCTCTCAAAGAGTTGGACAAACGCAAAGCACATTATCCATTCCAGACATAGCATTTTACAGTTAAAGTTAGTAAAATCAATGCACTGCAGTCATCCCACCGCTACACTCTATTCAACTTCTACACAGACATTTGGGTGTGCTGTGGTTGTGGTTCACGTGTTTACCTTTAGGCTTTTCCGTTTTATGCCACTCATGAAACATCCTCCTGACTTCATCATCAGCTCTGATACTTCTACTGACTGAAGATCGGCCTGCAGTACAAGTGTAATTTTTAGAACACAACAAGAGTAGAAATATAAATATTACTGACTTGAGTCATTCTTTATTGTGTACAGAAAGATAGATTAACACTAGTACACTTTGACATCATTCACTTTGTGCACAACAAACAACGCAAACACAAAGATCAATAGCTCAGAGTCAGGTGTCCAATGCATGCCATTAATTATCATCATTTATTACCTGTTACTTCTCATCTTAAGTTAACGGGCCGTCTCTTTCGCCATCATCATGACGGACGGTGCTGTTTAAGTCACAGTCATTTGCATTGCGCAGCAGATTGAGTGAGTCCCCTTCCTGTATTGAATTAAAAGCAATGTATCACCAAGATGCAGGAGAAGTACACATTTCTTGTTTGCCAGAAGAGGAAAATTAGTAATTACTAGTGTGTTCTGTAGAAAGTTGATTAGTGGCAGTGCACAATTACATCAATTCATGCGAAACACACCACAAAATCTACATCATTCAGTCTGCTATTCTGCGGCCAATGCATGGCATCAATCATTACCTGTTGCATCTCATCTCGTTAACGCTGCAGGCCGTCTCTTTCGCCATCATCATGATGGACGGTGCTGTTAAGTCACAGTCATTTGCATTGCGCAGATTGAGTGAGTGCCCTTCCTGTATTGAATTAAAAGCAATGTATCACCAAGATGCAGGAGAGAAGTACACATTTCTTGTTTGCCAGAAGAGGAAAATTAGTAATTACTAGTGTGTTCTGTAGAAAGTTGATTAGTGGCAGTGCACAATTACATCAATTCATTCATGCGCAACACACACAACAAAATCTACATCACTCAGTCTGCTTTTCTGCGGACAATGCATGGCATCAATCATTACCTGTTGCATCTTATTTTCAGTTAATGGCCAGTCTCTCTCGGCTCTGAAGGAGGATAGCTATAGAAGTCATCAGATTCATGGTCCACTTGTTTTGGAAGGACGAGGAAAGTTTGAATTTGTTGTTACCATCATCCAATCATCATTCATGAGGGAAATGGAATTGACCAGGAGATGCAGTATGATCGAGCGGAGGAGCTGGATTCTGAGGACTGTAGTGTCAAATGGCAGACACCTGAAACTTGTATCTTAAATTAGAAGATTAGAAGACGGTGATAATGCATTGGTTGCGATTCACAAGTTTATAACCGGAACAACAGACACAAACAAAGGGGGAAAAAAGGGAGGAAGACAGTAAGTGCGAGCCTAATTGTCAGGGAAGTATAGCTCGTCCTCAAACTCTGGGGGATCGTCCAGTAGTAGGTAATCATCTGACATAATACTTCCGTCACCTGAGCCGCTGTCCTCATCTTCCTCTGTTGATTCATGCATTGTGTAATTCGGTGGTATGAAGTGCTGATTCATTTTGATCATTGTTAACCTCTCCACGTTTTTGGGAGATAGACTGGTCCTTCTCAAGGTTACAATGGAACCAGCAGCACTGAAAACACGTTCGGAAGAGACACTTGCGACAGGGCAAGCCAGATAGCTTATTGCCAGCCTGCTGAGCTGTGGCCATTCAGACCTTTTCCTATACCAATACTGCACTGGGTTTTGATCAACGTACACCTCTGTTGGGTCGTCCAGATAGGCCTGGACCATCCGCTCAATGTTCAGGGTTGCTGCTGGTAAGCTTTTGTGCTGTTTTTTCTGTGCATCAGCACTGTGCTTACGGCCCATCTTTACATACCAATCTGATAATGATTGTACTCGGCTGAATGATCCAGTTATTGTTTTTGTAGTCGATGGTGATGGTGAGTGTTGCGATTGTGAGCCAACCGCACTGCCCTCAGCCGACGAAGTTGCACTTGATTCTGCATGGCCTGCTTCAGTATCAGTACTTGTTGTGGGTTGATGTGGCGGGCTTTTAATTAGCAGCCCTTCGTTTTCACACTTGATGGCTGCTTCAGCTATACAACTTTTGTAGCGGGCAACATCAGTGTCGGAAAAAGAAAGGAATAGTCCTAATTTTGCACGTGGATCCAGAATTGTGGCACAAATGTAATGGTCTTGTGACAAAATTTTATTTTGTATCCTTACATTTTCTGATAAGCGCCTGGATAAGCTCTCCACCAAGTCATGGGCTTGCCTTCTGTCCTCTACACCTTTGTAGGATTCAGACACATTATTCAGCTCATGCTCTAGCATTTGCAACAATGGGATCGCTTGGCCCATTGTACAGTCCTCCTTGCTGACTTCACGTGTGAAGACCTCAAAAGGAGACAGCATCTCAGTCAGGCATTGAATTAGGGTCCATTGCTCCCTCTGAAGGGTCATGCCTTTAACACTAGCATCACTGCTTCTGTACCAGACATAATCATTGAGTGACCTGTGCTGTTCGTACAGACGATCAAGCATGTAATACGTTGAGTTCCAACGTGTTGCCACCTCCTGGATGAGTGCCTTGACTGGCACCCTACGCTCACGTTGGAGGATCCTCAGCTGCTTCCGAGCTTTAAAAGAATGGCTGAAATGAGTGCATATTCTTCGGCAGATGGACAGTAAATTGCTTACTATGGGTTCTTTTTTCAGAAAGTCTTGCACTATAATGTTTATGCAGTGTGCCAAACACGGAACCCTGAAATAGGAACCAAGTTCCATGGCCTTAAGTACATTACTGCCATTGTCTGTGGCAACAAAACCAATACCAAGCCCTCTGGGCTGCAGCCATTCCAAAACCTTGGTGCGAAACTCTTCTAAAATGTTTTCAGCCGTATGAGATTTCTCCATGGCGAACATGGCTACAGTTGCATGTTTCCGAGTACCTTCAAAAATCGCAGCTGTGTCAACAACACCTCGTGCAGATAGTTGATCTTTAACCCCCACAAAAGAGATCCAGTGTGCAGTGATACACATGTAATCTGTGGCTTGGCAACTGGTCCACATGTCTGTTGTCAGGTGGATATTGTGCACAGCACTCTTCTGCAAAGCTTGTCCAACCAATTCCAGCACATCATGATGTAGTGCCGGAACAGCAATTCTTGCGAAATAGGACCGGCTTGGAACTTTCCATTTCGGGCAGATGGCAGACACAAATTCAAGGAAACCCACCCCTTCCACAAATGAAAAAGGAAGAAGGTCCAGCGCTAACATTTTAGCCAGCTTCGCATTGTACAATCGTGCCGTTGGGTGGTTGCGTTGGAACTGCCCCTCCAACCTAAACATGCTGTCAATGGTAGGCTGGCTTACTTTCCTTAGTGGTGCCATTAACCCACTAAGGCTCAACGACACAGATTGTCTCATTGAGGTACTCGCCGCCGGTCGCCTTGGTGTCTCACCCACACTCTGAGTATGGCTCTTACTGCGGTGCCACTCTGATGTTACTGAGGAGGATGTGGGCGTTACCACTGCAGTGACTGCACTACTGGAGACAGGGCTAGAAATGCCTCCCTGTTCTTCACCTGCCACCACAATAATATCGCTCCCTGATTCCTGACCAACTTCAAAGGGTTTAGTTTTCCTACTTTCTTTTAACTTAAGTAGGGGATCCTCCCACACAATAGTGTGGTGTATTCTGAGATGACTTGCTTGTCCTCCGGTACCATAGTTTGTACCAAGCTTACCACGCCGAACACCTTGCCGACAAATTGCGCATATAGCAATGTTCTCCTCCTTGGCGCTAACAGAAAAGAAGTCCCAAACTGGGGAGGAGAACTTTCTGGCACTGCTGGATGTGCCACTTTCAACACCAGATGAACTTGAGGGGGTCCTTGAAAATATGTGACCCTGTCCACCTACACTGTGACTTTTACTACCACTTCCTACTGAGGTGGTTGAGCTGGATGTAGGTCCCTGCCGGGCCTTGGAAAATATGGCAGCTGGAGGTAGTGGTGGTGTAACCTGTGTTGGTGAGATCCGTGCTACATCCCGCTCAGTAGCAGCCTTTCTGGATAGGGTTAGAATGTCGGTCTCCAATCCCTTTGGGGCGGGAGTAATGTGCGTGATGACTGGCTCGTCTTCATCAACATCATCACCCCCCTCTTCTACATCTACCTCCATAACTCTAAGTTTTTCTGGGACCTTCCTTTTCAGAAGCAATGTCTTGTGGCGTACTTCACTCTCAGACCGAGCTGGTGGGACCCAAGTGTCATCACGATCATCAGAAGCGGGGCTTGAAGAAGAAGATGATGGACTAAGCCTCCTTTTCCTTGCTGGTGGTCTGGAAGACAATAGATCTTCCGAAACAGTGGTTTGACTTCGCTCCGCTTTGTCTGCAGGAAGCTCGATTTCCTGAAATGCCCCTACGTCAGGAGCAACAACTACTATGGTGGGCTGTTGTGGCGGCTGCTGCTGTTCTGGTTGCGGCGGCTGCTGCTGCTGTTCTGGTTGCGGCGGCTGCTGCTGCTGGTCTGGTTGCGGCGGCTGCTGCTGTTCTGGTTGCGGCGGCTGCTGCTGCTGTTCTGGTTGCGCCGGCTGCTGCTGCTGTTCTGGTTGCGCCGGCTGCTGCTGCTGTTCTGGTTGCGCCGGCTGCTGCTGCTGTTCTGGTTGCGCCGGCTGCTGCTGCTGTTCTGGTTGCGCCGGCTGCTGCTGCTGTTCTGGTTGCGCCGGCTGCTGCTGCTGTTCTGGTTGCGCCGGCTGCTGCTGCTGTTCTTGTTGCGGCGGCTGCACACTGATCTGCTGAGTTTGCGCCTGCGTTGAACTTGATTGTGTACTACTTTGCGGTAATGACATTTCTTCAACATCGCTGCCCGTTAGTAGACTGGCTACCTCTGCGACAGTAAAGCCCTTGGGCCTAGGTTGGTGGGGTTGCTGGACCGCTGTGCTGCTCCCAGCTTGGTTCCCGGACAACGCTTTGGTGCCAAAAAAAACCTTGGCCGGCACACCACCAGTCGTGGTTAATGGCACTTCCTTTTTCTGTTCCTTCTTCTCACCAGCAACTTTCTTGGTACTGGACCTGGTACCTTTCTTTGGGGCCATCTTATTCCGACGTCAGGCAGGAGGCAGATGCACAACAAGTTCTGGTCACACGTGGGCGTGATGCGCAGCAGGACTTCTGTCTGGCTGGCAGTACAACGGGTAGCCAGGTGATGCCGATGACACCTCCTACTCTGTCTTTTGTGCACCTAAAAGCAAAGAAGACAGGAGAAGAACATCAGTGAAATGTTGCATTTGTTTTTGTGGTTCAGTTACTTAGTACTGTACTAGTGCAAACAAAAGATAGTCTAGCCATTTATGAATTTTTTTTAACTAGAGCTATGTTATACTACTAGTACTGTGTACAGCCACACTACACTCTCAGGAAGGTGATGTCTAAAAATTCAACAGATCACATAGAAAACACTTGATCAATAAAGCTGTGGCTACCTGCTCTGGTAGCAGTGGATGAAAGCAGGCCTGCTGGCAGACAAGGCCAGGCAAGCTTGCAGGCCTAGGCCTCAAAATGGCCACCAGCCACATGGCGAGCCCCAACAACATCAGCAAGGCCACCCCAAAATACACACTTCCCCAACTCAATCCAATGCCATCCATGCCCAAAATGATGTCTAAAATCAACAGAACACACAGAAAACAGTAGATTACTAAAGCTGTGGCTACCTGCTCTGGTAGCAGTGGATGAAAGCAGGCCTGCTATCAGACAAGGCCAGGCAAGCTTGCAGGCCTAGGCCTCAAAATGGCCACCAGCCACATGGCGAGCCCCAACAACATCAGCAAGGCCACCCCAAAATACACACTTCCCCAACTCAATCCAATGCCATCCATGCCCAAAATGATGTCTAAAATCAACAGAACACACAGAAAACAGTAGATTACTAAAGCTGTGGCTACCTGCTCTGGTAGCAGTGGATGAAAGCAGGCCTGCTGGCAGACAAGGCCAGGCAAGCTTGCAGGCCTAGGCCTCAAAATGGCCACCAGCCACATGGCGAGCCCCAACAACATCAGCAAGGCCACCCCAAAATACACACTTCCCCAACTCAATCCAATGCCATCCATGCCCAAAATGATGTCTAAAATCAACAGAACACACAGAAAACAGTAGATTACTAAAGCTGTGGCTACCTGCTCTGGTAGCAGTGGATGAAAGCAGGCCTGCTGGCAGACAAGGCCAGGCAAGCTTGCAGGCCTAGGCCTCAAAATGGCCACCAGCCACATGGCGAGCCCCAACAACATCAGCAAGGCCACCCCAAAATACACACTTCCCCAACTCAATCCAATGCCATCCATGCCCAAAATGATGTCTAAAATCAACAGAACACACAGAAAACAGTAGATTACTAAAGCTGTGGCTACCTGCTCTGGTAGCAGTGGATGAAAGCAGGCCTGCTGGCAGACAAGGCCAGGCAAGCTTGCAGGCCTAGGCCTCAAAATGGCCACCAGCCACATGGCGAGCCCCAACAACATCAGCAAGGCCACCCCAAAATACACACTTCCCCAACTCAATCCAATGCCATCCATGCCCAAAATGATGTCTAAAATCAACAGAACACACAGAAAACAGTAGATTACTAAAGCTGTGGCTACCTGCTCTGGTAGCAGTGGATGAAAGCAGGCCTGTTGGCAGACAAGGCCAGGCAAGCTTGCAGGCCTAGGCCTCAAAATGGCCACCAGCCACATGGAGAGCCCCAACAACATCAGCAAGGCCACCCCAAAATACACACTTCCCCAACTCAATCCAATGGCATCCATGCCCAAAATGATGTCTAAATTCAACAGAGCACACAGAAAACAGTAGATTACTAAAGCTGTGGCTACCTGCTCTGGTAGCAGTGGATGAAAGCAGGCCTGCTGGCAGACAAGGCCAGGCAAGCTTGCAGGCCTAGGCCTCAAAATGGCCACCAGCCACATGGCGAGCCCCAACAACATCAGCAAGGCCACCCCAAAATACACACTTCCCCAACTCAATCCAATGCCATCCATGCCCAAAATGATGTCTAAAATCAACAGAACACACAGAAAACAGTAGATTACTAAAGCTGTGGCTACCTGCTCTGGTAGCAGTGGATGAAAGCAGGCCTGCTGGCAGACAAGGCCAGGCAAGCTTGCAGGCCTAGGCCTCAAAATGGCCACCAGCCACATGGCGAGCCCCAACAACATCAGCAAGGCCACCCCAAAATACACACTTCCCCAACTCAATCCAATGCCATCCATGCCCAAAATGATGTCTAAAATCAACAGAACACACAGAAAACAGTAGATTACTAAAGCTGTGGCTACCTGCTCTGGTAGCAGTGGATGAAAGCAGGCCTGTTGGCAGACAAGGCCAGGCAAGCTTGCAGGCCTAGGCCTCAAAATGGCCACCAGCCACATGGAGAGCCCCAACAACATCAGCAAGGCCACCCCAAAATACACACTTCCCCAACTCAATCCAATGGCATCCATGCCCAAAATGATGTCTAAATTCAACAGAGCACACAGAAAACAGTAGATTACTAAAGCTGTGGCTACCTGCTCTGGTAGCAGTGGATGAAAGCAGGCCTGCTGGCAGACAAGGCCAGGCAAGCTTGCAGGCCTAGGCCTCAAAATGGCCACCAGCCACATGTCCAGGCCCAACAACATCAGCAAGGCCACCCCAAAAAACACACTTCCCCAACTCAATCCAATGCCATCCATGCCCTAAATGTGATTGAAAATGAAATATATTCAAAAAACAAAAGGAACAGTTGCTTCATCATGCACACACACACCCATGAGGCCATGCCCATGGCTAGCTCGGGCCTACTACTACAACCCACAAAATTAAAATAAATTTAAAAAAAAAAAAAGGAATGATGATAATTAATTATCAAAAATAAATTGTAGTTACACAACAACTGCAATGCCCACAATCAAACACAACAACCACTTACTTGTAAAATATCCTATTCCAAAAATCCTGAAATCCAATTGCAATGATGCAGCAGACAAAAAGAGAGATCTTTCCAGCTCCAAATCCAAAGGCAGAATGAGCAGGAGATGGACAAAGCACTGGGAGGAGCCTGCTGGACAGGAACAGGAAGTTGGAGAATCTGTGTCACTTCCTCCCTCTCTCCACTTTGTAAAAAAAAAATGACTCCTGGAGTCCTTGCACAAAAAAGGAAAGCCAAATGTGAATGTAAGGAGTTCTTTTCATCCAAAATCAGTATTTGCAGATGGTTTCATGCTGCTAGAGCCGATATTCCTCTCCAAATTGTAAATTTTACGTTGTTGAGTTCTCCAGCTTCACATTACTTCCGCCGGCGTGTCGAAAACGATATGATCGCGTTCTCTTCTTTGTCCCTGTCGCGTTGGATATGACGTGTTCGCGGTCTCTTTCTCCTGTTCGCGTTCGATTTCATGTGCCCGCGTCCTCATTCTCTGGCTCGCGATGTAGAATGACATGTTCGAGATCTCAATCTTCTCATACTCGCGCGGTGCATGATCGCGAGAAGAAAGACCTGATCGCGCGACAAATGACGTGATCGCGTGAAAAATGACTTGAATGCGGCCGCGAACTCTCGCGAGACAGCGCAAAATGGCTACCAAAATCCAACATCTCGTGGAGAACGCGACCGGGTCAAGAAAACTTGTCGGAGAACGCAGGGATTCAGGTAAGGCGATCGTGCGCGCGCGAGAATGTATTGTTTTACAGCGCGAGCAAGAAAAAAATTATCGCTAAGCTGCGGAATGCGGAAATTTTGACATTTTCGCGCTTTCCGCGGAACGCGAGAATGCCAAAATATCGCAACTTCCGCGAACGGAACGGAATTTTGGCCCAGGCCTACTGCTAACTCACAGCTGGTGTTCACATTAAGGGAAAGCTATGCTTCATCTGCAATTCAAGCTGGCTGCCTAATAAGGAGCACCAATTTCAGCTTCTCCTAATAAAATCTATTCCAGGACCCCCAGCTTGCCGCCGTTTGATCATCAGAAAACGCACACAAAAAAGTCTTATCCACTTCAGCTCCTTCCTGGAAAGTTTTGGGGTGATCCATTAATTGGGGGGCGAGAAAAATTGGGGGTCCTAGACGTGTCTTCCCTATTCATATTTCCATTGGAAATTTAGACACAGCTACAGCGCAAACAGCTGAACGGATTTACACTAAATTGCAGATAATTAGATCTTTATAAAGAAAGTGTGCTTTTGTGATTTGGTGTAAATCTGTTTAGTAGTTTTTGAGAAATTATCACTCAAAAACCTTCATATTTCATGCTGCAAAGAACTTGCAGAGCTATCAGATTTCAAGTTGAGATCTGAGTGCCTGCCATCGTCATTAGCAATGCTGTGGCAGCACCATCTCAGGACTCAGTCCCTTTAAAAAGATATAAGGGGGCAGGGTATCCCTACACCGACCCCCTTGGCCTGGTGGGGGTGTGCCAGAGGGACCCCACCCTGAGCAAAACACATATTTTTTATTTTATTTTGTCGCAAATCCACAATAATTTTTCCTCTAAAAAGGTGCTGCCTCCCATGCTTCCCCCCCACCCCGAGGGTGGGCCTGGGTATAGCAAAGCAGGTTTATTTGGTGAGAGGGGCGTGCAGCCCCCTCCCCGAGCCACCTTGAGTCCCTGTGGACCACATCCCCTGGGTCAAGATGTAAATGAAGAGAGGGGGTATGGGGTCCCACTCCCAGACCCTTAATCAGGTTCTAGGGGCCCATCCGCTGGAACTGACACATACAATTAAAGGAGAGCTGGTGCATGGCCCACCTCCCGAACCTTAATCAGGTCCTGAGGTTGACTTATAAAATTAAAGCGGAGGAGGAGCATGGATCCTCCCTGAGCCTCCAAAGTCCCACAGGCCATTATTTACAAAGGGGAGGGGTTTGAGGCCCCCTACCACAAGGCAAGCTCAATTGTGTGTCCCGGGGAACCCACCTTGGGACACAGGTTCCATGCCCGCAAGAGGGCGGTCAGGGAAAAAAGAAGGATGATCCTTCCTGGTTGCAGCTGTAAAAATGCTCCCACTCTTGCAGGCAGGAAAACAGAGATTGCTCTAGACCAGCAGGAGCAGAGAAAAAAACCTGCTTCCGCCAGGCAGGAGCAAAGCCAGATATCGCTGCACCCAAGATGGGTGCATGTAGGGGAGCTAAGCCTAAGCCATGTGTTTTGGGTGCTCCAGATGGGACCAAGGCACACACTTTAGGGAGTATGGGGTCCCCGAGGCCAATGTTGGATCAGGGAGGAGGGCACATGTGCCCTACCCTTGAAAGGCATTTTCGCAGAGGGTGTTAGGGTCTGCACACCCTTATCCCCTTTAAATTAATTTCGGCCCTCAGGAAGTGGTTTAGGGGCTAGTGTTGGCTTGGGTTGGGTAGGGGGCTTCAGTGCCAGTACGGGGTCTGCCTCCTCCCCAGAGACTAGGGCCTAAGCTCAACATCCCACTATGCTGTGCGCAGTGCAAGCTTTCCCACCAGCATGGGGTTTGGTGGACCCTGTGTCCAACGTCATTTCATGCACTGAAACGAACATCTTATTTTACAATAAAAAAAATATAAATTCACTGAAAAAAACCAAAGGTTAAAGCGACGGTATAGTTAGGTATGGTATAGTTATAATATGTTACTTTACAATTAAAAGAAACGTAGAAATTCACTGACAGAACTGAAACTGAAAACATTTAAATTGAATTAAAAACTACTTACTGCTTGCCATATCCTCTACGAAGTCTCCCACGTCATACGTCTCTTCAGATGAGGCTTTCGAAACTCCCCCAAAAAACATATTTCATTCAGCAAACACTGCATTAAACACACTTTTAAAATAAAGAAAACTTGGCAAGGGGTTAACAATGACAATCTGAAACACATTAACCACATTTTCACACCTCCACCTATGCTAACAACCACCCCAACCAACTCCTTTATTAACAACAGATCAGGACATGCACATGCAAGATTGCAAACTTCTTAACTCTAAATAATTGCAACATTCTCTTTATCAATGAGACTTGGCTCTCTCCTACCTCACTACCATCGTTCTGCTAATCCCTAGTGAAAATCCCATTCACCACAAGGTAAGGACACAAAAGAATTGATGTATTTAGTACTGTTGTTAAAAAAGTAAAAACAGTTATTTTGAGGCACACATGATGAGCAATATCTTTATTTATATTAATAAAAATGAAATGTTTAATTAAATAGATATATAGTCTTTCCATTAAGATTGCCTCTTTCTGCCTCTTGTTTGGCCTAGGGAATTTATGCTAGGATTTAAAAAAGCCTCTTTATCATTGTGGGAAATCGACAACCAGAGGCTTTTATCAAACAGTGATTTTATTCTTCACTTTGCTCAGATAATTGAGGCTTCTTCCGACATTCGTTCATATAATCCTCAGGCCCTCAGTCTTTAAATATAAAGGCTTCCCAATCTAGCCTGTAAGTGGATTCCATGCCCTCTCTTCAATGAGAAAACAAGAATGCCCAGTTAGTATCTTGAAGTTGTACCACCTGGGAAAAGAATACAGAAGGCAACAGTCAGGCGAAATACCATCTTTCCAACCTGTTCCCCTTCCCTCTCAGTGTCTTCCTCCATTACCAACCAGCCCAACATCTCCAACCTGTTGTTCCAATTCTTGTCTCCACTGGCTGCCTTGCATAGGACTCCAAGGGAACTGCCTTCCAGGGACCCTCAGCTCATCTCTTGCTGGTTATATTCTCTCTTCTTCCTAGATGATTTTTCCCTAGGACTTGTGAAGAAATTGCTGCCAGGAAATGAAACGCCATCCCTCAATATTTCTTAGCTGTGTTTGTCCCTCCCTAAGTCCAGTGAATGGTGTTCCTCCATTTTGGTATGTTTTGAAATTGTCTATGGTGGTCCCCTATCTCCCCTATTCTGCCTACTCCAGCTCTCAGAGCCGTTTCTCCATAGAAGGAGCAATACCAGCTCACTTTCCCTCAATTTACTAACTGGTGATCCTGGGTAGCGTTGAACTGCAGCCCAACTAAATTGTACTCTTGGGGGGGTTACCTATAGACAAGAAGGACATTAGGGGTGACTTAGCAAGTACCAGTAAAGTTGTTATCTGCTCATCCATCCGTAAATGCAGCCAAGTCATGCTATGTGACACCCATTACCCTTAGCAGAAAGGGTTCGGGTGTGTTCTACTGAGATGTTTAAGGGATAGACACAATATTTATATCATCTAAACACTTGTTATTAAAACCTCTTTCCATGTATCTGCCTTTATGTGCATTTTCATTCAAGATATAATTCTATAAAATGTTATGTGAGTGAGTGAATTGTATTGATGCAGACCTCTATATGCTGGGCCATGCAGTGATGTTGCAGAAGTAATAGAAACATGCCACATGATTAACCAGATGTAATACTGGTGGTTGTTCTCAACAAACATGTTTGTATTGCTCTGACGGATAGGTTGGTTAATGCTCAGCAACAAAAGTATGAAGATGCTGCTTTAATGAGTGTTAAAGTTTCAGTATGCACTTGGTGGATGTAGTATCCATCTTGGACGTATCTTCAAAATTAGTTTTAGGAACATCTCCAACTGTTGTCATTGAAGTCTCAAAATATCTGAATATATTATGCAATAATTCATAGTAAATCATGACGGGCATGTCGAATCGACAAACAACTACACCTTCAACAACTTTGGTGCTCTCTCCTTCACGCAAGCAAGCGCTGGAATCCCAGTGGGTGTTAGTAAACAACCGATCTAATGGAAACCACAGCCTGGGAAGCGCACATATCGCTGAGAATGACTGGGTAACCTTCCTTGGGGGTCACTTCCAGGCGGAAGAGTGGAAGGCATTACCAGCGACAACACCTACCCGGGAATGGCAGACTCTTCTGCTGCTTTGTGGACTTTAAAGTCGCTTTTGGGGAATACCAGCCAAATTGTTGAAGTCAATCATCCAGCTTCACACCAACACCTGGATTCAAGTTAAGAATCGCACTGGATCGCACCCATCTAGAAAAATCCCGACGACAAGGGGAGTGAAACAGGATGGATGATAGCCCCACTGCTTTTAATCTTTTTCTAGCCGACCTCTCAGCAGACCTGCACACAATAAATAGTCATCCCCCGCAGGATTGGCGCCGTGTAGATCTGTAACCTTTTATATGCTGAAGACCTCACTCTTTATAGTCATACAAGAGTCGGACTGCAACAGCACCGCTGCAATGCAGCCCCCAGTCACAAAAGCAGCCCCTACTGCTGCAGAGCCGGCCCCCACCCTTCTAGCCTCCCAGGGAAATGCCCGATGCCCAGTACCATCGGTTTCTGAACAAAACGGCCTGGCACTACTTATTCTTTTATAAATTAATCACTGCTGACAAACACCACTGTTTAGCACTGGAATACCTTCTTACATAGATATCTTGTTCAGGAGGGGAAAGAAAGGTCTAACTAACTTTTCATTGTAAACATTTGCAATTTTATATAATTACTATATATGTGAACTAAATTATGTTTTATTTTGTAAATAAAACAAATGATTGAAAATTAATTTATGATTTCTATTGGCGTGCTTTTTGGAGTTCTGAGTTTCTAACCCAGATTATCCCAAAGGTCAAGTGCTAAAGGAGAGTGCTTCATGCTCAGTTAGGGTCGAAATGTCAAATTTTGATCCTACCCCCTGCAACTGAACCAATTACCATATTCTCACAGTAACTGCTATGGAGGAGCATTGTTATTGACCATTGCTCCAGAAGAATCCAGCCCTGCTACTGTCTATGTCCCCAAGCCTACCTACTGGACATCAGAAGCTCAACACTGCAATGCCAGTCGTCCCGGAAAAAGGCATTAGTGGATCATGCTACATGTGCCAGCTGCAGCAGGATCCCAAACCATAACTGGTACATTTCAGTGATTAGAAAATTTTGCCAGAAGCACAACTGTTTTTAACTGTTTTTTCCAGTGAAATTAATTCTTTATTTATTATTATTTTTGAAAAGATATTTGGCTTGAAAATAAGGATACACATGCAATTTTCAAATGTAATAGCATACTTTTTAAAAAATCAGCATTTTCTTATCTTATTGATAGTAAATTAACCTTTTTTTTCTTCTAGTAAAATTCCACCAAAATGCAACTGTACCTGATAGTTGGAAAAGAAACACCATGTTGGCTCAATTGTACTGGATCTTTTTATTATTTTGCTCTTACTGAGTATCCTTGTGAGTGCTGGTGTTTGTGATCTTGGCTCTGTGTTGGACACTTACTGCCTCACGGCACCTTATATGCCTTCAGGGTCTTCAATTCTCTGTGATTACTCCTGAGTGTGTAACTGAGTGAGTGGTGCTGTCTGAAGGCTTGGTGATTTGTTGAACAACCAATGGATGATAGTACCATTCCATCCTTCAGAGTGATAATGTTCCAGAGAATAGCCCTGCATGTGTGATTGACTGAGAAAAGTGCCTCTGTTCTTGTATATGTGTTGGACACACACTATCCTCAGCATGCCTTTCCCTCCTCCATTGTCCTCAAATCTATGATTAGTTGAATGAATGAGTGAATGAGTGAATGAATGAATGAGAGCAGGCTTGTACAGCACAACAGTTACTGGATGAGTGTCCTGGCGCTGAGACAGATGGCCAGTAGGAGGTGTCCCACACACTACCACGTAAATAGATGTGTTTTCAGAAGCCTGCACAAATATGTCTTCTCAGGCATGCATCTGAAAGGAAGAGGGAGCTCATTCTAGTATTTGGCCGCAAGAACCGAGCAGGCTGATCCACCCCATTTCTTTTGTTTCGTGAAAGGAATCGTTAGCAACCTTGCCGACTGTGAACGTAGAGTTCTTTTAGGGCAGTATTCCAACATCCCATTGGACAGGTGTTTGGGTTCTGCCTTATTAAATGTGGAAGATGCCATTTTCAGTACCTTGAACATGATCCTCTTTTTAACTGCTAGCCAGTGCAGCTGGTTACGGTATTGGAAGATAGAGGCATGCTTGGGAAGCTTAAATAAGAGGTGAATTGCCATATTCACACCATTCGTAGTCATTAAGTTAGAGATAATCCAGTGCCCCTAGGTACAGTATATTCATGTAGTCCAGTCGGGAAAGGAATAAGGCCTAGACTATAGCTTTCTGGGCTTCCAAAAGCAGGCGATTCAGGAATTTTCTCAACATACTCAGAATCCAGCAGGAGGTTTTAAGCACTGCTGTGATCTTGGCTTTGAAGGATATGTGAGTGTCAATAAGCACCCCTAGATTCTTAGCTACCTCCTTGGGTGGGGGCGATGAGGTACAATTCGGTGGCCAAACCCGTAACCGGCCGGGCAGAGGGTTGGCACCAATCAACCAGACAACAGTTTTCTCCGGGTTGCATTGAAGCATATTGACCTTAAGCCACCTAGTTATTCCTACTATGCATGCAGCTAATTTTGAATTTGACTCTGTTGTCTTATTTTCAGAGGCTGGCAAAAGCTGGGGGTCATCTGCATATGAAACCACTTGGATACCAAATGATTCAATAACGTATGCTAGTGGCATTATGTACATATTAAAAAGTGTGGGGCTCAGGTCCAAGCCCTGAGGCACTACACACTTAAGGATTTTTGCCTCAGAATGAAACGGTTTCAGCCTGGACTCTGTGGTCCAAATAGGAACTCAACCAGGCTAGAGCAGGCCCCTACACCCCAAATGGGTACTACGTGATACAACAGGCTCTCATGTTCACACCCTCACTTCACTTTTGCTGCTTTTGGCGTTCTACCTCAAATCCCTGATTGTGATCCTTGTTGCTGGTGTGGGTGTGTGCATAAACTTGCATGGGACACCCTCCCTCTCACTGTAGTGATGGTGGATGTGGAGTGCTCTCCCACATCCCTGATTGTGGCCCTGTGTCCGGGTTTGAGTGAGTGAAGTGTGTGTGTAAACCTGGACCTGCATTGGGTACCCTTGGCTGTACTATACCGTTACTAGTGTAGGAGCACCCCCTAAGTCCCAGATAGGGGCCCTGAGTACTGGTATGGGTGAGTGGGGTGTGTGCCTAAATCTAGACCTGGGTTGGACACCCTTCAACTAACTCTACTGTCACTGGTATCGAAGTGCTCGCCCTGATTCTTGATTGTGGCCCTGGGTGCTGTTTTGGGCAAGTGGGGTGTGTTTGTGTAAATCTGAACTTGTGTAGGACACCCTCCACCTCACTGTACTATTGCTCTCATTGGAGCTCTGTTTCAAATCCACAATCACATTATGTAAAAAAATTCAAAACGTGATTGACAGAAAATTTTAATGAATATATACAAAAGTGTTAGACAGTTAAATCCTGGTTCCCACCGTTTTTAAACAAAAATATCTCAAAAATTACTGAATGGAATTAGACTAAATTAAAAAAAAAACACTTTCTGAGTAAAGTAGTAAAGTTCTACGTTTATGACAAGTTTGGAGTAAATCTGTTCATTGATTTTTGTTCTATTTTTCGGTAAAATTTCCTATGGCAGCTAAAATTGAAAAATGATACACTTTTTCAATCCTTCTCCCATTGCATTTTATTACAATACTGAGCGCCACTGGGTAATTATAGGTACATATATATAATGGCAACACTTTTTCAGGACTCGGGTCTGAGTCAGTGAGTCCTATAATGGTAGGCGTAACACTTTCTTCAGTGTTTTGGCCAGCCAATCAGATCATTCAGTACCAGCTCTGATATCACAGTACTGAAATGGCCAATGGGAGAAAAACTTTCTCGGCCTATCAGAATGGGGTATTGTTTTAAAACTTTTTGCTATCGCAGAAGTCCTGTAGGAATCCTGCAGGACCAATCATCCAGACATGCCTAACTTTTTCTGAGTGTTAATCCCTTTACGCCCAATCCAAACCTCTATTTAAAATCTAATTTCTTGAAAACACATCATAAATGCATGATTTTTTAATAAGGTTCTAACGTTTTGCCAAATTTTATGCAATCCTGCTCAGCCATTATTTCTTTTTTGAAGAGCAAAGTTTCCTTTGAGAATTAACATGTAAAATCAGACTTTTGAGACCCCCTCCCCCTTTCTTAGTCACCACTTAAAAGGATCTTTCTATGAAGGAGCTGCAGTGGAATTAATTTTCTTTTTGGAAGGTTTTGTGTAGATTATTCAAACACTGCCAACATTTTCACCAAAACAAAAAACGTTCTTCCAATGGAAATTCTGGCCTAACTATACATATATATATATATATTACCTACTGGCGGTCACCAGTAGGTAGTTATAGTTAGGACCTTGTTTCTATTCAAAAACCATTTTTTCTTTTCCCAATAACTTTGGCACCGGTTGACGAATCATTGCGAAAATTTTAAAACTAGTGGGGCGATCCGGTCAGCTCCTGTCTTGAAAGTTTCGGGGTGATTCGGCAAGCGGGGGCGGAGAAAAAAAGGGGGTCCCAAAACGTGTTTCCTTCATGTTATTTCCCATAGGAAACTTTAGACACGACTACAGCCCAAACTGCTGTATGGAATTACACCAAATTTGGCAAAAAGGTACCCCTTGGTTCAGAAAGAGACCTTTTTGGTAAATGGTGTAAATCTGTTCAGTAGTAACTGAGAAATTAAAAAAATAGAGGTCAAAAAATCAATTTCCCATAGGAAACTTTAGACACAGTTACAGCTGAAACTGCTGAACGGAATTACACCAAATTTGGCAAAAAGGTAGCCCTTGGTTCAGAAAGAGACCTTTTTTTTTTAATGGTGTAAATCCGTTTAGTAGTTACTGAAAAAATAAAAAAATAAAAGTTTTGATATCTATGGCCACGGTGGATCCTTGGACCCTCCCGACCACGAGCTTAATTCTAATTGGCTGTCAACACTCCAAACCAGGAAGTGTTTTCAGCCATCTTGTGCCTCGGTAACCGAGGCACAAGAAAACAGAAAAACAAAAGGTGAAAAATAACAACAGGGGGCAGGGTAGAAACACCCTGACCCCCTAGGCCTGCTGAGGGGGTCCCACACTTACTGGAGGTACCTAGTGGTCTAGTTGGACCCCAGGGACCCTCAGGAATCTAGGGAACTTAATCCGCCAATTTAATACGCGCAACGGGGTGCCTTTGCACAGTGGTGAAGGGAGGGGGCGGGGCCTGAGGTGACATGTGTGCAAACGCCCTCTGTGGCACGTTTTAAGTTGGGGAACTAATTCCTCTTCAATCCTGAGGGTCCCTGGGGGTCAACTAGCTCACCGGGTACCTCCAGTAAGCATCACAGAGCTGCGTTGCAGAGAGGTGTAAAAAGGAGCGTGGCCTCTGAACACCTCTCTGCAACGGAGCTCCCTTGCACATAATGGAGGTACCTAGTGGGCTAGTTGGCCCCCAGGGAACCTCAGTATTCAAGCGGAATTAATCCCCCAACTTACAACGCACCACGGGGTGTGTTTGCACAGTGGTGCAGGGAGGGGGCGTGGCCTCATGGGGCAAGTGTGCAAACTCACCCTGTGGTGTGTTTTAAGTTGGGGAATTAAGTCTCCTTGAATCCTGAGGGTCCCAGGGGGGCAACTAGCCCACCAGGTACGTCCAGTAAGTGCCACAGAGTTGCGTTGCAGAGAGATGTAAAAAGGGGCGTGGGCTCGGACCACCTCTCTGCAATGCAGCTCTGTGGTGCTTAATGGAGGTACATGGTGGGCTAGTTGGACCCCAGGGACCCTCAGGATTCAAGGGGACTTAATCCCCCAACTTACAACACGGTATGGGGCACGTTTGCACAGTGGTAAAGGGAGGGGGCTGGGCCTGAGGTGACTTGTGCAAACACACCCTGTGGCGTGTTTTAAGTTGGGGTATTAATTCCCCTTCAATTCTGAGGGCCCCTGGGGGCCAACTAGCCCACCAGGTGCTTCCAGTAAGCGCCACTGCACTGTGTTGCAGAGTGGTGGTCCAGGCCATGCCCCTTTTTACACCTCTCTGCAACGCAGCTCTGTGGTGCTTACTGGAGGTACCTGGTGGGCTAATTGGACCCCAGGGACCCTCAGGATTCAAGGGGACTTAATCCCCCAACTTACAACGAGCCAGGGGGCGCCTTTGCAGAGTGGTGGAGAAAGGGGGCATGGCCATTGTCTACCTCTCAACAATCCCACTGCGTGGGGCTTACTGGAGGTAAAAGGTAGGCTAGTTGGCCCCTAAAGGACTCCCAGCAGTGAAGGGGACTTCAATACCTATCCAAGAGCGTGCCAGGGAGCGCGTTTGTACAGTGGTGGGCAAAGTGGGTGTGGCCTGGTACGAGTACTTACCAGTGCTGCTGTGAGGGACTGACCGGAGGTATTAGTTTGGGAAGTTGGCCCCCAGGGATGTCCTTGGGGGCCAACTAACCCTCTTGTTACCTCCAATAAGTCCCACACAATGGGATTGCTAAGACGTCTTCGGAGGCCATGACCCCCTTTCTCTACCACTCTGCAAACGTGCCTCGTGGCAGACTACAGGATGGGGGATGAAATCCAATTTAGTCCTGAGGGAGTTTGGGGGCCAAGTCTCCCTTCTGGTACGTCCTGTAAGTCCTACGCAGCGGAATTCCTGAGCATTGGTTGGACGCCCAGCACCCTTTCTCCACCACTCTACAAATGCGACTACTAGTTAAAGTAGCATATTTATGCACCTCTGACTTAGAGGTAGTTTTAACCCCCCTGCCCTATTATGTACTAGGGCCTTACAGAGGAGGTCATGCTAATCACAGGGGTACCCTAACACATAGTGTTCCCTAGTGTATGTAGGTGTTTTCACTGTATTCTAAGTGTCTTTTAGCATAGTACTTGCTCCGGTCCTGGTTAGTAAGAGTCAGTTACCACCAGTACCCGTCACTAAAATGTTGGGGGCACAGGAGGACTTTCTGCTCCTCTGTTGGTTCTTTCTGAACATCTCTTGCTTCTTCATGCACTTTTCTTCGTCTTTCTGGACTTCTGTTGCCTCTTTCTGCATTTGTCTTGCTTTTTTCTGTGCTTTTCTTCCTCTTTCTTCACAAGTCCTAACTTTGTAGGCATAGTTAGAAATTAGCATTTAAAAACCATTGAAATTCACTGATAAAACCATAGGTTTCAGGCAGGTTATAGTTAGAAATTAGTATTTAAAAAAACATTGAAATTCACTGAAAAAACCTCAGGTTTCAGGCACGTTATAGTTAGAAATTAGCATTTAAAAAACCTTAGAAATTCACTGAAAAAAACATAGGTTTTAGGGAAAGTTATAGTTAGTTGGAAATTTCACTCGTACAAAACCATAGAAATTTCCCCGTTATAGTTAGTTCAGCTAACTATAACTCGCACCCCCGCAATGCACTGCTGATGACATCACATATTACATCATTCATGACATGGTCAGTGACATCACTGATGACATCACTGATGACATCTCAAATGACATCACTGATAACATCACTAAGCAAACCTATAAGAACGCTTTAAAAGCATACTACTGTAATATTCGCATAGCCAAAATGAATTTCCTCAATACGAAAATTGAACAGGCAGCCAATAAAAGTGCCAAACTCTTTAGGGTTGTAAAAGACTTTACGTCCCCCAATGTTTTAAAAAATCCTTTTACCCCTACCAAAGCATGGACAGAGGATATCGCCTTATTTTTTTTCAATAAAATTGCCTCTCTACAAGCTTCTTTTGAAGGGGTGAGCCCTAACTGCGATTTGGAGCTAGACCGGCTGCTCCAGCAACTTCCCCTTGCCACTAACTGCCTACTTCATATCCCTGCTATCCCCTTAGAGAACTCCTTACTGTTGAGTATCTTTGTTACGGGTTCTATGATCAGCGCCGGGACACTCTTGGGAGTAGCCGTGCACTTAACAAATACCCAGTAACATAACATAACATAACATAACTGATGACATCATCCATGTGATAATTTGAGGCATCTTCTCACACCCTAATATAACCTTTGATACACTGTGTCCAAAATACCTAATACCATTTTCAAAAGCATAGACACACAAATACCAGTTACTACATTTGTAGTCACTGATTTTTAGGTCTACACATACATCCACTCATTCACCCATACAATCACTCATACATGCAGTCACTCATCAATACAACACTATCATATGCACTCATACACCTACACAGACATTCAGACACTAGCACTCATCCACAGTTACTCATACACCTAGTCAGTCAGGCAAAGAATGAATCACACTTCCATTTACTGAAATATACAGTTAACAGACACCACCTCACTTATTCAAACATATACTAACACAAACATACTCTATTATACAATCACTGATACAAGTACACACTCATCCATACAGCCACTCTCAGAATCACTGACTCTCACATATAGTCATTTGTATACACCAACTCTCACATACACTGCTTTTTACATATGTACTTAGTTGGACATGTACCACTGAGACATCCATTCAGTCACCAACACACCCATATACACACTCACCCACCCATACAGCTGTTTCCATATGCACTCTTAAACTCATACACCCAGTCAATCAACTACTCACACATCTATTCACACAGTCACACACCCCCCACCCAACCACACACACACTCAGTCTCCCATACAAATACTCAGGCAACTAATCAATAACCCATATAGAAACTCATGTAGCTACTCACCAACCGATGCAGCAGGTTACACATGAACAGACAGACTGATACAGACATTCACACAGTTTAGTCACTAACCCATGTATTCAGTGAGACACATTTAATCACTCACTTAAACAGTCAGTCCCTCGCATACTAACTCCTCCATTGAGACACTTATACATCCACTCATTCTTCATTACAGCTTGGTATATATATAAAACATATTTACATTTTAAAGAAAAACACATTCACTGGATGATGCATCGGTGATGTCATCAGTGATGTCATTTGAGATGTCATCAGTGATGTCACTGATCATGTCATGAATGATGTAATATGTGATGTCATCAGCAGTGCATTGCGGTGGCGCGAGTTATAGTTAGCTGAACTAACTATAAAGGGGGAATTTCTATGGTTTTGTACGAGTTAAATTTCCAACTAACTATAACTTCCCCTAAAACTTATGGTTTTTTCAGTGAAAATATATATATATATATATATATATATATATATATATATATATATATATATATATATATATATATATATATATATATATATATATATATAATGACAAACAGTTCCATTTTGCTGGGGGCCCCGACCCTGCAGGGCGGGCTCTTGAAAACAGGAACGGAAATCCTGTCGATATGAAAACTCACCACCAGACAATGAAGAGCCCAACTTCGATTAATGGGAAAAGCTGACTTTAATTCATCGTCTGCGCTGCAGCTTGCATCGCACTCCAAATCCTTACGTGTTTCAGCATGTTTGCCTTGATCACAGGTGAGTGCGTTTATAAAATCCAAGTGGTCACGTGCCCGTAGTCCGTGCTCTTGACTGCAGGCCCCAGAATGCACCTGCTGGGTATCTTGGTATGTGCACTGGTAATTTCGTGTTTGCTGAATAGCGTTAATATCCCAATGACACAAAGTTATTAAGTTCCCAAATGGTGCAGACTTGAAATTATCACTGCAAAGTGCCTCAAATTGCTGCAGCGCCTTTAAATGTTTCTGTGCTGTTTACCACGAAGTTGTAAGAGGAAAGCATTCCTCCTCTCCCTTTGTCCCCCACAGTTCCAAATAACAATGGAAATCCTTAATAGCTGGAATTGCGGAGAGCGGGTCATCCCCCTCCTTTAGATAATGACAAACAGTTCCATTTTGCTGGGGGCCCCGGCCCTGAAGGGCGGGCTCTAGAAAACAGGAATGGAAATCCTGTCGATATGAAAACTCACCACCAGACAATGAAGAGCCCAACTTCGATTAATGGGAAAAGCTGACTTTAATTCATCGTCTGCGCTGCAGCTTGCATCGCACTCCAAATCCTTACGCATTTCAGCATGTTTGCCTTGATCACAGGTGAGTGCGTTTATAAAATCCAAGTGGTCACGTGCCCGTAGTCCGTGCTCTTGACTGCAGGCCCCAGAATGCACCTGCTGGGTATCTTGGTATGTGCACTGGTAATTTCGTGTTTGCTGAATAGCGTTAATATCCCAATGACACAAAGTTATTAAGTTCCCAAATGGTGCAGACTTGAAATTATCACTGCAAAGTGCCTCAAATTGCTGCAGCGCCTTTAAATGTTTCTGTGCTGTTTACCACGAAGTTGTAAGAGGAAAGCATTCCTCCTCTCCCTTTCTCCCCCACAGTTCCAAATAACAATGGAAATCCTTAATAGCTGGAATTGCGGAGAGCGGGTCATCCCCCTCCTTTAGATAATGACAAACAGTTCCATTTTGCTGGGGGCTCCGACCCTGCAGGGCGGGCTCTTGAAAACAGGAATGGAAATCCTGTCGATATGAAAACTCACTACCAGACAATGAAGAGCCCAACTTCGATTAATGGGAAAAGCTGACTTTAATTCATCGTCTGCGCTGCAGCTTGCATCGCACTCCAAATCCTTACGCGTTTCAGCATGTTTGCCTTGATCACAGGTGAGTGCGTTTATAAAATCCAAGTGGTCACGTGCCCGTAGTCCGTGCTCTTGACTGCAGGCCCCAGAATGCACCTGCTGGGTATCTTGGTATGTGCACTGGTAATTTCGTGTTTGCTGAATAGCGTTAATATCCCAATGACACAAAGTTATTAAGTTCCCAAATGGTGCAGACTTGAAATTATCACTGCAAAGTGCCTCAAATTGCTGCAGCGCCTTTAAATGTTTCTGTGCTGTTTACCACGAAGTTGTAAGAGGAAAGCATTCCTCCTCTCCCTTTCTCCCCCACAGTTCCAAATAACAATGGAAATCCTTAATAGCTGGAATTGCGGAGAGCGGGTCATCCCCCTCCTTTAGATAATGACAAACAGTTCCATTTTGCTGGGGGCTCCGACCCTGCAGGGCGGGCTCTTGAAAACAGGAATGGAAATCCTGTCGATATGAAAACTCACCACCAGACAATGAAGAGCCCAACTTCGATTAATGGGAAAAGCTGACTTTAATTCATCGTCTGCGCATATAATAAATATGATCTGGGAAGCGGGGACCAAAAAAAAGGGGGGTCCCAAAACAAATTCCCCATGCAATTTCCCCTAGGGGTTTTACACACAACTACATCCCAAATCCCTGAATTACGCCAAATTTGTTAGAAAGCTTGGTCTTGATCCAGAAACAATGCTTTTTGTAATTTGGTGTTCATCTGTTCAGTAGTTTTGGAGTTATTAAAGTAAAAAGATTTATGAATATCTAGAGATGCAGATCCACTGGGCAGATCCGCGGAGCCACGCACTAACAGCAATGCCATGACTGAGAGGAAAGTTGCAGCTGCCATTTTTTGCGTCAGGACTCAGTTCTCAGGGGGAAAATAACATTTATTTAAACGTTATAGAAGGGCCAGGGTAGGGCCTGACCCTGTGGGACTGATGAAGTGGTTTCTGAGAGAACCCTCAGGGGCAAGAAATCATCCCCCCAAAAATATTTTTTAGTGTGTGAGGATTTGTGATTCCACGACAGCGCTTAGCATGACCCCACTGTGTGCTCCGTGGCAAATATACAGATCCAGACCCCAATTAAAAAAAATATACATCCACTGAAAGACCCCACACCTATGTACACATTCTCTCACATACACACACACTGACTTTCACACCCACACAACTACTCCCACACCCACACACACCCACTTACACACCCACACAACCACTCACAAACCCACACACACCCACATGAAAACTCACACACACTCACTCACACACCCACAAAACCACTCACAAACCCACTCCCAGACCAACACAGCCACCCACACACCCATTCCTATATATATATATTACCTACTGGCAGTCCCCAGTAGGTAGTTATTGTTAGGACCTATTAATAAATATATATATATATTATCTACTGGCGGTCGCCAGTAGACAGTTATAGTTAGGACCGTGTTTCCATAGGAAATCCGCAACATTCTATTTGGAATAACTAAAAATAGGTGGGGCGCTCCGATCCGCTCCTTCCCTGAAAGTCTCGGGGGGATTCGTCAAGCGGGGGCTGAGAAAAAGGGGGGGTCCCAAAACGCGTTTTCCCCATGCATTTTCCCATAGGACTTTTAGTCCACGCTACAGCCCGAACGGCTGAACAGAAAACCTTGAAATTTGGCAGAGAGGTAGTCCTCAGGTCAGGGATGTGCCTTTTGCAGGTCTGGTGTAAATCTGTTCAGCATTTTCTGAGAAAATAGCATTTAAAAGCATATATATATCTATAGGCGCGCACCGTGCGCGTACGGTAAGCGCACCCTGCCGTGCACGAGCGCAATTCTGATTGGTTGTTAGATCTTAGTAAACATTCGAATCGGTCGAAACCAGGAAGTGTCTGCCGCCATTTTGTCTCTCGCAGTCCGAGGGAGGTGAAAAATAAAGGTGGAGAACATGAAAAGGGGAGAGGGTGGACAGTTCCTGACCCCCTAGCCATTGTCAGGGGGTCCCCAAAGGACCCCCAAGGGCCATAAATGTTTTTAATATTTTTACGAAAAATTGCGGAGTGCGCTTACCGTGCGCGCACGGTAGAAACGTGAAAATTACGTGAACGGCGTAATGTGGGCGCGCGTTGCGCTTCGCGCACCATGCGCGCACGGTACGCGCATGGTGAAAATGGTGAAAAACCTTAAAAAAATAAATAAATAAATAATAAATACATAACTTAGCATTTAAAAAAACGTACAAATTCACTGAAAAAACCATAGGTTTCACACACGTTATAGTTAGGAATTAGCATTTAAAAAACCTTGCAAATTCGCTTAAAAAACCATAGGTTTAACACATGTTATAGTTAGCTGGACATTTCCCTCGTAAAAAAACAATGAAATTCCCCCGTTATAGTTAGTAAAGGGAACTATAACTCACGCGACCGCAATCCACTGCTGATGACGTCAGATATTACATCACTGATGACATATGTGTCTTTCTGTAAAATAAATATTTATTAAATATGTATAGCTAAAGGTTAAAGGAAAGAAAAATGGGTAAATAAGTGAATAAATACAGTGATGTAATATCTGACGTCATCAGCAGTGGATTGCGCTCGCGTGAGTTATAGTTCCCTTTACTAACTATAACGGGGGAATTTCATTGGTTTTTTACGAGGGAAATGTCCAGCTAACTATAACATGTGTGAAACCTATGGTTTTTTAAGTGAATATATATATATATATCTATATATATATATCTATATATATATATATATATATATATATATATATATATATATATTCACTGAAAAAACCATAGGTTTCAGGCCTGATATAGTTAGGAACAAGCATTTAAAAAAACCTTAGAAATTCACTGAAAAAACAATACTGGATGATGTCGTCAGTGATGTCATCAGTGATGTCATTTGAGATGTCATCAGTGATGTCACTGACCATGTCATGAATGATGTAATATGTGACATCATCAGCAGTGGATTGCGGGCGCGCAAGATGTAGTTAGTACAACTAACTATATCAGAGGAATTTCAATGGTTTTGTTCGAGTGAAATGTCCAGCTAACTATAACACCCCTACACACTATTGTTTTTTCAGTGAATTTCTAAGGTTTTTTAAATGCTAATTCCTAACTATATCAGGCCTGAAACCATTGGTTTTTTCAGTGAATTTCCAAGGTTTTTTAAATGCTAATTCGTAACTATATCAGGCCTGAAACCTATGGTTTTTTCAGTGAATTTCAAACGTTTTTTAGATGCTAATTCCTAACTATATCAGGTCTTAAAACTATGTTTTTTTCAGTAAATTTCATTGATTTTTTTGATACTGATTTACTACATAGTTTAAACTGTTTATTTTTAGATATTTTATTTTTTTAATTACATTATACATTACAATACAAAATATACTTTCTCAGTATGAATTACTTTAGTTGAAATACTTTGCAAATAGGCAATAGACTTTTAAGTACAGAAGTTACAGTTGTTGCAATGGGCAACACAATTTCAAATACAAAGCAACATTGAGCTCAATGTGAATTTCTAGTCAAATGCAATTAGTTACTTTATGGATTACTTTTCTAACCACAGGACTGGATGCTAGATTCAGTCCTTGGACATCTCCTGTAAACAGTTGAGTAAAAGCGTTTCGGTTACAGTAGTGATTTTTAAGGATTATTATTGTATTTTAAAAGTTGACACAGAATATTTTTCACATAGAATCACCAATGTTATCCTATGGCAGAAAATTCACTTAGCAGGTAAGTAGTGTTATCGTTACTTTTTCTTACTCAGTGGTGGATCTGGATCCAGCACTGGCCAATCTCCTGTAAACAGTTGAAAGAATGTGCATAAGACGATTTTTTAGGAATATTTTTAGTTTGTGAAAATAGACACTTGGAAACTTTTCTGCTGAAAACCACACAATGGATTCCTATGGAAGGAATTACAAATTACTGGTAAGTACACTTAGAATTACTTTTCACAGTCAGTGATGGGTTAAAAGATGCAGCACTGGGTTCTCTTCTGATAACAGGTGAGTAAATCGGAATTCGTAGTTCGGCTGATTTTAGAGGAATATTTGTACGTTTCAAAAATGGACACTTAGAAACTTTTCTGCTGAAAACCACACAATGGATTCCTATGGAAGGAAATACAAGTTACTGGAAAGCATGCTTAGACTTACTTTTCAGGGTCAGTGCTGGGTTAAAAGATGCAGCACTGGGTTCTCTCCTGATAACAGGTAAGTAAATCGGAATTCGTAGTTCGGCTGATTTTAGAGGAATATTTGTACGTTTCTAAAATGGACACTTTGAAACTTTTCTGCTGAAAACCACACAATGGATTCCTATGGAAGGAAATACAAGTTACTGGTAAGTACGCTTAGACTTACTCTTCAGGGTCAGTGCTGGGTTAAAAGATGCAGCACTGGGTTGTCTCCTGATAACAGGTGAGTAAATCGGAATTTGTAATTCGGCTGATTTTAGAGGAATATTTGTACGTTTCAAAAATAGACACTTGGAAACTTTTCTGGTGAAAACCACATAATGGATTCCTACGGAAGGAATTACAAGTTACTGGTAAGTACGCTTAGAATTACTCTTCAGAGTCAGAGCTGGGCTAAAAGATGCAGCCCTGGGTTCTCTCCTGATAACAGGTGAGTAAATCGGAATTCGGAGTTCGGCTGATTTTAGAGGAATATTTGTACGTTTCAAAAATGGACACTTAGAAACTTTTCTGGTGAAAGCCACACAATGGATTCCTATAGAAGGAAATACAAGTTACTGTTAAGTACGCTTAGAATTACTTTTCAGAGTCAGTGCTGGGTTAAAAGATGCAGCACTGGGTTGTCTCCTGATAACAGGTGAGTAAATCGGAATTTGTAATTCGGCTGATTTTAGAGGAATATTTGTACGTTTCAAAAATAGACACTTAGAAACTTTTCTGGTGAAAACCACATAATGGATTCCTACGGAAGGAATTACAAGTTACTGGTAAGTACCCTTAGAATTACTCTTCAGAGTCAGAGCTGGGCTAAAAGATGCAGCCCTGGGTTCTCTCCTGATAACAGGTGAGTAAATCGGAATTTGGAGTTCGGCTGATTTTAGATGAATATTTGTACGTTTCAAAAATGGACACTTAGAAACTTTTCTGGTGAAAGCCACACAATGGATTCCTATAGAAGGAAATACAAGTTACTGTTAAGTACGCTTAGAATTACTTTTCAGAGTCAGTGCCGGGCTAAAAGATGCAGCCCTGGGTTCTCTCCTGATAACAGGTGAGTAAATCGGAATTCGTAGTTCGGCTGATTTTAGAGGAATATTTGTACGTTTCAAAAACGGACACTTAGAAACTTTTGTGGTGAAAACCACACAATGGATTCCTATGGAAGGAATACAAGCTACTGGTAAGTATGCTTAGACTTACTTTTCAGGGTCAGTGCTGGGTTAAAAGATGCAGCACTTGGTTCTCTCCCGATAACAGGTGAGTAAATCGGAATTCATAGTTCGGCTGATTTTAGAGGAATATTTGTATGTTTCTAAAATGCACACTTAGAAACTTTTCTGCTGAAAACCACACAATGGATTCCTATGGAAGGAAATACAAGTTACTGGTAAGTACGCTTAGACTTACTCTTCAGGGTCAGTGCTGGGTTAAAAGATGCAGCACTGGGTTGTCTCCTGATAACAGGTGAGTAAATCGGAATTTGTAATTCGGCTGATTTTAGAGGAATATTTGTACATTTCAAAAATGGACACTTAGAAACTTTTCTGGTGAAAACCACATAATGGATTCCTATGGAAGGAAATACAAGTTACTGGTAAGTACGCTTAGAATTACTCTTCAGAGTCAGAGCTGGGCTAAAAGATGCAGCCCTGGGTTCTCTCCTGATAACAGGTGAGTAAATCGGAATTCGGAGTTCGGCTGATTTTAGAGGAATATTTGTACGTTTCAAAAATGGACACTTAGAAACTTTTCTGGTGAAAAGTTGAAAACCACACAATGGATTCCTATGGAAGGAAATACAAGTTACTGGTAAGTACGCTTAGAGTTACTTTCCAGGGGCAGTGCTCGGCTAAAAGATGCAGCACTGGGTTCTCTCCTGATAACAGGTGAGTAAATCAGAATTCGTAGTTCAACTGATTTTAGAGGAATATTTGCACAATTGTGAAGGAAGGGGGCGGGGCCTGAGGTGATATGTGTGCAAACACGCCCTGTGGCGCGTTTTAAGTAGGGGAATTAATTCCTCCTCAATCCTGAGGTCCCCAGGAGGCCACCTAGTCCACCAGGTACCTCCACTATGCGCTAGGGAGCTGGGTTGCAGAGAGGTATTCAGAGGCCACACCCCTTTTTACAACACTCTACAACGCAGCTCTGTGGCGCTTACTGGAGCCCCGGCAAACATTTCCATAAAGCCCCGGGGTGTGGCGGTCCCCAGGGCTTGGGGGGCCTTTGAGCCCCCCACCCATGTTTAATAAAGCCCTGGGGGTGGCGGTCCCTGGGGCTGAGAACCCCCCCATAATTCAGATAAGCCCCGGGGGTGGCAGTCCCCGGGGCTGGGGGGCCCCTCAGGGCCCCCATTATAATATAAATATTGCCCCCAGGGCTTGGCAGATCCTAAGCGCATCCCGCGATTTAAAAAAAGAATAATTTTTTTGGGGCCTAGGGGGTCAGGGTGTTTCTACCCTGCCCCCTTGTCGTGTTTTGCGCCTTTTTGGGGGGGTTTTCTTGTGCCACGGTTCTACAAGATGGCTGCCAACACTTCCTGATTCAGAGTGTTGGCAGCCAATTAGCATTCAGCTCGTGCTCGGCAGGGAGCGGGGAGGGTGAGCGGATCCTCCGAGGCCATAGATATATCTATCTATTTTTTTAACTCTAATTTTCTCAGGAACTACCAAACGGATTTACACTATTTAAGCAAAAGGCACGAGTCTAAACTGAGGACTACCTCTTTGCCAAATTTGGTGTAATTCCGTTCAGCAGTTCGGGCTGTAGCTGCGTCAACAGGTCCTATGGGAAAATGCATGGGGAAAACGTGTTTTGGGACCCCCCTTTTTTCTCGACCCCCGCTTGACGAATCACCGTGAAACTTTCAGGATCAGAGCGGACCGGAGTTGGCCAAAAGTTTGGAAAATTTCGCAAAGATTCTTCAATCGGCGCCAACGTTATTCCAAATAGAATGTTGCGGATTTACTATGGGAAATAGGTCCTAACTATATCTACCTACTGGCGATCGCCAGTAGGTAATACATATATATATATATATATATATATCTTCTACTTTGAGTGGGGAGTTGGACTTCATATATATATATATATACATGGTATCGTTTCGTTGACGATTTGTTCATCATTTGGAAGGGTAGTGAAGAACAAGCGAATGAATTCATTTCCAATATTAGTGTTAATGACCTTAATCTAGCCTTCACTGCCAGTATGAGCCAAACTTCGATTACATTCTTAGATACTGAAGTCTACATTAAAAATAATCTGATTGAAACTAGGTTGTTTCGTAAAAAAACAGCTGGGAATACTGTTTTGCATTCGGGCAGTGCTCATCCAGCACACTTAATAGCCAGTATCCCATACGGAGAAATGCTCCGAATCAGAAGAGTTTGTAGTAACTCAGTGGATCTAGAAAGTGCACAGCTAGCTAGTAAGTTGAGATTTATTCAAAGGGGCTACTCTCGAATATAGCGTTGATAATGCCATATCTAAATCTATGAAGCATACTAGGCAGGAACTACTAAGCACATTCACGAATACGGCCTCTAGTGAACAGGTAACTCAAGGTCCAACCGTTTCTGATATTTCCCAAGATGTGGAGAACAAATTTAGAATCATCACAGGCTACAGCAAACAGCATAAGGACATTTTTAGAATCATTAACCGCAATTGGCCTATTGTTTTAAATGATCCCATAATAGGGCCTTCATTACCTGGACGTATTTCTTTAACGTTTAGCAAAGCTATGTCAATGAGGGACCATTTAGTGAACACTAACCCAGAAGTAATTGAAAAATCTACTTGGCTTCAAACTAATACTGGCTTCTACAAATGTAAAATTTGCAAATCCTGCACACATGGGGTTAATACTAAGACATACCAGGATGGGTTCAGCAATATAGATCATCAGATTACAAAATTGCTGACATGCAAAACAGAGTACGCTGTTTACATACTTGAATGTCCCTGTTCTCTAAGATATGTCGGCAGCACTAAACTGGCCGTCCACAAACGGATATTACAACATTTAAGGGCCATATCCGATCAGGATAATACCTACCCTGTCGCCAGAGTGACAATCGCCTCCTCGAATTCTTTGTTATTGACGCTGTCAATGCTAGCAGACGGGGAGGCAATAGAGAAGCCAAACTCCGAAAACTTGAGACTCGTTACATTTTACAACTCGATACGAAAACCCCAAAAGGTCTCAACGTTACGGAGGACCTCTACACTTGTTTACCATAGCTGAGCTTTAATCCAAATGACGAGATTCTTCTGTAGTCAAACAAATACTTTTGAGTTTACAATATGAGTAGGGTATAAATAATCGAACTTAACATCCAGTTTCCAGTGATGAAACCCAGTTAATTATTATACGTCACTTTATAAATTGGATTTTTTAAGGTATTTTACAATAATATCTATTATAGTTTTCACTAGTAATAATGTACATGTTTTTAGACACGGTAATTTTATCATATACACTTTTTTATTCCTCACTCACCTCTTGCACTTTTCCTTAATCTACAATTAGATTTAAAGGGAATAATTTCCCCCTTTTAATTGGGCACATATCTGTCGTGACGGTAACCTCCATTCACAAGGGTTCGGTGAGACAGAACAAAGAGATGTTTATTGATGACTGTTAGCAATGAGTGAGTTTAATCATCAAGGTGTGCATTATTGTTTTTGCAATTATTTCAGTTTTTATATAGTCATGCTTTTAAAATGGTTTTAAGAGATTTCCAGTGTATCCCTCACTATCTGGCATATAGTAGCCAAGGGCATTCAAGCCGCCAGTATGAGTAAACACAAATGTGAATTTGCTATGGCAGATTGGGCAGAACTCATCAGATGTACAATATAGGGAGAATATTATATTATCTTGAATCATGGTGGTCTGTTATCAAGTCCCCTGAGCATGTCCATTCCATTGATACCATGGTAATTTAGACATTGAAAGGTTTTTTTACAATATTTTATTGATAAAAATGCAATTGTGGATTTTAAACTGATATATTTATTTATATATTTATTTATATATATTTAATGTACGGTATATTTATTGAATGATTTTGCACTACCAAAAACATCATTGCCATGAACATTGCCAAGTTATGCACTGAAATTATTATTTGCGTATTTTGCACAGTCGGTGCTGAGGTTCTATTGCAGTATGTTGTTTAGTTCTATGATTTTCATAGTCACATGACCTCAGCCTGAACTCTGAACTGTCTACCTTCACTATTTATTGGATCATTTTGAAATTTCACGTTGTCATGTGAGCAAGGCTCTTGGGAGCCGAAACGTCAAGACGACACTGCCTGCAAAATAAATAGCACTTAACTGGAGGTCCGTGTCCGTGTGGTCTTTGGAGCAGAGGTAGTGTCATTGCCTTCTTCAAATTTCTTATCGGTTCCTGTGCTATATATATACATATATATATATATTCACAGAAAAAATCATAGGTTTCAGGGGTGTTATAGTTAGATGGCCATTTCACTCGTACAAAACTATTGAAATTCCCCTGTTATAGTTAGTTCTGCTAACTATAACTCACGCACCCGCAATGCACTGGTGATGATGTCACATATTGCATCATTCATGACATGGTCAGTGACATCACTGATGACATCTCAAATGACATCACTGATGACATCACTGATGACATCATCCAGTGAATGTGGTTTGGTTTGAAATTTAAATATGTATTATATATATTATCTACTGGCGGTCGCCAGTAGATAGTTATAGTTAGGACCGTGTTTCCATAGGAAATCCGCAACATTCTATTTGGAATAACTTTGGCGCCGGTTGACGAATCCTCGCAAAATTTTCAAAATAGGTGGGGCGCTCCGCTCCTACCCTGAAAGTCTCGGGGTGATTCGTCAAGCAGGGGCGGAGAAAAAAGGGGGGTCCCAAAACGCGTTTTCCTAATGCATTTTTCCATAGGGACCTTTAGTCCAAGGTACAGCCCGAACGGCTGAACAGAATTACTTGAAATTTGGCAGAGAGGTAGTCCTCAGCTCAGGGAAGTGCCTTTTGCAGGTCTGGTGTCAATCTGTTCAGTAGTTCCTGAGAAAATCAAAAGTAAAATTATATATATATGTGGGCGGAGCCCAACCACACATCTCATCCTGAGATCTGATTGGCTGTCAGCACTTCATCCAAGAAGTGTTGGCAGCCATCTTGGGACCAATATACATGATAGCACCTCATTAAAAAGCATTGCAGTTAATAGAAGGTTTTAAGAATTTAAATCATTTGTTGATGGTACCATACTCATTTTAGGAATTGTGGTATGTTCTAAGGTGATTTCACCATGTGAAAAAGCCTTCTGCTGGGATATCATGATTGAGAGAAAAATATTTTCTCATGCTTTTCCCACAGAGGTTCTGTAAATTCACATTATCTTTCTCAGTCATGTGAGAATGAAGTCTGACATTCTCAGTAAAACATGTACATCCAACAAGGGCAGAGACTGTCAGTTGATTCCTTTGTGTTCTACTGCAGCTTCCCAGAGTGTTCCAAAGAACAACTAGAGCGCTAACAGTCCTACTTATGATAAACGTATGGCACACCTGAAGCCATCTTGCTTGGATTAAAGTGGTAACTCTTAAAACATTTAATTTACAAAGGAACAAAATGAGGGGGTTCATTTTTCCATAAAAAGTATAATTAGTGCTGCAGAAAGAAAAATTAAGGCACATTTTGAATGACTTCTCAAATCCTCTTCTATTTCATTAAAAAATTCTGACATGCAGACTGAAACATGCACTTTCAATACCAGCAGCAGTTTTCCCTGGTGAGCAGTAGCTTTACTACAGTGATCTAATGAGCAAAAAGAGTGCTAACATTCTGAATTTATGGCAAATGTGTGACACATCTGAATGCCTTCTTGATGGAATCAAAGTAAAAAACTGAAAGTATTTCCTGCCAAGGAGACTGCAGTAAATGAGGAAATTAGGAAACTTCATAACAAATAAGTCTCCCAAGATGGCCACCAGAGACAAAAGAGCCCAAATGTAGCCCAAATATCACCCAGATGTAGCCCAAGTATAGCCCAATGACAGAATGTCCCAGAGTGTTCTTAAAAACAACTAGAGCGCTTACTGTCTTCATTATGACAAAAGTATGGCACACCTGAAGCCATCTTGATTGGAATAAACTGGTAACACTTAAAACATTTAATTTAAAAAGGAACACAATGAGGGCGTTCATTTTGCCATAGAAATTATGATTAATGCTGAAGAAAGAAAATGAGGGCACATTTTGAGTGACTTCTCAAATCCTCTTCTATTTGATTAAAAGATTCTGACATGCAGACTGAAACATGCACTTTTAATACCAGGAGCAGACTTCCATGGTGAACAGTAGTTTTACTACAGTGATCAAATGAGCAAATAGAGTGCTAACATTCAGAATTTATGGCAAATGTGTGACATATCTGAATACCTTCATGATGGAATCAAAGTAAAAAACTGAAAGCATTTCCTACTGAGGAGACTGCAGTACATGAGGAAATTAGGAAACTTCATAACAAATAAATCTCCCAAAATGGCCACCGGAGACAAAAGAGCCCAAATGTAGCCCAACATCACCCAGATGTAGCCCAAATATAGCCCAATGACAGAAGTGTGCAAAACACTTATTATTTTGTGTTTTTGCAGTGTTATATAGTGCAGACTTGTCAGGTATTGGAGTGCTTTACATGAGCATTGGTTACATCACACAAGAACAAATTCATTTTGGTTGTAGACATGGGGAGACTAAGTGATTTGACCAGAATCACAGAATGTCGAGCTGAAGCAGAAACTCCAACCTGGTCCCCAGTTGCAAAGTCTGCAGTTCTGGAAGTAACACCACATCCTCTCCCCTAAGTGCAACATTTAATCAAGTGGTCAACTGGATAAAAAAACATAAAGATAACAAATAATTTAAAAGTGCTTTGTCGCTATTTGAAAACTCAGAAAATATGTCCTTATTTTAGTCTTTTAGAGCACTAACCATAATTTTGATGCCAATAAGACCCTCTCATATATGTAATTTCTAAAGGAAATGCTCTAGGTATTACAGTTTTGATTACATCAAGATGACGTCAGGCGTTCCACACTTTTGTAATAAATATAGAATGTTAGCAATCTAGTTGTTCATTAGGATACTGTTGAGAGGCAGAGGCCAGGGGCACGGACTCTGAAAATTGAAGGCAGGTAGGAGGGTGCCAAGGCAACAATTTAACCACACTGAGCAGGCAGGAAGGGCAGTGGCAGCACAAAAGACTATGGAGGGCAGTGGAAAGGGGGGCAGGGGCAACAAACCAACAATCCAGGACTTGCAAGAGAGGCTGAGGCAATGTAATAGACCATTGTGGGCAGAAGGAAGAGGCAATGGTAGTACAACCATACATGCCAACAGACCCGATTAAGCCAGGAAACGTCCAATGTTTTTAAGCTCAAATGGGCTTTATTTGATCTGTCTCCTGTCTACAATCTCCTCTTTTTCAATGTAACTCAAAGGGGAAAATCAATACCCCAGTTTTTTTCCAAAATCTCCCTCTTACCAAGTTTAAAATGTTCGCAAGTATGGTACATTGGATCATGGAAGGAAATGGGGTAGGGACATGGACTTGGATAACAGAGGACAGGAGGGACATGGAGAGGTGCACCAATCTGACCCTGCAGGGCAGGCATCAGGGTTTGCAGCAGCACAATACACCACACAGGGCATGCGGGACGGGAGTGCAGCACAACAATCCATAGAAAGCAAGAGGGAGGGGACAGGACCATGCACATGCACAACAGAGAACAGAGGGGCAAGAGGCAATGGTAGATAGCTGTCCATAATGGACAGACAGGAGAGAAAGCTGCAGCATAACAGACCATAAAGGGCAGGAGGGACGGATCAGGGGCATTACAATGGAACAGACAAGCTAGGAGGGAGGGAGTAGGGGTCTGCACATGTAAACAGAGGGCTGGGGGCAAGGGGGCAGGGCAGGAGCAGCAAGATAGCCATGGAGGTCAGGCAGGATGGGCACTAGAAGCAAGACACACCATGAAGAGCAACAGTGAGACTGTGATGGCTTACACACAGACCATGGAGGGAAGGTGGGAGGGGGTCAGGGGCAGCTAACTGACCACACAGGGAAGGTGGGAGTGGCCATGGCAGCACAGAAGACCATGCATGGCAAGTGGGAGGGTTAGTGGCAGCACAATGGCTATGATGGGCAAGAAGGAGGGTGCAGGGGCATGCACAAAGGACGACGGAGGATAGAAGGGAGGGTCAGGACCGGTGCACAGACAAGAAAGTTCAGGGGAAGGGGCCTCACAACAGACCGCACGGGGCAGGCAGGAGGAGCAGTTGCAGCACAACAGACCAGGGAGGGCAGAAGGGTGTGGCAGTACAATGGACCATGTGGACAGGAGGAAGAGGATAGGGGCATGGCATGTGGACAGGCAGGGTGGAGGTGGCAGGGACAGGTTACAGTCATCTGACAATGCTAGGCAGGTGGGAGGGGAGTGGCAGCTCAACAGAACACTCAGAGTAGATAGGAGTGGCAGGTCCATGGAACATGGTGGGCAAAAAGGATGGAGCAGGGGCATGCACAAAGACATCGGAGGGCAGGGGGGAGGAGAATAGGGGCAGCAAGCTAAGCACAGAGTTTAAGCAGGAGGTCAATGATGGGACATAGAATTGGGCACTGGAGGGCAGGAGGAGTGGACTGGTACATCATACTAAATTGAGGGCAGTGGCAGCACATCAGACCATGCATGGCAGGAGGGAGGAGGCTAGTCCATGGAGTCACACAACAGAGGATAGGGAGGAGGGGGATGGGGCAGCAAGCTAACTGTTCAGAGAAGGCGGGTATTAGGAACTTTATTGTTTTTAAAACGTGTGTCTGTGCGAACTACTTAAAATATGAACAAGTATTTTGCATAATCTCACTTTTATTCAGGAAGAAGAGGACGTTTGTGACTGTGACTCCTGGCTCACTTGGCAGAAACACCCCCTGACCCTCCACCCCCTATCGCAAAATGTAATGCCCGTATAAAGGGTAGGTGAACACAGTGTTATATAGAACATAGTCCTGAGAGCACGATTGAAAATGAAAACTAGATATAGTGTATGGTATAAACTATGCACCAAAAAGTGTGATATAAGATGAACCGGGCGTGAAATATAATATGCAATACATTGTGCGCAATGACAGATTCATTGGAGAGCGCGAGATAGCACAGGTACTAGCGCGTGCTATGCGATGTGCGCCTTGGAGTGTAATATGCACAGGGCAGTGTTGTGTAACCTAACTAGTCTCTAAAGTTGTAATATAAAATATGTGCTGGGGAGTGTAACGTTGCATATGCACTGTGACAAAGATATGGATCCCAAATTGTAATATGTATGGCATAGCACTGTGCGTTATAACATAGGCATCGAGGAAGGCACGTTAGATGGGGCAATATAACCCGTGCAAAGACAAGTGTGGCATGACATATTCACGGGGTGGTGTTACAGTGCACATGGGCTAGAGAGTGTCATAGCATATGCACTAGCTGGTGGAATACAACACAGAGGTGTGTGGCACTCGGCAGGCAATGGTGGGTGTAACACAGCATTGGGCTCTGCCAGGAGCGCGCTGTGACTCTCAAGTGATGTTCGTCCCCCTTTCCAGAGAGTAAAATAAAAAGTATTACACATCCGGCAGTGGATGTGTGTTTTATTAACCGTGAGGGGGGTTTCTTACATAGTTTTGGTTGAATTGCCCCTGCCCCCGTTTCCACTGCCCTCCATAGTCTGTTGTGCTGCCACGGCCCGTCCTGCCTGCTCAGTGTGGTTAAATTGTTGCCTTTGCACCCTCCTACCTGCCTTCAATTTTCAGAGTCCGTGCCCCTGGCCTCTGCCTCTCAACAGTATCCTAATGAACAACTAGATTGCTAACATTCTATATTTATTACAAAAGTGTGGAACGCCTGACGTCATCTTGATGTAATCAAAACTGTAACACCTAGAGCATTTCCTTTAGAAATTACATGTATGAGAGGGTCTTATTGGCATCAAAATTATGGTTAGTGCTCTAAAAGACTAAAATAAGGACATATTTTCTGAGTTTTCAAATAGCGACAAAGCACTTTTAAATTATTTGTTATCTTTATGTTTGTTTATCCAGTTGACCACTTGATTAAATGTTGCACTTAGGGGAGAGGATGTGGTGTTACTTCCAGAACTGCAGACTTTGCAACTGGGGAACCAGGTTGGAGTTTCTGCTTCAGCTCGACATACTGTGATTCTGGTCAAATCACTTAGTCTCCCCATGTCTACAACCAAAATGAATTTGTTCTTGTGTGATGTAACCAATGCTCATGTAAAGCACTACAATACCTGACCAGTCTGCACTATATAACACTGCAAAAACACAAAATAATAAGTGTTTTGCACACTTCTGTCATTGGGCTATATTTGGGCTACATCTGGGTGATTTTGGGCTACATTTGGGCTCTTTTGTCTCCGGTGGCCATCTTGGGAGATTTATTTGTTATGAAGTTTCCTAATTTCCTCATGTACTGCAGACTACTCAGTAGGAAATGCTTTCAGTTTTTTACTTTGATTCCATCATGAAGGTATTCAGATATGTCACACATTTGCCATAAATTCTGAAAGTTAGCACTCTAGTTGCTCATTAGATCACTATAGTAAAACTCCTGTACACCATGGAAGTCTGCTCCTGGTATTAAAAGTGCATGTTTCAGTCTGCATGTCAGAATTTTTTAATGAAATAGAAGAGGATATGAGAAGTCACTCAAAATGTGCCCTCATTTTCTTTCTTCAGCATTAATCATAATTTCTATGGCAAAATGAACCCCCTCATTGTGTTCCTTTTTAAATTAAATGTTTTAAGTGTTACCAGTTTATTCCAATCAAAATGGCTTCAGGTGTGCCATACTTTTGTCATAATGAAGACAGTAAGCGCTCTAGTTGTTTTTAAGAACACTCTGGGACATTCTGTCATTGGGCTATACTTGGGCTACATCTGGGTGATATTTGGGCTACATTTGGGCTCTTTTGTCTCTGGTGGCCATCTTGGGAGACTTATTTGTTATGAAGTTTACTAATTTCCTCATTTACTGCAGTCTCCTCAGTAGGAAATACTTTCAGTTTTTTACTTTTTCCATCAAGAAGGCATTCAGATGTGTCACATATTTGCCATAAATTCTGAACGTTAGCACTCTTTTTGCTCATTAGATCACTGTAGTAAAGCTACTGCTCACCAGGGAAAACTGCTGCTGGTATTGAAAGTGCATGTTTCAGTCTGCATGTCAGAATTTTTTAATGAAATAAAAGAGGATTTCAGAAGTCAAAATGTGCCCTAGTTTTTCTTTATGCAGCACTAATCATACTTGTTATGGAAAAATGAACCCCCTCATTTTGTTCCTTTTTAAATTAAATGTTTTAAGAGTTACCACTTTAATCCAAGCAAGATGGCTTCAGGTGTGCCATACGTTTATCATAAGTAGGACTGTTAGCGCTCTAGTTGTTCTTTAGAACACTCTGGGAAGCTGCAGTAGAACACAAAGGAATCAACTGACAGTCTCTGCCCTTGTTGGATGTACATGTTTTACTGAGAATGTCAGACTTCATTCTCACATGACTGAGAAAGATAATGTGAATTTACAGAAAATAAGCTCTCAGTTTAGCTTATAGATCACCTTCCAAACCTCTGTGGGAAAAGCATGAGAAAATATTTTTCTCTCAATCATGATATCCCAGCAGAAGACTTTTTCACATGGTGAAATCACCTTAGAACATACCACAATTCCTAAAATGAGTATGGTACCATCAACAAATGATTTATAATGTAACTAAAGTCTTAAAACCTTCTATTAACTGCAATGCTTTTTAATGAGGTGCTATCATGTATATTGGTCCCAAGATGGCTGCCAACACTTCTTGGATGAAGTGCTGACAGCCAATCAGATCTCAGGATGAGATGTGTGGTTAGGCTCCGCCCACATATATATATATGATTTTACTTTTGATTTTCTCAGGAACTATGGAACAGATTGACACCAGACCTGCAAAAGGCACTTCCCTGAGCTGAGGACTACCTCTCTGCCAAATTTCAAGTAATTCTGTTCAGCCGTTCGGGCTGTACCTTGGACTAAAGGTCCCTATGGAAAATTGCATGGGGAAAACGCGTTTTGGGACCCCCCTTTTTTCTCAGCCCCCGCTTGACGAATCCCCCCGAGACTTTCAGGGTAGGAGCGGAGCAGAGCGCCCCACCTATTTTGAAAATTTTGCGAGGATCCGTCAACTGGCGGCAAAAGTTATTGCAAATAGAATGTTGCGGATTTCCTATGGAAACACGGTCCTAACTATAACTATCTACTGGCGACCGCCAGTAGATAATATATATATATATATATATATATATATATATATATATATTTTATACATATATATATAATAAATATGATCTGGGAAGCAGGGACCAAGAAAAAGGGGGGTCCCAAAACAAATTCCCCATGCAATTTCCCCTAGGGGTTTTACACACAACTACATCCCAAATCCCTGATCGGAATTACGCCATATTTGTTAGAAAGCTTGGTCTTGATCCAGAAACAATGCTTTTTGTAATTTGGTGTTCATCTGTTCAGTAGTTTTGGAGTTATTACAGTAAAAAGATTTATGAATATTTAGAGATGCAGATCCACTGGGCAGATCCGCGGAGCCACGCACTAACAGCAATGCCATGACTGAGAGGAAAGTTGCAGCTGCCATTTTTTGCGTCAGGACTCAGTTCTCAGGGGGAAAATAAAATGTATTTAAACGTTATAGAAGGGCCAGTGTAGGGCCTGACCCCGTGGGACTGATGAAGTGGTTTCTGAGAGAACCCTCAGGGGCAAGAAATCATCCCCCCAAAAATATTTTTTAGTGTGTGAGGATTTGTGATTCCACGACAGCGCTTAGCATGACCCCACTGTGTGCTCCGTCGCAAATATACAGATCCAGACCCCAATTAAAAAAAATATACATCCACGGAAAGACCCCACACCTATGTACACATTCTCTCACATACACACACACTGACTTTCACACCCACACAACTACTCCCACACCCACTCACACACACACCCACTTACACACCCACACAACCACTCACAAACCCACACACACCCACATGAAAACTCACACACACTCACTCACACACCCACAAAACCACTCACAAACCCACTCCCAGACCAACACAGCCACCCACACACCCATTCCTATACTCACAAACTCACCCACCGACATACACTCACACACACATACAGCCACTCACACATCCACTTACAGACCCACAAAACTACATGCAAACACACTCACAGACCCACACAGCCACTCACACACCCACTCATATACCCACTCACACATACGTACACACCCACACACCCACTCAGTCACCCACTCAGAAACCCATACATCCACTCACACATCTACTCACACACTTACACAGTCACTCCCACACCCACTTACACACTCACACATTCTTCACACAGTCACTCACACACACACAGGCAGTGATACATTTATAAAAATTGCAATAGCACATGTTTGTATTAAATGTGTTGTTGTTTTAGTATTGAAAGTGTGCTCTTGGTGGGGACTAGATCAGTGGATCCATAAAGTGCAAAAAAGAAAGACTTGGGGCATTGCATTTATCGAAAACTACATAGGTTACCTAGCGTTAAGTTTTTTAAGTTTAAGTTTTAAAATATACAATAAAAATGAATGTGTGAATAAAATGTATTTATAAACTTGTGAAAATGTTAGTAAATTGAACTCATGGGTCAAATTGTAGTACAATTTATGTTAAAACAAAACAGTGGAATGTACTAAAAAAACAAATGTTACAGGACGTTATAGTAAGGAAATAGCATTAAAAAAATAGAAGTTTACTGAAAAAAACACAGGTTACAGGGATGTTATGGTCAAGAAATAGAATTACAAAAATTTAGAAATTCGCTGGAAAAAAATAAAGGCTACAGGAACATTATAGTTAGGTTCAGCTTTTACACACACAAAACTATAGAAATTCAGCAATTATAGTTACCTCAGCTAACTATAACTTACTCCCCCTGCAATGCGCTCCTTATGACCTCACAGATTACATAACTCATGACATGATTAGTAACATCATTGATGACATCTTAAATGACATCACTGATGACGTCATCCAGCAAAGTAAACATCAATATACTTCATAAAATACCATTACATGTTTGTCAAAATCAGAAAAGGAGGCATATGAGAGACATACAGCAGAGAGTCCACTGTGACCTTATCAACCACCACACTCGCTTATCGCCCAGGAGAGAGTTCTCAGTGGATAGTCTTGTCTCTTCTAAACCACTACTTTATACACTAATGACCAAAATAAGATGTCTAACCATATAGGTTAGTCGATTTCCGTGACTTTGAGAGCTCACCGTGAGAAGGATTGTGGGTATTATCTGAGGTGGGTACCCACCCCCTCAATTAATAACCATATTTCCAACAACTGGGCTATGAAAACTGATAAGATATCAAAGAAGCGTCCCAGACTCATATTCAGTGCATAGATGCTGGCTGAGAGTACCTCCTCCCCATCAAGGTGACCCAGCAGGAAGAAATAGTTGCCTTCAGCAGTTCAAAAGGGTTTCCGGGTTTCACCCAAATCAATGCTCTTCTGGTGAAGGACAAGTAGAGTTAGAAAATATTAACATTATCAGCAATCATGAATTTGCTCAATATAACTTATGAAGCATTTTAATACAATGGTGGGTCTTGTACCTACACTAATAATCAGCAAGCTTGCAAGTAATTCATGAGGGATGGGGGTCGGAGCATGTGGTGTGATCCAACGGGGGAAGTACAGCTTATTGCTTTATATTAAACATATTGTGCTTGGTCACTTTTTTAGTGTGTATAACTTGTCTGTAATATGTCAATTGGCCATTGTACAGAGTAGGTTGCTGTCAAAGGTAGGGGGTCTGCTGCTTCATTCATGGCAAGAGGAGAGGTCCCTGGAATATGCTGTAACCAGGGTCATCGTAAGGATTTTGGGGGGCCAGGGCCAAATGTATTTTAGGGGCCCCTGTTCAGAACAGCTGTGAATTTATGATCCAGTTTCACCATTGTATGCCCTCTTTGGCCATGTCACTGACAGTTCCCAGGCACACTTGCCCAAAATTCTTAATGTGTTTACATCTAATATTCAGGAATAGTGACATATGCTTTCAATATTGTGACACAGTAGCAGATCACCAACATTACTGCAAATAATCTCTGTAACACCCTTCCATTTCTCATATGTGAGGTCCAATTTTGATCTAAAAAGCATTTTTTATGGATGTTGCATGAAATTTAAACACATTTTTCGGCAAAATCTCAGTGATAGATTGTCACAAACCGTATAACACCACACTACAACCTATGCATTCTGGGTGACCTAAACCTTTGGTTTGACAAACCTAACATGCTGCACCTGAAAACAATCATCACTGGCCTAGACGCATCAGTTTGTCCACAAACTCATACACATTACTCGACACATCTTAGATGTAATTTTTGAAAATCCAGAACTAGTTACCTTTCAAACAATGACTCCAGTCACATTGTCAGACCATTATTTCCTTGCTTTCCAGTACAAAACAATGCAAAGCAACACACTTAAAACTAACTTACCTGCATCCACCCATCGACTGTGGAACAAACTCAATTTAACACTTAGAAACACATCTAACATCCAGTACAGATCTACACACAATAAACTCCATTAAAAAACTATATAAGGGGCTACAGGATGCTTTTGATATCCTAGTACCACTAAGAACAACACAACAGAAGAAAAGAAAACAGGGTCCTTGGAGAAATACAGAGATAAAAGAGATAAAACAGCAAATTAGAAAGGTGAAATGTACCTGGCGCAAAACAAACACCAAGCAAGACAAACTTCACGTACAGAAACTTAACAGATAATACAAGTCAGCGATCAAAAAAGCTAAGAAAAAATACTATTCAGACAGAATTCAAAATGCTAAATGTGCAAATAAAGAATTCTATAAAAGTCTCACAGAATTTTGTAAACCACATTGCCTAGAACGAGCTCATGCCACTACTGAAGATTTCACAGACAAACTGGCAATTCATTACACAACCAAAGCAGACATGTTGGCCTCCTATTTAAAACAAAGAAAAAATACCAGCACCAACCCTTTTAGAAAAAACACTCCAAAGGTACAGAAGCACAACCTCTCCATTTCTTCCAACAAATATAACAGGATGAATTTATGGCCCTAGTCAAAGCAAGAAGTCCTGCCAGCCGCCCTTCTGACCCGTGTCCACCACAAACCTTCAAGAAAATTCTTCTAACTACCTCTGCTGCCACACCAGTAAGAAGAATGATCAACAATTCCTTAGCTCCGGGAATATTTCCAGAAGCTCTCAAAAAGGCATACATATGTCCATTACTAAAGAAAACAAACCTGGACCCCTTAACCCTGACAACTACAGACCAATTACAAATGGACCTTTCCTGGGCAAACTGATGGAAAGAGGTTAATGCACCCAAATGTCACTATTCATTGAAGATAATTCCATGCTTTCAGACTTCCAGAGAGGATTCCGTTATGGAACAGGCTTAGAATCAGCTCTTGTTACCATCTGGAATAACCTTACGCAGTTGGCAGGAACTAGGTTGCTTCACTACTTCTCTTGGACCCCTCAGCTGCCTTTGACACAGTTGACCATGACACCCTAATAAAAAAGACTCTACGAAGCTTGCATAGAGGGGACTGCTCTTGACTGGATCACATCCTACCTTCAAAATAGAACAAATGTCATCAATACCCACCATTTCTCATCCAAACCATACTTCACAGAAGCAGGGGTCCCTTATGACTCTATCATTTCACACATGCTTTTCGAAATGTACATGAAATCTTTACCAGCACTGATCAATCAATTTAGCCTCACATGCTGTAACTATGCAGATGACACAAATACTCCCTAAACTGGAAATCCCCAAATACATTGGAAACTCAAAAATGTTTAGTTGTCTCAGAGTTGTGGATCAGTGGACGACATTGAGCCATCTCAAACTGAATACTTCCAAAACAGAAATACTTACATAAACCACTCGCTGCCTGGCCTGATGATTTGGGAACACCACCTAAAGTATCTAAGGAAGTAAGAAACCTCAGAATTACCATGGACTCCAAGCTATCAATGAATGCCCAAGTGGACAAACTAGCAACATCAATCTTTGTTACTATAAAAACTCTGCGAAGCATCTTCCCCCACCTGGGATTTCCACACAAGGTCCAGGCTACTATCTCTCTTGTTCTGTCGAAACTTGATTACACCAATAGCCTCTACCATGGATCATCTTTAGCAACTATGAAAAGCCTACAACGGTTCCAGAACACTGCTGCCAGACTACTCTTATACATAAATCCACAAGTCCACATCTCCCATACCTTGAAGGCCATACATTGGTTACTGGTTGCCAAAGGATTCACATTCAAGCTGCTTTGTATCACCCACAAAGTGATACATGCAACATGACCTCTCTTCATCAGGAATAAAATCACCAAACACATTCAACAAAGAAACCTCCGCTCTAGATTAGCACCTCGATCCAAAATCCCATCATCCAAGAAGAAAATCATAGGTGGCACATCCTTCTTTGTTCACGCAAGCAAAATATGGAACTCTTTACCCCTAAACATAAGATCCACGGATAACTACCTTATCTTCAGAAGACTACTCAAGAGTTAGCTCTTCCCCACATAGCTATCACACTCAAACAGATTTATACAGCATATCCCTCTCTATATAAGCATCTAATTGGACTATAGATGTGTGCCTACATAGGTGTATTGCCCTGTTATAAATATGTAAACTAATTAGGTTTATAAATGTATAGATATTCATTTGTTCTGCTTAGCAATGGTTATATTATTCTATGTTCAACATGTATATTGGTGACTGCATAAATAAGTAAATCTTTTATCATAAGTTTTTTTTCGACAATTGCTTCACTATTGAATAAAAAAAATATAAAAACAAATAAATTAACTTAAAGTACAGCAACACATGAAAGTCTGAGTTTATTAAATACAACTTAAATCGACATTTACATTTTCTTTATACATATATACCTTTCATGTCGTTATGCATCTTTATATTTATTACTTTACTTCTAATTCAGCATCTCCAATGCACTACCCTATATCTCACTATATACCTCTCTCAATATATCCTCTACCTCCACCCTCTGACTCATACCAAAGCGCATTCTACTACTATGATCCCCAAAATAACCCTTTCTAGACTCTTTCCTCCTCGACCCCTTCTTGCATCATCCCATACCTATTTTACTGTTCAGGTCTCCCAAACATGCCTTTCTAAACTCAGGGACTTCCAAGTAGCGGTGATGCTTCTTTTAGCTAGTTCTAGGGAAACGTCTTTAAATGTATCTGTTATCCTCCCTTTTTAGAGGGGAGAATATAGTCCTAACAGGCAGCATTGTGGGTCACGCAACCTTGATGAATGGGTTGCTTGTTCTAATTTAACCATCACTTTTTTCCAGAAAGTCACCATGCAGTGACAGGACCACACAATATGGTAAAAGGCAGCCTCATCTTTCCTTCATCTAGGACACCTCCCTCTCACATTTCGGGACATCAGTCATACTCTTTTGGGGGTCAGGTATGACAAATATGGAAAATAAATTGGTTGGAGCCTACACCTTGTGTCCCTGGAAACCTGAGTTAGATAACCTAGCACATTCTCCCAGTCTTTATCAGAGAGCGGCACACCTCGCTCCTGTGTCCACTTTGCTCTCAGTTTGGAGAGGTTCCCATTTAGGTCTCTTGTGTGTATTGCTTTGTAGAGAAATGTGATGGCATTTCGCCATGCCTTAGTGCCAGTTCTGTAATGAGGGTTAGGCTTTGGCCAGGTTCTGCTGTGGCTGTTGGACCCCATCTTTTATGCAGTTTGCCATCAAAACCTCCATTTAGAAGGCATAGGACTGCAGGGCCATTATTTCAGCAAAGGTGCTTAATTTACCAGAGTCATAAAGGACCCCTGTTAGAGACAGTCCCAGGCAGCACCATTCAGGTATCCTGCTGCAAAACCTCTTAGTATATCCCTAAGGGTATGTTAGGGGAGTAATAAAATGTGAACAGCATCAGTGCCATGGTCTTCTTATCTACTCTATCAATGCTGCTGCAAGCACTGACAGATCCTTTGCTCTGCATGTCAGCAGATTCATTATGAGCCCATTATGGCTTATCCCAAGCCTAGCCCATGATGTCTCTTCAGGAGATCAATCAATCAATCAATTAGATTTTGTAAAGTGCAGTTTATCACCCATGAGTGCATCCGGCGCTGTGCTGCAGATGTTCAGTCAAAGAGCCAGATCTTGAGTCCCTTCCTGAATTCTGTCATAGATGGTGTGGTTCGGATGTGGAGGGGGAGAAGATTCAAGGCTTTGGCGGTGAGGAGGGAGAAGGAACGTCCTCCGGTGTGTCAGCGACAGATGCGTGGTGTGTGGGTGAGGGCGAGTTGGGCAGAGTGGAGGTTGCTGGGTTATAGGTGGAAATTCAGGCAGTAGATCATGTATGCACGTCCTTGGTCATGGAGGACTTTTTAGGTATGTGTCAGTAGTTTGAAGTGGCATCTGTTCTGGAGGTGGAGGTCTCTTAGGTGCTAGGTAATGTGGGTCTTTTTGGGAAGAATAAGTCTGGCTGCTGTGTTCTGGATTGTCTGAATTCTTCCCATGAGTTTTTGGTGGTTCCTGCATAGAGTACATTACTGTAGTCGAGCTGGCTGGTGATGAGGGCCTGCGTCATTGTTTTCCTGGTGTTGATGGGTAGCCACTTGGAGATTCTGCACAGTATGTGGAGTGTGAGGAATCAGGCTGAGGAGACAGCGTTGATCTGTCGTTTCATGGAGAGTACACTGTCTAGGATGATGGCAAAGATGCGGGCATTGTTTTTCAGCGTGGGAGCCGGGCCAAGTTCTGAAGGCCGCCAGGAGTCATTCCAGAGAGTGGTATGTCTGCCGAAGAGCAGCACTTCAGCCTTGCCTGTGTTGAGCTTCGGGCAGGAGTCCTTCATCCAAACTGCGACGCTCCTCATGCAGTCATGGAAGTTAGCTTTCATCGTGGTGGGGTCTGCTGACGAGCTGGTTATCATCAGCGTAGGAGATAATGTTGATGTTATGGGCTCTAGCTATCTCTGCTAACATCGTCATGTAGATGTTGAAGAAGGTAGGGCTGAGGAATGAGCCTTGAGGGATGCCGCAGATGGTGCGCTTAGGCTGTAAGGTGAAGGAAGGGAGGCAGACACTCTGAGTGCGGCCCGTGATGAACGAAGCCATCATCTGAGCACATTGTCTTTGATTTGATCTGGTGTAATCGGACGATGAGTGTGTGGTGGGATACTGTGTTGAAGGGATTGGCCACCAACTATCTCACCAGTCATTGGAGCTGGGATGCCATATGTCAGTATTCAAAATTTGGGAATCCCAGTCCTCTTCATTTGGTAGACAGTTTCAGTGTGCCCAGGGTGAAACTGCGCCTGCCCTTTCTCCACTTCAAGGACACCACCAAGGACCCTATAATGATTCTGGGGCAATCTATATAGCAAAGTAGCATAATAGAGCGTTCTGGGTAGTATCACCATTTTAATTAGCGTGACCCTTCTAATTGTGTTGAACTGAAGTTTCTTCCAGAATTCAACATTATAATGCAATGATCTAGTTGCTCTACCTATAATGGCTTTGAATATATCCTTCTGATTGTGGAGTACTTGAATCCCTAGCATTTAAAGATGTTTGATTCCCGTCGTAGTTGTCTCCGCTGTTGTTTTTCATTTAATGCTACTAATTGGGAATATGCCTCTTTTAGCCCAGTTTCTCATGCCCTGAAATGCGACCAAAATCATCTAAGATTTTAATTATTTAACTGATGCCCTTATCTAGGTTCCCCCATAAATGAAGACATTGTATGGATATAAGGATATTTTACAATTGTTGCCCATTTCCTGTAGTCTCAGTGCTCTACTTTCAGTTTGAAAGTGGGCTGAAAAGTGTTCCATCCCCAAGACAAACAGCTGCCAGTCCTGCCTCACTCCTTTCTGAATCATTATTAGTGTCAATATTCTATTCCCTGTCTTGACACTTGCTAATATGTCCATTTATAGTATTTTAACCCACCTGATCAGTGTCTCTCCTAATCTCATTTTTGACATTACTGCAGCCAGGCATGGGCAGCAGAATGAGTCAAAGGTCTTTCGTAGATCAACAGACATAACGTAGCAACTAACTCTGCGGTAATGGTCACCCTAATTCCATGCACTGTTGAAACAAAGGGCACACTCAGCACTGCCTTGCAGGCCTCCCATTTGCTGATAGGCTCCCTTGTCTCCTTAAAATACCTATCAATTTCCTCTCTCAATTTGACTCTAAAGGTGAGATCCTCTAGTGCCTTACGTTCTCTCCTTGTTGGGATCCCTGGTCAGGGGGTCCCGGTGTAAGGTGGCCAATTAGAGGATTATGGTCAGAGTATGTTCTTCCCAGATGCTCGGTGTTGAATATTTGGGGGTGCAGTTCTTCTCTGCTATATATTTATTTGAGCCTAACAGGCAGATCATGAATAGGAGAAAAGAATGAACACTCAGCCATGACTGGGTGTTCCCTCTTACAGGCATCTATTAATGCCCAATGTGTTTGCCAATTCATCAGGGTCTTAGCTGTCCTTATTGGTGTAGCCATGGCCAACAGGGGATGAGACATGGCCCTGTAAACATCTTACACTCTGTTAAAGTCCTTTCCCAGGATCATAGGAGGACCCAGTGAACTGGTGTTGTATATTTACCCTCTCTGCAGATTTACCCCAAAACCTTTTGGCCTTTTGCTGAACCCTATTTTAGCTGGATACAAACCTATGTGCACTTTACCCTTGCTAAGCATTGATAAAGTGCTTGGGCTCCTCCTTGCACCATGGTACAATTGGTATAGTCCTGATTGGCATATTTAACTTGCCTATCAGTCCCTAGTATATGACACCACTGTGTACCCAGGGTCTATAAGTTAAATGTTGGGCTGCAGCACCCATCTTGCTGCCCACTAAAGTGACAATGTAAACATGCCTGCAGGACTTTCACCACTAGCCTGGCTGTGCATGTTTTAACTGCAAACTTGACCTTTCAAACCTCTTACATTACTCCTTCTAGCAAACCAAAACCTTCCTTTTAAATGTTTAAAAGTCACCCCAAGGCAAGGTGCCCAGTATATAAAAATAGGATATCTAAATACTTTATGTTAAACATGTCCTTACAGTGAAAAGGCCCAAAAGGCTATTTTCATTCAGTTCCATAGGAAAGCAGTGAGTTACAACTTTAAATTTAATATTTGCTATCTCCTCTTAGGAAACAGCTACAAAGTTCATATTTGTACTTTGAAACAAAATATCCATTTCATGTCCAATTTATTGGTTCATTTGGATTTGTAATAAATATGTTAGAACAGGTACTTTAGAAAAGTCACCTTTTTCCTGCCTTAAACGTCTAAGGCCTTTCAATGCTTTCCAACTGTTACCTGACAGCTGATGACTCCCTTGTGGTGAGGTCTGAACTATGCCCAGGAGCACACAATAGACTGAACTGAATGGGCAGAGATGGCCCATCTGAACCTGATAGAACATGCAGGGGTGGCTGGGAAGGTCCTCTTTGACATTAAAGTGTTCTTGAATGTCACATCCTGATTGATAGGTCTGTTGGTGCTTTTCATAGGACAGCTGGACCTGATCTTTCTCTTGTACCCAGGACAAATAAGTATGCTACAACATTCATAAGGCTGATCTCTTGTTAAATCTACAGGTACAAAACAGACTACAAAAGGCCTTTTCCTGCAACTTACCAGCTGACCCGTGGCAAATGGATCTGGAGTGTACCCTGCTGTGTTCTTTACCTGACATCCTGTGAGTCTCTAAGTGCCTCCCCTGAGTGTATTCCTGTTGAGGATTGGGACTTAAAGGACTAAAGTCAGAAGATAATATTTGACCAGGATGAACCTCATTAGTGTATCCGACTTGCGCTCTATCGCGGACATGCCAACATGCATCTACATCCCGCTTACCACGACCATTCATTATTACTAATGCTTCATGGCCCAATTTCTACTTAAAAGTTCCTCTGACTGATTTTCTGTCATTTTTTAATCATTTTGTTTATTACATTTAACTCTAGATTTTTTAATTTGTTTTAGTATTTTTGTTGTTTTGTATTTACACTTTATTACTGTTTCAGTACTGCATAAATAGTACACATTGCCTCTAAGTTAAGCCTGCCTGCTCTGCGCCATAGCGACTATGGGGTTGAGCTCAGATTAATTTAGTGATTTTGCGGGTTCTCCCCGACAAGTAAGAGGATTAGACTATATGTCATTAAATGTTCCTATATCACTGCTTTGCACTAAGAAAACTGATCTTACCACTCCATTCCCTTTTTCCCATTAGCCTTAGAAGTTGGAAGAAGGATAGGTCATTGGGAATCCCTGTAAGAAGAAAGCAAATGTTATCCAGTTCTCCATCAATTTGCTTACTCTGTTATCCATTCCCTTTCCCTTTCCCTTTCTAGTACCTGAATGGAGAGTATCTGAATCAGAGAACTGGCGTTCTAGGTCCAGGAATTCTTGTTGCTCCTTATAATCCTACGTTTCGTACTCTAGTAGGGAAGCTGCGCTTTCTTTCCAGTCTATGTGAGTAATGTTCGAAGGGGCACTGTTCTAGGGCCAGGAATTCTTGTCACTCCTTATAATCCAACTTTTCATACTCTAGTAGGGATGCTGCGCACCCTTTCCAGTCTATGTGAGTAATGTTCCAAGGGGCACTGGTTCTGTACAATGATGTTACTGCACAATGCATTTCACTGATAATGGACTACTGAATAATCACACCTTTGCGTCCATGCAGGATTCAAAAGCTACACAGTTTGAAAAAGAACCAGCAACACAGTTTCAAGAGAGCAACACAAGTCTATACCAAAGTAGACGCCAAGGGAAATCCTTCCCAACGACAGTGTTTATTTGTGAAGCGTCTGTTCACATTGCCAATCAATGGGTAAAACAGAATACTGTTTTTCCTTTTTTTTTCAGGTTCGGAGCACAGATGTAAAGCCGAAGACTTTAGGATGTCGGAAGAATCCCGCTGGATCCAAAGTGCTGGAAGAAGCAGAGCGCTGGGAGAGCAGAGCATAAGAACCCAACCCCTCCTGCAGGTGAGTCTCAAGAATAGGCACGTAGGGAAGAAGGGCATGGCTTTTCATAGGTGGTGACGCCCAATATGGCCCTTGATCTCACAAGTGTTGTATGAGCCCTTCCGAGAGTGTTCACATAGCGGATGCGGTGCTCTTACTGTATCACACCACCCATGTTCAAAAGCAAGGATATGAGAACTAAGAGTGTGCAGTTCCTTTGTGGGTATCTAGGTCTTGTAATGTAGTGGAACAAGGGGAGTGCTCCCTTTTGGAGGAAGGGCCCTCACACACCCCATGGGGTGTTATGCTTCATTCAGGCAGCTCCTTAATGGGCCGGCACTGCAATGCCCAACGGGCCCCTTGAAGGGGCTCTTTACCAGAGGTTTTGTTTTTTGCCGAAGTGGAGTGTGAATGAGGAGATGTGAGTAGAATGATTAAGGAAGGTGAATGTTAAAAATGACTAAGGGGATACACAGAAAATGTGATTGTCGGGTCCCTTTCTCATAGTCATAAAACGTGAGTCAAGCGTATAATAGATGTACTGGTCTATTTAGCTGCAGTAAGTATAAATAAAAAGTTCAACATGTTTCATGCCTATTACAGTCCTGGAGGATCATGGCATTTGGTCAGTAGCAAGAAAACCTTATTCTACTCCAACAGTGATGGACAGATAAACTGTGTGTGAACCATGCCCTGTAAACATTATATGGGTATTCAATATTTATATCTCCTAGGGACAGACCTAGATTACTGATTTGTTTTATCGGTGTCATCCGTGCCTCTCTGCGATTTTAACAATAATCACATTAATCACAACAGTTCCCATTACCTCCAGAATACTGTGCTGGCTATGTTGAAGTTGAACACACAAGACAAATAAAGTAATTTATGACACATATGATTGCATGCACCCACCATTTTGCTTGTTTGTGATGAGCATGTACTTACACCAATTATGAATATTGTCACCATGACACTGGTGGTTCTCCTCAACTTTTTATTTTAATGTTTTTTAAATTTTAATGTTTTCAAGAATACCTGTTTCTAATATTTTCCTTGTACCCTAATGTAGGTCTGTCCCCAGGAGATATGTCGAATATCCATGTAATGTATACAGGCTATGGTTTACACACACTATACCTGAAACATGTTGACCTCTTGATTTATACTTACTGCAGCTGAATAGACCATTACATCTATTATACGCTCAACTCACATTTTTTGACCAGGACAAAGTGACCCAACAATTACATTTTTTTTGGATCCCCTTAGTCATTTTAAATACACACCTTCCTTAACTATTCTACTCGCATCTCCTCACTCACCCTCACAATCCACATGCGCAAAAAAGTAAAGGACTCCAGTAAAGAGACCCCTCGAGGCGCCCATTGGGCATTGAGCGCCAGCCCAACGAGAAGCTGCCCTATCATGAAACATGACAGCCCACAGGGTGTTTGAGGGTCCTTGCTCCTAAAAGGAGCACTGCCTTTGATCCACCACATTACACGACCTAGATACCCACAAAGAAACTGCACACTTTTTGTTCTCATAGCTGTAGGGGCGCGTTTGCTGAACCTCACAAAAATGCCTGAGTCCCTCCACCCTTGTATTAATCAAGATCTAGGATAAACATCATCATATTTTGGTGTTCTATGGGGAAAAACAGAAATGACCCCATATTTCTCCTGACTGAGTAACCATGGCCCAGTACGGAACACTAGGCTAGAGAACCCTCTACTCCTACTCTACCGGTTCCCTTGAGTGTGAGTCCTCAAGTGTTGATCCCAGATCTAACATGTGGGTCTCTAGGGCTCCTGGGTTCCCTTGAACTGGTCCTGGACATGGACAGTCATGACAGGGGCTTTGGTTTTGGACGTTGGATTGGGGTGCTACTGATGTTCTTGTTGCTGTAGTTGTACATCCAATCCCAGGCTTCCTTGTGGTCATCAAAAAACAGAGTGGATTTGTTTGCCATATGTTTGAGGCTTACTGCAAACAGAAGGGCATATTTGACTCCTTCCACATGAAGCATTGATAAACTTCCAAAAATAATAGCTGCTGTTGTTGCACTGCCTAGATGTAGTCAAGAAGTAATTTGACCTTGGCGATGTATACCCCAAAATGGCCAGCTTTTCTTGCTACTGCAAGGATTATGTCCCGGCATCTATAGTTTAGTATTCGCATTACCACTAGCCTTGGTGGCACTCCCCATGGTGGTGCAAGCCGGGCCAGGAATTGGTGTGCATGTTTGATAACGAACAATTTGAAAAAGACCCTGAGGTAACTCTCCTAACTGTGTCCAGATTTCAAAGTAAGGCATCATGTGGTCACCCTTTGTGCACTCAAGTAGGCCATATAGGCTGATATTATTGTGGTGAGGCTGCCCCTCATAATCATAAGTCTTGCCTTCCAAGAAGCAGCATCTTTCTGTGAGCTCCTAAATGTCGCGTTTGAGGAGTGTCATATCTGGAGCTAGGTTGTCAAGATGATGCTTTACTCTTTATACTTCCTTTTTTAGTCGTCTAGCAATAGGACTACGTCAATCACAACTTTACCTATTTTATGCTTCAGTGTTTCCTTTGTTTCGATGAGTCAAATGAAGTTTTATCCAATTTGACATGAATTCGGCAGCCATTTTGGCCCTCTGTTTCTAGCTCTTGCCTCTGTAGCCTCCCAAGTCTGTCTTAGTCCCACTATCTGGTTTCTCTGAGGCCTTTGATGTCCTCGGGCAAACCATCACAAGCAGTAGCACAGCTGGAGGGATGGCCTTCTGATGTGGCCTTTAGGGGTGTCACCCAACTGCAAGCAGTTGTTCCAGAGTGTAAGCTTCAGCCACTCAGTCCACTAGTAACAAGTTCATCAAGTTTTGGTGGGTCCCCAATGAGTCAAGCTGAAACAATAAGATTGAGGGCAAAAGTCCATACAGATCAGTGACTGACTGATTTGTTCAGGGGAGAGGCTTGCTCTTTTATGAGGTTGGTGTTAGCCATTCGGCCACCCCAATTGACAGCCACATGGTGGGTGTCCATCTCCAGGCCACTTGTGTGACTTAGGACTCTGACTCCTGTGAGTCTTTTTATGGTGTGGCTCTCTACAATCTCAACTGTTGCTGCTCCCCAGCACCCACTCGCACAGGGAAGGCCCTGTCCGTGCAGGCACCAGTGCAGGCCACATGTCTGAGTCACTCCAAAAGGGGCTGGTTGTCGCCCTCTTTCATCCTCACAGTTCTGCACTGGAATCTCATCCTGCTGCTGTGCAGGTACCACAGAGGCATTTATTTGGCCCAGAGGGGTAGCAGCATTGCTGCTCACCAGAGATCCTCTCATGCTCTTTGGGGCTTCCTTGGCCGCTGCCTCATGTCATCATGTGAGAGCGGCCAGGCTGAGTTCTGCTTCTCTCGGTCCCTCAAGATGACCCATCTTTCAGGCAGCCGTCCCCAGCCGGTCCACTGCTTCTTAGCTATCTTTTTCCATACCTCTGCCTGTGTCTTTGGACCATTATGCCTGCTCTTGTGGCCCAAGGACTGCTGGGTGCCACTGCAGCATTTGAATGTTCTGCCGCAGTTTCAGACCCTACTGGTAGGGGAGCAAGTCCAATGGCTGACCTCATCACCATATGGGGGTGGAGAGGGTCAATGTCTTGAGGATGAGTAGCTATACCGACCGGTGTTAAGGATATTTGAATAAGGCCTCATGGAGCTCACTTAAACATGGCCACCCCCTTTGGCAGCCATGCTATGTTGCCACAGAAAAATTAAGGTTAATGAATACTTTAGATTGATACAATAGTGCCAAATCCAGCAGTGAATCAAATTCCTTGTGATGCAGAATGGTACACAGTGATTGATCTGTGTCAAGCATTTTTCTCGATATCATTACATCCGGAAAGCCAATATCTTTTTGCTTTCTGGTTCGGAGACCGTGTTTTGCATGGTACCGAGTTCCTCAAGGATACACAGAGAGACTTTCGATTTTTAATCAAATTTTGAAAAAATGTTTGGAGTCATTGATCATGCCAGAAAATTCTGTGTTAGTGCAGTACATTGATGACCTATTAGTGGCGTCAAAAACACAAGAAGCATGTGTGACAGATACAATTGCCTTACTAAATCATTTGTCAAAAGGTGGGCATAAAGTGTCACCAGCAAAATTACAGTTTTGTCAAAAGGAAGTTCAATATTTGGGACACAAAATTGAGATCGGAGTTAGAAAAGTAACACAAGACCGAATAACTGTGATTTTACAAATGGGTCCTTCTAAGACTCAAAAAGAAGTTCAAATGTTTTTGGGAATGGTTGGATATTTTAGACAGTGGATCAGTGGGTTTTCACTGATTGCAAAACCTTTACAGAGGTTGACCCATAAAGATGTGGTTGATCCGATTGAGTTGGATGAAGAGTGTATGAAAGCTTTTATTGAATTGCGAGATAGTCTTTGTCGAGCACCTGCATTGGGAATGCCAGGTTACACTAAAGATTCTGCATTGTTCTGTTGTGAAAGAGATGCATGTGCACTTTCAGTCCTAATACAAAAACATGGAATGGCACGTTGTCCAGTGGCATATTTTTCTGCTTCTTTGGATTCAGAGGCAGCAGCGTTACCAGGCTGTTTAAAAGCATTGGCTGCTACTTGTGTGAGTTTGGGGCAGAGTGAAGCAATTATTATGGTACATCCAGTGAAAGTATATGTGCCACATTCTGTTGAGGTCCTATTAACAAGAACTCGGACTCAGCATATGACATATAGTCGACTGACTAGATATGAAAGAGTGATTTTGGGTGGTGAAAATGTGACTGTAACGAGATGCACAACATTGAATCCAGCAACTTTGCCAAGTTCAAGTTGTGAATAAGTGAAGGATGAAGCAGACCATGATTGTTTGGATGTGACAGAATTGTGTATGAAACCAAGACCTGACATAAAAGATACACCACTAGAAGAATCAGATAGTGTGATGTTTGTGGATGGACCTTGTCTGAGAGATGAAAAAGGTGCATTGAGTGCTGCTTATGCAGTATGTACAGTGGCTACGGTTCTTGAAGCATCATGTCTGAAGGGGGTAAATTCTGCTCAAATTTCTGAGCTAATTGCTCTAACTAGAGCATGTATAATTGGCAAAAATCTGAGAGTAACCATATTCACTGACAGTCAATATGATTTTCGGGTGGTGCATGATTTTGGTCAGTTGTGGATGCAACAAGGATTTTTGATTTCTTCAGGATCCCCAATCCGGAATAGTAAAAGTGTGAAGGATTTATTGAATGCATTACAAATGCCCAAAAAGGTTGCTGATTTGCATATGGCTGGGTTCAAACTGGAATGGCATGGTGAGCAAAAAAACGATGGATTTAGGCCCAGATCTCTGTACTGGGATGAATGTATGACATTGTTCTGCATTCTGTCCATCAACTGTTGTTTTTGCATTTGCCACCCCGAGTGGGAAGGGTATGCCCAGATATGGGTCCCGTGCTCTCCATACCACTGGAATCAAGCTATCCTGGCTGAAGAGGGGTGAAACCTCAAAACCGGTCCTAGGATGCTTGTTTCCAATCCAGGGAGGACCTGCAGGTTGGGCTGGGCTGTTCCCATGAGCCACAGGGTCAAGACTGATTTGCATATGGCTGGGTTCAAACTGGAATGGCATGATGAGCAAAAAAAGATGGTTTTAGGCCCAGATCTCTGTACTGGGGTGAATTTATGACATTTTTCTGCATTCTGTCCATCAACTGTTGTTTTTGCATTTGTCACCCCGAGTGGGAAGGGTATGTCCAGACGTGGGTCCCGTGCTCTCCATGCCACTGGAATCAAGCTATCCTGGCTGAAGAGGGGTGAAACCCCGAAACCAGTCCTAGGATGCTTGTTTCCCGTCCAGGGAGGACCTGGCTTGGAAGTTCGGGCTGAACTGTTCCCATGAGGCACAGGGTCAAGACTGATTTGCATATGGCTGGGTTCAAACTGGAATGGCATGGTGAGCAAAAAAACGATGGATTTAAGCCCAGATCTCTGTACTGGGGTGAATGTATGACATTGTTCTGCATTCTGTCCATCAACTGTTGTTTTTGCAGTGGTCAAATGTTCAGCACACAAGTCAGGAAATGACTATGTGACAAATGGAAACAGATACGCAGACCAAGTGGCTCGTTTTTGTGCACAATATTCAATTTCAATCAGCAGAGGGCTGGAGAAAAAGATACAAATTGCCACTTGATGTTTTCTTCTTTGGAAACATGGAAAGAAATTAGACAGTTGCAGGAAGAAGCAAGTGAAGAGGAAAAGGACATTTTGGTAAAATCAGGTTGCAAAAAGAGAGCAGAAGATGAAATGTGGGTGTATGTTGATGACAGACCAGTAATGCCAGATTGTTTACTCTCACAGATGGCAAGAATGTACCATAGAATTTCGCATGTTGGAAGAGATGCTATGATTAGACCCTTCAAGCAGTCATGGTACAATCCAAAATTTGGGATCATTGCAGAGAGTCTATGCCATAGGTGTATAGTCTAAGGAGAAGTAAGGCAACCGCCAAAAAACAATTGACTTAAAGGTCAGGGAAAAGGGGGAAAAAAGCAAAAATTGTAAATAGATAATATCCCTCTAGACCTATATTTCTTTCCATAAGGCTTTTATAAGCTCATATATGAGGCACAAAGAATACTCCTATTGTACACATTGATATTTCTTTCTTTCATGTTTTATTTCTTTTTCATCATTTAAAAAAAAAAAATCATCTCTTTTTTCTAAATATATTGTTATATACAAAACCATACAAAAATGTGGCCAACTTTGCAAATATGCTTTTTTTAAGAACCAAGAATTATACAAAACATGGTACAAAATATATGTCAATTAGAACCAACATATGGATATTGACAATTAAATAGAATATCCAAAATCACAAAACCCTCATACTCATTTGCACCTCTTCTCACTTGGCATCTATATCACTTTCACACTATACATACATACTACCCGCCCTAGTGCCAGACAACATGCACAGATGAAACCATAAGCGGTTAAGGACTCAACCCTCAAATGCTGTTCTGAGAGCTAGGGCGTGTCACTCAGGCTGGTCGACGCGTGTTTCGATGGCTTATTTCGCTTTGTATGCCACCTTCTTCAGGACCTGTTATTTTAAGACTTTTTAACGGGCAAGATGAGGGGAAGAAACGGATTTTCTGTAATGACAATACAGAGTGTTATTTTACTGTTTAAACTTGGCCCCACAGGAGGTATCTTCCATTTCTCCAAAAAGAATATCTATATATATATATATACATTTAGAATGCAAATGTGCCACTCTAAAGTGTTCTCTTCAAAAAGAAATAGACCCACACCCGTGAAGTGCATGAAGAGGTAGATAAAAGAACAGGAACCAGGTGACACATGTGCTCACCTATATTTTACATTAGCATAAGGTTTAATGCCCTCATGTTGTGGAGGATCTCATTCTTAAATGGGTGATTGTAAGGCACAATCAAGAAGGTGTTCATTAATTTGCCAAAGATAGTATAGGTAGAGACACAGTATCTTTAAAGGAATAAGTGTACCCCAGTGTCTCAACTCCAGACAGATTTGCCACATAATTTCCAAAACTTCATAGCCATATTTCTACCGGTTGCCTTGTACTGTATGGGTATCTGAAGATACTTCTAGCATGTTTGTCGGTATGCGGTTATTTTCGTTTATCCAATACCGCTTTCTTATTCTATATATGGATATAGGGAAGACATATATCTAACAGTTAGGCCCTCACGATTATTTGTGTGAATTATATAAGTGTGGTATTCACGTCCTACATTTAAGCATATTTACCTGTCGTTCTACTCTGTTGCTCCATGATTTGATAGGAATACCTTTTCCAGAGCAAACTTCACTTCAGCATTACTCTTGTAGTGTTTTATTTGATACCACAATCGGTGTCAGCACCCAGTCTCTGTGTATTCACAAGAACAAACGCAACATAGTGTTATTATCACTACTAGTCGCTATTTTCTGATAGTTTTGATGTTGTATTATCAAAAAACAGGCAACACTTATATGATAGACATACTTTACCACATCAGTGCCTTCAGGCTTCACCTTCCTTTGCCTCTCTTATTGTGGCCATGACACATAAAGACTGCTGTGAAAATATTCAATTCGCTCCTCTTGGGGTGGCCCTGCATATAATACAAGGTGAAAAATAGAAAATGTCTTAAATTGCTGGCACCACAAAGGGCTAACTCAATGAGACTCCATTTTAATATGGTTTCACTCTTTGTTTATCCAGGCATCGATTTGCAGGATGTGAACCCTATCATTAGATATGCCCATGTATGGGTGATAATTGTTCAAGGACCACTCTGTTCTTAAAAAGACATTATAATCTCAGTCATCTTTCATCCATAATTGTTATGTCTTGACCCTTCCAAACAGTCGAACGAATGTAATGGATTCTCTGTGCTAGCTTAGGGGATCATTGTTGATGTTAAGCCTAACATGGCACGTCGCTGGACATATACGGCTACCCTGACGTCTGGATATTCAGCCGGCCACTAATACTGATATTCTGACATATGCGGGTTGGATGTTTTTTGATAAAAAATATACTATTTAAAACATCCGATATTCTTACTACGTAATGGCCACCTCATCTATTATATCTAAATACAACATGCACACACAGTATTAACCATCCCAGATATCCCCATGTCGAAACTAATGTGAGGCATACTGCGTCCGGCCATCGAAAATACCTAGGGACCTTAACGCATATATATTTAGCGAACAGAATCACTAACCCTCTCACGAATACAGGTCTGGCATGTCTTACCTTTAATTTGCGGAAAATTCACATATCCGGCATGACCCCACGTTGTCACGTCTCTACGGGTATGCGTTTACTTTCTCTCCGTTTTTATCTACCTGCTGCTCGAAACTCTCGGGTCTTCCATGATTAGAAACAGCTGCGAGGTGCCATGTCGTCATCCTCCATGCGATGGCACTAAGAATATTTTCCTCAAGGAGTCTATGAATCTACGCGCCATCTTGGAACAAGTGTTTAATAATGGGGTGCTATAGGCATATTCCACCTCCATGGGAAGAAAGCTCATACCCTCAAGGTATTTGCAGGATTGATAAGATCCTGTGGTCAATTTAGTGTGGTGTATATTTTCCAAATACTTTCATGTCATATAGAGAAAAAATATTTATCGAAAAGAGTCTGCAAGTCCCGGCGCTATCTTGGAACGTGTATTCAATACCGGAATGCAATGTATATTACTATCTCCGTCGTAAGATGAGGGGCTATGCCTTTAATGTGTATCTAAAGAGTGATAAGGTCCTTAAACCATATCATACTTTGTGCACCTAATTGATACCTTCAGATCATATATGATGTGTTTTTGTGAGAGATATGTATCCAAATATAACGATGCCATCGTAGAGTAATGTTTATACTTTCTCGTCATGTATTACAGTGAGTATCCCTGTTTCCAAGATACAAACAATATATTTATCGGGAGATGGCACACTATTTTATAATAAAAATGTTCCCAATAAGAACTTTAAGGTGCTTATTGATAGATTTAAAGATTCTCATCACAGAGTCTTACCTATATCATACTTTCTGATGCAGCTGATTTATCTGAATTGGCAGAACAAGGGACTACACATACTGGTAATTTGGTGACTCTAGAAGAAGGCAAAGAAAAGAGGAGTGGAACCCTCTCTATTGGAATGCTTCCTGTATGAGACAAGATCTTATATAGTATTTATAATGTGTGGTAATCACTGTTTCGTGATCATAATGTTCTGTATTCCTCATGTGCTGTGGTTCCCACGCCTCATGTTGTATACCAAATTATTTCTTCAATAAGGCCATTCTTTACCGTATCTAGAGTATAAATCCCAAACGTTTCTCAGCATTTCCAAACATCATTTATATTTTTCCTGGTATATATCTTACCTTCTCAAGGATTAGCCACCTAAGTTCCTTTTCCTTATGTTTGAGATCAATGCAATGTTGGACCATTGGGCACAATGTTTTCCGTGTCTTAATCGCTGATCTGTGTTCACCATAGCGAGTTCTAAACTTGTGACCTGTTCCTCCTACATATCCTAGGGAACAAGGACAGAGAATAAAATAGACGAGGTTGTGGCTCCTACATTTAGTGAAATCTCGTAGTTTCCCTTTCTTGCCATGGTATTCCCAATTTTGGGTGACAATGGAACTGTCACATGCAATGCATGTATCACATTTGTGGTTCCCCAGAATGGAAGGTCCTATGATGGTAGTTTGTTTATTAGATGTATTCTATCTATGCCTCGTGTGGACTAGACTATCTTTAAGATTCCTATTTCTGAGGTACGCAAGAATTGGTTTCTGGATGGTCTCCTGCTCTTCGTTCGTATTCAGAATATGCCAATTCTTATCCAAGATCTTTTTAACTTTGAAGTTCAATGTTGAATGGTTTATAACACAAACCTTTCTGTCATTTTTAGGACGTGTACTGCCTGCTAATAGAGCATCGCAATTGTAATATCGTGCCCTTTTATAGGCTGTCTTAATCAGACGTTCTGGGTATCCACGTTGTAACAATATTTGTTTTAGATCTTCCCATTTGTATCATAGTCCCTAAGGCTTGAGCAATTTCGTCTGATTTGCAGAAACTCTCCAAAGGGAATGGAGTCTTTTTGACAATTGGGGTGATATCTAGCATGCGACAGAATGGTATTCTTGGATGTTGGTTTTCTGAAAAAATTCACAGTGGTTTTGCCCATTTCTCCTTTAATGGTGTATAGTCTGCCAGCAGCAAAATCCAGGTAGAAAGACAGTTGTTAGTTGGGGTCCAATTGGTAAAGCAGCAGGACCATTTACCAGGCTACAGTTAGACTTTATCGAACTTTCCCTTGTAATGGACTGAAATATGTGTTGGTTGTTGTTTGCTTGTTTTCTCATTGGGTAAAAGCATATCCAACAAGAAAAAATGATAGCCTGACTGTTGCTAAACTGCTTTTAAGATAATTCCTAGGTTTGGATCTCCAGTCTCTTTAGAAACAGATAGAGGAACTCATTTCAATAATGAAATAATTTGAATGATTTGTGCAGCAGTATAAATTGAGCAACGGCTGCATTGTGCCTATCGACCAGAGGCATCAGGAGTGGTCGAACAAATTAATGGCACTATTAAGTCCAGACTTCAAAAGTGTGTGCGTCTACAACATTGAAATGGCCAGATGCTTTACCCCTGGTATTGATGAGTATTAGAAGTATTCCTGATGAAAAAAATGGATTAAGTCCTCATGAAGTTTTGATGGGGAGAGCAATGAGATGTCCAATTGTACCAGCAAACAAACTGATGAATATTACTTATGATCTAGTGCTTGATTATTGCAAAGGTTTGGCTGATCTGGTGCGTTCTGTGTCTCATAGGGTTGGAGAAATTGCAACCACAACACAGCCGAATCAAGCACATGATTTGAGTCCAGGAGAGTGGGTTCTGGTGAAGAAACACGTAAGGAAGTCATGTTTAGAACCCAGATGGCACGGAACATACCAAATTATATTAGTGACAACGACAGCAGTGAAGTGTGGTGGCTTGCCTAATTGGATTCATGCAAATCATACAAGAAGAGTCCCGCGTCCACTTGAAAGACAAGAAGAACAGTAGTAACTGGTAAAGAAAATTAAAAAAAACAGAAACTGAAGGACATGAAGCTATAGAATCTAGTGAGACAGATTCTGAAAAGGCTGAACATGGAGAAGAACCAAGCACAAGTCGGATAAAGTGGGCACCAGCTACTGGGTTTCAAGAGACTGCTGTTGAGAAAGAAAAAGGGAAAGTGAATGATGAAAATCAAGAGCAAGTACAACAAAGAAAATAACTGAATAAAAGAACTTGCGAACTTGACAACGAAGGTGAAGAAGCAGTACAAGTTAAGAAAGCAAGAAAAGGTGATGTGGTGGCCAAAAGGTGTGAAATGACTGAAATACACTCTAGAAAAGAAAAAGCCAGATCAAATAAATGAAATATCTAGTCAAACTGAACAAAGTGACTCAGAAGAAGAATTGGTACGAAAAACAAAGAGAATAAGAATTCCGAATAAGAAATACACACTTCCAGAATGGACATATGTGGTGTTGGAAGGAATTGAAAACAAATCAAAACAAAGAAAAAGCTGATACTGATCAAAGTGATAAAAGCAAATTAAAACCGCCTTAAAAAGAACTGTGAAAATTAAAGTGAGCAGTTAAAATGAAGAATATTTTGGAAGCTTGAAAAGATTTGAAGAAGAAGAAAATATAAAAATTTAAAAAATTAAAAAAGAGGGGGTAAAGAAGAAAGGCGTAAAGTGTAAGGATACCCTACTCTAGATGGTTTTGGATACGTTTTTCAAATTTGAGAATTTTAGTGTTTTTCTTAGATTTTAAATGTTTTTATATAGTGTCTAAAATGGCAAAGGTAACGGAGACTGGACATCAAAATCATAGTTTTAAACGTAGATGTATTAATGCTTGTTTATGTAGTGTTTTATTACTAACGTTGATGTGGTTAACACTGATTGTTATTGTGCCTGTTCTAATCATGACTAATCACAAAAATAATACTAATTATGTGGGAAGTGAGAGAATGGATTCTATTACTAAAGAAAGTTCAAACACTAATATTGAAAAGATAGAAGATGATAGTATTTATCATCACGAAAAATCAATTAATGATTTTTCGTTAATTTTTTTTAACTAAATTGTTGTATGAATATGTTAACACAATGAATGGGAGAGATTGTTATGTGTGTATGCAATTACCATCGTCTGTCTCGGAGGAGGTGACACACCATCACCTACCTTTAACTTATGGTGTGTCTTATAGTGTTCTAACTAGTTTGTTTTATGAGAGGGAATGATTAGAATATTATTACTCTAATATTTTCAGAAATTCCTGTTAGGAGAGATTTAAAAATTGTCTATGGTCTTGTTTATGATGCATATATGGGAGATTTTTTCATTAGTAACAAACCAGTAGATATAATAGATGCATATAGAAATAATCTAACCTGTAAACTACGGCATGAAGAAATAGAATTTATGAATATGGTAGAAGATTGAAGATGAGATTTCGAAAAGAAAGCTGCTGAGCAAAAGTCTCATGTACCTCCAATGGCTTTCTGAGAGGGTGATTACAAAAAGGGTGAGACTTACGCTGCCATGACTCTAGATTTTCAACATAAAGGAAAGCTTTGTGTGTTTAGGGAAAAGACTGAGCTTAATAGTTATTTCATGGGCTCTAATGCATGTGAACATATTTTCTTGATAAAAGGAAACTGGGAATTGAAAGGGGGAACTGATCCTGTTTTTCCGGAAATGTATTATGTGTGTGGTAAGAATGCTTATTATAGGTTACCTGCAGGTTGGTATGGCTGTTGTTATTTAGGCATAGTGTTTCCGAAAGTGTATCATATAGATAAGAATAATAGAGTTAATGAAATAAAACAGGGACTAATACGTAATAAGAGAGGAGCAAGTTATTCAGAAATAGTGGGGGATATTTTTGCAGCACTGATACCTTCAGCTGGAGTTTTGAATTCACATAAAATTAGAAAATTGTCCACAGTGGTTTATCGTTTATCAACAGATACTGCTGGTGGGTTCTTGATGGTTGATACTGAAATGGTTGCAATGAGATCAATGGTTTTGGAAAATCGACTTGCCCTTGATATAATATTGGCAAAAGAGGGTGGAGTCTGTAACATGTTGAAAATACAACAATGTTGTACTTATATCCCTGATAAGAGTAAAAATCTTAAGGGGTATATTAAAAATATTACAAAACTTCATGAAGATTTGACGGAGTTGAAGGTTGAGGGTGCATGGGAGAAACTTGGTAAGAGTTTTTCCTCAGTGAGAAATTGGTTTTCTACTTTAGGGAGTAGCCTATTAGGAAAAATATTAATACCGATTATTTCAGTGGCTGCAGTGATATTAATAATTATCTTGATTTATAAATGTTGCAAATGCAAATGTAGAAAGAAGGAGACAGATCTTAAAATAATGCTAGAAAAAGAAAGAGAGAAGAGATAGAATTAGAGGATATGAGAGGAAATTAGTATGAGATCATGAAGGACTTAGATAGAAGAATGATAAAACGAGAAAGAAGTACAGTATTTTAAATAAGTGCCAAATTATATTTGTTGGGTATTTATGATGGTTCAAAAACGCCATCAAAGGGGGGATTGATGGGGCAGGGTTTTGTGAAAATAAAACCTGCTCGGATTGAGCCCCCAGTAACATTCATTAACAGTGTGCAGTGAAAATTTTATTTAAAAGAGAGCTAAAATAAGGGAAAATGCTTTTGCGCATGAGTATACTAATGCATGAAAACTAGCCTGCAAGTGCTTTGATTAAAAGACTAATGTTGCTTTTGTGCACGTTAATAAAGGTTGCTAGGGAGAATAACACGGGTTGTGCATGGGTTAGTGCAATGCTGGGATGGTGTGCAATGAAATTACATTTTATGAAAATAATAAATGTTATGTGTTTGTTTTCTGTAGAAAAACAAGCATGGGCCTACTCTTCTGCATGCCAGTCGGGGGTTAATGATTGGTGGAAAAATAAAATGTCCAAAATCAAGTTTTGAGAGAGAAGAGTAAACGCAAAGGCTGTGCGTGACATTCATGGTGTACTGTGTGACTGCCAAGCTACAGAAAGGAAATTGTGATAATCAGTGGAAGTGAACAAATTCCTTCTCCAGATGGCAGAGGCAAACAATGGAAGTGCAGAGACTTGCAACATGTAATGCGCTGCAGGAAATATGTACTATGATTGTGTTCAAAGTTGTTTCCTGGGATGATTCTGTCATAATGCTGAAAGTTTAAGACAAAAGAACATTGAATAAAATGGTCAAGATGAGAGTGGTGTGACAGTACACCCCCATCCTTAGCCAATGAGAGACGGAGTTTGCTCTCATATTGAAACAAATGTGGGTTGGACATTTGGGTTTTAGGGTATAATTGAAAGTCCCTGGTGGGTGTGATTTAGGGTCGACTGGTGTTTAGTTAGAGGGAGATTGTCGCTGTCGTCAGTTTGCTGTTTCCAGATGAGGCCTACCTGTTTTCCTGACTCCTGACTTAATCTTTGCCACTCTACTCTTCTCGAGGGGCCCTACTGCCCTTTGGCCAGAGGGTAGATTTCCCTGATTCATACTTGGGTTAGTATAGATAATATTCTGAATTTGCATAATCATTTGCAAATGTATTTTGTCTCTGAAACTTTTCTCTCTTCGCCTTCAAATGCATTGTTTATTTTATATGAGTTTGTTTCTATTCATTGCTAATACATGTATTCCGTGACAATCCATGTTTTACATTGTGTGACGGTACTAGATGAGCATTTATTTCACATTATTTACAATAAATATTATAAACTACACACTGAGTCTGTTATTATTTAGTAGTATAGATAGGTGCATATTATTGCTATCAACTTTTCAACATACAAAGGTTCGTCGCCACATTTATATACATTTGTGAGGAAAAATGCAGGTTTCATGATATATTTGGTAAGTTGGGTGTAAACTTGCATCACACTGAACCCCAGCGTGAAGGCACTAGTTGAGTAGTGTAAATGGGCCTTTGTCAGTGAAAAATTATCGATCCCTGATCGCTGGATCAACAAATTGAAATTCAGTCATGCAATACAGCATTACATATTAAGGCCTTCATGTGCAATACGTGTGCAGGAGAGATCATTAACCAGACAAACAAAAGAGGTTGAAGGGCAAGTTCCTTTATAATGTTATGAAAGTTCAAAGTGACTTGCGACATCCTTATAATGCATGAAAGGGGTACTGTTTTCCTTATGAAATATTATCACATCATCACCTTTTCCACAAACCACTTGAATTACTCTTTAATACAAGTCAGGTTTTTTTATTTTTTATAAAGGGCTGTAGCTCTAACTGTGTAGAAACTTTCAGAGAGATTACATTTTCCTATAATTTCCATAGGAGTGCAAAAAATAAACGAGTTTCCAGAAAGGTCTCCTTTCTGCCTATCACTATTTACCTAAAAAAAGTAAAAGGAGGAATCCCATATTTTTGATGCTGAAACTGCAGCTTTAAAAATGCTATGTGACCTGGCTTTCCAATAAGGACTGGCTCTGGCAGAAGGCATTGTGACGTCAGAACTCAGCTGTATTGAGTTATTACTGCTGAGCACCTACATCACTTCTTTATTACAGGCAACTAGGTGAATTACAAGTGGCCTGTAACAAGGAAATTAGAGACAGATTTTTACACAGGGATTGCAGGATCCCATTTTTATTGACAGATTTATAGATGGGTAACAGTGAATTGCAAGGATGATTTTCACAGAGGATTTCTGAGTGATATCAAAAAGACAACAAAAGTGAAGCTTGAGTTGTCTATGATGTCACTCAGAACCCCAAAGTGGAAAACATCCCCATAATTCACTTTTTATCCAACAATAATTTCATGTTATGTATGGGCCCAAAAATCATCTGGCCTTGCTTTCAACTTCCATGCAGGGGCAGAAAGGTCACGGGGAAGCCATACTTAACATGGCCTCTCCATTCTGTTCCAAATAAAAAAAGTTGCCTGCCTGTTATGTTATACGTCAGCTCTTCCACCTTGCTGATTTCACGTTCCATAGAATATGGAACGTGGAGCGAGTAAGTGGATAGAGTCAATCACAACTGGGACAGCGAGCTGAGAAGTTGTACTCTTGTAACTGCCTGTTACGAAATAAACTTACTACAAGTTATCACCTCCCCGTGTCTTCATAACAAATGGCGATGATCGGGATTTTAAAAGGACCAGTAAAGGAGGAAATCGTACAGTGAACACAGGCAGAGTTGACACAACGGCATCGTAACGTAGTCTAAGGGAGATCGGTTGAATGGAACTCACGGAAACTTCATATAATTCTACCGGTGAGCAACGCTGTATTTTTTTAATTTATTTTTTTAATTGTGACTTTACCTTAATCTAGGCCTCCGTTACAAAGTTAGAACTCCCAGAGTTTAAGCGGGAACTGCATAGCAATGCGCACCAGCTTGCGACCTGAGCTCGCGATCAGTTGTTTTTCTGCTTCTCACGTCATACGAGAGTATTCTGCCTACGCGTCAAACGTTCCTGGAGAGGGTTGTAGTGCGTCACGACGTCACGCACAGCGGCCATTTTGTATTGGGAAGGTCATTTTGATCGTTCTTGATCTACTTTAAAAAAAACACATCCACAGTGATTTTACTGTACGTTAAAGAAACGAAGCTCCATAACAACGTTGTGATTCCTGATTATATTTGAAGGAAACGAAGCTGCAAAGTCAACGTTGTCATCATTATTATCTCGTTAACACGAGGTGATTTTTTTTTTTACTGTGATATATTTCTGCTTTTCATTTAAAGTGGTGAAGTATGGACAGTGTCAACTTGGGATCACACTGAAAAATTCCACTTTACGTCTAAATATTATTTATACAGATTATCTTTGGAGCAGCAATGAGTCAGCAAACCTTTTCACTTAGTCCTCCTCAGGCCTTTTGGTCTGGTGGGTCTTAACCAACTCTTAAATGGACAGAGTGGAAAGAATATGTTTTTAATTTTATTGAAACAGTAGACTCTGATGGGAAGATATCTACTTAGCACAAAAAAGTGCATTTTACTGCCTTTTTTTTGGCCCCCAAGGTCTTAAGAAGTATAACCAGATGAACAAACTTGTTGTTGGAGGTGGTGATAGTAATGTTTTCACTGTGGCTCTTGCTAATTTGGATAAGTATTTTTCTCCCAAAGTGTGCATCGGCATTAATCGTTACAAATTTTTTCAAAGGAAACAACTTAAAAACGAATCTATCGATGACTATGTTAGTGAGTTAAAGAAATTGGCTGCTGATTGTGCGTCTAGTAGGTTTGCTAATGCTTTGAAGACAGAAGGATGGAGTAAGTATAAAACGAACAATGAGCCTCCCAAATGTTACAGATGCGGAAGCCTTGAACATTTGGCTTTTGCTAAATCTTGTCCTGCTAGGAACGTTAAATGCAGTGCATGTGGTATTTATGGGCATTATACTAAGGATTGCAGGAGAAGAACCAAATTGGTTAACTGTTTTCAAGAAGATGTTTATTCCGATACCGATTTGAGCAGTAATGATGAGCACATTTCTGAATGTTCTGTTGCTGTTAAAAAGAAATTACTTTTGAATATCAGAGATGGATGTTTGCTCATTGAAAACAAAACTGAATGTTGGATTCACATAGGTGGTGTGCGCGTCGAAATTTATGCAGATTCCGGCTCACCTTATTCTATTGTAAATGAAGATGGTTGGAAAAAACATTTTACATGTAAAGTTGGTGCCAAATTATTTTCCTCTGATAATGATCTGGAAGGTTATGGAGGAGAAAAGATTGATATCGCTGGTTTAAATTTGAGTTTAAGAATCGCCATTTTTATGGCAAATTGTACTTTTCCAAAAAAGGTCCTTCTGTCCTTGGATGGAAAGACTAGAAAAATGTACACATCATTTTGGACCCAAACTCTGCTGAGCAGGTTTTGGTTATAGATGAGGGCACTAAAGTTGGATGGTGCTAAGTGATTTTCCACGATTGATTTATCTGCCGCTTATCACCAGATTCTACTGTTTAAAGACAGCAAGAAATTCACTACATTTATTACACCGCAGGGTTGTTTCCATTTCAAAAGGATGCCTTTTGGTTTGGTGTCCGCTGCGGCCGTTTTTCAACGTTTGATGCATTAATTATTTTCCAATATCAAAAACACAAAAAATTTCCAAGTTGATATCCTTATTTTCGGAAAAGATAAATTGGACCATAACAAAAGTTTGCATGACATGTTATCCATTTTAGAATCTAAGGGATTAACTATTGAATATTCAAAATGTACATTTGCCATTGATAATGTCACTTATTTGGGACATGTTATTGACAGTAAGGGAATCAGACCAAAACCTAATCTCATTGATGCTATTAAGTGTGCTCCTGCTCCAAACTGTAAAGATGATGTTAGATCTTTCATAGGTCTTGCTGAATTCTGTTCCAAGTATATTCAGAATTTTGCCTCGTGAACATACAACATTAGGCAATTATTAAAAAACAGAAATACATTTGAGTTATCACCAGAGTGCCAACAGGATTTTGATGATATTAAAGATTGTATTTCTAGAGTAGCTTCTTTGGAAAGTTTTGACCCTGATACCCAGAGTATCATTACTACGGATGCAAGTATCAAAGGTCTAGGACCTGTCCTTGCCCAAGTTGGTCTGAATGGTGATGAGCACATTATTGCTTATGCTTCTAGATCCTTAATACTCAGAAATTAGAAATTAGAAATACTCAGTAATTGAGAAGGAAACACTGGCTTGCGTTTGGGCTATTGATCATTTTCGGGCATTTGTTTGGGGTAAACAATTCACATTATGTTGTGATCACAAGCCTTTACTCAAGGTTCTTACCACTGAGGGCACTATTAATACGTCTGCAAGTGTGGCCAGATTAGCAATCAGATTACAAGATTATTGCTCCAAAATGAAATTTGTTCCTGGTAAAAAAAAATTATATGGCTGATTGTCTTTCCAGGATGCCCAAACAACTTGTCGTATGTGAAGATGAAACCTGGAATTCTTTTCAGGTTGCTTATGTACAGGATTTTGGTAATTGTGGCATAGTAAAAGAGAAATGGGAGGAAGAATATTTAATGGATGTAGATGTATGCCAAGTTAAATCACATCTTAGACAGTCGTGGCCAAGGAAGTTATGTAAGAACCATGGGGCATATCAACAACAACCGGCGATAATTATCGCTAAGCGCACTTAGCGCTAGGATAATTATCGCTGGCTAGCGTGGATTTTTATCGCTGAGATAGCGTGCTATTAGCAACGCTTATCTCAAAAGCGATACAAATCCTAGCGCTAGCTGCCTAACGTGAGATTATCGCTGGAAACCCAGCGATAATCTCACAAAATGTGGCGTTAGCTTGTTGATAGGGTCTCACAAACTTAGCCATGATATCCACCCTCCATAGGATATCATGGCTAAGTCAGTCCTGAAGCAGGCGTAAGGAAAGTAGCGATAACAGGGGTTATCGCTACTTTTCTTGCCGCTATGCTTCATAGCGTGGGGCTTGATGAAAAGAGAAATGTCGCTTAGCGCCATTTCTCCTGTCGTGTTAGGTCAGGAACGCCCACTTTGCATCTCATTAGAGATGCAAAGTTCGGTGTTAAGATTTCGTGTGCTAAAGCAAGGTTTCACGCGTTAGCGTGACCTTGCTAATTAGGCGATAAAATTATCGCCGCTTTTCGGCCGAAAACGGCCGCAAAAGCGGCGATAATTTTCTATCGCCTCGTTGCTGATATGCCCCTAAATTCTCAAACCATTGTGGGAAATTAAATTTGAATTTAGTGTACGTGATGAAAATGTTTGGAGAGGTGAAAGAGTTATTCCTCCAAAAAGTTTGCGTTCATCTATAATTGCTCTTTGTCTTGAAGGCCATTTTGGTATAGTCCGCTCCAAACAGACTGTTAAGACTTCTTTTTGGTGGCCAGGCATGGACGGTGAAATAGAAGCATTTGTACGTGACTGCGAATTATGCAAGGTTGCTGATAAATCTTTGGTTACTCTCAAACCTTCTTTAGGTGTTATGTCCAGACCCAGATCACCTTGGGAACACACTGCAATTGACATCATGGATCCAATTGGAATTGAGCAGAAATACATCTTGGTACTTATGGATTTATTTTCAAGATGGCCTGCTGTCAAGGTTGTCAGCAGAGCAGATACTGATTCTGTTCTTCACTTTCTTGATCAATCATTTCAGATGGAAGGTATTCCGTCTGTTCTTTTAAGTGACAACGGAGTACAGTTCTTGTCGAACAAAGCAAAGGAATATTTTAACAAATTAGGAATAAAATACAGAACTACGTCTTTATATAACCCGAACAGTAATGGTATGGTTGATCGCTGTAATAGAGTTATAAAAAACACTATTTAAATGTCTGTTAAGCATGGTGATTGGGAAACTCAAGATTTAAAAATGGTTTGGGCTTGCAGGGTATCAATTTGTGATGCTACTGGTTATCCACCTTTTGTTCTTATTTGGGCTAGAAATCCCAGAACAAAATGTACACCTGGTTGGTTATTTAAATCCAATATTGTGCATTGGTCAGAGGATACTGTTAGAGAAAGAGCTGATGCTCTTCAATCCAAGAGAAAGGATTGGTATGATTCTAAACATGGTGTGAAAGAGTCCAATATAACGGTTGGACAATGGGTTAGAGTGAAAAAAGAAGCAGTTTTTATGAACCTTTGCAAGTTGTAGAAACCATGAACAATGCTGTATGCCTCACTGATGGGAAGGTTTTGAATCTTAACCCCTTCAGTGCCCATGACGAGCTGGACTCGTCATGGGCCGCGGTTGCGCTGTGCCCATGACGAGTCCAGCTCGTCATAGACCCCGCCCGCTAATGAAAGGCGCGGCACAGGGCGGGGAAAGGGGCGGGCACTGAAGGGGTTAAGAGAGTTGCTTAATGCTCAGCACCTTCTTCTTGCACAAAATTAGTACCTAACTTGTTTGATTTTGATGACTCTTTGTTTACTAGCAGTCCTGTTAGCAATTCTGATGAGAATTTTCCTGTAATGGCAAATAACGATGTTTCGGAGGATTCAATGGATCCAATGTCATGTAGTCCAGAAGTCGATATTGGAGGTTCTTCTGTGTTAAATCAAGAGACACTTACTTCGGATTCCAGACAGTCCAAGCGTGAAAAAGACCCCCTGTTCGGTTAAAAGTTTATATTTCATAACATTTTCCAATGTAATTCTGTATTTGCCTCATTTTGTTTGTATTTGATGGCATTCATACACTTATACTTTGTTATTATCATTTTTTTTTTTTTTTTGAAGGATGGGGATGTGTTATGTTATACGTCAGCTCTTCCACCTTGCTGATTTCACGTTCCATAGAATATGGAACGTGGAGTGAGTAAGTGGATAGAGTCAGTTACAACTGGGACAGCGAGCTGAGAAGTTGTACTCTTGCACCTGCCTGTTAAGAAATAAACTTACTCCAAGTTATTGCCTCCCCATGTCTTCATAGCATTGCCCTCATGCTACCCACCCCACCACTCTCTGTGCCTTCCCTCTCCTCCAGAAGGTGCGCTCTCAGCTCTCCAGCACCACTCTGGTAGGCTAGCCAGAGCAGCCGAGAATTCCTTTATGAGTTAGCACTAGTGAGTCACAAGTTCTGTTCTCCACTGTTGTTATGTCATTGCAGTGAATAATTGGATTTCGAATCCAGTCATTCATGCTAATGGCTCTCTGTGAGAGACATGCACAACAACAATATATTTCCTCCCCAGTACTGACATCACTATCTGTTTCAGGGGTTGATGGCAGTTCACAACATGGTGCACAACTGAAGTATGAAAAATGCTGAGAAGTAGGTACAGAAAATAGCTGCAAAACTTTTTTGTTTGTGAAATCTAACAAGAGTGTGTCTCACTGCAGCCCTTATGAGTGGTGCCCTGTGAGAGGGTTGAAGGCCTCTGCATCTGTGAACCTTTGCATAGGTATCCATGTGAAGTGCTGATACTGTGATAAATTCTGCCAAGTAGTTTGGAGGGTACATACATCTGTAAAGTTGTTTCTGTTGCATCTTTTATAATTATATTGCGTTAACAGGAGATTTTCAGTAGAGAATCTGCTTTAATTTGCAGCTAGATCGGCATGTGTTTATAGTATGCACTTTATGAGAGCTTGCTTGATTTGTTTTCCTTCTGTTTGCAGCCGTTAAGGTCTGCCTCATATTCTGCCTCATGGTCCAGACTTCTAATCTCCACCTCTTCCTTCCTCCCTTTCCAGCAGAGGCCTTCTTAGAGCCCTTTCCTGATCAGGTTCCTTTCCTTTTACTCTCAACATTTAAGCTTCTCGTTCCAGGACATCTAGCCAAAGGGCAGAGATCTCATTTATGCTTTCCATGTTTGAACACGTTAGTACTAGGCAGGATCTAGAGATAGGGCCAGAACCCCAGTCCTGTTTCACATCCTTACCACTCTCATGGTCCCACACACCCTGTTTGACCTCTTGTTGGTTAACCTAAGTGTATTCTTTACACCAAATTAGACCCTCTCCCTTCTGTTTTCTTACTTTCGCCCACTTTGGGCTAGCATCACTCTTGCACAAACTTAAAAGCATGACTGAATATACAAAGTCATGCGAGTTGCTCTGTGCAGTGCTTAATTTGAGCTGGTTGTTGCAGGTTAGGCCCACTGGCAATCCTTTTTTAGGACTAGCACTTTATTTTTCCTCAACAGGCTTTGGTCCAGAGCTAGAGAGTGAAAAAACACAAAAGAGTTAAAGAGGGATGAAAGTAAAGACTTAAAAATAGAGACAAAGGGAGAAAGAAGCGATGAAAAAGACCCGCAAGAGTAAGATAAAGAGGCAGGGAGTGTCTGGTGGCAGATTAAAGAGGCATGATGTGGAATCAAGACTACGCAACCTTGGTATTTGACACCCCAATGTTCAAATGTCTCGGCCACACATTACTGAGCAAAAACATTCGATCCGAGCACATATTCTTTTACAAATTAAGCACTGGCTCTGTGCCACTTTTGAGTCGTCTTCACATAGTAGTCACTAGGCACTGAGCTCTGTCTCCAAGATATACATTTGTGATTCCTTGGTGTACTCCATATAATATTGTCTCGTGGCTCAACAGTGCTGTCAGGGGTTTGGGCCGCGATTGGTCTTAGGAGGACTGAACTTCCACCCTTATAGCCCAGCCAACTACAGGGCGATTCGTAATGACCCATTTCTAGGAAAACAGATTGAAAGAACTGTCTTCTCCCAGACCCCCAGGGGTGTTCAACAATACAATCATTATCCTAAAGTAGATCTTCTAGGTTTACAACACACTGCTCTCATTTGGAGATTCAACATTGCTGCAGGTGCATTGTCCTGCTATTGCTCTGAGTGAACACCATACACCACTCCTTAGTGTTGCTTCTGGGTGAATGTTGGGATTTTAACAAGGTCTTCAATGGATTTCTCATCTGTTACTTCTCAGTGAATACCATACCACATTGTTTGCCGGGTTAGACATAGCCTCAAATTGATTTTCTGTCTGTCACTTCTGTCTGCATGCCTCGCAGGACTCCTATTGGTGGTTTAACACTGCTACCAATGGGCTGCTCCTCTAGGTTCTGGAGGACCACCATAAGACACTTCTTTTTGAGGGTAAAATAGTGCTATTGGTGAACAGATTGGTAAACAGCATTAACAATGTGATTGGAACCAAGCGTGCCTTAAGAACGCAAGCGTTACCACGATTGCCTTTACCTCGCATATGCCTTTACCACGCCTATTCTTTTGCCACGCATTTCCATTGTAAAGGAGGTAAAAGCATATGCGTGGTAAAGGGAGTCAGCGTTCTAAACTTGGAGCAAATGGGTAGGGGTGGGAGGTGTTGGAGACTTCCTGCCCGGACTTCCTGATTCCTCCCTTTCTGCGTGCAACTTGGTGAGTAGTTTTTTGAGCAGAGTTGTTGTTGGGGTAGTTTTCAGAGCGGGGACCAGGTTTTGGGGCTCAGGGTGGGGAGTCAGGGTAGATTTTAGGGCTAAAGGTTGGAAGAATTGTGAAGACATGGCTATTTTTCAATCACTAAGCTTCCTCGACACCCACTCTGCTAGATTTAGTACTGGGACGCACCTTTGCTGAGGCAGACATGCTTGTTTACAAATATTTTAACATAACATTTTAGAGCTCGGGGTATTTTTCAGAGCTGGGGTTGGGGTGTTTTTAGGGCTGGGGTCGGTTTTAGGGCTCATAGTGACGAGCTGGGGCGTATTTAGGGCTGGGGTTCGTGTAGTTCTTAGGGTTGGGGGCAGGTTTAAAGGTTTAGTGCGCTGCTATGGTGTTTTAAGGGCTATGGTTGGGGTAGTTTTAAGGGCGGGCTGGACTTTAGGGCACAGGGCGGGGGACTGGGGTGTAACCTTTACCACTCATTTGCCTTTACCAATCATGCCTTTACAACTAAATTTGTTGTAAAGGCACGCGTGTTAAAGGCATGCTTGGTAAAGCCGCGGTTGTGGTTCAGACCATATTGTTAAGGTATGCAAAAGAATCAATGCCTGCTTCCGTCATACAACCGAACAGAATACAACACTCATTTTTGGGTTCAACAGTGTCTTCAAATGGTCTCGGTTTCTTATGGCACTGGAAGAGCTGCACATACAACTGAGCCCACCCATGCATCTGTATGTTGGTTTATTGAACATGCATGTTTCTTGGCTCAACAGATATATAACAATCCTATATAATGTGATACCAAACAATTGGTATGTGGATTTGTATGCATGTATGTACATGCACTCATCCAAGCATATTTATGGAGGCACATGGCAATTGCATGATCGCTTGCATGATATCAGATATGAGAACTCCCATGAGCCCAGACTTGAATGCCCACGTGAATTCCTGCATGCCCACCACATGACCATATACAGGAACACCTGCACTACAGACTGCTTGAATGATCGCAGAACCCTCTAAGGACATATTGCAGCATACTTTATATAAGAGATTGCATGAGAAATTGCATGGCAGACTTCTTACAAACTGTGTGAGAAGCGAGAGATAAATAGCATGACAAATTGTAAATCTGGTGCATGACAAAGTCTCTTGCATTGTAAACATCCCATAGGGTTGACTGCAATATATCCTCCACTCCATTCAGCCCTTGGTAAGGAGTACATACAATAAAACTACAATACAATGCAATACGGAGGCTAACTGTAATCCGATTACAGACTAGGCCAGTCATAGCCATCACTAGAACTCAAAAACGTATGTCATGTTGCCCAGTCCAAAAATTTTCAAAATGACATTTTAGATCAACCTGTTGACAGCAGAACGTACAGTAAGGCAAGGTCCAGTTTTTAGATGCCTTTAGATATATCATACCCGGTATATTGCCCCCTGACCCACAAGATTTAAATATGTTGAAGAGCAGCTTATAGTTCAGGACAATGGAACAAACCCCCTTTTCACAGAGAGCAGACCACAGGAGCTACTCAGTAGATCCAGTCATGGGGCTGTAGCTCCCCTCCCCCGAGCTCACAATTTCACACACATTAAGCTCACATGTATTTGTAGCCAATGTTTGAGTGCAACTTTACGCCATATATGATAGTTTCAAACAAAAGGGCAGATTTACAAGCCCCTTGCGACACTTTTGTGCAGCCGCTATGTCACTTTTGTGACGAAGCGCCAGCGTAAACAATGCGGCCAATTTACAACGTGACGCTTCTAGCGAGATGCGTCACATTGTAAAGCCCTGCGTCACATTATACCTGCATCAGGTATAATGTATGCCGGGTGGGCATTTTCTCACAGGAAATCCTCGTAGAAGTGACGCAGTGAAATCTATGAGATTTTACTGGTCCACTTCGAGGCTGCCACTGCGTCAAGCAGGCGTAAGGAGTGATGCAGTGTATTAAGTATAGAGCTCACCCAAGCATTGCTGGAGTTAAGTCGTGCTTGCGACACGGCACCAGCAATGCGTGATTTTTGGGCCAACAAATGCGTCAGAATTTCTGACGCATCTGTCAATCCTTGCGCCATGGTATATTGTAAGTACGACGCATCCATGGTGGCGCAAGGGTATCGCAGGCTGGCGCAGGGAAACTGACGCATCTCTACAGATGCGTCACTGTCTTGTAAATCTGCCCCTTTATTCCTGAACGTTCCAGGAACTCAGCACGATAACACAGACCAGGGAAGTCCTCCAGAGTTAAACAGCGGGAGCAGTTTCTTCAACCAGTATTTAATAACTGTTTACTCTTCCAGGCTTGGTTTGCCGGAATTTGAGATGCATATTACACCGGATGATTTATAGATGTCTGTTCCCCACAGAGAGCCTCTGAACCTGACTTCATGGTAATGACCCGCTTCTGTGGTCAAGATTACTTTTTGCCAACAGAGGGGAACAATATGAAGGCATTAGGGAAAAGCCTTGCATGGCAGGTAATTGTATGTTTCAAATGACGTCAGGGAAGAAAAGGAAACACTTGTGCTGAAACACAGACTTTAATAGAGAAAGCGAAAACCATAGGTGAAATTCAACCAACCGGAGAGTCTCAGGATGGCGGAAACCGGAGATGGTCATGAAGTAAAATGATTTTTCCAAATGTTGCTTAGGAAAGAATAAGAAATTGCTATGATTTACTGCAGCTGCCATATGCATTTGTTTAGCCTCGTTTCATCATATCCGTTTTGAAAGATCGCTTTTTTTTTTTTTTGATTTTTAGCTACAAGGTTTTTTTAAGTATTTGGGATTCCAAATATAGCTCGACGTTCCCCTGACAGTGCTTCTGGTAATGCTTAATATGTTCAAGCCACGCACGGAAGTCAGGAAAAATGGCATCCTCTGAGGACAAAGCATATTGGACCAGGGCCACAAACCTATTTAAGGCTGTAACCCCCGTTTACGGCCAAATGGCTCCATTTACCTTTGTCAGGTATTCTCAAAAGGACACCTGGCATGCATACATGTTTTAGTACTGCTGCGGCTGCTTACAATTTCACAGTAGCCAACCCTGCCGAGTGGGGGGATCAAGACTGGTTTCCCTTGCAAGTTTATGGACGCGGACAAACTTAGTTTGTGGGCATTTGTAAACTTCTCTTGGGTTCCTTCCCACTGTGCAACGGTAAGAGATTGTAGTGTGTAGCGTACATTGGAGGTATCCTGGCGCTGGTCTCATTCTTCACTGGCATTGTTCAAACCTTGTCCCACAATCGGATGCTGAATGAAGCGTGCCAGGAGTCTGCCAACGTTAATCAGTTAGCGGAGATCCTGCTGCGCAGTGGGAGCGCCTGATTGTGGGTGCTGTAGCCTTCAGAATAAAGAAGCACTTACTTACCTCCTTGCCTCCTGGATAGTCCCTTACTTCATTTGGTGACGTGTAACACAGAGGATGCTGGGAGAGCCGCCGCTTCTCGGTGTTCCACCACACACACTGGTCTTCTTGGCATTCCTGCTTCTAGGCCTGTTGTGACGACTGGTGATGCCTCTCTCTCACCAGCTGATTTGGGTACCCGTCAAAGGAGATTACCCTCCAGATTGAATGATTATGTTTTGTCATGAATCTGTAACCAGTTGTTTTTCCTTCTCCTTTCACATACTCATGCAAGCAGTTTTAACAGGTTTATTTATTTTCATTGTTGTTCTTCCACTTTGTTCTCTGTGGAAAGGGAGAAGTTGTAGTGTGTAGCATACATTGGAGGTATCCTAGCGCTGGTGTCAGCGTGAGGATGTCTCGCCCGTCACTGGCATTGTTCAAACCTTGTCCCACAATCGGACGCTGAACGAAGCGTGCCAGGAGTCTGCCAACGTTAATCAGTTAGCGGAGATCCTGCTGCGCAGCGGGAGCTCCCGGTTGAGGGTGCTGTAGCCTTCAGAATAAAGAAGCACTTACTTACCTCCTTGCCTCCTGGATAATTCCTTACTTCAGAGATTTACTCCAACAAAGGGTCAGAGTAAGTAAATCTGCTTCTAGACTGAAAAGAGGATCGGAACACCCCCAACTTTTGAGGGTGATGTATGTTCTCCACAGAAAGAAATGTTTGTCCAGTGGAGAAAAAAAGGAAAAATAATGTACTTTTGCATGTATGGCTTATTTCCCCCATTGGGTATTTTTTTTTTTTCTCTCAATGCAGTTTCTCTGTCTACAACTCTGCAATGGCCAAATAACAGATGTCACGTCACGTTCTCAGTGGTACGCCTGAAAAGCAGCGGCAAACGCGGTTTTCCAGGCTTACCACTTGGAACGCTGGTGAATTCCCAAACGTGGAACCTTTACACCGCGAGCATAAATATTCGAACGCACAGAAATGTGTCACATTTTGGTTCTGAACTGGCAGCATTCACCATAAGTGACAATTAGTAGTGTCCTAACCTGAAAATCACATATTCCCATAAAAAAGACAACCAGACCTACTAAGAAAATATATCCCATGAAATGTGAACACAAAGCACAGTGATATGTTTCACTCTGAAAATGAATTATGTGGTCATAATGTATTTCAAAGGTAGCTATTGGAAGTGGCACAAAGAAATAACTTTAAGCACTGTATTTACCTTGGCCTGCACCAAGAAGCAGGTGGGAGTATGTAGTCCTGGTCTTTCTGCTGCCTGACTACATTTAGTGGTCTACAATTCATCCAAGAACGTTACTGAAGTCTATAAATCATAAACGAAATGAAGAAAAAATTGTAGACATTTACAGAAATGTACTTCTTTGGTCTGCTCCTAATGAAAGCTGTCCATGTTCCAACTTGATAGAGTGCCTAAGGCTTAGAGCACCAGCAGCAAAGGATTACTGTTTTATGTTTAGTCACATCAACTAACTGTGAACTCACCACGACAGCAGGACCAAGGAAATAGGATCTGTGGAATTGTGTAGTAAGGAAGGACATTGGCACCCATTTGTGTGCCATGCATCAATTTCGTGAAAGACAGAATAACTTGGCTACATCATCTTGGCCCTACACGAATCACCGAAATTGTGAGTCATTTTGGAAGATTTAAAGGAAAATCAGTGTGCAATAGCTTCTGCTATGTACCTGTAGTCCTTAAAATGATGGAAGCACGAGTCTGATCCCCCAAAATATTATGGGCCTCATTTATGAGATTTTGCTGTAGGGCAGCACCGCAGGCCTTCCTGCAGCTCTGCCCTATGGCAAAAGAAAATGGCATGAATTCGCCGTATGTATCTGATATGGCGCATTCCCGTCCTTTTTCCCTGCACTGGACCACAATGGGCTGTCGCACGCCAACGCAGGCACCTTTGCATTTTTGTGCAGGAAAGCAAACCGCCATGCACAAAAACAATCACAAGAGCCTTTTGGAGAAATATAGATATTATCCCTGGGGAGGCGTAAGTTTTCCTCTTTCCCTTTTTGGTTATACATTCCACGAGAGTGCATGAGATTTCCAGCTGTCTCTTGTGTATTTCTCTTTCTCCTTCTGCACTCCATTTTTCTGTCTCTCGTCTGTGTGCTTTTAACCTGCCCCCTCCTGTTGCACTTGCCCTTGTGTGCCCCTAGCACTTCTTCCCTCCAGCTTCATGTTGCTCTTGCATACAGTTATGTCTCTCTTCCACTCCTCAGCTCTCCATGTTGCTCTCTCTTGCCATGTCTTCTCTCACCCTTTCTGTTGCTTCTGCCCTCTGTTTTGCTTTCCCCGCTGCACCCTCTGTGCTGCTCACCCTCAAACCCCAACCTCTGTGTGGCTTCCCATCACCCATGCCCTCCATATTGCTTCTCCTGCACCCGTTTAATAAAACACGCTTTTGTGCTACTTTTGTTTATTTACCGATCCAATTTGCATTGGAAGTTATATACTCTGATGTCTGACAAGGGTCTAGAACCTGGGGGGACACCTCCTGGGAGTCAGGACTGACTCCAGAAGAGGCCAGCATCAGGGCACAGGCCGGTAACTTTGGATCTGGGCAGCTGGGCAGATGCAGGGCAGGTCTCCGGAACTTGTGATATCCCTGTAGCTCAGAATAGGAGGCCAGTCAGCTATTCTTTTGAGTCACTCTGGTGGTTCTGGGATCAAGGAGCAAGTCCAGTATTCCTTCCTCAAGCAGCAGGGCAATCCTTCTTGCAGCAGGGCTGTCCTTCCAGCAGCAGGACAGCAGAGCAGTCCTTCTTCTGAATCTTCCACAGGTCCAGAAGTAATCTGAAGAGTGGGTCTGAGGGTCCCATTTTCAACCTGATGCCAGCTTTAAAGTGTGGGAAGCTTCTGGAGTTTTCTCCCTAGAAGTGATCTGAAGAGTTGGTCTGGTGTTCCCATTTTCATGCCTGATGCCAGCTTTGAAGTGCAAGAAGGTTCTGGAGTTTTCTCTCTATAGAAGTGTCTGGAATTTCCTGCCTCCCTGCCATGGCCTTAGTCTGTCTGCAAGCACAATAACCTCGTGGGAAGTTCTTTGTGTGTGAGCTGAGGCAGTGAAGTGCCAGTAGGGCTGTGCAGAGTTCGGCTCACCCATCCTACCTTGGATGGCCCATCCTACCAGTACCCAGTTTCTCTATTGTGTGGCTGTCTGGGAGAAATACAAAAAGGCCAACTGCCAATTACACCTAGTAATGCGACCCAGGAACAGGCTGCATGAACCAAATGGTTATGACAAGAAAATGATAACTTTCTAAAAGTGCCATATTCAGGCGTGTGACTTAAAAACGGACGTTCCTAATAAAGAGGGTTTTAAAGTACAATTTCTCTGACACCAAAAATGACATTCCTACCTGCTCCCAGACAAAATGTATCACTTATTAAATGTAATAAGGTAACTAAATGTTATCCTATGGGAGAGGTAGGCCTTGCATTAGTGAAACACGAATTAGGAATTTTTCACTACCAAGACATTTAAAACTAAAAAGTATATGTCCAACTTTTTAAATACAATGCACCCTGCCCTATGTGCTGTTTATGGCCTTCCCTATGGGTGACTAATATAGGGATATTAAAAAGGAAGGTTTAGGCCTCGCAAAAGGTTTATGGGCCAGGTCAAAATTACAATTCTAAACTGCACACTCAGGCTGCAATGGTAGGCATGAAACATGTTTTCAAGGGCTACTTAAGTGAGTGGCAGTATAAGTGCTGTAGGCCCACTAATAGCATTTAATTTACAAGCCCTGCTTACGTGTAGTACCACCTTACTAGGGACTTACAAGTACATTAAATGTGCCAATTGAGTATAAACCAATTTTACTATGGTTAGAGAAGAGAGCACTGGTTAGCAGCGGTAAAGTCCACAGTGTCCTAAGGCCAACAAAAACGAATTCAGGAAAACAGGAGGGGTGAAGACAAAAAGGTTGGGGGTGCCCCTGCAGAGAGGGTGAGGAATAACACACTGACATGTACCAACTGAGATTGAGAGATTTGTGTAATCTTTTCTTCTATTTTTCCACCTTGCCTCTTCCACTTGTAAGGGGAACATGGAAAAATATAGGACAATTAAATGTAGAAGTGTAGATTGATGGTATGGTAAATGACGGGTCATGTGAAATTGCATTTTCTGAACTGTCTGCATCACATAAGGATTTTAAGAACTGCTTAGGGAAATTGTGAAGGAAATGTCACTATTTTGCCATCATTTTCTCAAAATTATGTTAGGGCAAACAAACTTGCAATACTGCAGAGGAGTGTCGGGTTTAGTTGGCACACCATCAAAGTGCTGAAATATATCACAAATGGCTTTTCACTGCCTAATACCTTTTAGCTAATTGTAAGCAGTTACAGCACTCTAACACTGCCCCCTGATACCCCCCCGTGCACTGGCCATACCGATATTGAGATGGCAAATGCCCTGGAAGTTCAGAATGACACTTGACGCTGACTCTACATATCCTAACACAGCACCATAACACTGCTGACCAGGGTACTGCAATTCCTGAGAGTGTACATAATGACACTGCCATTTTGACACTGCCCTCCCTGTGGTATTTAGATGATGTAGGATTTTGTGTGGACAATCAAACGCCTATCCACAAAATGGTTAAAATTTCAAGCAAGTGTACACCAATGCTGAGCATACATTTCCAAATTATTTGGAGTTCACAAACTTTCCTGGAATGCTCTAGAGGCTACTACTACAGTATGCCGGGGGAGTTTGTGAACTTCACTGTTTTACTTCAGGGTAAAAGTAAAGAAAATACATGTTTTCCTATTTTTTAATTTCCTTGTTTAAAAAAAAGTGAATTTGTAAAAAATTGACTTTCATTATACCAATTATGCCTACTTGAATGGTCTTTTCCATCCGTCCCGGTTGTCTTTTCCATCAGCCGATTTTTGATCAATTTCTGGATAAAGCGGGATAAATTTATGAAAATTATTGTAAATCCAGTAGTTTAATAAACGGGTAGTCCTGTGGGAACCATTTTAATTATATTTGTCTAAGTAAATTGTGTTTTCTACAGTTATTATCAGTTGGCCAGTCCAATTTCAAAGCACTTTTTGCAATATTATATTTTATAAATTATCATGAATTTTCTAAATCCTTGGAAACTAGGATTAGTTTAAATTAATAACTTAGATATGTAGAGCTAGGACTATTCATTTGAGGGACTCTCTTGATATTCTGAAAAAAACAGCCATATTGGAATGGCACAGCATTTGGGCTGCTGAGGTGTTTTTTTGTTACGCTTTAATGTTTTATGAGAGTATTTATGTATTATGAATATTGAATTAAGCAAAACTGTTGCATGTACTACATGGATGTTCTTTACCTTTGATGGTTATGTAACTGAATAAAGGATTTTTTAACTGAATTAGAGGTCAGCTCAGAAATCTGGTGAGTGTGGAAAAGCTATTGCAGATGTTTGTGAAAAAGACTTTTGTATTCATCACACATACAGTGTAAACTCTAACACTTCCATAGGAACTCCAATTTCCCATCCCAAGACCAAGATTGGAGGTGCTTCCTTTAGGTTCCTAGCCAGCAAACACTGGAACAGGCTTCCTCTTGATTTACGCATGGAGCCCTCTGCAGCAAGATTCAGATTAAAACTGAAAACTCACCTATACCCACGTAAATAATAGTCTTTTTCTGGGATCCAGGAGTGCCTCGGACTTTTTGTCGTTTCGGGGTGCAGTGGCATTTGTCAGCGCGGGGACACACTATGCCAGTGTAACCAGGCGCTTTAGAAATGGTTTTATTATTATTATTATTATTATTAAGGTTTACTTTCATGACAGTGGAAAAATCCACCCATCTTCAGGTTCTTATACCAGGATATGCCATTTCAATTTGCATATGACACGCTTTGGGCACTCCTGTGGAGTATCAATACTGCTTAGTTTTTCAATTCCCTGCCTGCGGAAACACCAGGGGCTACAAGTAGTTTCAGTGTCTGTCTATTATGGGCTAATACAGACTATGTGCTCAATAATTCTCCCTGTTACCCTAATGAGTTCGGAATCCCACTTCATTTTAGATGATCTTTTTCACCAAATTCTGGCTGATCATCACCAAATAAGCACCCTTTAAAGAGCCCTATCACATTCAGTGACCACAGAGTGCTAACTTGAGACATGGACTCTGCCGGGTTTTTGGGTTGACTGGTGTCTCAAATAACTGAGCTGGAGCAGCTCTATTGTACCACCTTAGACAGTGGTAAACTGTGCATTGCCCAGGGTCCCAAAAATCCTTAAGATGATACTCAGTTACTTGTCACAGTAACCTCAATATATTGCACTGGCCTATAAATATAGCAGAATTTGTTGACATTTTTAAGTTAAAGAACAGAATATATTATAATAACACACGCAAAATAAGATAACAACACAATGAAACCATAACAAGCAGAATCTAAACAAACAAAACAAGAACCGAACACAAACAGAACAGTAAAGCACATTGTACGACACTAATGCATCACAAAAACACACCAGAACAAAACAAAAAAATGCATCTCCAGAACGACAAAATGCCACACAACAAATATGCATACACCTTCTTGTCACACATTATCACCGTCAGAAATCTGTTTCCCTAATACAGTGGTAAAACTTGTTGGCACCAAGCAATGCCTTAACTTACCACTAAGGACATGAAATAGCGAAAGTCAAAAATGTTTTGTTATCCGGCCTTGAGTGTCGGAACACAGTCCAGAGCAAGAAGCTGGTGAGATGAACTTTATCGGTAACCCGGTAGCTTATTTTTTCAGTGTCCTCGTGGTTTCGAACTTCCCTTTAAGTTGTATACTGAGATTCTAAATTTGGCACTGCCTGCTAAACATATTTCTGTAAGTGAAGCCAAAGAGGCCCATTTATCACGGCTGGCACACACTTTGACAGAACCAGGGGAAAACAGCATTTACACAGTATTTATATACCGGTGGAGCCTGTTTGTTCCTTACCTCATTTCCCTTCTTCCCTTCCATCTTTTCAGTCTCAGCTGCCAGCTCATGCATATGCAAAGGAGCGAGGGCAGTCTTTTTAAAGGAGGCTAGGGTGAAACGCCAGCATTTAGGATGGTATTCTGCAGAGCTCTTGCTCATGAGTGTGAATTTAATTTCTCATGAAATCTACAGGTAGAGCGAACTCCAAAACTAATTCTTCTGACCGGATGTCCGGGGCAGCATGAACACAAGCAGTGCAAGACCCCTCCAAAGCCCCTCAACCCTGCTTTGGAGGGAAAACCTGTGCTAAATAAAAGTCCAGGGCAGAATGGAGCCACATGATGCTTCCCTATTAGATGAAACTGTGCTGTCTTGGGCTTTTGCACTAACTCACAAACTCCACAAGTTAGAAGGTACTTAGCATATGTTCTTAGAATATCAAAGCTTATAAATACATAGGGTCGCCAATGTTCTACCTTTGTCAAAACATACTGTCCAATACAAATTGAAGTTCTCCCGGAGTGGTAGTTAGTGAACGACGAAAAAGATGGAACAGTGAGAGAGAGAGAGAGAGAGAGAGAGAGAGAGAGAGAGGGAGAGATATGGTAAGGCTAAAATTATGGGTGGTTAGTGGTTTTATATATATATATAAATATGGATATATATATATATATACACATTTATATATATATATATATATATATATATATATTATTACATATATATTTATTTCCATTATATATTTACCATGCATTCTTTTTTAACACATTTATATTGTAGTTTTCAATTCGACACAGACTCACATTGTGTAAATTTCCATAGCAAGGTGCACATAATGAGAGAGAGTGTTGGAACAAACGTACCAGATACAATTATTTAAAGCATGCAATGTTGGACAACATGTCTCCCACCCACTCTCTAAGTCAAGCATAAACAAAGGCCGTGGAAATTAACCCCACAAGTGACATCATATTCACGACATTCGCTTCTGACATTGTCAAAATGTAACTCTAAATTAACTCCCCGTTATACCCCCCTCCCAAACATGCATGACCTGTGTGGTAAAGGCTGCGTGGTACAGACATTTCATAATAAAGGTTGGTTCACTGTGGAGTGGAGTGGAGTGGCATTGCATGGAGTGGAGTAGAGTGGTATTGTTTGGCATGGAGCGGAGTTAAGTAGCATGGAGTGGAGTAAAGTGACAATGTGTGGAGTGGAGTGCACCGGAGTGGAGTGGAATTGTGTCGCGCGGAGTGGCATTGTGTGGTGTGGAGTGGAGTTGCATTGTGTTGCATGCAGTGGAGAGGCATTCTGTGGTGTCAAGTGGAAATGCTTGGTGTTGAGTGGAGTCACATTGTGAGGTGTGGTGTGGAGCAGAGTGGCATTGTGTTGTGGGCAATAGAGTGGAATGGCATTGTGTGGCATGGAGTACAGTGTAGAGGCATTGTGTGGCATGGAGTGGAGCGGCATTGTGTGGTGTGGAGAGGAGTGGCATTGTGTGGCATGGAAAGTTGCCAGAGTTGCCACTGATTTGCCTTGTAGTTCTTCAAAGTCTTGTGCTGTAAGAATGCAATTCTAATACAATATGTTACCAATTATCTCGACCTAAGATCTGCGTAAACATCTGATGCCATTGATACGATGCAGAAGCTTGTTAGTATGTACACCCTTCTGCAAGAACTGGTTTGTTTACAAATAAATGCGTTTTAGACCGGGAGGGGAGGGTTGGCGACGAAGCAACATATATCATACTGGTTGAAGATAAAGGAGATGGAGCCAGGTGGTGGCAGTGTTGTGGAGCTACAAATGTTAAAAGCCTTTTCTGAATAGGACCAGCAGACGTGCTCAGTGCTCAATCATGATAAAGAATGCCAGTCAGTTGCAATCACCTACTTGTGAGAAGAGTAGAACATAGCACACTTTCTGAGTTTATTCCAGATTTGAAAATCGGGGATCTCTATGATGGTTCTTTCATACGTTGTAGGGGAAGAAACAACATGGAGAAGGGGTGGTTGGGAGGGGGAAGGAGCACAGAGGGGGCGGGAGGGAAAAAGAAATAGTACCTCTATGACAGCACAAGTAGCAGATGGACACTAATTAAAATGAATCAATCTGTTCTTCTGTACACTGCTGAATCCCTCAAAGCCACCCTTGACCAGGGAAGGAATGCTGTGCTGGTCCTATTAGACCTACTAGCTGCTTTCGACACAGTCTCGCATGTCATTCTCCTGGACCGCCTCAAATCCTGTGGCATCTCTCACCTTGCCCTGGCAGGGCTTAAATCGTTAGTACAAAACCGAAGACAAGTCATCACCCACGGACACCACCAATCAGCAGAAAAGCCTCTGCTTTCCGGGGTCCCTCAAGGGTTCATCCTCAGCCCAGTGCTTTTTAATATCTATATGGCCCCTCTGATTGGCCTGATATTGTCCTTTAACATCGAAACCATCTCATATGCAGACGACACACAGCCAATTTTGGTTCCAGATAAATGCTACACTAGCTGAAGAAAACCTCCGTCAATGTCTTACAGCGGTTTTTCATTGGATGAAAGATAATCATCTGAGGTGTAATTCAGACAAAAAATAAAATCATGCCAGTGGGGAAAGGGAACATTTTCTCTCCCAGTCTATGGTGGCCGACTGACACCCCTATACACCCTTTACACAGTAGCGGTGGTCAGAAACGTGGGGGTTAAATTTGACTCAGCTCTGTCTTTCCACCAGCAATCCCTAGCTGTGACAGGCACCTGCTTCCACTCGATAAAATCATTAAAAAAAGCTCCTTGACTTACTCCCCAGCACGGCGAGACAGGCAGTTGCAGTGGCCATGATACATCTAGACTTGACTATTGCACCAGCCTCTAGTCGGTCCTCAACAAACTACAGATGGTACAACACACTGCAGCCAGACTAGTTCTAAAATGGCCTAGGAAGTCATCAGCATCTGCGGGCCTGAAAGTACTCCATTGGCTGCAGATCCACAAAAGAATACTGTTTAAAATTCTCATAATTACCTTTAGAATCTTTCACTCCTCAGGCCCCCAGTACCTCCGGCCCAGGTTTGCACGCTATATACCGTGCCGCACCCTCAGATCATCTAACGCCAATCTATTGAAACCCCCAGCATTCAGGTGTGTCACAAAAGGGGGTAAATCAATTGCAGTGATAGGGTCCACAGCCTGGAACGTCTCATCCAAACAGAAACTCTCTTCAGGGAAGCCTTGAAAACCTGGATTTTCACGCCCCCAGATGCATTATGTAGAGTGCTCATTTAAACCATCCCACCAGCCTCAACCTCCCTGTCTGCTAAACGATCCACCCAGCGCCATGTTGCTCCTCTGAGTGACAGTTACGCTTTACAAATACTTTTTAACATAACATAACATACTTGGTCTGTGTTCTACAGTGATGCCCAGCACCGACTAGCCAATTGAGAGGCACCAAAGAAGAGTGACAATGATGCTAACGTATGCTAAGTAATGGGTGGGCTGCAAGCTCTATACATATAACAATACCCCTGGCAGCGAAAGTGTATGTGCTGTCGGCAGGCGAGACAAACAATTTATCACACTATTTAATTTTAGCACACTATTTCTATTTAAATTTGCTTAAAAGCAATAGATTCTGAAAGAACAGTCAAATATTAAAGTGCTTCCATGGAGTTGGCCACATTTATTTCAAAACATTGTTTGGGTACACCATATGTCAACAAATATTACCTTAACTGCGCAAGATCAGAGTTTTGTCATAGGTGTCTATATACCATAAGTGTCCTCTTATGAAAATAATCACCTAAAATATGTCCATACCTGAATGTTGCCATTGATGCCATTCATGTACCATGCTTACATAAATTCACTCATTACTCATGCTCATTTAAATTCAAATTCATTCTAACTCATTATGAATCACAATACTTCACACTCATTCTCAGTCACTCTGTCACTTGCACTTATTCTCACTCATGCATGCATACTCACTCTGACTCACTTGTGCTCACTCTTACTCTCACTTGCACTCACTCACCCTTGCTTGCACTCAGTCTTAATCTCACTCATTCTCACTCACTTACTCACCTGCACTCACTTTTACTGTAATTCACACATTCATTCTCACTCTCTATTATTAACTTACATTGACTCTTACTCACTCTCTTATTCATTTTCACTTAATACTCACACAATCTTACTCAGTCATACATTGACTCACTCTTAGTCAATCACTCTCACTTTCACTCACACACATGCTCAGGCATAGACACAGGTCATACATATAAACACTTTTTCTCACAGAGAAACACTCTTATGTACTCAAGTGCTCAACATTGAAATGCTTTTCAAGGTTTCAGCCACTTGCTTCTTCACCTCACCCTTTCCTTACTGTGACCAGTTGAGAAAGGGTAGAGTGACAGGCTAATAGGTGTATAGCATGGGGCACCATAGCTCTTATACCTACAGCTCCCCCGGGATAACTTTAGCAGCAACACTTCCCAGACAGGAGGCATTGAGGTGTGCCAGGCCCCTGAGGCCATTACCGGGACTTCACCAGACCTGGACATGGCTGATGCAGGCGCCTTCATGCATCAGCATCAGCCATCAGACAGATGTCATTGCCTCAATCTGCTGCTCAAGTTGAGGGTCAGCATTTTTTATTATACCAGTGGTGAGTGATACGGTGCTATTCATTCCATGGTGTAATAAAAACTGGTCAGAAAAGAAGGGTGGTGGAACCCTGACACCCATAAGGGCAAGCTGCCACAACCTTGGGGACTCACCCCCTAAACAGCGTTGGAGAAATGGTGCATTTAAGAGCATTTCAAGGATATTGTCTGAAAATGTATAAGTCTTACAGGCAGTTATGAAGAAGCATTCGCAAAAGATTCCTATAGTTCATGTTTTGTCATGAGAGCTTGAACCGCCCCATTCAGCCCCCTTCATCCATTAGTTTGTTTGGGTCAGTTCCATTCAGTCATTGCTTGAAGATAGTGGAATTAACTTTTTGGACTAGACAAAATAGTACATCTTTGTCACTAACTGATTTTATTGATGCATTAGGTATATCAGTCCACCTGTGCAGTGCGACCATTTTAGTGCATGGACTGTTAATGTCCTTGCACTGCAATGGAAGCACAGTGTATGTGCCTGTGAGGGACTTAGCTTGAGGAAAGCCACCTTCTCCTTTTCATTGCTGCTTTCTTCAAGTGGAGGCTGAGGCATGTCCTCAAGTTGCCTTGTAGATAGTGTTCTCATTAACGCTTCCCCACACACTCAATTCCAGCTTCAGACAGGACCACCGGTTTAACTTTAGCAAACCTAAACAACTAATAACTATTAATGCAGGAAGTAATACTGTTTTTCTCTATAACAGCGGCTCCGCCCGTGTATTTCTGCCTCACCATGGGGCATTTCAACAAGGGCTTTATCTCTGCTTTTTTGGCTTTAAAAGCCAAAAAAGCAGAGATAGAACTAGCACCCTATCAGCAACAGGGTGCTAACAGGCAAATTCTCATGTTAGCACCCTTTTACTCTACGCTAATGAGATGCAAAGGGGGCGTTGCAGAGCTAAGCAACATTTCTCCTATTATCAAGGAATAAAAAACAGCGATAACCGCGGTTAACGCTGCTTTTTTACGTCTGGTATTTTTCTGACTTAGCCATGATATCCTATGTAAGGTGGATGTCATGGCTAAGTATGTCTATCCCTATCAGCAAGCTATTGCCAAACCTGTGGGATTATCGCTGTATTTCCAGCGATAATCTCACAATTGGCAGCTTGCGCTCTGAATTTTATCACTTTGGAGATAAGCGTTGCTGATAGCACGCTATCTCCGCGATAAAATTCAGAGTTGGCCAGCGATAATTATCCTCACGCTAAGAGCGCTGAGCGATAATTATCGCCGGCCCTTGCTGATATGCCCCCAAGTTTCACTGAGCTTACTAAACTTTATTTCTCAAAAACTGTATTTGTACAGAGGCTGCCTTGGCTCTGATTGAGTTGTTTCACAAAAAGGAGTTCTAGTAACTTTCTGTTCCAGTCAGAAGCCAGTTAGAGCCCTCACCTTGGGGTGCCACTAGCTTTGCAGCTCGGCCGATGCACTGATGTGATCACTGCCGACAATCCTGGATGGGGTGGTCATTATTACATCAGTAATCTTGGTAGCTCGGGTGCTTTTCACTGAACATGGGTAGATCTTATAACAGAAAAGATTGGAGACCGCTGAGTTAGACAGATCTCACATGCTCAAGACATTAGAGCTCCTACCCGGGCACCTCACTGGTTCAGACAGCCAATACATTCTAGAGGTTACCCGAATCTTACAGGGTATTAGACAGGGTATTAGGCAGGGCATTAGACAGCGATGATTATGCCAACAAAAATGTAGTGATATTGATGATAAAATATCAGCTGCAAGAGTGCTTTAAGGCTGCTCTGCCAACAGGTAAATGCATTCAGCATCAGGTTTCACTTAACAAAGTAACATATCAACATTAAATAGATTATGAGGCAATAATTTCGTCAGTTTGACATTTTCAGAAAATGCACACATTTTAATCTCAAGTGCCAACTTTTCATTTTCTTTATAAATAAACCCAATGGGCCCTCCCGCATAAAACCTTGCCAGTTTTGAGAAAAATGCAGCAGCCACATTGAAATTTTAGAAATTTCCACAAAATGCCAAGTGGGAGAAATTTAGGCCAAGGCACCCTAATGATCACGATATATTCCAAATACGCAGATTAATTGATTGACTGATGTATTTTGTGTTTTTTAAAGTGCTTTCTTACCGAACACAGATAACATAAGTATTTGTAAAGCACACGTTCACCCAAGGGAATCTCGGCGCTGAATAACAGATGTTTACTGTTACCCAATCGATCGATCTCAGAAGAATGAAAGGCTGAGTGGACCCTCCGGGATTCTAAATTGTGACCATGGGGCATATGTATCAAACGATTTTGTATTCGCAAACGCTGCGAATCGCAAAAAAACAGCGTTTGCGAATACAAAATCTGAAAATGAGATGTATGAGGCATTTCAGCCTCGCATTCTTAAGGAATCGCTAATTTTGCGATTTCTTAAGTTTGCGTAAGCATTTAAGAAATTGCAAATTGCAATTTCTTAAATGCTATGTAACACGCACCCAAGTTGTGCGATTTCTCCTTAAGAAATCGCAAATTACCACCAACTTCAAGTTGGTGGTAATTTGCGATTTCTTTGAAAAATGCACTTTTTTACATTTTTCAAAGTGCCATGTGGCACACACACATGCTGATTTCAGGGGTGCATCAGGGTGTCATCATGACACCCTTGCACCTTTGAAAATATTCTCAATTTGCGATTAGCAAATAGCAATTCGCAAATTGAGAAGGACTTCCCATTCATTGCTATGGGCCTCCTGGCCCATAGGAATGAATGGCAAGGTATTCCTTAATTGCGATTTCGCAATTTGCTAATCGCAATTAAGGAATTTTAAGAAATCGCAAAATTTGTGCGAATTTTTAGATACATCCCGTTTTGCAATTCTCACATAGCGATTCTCAAAAAATCGCTATTTGAGAATCGCAAATGGAGATGTTGATACATATGCCCCCATGAGGTTGAACACAGGCCCCTACAGTGGGCGCATTAGTCCACCAGACCTGTGTCTGAGAAGGAAGGTTATAAAGTGAACTGATATGTTTTCATTGTTTCCTAAACTTCAAATGACAAAAAGTGGAGTGTACGGAGCTTGGTAATGGGTCTGTTTTTCCTGCTCCCCAGCAGGAGATGAGCTACTGTGTATTGGATTAGCAGCAGCCGGTAAATCTGCTTTTTGGGGGCTAAGGAAGAGAATTACAATAATCCAGGCTAGATCAATGCTCGCATGGACAATGGTTTTTTTGTGGTCTAATGGCATCAAAGAAATAAGGGGCATATTATCAAGACAGGCGATAAAATTATCGCCGCTTTAGCGGCAGAAAACTGCCGCTAAAACGGCGATAATGGGCTTGATAATATGCTCTATGGAATTCCAATTGAAGCTCAGTTTAGATGTCCTTCACATCTAACATGGGCTTCAATTGGAATTCCATAGAGCATATTATCAAGCCCATTATCGCCGTTTTAGCGGCAGTTTTCTGCCGCTAAAGCGGCGATAATTTTATCGCCTGTCTTGATAATATGCACCTAACTTTCTTCAGCGATTTCAACACAAAAAGTTGTTTTAGTAATGTGCTCATGAAAAGATGGTCCCTAGTGGGCTTATTTACAAGCCCTTGCGCTGCCGGTAAATCACTTTTTCCCATGTTAAAAGTGACGTAAAGGTGGCGTCAGGGGCTTGTAAATAAGCCCCTAGATTTCTAGCAGACCAAGAAGGGATCGAAGGAGGGGAAGGATCTCTCTAGGCAACTAATGAGAGTCCCATACATATTCAATGTCTTTGAATTCGGATTGAAAAACGCAGATCGAGACTGCTTGGGAGAGATCTGCTATAAAAGGAATTAGCCAGTCGAGGTCACTACAAGTAGAACATTGAAATAGGTTTAAATCCCAAAGGCCCTGACTCAGGGCCTCATTTATGAAAAGTGACGCATCACTGCATGAAAACAGCAGTGCATCACTTTTCATTGCGCCCTCCTTGTGACATGCTGGATACGTCATATTTACAGTATGACGCATCATGTCGCTAGGAGTTACAGATACGTCAGTATTTCAGACGTATCTGTAGGCGCAAAAATGACGCATTGCTGGAGTGTGTCACAAAAGTGATCCAACTCCAGCAATGGGTCATTTCACATGGGCAAGTCCCATTTCAAAAGTGCCCGCGTCAGTCTTACGCCTGCTGTGAGGCAGGCATAAGATATTGACGCATTTGCGTCCTAGAGGTGGCGCAGTGAAATTTCATAGATTTCACTGCGTCACTTCTATGAGGCTTACTTGCGTCGGAATGCCCACCCTGCATACATTATACCTGGCGCATGGGTTTACAAAGTGACCCATCTACCTAGATGCGTCACTTTGTAAATATGACGCAGCATTGCACATTTTTTACGCTGCTGGTGCGCCACAAAATGTGACGCACCGGCAGCGCAAAAGTGACGCAGGGGCTCATAAATAAGCCCCTCAGTTCTTTATAGTTCTGATTTCTGAAGCGGATACAATGATTGCCATTTTATTTTGCTACAATAACAGCTATTGTCTGGTAACAAGAAAAAAGTCTGCGTTGTGTGTGCTACGTGTCTGCTCAATCATAACAAGAGGAATGTTGTTTTCCTGGATGGGATCTTTATTAGAGAGATTCTACTATCCTGGTCCGGGTTACATATGGTTCCTATTGATTGGCCCAGGATCACACAATTGTGAAAAATTTGGAGACTGAGATTAGCAAATTGACATATAAAAGTGTTAGCGGGAAGATGAAAGTAGAGCCACTGTTATCTCACTTTCTCAGTAGAGCCTGAGAAATGTGCTGGACTGCAGGGACTGGCGACTTACGTCCTGCTCCTCACTCTGCCCATCAGTATGTATCAGTCACTATTCCTGAATGAAAGTACTAATAATACAGTTTCCAATCTGACCTGTGTCAGTGCCTAACATGGAAACAGTATACCGTATAATGGTTCTGTTGCATTAATTTATGTGCATCATACTCCATTAGGGGTCTGATCCTCCCTCTGGGTCAAACATTCCCAATGCTCGTCACACATACACATAGGTAGGAATTGAGCAAACAGAATTATCTTACCTCTGTAAAATTCTTCAAATCATAAGCAATAATATTGATCTAAGAGACCCTCTGTGAGAAGTGAATAAAAAGTGCTTGTGCAACTAAAGTGATGGTGGTATAACAATCAATTATATACAATTGGTTTTGATAATTTCACAATAAACTGTCCATTGCATGATTTTAGAAAACATTGTGGCAGTACGTTCACATTGACAGTCACGTTCCCAACAGAAGACGGAACGGCGGGATAAAAAGACAGATCTCTTTAAAGGTCCCCAAAATAAATCAGAGGGGAAAGGGTCTGGTTCTCATTCCCAATCTGGCCACCAGTAGAAAAACTACCCTGACAAGAGTCAGTAGCCCAAGCCCATCAAGTACTCTGAGTGTTTTGAGTATGGTCACTACAAGGGGGATCACAAGTGTCCAAAAATAGCACCACAACCCACTGAAGGAAAGATTCCAGGAGTAGCTAATGTAGTGCTGGGGGAGGAGTTTGTCCCAGTTAATGGGGGAAAGTTTAGTGGGATTAACCTAGTATCACTGGGTGAGTGGGATGGTTCCTAAGATCCATCACCCCTCCAATATGGCATAAAAGCAATGGGTCACCATCAATGGGCAAAGTGTTGAGGCTCTGAGGGATACAGGTGCTGGCCAGATAATTGTAAGGAGTCAGCTGGTGTCCCCAGAGCAGGTGATTTCCAGTGCATTTTACCAGGTTGTGGTGACTGGAAATAGAGAGGATCACTACCCAGTGGCTCCCGTTCCATATGAGTTGTGGGAGGGTCTTCTGAATGTTGATGTGAGCCATGCCATGCCTGTGGGCTGTTTGCTTGGTAATGACCTTGAGCACACTACATTGAAGGCGGTGGAGCTCAAGGCTCAAGTGGGGATGTTTGGGCTACGTGATTGGATCTGTGCTACAACAAGGTCCATGGCTGCCCAGGTTGGGAGTCAAAAAGTGCTGGAGCATGGAACAACCAGGGTCCTGGCGATCCCCCAATGCTACAGGCCCTTCCTACTGGAACTGGCTCCCAATATTCCCTTGGCAGGACACCTGGGCCCAGACAAGACATTTGCAAGTCTTGTCCCCCACTTTTATTGGCCTAGGTTCAAGACTTCCTCAGATGTGTTCTGTATGACTTGTGTAACCTGCCAGGCCAGTGGCAAGACAGGGGAAGGCTTAAAGCCCCCCTTAATCCCTTGCCTGTCGTTGGCACACCCTTTGAGCGCATGGGCATCAACATTGTTGGGCCATTGGTTCCCCATACTGCTTCAGGCAATAGGTTTGTACTGGTTCTTGTGTATCATGCCACTAAGTAACCAGAGGCAAGCCCTTTGAGGAACTACAACAGCACCTGCAGTGGTAAAGGCCTTGATGGGGATCTGTACCCGAGTAGGTTTCCCCAAAAAAGTGGTTTCTGACAGGGACCCAAACTTCATGTCTGCTTATCTGCAGTCCAGGTGGAAGGAGTGTGGGGTATCCTACAGGTTCTCCATTTCCTACCACCCACACACAAATGGGCTTGTTGAGAGATTAAAAAAGACCCTGAAAGGCATGATAAGAGGCCTGTTTGAGGCCTTGAGGGGTACGTGGGACATTGTCTTACCATGCCTGTCTTTTGCCTACAGGGAGGTACCATAGAAGGGAGTGGACTTCAGCCCCTTTGAGTTTCTGTATGGGCACCCTGTCAGAGGACTTCTGAGTTTGTTGAAAGAAGGGTGGATGCAAGCTCCCAGGAAGATTCCCCAGGATGTAGTGAGCTATATGCTGGCCTTCAGAAGCCAAATGGCTAATTTGTGGAATCAAGCTTCCGAGAACTTAGAAGCCAGTCAGGATGTGATGAAGCAGTGGTATGACCAAAACTCTACCATTGTGGAAGGGACTCCTGGGCAGAACATGTGGGTGATGAACCCAGTGAAGCCCAGGACCCTTCAGAACAATCGGACTGTGCACAACGAGGTGTTTGAAAGGAAGGGTGAGGCCCTCTACATGGTGGACCTAAATCCCCCTATGCATCCCCACAAAGTGCTCCATGTCTATCGCCTCAAACCCCACTTTGAGAGGTCTGAGCCCACGATGCTGTTGGTGACAGATGGCGGAGAGGAGAAGGAGAGTGAACTTCCATAACCTCTTAGACTCTAAGGAGGAATAAGGATCTATGGAGAAAGTAATCCTGTTGCCAGAGAGACTAACACCAAGTGTTGGGGCAGTACTCCTCTCTGCTTTCCTTCATCCCTGGGACTACCCATATGTGTACCCATGATATGGACACAAGAAACAACCTCCCTCTCAAGAATAAGTCTTACGGGTTGTCTGATAATGTAAGGGCCAGCATTAAGAGTGAAGTCTCTAAAATGCTGGAATTGGGGGTGATAGAAACCTCCAGTAGCTCCTGATCCAGTCTTGTGTTTCTGGTACCAAAAGCTGCCCCACTGGGCACCACACCTGAACTCAGGTTCTGTGTGGATTATAGAGGATAAACTCAGTCACAAAGACAGATGCTCATCCCATCACCTGAGCTGATGAGCTGATTGACCGGTTAGGGACTGCCCAGTACACTGAGTACCTTTGAACTTATGTCAGGGTACTGGCAAATCACCCTAACAAAAGGAGCCACGGAGAGGTCACTGTGCTTCACTCCACAGGGCCACTACCAGTTGATGGTGATGCCCTTTGGACTCAGAAATTCCCCTGACACCTATCAGAGGTTGGTGAACCAGGTCCTTGCTGGTATGGAGCCCTTTGCTGCTGCCTATCTGGATGACATAGCTGTCTACAGTGGCATCTGGAAGGACCACCTTTTTTACCTCCAACAAGTGCTTCAGGCCCGGCAACAGCCAGGATTGACTATCATGGCCATTAAATGCCAGATAGGGAAGGAGTCTGTGGTGATCTTGGACAGCTGGTGAGCATGGGTCAGGTGCAGCCCCTCCAGGCCAAGATAGAGACCATCATGGCCTGGGTGTCCCCTCCGTTACCCAGACTGATATCAGAGCATACTTGAGCCTCACTGGGTACTACAGGAGGTTTGTCAAGGGATCTGGCACCATTGCTCCCCCTTGAGAGAGCTGACTTCTAATAAGCAGCTCAGAAATGTGATTTGGACAGATGCATGTCAAAAAGTATTTGGCTCCCTTCAGCAGGCCATGTGCACAGCTCCTGTGCTTAAGGCCCCTGACTTCTCCAAGGAGGTTATTGTTTAAATAGATGCTTCAGAACATGGCATAGGGGCAATACTGTCACAGCTTAATGAGGAGGGCTGATACCAACCTGTAGCCTTCATCTCCAGGAGGTTACTCCCCAGGGAACAAAGATGGAGTGCAATCGAAAGAGAAGCTTTTGCTGTGGTCTGGGTATTGAAGAAGTTGAGACCATACCTGTTTGATACTCACTTCCTGATTTAGACTGATAACAGACTCCTCAGGTGGCTCATGCAAATGAAGGGTGAGAGTCGAAAACTGTTGAAGTGTTCCATTTCCCTACAGGGTATGGACTTCAAGGTGGAACACAGACCAGGGGTAGACCATGCCAATGCTGATGGTCTAGCCAGGTCTTTCTGTCTTAGTGATGAGAACTCCATAGAGGTTGGATAGATCTCCCCACTTTCAGCTGGGGGGCACGTATAAGAGCTGTCATCTTTAGTGTGGTCCTCCCCCAAACCTTTTGCCTGCTACCTCCTATTTATTCTAATCATTTTTGTTGGCCTTAAGACTCTGAGCACTTTACTACTGCTGATCAGTGCAAAAGTGCATGTTCTTCTCCCCTAAACATGGTACCATTGGTGTATACACAATTGACATGTTTAGTTTACTTGTAAGTCCCTTGTAAAGTGGTATAGCATATACTCAGGGCCTGTGACCTAAATGCTACTAGTGACTTGTGTGGGTGGCACTGATTCTGCCACCCCTACAAGCAGCCTTTCAAATCTGTGTCAGGCCTGCCACTGCAGGACCTATGTGTGCAGTTTAATACTACGTCAACTTGGCATTTAAAACTACTTGCACAGTCGTCACCCCTAAAGTAGGCCATATGTAGCCCATCGGGTAGGGTGCTGTGTAAGTAAAAGGTAGGACATGTACTTTTCACTTTTGCATGTCCTGGTGGTGACAAACACCCAAATCAAGTTTCAATACTGTGAGGCTTATTTATGTCATAGGTTAACAATTGGAATTCCTTAAAACACTTTAAATCTGTAATTCCTGATTGGAAAGGAGTAGTTGTAGCATGTTTTATATCTTTGGAATGGTAATGATAAATCATCTTGTCTGGTAAAGTTGGATTTAACATTACTATTTTAGAAATGTCACTTTTAGAAAGTGGACATTTCTCTGCTCTTACTGCTCTGTGTGCCTACAGACTGTCTCCTATTCACGTCTGGCAGACAGATACACTTTGTGCATTCCCTCTAGATAGCCACAAGCACAAGAAGGTTAGGAGAATCTTCATACTTATGGCTCTTTCAGAGCAGGAAGGGAGGGGGGCTGACACTTACACCTGAATAGGCAGTGTCCTGTTTTCCACACAAAAAGCTGATTACCCCTTACTGATAGTCTGGAGCCAGGGATGAGAAGAGAGGACCTGTGTACACTATAAGGAAGTCACCCCCACTTCAAAAGCACAACTGGATGTTTTAACAACTATACGTACTGGCTCTCTGACCCCACCAAATCATAGAATTCTGGACATACAACTGGACTCTGTCAGAAGAAATGTTGTGCTGCATCAAATACTAACACTCTGCTAGAGTGCTGACCTGGAAGGCTTGCTTTTTTAGTGCCTGCTGTTAGCTGACCCTGCTGAGTGAGAGCTGGAATCTGCCTTAGCTCTTTAGATAAGCCTGACTGCTTTCTGCCAAGCTACCAGAAGGAAGCATGTGTTATCTTTTAGTGTGTATCTAGCTTACCCTGACTAGGATTGGGGTTCCTGCTTGACAGAGTGCATACCTTTGCCAACCCAAAAACCAGTTTCTAACAAGGAGGGTTAATTATTTAAATTAAAATCACCTCTCCATAGAATATTGTGCAGCCCATGCTATCTGCAGAGTGCCATAGCCCTCTCAAGCCCTCTAAAATAAGTTTGGTGAATCTATATTAGGAACATAAGTATATATCAGGGAGAAAGGTGCATCTCACAGCATACCTGTCAAATAACATCAACCGGCCCGAAGAGTCAACGTACATGTAGGATAATTTAAAACATGTAGATCTCCATATTAGTATGGCAACACCATTGAGTATGAGCTAAAAGATGCTAAATATCAATTTGGCTCCAGCAAAGGCAATGGAGTTGGATGTTCCACCTCCCAGATGAGTTTTTGTGCATTGCCAGCTCCACACCATGCCACACCAGATATGCTAATATCTATTTTTTCTTTTCTGGGTTACCCAGAGCGCTATTGTTCCAAATTTGTAAGTGTTACTAAGTCTACCATGCTTTCCAATGATTACCATATTTCACACTATCGTATCCTTCATCTGACACTCTCCTAGTACATTTGGCTGTAACTTATTAAATTAAATCTATTGCCTGCACACCTGAATGTGTACTGCTTCTACCATACACACCAAACACCCTAACCTTTTTTGCTATAAACCCACCAATTTGCAGATTTTTGGGGGGGATCTTTTTAAAAGATGTTTTCATTGTTTTGAAAATAAATCAGTCACATATATTTTCTTATTTTATACATCTCAACACAGTTATATCAGCAGTACATATATAACACCACTTTGCAGATTTGATATTGTGTCTTGTCTGGCTAGTCAGCCAGAGGGAGCAGACATACCTGCTCTCCCTGGCTCTTCAAAGTGTCCGATAGCAGAGGAAAAGAGCAGAAGTCCTGTGGCTGTCCATGTGCCACAGGCAGAGCCTGCCTCCTTGGCTTAGGCTGCAATCTGCTGGTAGGCCCCAGGCAATTCGGTAGTCCCAAGAACTCCCATCTTCACCCCAGCACCAGCCACATCAACACAGTGCCAATCTCTTCCCCCTGGCTGTTGACAGGATGACATTCATGACAGCCGGGATATAAAGGATTATGGAGCAGGGGAACATGGGCATGTGACGAGGCTGCCATTTTGAACAGCAGTTGGCTGTGCTCCCCGTCGAGTTTGTCTTTGAAGTAAGATGCAAGAGAGGCATGGGTTACCTTTTGGGTAATTGTGACAGTTTGGTAATTGGTGAAAGCTTCTAGTGGTAGTCAGTGTAGTTGCTTAGGGATAGGGGTGATGTAACTGATTCTTTTTTCAGAGATGAGCCAGGCCTCTGGATGTTGAGGTTCATGACAGGTGCAGTGGAGGATTTTGGAAGACTGACAATGAGAACAAGGAGAGTGTTACCTTTAACGATGTGTGAAATATCAAGGAGTTGAACAGCAGTCCTGCAATCTTCTAGAAAAATAGAGAGTGTGATTTACCCTATGCGGTATCGTTGGTATAATACTGAACTGATTAGCTTATTGCTGTGTTTGCTTAGGTTGAGGCTGGAGTCAATAACAAAAGCAACTGATTTTGCTGATGGTTCTAGAGAGGATGGAATGTCCAATGAGATAAGGGAGTCAAGCAGTTTTTGCACTGGGTAAGGGAAATTGGATTGTATAGAGTAGTAGGCACTCAGTCTAATTTGTGTTTAGGTTTAAAGAGAAGGCCGACATCCATTAACTAGCTTTTCAAAAAGATCTTTAGAGCTGTTTTATCTGAAGAAGGTCTAGCTGGGTATTGTTAGTGTTTTGATGTAAGAATATTTTCAGATCCTGGACCAATGTGCTAAACAGCTCAAATTAGAAATTGAAGAGATGTGGCAAAAGGATTGAACCGCAAGTTACTCCACAATGTACTGGGTAGTAAGAAGAATTGAGAGTGTGTAGTGACAAATTGTGTTCTTGCTGATAGGAAGGATTTGAACCAGTTTAGAACTCTACCTTTTATATCCATTTTGGATTATAAGATGTTTAGCAGAGAGTAGATGTTGATGGTATATAACACAGCAGCTAAGTCTAATAATATCAGTAGGCATGCATTTCCATTGTTGAGTCGTTTTAGAATATCATATAGAATTTGTTGAGAGGCTGTCTCTGTGCTACAATTGGGTCTGAATCCAAACTGAAACTTTTTTTATGCAGTCCACCAGTTGGTTTGTGATTGCATTTTCCTAAACATTTAAGCGGGGTTATGGGCCTAAAACGTTCAAGATTGTTTGGGTGAGGGTGTGCTTTTCTGAGAAGGGGGATATTAGGCCAGATTTTACTGTTTCAGGGTAGAATCCTTTTTTTCTACAGAGGAGTTGATTATCTTGAGGAGAAGGCATGGACGTAATTTGAAGCTAATTAGGGGTTGCAGCTGCAACTTCTAATTTGCTCCCTGCTACTCCTATCACTTTCGTTGTGCCCCTGGCCTCAGAAGGGGCCCAGCCTTTGCCTCCTCTGAGGCCAGGGGTTACAAAGGAAGTGCCACGAGTAGCAAGGAGCAAGTTAGAGGTCGCAGCTAAAACCCATAACTCGCCTCAAATGAAGTCCATGGAAGAAGGAAGGGGCAATGTCTGCAAAATATGTTATGATTAAAGATGCTGATATAGGGTATTCTGAATAGGTAGAGTTGCTTCTGAGGGTGATGCATTGTGATTCTGTCTTGGAAATGTGTGCTTAATAGGTCAATATGTTACTGGCATACCAAAGCCACGGTGTACTGCCTGCAGACTGAAACACTGAGCATCGTACTAATATCAGTATGATTTTTTGATAACCAACTTTATATTAATTGTAACACCCCCTAGATTATTTATTAGTCACTCAGATGTATATTGGCTGTAACCAGCGTAGATCATACAAATATTACTTACGTTTCTGACTATTTTCTATCACATCGATATTCATATTCCTTTAAATGGCAAAGGAGTAATCATTTCTATTACATTACTTGAACAATACTGTAGCAATCTGCATGCTCACCCTACATTTTTCACCTTTTTCTGGATTCTACTTGTGCTGGTTCTTGAACTCTGCACATTGGGACACTACTATCCAGGCCACGGTATATGTGCAAGTCAGAAGGTAAAATCTTTGACCTGGCCGAACCAACTTGATATATCCAACCCTTGCTCCATCGCAGTCAGCCAGAAACCACGTCTACACTCTGGTCTACTACATCCATAGACTATCATTGGGCCTCAGTGCATTTTGGCACTATTTTCAATTACATCTTTGAAATATTATCTCTGGTTCCCCTATTGGATTTTGGTGTAATTCTTTTAATTGAAATTCACACTATTTTTCAATTGAATTTGGATTCTTTATTGTTTGGTGTTTTGTCTTCATAACTTGTTTTGCGCTGCATAAATTCTTTACACATTGCCTATGTTAAGCCTGTCTGCTCTGTGCAATTGCTACCAAGGGGTTGAGCTCAGGGTAATATAGGGACTTTATGGGTTCGTCCTGACAAATGAATGCTGTTATGCCTTGAGGTGGGCAACTGCCCACCATAAATAATATCCTCTCTCCTACAAATATGTTCAACTGTAGAAGAGGTCTGATAATGCTTCATTGATGCACAAATGTATGTTCACTCTTATAGGCAGATCAATGTTGGAAAGCATTAGGTATTGAATATTGTATGCTTTCATGTTCTATATTGTCACTGACCCTATGGCTATTTCACTGCTATTTGAATGCTTGTGCTGTAATTTCCAAAATTTAGAGCTATTTAAAAAACAAAATCCCCAAAAAATCTCGGAAGGCAACTAACATGTGGTGAGTCACTGATGCCAGAAATGTAAGCTACAATCACCTCCTATCCTTTATAAGTCTCAAATTTCATATATAAACACATTGTGAAAGCATCACTGTGGCCTGGGTGTGTCTGAATACAACAACACACACAAATCATGAGAGAGAGCATCAGCTCTGACCACCAGCTCTCTATACCTAGGTAATGCTGCAGCACTTTCTATTGTCCACAAGTTATCAAATAAACACACATTAAAGAATAGAGAAATGCAAGTTCTCTTTCAGGAGAAAAATGCACTATAATTTAGTGCCTGTCTTTTGTTGTTTTCCACATCACTGTTGTATACTTCCCCAACACAAAGAAGTCATGAGATGCTGAAATATTCCATGTATGTGGGAAGTAAGCATGCTGCAGCTAGCCATGTAGAACTTATACTTTGTTTCACTGAGGCTTGTAAAAAACTTTTCAGAATACAAAAGCAAAAGGGATTGGCATTACCAAAGCTTCTTTTCATGTTGCCATCAAGTAAGGACCCAGTTGTTCAGTTCTATGAATTTTATTGACAACTTCAGTTAGGGATTGGTAATTCAGAAGGTAGACTGAAACCACTATATATTTGGCAAGCTGACGTAACGCTTATTATTCTATTTGCTTTATTGCAAGCATAAGCCACATATATTATAAAAAAATAAGTAAAGAAAAGGAAAAACATACTGCGGCTTATATGCTGTGGCCCATTGCATGCATTAAGAGATTTCATTTAAAACTAAATGTACCCTTATATATATTATTTTAATAGTTCAGTTAAACAGGGATGCTTCTTGGCATTCAGGTGTACTTAGAAACCCTTTTTAATGCACATCAATCAATCAATCAGTCATAGCATTTGTAGAGCGTGCTACATACCCGTGTGGGTCTCAAGGCGCTAAGGGTGGGGGTAGGCAGCTAATAGTCGAACAGCCATGTCTTGAGGCATCTCCTGAAGGTCAGCAGGTCCTGGGTCCTCCGTAGATGGGTGAGGAGGGTGTTCCATGTCTTAGCGGCGAGGTGGGAGAAGGATCTGCCGCCGGTGGTCGTTCGGTGGATGCGTGGGACGGTAGCGAGGGCAAGGTCGGTGGAGCGCAGATGGCGGTTCGGGGTGTAGAAGGATAGTCGTTCATTGAGACATGCTGGTCCAGCGTTGTGGCGTGCTTTGTGAGCGTGGGTTAGGAGTTTGACAGTGATCTTTTTGTTGACCGGGAGCCAATGCAGGTCTTGTAGGTGGGTGGTGATGTGGCTGTGGCAGGGGAGTTCGAGGATGAGGCATGTGGAGGCGTTCTGTATGCGCTGGAGTCTCCTCTGGAGTGTGGCCGAGGTTCCTGCGTAGAGTGTGTTGCCGTAGTCCAGCCTGCTACTGACGAGCGCCTGGGTGACTGTTCTCCTGGTTTCGGTGAGGATCCATTTGTAGATTTGTCGGAGCATTCAGAGGGTGTTGAAGCAGGAGGAGGAGACGGCGTTGACGTGCTGGGTCATGGCGAGCGTTGAGTCCAGGATGAACCCTAGATTGCGTGCGTGGTTTGTGGGTGTCGGGGCAGCTCCCAGCGCGGTCAGCCACAAGGAGTTGTCCTATGCAGATGGGGTTGAGCCAAAAATGAGGACCTCCGTCTTGTCTGAGTTCAGTTTCAGACGGCTTGTCTTCATCCATTCTGCGACGGCCCTCATTCTCACGTGGAGGATGGATTTGGTGATGGTCGGGTCTTTGGTGAGGGAGAGGATCAGCAGTGTATCGTCGGCGTATGAGACGATATTGAGGTGGTGTTGTTGGACGATGTTGGCGAGCGGTGCCATGTAGATGTTAAAGAGGGTTGGGCTGAGGGGTGATCCTTGGGGTACACCGCAGGTGATCGTGGTGGCTTCAGATTGGTATGGGGGGAGGCAGACTCATTGGGTTCGGCCGGAGAGAACGGAGGTGATCCAGTCTAGGGTTTTGCTTCGGATCCTTGCGTCGTGGAGGTGTGTGCGAAGGGTGTGGTGGCAGACGGTGTCGAAAGCGGCTGAGAGGTCCAGGAGGATGAGAGCCGCTGTCTCGCCTTTGTCTAGTATGGTCCTGATGTCGTCAGTGGCGGTGATGAGGGGGGTCTCTGTGCTGTGGTTGCTGTGGAAGCCAGATTGGGAGGAATCCAGGACGTTGTTCTCGTCCAGGAAGAGGGTCAGTTGTCTGTAGGCGGTCTTCTCAATGACTTTTGCTGGGAACGGGAGCAGTGAGATGGGTCAGAAGTTTTTGAGGTCCTTCGGGTCCGCTTTGGTTTTTTTGAGGAGGTCATTGATTTTGGCGTGTTTCCAGCTCTCTGGGAAGGTGGAGGTCTCGAAGAAGCAGTTGATGATTTTTCGAAGTTGGGGTGCGATGATGGTGCTTGCTTTGTTGAAAATGTGGTGGGGGCAGGGGTTGGAAGGTGAACTGGAGTGGATGGTGTTCATGATTCTGCTGGTTTCTTCGTCGTTCACGTTGTTCCAGGTGAGTAGAAGGTCGGTGCGATCGGTGGGTGTTGATTCTGGGGAGTCGGCATCTGCCAATTGCGTCTAGGTGTCGAAACTGTTGTAGATGTCTGCGATCTTGCGGTGGAAGAAGGTAGCCAGGGAGTCGCAGAGTTCTTGTGACGGTGGGATGTCGTTGGAGCTGGAGGTGGGAGTGGCGAGTTCTTTCACCATGTTGAAGAGCTCTTTGCTATTGTGTGCGTTGTTGTCTATGCGATCCTTGAAGGAGGGTCTTTTGGTAAATCTGATTAGCTGGTGGTGTCTGCGTCTGGCGTTCATGAGGGCTGCATGGTTGTTTGGTGTCTGGTCCTTGCGCCATTGTTTCTCGAGTTTTCTGCAGGTCTGCTTGGAGTTCTGGAGGTCATCGTTGAACCAGATAGCTCTGGTGCCTGTGTGTCTATTGGAGGGTTTCCTGATTGGGGCGAGGGTGTTAGCGCAGTCGTCAATCCATTTTTTGAGGTCGTGGGCTGCTGCGTTGGTCTCGGAGGGTTTGGGGGGAGGGTCTCGGGTGAGTGCGGTGATGAGCTGGTGTTTGGTGACTTTTTTCCAGCTGCGGTGCGGTATGCATTGCGGTTCGTTGTGTGCGGTGTGTCTCTTGAAAGAGAAGTGGATGCAGTGGTGGTCCGTCCAGTGGAGTTCGGTGGTGTGGTTGAAGGTGACATGGTCACTGAATGGGGTCGAGCGTGTGTCCAGCGGAGTGGGTGGGTCCCGTGACGAGTTGTTTGAGTCCGAGGTTGTCGATCAGTGTTATGGAGTTGTTGTCGTTGGCGTTCTCGAGGTGGAAGTTCAGGTCTCCAAGGAGTATGTAGTCTGTGGGGGCGATGGTGTGCGTGCTGATGAGGTCGGTGATGGATTCGCTGAACTGTGGTCGGAGGCCCGGGGGTCTGTAGACAAGGGTTCCTCTGAGGGTGGTGTTGTTGTTGACGTGGATCTGGAAGTGTAGGAGTTCGGCCATGTTGAGGGCATCTTCGGTGCTGGTTGAGACTCTGATGGTGTCCCTGTGGATAATGGCGATTCCTCCTCCAGTTTTGTTGTTGTTCCAGTCTCTGTGCGTGATCTTGTAGCCATCGGGGAAGGCTATGGCAATGTCCGGTGCCGAGGAGGTGTTCAGCCAGGTTTCTGTCAGGAAGGTGACGTGCGGTGCGGAGGAGTCAAGCAGGTCCCAAAGTTCAACGGCATGCTTGTGGATTGAGCGGGTGTTGAGCAGTATGCAGCTGAGATGGTTGTGGCCTGCAGTGTTGGGATGGGCAAGGCGTGGTGGTGTGTGCAGGCTGGAGAAGCTGCAGCTGCGGCAGGTGAAGGGTCCGTGGGTGATCTTCGGGAAGGTTTGGATGCAGGTGGTGTTTCGGCTGTCGTTGAGTGCATGGAGGGTGTTTGCATCGTAGCGGCGTCCTGTCCTGTGGGGCTGGCGGGGGGGAGGGGGTCTGGCGCTGGGCTTGCCTTAGGCGCGCCTTCGGTGTGATTGTGCAGTGGTCAGCATTTATAGGGGAGGGGGAGGGACGAGCAGTTGGGAGGCGGGAGCGGGGCGGGAAGCAGGGCGAAAGCGGCGGGAAAATAAATTAAGAATACAGCGAGGGGGCAACCAGGAGGAAGACCTGAGAGTAACTAAAAGGGCACAGATAAAAATAACACGTTCAGAAAAAACAGTAAACAGTTCCAGGCACAGTAAAAAAGCAGGGTTTACACAGGCAAATAAGAAAAGCGGGCTGAGGGTGTGCTGGAACCCTACCACGGAAGGCTGGCAGGCTGCAAGGCAGCGCTGAACGCCGTGGAGCTGCTGGGGGAGTGATGTCCTGGGACCAAGGTCTAAGGACTCACACGCGCTCCCCAGCAGCGGTCGGCATTTATAGGGGAGGGACGAGCAGCTGGGAGGCAGGAGCGGGGGGGGAAGCGGGGCGAAAGCGGCGGGAAAAAAATTAAGAATACAGCGAGGGGAAAACCAGGAGGGTGACCTGAGAGTAACTAAAAAGGGCACAGATAAAAAGAACACGTTCAGGAAAAACAGTAAACAGTACCAGGCACAGTAAAAAAGCAGGGCTTACACAGGCAAAAAAGAAAAGCGGGGTGAGGGTGTGCTCAAACCCTACCACGGAAGGCTGGCTGGCTGCAAGGCAGCGCTGAACGCTGTGTAGCTGCTGGGGGAGTGACGTCCTGGGACCAAGGAAACTATAATTCCCACTGATGCAAAGAAAAGATACACTTGATTTTTAATTCCAGTAATATGAAGATATAGTTTAAACACAAGAATGACAACAAATATGTAAAAAAAAAAGAATTGAGAACGGAAAGAGAAAAAGCACCGGCAAAGTACAGTACTGGCCCACCAGTGGTGACACTGAATTACACTTCTCAGGCAGACGTGCACGTTATCAGTGAACAATTCCTCCACACAGTGCAAGAAAGACAGTGGCTGAAGTCGTCTAGCTCACTCGTTCATGCGAAAGCAAAATGTAAATGACAACTGTATAGAGCAATAGATGCAGAGGGTTGATCCAAAGCCCCGCAACTTATGTAAATATTTGTGTATTTTTTTTTGTATTATATGAAAATGTAGAATTAGCTAAAACTGTCTCCTGGCCAGACCTAATAAACCAAGGCAGAGTTAAAGTGTGTGTTCGTTCTGTACCCTTTGAATGGATGGGGGCTGGGGGGGGGGGGGGGGAAGCTTCCCTATGTTAATTTGGTGAATCAGCCAAGTCTATAAAACATATTGTAAATACATTTTATGAGACGCATGTTTGGCTAAAAGTTTTAGTGAAGTCCATCGAAACGTGCCACTAATTTGTATATCTGATGACAAAACGGTTAATAGAGTGATATGGTATGTTTCCATTAGCCCGTCATCGTTTCCTTGAGGCAGAGTTACAGTTTTTTGGCAGTTCTCACATAAACTATATCTCTCTGAACAATGTTAGACATGTTTAAAATACAGCGTTAAGTGCTTGATGGTAGTATGGCAGATTCTAAAGTAACATAATTTAAATTAACGCAAACAAAGATGATAAGCTAATGCTGGCTTGTATACCGCCCAGGTCGCCATTTGTTCAACAGTTCCTGCGGCAAAAGGAAGAGTTTGTAGTTTGCAGTCCCATTTCTCTAGGTTTATCTGGAGACTGAGTTTGAGAGAAGGTCATTGTGAAGTTAGGTTCAGTTCTCCCTTGACACCAGGAAAGTCCATTTGCTGCTGTCTTCAAAGAGTATAGTTTGTATCAAACCAATCAATCAAAGAAATGTTTATTCAGCTATATTAAAAAAGAGGGTCTATAAAAATAAAAAAGCCAAATGGAAAAACCTTATCTGTATTGTTAGTTGTGTCAGAAAAGCTACATTTAAGGAGAATCTCTTTTAGGCTGGTAGGATATTTAGAATTAACAACCACTCAATCCCCTTGATAGTTTTGAGGTGATAAGACGACCCAGGGAATTTGCCACACAAGCAAACCCCTGTCATAGAGAGCAACATTTAAATTGATTTTAGTGGACAACCAGTGCATCCATTATTAAGTTAATAGCTGGTCTTAGTAGTATTAGGGGGCAAAATTGGAGCATAAGGGCAAGCTTCAAGACGCAAATGCATCGTCAAAGGCAAAGAAATAGATATGTTAAATGACTTATGACATGGCTAGTTGAAGTAATAAAGTCAGAGGCAGTCTGTTGGCTGCCACACGTAGAAGAATAATTAGCTGGATATTGAGAGAGGTGAAACAATTGCCAATAACAGGTCAAAGAAGTACCAGTGTTAGGCGCATGAGAGCCTAGTAAAGAATGAGTGGAACTCTGTGCAACAACGTTAGTAGGACCTGCAAGAGAAACTAAAGTAGTGATAGAATGGCTAATCAGTGTGTCTACGACCCATTCAATACCAAACAGCATGTCTTTGGAGTTGCCAGAGCTACACCGTGAATGAAGATGGCTCCTATGTGAAACACCCGAGCCCTCTGCTGACCTACCTCAGCCCAGGGGGGCCTTCTTGCTCTCCTTCTTGTCCCTGTGGGCTTGGCTGCCATCCTGACCTCCTCAGCCCCAGTGGACCACCCTGGGACTGGTCCATGCTGTGGGGGATCTGCACGGCCCTAGGGCCCTGCCCTCACCATGCTTCCAATCGAAGGGAAACATCCTTTACAACGCATTATTTACAACGCATGCGCAACGCAATTCGTTACAATGATGCGTTGTTACATAGCATGCCATTACAACGCAAGTCATTACAACGACTTGCGGTAGGGGGTGGAAGGTGTTGAATTTGTTGGATTTTCAATCCAACACCTTCCCTACTGTTGCACCCACTGGAGTTGGAATAGTAAATTATACTATTTCAAACTCCAGCGCCCCCCCCAACCGCAAGTCTTTGTAACGACTTGCGTTGTAATGGCATTTGATGTAACAACGCGTTGTTGTAACGACTTGTGTTGTAAACGCATGCGTCGTAAAGAGTGTGATTCATTGCAGACCGAGCCCTCCTACCTTTGCCTCTCACCGCCTAAAGGTCTGGGTGGTGCTGCCGGTGGACTTCTCCCTGAAAGCAGTAGCCTGGGCACGTCTTTCCGGCATTGCCATGACCGTCGGCAGTGCAGATGCTGCTGGCTTTTCTTCCCGGTTAGCTGCCACCCTGAGTGTCTGCCAGAGGCCTCCTGCTTATCCTTGAAGCGGCTGCAGAACCCCCTTAGCATGATGAACCTCTTGGAGGTGACACTGGGACCCACTTGTGCCTGAGTGCCCATGGTCCTGGAGCCGCTCATTCGACGATTTCCTTGCAGACTGTATGACCTATGGCCCATCTCCTTTACCTCCAGAGCTCTGACTCTTGCAACATCGCATGAATACTACAGAATACAAAGTGGATGACTTTGACCTGCTGGTGACGGAGACTATGACCTGGAGCTCTGAACTTTGGAGCACCCAAAAGAAACTGATGGACCTAAAAGATCGTAGCTGCAGAATAAAGTCAATATTTTTGGGTTCCCCAAATCGGTGGGCTCACAGAATGTTCCCCAGTTTCTTCAATCCATCCTTCTGCAGTTGTTGGGCTGGACCTTTTCCTTCCCGCTAGAGTTGGAACTGTCTCATCACACTGCTTCCCGCTCCACCTCTGCATGCCATGGAAACCCAATGGCACTCATCTATGGACACTACTCCACTTCCTTCACTCCCAGCACCACGTAGGGAGGCAACTATCAGGACTAGAAACTCGGACATAGATCCCGAGTTGGATCATCACCATGATAGGGATAAATCCTGGTCCTCTCGTAAGTCATAAGACTTGCCCATCATTGACTGGACACTGGTTGCTGTGCATCACACCCCCCTCCTTGGCCTGATCGACTCTCCGTCCCTATTTTCTTTGGAGCGGTGGCCACCAGTGGTGGTCTGTCACTCCCACCGAAAGTCACGTTGACCCCTCTTTCTTCCCCCCTTTACCCCCCACTGTTTAATCCACTATGCCTCAACATCATACTGAACACTTGTCTCTTTGCTCCCTCAATGTGAGTGGCATGACCTACTTTATGAAACGCAAAATGTCTCTCACCTTCTTAGGTTCTAAACAACTGGATATCTTCCTTATGTGGGAAAAGCATCTTATGGCAGAAGAATTAGCGAAGCTTAAAAGCAACTGGATGGGCAATGTCCTCTTTTCCACCAGGCTTAATGAGGACCTGCCTGGGAACTGAACCAACAAGTCTTCCCCCAGGAAGAACGGAGTGGCACTTTTGTTTCACAAAAGGCCCCCAATTCAAGTCCTAAAATCATGGTCAGATGAACCGAGGAGCACTTCCCTCTGAACTCCTCAATGGGAAAATCCCATCATAAACATAAGCACAAAAGGGTTCAGCACTTAACAATGAAGAGTCTATAAATATATAAAATAACTCGGTGAGCTGTTTCTTTCAACGTCTTCGGCCAAAAAATAAAACGAGCAACTATGCGAGGATTAAAATGAGCCTCAATTTCTTAATATGCACTATCAAAGTAACGTGGTGACCTATTTTGTCGATGTCTACGGTCAAAAGATAAATCAAGCACCTAAGCGAGGATATGTACAAGCCTCCACTCTTTATTATTCATTATCCAAATGGCATGGTTGCCTGTATATCTCGGTCTCTTCGATCTCAAGTGTTACATATCCTGAACAATAAGCAGCGCTTCACGTTGGATTAATTTTAAATCCATATTACCTCCGCTTGGGTCCTGCTCAATTTTCGAAGTAATTGTCCACTGAATATCCCTTTCTGTATGGGCTTGTGTTTTCCAATGATTGACCAGTGGTGCCGATTCGACATTTTGTTTAATCCTGGACTTGTGTTGAGAAATTCTCTGCCGAACTTCCTGGTTGGTTTTGCCAATGTTCAACATTGGACACGGGCACACTATGCCATACACTTCAAATTTCGACTTACAGTTAGCGAACGTGTCGTGTTTCCAGTGGATCCCGTTGAAAGAGAACACTGTTCCTTCAATGGTCTGCTCGCAACAGACACAAGTGCCGCATTTATGATGGCCCTTAATGGGCGACAAACCCATAAGTTCTCTTATAAATGGTTTAGATGGTCTTTGTAATGCTGCATGAACTTCATGATTCGAAAGGTTTTTCTCTTTTTTGAAGGCAAACAATCGGGTAATTTCAAAGGATTGGTCAAGATCTTTTATTAAATGCCAATTTTGGTGTATCACTTTCTTGAGTTGATTTGAGTTTGGAAAAAATGTTGTAACAAAAACCTGTCTTTGCATTACTGGTTTTTCTTTCTTAGAGAGTAGAGTGTCTCTGGGTGTCCACCACACTCTTTTCATTGCTGATTTGACAAGCTTTTTGGGGTAGCCACGCTCCAGGAGTCGATTCACTAAATTGTTGGCATGTAGATTATATTCGTCCTTATAAAAAAACTATTACGTCTTATTCTTAAGAATTACCCGTAGGGCAAATTCTCTCTTAAGCCTCTAGGATGGTTACTGGCAAAGTGAAGGGCCTTATTTCTGTCAGTTGGTTTTTTTGAACAGTGTTGTTACCAGGCCTCCATCTGCTGGATAGACCTCAACGTCCAAAAACGCCATTCAATGGTGTGAGTGATTCAGGCTAAATTGGATATCTGGTGTCCTTCTATTGAACCATTCATGGAATTGCAGTAATTGTTCCACATCACTTGTCCACACCATAAAGATGTAATCTATGAAACGCATCCAATTAGCAATGAACTGTTGAAACGGATTATTGTTGTAGACAAACTTCTCCTCATACATAGCCATAAAAAGGACTGCCAATTCTGGAGCGAAAGGACTGCCCATAGCCACTCCTTTGATCTGATAGAAACAGTCTCCTTCAAAAGAAAAGTAGTTCTTTTTGAGGGCAAATGAGGCCAGTTCAATAATGAACTCAGTTGGTACCCTTGCAGGATTTTCTCTTTTTTCCTAAAAGTGTCATTTTCAAAAGGTGTGATTTAAAATCTGACTTTACCATAAGAGAGGGTTTTTCATTGCGATTTCAAACACACCAAACATGAACTGGTTACCTGTTCCCATTTTTAATCTACAGCTTATTAAATGTAATAAGTTAACTCCAATGTTATCCTATGGGGAGGTAGGTCTTGCAGTAGTGAAAAATGAATTTAAGAGGCTTTCACTACCAGGACACGTAAAACTTAAAAGTACATGTCCTACTTTTTACATACACTACAACCAGCCCGCGGGGCTCTCCAGCGCCTACCCTGGGGTGACTTATATGTATTTAAAAGGAAGGTTTGGGCCTGGCAAAAGGTTTATTTTGCCAGGTCAAGTGGCAGTTTAAAACCACACACACAGGCTGCAATGACAGGCCTGAGAAATGTTTAAAGGGCTAATTAAGTGGAAAGTACAACCAGTGCTGCAGGCCCACTAGTAGCATTAAATTTACAGGCCCAGGGCACACATAGTACCCCTTTACTAGAGACTTATAAGTAAATGAAATAGTCCCATTGGGGATAAGCCAATGTTACCATACTTTGAGTGAGCACATGTACTTTAGCACTGGTAAGCAGTGGTAAAGTGCACAGAGTCCCAAGGCCTGCAAAAACGAGATCAACAAAATAAATGGAGGAAGTAAGCAAAATGTTTGTGGGAAGTCCACCCTAAGGCTGACAGGTCTAACAGGAGTAGGTTGAATATGCTAAGAAATATCATGTCGTAATGCTTCAAGCATCTTGGGAAATGATGGAAACTGTGAGCGATGGATTTTATAGCCTTTATACCCCAGCAGTCCTTGTGGCCATGGGGAGACCAAGGAGACGGCTGGCTACCCTAGTGTGTTCAGCCCTATAGTCTAGGGTGTTCCGAATTCAATCCAAACAATCAGTTATAAAAATTGTATTGATTGTCCATTCAGAGTATTTTCATTATTTTCCGATTAAATTTTATAATTGAATCAGCAAAAGGGATAAATGCTGTAGCATTAATATCATGTTTGAGGTAATTGGAATCTTGAGGCAAAAATCAATTTATGCTTTTGAATGTTTTAATTTAATCACGGGGGGGGGTAGTTTAAAGATTGGGTCAAGATAGATGTATAATAATCCATTTCTGACCACTGTTATGCCACAGTGTCAGAACAGAATGGATGCCAAAGAGCCCCTACTCAAGTAACAACAATCTTTGTCAGTGTGAAGTCCCAAGCAATCCCTAAATTAACCTGTGCTTAACCCTAGGGTGGTTTGCCACAGAGCAGTCAGGCTTAACTTAGAGGCAAAGTATAAAGGATGTTTGCAACACTTCAAACAGTAACACAGTAAAACCATACAAAAAGATCCCACACCAGATTAGAGAAATAGGGCAACTTTAATAAATAAAACAAGACCAAAGTGACATTAATCCAATCAGAAGAACTTTTCAATATGAACATTTTTAGTAAAAATAGTGCCAAAAAGCACAAAGAGTCAACTGTGAATACCTGGTCGCCCTGGCCTGGAACAAAGTCACAAGTTCACACTGTAGTAGTAGTAAAACTAAGTTGATTAGGACACATGTCCTTAAAACACAGACATACAATATGCCACAATAAAACCAATAAAGTTAATAAAATCCTCAACCTCATAGCACCAGGCCTTATAATTTCATAATAAGGTACAACATAATTATCGAGGAATTCCTCCTTAATATTTGATGTAGGATAAAAAATGTGCGTTGTCTACAGCTACATCAAAGAAATTCATATTAGACAAAAGTGCTATCCCTTCCAACTTAGACAATGTCCTATACTCGATAAAGAAGGGTTTTAAGTATCTGATTCACACTGATTTAAAATACAAACAACTTATTAAAAAATGACATGTGGACCTCTTCCTTTTTAGGTCACATAGGCACTCCCCATTATGGATTTGCAGGCTTTCATACCACTGTTGATTAGAATATACAGGCTTAAACTCCAGCCGGATCAATTCTAATTCGTAATTCAGATCAGGCATGTCTAAGAAAAGATCCACATGCCCTAAGGAATTATATGTAAAGGTAATAGAAGACCTCTTTGACAGATAGTTAACATAAAGATTTGCAGAAACAATAGCTGCTGATCCCTTTATTTAGGCGTTTAGAGGGGAAGGGATCCCATTTTGATAATTCTCTCAAGGAAGTAAACCACTTTTTAAACTCATTAAACCTATTGACCACTGCTCTGGCCCATTCCCTTTCTCTAATGAGGATCTCCTCCCAACACAACCTCAACATTTTGGAAGGCTAGTTAGGCTAGGGAGCCTCTGCGCTAGTTAGTTTAGAAACCTAAGGATACGGATAACAGCCATCAGATAACAAGATGTTAAACTGAATTCTCGCCAGATCCCTTGGACCATTGAGCATTTTGGTAGACACAATAATCTTTATAGGACCGCCCCTTCGAGGGCATACCAAGGATACCTTCAGTCCGGGCAAAAAATCTCCACCCCATACAAGGCCTTCAAAGGGATTTTCTACTATAAGCTTTCATTAGAGGGGCCCACAAAAATAAACAATCATTATTGTTAAATTTTACATGCAGGCCTGCCTGAAGCACGATTCTGATCTTTGTGCAATCACTATGCAACCGCTATCTCAGATTACTTGAGAATGTGAGACCCAAATATTTGTAATGGTTTACGATCTCAATCTTATTGGATTCCAAGAACCAATTAAAACTCTTCACTTTTCTTCCAAAGACCAGAATCTCCGTTTTCTCCAAATTTATAATAAATCAATTTTCTTTACAATAAAGACCTAAAGCGTCTAATTTACCCTGGAGACCCATGGCTGTATAGTCAAGCACAATTAAGTCATTTAGTTCCTCTTAATGCAGCAGGTAAATCAGCCACATGAAGACTGAAAAGGTTGGGTGCTAAGACACAGCCTTGTCTCATCCCCCTTTTAATATCTACTCTTTATGAAAATGTCCCTGATTTATCCAGTTCCACCTGTGCCCGATAACACGTTAGGAGTGCCTGAAGTGCTTTGACTACAGACACCGTCTATTCACCGTACTGAATGCTGTGCGGAAATAAATAAATCAACACAGCCTCTGATCAATACCAAATATTTCCTAACAATTGCTGTTAGACCTGACAGCCTTAGATTGGTCTTCGACCAAACCTTTTGCCTGCTTGCCTCCAATTGTGCTGATCTTGTTTTTCTTGGTTTTAGGCTCTGGGCACTTTACCACTGCTAACCAGTGCTAAAGTGCATGTTCTCCCTCCCTCAACATGGTTTGATTGTCTTATCCACAATTGGCATATTTAATTTACTTTTAGGTCAATAGTAAAGTCCATTGTAAATCAAATGCTACTACTGAGCCTGCAGCATTGATTGTGTCACCCACTTAATTAGCCCTGTAAAACCTGTCTCAGGCCTGCCACTGCACAGCCTGTGTATGCAGTTTACACTGCCACGTCGGCTTGGCATTTAAAACCCCCTGCCAAGCCTTAAACCTCCCTTTTATTACATATGTCACCCCTAAGGTAGGCCCTCGGTAGCCCACAGGCCAGGGTGTTGTATAAGGTAGGGCATGTACGTTTGTGTTATATATCTCCCGGTAGTGAAAAACTCCCAAATTCATTTTTCACTACTGTGAGGCCTACCCCCCCCCCCCCTCCCCCCCACCCACTCCCATAGGTTAACATTAGGGATTCCTGTAATTGCCAAGTGGAAGGTTGTAGAGCTGTCATGTTTAGTACCAATTGAATTGTAATTATAAATTCTCTTTCATTGTAATGTTCAATTCATTACAGTTTTAAAAATGGCACTTTTAGAAAGATGTCATTCTTTTTGCTCTAAGCCTTGTGTGCCTGCAGCCTGCCTCCAAAACAGGTCTGAGGTGGGTGACAGATTGGCTTTGCGCATTCCCTCTAGACCACCGCTTAGGTGTGACTGATGGGCCATCCAGATCCTGATGGGCCATCTTGGACACTTACACCTGAATAGTCTGTGTACTGTCCCCACACAAAGGACTGCTTAACCCCCTGTAATGAGTCTGGAGCCAGGGTAGGAAGGGAGGACCTCTGAGCACTGCAAAGCCCTCTTTCAAGTCTCTCCCAGTTCAAAGACACCACTGTGTGTAAGAACTGGACTTCTGACCCTACCTACCAACTAAGTGGATACTCTGCCAGAAAGGACTGCTGTGCTGTTGTAGGACTGCCACTCTGCTGGACTGCTGCTCTAGAAGAACTGTTTTTTTTTGCTGTTCTGACCTGCTGCCTGCTGCCCTCCTCACCTGGGTGAGAAGGACTGGACCCACATCACTTGAACCCAGAACCAGAGTGACTCAAAGGGCGTGCAGGCTTGCCTCCTGATTGAAGTCTCAGGGACATAAAGTCAGAAATGCTTTGGGGAGTTAGGCAATGCGCAGCGCCGTCAGTGATGCGAGGCACTTGATCCTCGCATCAGCGGTGATGCATTTGCATCGATGGAGATGCGCTGGTTGCGAGCAGTGCAATGGCGCTGATGCATGGATTTTTGCTGGAACTGCACTGTATACCCATTTCTGAGGACCCAGTACTGGATTGGCACCACTTGGCAGGACAAGACTCAGGGACATAAAAGACTTCCAGCTCAGCTGCTACAGCACCTGGACTCTGCCATAGTTGAGTCTTGTCCTGCCAAGTGGTGCCAAGCCAGTACTGGGTCCTCAGAAATGGGTATAAAGTGCAGATCCAGCAAAAATCCATGCATCAACGCCATCGCACTGCTCGCAACCAGCGCATCTCCATCGATGCAGATGCATCACCGCTGATGCGAGGATCAAGTGCCTTGCATCACTGACGGCGCTGCGCATTGCCTAACTCCCCAAAGCATTTCTGACTTTGTGCAGCTCGGAGCTGACACATCATCTCCCTTCTAAGTATCGACAACAATACACCACCTCCTCACATCTCCCTCAATGTCGATGCAAACAAGGTACTTTGCAGTGGGCCAAAGCTGGTTCCTGTATCTGACCCGCACTCCATCGTGGTCGGCCTAAGCTTGTGGATTTGACCTAGTCTAGCGGAACCAGATAGCCCCGGTTTGCGATGTATGCTTTTAAGCGCTACATTTCAGCTTATTCTTGAGAAATGCATAATGTTGGTTCTACTAATTGGATTTTTGTTGCTTTGGTCTTGATTTGTCCAAAATAAGCTCTATTTTCTAATCAGGTGTGGGATCTTTGTGTGTGGTGTCTTTACTGTTTTAGTGTTTGAAGTATTGCACAAATACTTTACACTTTGCCTCTTGAGTTAAGCCTGACTGCTCTGTGCCAAGCTACCAGGGAGTGACCACGGGCTCATTTAGGGTGTGTTTGTGACTTACCCTGACTAGAGTTGAGGCTCCTGGTTCGACAGGGTGCATACCTCTGCCAAGCAGAAACCACATTTTTACCAGATGCCCATAACACAAATCAGTTGTCTGCTGTAGAGTGCACTTCCCGGAATCCCTTTTCTTCAAGAGGGAAAAGGTTATTAGTCCTCCTAACCCATTCTTCTAATTCATTCAGGGGAACGTTTGAGAAAACCTTCTCCGAGATGCCCAACAAACTAATTCATCTATAGTTAGCTGGACAGCTTGCATCTCCTTCGTTCAAAATAGGCTTTATTATTGACCCTTTCAGCACTCAGTGCAGAGTAAGTGTAATTTCATATACCTGCAGACAATTAATTCCACCTGAAAACCATGAATTACAAACCATATAATAGTAGCACACATTCAAGGCATTGGTTCTTCCACACTGATACTTCACCTGCCTGCTATGTGCCTTGTCTTGCTTCCAGCATGCAACCTTTGAGGAGGAAGAAGAATTACACAGAGGAGACCAATATGACAGTAAGTTTTGTAGTGAGGAACTACAAACAATTGCATTTTTTATTTTTTTTAATATCTTTTATTATTTTTTTTGAGAACTGAAACATACAATTGTACATGTGCCACACATATCGGAAGAGATGCTTTTTTTGATCTTAAACACATGAAGTCGGATATTTCCATCATACATACATGGCAATGTATACAACTATAACAAGTGTATTTACATGCACGTCTAGAACATTATTAACTCTTGTTACATGCGGGTACTGTTACCTCCATTGACAAAACAATGTGTGCATACCATAGGCGCATATTCCTGCCAACTGTTGTAAACCTTCAAATCTACCCAAATGTGTACCGATACTCTCTGCTTGGATAACACATATCGGAACACTACGGAGAATTACACATAAGCGACTTTCATGTACATCTTTGAGGGTGGTAGATAATATTATTTTAATGCGAAAAAACTACAACTGATAAAAAAAAAAGAAGAAGAGAAATCAAATATGATATCAATGGTGAAACATTATGTGAGGCGCCGCCTAAGGTGTGCTGTAGCTGAGCTGTTTGTAGGTGGTGTGAGCTGCGTTTCCTATTCCGTTTATGGCCAAATGCGCTTCAGGGCGGTGTATGGCAGAGTGTGCTTTCAAGGAATGTTTCTCAGACATACAAGTTCAGATCTCATCCCGACACATGTTTCAACAACACATGCAGTACGGTGAACTCACTGGGCGCTATTTCCAGCATTATCTCCTGCCTGCTGCGGCGAAGGTGGGTGTATTATAACATTAGGATGTATAAGTGCTTTGAGGATGTCATCCCAGGATTGTGCTATTGGATACTTGTGCAGCCCCACCGTTTCCTCCCGGTGGAGCACGGTGCTTTCTGCCTGTGCCCACACCTCTATCGTCTTTGGTGCGAACATAAAACTCCAGAATACAGACCTCCCACGTATTGGGCACTTGGGCGCTAGTGCACTTCGCGGGTGTCTCTGTAATCGTGTCCCAATATGTTTAGAGTAAGGCACAAGACCACAGCATATGCAGGATGTCAGCGCCATTGAGCTGACATCGCGGGCAATTGGAGGTGTCGATATTAAAGTATTTGTTTATTTTATCCGGTGAGATGTACGCTCTGTGCAATATGTACGTTTGTATGAGTTTAAACCTGGAGGTACGCGGTATGTATGTAGCGCTGGCGAACATGCGTCCCCATTCTTTATCACTCCAGGGTTGGTCTCTGTCTTCAGCCCAACGTACACGGAGACTCACTAGTGGTTTTAGGACATGTATGAGCAAATCTTGTACCAGCCAGTGGATCCTTCCCCCATAATATGTAAGTACTGTATTAGCAGATGTGTTGGCAGCTCGGCTGTCAAATCCCCCCATGCTAGCGTCAGAGTCCTCATTATGGCTGTGTGTAGGAGAAATTGACACACAGGTATGCCACTATCTGCCGCCAAGGTTTCAAAGGGTGAAAGTCTACCTAGAGGTCTCCTAGCGTTTCTACACCTGCCTCATGCCAGGGTGCTAGCGCTATTTCTGTCACAATGTCTCTGCCTCTGGGAGTTCCGATAAGTGGCAATGTCGGGGCGTAAGGGACCGTGTCTCTTGTGAGTTGCAAACTTCTCCGGTAACATCTATGGGCTAGCTCAATATGTATCTGAGGCGGGTGGGACATTTCGCAAGCGGGAGGAACAGACTATATAGTTGGGTCTGTGTCCACGGAGGCGACACGTCTGCTTGGGCTGCCAGATTTCTGCCACTCATCCATTTTGTGACCCATTGTAGCTGGGCTGCTAGGTAATAGAGTTCCATATTCGGAACTGCCAGACTGCCTTGTTCAGGTGGCGCGTACAATTTCTGTAGTGCTATTCTGGGCCTTTCCTTGTTCCAGATCAAGCCTCTGATTAGGCCCTCCAGTTCTCGAAACAATCTGACTGGAACATAAACTGGAAGGTTTGCGAAATAGTACAACAATCTTGGTAGTATTATCGTTTTGACTAACGTAATGCGACTCATCACGTTTAATGGGAGGGTCTTCCAGAACTGTATCTGTGCCTTAACAGAAGAAATGGCTCGCACTAGGTTAACTTCTAGTATATCCGTTGGGGACCTGTATAAGTAGATGCCTAAGTACCAGAATGTGGTTGGATACCAGGTGAGGGCAGTCCCATTAATAATTATATCTACCTCTGTCACATCATTATTAAAAGAGTAGACACCCAATTTAGACCAGTTTACCCTGAGCCCAGACATCGTTTAAAATGTTTGAAAGGGTTCGGACAGAGCTGGGGGAATATTATGCAGGACTTTTGCATATAAAAGCAGATCATCCGCATATAGGGAGACCGCATGTAGCCCGTCTCCAGGGGAATGCCCCAGTCCGTGCCACACTCCCGAAGCAGAAATGCTAACGGTTCCATGGCAAGAGAAAAGAGCAGTAGGGACAACGAGCACCCCTGCCTGATTCCTCGTCCCACACGTATAGTGTCAGATATTAGCTTTCCCGTGCGGGCCCTTACCATGGGGGACTGATATAATAGTTGCACCATTTGCAAATATCCGTCTCCCAACTCATATTTGCTTAATACTGCTGCAAGATAGGGCCACTCCAAAGAGTCGAAGGCTTTTCCCAAATCTAGCACCAGACAGCCAGAGCGTGGCCAGCGTTCCAATGCGTACTTCTGGATTCTGAACAATCTACGTATGTTTAAAGAGGTACTCCTGGTAGGGACAAATCCGTTTTGATCGTGGTGTATCAGAGTCTTTACCAATGGGCTATACGCTTGGCTAGTATGGAAGCAAATATTTTATAATCAGTATTGAGCAGCGCCAATGGGCGATAGGAGCCTAGGGATTCAGGGTCTCTGCCTGGTTTTAAGAGGGAGATCAACAGCGCCTCGTTTTGCGTGGGCATAAGTGTTGAGTCTTCTATTGCTGCTTTGTACACCCGTAGCAGCTCCGGTATAAGTATGTCCGAGTAGGCTTTATAAAATTCCACCAGCAACCCATCCGGACCCGGAGATTTACCATCCCGCTTCGTCTGACACCTACCTGGTTCGTTGCTGTTGCCTGCTGTGCTGTCGCCCTAGGAGGGGCTCTGCTTGCCGTTTGTTGCCGCGAGTGGCTGAAACTAAGTCGGGGAGAAGGCACTACACGGGACTCCGATTCCCAGGAGCCCGTGCGTTGCTGCACCTGTGCATATCCCCTCCCACTCGCCACAGAAGGTTGAAAAAGCCTCGCGGAACCCGCTGGCGCGGGTCCCGCTTCGTCTGACACCTACCTGGTTCGTTGCTGTTGCCTGCTGTGCTGTCGCCCTAGGAGGGGCTCTGCTTGCCGTTTGTTGCCGCGAGTGGCTGAAACTAAGTCGGGGAGAAGGCACTACACGGGACTCCGATTCCCAGGAGCCCGTGCGTTGCTGCACCTGTGCATATCCCCTCCCACTCGCCACAGAAGGTTGAAAAAGCCTCGCGGAACCCGCTGGCGCGGGTCCCGCTTCGTCTGACACCTACCTGGTTCGTTGCTGTTGCCTGCTGTGCTGTCGCCCTAGGAGGGGCTCTGCTTGCCGTTTGTTGCCGCGAGTGGCTGAAACTAAGTCGGGGAGAAGGCACTACACGGGACTCCGATTCCCAGGAGCCTGTGCGTTGCTGCACCTGTGCATATCCCCTCCCACTCGCCACAGAAGGTTGAAAAAGCCTCGCGGAACCCGCTGGCGCGGGTCCCGCTTCGTCTGACACCTACCTGGTTCGTTGCTGTTGCCTGCTGTGCTGTCGCCCTAGGAGGGGCTCTGCTTGCCGTTTGTTGCCGCGAGTGGCTGAAACTAAGTCGGGGAGAAGGCACTACACGGGACTCCGATTCCCAGGAGCCCGTGCGTTGCTGCACCTGTGCATATCCCCTCCCACTCGCCACAGAAGGTTGAAAAAGCCTCGCGGAACCCGCTGGCGCGGGTCCCGCTTCGTCTGACACCTACCTGGTTCGTTGCTGTTGCCTGCTGTGCTGTCGCCCTAGGAGGGGCTCTGCTTGCCGTTTGTTGCCGCGAGTGGCTGAAACTAAGTCGGGGAGAAGGCACTACACGGGACTCCGATTCCCAGGAGCCCGTGCGTTGCTGCACCTGTGCATATCCCCTCCCACTCGCCACAGAAGGTTGAAAAAGCCTCGCGGAACCCGCTGGCGCGGGTCCCGCTTCGTCTGACACCTACCTGGTTCGTTGCTGTTGCCTGCTGTGCTGTCGCCCTAGGAGGGGCTCTGCTTGCCGTTTGTTGCCGCGAGTGGCTGAAACTAAGTCGGGGAGAAGGCACTACACGGGACTCCGATTCCCAGGAGCCCGTGCGTTGCTGCACCTGTGCATATCCCCTCCCACTCGCCACAGAAGGTTGAAAAAGCCTCGCGGAACCCGCTGGCGCGGGTCCCGCTTCGTCTGACACCTACCTGGTTCGTTGCTGTTGCCTGCAATGCTGTCGCCCTAGGAGGGGCTCTGCTTGCCGTTTGTTGCCGCGAGTGGCTGAAACTAAGTCGGGGAGAAGGCACTACACGGGACTCCGATTCCCAGGAGCCCGTGCGTTGCTGCACCTGTGCATATCCCCTCCCACTCGCCACAATATCGTGACGCCCTATTTAAGTCCTGACGGCATCCGCTTCGCGGTACGCGAGCGGGACGCGCCGGACTAAGCCCGGACAAAGGGCGGGCCCTCTGTGGCCCTCAGAGGCCAGAGGAGACAGGGCTGGGCCACGGATCTCGTCAAAATCACCAGCCTATATTCTTAAACATAACGCCGCAGGTTTTTGTTGTGTTCATCACCACGCGTAAGTAGAAGTCAGATATACAACAGGGTCACCCGGACAAAAGTGCATTTGTTGCCTGTGCTTCCTAGATCACACGTGGATTCCTTGTATTGTGTTTGACGCTCGGCTGAACACGTTGCACAGGTCCCGCCTCACAGAGGGGTGCTCTTTGTTGTGGGCTGCTAGCTGTAGCAGGGGAAGGATAGGGGCTGAGGGCTGCGAGCAAGAGGGCTGGGACTATAGTTTCTAGGAGCCCCAGTAACCCCGCCTGTTTCACCTGGCCTGCTCTCCCTCCCTGCCCCCGACCCCCAACAACCGGGGTAGCCTCTGCTGGTGTCATAAATTAACACGTGAATACGTTGAGCGGGAGTGCGACGGAGCTTGCCGGGGGCTATAGTTATAGTTCCCTTTATAGTAAGTGAATCTCTTTGTACCCTGTATTGGCGTGAAGCAGGGCAATGTCTGCCACAACAAGTATAGCCAGCGTCCGACCCACTACCTTACCGTCTGAGATTGGTCTATTGGCTATAGGCCCTTTAGACAAATATTTTTTAAATCGTTCATCTTTAATCGATAAAGAGTTAACCTTGGCCGAGAGGCGCGCAGAGCGCAGACAATCAATCGAATTGCTCAAAAATTCAACGGACAAGTATTTAACTCAAACATATCCCACTCTGGTGACTCCATTATCTTCAGTAACCTTTCCAGTGGCCAACGAACAATCTGAAGGACAGACACAAAATGAGGAAACTGCTACAGATGCGAACAGATCCAGTGGGAGTCACAACAGTCTCACATTGCTTCCTGAATTAGATGCTCAGGTTATTCCAACCCGACCTAAGCTCGGGTCTAAGAGGAAAAGATTAGCCCCACAAAGAAAATGTAAAAATGTGGTTAAACCCCCTTCCAAGCAAAGGAAGCTACACAAAATTGTGGGTACAAGAGAGGCTGCTATTGAAGAAAATCACAGTAGAGGAAGTGTTCAGAACTTAAACCATGTTCCCTTGGGTATTTTAGACTCACAAGAGAAAACTTGTCTTGAGGCTACTGTATCAAGTAACGACAAATTGTTATTACCTGCTAACCTGCTCTTTGAGCTAGAAAGGTTACTTAGACTAATACTTATCCCGATAGAGAATAGAATTGCCAAGCTCTCTGATAGGTTAAACCACTTTGAGCAGGCAACACTAGATAATTTTTATTCTACAAAATCACTGATTAAATCTAATGTCAGGGTGGATTCAAGTATAAAGCCCCAAGATAATACTAACCTTTTCACTCAAGATAAGGGTAGAAGATTGCAAAACAGCTCTCCTTCACTCCCGAAGACAAGCAACACCATTGCGAAAACAACACCCAAATCTACTGATTTGGTATATTTAGGCCCTGTCCAACTCCAGCCTAATACTACTACAACTAATACCACAAATCCACCCCAGGTGGGGGCATTTCAGTCACAAAATCCATCACCTATGGCTGGTCTAGGGGTTTCCGTGCGTTCTACAGTGGGTAAAGCTTCAGTTCCCACAAAAATAACCAATAAGCAGTTAGTTCCTAACAATCCTGCGGTTGGGACAGGGGACAATGTATGTCTTTCAGCAGGTAAAGTTCTAGCTCCAACTCAACCAACTAATATTCAGTTGGTGTCGAAACCTGCACCCTGTCCTGATCCTATAGTTTCCAAATTAATCCCACCTCCCGTGACAAAGACACACCACAGAAAACCCCCAGTAAACCTTACTCCGGACTCCTTCCCCTATGTAGCAGTCCTTACAAACGTCCCATCACTCCCCACAGGGCAGAGAGAAACCTTCCAGATGCTTAAAAATAAAACCATGCACTGGTTAAGGGAGAATAGGCCTCTCCCAGGAGATCTTGATGGGTTAATCATAGGCGTAAGGAGAATAGACTGGATAGGATACACATCAAAAAGCTTGGGCGGGGACTGTGTTGTGGTCAACTTTCAAGATCCTAGGGTGGCGGGATGGATAACTAGGCAGGGATGGGGGGAAAACAAGGGCGATATTAGAATTGTAGATCTCACCTTCTTTTACCCCCGTCCATCCAGCGCACTGACTTGCCTGCGTAAGGAACCCCTGAATCCTCCTGCTATACCCTGGCCAATTACTACCATACCAGCTTTATTAGTAGGCCAGAATCATACCACATGTACTAGTCATAATCTCCAAGTTGGACGGTTGGACTCAGGGTGGGGATATTGACAAACTACCAGAGAGTGGAGTAGTAGTATTGAAGGGACTAACAATGAGTCCAAGGGGGCCAGTGAAGATCATGTTAGTTTTAGTGACACAATCTTAACTGTTGATTATACAGCGAAGGGGAATTTTGTTGTAGAGGGAGGTACCGGGATGGAAAGTATAAATGTTAGTACTATGAACCCTCCTGATCCCATCGATAATCTGGGGAAGGTAGCTACTAACACCAAAGGCCCAATGACTTCCGGAGTGTCTTCCTACACTAATAATCATGACGGGTCTGAGTTCTGCTTTGGTACGCTTTTATCCTGGAATGTGGCAGGGCTGAGTAGCAAGCTAGACTCCCAACTCTGGGTAGAATATATCTGTGGGTTCGATGTATGTTGCTTCCAAGAAACCTGGGCCTGCGACCCCCTGTTCTGTTGTGGCTATTTAAACTTTTCGATACCAGCATCGAAAGGTGGTAGGGGTCGGCCCAAGGGAGGTCTTACTGCATGGGTAAAACAAGATTTGGGCATTACCATTAAAATATTGGACCTGGGAAGTAGCGACTTACAACTAATAAGAATCTTAGCAGATAAGGGTCCACCTTTGGACCTATATAATGTTTATATAAGAGGCAGTAACACAACCAATTCCTCGACCTTAGAACTGTTGTCTGCCTGCTTAGAGACAAAGTCCCAAGATAGCAGGGTAATAATAGCCGGGGATCTTAATAGGACTTTTGAACCTTTAGATTCTACAAACGATCCCCTAGGGATGGACGAGGATAACCTATGGGGAGTACCATCCTTGTGTCTAAACCCCGTCCCAAGGTGGACAAAAGACATCCTATTACTAAATGCTATCTGTATGGAACATGGCCTAAGAGCATTGAATGGGAGAACTACAGGGGACAAGGAGGGTAGCTGCACCTTTGATAATGGTAATAGCAGGAGCAGAATTGATTACATAATATGTAGTCTTCAGTTGTGGCAGGGGGTTATTGATATGGCCATTAGACCCAGAATAGAAAGCGATCATAATCCCCTTTGTGTGACTCATAGGTGGTGGAACCCAGGAGTGGGAAATTTGTTTTTAAAGAACGATCAGATCTCAGTCATGAGTAACGACGAACGCAGGTTGAAATGGCCAAGGGTATTGGCTAACGAAGAAAGAATAACCTACATCAACAATGTGGTTGATAGCGCAATTACTGCTATGGAGGCGGTTGACCCAACAGTTCCCGGGGTTAGAGACATCACCGATATCCATAATAAGTTATTTTCCCTTCTTAAACCATGTTTTTTGACAAAGAGTAAGAAAGGGAATAAAACCCAGGAAGTGGGTAGGTGGTTCAATCACCAATGTAGATCAGCACGTCTAGTACTGGGACAAGCTATTAGGAACAGGGACCGCGTCGCAATAAAAGACGCAAGGAAACAGTACAAATTGGCCATTTTCCAAGCAAAAAAGAAATGGGACGAAGACCACTGGGCCGAGTTGAAAGAGGCCTCTAACAAGAAGGACTCTTGGTCCTTTTGGAAAATTATTAAGTGGGGTAGAGGAGGTGGTCCAGTAAAGCCAGATAATAATGTAGCTGATGAAGCCTGGGTTGACTACTTCAGACCACAATATGCCGAAGTCATGCATCCAGGGGTAGGTGAAGGCATAGCGCCAGTCTATGCTATTGACAACATTTTCTCCCCCAAAGAAGTAGAAATCGCGATTAGATCTGTGAAAAGTGGGAGAGCCCCAGGGTTAGATGGGATACCTCCGGATATTTTTAAATATGACATGACGAGATGGGTGAGGTATATTTTCCTAGTAGCAAATGCCCTAGCCAAGGGCGTGGTGGTCCCCGACCTTTGGAAAGGTGCAATTATTATTCCCATCCATAAGAAGGGAGATCGTTCATCGCCGGCCAACTATAGGCCCATAAGCTTAATAGCAACCATACAAAAAGTAGTGGGAAGAATGGTAGCAAACCAGCTTATGGACTGGGTTGATGCCAATAATGCCCTTTCCATATATCAAGCTGGATTTAGACGTGCTACCAGTACCATCGATCAGGTCTTCCGCTTCACTATATTGCGGTGGAAGACGGTTCTATTGGGAAGAGGATGCCTATATGTCGCGTTTGTCGACCTACGGGCGGCATTCGACTTAGTCCCCAGGTTTAAGCTATGGTTGGTCTTGCAAAAAATGGGAATTCCTATTGATTTGCTTACTTTAATTATGCGTCTCCACGAATCCAATTTCGCAAGAATACAGTGGGGTGGGAATGGTGAGTTTACTTCGGACTTTCCCGTGGAAAGGGGTGTCCGACAAGGCTGCTCCATGGCTCCCTTACTCTTCTCATTATTTATTAATGGGATTGTTGGGAGAATGTTGGAAGCAAGTGTAGACGCACCTTCGTTAGCGGACGCCAGGGTTCCGATACTGATGTTCGCTGATGATACTCTCATCTTGTCAAAAACCCCAGCAGGGTTGCAACGTGCATTAAATATTTTCGATGCATTTTGCACGGAGCACAGGCTTGAGGTAAATGTGGGGAAAACAAAATTAATGGCCTTTACCCCAAACCATAGAATCTATCCCAAGGTAACCCTAAATAATTGTAAGTTAGACATTGTCAAGGAGTTTACATATTTGGGGGTACAGATAGCAGAGAGCCCTGGCTGGTCGCATCATTTAGAAAAAGTGGTCATAAAGCATCAACAAGTTTCAGGTGCTCTGAGGGGAGAACACCGCAAATCAAAAACAAAGCCGATTAAACCCGCACTTATAGTGTATGATGCCAAGGTCTTAGGTGCCACTTTATATGGCGCAGAGTTATGGGCCTGGGACAATCTTGCGGCCTTACAGATATCCGAGAATAAGTTCCTCAGAGGGATTACAGGACTTCCTCAGAGCACCCCCCTAATACCATTGTTTCTGGAGTTGGGTAAACGCCCAATTACTGATAGAGCGCGATTGCGCCCTGTTCTCTACTGGAGGCGTCTTTGGACAACTCCAGAGATTAGGCAATATGCAGAGGGTTTTCTCTGGATAATTAAGGAAGACATTTTTCACAAGATAACTTGGCTTAAAAATCTAAGGGCAATGTTAATTGATTTGGGGCTTTCTAATCTTTGGAATAACCCAGGGGGTGAGGAGTTTCCAAGCAAAGAAGACCTCAAATCCCGTTATTGGGATTGGGTGGGTGGCAATTTGCTGAACGGCGTCAGGTCCGATTCTATGGCTGGTCGTTTCTTAGAGACAAAAAATTTTCCCATCCTAGAAAATTATTGGGATACTATTACGGTACCAATGGATAGGAAGCTAGTCTTCCAGCTAAGATCCGGATCTATTCCTTTAAAAAAACTAACGTCACGCTGGCAAAAGTCGAGTAATAGGTTATGCCCAGCATGTGGTAAAGCTGAGGAGAGTGTAGGTCACTTTCTATTTGTATGCAAAGCTTACGCATCACCCAGGAGACTATGGCTCTCCCCTGTATGTAAAAACCTGGGGACACGTGATAGCACTGTGGCTTTAAGAATTATGTGTACATCAACCCATGAATCAATAGTTATTGGGGTAGCCAAGTACTTGGGTTGGGCCTGGGCCATTAGGCAACGTTTAATGAGCGGGACCAGTTAATCAGGTTTTCTTTTATCTTTCTTTGGCGAAAAATGTTAAATTACTTGTTAAATGTATACATTTTTATGCCAATATTGTATGAGCTGCACAGAATGCCAATATGGATTTTTATCTGTACATATTTTGTTTTTTTAACCTTTAATGTGTCTTATGCTGTGTTATATGAATTTGCATTTGTAAATATCTTGTTTTTTAATCTATAAATGTTTTTATGCTGTGCTTTTATGAGAAACATCTCGAATAAAGCTTGTACAACCAACCATTCAAAAGGGAGAAAATGTTTTCTCTGATTTCCTCCGGTAGAAGAGGAACGTTTAGCTCCTCTTGTTGGCGTGGCATTGGTTGCGGTAGTGTAAAATCGGTGAGAAAGGCCTGTATGTCCGCGACTGTAGTTTGTAAGTGAGATTTGTACATTTCGGTATAGTGTTTTACAAAGGCATTATGTATGTCCCTCTGCGCATGTACAATGACACCTCGTGCAGTGTTCATAGATGTCACAGGTGTGGTCACTACATCTTGTCGTATCAGACATGACAGCAATTTACCCGGTTTATCCCCCATATGGTGTGTCCGCGCTGAGTGTGCCGCATAATGCCGCATAAGTCAAGTGGCGTAGTCGCTCTAATAGTCGGGAATGTTCCTTTCTATCCTATACCAATGGCGCTGTGGAGCCCTGTATCGCCTCACCCTCTTTCTGAAGCAGTTTGTTTTCGCATGTTGCTAGCTCAGCCTCCAGTTGCCTTCGCATTTCTGCCTGTGCGCATAGACAATCACCTCTGACCACTACTTTAAATGCATCCCATTCTACCTGTGGCATTGTGGCTGTATCTACATTATCCTCAAAGTAGTGTGTGATGTTAGTGGCTAGTAGGTTACGAAATGGTGCATCTAATAGGACATCAGGTTAAAACCGCCAGGCGGGGATCGGCGGCCTGGTGTGTTCCCATTCTACCTCCAGTACGTGCGGGTTATGGTCCGAATGCGTCTTCCCCAAATAATATACCTCCGAGACATGTGGAAGCAGCTCCTCTGAGAGCATGTAGCGGTCTAGTCGCACGTGTAACCCGTGAGCGCCTGAGTAGTAGGAGTATACTCTATCAAGGGCGTTTCGATGTCTCCAAATGTCTCTCAAGTGCCATTGCGCTGCCCAGTTAATTTGCGCCTTCATGGCATTGTGAGTACTCGTGCCTGGAAGGGGCGGAAAGGAGCGTTCCAGAGAGACGTCTAATACACTATTGTAATCTCCCCCCAAAAACATGGGAATATCATGCCTTGGCACCAGCACACGCGATAGAGTGTCTAGGAAAGCAGCCTGATCAGTGTTGGGGGCATGAAGCGATGCAATGACAATCTGCCTGCCATCTAGTGTGCTTCGAACTACAACAGACCGTCCCTCTGTGTCCACCAACAAATCTGTAATTTTAAATGGAACCCCTGGCCGAACCCATATGAGTGCTCCTCGTGCGAATGCCGAGTATCCTGTTGCATATAACTGGCCACACTAGCGACGATGTAGGTGTGCAATTTCAGCTTTAGCTGGATGTGTCTCTTGGAGGAGAGCTATTTGTATTTGGTGTCGTTTAAGATACGCATATATCTGATATCTGCGTGATGGTGTGTGCATGCCTCTCACATTCCATGTACCGATCATAATGTTTGTAATTTATTGACATTAGATGTATACTCGTCCGCTAGATAAACACATTTGGTGCAACAAACCCAACAGTGATCGACTCGTCCAGCATTCTGACTTGTATTAATCCACGTTTCATAATCTGGTATGTGATAATTGATATCTCCAAAAAAAAAACACAGCAACAACAACATTCTCTTGTTAAATTCCAAAAGGGCGAATATGCAACTAGCAATCGTCCAAACCATCAATGGAGATAACGTTAAAAAAATATCAAGGGGGGGGTGTGCTACGCACTGTGCCGTGTTAAATATCAAAATGTGTGGACTGGTTCGCAGAGGCTCTCCATCCCCAAGCTGAATATAGAGAAAATGAGGACTACCCTTACTAACATATGGCTTTCCATTGAACCATAAATACATATAGGAGCGCAAAAATCAGCAACAAAAGATGCTGGCCAAATCATACCCTCCCAATCCAGACCGCATTCACACACCCGGACCCCTATCCATAGTTGAGTTCTTATCAATGACCGTCCGGTGGAACTATACCGTAAATAAATGCACACAACTGCATTCAAACCTTAGTACCTCTGCCAGCAGTACATCCAATGGTGATGCCCTTCAATGTTCATACTATATCATCAGCCGTTTGTGGGGTAATATTCGGTTGGTCACAAGAGTCCTGCGAAGTCTGTAGGCCGTAAGCTCGATCATCGTCGCTTGTTTGGTCATTATGGCTGGAGTTGGAGGCAACTTCAGTTATCAGGGAGCCACTAATTTCAGCTACTGCCTGCAGAGCTTCTCGCTGTCTGCTGAGGATCAATTCTGAGTGTGGCCCTGCAGTGGGTAACGATGGTGTCCGCGCCCTCACAGACCTTCACTCTCTTCTGCGTCAACGAAAGGGGGCCTTTGACTCTGGCATCTTTGCCGCAGTGCCTGAATCCCGAGTTCCCACGTCATGAAAGTGTCCATCCAATCTGCCGCTGCTTCCGATGTTGAAAAAAAATGCGTTTTGCCATTAGCAACCACTCGGAGATTGTTCTGCCGGAGTCGTTTTTTCACCGCCATGAATGAAAACCTCTGCCTCTGTACTTGTAGAGTATAGTACGGGAAAACATTATTTTGTGATTGTCTATTTGGATGTCCTGTAGCTTTCTGGTTGCCTCCTCCAGGAACTCCACTTGGTTTAGTAAATTTTGCACATGTTTATCCGTTTGCATCACCTGTGGTTTGATGTCGGCAAGTGTAGTCTCCAGAGCAGTAGTGCGATCTACCAGTTTCCGGTGATCTGCATGCAAATGAGTGAGGTCTATGATCACCTTATCTATTGTGGTCTCCTAGGAGGTGCAGGTTTGATTGATGGTGTCTTCCAGCCGTTCCACTGCAGCAAGTACTGCATCTAATTTGTTGGAGGTTTGATCCGTGAGCCCTTGTTTCGCCATCTTGTCCAGCTTAGGTTTGGTTGAGAGAGGTAGTGCTTGTGCGCCTTCTACTCGAGTGCGTGCGCGGGTACCACCCGACATTAGTCACAGTATATGTACACAGAATGCCATGCACTTTGTGTGATAGTTCTGATGTTGCGTCTCCGGGCTTGCAGGTTTCACAGGTTATTTCACATTTGCGCTAATTGGGACCAGGTATATAGCACTTCACAGCCGAGGAAGCTGGCAAAAGGTCCACAAGTGCACATCTGGTCTCCCCCGCTGCAATATGACTGCCTCACAGTCCGGGCTTGGGGGCACTTATAACACAGATCCAGCGCTGAACAGTTCGGTGCAGAGCCCACTGTGATGATAATTATGCATCCAGGGAAATGGTACCGCTGTCCAGTCGGAAGTAGCCACGCCCGTAAGGATCGTCCCAGGGGCACAGATGTCCTTCTTTGAGGTCAGAGTGCATTTAGGCACGCATAGCAAAGCCTTGTTTCACACCCCGCGCCACATGTTGCATCACAGTGGTGTTGTGATGATGAACCATTGGCGCTTTGGGATGCGGTCTGCGTCTGCCTCCGTAATCATTATCACCAGCGATATCTACCCTGGAGTTGGCGTATTCAGTCCTAGCCCATGTCTCCTTGGCTAGCACTCTATGGGGATAGGATCCAGGTGTACGTCGCTGCAGAGGAAATCCTGTTTACCTCTGCAGGCGATTGCGTCCCACCTCCGATATGCGCATAGATTTGGCCCACTCCTGGGCAGTGCCTGGTCTCTCACGCGACACCAATCGGTGGGGCTACCGGTGCAGGTCACACTAGGCACCCTGTTTGGGCAGTTGCAAAGAGTCTCCCCGTGCCGCCCCGCTGCTCGTATGGCAATGCTGGCGGCCCCGCAGGCGGAGTGGAGCTCCAGGTGTACATAGGCAGCCCAGCCCGTGTCATCTCTGGCGGTGAGATGTATCACTCACCAGGAGTCCCCAGAGGGATGTGGAGGCTCAAAGCTGTGAGGAAGTGGTGGCGCCCCATCTTTCAGGTGCTTTGCAAGGGCGACTCCGGCCCGGGTGAGCCACTTCCACTTTTGCCCGGCTGTACTGATTTTGTCGCCTGGTTGGAGCAGGACAATAGGGACATGCGGGCAGCTCCGCTCCAGCCGCGATAAGGTCCCGCGGCTCTTTCGTGTGTGCCTGCTAAGCTGTCATCAGGGGGGCCGCAGCAGTACACTCCGGATCAGGTCTGAGTGAGCTACGCCATTTTTCGCGGCCCTGTGGGTGGAGTCAACCCACGGGCTCGCGTAGCCGAGCTCACCCGTGTGGCAGCGGTTCGTTGGGCAGCCCACACGGTCCGCGGGGACCAGGCAGGCCAAGATCTGCAGCGGAGCTTCAGGTGATGTTCATGTTAATGTAGGATTGACAGGGAGTCCTGGCGAATATCAGCAATCGCAGTTTTAAGCCTGGAGAGGGGAGACTCCGACGGACCTCTACCCAGGCACCTCTGCCTCCATTACCGTCGTAGCCCCAGAACTACAAACAATTGCATGGCCTTCCTCCATACTTCTGCAGTGCAACACATCAGGCAGCCCTATGGCAGCAGTTGGCAACTGCAGTTAGTCCATTGGGTGAGGGTGTCCAAACTGTCACAGACATCAAGAAGAAGAGGCAGGATGAGAAGAGGCTGGTGAAGGACAAGTTCACCAGGACAGAGGTGGCTTGAGCTCTCCCTGGTGGACCAACTGGAACCCATCTCTGTCTCACCCCACTTGAGAAGGACATCCTCTCCACCAAGCACTCCCACCAGCTGCATGGGCTGCCTCTGAATGATGAACTTAATGTGGGGCCAGGTAATATGTGATGATTTAAACAATGACTTAAACTAATAAATGTGTACGATACATTAAAAATGTGACTGTTGTGGAAATATTGATGGTGAGTTAGACTCTCATGTGTCTCATTTTGTCTACTGCAATACAAGTCCCAGAATCCTTTGTGATGGAAATAGTAACTTCTAATTTCTCATTCACAAACAGTGACCAATCACTAGAACATTTACCTGATTTAGTAACCATCAAGTCTTGTAAATGCAATTGAGTAAATATGTGAAAAGTTGTACATAATCATAATTTGTTGGTATTGTCGTTTGACTTCTCCTTTGTATTGCCACTTACAGCCAGAGTAAATTCACCCACTGGAGCTGAGGTCCCTGCACTTGCAGGGAGGCAACGTCATAGGACACATCAACCCATACCACCATCACAAACTTGTACGTAAATATGGCCAGAAGAAGGTCCCATCTACTACATTGTTTATTTATTTATTTATTTATTTCAGTGTTTTATAGAGCGCGAACTTGACCCGTGAGGGTATCAGAGGGCTTTACAAGGTTTGCAGAAGTGAACAAAACATGCTTAGAAATACAGAAGTATACAAACGTTTGGAGAGGGGCAGGGGTGCTGGACACATAGGGGAATAGAGGGACACGTGTAAAAGGCTACAATTACAGTTAAACAGTATAAGACCCCACAGTTTCTTGGTGGAGTGAGTAGGTGATCCGAGGAAAAGGTGATAGTTGTAGATTAGTCAGGCTCTCTGTGGTGGTTGAAGGCAGAGATTAGGCAAGGAATTTACCCATGAGGAAAGTTTTGGCCTCCTTTTTGAAGCGTGCCAGAGAAAGGATTCTTCTGGTGACGGGTGGGAGAGAGTTCCAAATTCTTGGTGCGGCCCCAGAAAAAGCCCTACTGTAGGGTTTTTTTTCTGAAAATGGGCAGGTTGTGATCAGACAACCCAGAGATATTTTACAAAGAATCCATCAATATCTCAAACATAGCGCACTATTTAGGAAGTGTTGAGAGATTTTAATAGAGAAAAATAAGGTTTATCCCTAAGATCATATATTTAATGAAATACCAAATGGACAACACAAACTAGAAAATATATCTCCTTTTTACTTAGAGTGTGACTGCAGGACGACGTCCCACTCTCACCCTGAGTTTAAAGCGGAATATATGAAACTCGAGTAAGAGACTAATAGCCTTTATGTATATTTTTTCAAAATATGTGTTAAAAATATAAAAGGTATTTTTTAAGAAAAAGAGGTGTTGCACTGTTCCTGTATGGGGATTGGTGGCATGCGTGAGATGAGTAAGCACACACAAACACTCATAGATACTAGTGTGAATTAAAGTGCATAAAGTTGATAGAGAAATGTAATAGAAGCCTGAGAATGGAGTAATTCCCACGGGCCATTAAAGTCAACAGATGAATGCATATGACTTAAAAGAATGTTTTTTAATCACATTTACTAACAAGGCAATTATTTTATTTCTGGAATTTCCTGGAGTGTTACTACTACAAGCATCTACAGTAACCTATATAACCTCCACGTATAAAATATTTTGGGGAGGTGAGTTAACAGGATCTATTTCCTGAGGAATGCCAATGACCCCGAGGGGGCAGATGGAATTGGCTGAAACATGTTGATCGAAGCAGAGAGGGTGACACAGATGTTACTTCCCTAAGTACACCATAAATATAGATTTTTTTAAAATCCTTTCAAGAAGGACCCAGGAATAAAAAGTAGAAAGGGTACCGTCCTAGATAGTTTTATCTTATTACTGCCTCTGCAAAGTGGATGCCTAGTGTTTTAAAAAAAAATATTTGTGTGATCCACCCTGTAGGTTGGCCTGTAGCAGGTTGTAGTAGTGGCCCTATGATGAAGCGTGCCACTATCTAGTGGGTGAGGGCAGTGTTAACAAACCCCTAGGGTTTCCCATTCTAAGGCTTTGATAAATACAATATTGGAAGCTTCCCCTTTTTTTGTGTGAATAGATGTATGAAATAGGGAGGACTAGGGAAAGCTAAAACCTCTTGTCCCTTTGATCCAAGTGTGATGGTAGTCGGTACAACTACCTAGATCTTAGAAATTACATATGTGCCACTGTTGAGAAGATGCGTGCATTTCGTCCCCCCTTGACATTTTGGATCATTTTGAGTGAGAAAAGTATCACAAAGTCAGCCTTTACTTCATGGTAGATAAATATAATATCCAACACCCAAACCCCTCTCATATCAACACTAGACATTGTCCAAGCCATTCCTTCACCATTGTGTACAAGAGTTATAAGGCACTTAGTTCACTAATCATGATGATGTAAGCGCATTTATGAATTACAATGCTACTGTAAGGGTAATTTACCCAGTTGTGTGTATAACACTACAAGTCCCAGAATGCCTTCAGAAATCAGCATTCCAAGTGCTCTAATGATACCTATAAGTACTGCAGCCATTACTCTGATAAAGCAAAAGGTGACATGATGGTACATTTCTTTCACCGCTCATATACTTCAAGACACATACTGAAGGTCATGCGCTTACCAAGTCTCTTCTGCTCAAACTCCTCCAGCTGAGCATGAAGGGTCAGCCAGACTGTCTTCAGGACCTTCCCGCACAGTGGGCTAAGGGGGAAGCCTCTGTAAGTGGGGCTGGGAGGACAGGCCCAATAGGTCCTGTGCCTTTTTTCAGGCCCAGCGTCAAAGGTCCTCCCAGCGCTTACGACACATCTGGGCCCGCCGTTGGTATATGCCCACTGCACTGCAGCGCGGTGCAATATCTTGCCAGAATCTGGTGCACCCTGAAATACTCAGTTGCTCCTCTGGACCCCCATAAAGCTGAGGGTACTTATCAATCCCCCCCTCAGTTAGTATGATCAATTCAGTTTCACTGAATTGATCTCTGCTTTGCATTCCTGCCAGTGTATGGGTCATATGTATGTGGAGATGAACTCTCCTATTGATGCAGCTCAGTACCTGACGGAAGCACTGGGACTGGCTTGCCGGAGAGATGCCCACAAGGTCAATAGACACCCTTTGGAAAGACCCAGTAATAAAGAAAGGGAGAGCTGCTACGATCTTGACATAGGCAGGGATGGCGTGGGAGCGGCATGTCTTAGAGTCAAGATCCTGCTCCCAATCACAAACCAGCGTCAAGATGACATCAGGGGGAGAACGGTATCTGAACCTGACATCTTGGATGGACATCCCGAGGAGAGTGAACCACTGTCTAAAGATCCTCTCTGCTGTCCTCCACCTACTCATATGAATCTGTCACACGACAAGGGGCAAATCAACAAACACATTCAACAACATGTTGAAAGGTCTGAAATGGTTTGTATGTGGCAGTTCTGAGTTTATGTATGCAGCCAGGCTGGTATTGGCTGTTCGGTTAACAACTTTCAGTTAAGTGGGGGCATGGTAGGCACTGACACAGATGTGTCAGGATCAAGGTAAACGTACTCCACTCTCAGAGTGGAGTTTTCCTCCTGAGTGCACAGATTTCATTACGAGTGGGGATATTCTGCCCTGAGTGTGGAAAGTCCACCCTGAATGCAGAAACTCTGCAGTCGTAAAGATACTACTCGTAAGTCCCTTTGTGAATACCGAAAGCCGTATATGATGCCCATCGGTGTTGCGCCTATTAGTCCTCTTCCTATCCCTCATCTTATCATTACATCCAGCAGTCCCTCTCCTAGCCCTCCAATGCCAGCCTCCTCTTCCCCCACCACCATTGATGCTTTAGGGCTGCAGACCACACTTTACACCACCATAGAGAGCTCACATACCTCCTCTATCCCTTCGCCACACTACATTCCCATCCATAATGATGACCCCTCTTACCTTGAGGACAAACTCGTTGACCTTAGTCACGACCTTCAGTTAGTCAAAGCAAATCTCCAGAACCTTATATACATCACCTAGAATCTCGAGAAGCACTGGAGTCTTAATCTGACCTCAGAATCTCACACAAAAATGAATATAGTTCACTCTCAAGGGTATGGCCTAGCTTCTCCCATCATGTTTCATTGAGTAACCAGAAGTCACCGAACTTGTTCATGAGATCCCGACACCACTTCAACCCTACCTCCCGACCACAGAGGGTTACGGAACACCTTTCTTATGCTGACATTCACTCCCTTCTGTTATCATATACCAATACACATAAGGACTCGACCACCTCCTCGGTCACCATCCAGACTATTCCCTCCAACTCACACAGAAAACCCAGTCTCAACTATAGATCCTGTCATGATTCACGGTAACTTGGCCATAAAACGACGATGGATTCATAAGTCTTATGGATCTATGGCCGTTTAAGAAGAAACCCGCCCCTGTCCCGTGCATCCAGCACTCCGAATGACAATTATTATATCTGTATGTATATTAGTATTCGGATTTATATCAGTATATGTTTTTGTTTATGTATATAACGGGAGTTCTGCCATATATGATTTTGGTTATGCAAATGTGTAATTTTCTGCATGTTATGCGCGCTCTGAATCATGTATGTTATGCGCGCTCTGAATCACTGTTTAAATCTTGTTATGAGCCAGGAATTTGAGAAATGCTTGAAGTTTTCAGCACATTGTATCAAGCATCGAAGAAACGGTAGTTGCGCGTATGGGAGAAATTCTAGAAAGGACGTTACCTCGCGTTGGAACGCGGGCAACGTCAACCAACGTTCGGGTGTGGCAAGCTTATAAAAGCCACACCCGAACCTCTAGAAGGTGCTTGGCCTTCTGAGTGTGAGTCGGTTCGCTTCGCATCAGCTTCGCCGCATCGCGCTACACTCACCTGATTCCGTTTCCAGTCAGCTGGGAGTTCTTCTTCACCGGAGCTTCCGAACCTGAAAATGAAAGAAAGAAAGCTAAGTAACTTTGCAATTTTATTATTCAACAAGGCGCCCAACGCAAGAGAGAGTCTTTAACACGATCTGGATAATACGAACAATTTTTGGAACTTCTTTTGAACGCATGTGTTTCAGAAGGGACAACGTTATTTTAAAATCATGATAGTAGTCTAGGTAAATGTTTTGATGTTCATTTATAACCTTTTGGGCAACCATCACCAAAGAACTTACGTCAGCAATTGGAGACTAGCAGAAGGAGATTAAAAGAAGTAGGTAAACAAGGGAGAAAAGAGGATATTGATGTAGCCCCTTTTGAATAGCGAATTGAAGGTTAATTTGTAACATTTCTTTTAAAGGTTTATTCACCACCTTTATTTGGACATCACTTCAATCAAACATCTGGACTTCACTCCAGCAATACTTCTCCAATGACGAAGACGTCAGGACGCTAGGACTATCCCTGTAGAATCGCAGGTAGGACGTTGCGTCATTTAATTCTTGTAGCAATACTTACGGAGTTTAAGCTAGGGTCGACTTATAGTTCGTGTTCCCTAAAACAACGTCTTGTTGCCTCGCAGGTCGACAACAGGATCCAGTAGCGTCCGAATCCGGCCCTCCTCCCCAAAGTTCTATGTATGGCCTTAGCGTAAAATCAATAGCTGGTTGTAAGTAGGAGTTCAGGGAGGTTGGTCTATAGCGTCTCTGCAAAACTCACCAATCACCCTTCAGGTAAGAGAGAACAAGGCTCCAGAAGGTAAGAGTGATTCGGTGCCCTTGACAGAAGGCCAAGCCCACGACAAAAGTTTTGCCCAGACGCTATGGATCAATCAATTTCTCTTCAGGAAATAGCAACTCTCTTGACAGACATTAAAAAAGAAAATGCAGAATTACGTAAGGATATTTCAGCTTTACAGTCAAATATGGGAATAAGCAGAGCTCAACCTTGGAGTTTTCCTTCTGCACATAAACCTGTTTTGAAAACACCTAATGTAAATTCAGATGTGTCACCAACACAAATCCAAGTAATTACTCCTGTATCGGTTCCTTTAGCGGCGCCGGAAAGATTTAATGGGGATAGTAGTAAGTTCACAATTTTCTTAAATCAATGCAATTTACATTTCATTGCTAAAGCGGCTGCCTTTCCAGATGATTCTTCTAAAGTAGCTTTTATTTTATCATATCTAGCTGGAGATGCAGCATTATGGTCAGTACCCATGGTGGAACGCAATGATCCCATCCTCTATGATCTTAGGAAATTCAAGGAAGCAATGAAAAAATTATTTGCTAAACATGTTTTTGTGCAATCTGCAGATCACGAGTTATTACACTTAAAACAAGGAACATCTGATCTGTTACATTATATCTCAGTGTTCAACAGGCTAGTAATTGAGGCAGAATGGCCAGAAGAAAAGAGAGTCTCTTTATTTTATAAAGGCCTGAAAGACGAATTAAAAGACATGGTAACTCAGATCTTAGACCCTCCTACAGATTGTGGAGAGTTCATAGATTTGGTGGTAAAATTAAACCATCGCCTCTCAGAAAGACGGGGCGAAAAGGGAAAGGCAGACCATAAGCCTTTTCAATTCAAGGATAGAGTGTTTCTTAAATCTGATCTGGGAAATAAAACCGATGCAGGAGAACCTATGCAGATAGGGACCCTTCGGGGACCCTTAACTAAAGAAGAAAAGGAGAAACGCAGGAAGTTAAATCAATGTCTTTATTGCGGTAAAGCGGGACATTTTGTGAGGGATTGCCCTACGAAACCTTTAAAACCTAAAATTAAAACTTCAGATGTAGCAGTTTCTCAAGTATCGGAAAACTAAGTAGCTCGACAAACAATGAGGTCAGTTTTTCGAGTAAGCAATCTACTTTGGCCTCGGTATCACCAACCATTTCACAATGTCATATTAGTATTCGGGTACTGTTGCAATCTACAGACAATAAAGATAAAGTATGGTCGGTGGACGCATTAATTGATTCTGGTGCTACAGGAAACTTTATCGATACCCAATTAATGACTGATTTAGGAATTCAGAAAGTTCTTAAGGATTCCCCAGAAAGAGTTCGAGCAGTGGACGGAAAGGAATTGACATCAGGACCTATTAAACATCACACAGAAAATTTACTTATGACTTGTTCCACTAAACATTGTGAACACATTACATTTGATATAATAGATGCCCCACAGTTTCGTTTGATTTTAGGAATTCCCTGGTTGGTGTTACACAATCCGCGGATTGATTGGGTACAAAAGACTATTTTGTTTCATTCTGACCATTGTGTATCTTGTTTTTTACATCACGAAAAAGAACACTTGGTCCAAGGTTATGATTTCCCTTTAGAATCAAAGAACATTTTGTTACTAGAGGGGGTACCTGAAGAATATGAAGATCTTTTAGATGTTTTTGACACGAAAAAGGCAAATACATTACCCCACATAGGGACTTTGATTGTCGCATAGATTTAACTCCTGGGGCTACATTGCCTTGTAGTCGAATCTATGCCCTAACTGAATCTGAGACTACCCATTTACGAAATTATCTTGACGAATACCTTGCCAATGGTTTTATCAGGCATTCTAAGTCACCAGTTTCATCGCCTCTTTTTTTCATCCCGAAGAAAGGAGGCGAGTTGCGCACGTGCATAGACTATCGCGCTTTAAATAATGTGACCATTAAAAATCGGTACCCGTTACCATTGATACCAACTTTATTGGATCAAATCAAGGACGCAACCATTTACACTAAATTGGATTTACGTGGAGCATATCATCTGGTAAGAGTCCGTGAGGGCGATGAATGGAAGACTGCCTTCCGAACCAAGTTTGGTTTGTATGAATATCAAGTCATGCCCTTCGGACTCTGTAACGCTCCAGCTGCATTCCAGTTTTTTATAAATGAAGTGTTGAGAGATTTCCTAGACATATGTTGTGTGGTTTACATTGATGATATTTTGATTTATTCAAAGAACACCGAAGAACATGTAAAGCAGGTAAGGGCCATTCTCCAACAGCTTTTAAAAAATTCTCTCTATGTCAAATTAGAGAAAAGCATGTTTCATGTTTCAAAAATAGATTTTTTGGGTTATATACTTAGCCCATCTGGACTTGAGATGGACCCCAAGAAAATACAAGCAGTTTGTGATTGGCCTAGTCCATCTACTGTAAAACAAATCCAAAGTTTTTTAGGCTTCGCAAACTTCTATAGAAGGTTTATTCCTAATTTTTCTCAACTCATTACCCCCATCACCAAATTGTTAAGGAAAAATACAAAATTTGCTTGGGATAATGAAGCTGAACAGGCCTTTCAAACTTTAAAGAAACAATTTACGTCGGCTCCTATTCTTATGCATCCGGACCCATCCCAACCATTTATAGTAGAAGCTGATGCTTCTCAAAATGCTATTGGAGGGATTCTTTCCCAAAGACATCAAAATACTGGACAAATGCATCCAATAGCATATTATTCTAGGAAACTTACCCCATCAGAACAAAATTATGCAATTTCAGACAGAGAATTATTGGCTATTAAAGCAGTTTTTGGAGAATGGCGTCATTACTTGTTGGGTGCTCGTCATCCTATTACCATTTATACTGACCATAGAAACTTGCAGACATTAAGGTCTGCTAAAGCGCTGTCAGCACGTCATTTACGTTGGACTTTGTTTTTTAATGATTATAATTTTGTAATCACATACCGACCAGGAAAAGACAATAATAAAGCTGATGCACTTTCTCGAATTGGAATTACGGAAGATACACATGTAACAGCAGAAGCTTCCCAGCCAATTCTGCCTGCACGTTGTTTTCAAGTGGGAGTCATCAGTTCAGAGATCATGAAGGACATACAAACTGAATTAGAGACAAGAGACAAAGAGGGTTGGCACAAAGAATATCCTTTATTACAATGGAGAAACAATTATCTGTACAACAACGATCAGCTCTTTGTACCAACATCACAATTGCAAGAACAAATCATGCACCTCCATCATGATACTCTTTTAGCTGCTCATCCAGGTGTGACTAAAATGTATCATTTAATTAAGAGGCAGTTTTGGTGGCCCACGATGTTTGATGATATAAAACATTATGTAGACACATGTGTAACTTGTATTCAGAATAAACCTATGCATCATGCTCCTAAGGGATTGTTACACCCTTTACCTGTACCTCCTCAACCATGGCACACAGTATCTCTAGATTTTATAGTAGAGTTACCTTGTACACATTCCGGATGTACTACTATCATGACTGTAGTTGACCATTTCACTCGAGCTGCTCATTTCATTCCTTTACGACAATTGCCAACTGCTTTTGAAATGGCTCAAATATTTGCAAAAGAAATCATCAGATTACATGGAATTCCTTCTGTGGTAATTTCCGACAGAGGGGCCCAATTTATTTCCCATTTTTGGCAACATTTAGGGAAGGTGATTCATATGGACATACGTACCTCTTCCAGTTACCACCCATAGACCGATGGTTTAACTGAAAGAACTAACCAAACCATTGAGCAGTATTTACGTTGTATGTTAACCACTTTTGACAGTGAATGGTCCGATCTTTTATGGGCAATGGAACTTGTATATAATAATTTGGATCACTCTTCCATTGGCATGTCTCCTTTTTTTTGCACTTTTGGATATCATCCTAAAACGATCATTCAACTTGAAAAAACGTCTTTGACAAATCCAACTGTGGATGAGTTAGTACAAACAATAGTCTCTGTCCAACAACAAGCTCAGTATCATTTAGCACAAGCTAAGGAGACTCAAAAACTGACTTCCGATAAACATCGATCTATACCACCATCATATCAAGTAGGGGATAAGGTGTGGCTATCGACCAAAAATTTAAGATTGAAGGGCTGTAAAAAATTTAATCCACGCTTTATAGGACCCTTTGCCATTGATAAGGTCATCAATCCTGTGTGTGTGCGGTTGACGCTCCCACCTAAGTATCATTTTCACCCAACGTTTCATGTCTCGTTAGTGAAACCCTACTCTCCTCATACTCGAGTCATTAAACCTCCTCCAGTTATTGACATAGATGGTACACCAGAGTTTGAAGTTAAAACAATTCTAGATTCAAAACGTATTAGAGGGAAATTACACTATCTAGTCGATTGGAAGGGATATGGCCCAGAAGAACGATCGTGGGAGCCTCTTGCTAATTTGCAAAACGCTCCACGGTTGGTTAGAACCTTCCATTTACGACATCCGGAAAAACCCAAACCAGTTCCACAGGTCTTAGGGGGGCTTGTGAGAGGGGGGTACTGTCATGATTCACGGTAACTTGGCCATAAAACGACGATGGATTCATAAGTCTTATGGATCTATGGCCGTTTAAGAAGAAACCCGCCCCTGTCCCGTGCATCCAGCACTCCGAATGACAATTATTATATCTGTATGTATATTAGTATTCGGATTTATATCAGTATATGTTTTTGTTTATGTATATAACGGGAGTTCTGCCATATATGATTTTGGTTATGCAAATGTGTAATTTTCTGCATGTTATGCGCGCTCTGAATCATGTATGTTATGCGCGCTCTGAATCACTGTTTAAATCTTGTTATGAGCCAGGAATTTGAGAAATGCTTGAAGTTTTCAGCACATTGTATCAAGCATCGAAGAAACGGTAGTTGCGCGTATGGGAGAAATTCTAGAAAGGACGTTACCTCGCGTTGGAACGCGGGCAACGTCAACCAACGTTCGGGTGTGGCAAGCTTATAAAAGCCACACCTGAACCTCTAGAAGGTGCTTGGCCTTCTGAGTGTGAGTCGGTTCGCTTCGCATCAGCTTCGCCGCATCGCGCTACACTCACCTGATTCCGTTTCCAGTCAGCTGGGAGTTCTTCTTCACCGGAGCTTCCGAACCTGAAAATGAAAGAAAGAAAGCTAAGTAACTTTGCAATTTTATTATTCAACAAGGCGCCCAACGCAAGAGAGAGTCTTTAACACGATCTGGATAATACGAACAATTTTTGGAACTTCTTTTGAACGCATGTGTTTCAGAAGGGACAACGTTATTTTAAAATCATGATAGTAGTCTAGGTAAATGTTTTGATGTTCATTTATAACCTTTTGGGCAACCATCACCAAAGAACTTACGTCAGCAATTGGAGACTAGCAGAAGGAGATTAAAAGAAGTAGGTAAACAAGGGAGAAAAGAGGATATTGATGTAGCCCCTTTTGAATAGCGAATTGAAGGTTAATTTGTAACATTTCTTTTAAAGGTTTATTCACCACCTTTATTTGGACATCACTTCAATCAAACATCTGGACTTCACTCCAGCAATACTTCTCCAATGACGAAGACGTCAGGACGCTAGGACTATCCCTGTAGAATCGCAGGTAGGACGTTGCGTCATTTAATTCTTGTAGCAATACTTACGGAGTTTAAGCTAGGGTCGACTTATAGTTTGTGTTCCCTAAAACAACGTCTTGTTGCCTCGCAGGTCGACAACAGGATCCAGTAGCGTCCGAATCCGGCCCTCCTCCCCAAAGTTCTATGTATGGCCTTAGCGTAAAATCAATAGCTGGTTGTAAGTAGGAGTTCAGGGAGGTTGGTCTATAGCGTCTCTGCAAAACTCACCAATCACCCTTCAGGTAAGAGAGAACAAGGCTCCAGAAGGTAAGAGTGATTCGGTGCCCTTGACAGATCCATGAACAAGCATAATCTGCTTCAAGTCCCCACTACAAATCATGCAACATTAGTTACCAGATCTCATCTCAGATCTTTGTTCCTTAATTGCAGGTCGGCGGTAAAACACGCAGCTGTCATGGCTGATCTCATTCTTGCCCAAGACCTTGACCTCCTTATCTTAACTAAAACATGGCTCAATGATTTCTCCCCAACCACTCTGGACATCAGACTGGACAGATCAAGAGGAGCTGGAGGTGGCATAGCATGCATATACTGCTCCATGCTCACCCTAAAACAATCACAAATGGTTCCAATGCCCTCATATCGAGGTATCGAAATATGGAGCAATGATAAGCTCTGGTATAATCATCGCTAAGGATTATGTTATACAACTTGAATCCATAAACCCCTGTGACAGGTCTGATCACTACTTAATCTCCTTCCTTCTCCTGGAAAAGGTGATGTCTAGAAAGGGCCAAGACAATGGTATAGAGACCTAAGAAATATTATTCCTACCAATCTAACTGCCATTAGTGACAACATCCTTCCTCCTCCCACAAACATGATGAATCTGAATGAGCTTACTGAACATTACATCCAATCCATGTCAGACATAATGGACACGGTTGCTCCGAAGCAGCTTAAAAGAACACCTAGTAAACAGTCCAAACTCTAGTTCAACTGCAACTTAAATGAGGAAAGGAACAATCTAAGGCTTGCTTAGAGATCATGGAGAATCTCTCCATCTGGCTCCCACCTTAAGCAATTGAGGTCATTAATAGTTCCTACAACAAACACATTCGTAGGTCAAAAGCAGAATACTTTAGGGTGCAACTAGATAATGCCAAAAACAGACACAAAAAATATTCAAAATAATAACCAACAAGCAACCTACCATTCTAAATACCACTTGGTAGACAATGAGACATTTCCAAATGGCAATGAGTTCTCCCCCGATTTCATCGATAAGACAAGGAAGATCGAATTGGAACTGCAACTCGCCACTCAGCGTCTGCTCAGCCATGACCAGCCCAGTTTTCTCCCGGTGCAGCTCCTGGACAGTTCCTCTCATACTGGATTTACTAAAAATGTAAGGCCACCTGGCCTTCCTTTAAAATCTCTGGCAAAATCGACATATACACAGTAATGACATCAATAAAACCATCCTTTAATGATCCTCTGCCCGCCAAGCTCATCAAAGAGCTCACATCTTCCATAATTGACGAACATTTTCAATGCTTCTCTCTCTCTCAGGGCAGGGTTCCTGAGTGCCTAAAGATAGGACAGGTCACCCCAATTTAAAAAAAAACTAATGTGGAGCAGTCAGACCACAACAATTTCCACCCAGTTTCCAACATCCCGACTCTAGCAAAGCAATTTGAGAAATATGAACACTTGCATCTCTGCAACCACATTGAACAATACCAACTTCTAGAGCATTGCCAATCTGGCTTCAGAACTGGACATAGCACCAAAACGGCTCTGACACAAATAGTTAATGATGCCCTGAGATTACTTGGTCAGAGAGAACCCTGTCAACTTATACTTCGTGATTTCTCCTCTGCATTTGATACGGTAAAACATTACAGTTTGACCTCCTCAAAAATAGGATGGGGCTCTCTGGTCATATTTTAAACTGATGTGCTTACTTCCTTCATAATAGAATGCAGAGAATCAAATTCAATCATTCCCTATCTGACTTTATACCGATAACAGTTGGAGTACCTCAAGGTTCCATGCTCTCATCTACGCTATTCAACTTGTTTCTGAAACCTCTTACCAACATTTTGAAGCTCTCAAACATTCAATACTGCACATATGCTGACAACACACAATTGTATTTGAAAATCTCCTCACCTGAAGATATAAAAATGTTCAACTGTACCCTTTCGAGAACCCAGGAGTGGCTGACCCATAATCACCTCATGCTTAACACCCTCAAAACAGAATTCCTTTTGATTGCCACTCACAATCTCTCTGCCTCCATAGAAGAATGGCTCGAACAACTCACAGCTCTCAACTGCTTCGCCCACACTATTGACTCTACCCGATCTCTAGGCACAACATTGGAAAAACCTCTGAATATGCAAGATCATATCAGTGCAACCATCAGGCGAGCCAATTACCAAATCAGCATTCTAAGGAAAATAAAACCCTACCTGCCCCCTGTGGACTTTCAGTATGCAGTACAAGCTCAAGTCATCTTCCGATTAGAATACAGGAGTGCTACTCTTGCTGGTCTATCCAAAGTAAAGCTGGGTCTGTTAAAGGCCACATTGAGCTTCGCTGCCAGACCCGTATTAGGATCCAGAAGAATCAACCACATTACTCCAGACCTAAAACAAGTAAAATGGCTGCAGTTTGAAGATAGAATCCAAATGAAATTTGCATGCATGTCTCACAAGACCCTTCACCATAACACTTCGGTTTACCTGGCCAAAAGACTCGAGCTATCCAGCGGTAGTCGTTCCTTAAGAAGCGCTAAATGCCTACTGTTTAAACCACAGAAGTTCAACAAAAACAAGACATACAACCGCTCCTTCTCCGGCCTTGCCCCAAGAATTTGGAACACATTACCACCAGAAACCAGGAAAACCCCCTCAACAAACTCCTTCAAAAAAGAAGTAAAAAAGCTTCTGATGCATAGATTCCTTCTCTAGGAGTCCTGAACCTTCTCAGCTTGTCTAGCATCTAGCGGACTCCACTGGATCTTAGACCTGCCATGCTGAATGATATATTGTAAATGTGTGCTTAATGCTTATTCCTTCTCTGTCATTTACTTTTTTCTTTTCCCGTTATGTATTACTTGATTGCTAAATGTACAGCGCTCTGATACACAGGCAGGTCATGTTCGTGCTACATGAAACTCCTCAAAAAAATAAAATACATAAATAAAACTCTGAAGCCTGTGTTGGACACCCTATATTGGGAAAATACAGTTATCAATAATCCATCAGACCGCTCACATAAGTAAGATCATAAAAAATATGGTGTCCAGGAAAGTGGCCCCAGCGCATGAAATCTATAATATTAAAGCCTCAGGGGGTGCATTGTATGGGGCTGAACTATGGGGTAGCGGGAACACAGATTGTCTTACCATCATAGAACACCGTTTCATAAGATCGCTTTTTAACTTACCAATTAGTACCCCTCTAGCCCCAATCTATCTGGACCTGGCCCATAATTTGGATTACAAGCACCTAATGTTTTGGCAGTGTCTGTGGTCTATTGAGGAGCTTGCCCCTTACTGAATTGGGTTGATGGGTCTTCTGAAACAGTCCAAGGTAACTGTTAAATGGTAGCGGCAGTTTCAGTCGGTATCCTTTCAAGTATTTGCCCGGCGGTAATCGCCTCTCATACCACTCGATAATTTACCAATAAAAGAGGCAGGCGCTGGAGACTGGAAGGCAGGAAACAAGGTTTTATTCCGTCGGACCAGAACACATCAGATCAGACAGCAAGGTATCGTCACGAGGTGCTCTAACTGCATCTCTGAGACCTGGTCTCTTATACACTGGTTTATTGCTTTATTATACATAGTACATTCTTGAGATTCCCTTGATGTGCGGGGAAATATCCCCTGAAGCCCCGGCTCAGATCCGATCCCACACATGGTTACAGTAGAGGTTCCCACCCTACCCGCAGTGGGAGATGGCTATCGCGCAGCAGGGAATTCCGCTAATTCCCGGGGGTGTGTGCAACCGGCCGGGTCTCAGGGGGTAGGGGCTTTGATTCTACTGTAATCCCTTTGATGTGGGGTGTTTCCCTTACAGTAGGGGCAATAAACTGCGTCCGCAGGGCTAGGTGATGGCCTGGGACCAGTTCAGACAATGGGGCGCAGGGGAAGGGGGGTTATCAAAGGAGAGGCATGACCATGTATGGGTTGTCGGTCGGAAGTGGTTCTGTAGCAGGGTCGCGCAGAAGGAGAGGGTTTATGGCCTGTATGAGAGAGCGGGGGTGGCCGGCGCGTGGGGGATGCTCGCAGCGCCGGGGGGAAGCGCTGGCGATCGAGAGTGAGCGGGGAGAGAGAGTGGGGTGCCTAAAATGGCGGCCGTGCATTTGCTATGCGTGGCGCTGGGGAGAGGCAAGATGGCGCAGATAATGTTCAGTTTGCACGCTAAATTTCCACAGTCCTCCCTTTTAACATGTCTCGCCAGCTTGCCTAGTTTGGATCTATCCCCATAATACCCCGTACCTCCACCTCATTCAGAGCTTTCATCCGCTCAGTTTCAAAGTCCAAAGTCTTAGGGCAGATGCAGTTCATAAAAAACGAACATAAAGGTGGCAGACACTGAATCCCCAAGCAACATCCACATAGTATCATGATTGGTATGAGGATAAATGAAAACAGCCTCCATCCCCAACCTTTAATAGCGTCCCAAAACCAACTCCCCAGCGACCATTCTTCTTGTTCTTGATGGACCTCTGTGGACAGTCTGTGGAGGTGTTCAATTGCTTTGTAGACTGAGGGTGAGTTATCCGGTATGTAGGTACAACAGCTGGACCCAATGATGCGGCATGCTCCTCCGCGGTCAGCCAGAACCACATCTAGAACAAGGCGGTTCTGGAGAGCCACCAGGCGGACGGCCTGAAGCTCAGCGGTGTTGTTGGCGAGGGCGCCAGCTATAATGTTCATTGCTGTTTCGACCGCCTGGGTTAAGTGGCGGATGGCACGGCTGTTTGCCATCGGACCCCAGAGCGGAACAAGACCCTTTACTGCGTCCATGAACTGTGCTCTGGTGGAGTCGGTTTGTACAATGTCTTTGGCACGTTTCTGTCGGTGATGGTTTGCTGGAGCCACATACGTCGGAGGAAGGACAAAGGCGATGTAGCAGGTGCCTCCCCAACCTTTCGGGAGCCAGGTGTAGGCCTTAGTACCACACACGAAGTACATATTCGGGGAGGCAACAAAGGAAGGTGGGTCAACTGAGTCCAATGTTCGGGTGATGAGGCAGGAGCTGTGGCCCACCAGCTGTGCCCCCAGGCCTTCGAGGCATACAGATCCAGTGATGTTGATGACGGACAGGGCCACTGTTAGGGTGGCGGCTGTCCGTTTTCGGAGGTAAGAGAAGGTGGGTCTGGCTGGATTGTTGAACACTTGCATTTCAATTCGTTCTTTGGCGGGGATGTCCATGTGAAAGGAAGTGTTCGATCTCAGAGGGCAGAAGAGGGCGGAGGTTCTACCAGTTTTGTTCAGCCAGAACCCATGGTAGAAGTGTGACATGGTTCTGCCGGAAGTGGCATTGTCCTTGTAGCTCTCCTGCAGGAGGATCAGCCAGGCGAGGCAGGAACCATGGACGGAAAAAGGTGAAGGGATGAAGGGGATTGAGTGCCCAGTGGCATGGGGCAGCAATCCACAGATCCAGCAGTTAGTGGCGTTGGTGGCAAGATTGTGTTGGTGGAGTAACTGCACAAAAGAGTTATTCCAGAACTCCTTACGCCTTTCTCGGAGTTGGGGTGATATCCGATACTGTGGAAGCTTTGGGAGCACTGCGTCCGGCTGGACGGTTATGTGTACCGGGTCGATCACCATGCGCCCTACATCTGAGTCGGTTTTAGCCCATAGATGTGAAGGTAATGTGTCGAGTAGGGACATATCAGCATCGGTTATAGAGAGCATACGCCGTGTGTGACAGGGTCTGGACAGATCTGGGTTATCGTGTAGGATGACTCGAACTCCGTCTGGGGAGCATCTGATGGTGGCTCGAAAATGCTTTAGCAAATCAAGTCCCATAATAGCATCGGGGGTGTTGGAGGAGAGCAGAAAGGTCGTGTCAGTGGTGTTGTCTTCTAAGTCAAAGGAGATTGGTGTTGATAAGGAGTTAGTGGAGGGCGTTCCGTCAAAGCCTATTGAGGTTACGTGTGAGCCAGACAAGGGTGCCCTAGGAATCAGTCGTTTAGATAACGCACTACGTGTCGCCCCAGTATCTACCAGGAATGGAGATTTTGTGCCCAAGACCTTAGCGGTGACGTAAGGACCTTGCTGGTCAACACGGAGTTCGACTGGATCCCTCCCTTGCCCCTGGCGGTCCTATGCGAAGTCATGAGTGCTCTCATAGTCGGACTGCTGACACTGGTTTTGGCGGGGGCGATCAAAGGTGTTTGGTCTGCCTGGCCTGTCGTTGATGGTGTTGTTCGTGTGCCCTCGTCCCTGTCCTCTATTTCTGGGGTCATATGCTGTGTCTCTGGGGTCCCTATTCTTGTTCATTTCCAGAAGGACCGGGCACTGGGATTTCCAGTGTCCGAACCCTCTACAGAACGCACATTGATTTCCATCTAAGTCTCTCCGTCCGTTGTAGGGTGCAGGTGTATGGTCTCTAGGGGGTAGCTTTCTAGGGGCGGTTGGTTGGTAATTCTCTTTCGGGGGTTCCCTTCCTATGGTCACCCCTTGCAACTGTGCTATCATTATTCTCTCCTTCAGTTCCTTTTTCTTCTTCTCTGATGCCCTATCGTTCTCGTTTTTCTGATTTTCGTAGTATTGGGCCATCTGGAGAATCGCTGCGGGTTTGGAGGCTGCCCAACTACTCTCGCTGGTCTGTAGCTTCTGGGAAACTTCCTGTGACAGACCCTTTACATAATTCTGGACAAAGAGGTGGTGTCCGGTTGCGGTGGTCATGTCTTGGCCACTGTAATCGGAAAACACAGTCTCGAATCGGGAGAAGTATTCAGACACATCTTCCTGGGGTTTCTGGCGGCAAGCCGTCACTATCGACCAGTCTACCTTTCTTTCTGGGATTAGAGTCTTCAGCTTTTGTACAATCTTGTCTGGGAGCTCTAAGATGGCTTTCGGGGGTTTCTGTCCTGGTTCTCGCTGTTTATCTATGGTATCGAGTTGTATCCAGGTATATCCGAACGGCTCAGCGTGGTCAACTTTCCGGATTTGTTTCCACACATCAGCCGGCAGGCATAGCCCAAAGAACAAGTCGATATCTGCTAACGTCATTATCGTTGAGCCTAAGGCTGTACCCAATTCAGTGTAGAAGGCAGTCGGGTTCTTTCTCAAGTCGGGTAGAGTCTTTCTAAAGGTCAAAATATCTTGCCGGTCCCACGGCTGGTAGACCCAGTTATATACAACCCTTCCCTTCGCATCTTGGTGGTTGATGTCGTCGTGTGTTCCCTGACCCCGTGGGGGGACCCAGTAGGGGGCAGCTTCTTTAATGGGCATCATGGCATCGGCCCTTCCTCCCTGGGGCTTAGTTGCTATGGGGGTTTCTGTTGTGGTGGTCTGTCCATGTTCTTTAAGGTGTCGGTAGACCTCGAGTGTACGAGTGAAGAGGTTCGTTACATCACCCTCTCTTTCTTCCCCAATGTCTACCTTCCTATATAGGGCCGCTAAGCCTTCGGGACCTTTATCGTGGTACCTATCCTCATATGCATTCAGGGCGTGATAACAGAGCCGTACGACGAAGTGTCGTCTGCGGCTGTCGGCATACGAGTTATACACGTCTGTTATATACTCCTCACTTTCTTTTCGTTCCACCAGCGTCCCTACTATCTTGTCAATTCCTGCTCGTTCATCCTTAGTTAGTCGATTCATTCTGGTGGACTCTCTCTTTCCTATCTCATGGTCGACTGGCGTTGTGGTTGACGTTGGGTTCGGCACAAGAGGCTCAGCCGGCGCGGAGGCCGTGAGGGCCGAGGCCCTTGTACTGCTTTCGCTCGTGTTCGGGGGTTGTGGGTGTTGTACTATTGATTGGGAGGGTGCATACGGAGGGGGCATGTAAATGATCGGAGGACCTAACAGTAACTCGTCATTCGTTCGCTGCTTGGAGGACAACTCAGGGTAGAGCAAAGAAGGGGTCCTAACAGCGTACTGGCCTGAGGTTTCGGGTTCCTGTCTTAGTTTAGTTTCCCTTCTCTCTTTTATGTCTTCTTCTAACTTTCTAGCGGCAAGGTGAGCTGCCTTTCGTAATTCCTTTTCTGCTTTTACTTCTTCCCTCTTTTTCCGTTGCGTTGCTTCTTTGCGCCACATGCCGATACTGTCAAGCATAGTAGGCGTCGTCTTATTGCTACGCAGAGCTATTTCTAGCGCTTCTATCTTATGGTCGTCGAAGGATCCCATCAGTGGCCACTGACTTTCGGGGTCCTTCTTGGTATATTTATGCCACAGCTTGCTATAGGCTACGGCGACTAGTCCATATTTAGTGAACATGTCCTTATTAGGGGTGCCTTCCAGTGGAGCCGGATGGTTCACCTCTAATAAGCGGTCCGGGCAGAACCAACTACCAATCAGTGGGGAGAAGATAGGCATGACGGGTTTCAACGGGGACAAAAGTCAGCACTACCTATCTTTTCACTGCTTGCAAAGACTAGACAGAATATCTCTATTCTTCGTTATTTGTAAGCAGAGAATACCTCCAAAGAACCAATATCGAACAACTAGTGTTCGGACAATCAATCAATCAATCAATGGGGAGATAAAGATAGGCACGACGGGTTTCAACGGGGACAAAAGTCTGCGTTACCTACCCTTCACTATTTGCAAAGACTAGACAGAATATTCCTATTCTACGTTATTTGCAAACAGAGAATATCTCAAAAAGCACTATTCTTCAAAACAATCAATGTTCGGACAATCAATCAATGGGGAGATAAAGATAGGCACGACGGGTTTCAACGGGGACAAAAGTCTGCGTTACCTACCCTTCACTATCTGCAAAGGGAGAGAGAGAGAGTATTTCTACTCCTCCCCGTTTGTAGACAGCGAATATCTCAAAAAGAACAATCAATGAGCACAATCAATGAGCAATACTAGTATTTCCAGAGCATTAAACAATCAATCAATTATTTCTCAATTTGTCGTGTATCACGACCTTACCCGGACCGCGTGGACAGTTTCTCGTCTTCCGCCTCCAGCGCCCGATCGTCCTCTACTCTCCGTATTTGCCGCGGCACTCCTGATGGTTCCCAGTCAGGACCGTAGATCACTCGAGAGAGGTCTGCTCGGAACCAGTGAAGTTCGGATGATCGGCTGCCAGACGAGGGTCTATTGGGCAGGAGCTCTCCCGATCGTTGCAGTCGTTCACTCTGTCGTCGGGACCTCTCCCACTGGATCCACGTGTCGCTGATGGGCCCCACGTTTGGGACGCCAATTGTTAAATGGTAGCGGCAGTTTCAGTCGGTATCCTTTCAAGTATTTGCCCGGCGGTAATCGCCTCTCATACCACTCGATAATTTACCAATAAAAGAGGCAGCCGCTGGAGACTGGAAGGCAGGAAACAAGGTTTTATTCCGTCGGAGCAGAACACATCAGATCAGACAGCAAGGTATCGTCACGAGGTGCTCTAACTGCATCTCTGAGACCTGGTCTCTTATACACTGGTTTATTGCTTTATTATACATAGTACATTCTTGAGATTCCCTTGATGTGCGGGGAAATATCCCCTGAAGCCCCGGCTCAGATCCGATCCCACACATGGTTACAGTAGAGGTTCCCACCCTACCCGCAGTGGGAGATGGCTATCGCGCAGCAGGGAATTCCGCTAATTCCCGGGGGTGTGTGCAACCGGCCGGGTCTCAGGGGGTAGGGGCTTTGATTCTACTGTAATCCCTTTGATGTGGGGTGTTTCCCTTACAGTAGGGGCAATAAACTGCGTCCGCAGGGCTAGGTGATGGCCTAGGACCAGTTCAGACAATGGGGCGCAGGGGAAGGGGGGTTATCAAAGGAGAGGCATGACCATGTATGGGTTGTCGGTCGGAAGTGGTTCTGTAGCAGGGTCGCGCAGAAGGAGAGGGTTTATGGCCTGTATGAGAGAGCGGGGGTGGCCGGCGCGTGGGGGATGCTCGCAGCGCCGGGGGGAAGCGCTGGCGATCGAGAGTGAGCGGGGAGAGAGAGTGGGGTGCCTAAAATGGCGGCCGTGCATTTGCTATGCGTGGCGCTGGGGAGAGGCAAGATGGCGCAGATAATGTTCAGTTTGCACGCTAAATTTCCACAGTCCTCCCTTTTAACATGTCTCGCCAGCTTGCCTAGTTTGGATCTATCCCCATAATACCCCGTACCTCCACCTCATTCAGAGCTTTCATCCGCTCAGTTTCAAAGTCCAAAGTCTTAGGGCAGATGCAGTTCATAAAAAACGAACATAAAGGTGGCAGACACTGAATCCCCAAGCAACATCCACATAGTATCATGATTGGTATGAGGATAAATGAAAACAGCCTCCATCCCCAACCTTTAATAGCGTCCCAAAACCAACTCCCCAGCGACCATTCTTCTTGTTCTTGATGGACCTCTGTGGACAGTCTGTGGAGGTGTTCAATTGCTTTGTAGACTGAGGGTGAGTTATCCGGTATGTAGGTACAACAGCTGGACCCAATGATGCGGCATGCTCCTCCGCGGTCAGCCAGAACCACATCTAGAACAAGGCGGTTCTGGAGAGCCACCAGGCGGACGGCCTGAAGCTCAGCGGTGTTGTTGGCGAGGGCGCCAGCTGTAATGTTCATTGCTGTTTCGACCGCCTGGGTTAAGTGGCGGATGGCACGGCTGTTTGCCATCGGACCCCAGAGCGGAACAAGACCCTTTACTGCGTCCATGAACTGTGCTCTGGTGGAGTCGGTTTGTACAATGTCTTTGGCACGTTTCTGTCGGTGATGGTTTGCTGGAGCCACATACGTCGGAGGAAGGACAAAGGCGATGTAGCAGGTGCCTCCCCAACCTTTCGGGAGCCAGGTGTAGGCCTTAGTACCACACACGAAGTACATATTCGGGGAGGCAACAAAGGAAGGTGGGTCAACTGAGTCCAATGTTCGGGTGATGAGGCAGGAGCTGTGGCCCACCAGCTGTGCCCCCAGGCCTTCGAGGCATACAGATCCAGTGATGTTGATGACGGACAGGGCCACTGTTAGGGTGGCGGCTGTCCGTTTTCGGAGGTAAGAGAAGGTGGGTCTGGCTGGATTCTTGAACACTTGCATTTCAATTCGTTCTTTGGCGGGGATGTCCATGTGAAAGGAAGTGTTCGATCTCAGAGGGCAGAAGAGGGCGGAGGTTCTACCAGTTTTGTTCAGCCAGAACCCATGGTAGAAGTGTGACATGGTTCTGCCGGAAGTGGCATTGTCCTTGTAGCTCTCCTGCAGGAGGATCAGCCAGGCGAGGCAGGAACCATGGATGGAAAAAGGTGAAGGGATGAAGGGGATTGAGTGCCCAGTGGCATGGGGCAGCAATCCACAGATCCAGCAGTTAGTGGCGTTGGTGGCAAGATTGTGTTGGTGGAGTAACTGCACAAAAGAGTTATTCCAGAACTCCTTACGCCTTTCTCGGAGTTGGGGTGATATCCGATACTGTGGAAGCTTTGGGAGCACTGCGTCCGGCTGGACGGTTATGTGTACCGGGTCGATCACCATGCGCCCTACATCTGAGTCGGTTTTAGCCCATAGATGTGAAGGTAATGTGTCGAGTAGGGACATATCAGCATCGGTTATAGAGAGCATACGCCGTGTGTGACAGGGTCTGGACAGATCTGGGTTATCGTGTAGGATGACTCGAACTCCGTCTGGGGAGCATCTGATGGTGGCTCGAAAATGCTTTAGCAAATCAAGTCCCATAATAGCATCGGGGGTGTTGGAGGAGAGCAGAAAGGTCGTGTCAGTGGTGTTGTCTTCTAAGTCAAAGGAGATTGGTGTTGATAAGGAGTTAGTGGAGGGCGTTCCGTCAAAGCCTATTGAGGTTACGTGTGAGCCAGACAAGGGTGCCCTAGGAATCAGTCGTTTAGATAACGCACTACGTGTCGCCCCAGTATCTACCAGGAATGGAGATTTTGTGCCCAAGACCTTAGCGGTGACGTAAGGACCTTGCTGGTCAACACGGAGTTCGACTGGATCCCTCCCTTGCCCCTGGCGGTCCTATGCAAAGTCATGAGTGCTCTCATAGTCGGACTGCTGACACTGGTTTTGGCGGGGGCGATCAAAGGTGTTTGGTCTGCCTGGCCTGTCGTTGATGGTGTTGTTCGTGTGCCCTCGTCCCTGTCCTCTATTTCTGGGGTCATATGCTGTGTCTCTGGGGTCCCTATTCTTGTTCATTTCCAGAAGGACCGGGCACTGGGATTTCCAGTGTCCGAACCCTCTACAGAACGCACATTGATTTCCATCTAAGTCTCTCCGTCCGTTGTAGGGTGCAGGTGTATGGTCTCTAGGGGGTAGCTTTCTAGGGGCGGTTGGTTGGTAATTCTCTTTCGGGGGTTCCCTTCCTATGGTCACCCCTTGCAACTGTGCTATCATTATTCTCTCCTTCAGTTCCTTTTTCTTCTTCTCTGATGCCCTATCGTTCTCGTTTTTCTGATTTTCGTAGTATTGGGCCATCTGGAGAATCGCTGCGGGTTTGGAGGCTGCCCAACTACTCTCGCTGGTCTGTAGCTTCTGGGAAACTTCCTGTGACAGACCCTTTACATAATTCTGGACAAAGAGGTGGTGTCCGGTTGCGGTGGTCATGTCTTGGCCACTGTAATCGGAAAACACAGTCTCGAATCGGGAGAAGTATTCAGACACATCTTCCTGGGGTTTCTGGCGGCAAGCCGTCACTATCGACCAGTCTACCTTTCTTTCTGGGATTAGAGTCTTCAGCTTTTGTACAATCTTGTCTGGGAGCTCTAAGATGGCTTTCGGGGGTTTCTGTCCTGGTTCTCGCTGTTTATCTATGGTATCGAGTTGTATCCAGGTATATCCGAACGGCTCAGCGTGGTCAACTTTCCGGATTTGTTTCCACACATCAGCCGGCAGGCATAGCCCAAAGAACAAGTCGATATCTGCTAACGTCATTATCGTTGAGCCTAAGGCTGTACCCAATTCAGTGTAGAAGGCAGTCGGGTTCTTTCTCAAGTCGGGTAGAGTCTTTCTAAAGGTCAAAATATCTTGCCGGTCCCACGGCTGGTAGACCCAGTTATATACAACCCTTCCCTTCGCATCTTGGTGGTTGATGTCGTCGTGTGTTCCCTGACCCCGTGGGGGGACCCAGTAGGGGGCAGCTTCTTTAATGGGCATCATGGCATCGGCCCTTCCTCCCTGGGGCTTAGTTGCTATGGGGGTTTCTGTTGTGGTGGTCTGTCCATGTTCTTTAAGGTGTCGGTAGACCTCGAGTGTACGAGTGAAGAGGTTCGTTACATCACCCTCTCTTTCTTCCCCAATGTCTACCTTCCTATATAGGGCTGCTAAGCCTTCGGGACCTTTATCGTGGTACCTATCCTCATATGCATTCAGGGCGTGATAACAGAGCCGTACGACGAAGTGTCGTCTGCGGCTGTCGGCATACGAGTTATACACGTCTGTTATATACTCCTCACTTTCTTTTCGTTCCACCAGCGTCCCTACTATCTTGTCAATTCCTGCTCGTTCATCCTTAGTTAGTCGATTCATTCTGGTGGACTCTCTCTTTCCTATCTCATGGTCGACTGGCGTTGTGGTTGACGTTGGGTTCGGCACAAGAGGCTCAGCCGGCGCGGAGGCCGTGAGGGCCGAGGCCCTTGTACTGCTTTCGCTCGTGTTCGGGGGTTGTGGGTGTTGTACTATTGTTTGGGAGGGTGCATACGGAGGGGGCATGTAAATGATCGGAGGACCTAACAGTAACTCGTCATTCGTTCGCTGCTTGGAGGACAACTCAGGGTAGAGCAAAGAAGGGGTCCTAACAGCGTACTGGCCTGAGGTTTCGGGTTCCTGTCTTAGTTTAGTTTCCCTTCTCTCTTTTATGTCTTCTTCTAACTTTCTAGCGGCAAGGTGAGCTGCCTTTCGTAATTCCTTTTCTGCTTTTACTTCTTCCCTCTTTTTCCGTTGCGTTGCTTCTTTGCGCCACATGCCGATACTGTCAAGCATAGTAGGCGTCGTCTTATTGCTACGCAGAGCTATTTCTAGCGCTTCTATCTTATGGTCGTCGAAGGATCCCATCAGTGGCCACTGACTTTCGGGGTCCTTCTTGGTATATTTATGCCACAGCTTGCTATAGGCTACGGCGACTAGTCCATATTTAGTGAACATGTCCTTATTAGGGGTGCCTTCCAGTGGAGCCGGATGGTTCACCTCTAATAAGCGGTCCGGGCAGAACCAACTACCAATCAGTGGGGAGAAGATCGGCATGACGGGTTTCAACGGGGACAAAAGTCAGCACTACCTATCTTTTCACTGCTTGCAAAGACTAGACAGAATATCTCTATTCTTCGTTATTTGTAAGCAGAGAATACCTCCAAAGAACCAATATCGAACAACTAGTGTTCGGACAATCAATCAATCAATCAATGGGGAGATAAAGATAGGCACGACGGGTTTCAACGGGGACAAAAGTCTGCGTTACCTACCCTTCACTATTTGCAAAGACTAGACAGAATATTCCTATTCTACGTTATTTGCAAACAGAGAATATCTCAAAAAGCACTATTCTTCAAAACAATCAATGTTCGGACAATCAATCAATGGGGAGATAAAGATAGGCACGACGGGTTTCAACGGGGACAAAAGTCTGCGTTACCTACCCTTCACTATCTGCAAAGGGAGAGAGAGAGAGTATTTCTACTCCTCCCCGTTTGTAGACAGCGAATATCTCAAAAAGAACAATCAATGAGCACAATCAATGAGCAATACTAGTATTTCCAGAGCATTAAACAATCAATCAATTATTTCTCAATTTGTCGTGTATCACGACCTTACCCGGACCGCGTGGACAGTTTCTCGTCTTCCGCCTCCAGCGCCCGATCGTCCTCTACTCTCCGTATTTGCCGCGGCACTCCTGATGGTTCCCAGTCAGGACCGTAGATCACTCGAGAGAGGTCTGCTGGGAACCAGTGAAGTTCGGATGATCGGCTGCCAGACGAGGGTCTATTGGGCAGGAGCTCTCCCGATCGTTGCAGTCGTTCACTCTGTCGTCGGGACCTCTCCCACTGGATCCACGTGTCGCTGATGGGCCCCACGTTTGGGACGCCAATTGTTAAATGGTAGCGGCAGTTTCAGTCGGTATCCTTTCAAGTATTTGCCCGGCGGTAATCGCCTCTCATACCACTCGATAATTTACCAATAAAAGAGGCAGCCGCTGGAGACTGGAAGGCAGGAAACAAGGTTTTATTCCGTCGGAGCAGAACACATCAGATCAGACAGCAAGGTATCGTCACGAGGTGCTCTAACTGCATCTCTGAGACCTGGTCTCTTATACACTGGTTTATTGCTTTATTATACATAGTACATTCTTGAGATTCCCTTGATGTGCGGGGAAATATCCCCTGAAGCCCCGGCTCAGATCCGATCCCACACATGGTTACAGTAGAGGTTCCCACCCTACCCGCAGTGGGAGATGGCTATCGCGCAGCAGGGAATTCCGCTAATTCCCAGGGGTGTGTGCAACCGGCCGGGTCTCAGGGGGTAGGGGCTTTGATTCTACTGTAATCCCTTTGATGTGGGGTGTTTCCCTTACAGTAGGGGCAATAAACTGCGTCCGCAGGGCTAGGTGATGGCCTGGGACCAGTTCAGACAATGGGGCGCAGGGGAAGGGGGGTTATCAAAGGAGAGGCATGACCATGTATGGGTTGTCGGTCGGAAGTGGTTCTGTAGCAGGGTCGCGCAGAAGGAGAGGGTTTATGGCCTGTATGAGAGAGCGGGGGTGGCCGGCGCGCGGGGGATGCTCGCAGCGCCGGGGGAAGCGCTGGAGAGTGAGCGGGGAGAGAGAGTGGGGTGCCTAAAATGGCGGCCGTGCATTTGCTATGCGTGGCGCTGGGGAGAGGCAAGATGGCGCAGATAATGTTCAGTTTGCACGCTAAATTTCCACAGTAACCACCATCCGTTGGTTTAGAAATTTGAGAAACCTGTTGAGGAAATTAGGGATGAAGGTTTATTGGTCTAACCATGTGCTTAATATCAGAGAGCAGGGTAAAAATTGTCTACTGGGAGCTTATCTTGGTGGAAGATGTGACTAAACCGGTGGCACTCTGACCCAGGAATTCATGAACTTCAAACTTGTTCTGCTGTTTGAGGAAACCATTGATGAAATTCTCCCACCCCTTGCATGTAAATTAGTTCTTCAATTTCGGTACAAGTCTCTTCCCACCAAACTGTTTCGTAATAAGTGGCGTTCTAATGTTCCCTCTGATGACAAGTGTCCAGCTTATTAAGAAAGCCCTGAATCCATAGTGCATTTGTTATTATTTGCCCCATTATAAGACCCTGTGGGGTAACTGAATAATTCCCTTGTGTAGGCTTATCGATCCAGTCCATTACCTTGATATATTGAGAATTTAATCCACAGATACTTGCAGAGTAATAGTTTTCGGTTTGGCCAAATATTGGCATGCTTTATGGATCAAACTCTCCAAATCTATTGCATGAAATCTTTTTATTGTATTTTTTATTTGTATATATGGAAGTCTTGTATCTTTTGTATGGCTTTTATCTTTTTATGCATCTTATCTTGCCTTTTTTCCATATACTTTTTAAGATCTTTGTGATCAAAATAAAGCTATGATAAAAGAAAAGAACTCTGCAGACATAAAGGTAGTAATCATAAGTCCCTTCGTGAATACCGAAAGTCGTAAACTTAGACTTTTGGTCTAAACTTACCTTTGTGAATTTGGCCCATCGAGTTGCAAAAATATTGTGATACAAAAATATTGTGATGCAAATATATCGCTGTAAAGAATAATGATTGTTCAGGTAATATCGTTTTCAATAATGTTTTTGTAAATATTGTTTTCAATAATACAGTTGTAATGAATATTGGTTTTTAATTATCTTTAGGTGTCCTAATTCTAATATAAATTTTAGGTGTTATTGTTTGTATAATTGTTAATAATATTTTTAAATATAGTTTGTAATTTTAAGTGGTTTATACGATTTTAATTTAATTGCTAATAGTAATTTATATTGTCGTAGCGTGCTGCTAAGTTTTTAGAGGTGTAGGGAGAGAAGTTAATTAAGTATAATTAAATATTAATTATGTATTCTTAATTATTTAATTGATTATTAATTATTTAGATTGTGTAATAATTGTATTTTTTTAAGGTATGTATTAGGTGTGGGCTACTGGGTTTGCAGGGGTATAGGGTAGGGAAACAATTTAATAATAATTATCAATTATTATTTATTTGTTGATTTGTTGACAATATTTAAATTATTTAATGGTTATATTTTTTAAGTTATATATTAGGTGTGGGCTCTTGGGTTTGTAGAGGTAGAGGGTGGAAAGTGTTTTAAGTTATGAATAATTAGTACTTAATTTATTATTAATTATAATGTTATTAATTGTATTACATTTATTTATTTTAGCTATTGTGTGGGCTGGTAGGGTGGTGGGGGTATAGTGTGGCAATTTAATTAAGTAATAAATAAGTGACAATTTGTTGGTAAAACAGTCAAATTCATTTTAAGAGTTTCATATTTGTTTTAAAATAATAGGGTTAAGTTTCATATATGTTATGTTTTTGAACTGAAATACTTTCCTAAATGGGAATAGTAATTGTTACCCCTCCGAACTTCAGTACATTCCCTTCTGTTGCACAGACTGGAGAGGGAATAGTAAATGTTACCCTTTTAGAGACCAACACGTGTCCTACTGTTGTAAAGACTGGGGTGGGAATTGTAAATATTATCCCCACCCCCCGGAGTCACATGCTTTCCCTACTGTTCTACAGACTGGAGTGGGAATAGTAAATGTAACCCCTTCAGAGTCCAACGCTTTCCCTACTGTTGCACAGACTGGAGTGAGAATAGTACATTTGACCACTCCAAAGTCCAATGCTTTCTCCACTGTTGCACAGACTGGAGTGGAAATAGTAATTGTTACCTCTCCGGAGTGAAAATACTTCCCAACTGTTGAACACACTGGAGTGGGAATAGTACATTTTACACCTTCAGAGTCCAGCGCTTTCCCTACTGCTGCACAGACTGGAGTGGGTATAGTAAATATTATTATTTGTTTAATTTTATAATAATTGAATATAGATCACAGTATGATCCATGGACACAGGGCTGAACTTGACAGTGGTGCTGATTGTACTCCGGGAGCCCTAAAAGTCCACCAACCATCCCCACAGTCAAAAAATTACCAGAAAACTCCGGGATACTTCAAATGTTTATTCCTGCAGTGATACCTCGTACCAATGCGTTTCTGCTGTTGCCCTGTTCACGGTATTGCATGAGAGCCGCCATGCTCTTTTTCATAAACATTGTAATTACAAACAACGTAGGACAATTGACATGTTTGATGTCAGGAGAGCAGTGCGAAAGCAAGCGCCATCTTGGCATGTGTGTGTTCTAAATACTGCGTGAGTGTGATTACTCTTGCTGTTAATGTTGCTATCCACATATACAATTGATGAACACAAAGTGTTGAATACATTTAAATGCCGTCATATTCCAGCATTTGTTAGTTCATAATAATATTTACTTATAGTTCTTTGATAAATAGATTTCTCATTTGCATGACCGATATGCCTGGTTTGTAATTAAAACTTATCATACCGAACTCAAACCACGTCCATGAGGCATACTGCTTCATTAATATAGGACGGTCTCCAACCCGTAACCACTGTGTGCTTCTTTGGCATATATATCTCAGTGCATGTATATGAAAAACTTTATTTTTCTGATTTGCCAAGCACTTGTGTTATTTGGTATGATGCAGCTCGCTAATTTACAAGCAATTTTGGGTCCGATCATTTTCATCTGTTATCTGCTGTACCAACTTGCTCCTTCACATTAACAAGGAACAAGATTATCCTACCCGTACGGCTGTAGTTTGCTTGCCAGCCAGAAGACTCTACTGGTGTCCCGCCTAAGTGGGCTACTCTCTGGATGTAATCACATTAATAAGCTTTCTACCATGTTGATCATCATAATGCTGCACTGATGATCTTTGTACTCTCCATGATCAAAAAGTGCTCTGGACCTGTGTGCATACAATAAAACATAAAAAATAACATTAAATGTATATTCAAGTTGATATAGATAAATCATCTTTTAACTACAGTGTTACATATAATCAAAACCAATGGGGAGAGGGTGAAAAAGCAAAGAGACATAAAGGAACTAAAAGTGAAGATTTTAGGCCCTTATTGTGCCCCCAAGGTCCTTAGACAAACGTAATACCAGAAAACGGGTTACCATTAGTAGTGTAATTGGGGCTCCACTAATAGAAACCCATCTGTATCCCTTCCTCTAAATGGGGTTTATGAACTGCAGGGTATGGACGGTGGGAAGATGGATGCCTTTTGTCCCTCTAAACCTCCATCAAACCATAAATGAGGCCTTATGATTCTATCGGTTGCGGATAACAATTTCATTGATGTGTCAAAGAAGGAACATTCTGTGTTTCAAATTACATTTTCCACTTTAAAAGTTATAAAAGAGGATTCACCATCTCTTAGGTAGGGAAAAATTCAAATGAGAGTTTTGTTCAACTCTACTGGACATCACAGATAGTCAAGAAGTATTTTTAATTCATATAACCTCACAGTGTTTGGAAGTTCTTTGTGAACAGAATGTACATATTACTGTCTGTTCAACATTTGAAATCTACACCATTATCTATAGCTGAAATTCCACTTATGTTGCTGGTACATTTTATCATTTCCTTGCTCATCACATCTTTCCATCGCAAGGAAAGAATCTTCTCTCTGGGATGGTATCAACTTATACATAGCATGTACCTCCTATGAAAATGGCAAGTACCTTATGCTTGCTCTTTGATAAGTTGGCAACATTGATTAAAATTTGAATGCAGTAAGATGTTTATCTAACAGCAGCATGTTGTTGACCTGACCACTTTTCAGTCTACAGCTTAATTTGACCACGTCCTAAGCCTTTCTACATACGGTGACTTTTGGATAAATCCTCTCTTCTGTGCTCCATGTCTACAACACCACAGGTGTGACCATGACTTTTAGTAATGTTGGCACTGACTATTTTATTATTTCACAGTGACCTTCGGAACTATAGCAAGCATCCAGAAGTCCTTTGGCTCGCACTTTCAACCTGATTTTCTCCTGATATTATTAATTGCAGGTCTTGTTTTCCTCGTCATCATGATTTTGGTAATGATTGTGCCATACCCAAGTGAACTATGGTGCTGTGGTGCTTCCACTTTCTTTGCTCTCTGGCAACTTTGAGAACCATACTCTTCCATAAGCTGGTACCTTTCGTAGCCCCTCCACTCCAACAGGACTTCATCATTGTCTCGCTCAACAGACCACTGACCTCAGCTTCTTGAACCAGCTTTTGTACCTTCTTTTGAATCTATTTGCCTTGTGGAATAGGTGCTTTGGCTTTTTGCTCCCTTTTCAGCTTCAACTAAGTGGAATTAGATAGGCAATTGTGACTGCAAAAGCATGTATTTCCATATACGCTCACTCGTCCCAGTAGTGTCACGTGAACATCATTACTTTTTATGTATGAGGCCGATATGACCTCTGAGTTGCAATTAATAACCGTGATTTCAACCCATGACCTATTCTCATACTTGTAGGACATCGCATAAGGCCTAAATATACAATGCACTAATATGCTTCACTCCCTAGTCAGGCAGTTACACACAGAGACACAAACATGCTCGTTCTCGCACATTCTGTCACACACACGCACAATTATAAACTCTCACTCATATAGAAAACCACAACAGTCACATGTGCACACATGTATACAGTTATTACTAACTCTGAGTCCCTACTTTTCTCACATCTCATCACTAGTCTACAAGACAATTGCAGAGATCTTGGCTCGTGGCCCTTCAATGGTATCCAGCTGCTTGTGGTTCAGTTAAGGTTGCAACCGGTGGCACGTGGCGGGAGCTGCAGGAACATGTCACTGAGCCACGTGGAGCTAGGCCTCATCCCTTCCAGGAAACAGAAAGCTGAGCTGGCAGCCCTCTCCATCCGGGCCTGAGGATGCCTATGACGAATTTGCTGGGCGCAGGTGGCAAGTGAGAGGTAATAAACAGAGAGGGAAAGGCTGCAGTGGAACAACAGGAAAGGCTGTGGCCAAGTGCTGAAAACTATGACTGCTTTGTGCTCAAGGAAACATGCTTTCTCAGTCTGACCCATGGCAAAACTGCTACTTTTTCCTGTCCTCACCTCTATTTCCCAACAACATACTGGGCATGCATGTTTGAAGACAAATTAAATATGGGGGAGGGGTGTGTGTCTGTGTGCGCATACACGTGTGTAATGGCGATCAGAGCAGACTACCAATAACATCCCCCACCATCCAGGGCAGGGACACAGGATGATCGCACATAATCGCCACACGTCATTATCTATACTGTGTACAAACCGCTTCTCTATGCTCAGTCCCAGCATCTCTCAAAGCAAAGTTTGTTCTAAGAAGTGTCATGTCTGTAAAAGTAACCAGTTTGTTACTTATGTTAGTTTGATTGAATATGTGAAGTTATCAGCTAAACATTCCACCTTTCAACTGTGTCTTTGAGGTGCACATTTGGTCACTGTCAACATAGTTCATTCTCACAATGCAGTGTTAGTAAAAGAGCAACCTTTTAGACTAATAGGGAATACTTAATATGAGGCCTCCTACAATTTTAACTCAGTTGCATCCAATGAAAGCAATGTGATAATGTTACAGACACCAACAACTGACCCCTATTCCTTGGATTCAAATATATCGGATGTTTGGCAGCCATCTCCATTGACAATTACCAACAGCTTGTGTCCATTACGGTTATGTTTCTTCTGTCCCTCCCATTAATCCTGATATCTTCAGGCATGTTACAACTTCAGGAACCCCCACAGGTCCCCTTGCTACAGTATGATTAGTTGCTCAGCTTCCTAATTTTCCATCACTGTGGCCAATTCTGGAATTAAAATAGCCACAACCATTAAACTTGACATGACCTCTGTGTGCAGATCACTTAAGTTGTCCAAACCTGTTGGTGTTCCAGAAAAGACAGCTCTCTTGTTGGAACCTTTTCAAAGGGGATTGGAAATATTTATGATCATACAATCCAAAAAGTGTTTACATCAGCACAGCAAACGTTGGATAGGTTCTCCTTGGCTTGGAACATTCTTTCAAGTTTTTCTTCCCAGTTAACAAGCTTTGGAAAGAAATTAACTCCTTTCCTCGACTCGTATTAGGATATTTATGAAGGATAGAAATTTACATCTGCACCTATTACACTGAGTTGTATGTCAGATCCAAACCACAATAGCATCTTTACAGCGCATTCCTTTACCAAGCAAGTCAGTACAACGACTTGCCTTAGGGAAAGTGTTGGAGTTGGAATAATATAATTTACTATTCCAACTCCAGTCTGCGCAACAGTAGGGAAAGTGTTGGACTTAAAGTCCAACATCAGTCCCACAAAGCTTTACTTAAGGCAAGTCGTGGTAATGACTTGCGTGGTTAAGGAATGCATTGTAAGGATGCATTGGTGGTTCAGACCATGTTGTTAAGGCAGTTTGGTTCGAGCCACGTTGAAAAGGCTGTTTCCCATTACACTGTCTCAATGCAGCCCTGACTGTTGTGTGAAAGGGTTTCTTGAATGTATTAATGCATGTTAATATTTTGAGGCATGTTATTTCTCACATTGTTTATTTCATTAATTATCTATTTCACATTATCTATTTCATTAATTGAGCAAAGCACACAAAGTTGGGGCACTTCCATTTCCACTTCATTCCTTATAGGTCCAGTTAATCCTAGCATTTTAAATGCAAATACAGTTCTCAACTTTAAGATAAATATCATACAAAATGCTTGTAAATTTGTGGGGGAAAAAGAATCGTTGTCATATTTTTTCCCATATAATTAGTGGGAGTGGATATATGTGTGCACATCATTTTCTTGATACAGGAGCAGTTTGAACACAGAACATGCATGTGATATGAGAATTACATCATTACTTGTTTGTAATATGTCCATAAGTCCAGCAGATGTGTGCCTGCCACTACTGGTTTAATGGCTTCCTTCTCTTCTGCAACCTCACCCACGGGAGCAGAGAGCCTTGTGCAGGCTTTCTTTCTCCTTTTTCAGCAAAACAGTTTTGCATGCTGGCATCGGTCCCACTGACTCTTGTGGTCTCCTGGTGACACAAGAGGCTGTAACAGGAGATGATGTGCATCCCGACACCAGCCTGCTGCCTCCTGCTCTCAGAAGGGGACATGTACTCTGCTACAGATGACTCCCACACCTGTCAGTGACAATATACATGATGCACTCTGGCCCCTCCCACAGACTCTCAGTGGCCCAGTAAAAAAATGCAGCAGCTTCACCATGTTCCCACCCACTTCTCAATGATAAGAACTTGTGCAAGGCCCATAAGAGGCTATGATACACAGTAAACAACGCATCCCCAACATATTCTAACTGTACAATTAAAAGGATATTGCAAATCAAAACAAGCTTTTTAAGGTCACTGGCTCCTCAGTCTTTATTTATGGTCATGAAACTCCCATAGTTTGCAATATCCTAATAATATACAACAAAGAGCATATATTTTCATATATATAAAATACAAAAACCTTAAATAGCTGTATAAATCCCTACTTAATTTTCAAGTTATAGACTAGTTGTGGCTTTACTAGTCAACTGTAGGTATATAGCTCATCTAGTTTAATTAAACTAATACATCTGAGTTGTGACATCACAATTCCTGTTGCCAGTGACATTGTTTGGCTATCTTCAGGGGGTACAATGATGCTATGGACCTAGACCTCTGCCTTTCTGCCTTTTAGAAGAATGAAGGCCAATTCCCATCATATCCATGAACCGTGTCTTTTTGGTGGCATAAAATTAATCCATATCATACACTGTAGGTCCAATGGCGTCTGCAGTCGTTTTGTACCTATTGTTTCTAAACATTTACTTAATGAAGAAAAATTCTGCAATAGTGCGCTACTGTTGTTGTTATTCTCTGTATCCAAAATGGCTGTCCCAGAAGTGGAATATTAATTGTCTTCTCAGAGGAGCACAACCTTATGTTGTGTGACATTTACCTGCAAACAGTGGAATAAACAGTAGCCCAATCCTGTATCGAATAGACAGTTGCCACATTTCACCCTTCTATGAATTCACTGATTTTCCCATCTGTAACAAGAGTGATCTAAAGAGGAATAAAAGGAATTCCTGCAGCCAAGAATGATCTATTTAAGCAAACATTTAGTGTATCAGTCATGTTCACTTAAATAATAGAAACCTTAGTGGTTTAAATTAAATGTATTAATCCGATTCCTGTACTTTATTTCCTAAACCATCTAATTCACATTACTTCCACCATCCCAGAATTATCAAGACCATTGGTAACTTTAATTTCGGAGGAGAGAAATAGCGCAGATTATTCAAATCTACTCATAATGTGCGCCTTGATGAGTCAAAGGGCTGATTACTATGTGAAATTACCTTCCATCACATTAGAAGATGTATTTGTTTTTTAATAAACCCAATAAAAAGTTGTTGAGTGGAATGACCTGCATGTCACTGAGTTAATATGTCATTATGAGAATGTGGAATTTTGCTGTTGCCAGGTGAGCATCTTCGAATGTGTGTGTTCTTTAACGGTGTGAAGCCGACTGGTGTTGGAGGTGCTTTGTTCTCCTCACCGGTGGGTTTTATATGTTTAACTCAAATAAACATTTTTTCATCCACCCATAGACCAACAACTCGTTTTTACATAGGCGACGACTGGGAAGAATGGTGCCCAACTTCCCACTGTGAAGGAAGAACTGGAGACTGCTCTGCACATCGTGGCTGAAGCGTAACTTATCTTGTTGTTTAAATCACAAGGAATCTACAGGATCTACACGCTACTATATGCCCACAGGCGCACCACTGCTGTTTCTTCAACTTTAAACTATATTCAAGGTACTGGTTCTTACTTGGCTGCATGGTGGGGATAGTTAGCAGTTTGAGTTGCTATCGATACGCGACCCATTCTGTGTGACTCGCACTGCTGATTCTGAGGACACGTACGACTCATCCTGAATGACTCGCGCTGCTTCCAGCTCACTTCTGTAGTCCTACACGTCACACGCTTACGTCAAGCGCCACCACAATAAGGCCAAAGTCCTGGAGAAACATCGCGTCAGCAAAAATGTGCGTGATGGCCATTTTGAATCTGCCGAAGGTTTACACTCCGATCAGCTAGTCGGGCAGCTCTTTATCGCGCAGTACAACGCACAGTGTATCAGTGATGTACACACTTGGATCGGTGTGTGTATTATTTAACCAGTGATGTGCACACTTTTACTCCTCATTCTTTTTCTTCATGCTCAAGCACAGTGATGTGCACACTCTATCCTAAGTGTGTGTTTGTATCAGTGATGCGCAAACTCTGAAGATTTTCATTTAAATTCAAGCCTGTCTTGTGTTACATATTGGTGATACACACACCTGAGTCTGACTGAGACCTTTTCTCTTTGGTATTTTCTGGAGTGTTTTTTATTTGTTGCTTTATCATCTGCAATCGTTTAACTTAGCCGCTAGTGTTTGTTCGCAATTTGTGTTCAATTGCAGTTGAATTGACATGGGTATTGATGTTTAACCAACCATCAATATTTTTGGCTGTAGCTGGGAAACCAGCATTGATCTGGAAAAAATGGTATAAAACCTTTGAGAATTACCTTATTGCTGTTGATGGGAAAATGTTTTGTGCGGAGAGGAAAAAGCATGTTTGTTCACTTACTTAGGTTCAGCAGCTATTGAAATATTTGAAAATGTGCCTGCTGTAGCAGCACCTGCGGATGCAGGTGACACTTGGGACATATTTAAAGAGGCTGTTGCTAGATTAAAAAAACAGTTTACAGTTGAACCTAATGTTTTAATAGAACAGCATGCTTTTCATCGGAGGAGGCAGTCTGGGGAAGAGACTGTTGAAGAGTATGTTACAGGGTTATGAGTACTTGCAGCTAATTGCGAGTTTGCATCCAATGTGGACATCTGCATAAGGGACCAATTTGTATTTAATTGCGAATCTAACAAAATACAAGAAAGGTTATTGGCCAGTTGTAATCCCATGCTAACTGAAGTTTTAGATATAGCCAAGAGAATAGAAAGATCTTTTCAATCCTCTAAAGTATTGTCTTCAGAAGAAGGCAATGCCAATAGTCTGGTGTGTGCAATTCAAGTAGAGAAGAAAACGGTTAGATATAATGTGTTGTTAGGACTAATAAGTCCTATTGCTATAAATGCTGATACAGGTTGCTTCTTGTGAAAAGCGCAGAGTGCCCATCCACCAAAAGAAAGTGCAACAAATGCAATAAATGTGGTCATTTCCAAAGTGTGTGCAGAAGTGTAAAGAGTGGAGCAAGTGTATGTGTGAATGCCATCAGTGAAGTGAATGACAATTTACAGAATTTGATTCTCACATTGGATGATCCCCTGGTTTGCTTTGATGTGAATGCGGTGGGTGTAGGATTTAAGGCACCTTTAGGGGAAGTACACATTGGGAATGTCAGGTTGGCGGTGACAGCGGACTCGGATTCCCCTATTACTATTGTATCTGATGTCACTTTTGAAGAAAAATGGATAGGTATGCAGTTAAAAGTCAATGATGTCAACCCTAAAGCTTTTGCCAAATTTGACATTGAAATGTTGGGCTACTTTGAAAACAATTTGGATTTCCAAGGGCACAACATTTTTGTGAAAATAGACTTTGCAGTTAATGGGAAAAACATTGTAGGATGGAATGATCTAGGCAAACTGGGCATAACGGTGTGTCTGGCACTGATTGTCCTATGGTCTTACAAGATATTTCTGTGAATCAAATTGGAATCCAAAACTCTAGAACTGATAATATCATAGCCAAGCATAATGCTGTGTTTACAGACAAAGTGGGGCAAGTGAGGGTTTTTTCTCATCACATTAAAATAAAAAAGGGTGCCACACCTGTTCGACACAAAGTTCGTATGGTACCGTTAGGGGTTCATCAAAGGCTCAAAGCACACCTTGATACCTTGTGTGCTGAAGGGATTATTGAACCCGCTAACAGCTTCGAATGGGTTTCGGCTATTGTAATTGCACTCAAGAAAAATGGGGATTTACGGCTGTGCGTGGACTTGAGATGACTGAGTAAGAATATTGTTATTGACAGTCACCCCTACCCAGGATACAGGAATTACTGGAGGCTCTCAATGATGCGAAGTATTTTTCTATAATCAACCTCAAGTCGGCATATCATCAAGTAATGCTGGATGATGATTCTTGGGATTTGACAGCTTTTGTCAGTCTCTTTGGTGTATATAGATTGTTGAGAATGCCATTCGGGCTAGCCTCTGCCGCTAGCATTTTTCAGAAGCTGGTGGATGTGTTGTTTCAGAACATGGTGGAGTACAGGCTTTCCAGGAGGATATACTCATTTTCGCAAAGTCCCATGAGGAACACGATAAGTTCTTGGATACGGTACTTACTACATTGGAAACCAGAGGTATGACAGTTAGCAGAGAAAAATGCAAGCTTTTTGTGAAGGAAATTGATTACTTGGGGCCCAAAATTTCAAGTGACGGTATTTCTCCTAAAGCTGATTTAGTCAGCGCTTTGAACAATGCCATCAAACCTTAGGACCAGGACTCCCTGAGATCCTTTTTGGGACTTGGAGAGTACTACTTCAGATTTGTTCAAGGATATGCTGTGGTTCTAGAGCCTTTAAGGCAACTTCTTAGGAAGGGTGTTTCTTTTATGTGGATGGAGGAACATGATGCAGCCTTAGAGAAAGTCAAAGCACTTATTTCACAAGCACCTACCCTCAAAACGCTTGATCCTAATGGTAAATCTTTTGTGACTATTGATGCCAGTTCAATTGGGTTGGGAGCTGTTTTCAGTCAGTTTGTGGATGGTAAGGAAAGAACGGTCTCCTTTATATCCAGAGCATTGAGGGGTGCAGAGTTACACTACATCACCATTGAGAGGGAAGCGCTGGCGTGTATCTGGGCTGTGGAAAAATGTAAGAAATTTTTGTGGGGAAAGCTTTTTATGTTGATCACTGTTCACAAGCTATTAGTGTACATGATGGATGGTGTGCGGTCTGGCAAGGCTTCTTTAAGGCTTATACGGCTCATTGCCAGGCTACAAGAGTTAAACTTTGAGACACAGCATATCTCTGGAGGGAAAAATGTGACAGCCGATTGCTTATCTAGGTTACCATCCGGAAGTATGAGTGAGGAAAAAATTGTTGACCAGCACAAATGTTTAGTTGGTGTGGAGGATGTCTTGCACAATTGCAATGGTAAGATTTCAGAAGCCAAGTAGATTACGTGTTCTGAAGAGGATGTATTGCTGAATAAAGTCAAGCAGTATCTTGTCTAAGGATGGCCACCTAGTTGGATGCAGGGTTGCAAAGTTATGCTCAGGTGTCTAGTGAACTTAGTATTGAGAGCGGCATACTAGTTAGGCATAATTTGTTTGTTCTTACTGTGGGTCTTAGGTCTAAACTCATTGAGTTGGCCCATTATGGTCATCCTGGTGTATATGACACCAAAAGGTAACTCAAGAAGTATTATTGGTGGCCTGGATTGGATGCCTGTGTGTAAAGGTTTGTGGATGCTTGTTCAATGTGTTTGCAGTCAGACACACATTGGAAGGTCTCATGTGAGCCTGTTGGTCTACACGATGGTCTTCAAAGTCCCTGGGAGAAGGTATCCATCGACTTTTCAGGACCTTACGAAATTATAGGCAGACAGCACAGATTTTTGATAGTGCTTGTGGATAATTTTTTCAAGTGGATCTATCATACTTTTGTAGAGAATCCTAACACTGATGAAGTCATTAAAGTTTTGGAAAGTGTTTTTCCAATTGAAGGTTTTCCCAAATTACTTATGGCTGACAATGGTGTTCAGTTTATTTCTTCAAAGATGGTACAATTTCTTAAGAAATGTGGGGGCAGATTAATGTTAGACTTGCGCCACTTTTACGCCGCCGTTGCGTCACTTTTGTGAAGCAGCGGCGGCGTAAACCCTGCGCCACGTTGCGCCCTATTTACATCGTGACGCATCTATGGAGATGCGTCACGGTGTAAAGCCCTGCGCCACATTAAACCTGCGTCAGGTTTAATGTATGCAGGGAGGGCGTTCCATCGGAAAAAGCCTCGGAAAAGTGACGCAGTGAAATCTACAAGATTTCACTCAGTCACTTTTCCGACGCTGCTGCGTCAAAACCTTGCGCCTGCTTGAAGCCGGAGTAAGGCATGACGCAGCATGTTAGGTATGGGCAGCCCCTAAACATTGCTGGAGTTGCGTCGTGCTTGCGACACAACTCCAGCAATGCGCCGCCCTTACACCATCAAATGCGTCACGCATCTGTTTATCCTTGCGCCACGATGCGCTGCATTGTAAATGCGGCGCATCTGTGGTGGCGCAAGGGTAAACTTGCGTGACGCATCTTTCCTGGCGCATCCCTGCTGATTTGCTGGGATGCGCCAGGAAACATAAATCTGCCTAGTGGTATTTAGGCTGAAAGAGCTCCTTTATATTGTGCCAAAGCAAATTGTCAGGTGGAAAGGGCCAACAGATTTATTAAGGATGGCATACAAGCTGCTCTTGAAAACAATGTGTTTAATTTTCTGAAAGAAAAGCTGTGGTCTTATCATACCACACCCCATTCAGTGACTGGAGAATCTCCTTATTACTTGATGAGAGGGAGAAAGCGTTGTACCTTTTTATCTCCTTGTTTTGACACCAGTGTTCACAACGATTTTGAGAATGTTGTAGATAAAGTCAAGAAGAATTTAAATGAAGCTATATTGAAAAACAAAGAATATCATGATGCTTTGCACAGAACCAAATCCAAGATGATTGGTGCAGGTGACTGGATTTGTATCATAAAGCCTTGTTTACCACGTTAAGGGTACCTCTAAGTTTTCTGTACCTCTACAAGTTATTAAAGTATCAGGCAGTGCTGTGCTTTTACACAATTGAGGTAGGTGTAACAAAAGCTCCATAATTGTGTTAAAACCTGGTAGGGAAAGAATGTTTAATGAGTTGAATTCTGATGATTAGTTTTTTGATCTGGATGCTTTAAATGAGAAACTTGTAGAGGTGAGTGTGGTGAACTGCCTGTTCGTTGTATGACAAATTCTGCTGTAGATACCCAGCAGACCATTGTGTCCTCTGACTCTAATGTAAGTGTGCCTCCATAGTCATCTGATTCCAGTGCTAATACCCATGAAACTGTTGTGTCCCCTAATTTCAATGTCCCTGATAGTTCTCTTTGCTCTAAGGCATCTGTGCAGGAAGGAGATGGCACTTCAGTTCAATCGAAAAGGGTTGTTAAATGACCTATGAAATTGGAAGACTTCATTTTAATTTATTGTTGCTGATTTTCTTTCTTATTTTAGTGTCCCTTCTCTTCTCTTTCCTTTGCCTTTTTGCTTATGTTGGATTATATATTTTTTATATATTAAAAAAGAAAAAAAGAGACATGTTGAGTGGAATGACATGCACGTCATTGAGTTAATATGTCATTATAAGAATGTGGAATCTTGCTGTTGCCAGGTGAGCATCTTGGAATGTGTGTGTTCTTTAACGGTATGGAGCTGACTGGTGCTGGAGATGCTCTGCTCTCCTCACCGGTGGATTTTATATGTTTAACTCAAATAAACATTTATTGTTCGTTTGTAAATACATATGTTATGAAGCTTTGGCCTTTCATTGTATATATTTTGATTTATTGTATTGTTTTGAGATTTTCACTTTTGTAATTTACCAGGGAGTGGAGCGATTTTGCCTGTGAGACTTAGGGGCTCATTACGATGGCGTGCTGACCTGGTCCACTCGCCACCGTAATGGTGATTGGGTCCCAAATATACGATTATGATGGGACCGCCACCACTGTGGTCGGATTCGCACCTTTAACATTGCGCCGGTGGCTGCTGACAGCAGCACTGCCGCGATGTCAAAAAGAGCATGTTGTGCATTTCACTGCACTACGTGGCAGGCACTACACTGTGCCTGCCACTTGGTGCAGTGAAATGTATGGGGGTGCCCAGTGCACCAACACCTACCCCCAACACAAGGGGGGCCCGCAACAGGCCCCTGAAGACACTCTCCGCCAGCCTTTCAATGGTGTTTCAACCGCCACGGAAAGGCTGGATTCCGCCGGCATCATAATTGTGCCGGCAGAGCATGCTAGGCTCCGCCGCCATTGTGAGCATGCTGACCGCTCCGCCAGACAATCATGACAATTGGTACAGGCGGAAAAGTGGCAGACAGACTTTCGATCCACCGTGATACCCACCGCCATCATAATGTGGCGGTGGGTAAATCTCATGACGATGGCGGAACGATCGCCACCACCGGCCCAGCAGTGGCTATTTTTCCGCCATTGTAATGAGCCCCTTAGTTTTGGGCACAGAGTCTGGCAAGTCTTATGGATACTGGCAAGTTCCTCTATGGTGGGTGCTTGTTTTCTCCATCTCCTGTCTCCTACCTTTTGTTTCACAGTAATTCAGTGAAAGTTGTTTCCACAAAAAACAAAGTTATGCATTCAGAAATATTAAACAAGGTGTAGCATATTCTTTTTCTAGATAATAGGTTTCCCTTGGCTTAGAAAACCCTTCCATCATTCATGCCATCACGAGGAGATAGAAGGAGCAGTTGCTTCACAGCTGGGGATTTGCTGCTGCAGAGTCTGGGGCGGATCCTCAGTTATGATGGAGGAGCATCGCTCCACTGTTGGAAGCAGCAGAGCAAAACCGTAAAATAAAATGATAATAAAGCAAATAATAAAACTTATTTATTATCATTTTATTTTACCTGTGGTAGCTGGCAGCTGGGTCTTGGGGGTGGGGCCATCAGCTGCAGGCGTGGTGGGCACAGGGTACTGCTGTCAGCACTCATGTCGGGTTTGCCGTCTGTCTCAGGACAGCCAAACTGATATGCACACTGACATCTCCCAAACCTGATCTGCATTTCCAGGTGGAGAAAACAGCAGACACAGGCTTCCAGCCCACTTTGGAGTGGAAAACAAGCCCGCTCAGGACAATCCTAGTGCTTCTTAAGACGTGCTGGGATTGACCGTAGGGGAATATGGGAGCCTGTGCTCATGAGGACTGTAGTTCCTGGAGCACGAGGCAAGACGTGGGAACAGAGGATGACAGAGGCGGCGACCGGCAGCATGAAGTGAAGTGTACTTTTTTTCCTCCATACTTCCCCTGCGAAACCTCTCCACTTCGTATCAGCTGCAGCCGCCACTGTGCAGAATGCAGAAAAAGCAGGGCCAAAGACCTGCCAACTGTTGCTCATTCTCTACCATATAAGTTAGCCAGGGATAGACTACTATAAAACATCACCCTAGGCACAACAATTGTGTGTGGATTTGGCCAAATCCTTCCGATGCACCCATTGACTGCTGTGCCTGGCTAAAGGCTGTGTGTAGTGAGCTTTGTGACATGAGGATTGGGTGCAGAGTATGGCCCATGGTGCTTGACTTAGGGACTCGGCGTGGGCAAAGGCCACGCCTTCCACCCATTTGCGAATGAGAATGACTGTTGGACATGATCAGGGGAATGAGCAGAGGTGTATGCCTGGGGCAGTTTTAACCAGAAACTAATCAACGTGCTGAATACTTTTTCTTTTGGTGTTTTCTTACTCCTTATGTTTTCCTTCTTTTCTACTAAATTGTTTTGCCATTTTTATCTGTTTTTTTTTTTTACATTTAGGCAGTTTTAGTGTTCTAAAATATTTTATCCACAGTTTTTCTAATGGAAGCTTGTTGCTTAGCCCACAAGTTTGCCAGGGCGGAATTACCTTTTTTCCATCCACGGTACATGGATGGAAAACTGTGAGCAATTGAACTATTTCCGCAGCCGTGGACTGGTAAAAAGGGAAGGATGCAGGTGAAATGCCTGGCAAAATAACAATTTCTTGTTCCAGGCACTGAGAAAGGCAAGGATAAAGGAATCCTTGTGCCACCCAGCACTGTTGGGCTGGCGATCATGATTAAATGAATGTTAACTTCATTAAGTTTATGACAATGGCCGGGCTCTGTCTGTGCTCTTCAAAAGAACTTCCCCATCCAGGAAGCTTGAATGTGGGGCTAACTGCTGGGAAGATCCTGCAGGCAGACTTCCCTGCTGGGGGAGTGCTGAAGAGCATTGGGATGGACTGCCAGTGTATGTATGTTATTGGTAACTGCTAATGCATTAAAGCAAATATATTGCCTGGCCCTTCATAACGCAGTTAGCATTAAGGGTAATACACTGGCTCGCACCTCACAGTGCTTCAAAAATCAACTGTGCTTTTGGGGGGGGGGGGTATGGTCAAATTAAGCTTTGTTGGAGGGAGGGATTAAAAACAGGAGAAATTCCCATGTTTCACCTTCTGTGCAGGAATTATGTTCACCCTTACCCACAACTACCTAGGATAAGCAAAGGATTCCTCACTGAAAGCAACTTTTCATTTTAAGCATCAGATAGTTTCACTTTATGAGAGCTCAGCCACAGCTCACATCAAGACACAGGTCACTCTCTCCCACCCCTAAGCCCCCAGGTATCAATCTAACTTCACATAGATGTCATGTGTGAAAGCATGAGTTGTGCATAAAGGGGGGCACACGACAGAAGGTGGCACACATTGGTTAAAAAAAGGCAAATGTTATAGATGGGTTCTCAAAACCTTTTTTTCCAGATCTTCCATTAGCAACTTCAGTAAATGTAAAAGGCATGCATCACTTGATCAGATTTGTTGTTCCAGGCTAGGTGAATCTTGAATTACCAACTTTTGAGAAGAAAAAAAAACATTACTGTGCCATACTGACAGGTATTGGGTAGTTCCAGAAACAGTGAACTGAAATCGCAACCAGAAGGCCTAGTTGATTCCAGAATCACTCTCGCTGGTAATAGGAACAGAGAATTAGAATCAGGTCATTGCGTGGATTAAGGAAAGAAGGGGAATCAAGTGTCCAGACATCCCGAGTCCGGACCTGTAGGGAGCATTCAAAACTTAGTCACATTGCCATAGTATACTTGTCCACCTCTATTCTTCTATGACTGCCTAGAACAATCCCCATTGTGGTATTCCTGTAGATAGTTTGTTTTGTGCTTCAGTTGATAGGGCACCTCTGGCATATGGTATTACTAAGGGACTTGGACCAAGAGAACACATTTTTTCAAATTGTATTCATACTGACTAACCTGAGGACCTCATGCCATATGTCTCTTCCAAGCTTTCAATTCTGCATTAGTAAGTAATCTTGAGTTCTGAAATAGGTGCGTGCATGTTCTGCACCACATATCGTTAGTTCAGTTAGTTCCATACTGCATACTTTCAGTTCAGCATTAGTTTCATACCATTAATTTCACAGGTAAATGGTGTATTCAGTGTTATGTCACATCTGTGTTTGTTCACTTAGGTTTTACCAAGGATATAGGACTTCCCTGAAAAAAGTAGTACCTACTGAGGAAGGATAGAACCATTGCAAAGCCTAGAAAAAGACCAGTCTGGAGCCAGGAGTTTCTAAAGAGACTGGGAAACAGCAGCCTGCCCAGATGCTGGCTGGAAAGAACGAGACTTGATGTTGCTGAAAAATGTGAGATAATTCTGTTAGGTTATTGCCCACGAATGTGGAGCACTGTAAGAAATCAGATTATTAATTGGGGTGGCTGACTACCTACCTTAAGGAATAATATGGAATAATCCCAACCCTTGTCAAGGTAAACCATTTAAGTCACTAAATTAACCCGAGCTCAACCATCTTATAGATATGGCACAGAGCAGACCGGCCTAACCTAAGACAATGTGTAAAGTATTTAGGCAGTACCAAAACAGTAATGAAGTTGAAATTCAGAACAGCAAAAATCCCAATTTGTACTAGACACACAGAGTGAAATTCAATAAACAAAATGACACCAAAATGACAACAATCCAATAAGCTAAAACAGAGATATATATTTTTTTAATTTTAAGAGGGAATAGCGCCAAGAAGTATAAAGTGCCAATGATAGTCAATAGTTGTGGTAGACCATGACCTGTGCACAATTTGAGGTTGGCCATGATGGAGCACGGGTCTGATACACCAACCAGGTTCGACCTGTTCAAAGATTTTACCTTCTGGTTTAGTGCCTGATTTAGATTTCATCCCATGAGATTTACAAGCACTCTGTTGCCCTGACAGAGTACCCACCGGCCAAATTTAGAGATGTCCACTGGCCCAGCAGACAACTCTTGCATTGGCGTTCCTGTCAATGCATTGAAAGTTTGACAAATGGCAGTCATATGTCAAACATTTAATTTGTTATATTTTCAAAAACAAAACGCCAAAGTAGGTTTTTCTTTTTTATGACTCCCTCATCCTGGGATATTTCTCCCATGACATGGGGGTCATTTACAAGTTTTCACTGCCCCTTAGTTCCAAGTTTTACCTGGGGGTCACAGACAGTAAAAACGGACAATTTGACCACCCACTCTAAATCAAGTGGGCAGTCAAATGGCAAAACCTCTGATGACCCTTACTCCGTCTGCCCGTTGTAGGTGTATGTCAGCAGTGGAGGAGGATTAGACTCCACAAATGACATTCTTCAGTTCCAATGGACTCTAAATGAGGTGGGAAGAACTTCAGTTTGGCAGAGAAGGTACTCCATTGCCTTTGCGATGGAGTACCCTTGCCACCAAGCTCTAAATCAGGCACTTAGTCCTTTAAGTCCCAATCCACCAAAGGAGTACACTTCTACTGCCCCGCCCAGGACATCAGTGGAGGAACTCAGAGTCTCACAGGGTGCCAGGTAGAGGCCAACAGCAGTGTCCCGTCCAGGTCCAGTTGCCACTGGTCAGCAGGGCAGTTGTAAGAAAGGCCTCTTGTAGCTTGTTTAATCCCTGTAGCTTGAACAGGAGGTCAGTCTTATGACCCGTGGAGCCCATTTCTTTGTCCTGCATGCAAGAGAGAGCAGCTGCAGTCCTTCAAGGCTCTTCTCAGGTCACAGATATCAAGTCCTTTAATTCTTCCACAGGTCCAGTACTGTTCTCCAGGGGGTACCTGGAGTTGCCACTTTTATATCTGTCACAAGCACAAGCTGGTGGGTAGGAATGACTCCTGGGCACATTTATTGCAATGCAGTAATAGTTCCCAGGGCCAACCCAACCCATTTTGGCATTTTCAAGTTAACAAATGTCTTCGGCGACATTAAACTTGGGCTCCGAGGGCTGGGGTCTGTGTGAGGAGTGTACTATGGAAATCCTAGTTTCCTCCCACATCTAATGCTAAAATCGAGTTTGGGGCAGCTACTGTACCCACAAAAAAACTGGACACAAGCCTGGTAGAAAAAAGTAGGGTTATCCAGCAACCAGATAGTAGATACATAAGAACTGTTTTCGTATAATGTTTCCCTTGCTTTCAAGTGCGCCCCCCAGTGTTGTATGTGAAAACCAAAGACTAAAGTCTGGTAGAAGAAAAGTAGGGTTTGCCAGCACAAGCAGGATTTGATATCCAAGCAGGACTTTACACTGTAATGTCAAAAAGGATGTTCAAAGCCCCCGCCCTGCAATTCTGGGATCTTCAGATAAGTCATCTTTGCCCATTCTGGTTCGCCTATTATTTGGTTCTGGGAGGCACTTCACATCTTTTTCACACCTATTTGAATGCGGGTTACTGTCTGGCAGAAGTGGGAGAGCAAATGCAAATGTGGTCTCCAGGAACTACAGGCAGAGAAAGGGTAATTTTCTAAAAGTTCTTACAAATGTTGCTTCACCATTTAATTTGATTTTTAATAATTTTAATTATTTTGTTATGCAGACTTTGTGCTGCGTTTTATATTACCAATAGACATTTCGTGCCTGCGGTGCAGTGCTGAATAAAACAGCACTACACTTGGAGATGGCAAAATGCTCATGGGCAGGGTGGGGAGATGAGCGAGGGTTTCTAGGGGCACCCATCATAAAAGAAAAACTGCAGTCACTGCAGTGCAATCAGCAACCTCGATACTGTGTCGGTTTTTTCTCCTATAGTGAAATGTCCACAAATAAATTATTTTTCTAGCTAGTAGCATACCGGAGAAACAATATTAGTAGATTAGGATTTTAATCTGTACTCTGGTTTTTTAAAAAGGGCAGCTAACCCTGCTACATTGAAAAACAGAGTTTGGGTGGTAGTCAAAGTAAGGGTATGTTAGCATTACGCTGGCTCCATCATCAGAAGCTGCATCACAGTGGGCCATCCACCATAAACCACTGGCACCATGATGTCAGAAGGCTTGCTCTATTTAGGGAAAAGATACCAGCACTGTATTTTACCTGCCCAGATTAGCCACACACTGCAGTTCCTGAAAGGAAAATAATAATAATGCCCCCCACATGCTTGGAGAAAACTTGCAATGGCCATGACTTGGTAGACTAGTTGGCCTTGAGTAATTTAACCAAACGTGCTCCAGCAGTGTCAGAGGAAGCACTTTCAGTGAAATATCCTTCCTGGGACAGTGGAGAAATCTAGATTTAAGGGAATAGGTTGCCAAATGGCTGGTGAAGCCAGGGTCTCTGTCTCTTTAGCAGCCTGGTCTCAACTACAAAGCCTTACATGATTCCCTGAGAGTTGCCTTTGTGCATAGGGCTTCAACAGAGAATTAAGCAGTACTCTTTGCGATGACGTGTCTGAAGTTTGATGTCTTTAATAGGGGAATGCAAATAGCCCTTTAAGTGATAAATCTTTTTGGGGAAAGAATAGAAGATACACCTTATTGAGAAGATTATCTCTTGATAACTATGGAATATCTCTAACATTCTAACAAGAGTTATTAAAGCATAGAAAGTGATCCGCAAAGTATTTTTTTAATCAGTTTGTGACTTGGAACTGATTTTGGACCATCTTGCTTGCATCAGGACCAATAGAGAAAATACTGACAGGCTGAAATGTAAGAGGAAAATCATATTTAGCATAACATTGAGAAGGTTTAGGCGAGTAATGCATACCATTATTGTAGGCAACATCAGCAGTGGTGAGCAGATTCTTCAACGTATTTTCCATGGCACAAGTTGAAGCATCATATGTGATGATCTGAAGTCTGGCAAAGCTTTCCATTTGACCAATAATCTGTTCTTGGAAACAAGAAGACAATTCAGCTACAATTTAGAAATGACATAGTTGTTTCCAAAAACTGTTATCCTGTTTCAGAAATTATGTTCTCTAAGAGTCAAGATAAATAAAAAGTGTTGTCACATATATTTTCTTCTTTCTGTCGAGTGGTAAAATAACTCTTAACTGGATTGAAAGAGTAAGCACTGATAAAACTATCCGTGCCCAGCATAATTTTATGAGAAACAGTAATGTTCTATTTCCACTTACACAAAACATTTTCATTTTGAAGAACAAAAGTGAAAACTATTAAAGAGAAAGGAAAAAGCAGAAGTTTAGGGGCTCTATAGATAATCTATGCTCTCTGAAACTTTCAACCCCAGACACGTTTTCAATATTTTTCCCCTTGTTAGGTCTTGTCTACACATAGCTGCAACTGTTTGTCAGATAACTCATGTTATCACTACATACATATAGAGAGTGGGTTTTAGTTAGTTCCCATCAGTCATTGACTGTGGCATTTTTATCACTTGCGATTGGCAGCGGGGCTGCCCTTATAGCCAATGCATTTTGTGGGAGGTTACATAGGGCTTTAAATAATCTTCTGTGTAGCATCCCCACTGTTGTGACCTTGGCCTTCCCATCACCCAGATCATGGTCTCTGTGCCCCCCAGTGCCTGCCCACTCCCTGCAGATGCTGATGTAGCCTGTCCCAGCATCCACCGGTACCAGCTTCCAACTAGTATTGCACAGGTAAAATATTTGTGAATCATATTCTTCCCTTGGAGGACAATCACGTGTTGAAATGTCATACAAATGTCCAACAATTGATTGTCGATGATCTCAACTTTAAAACAATACCCAAAATATACATATTTATCAAATTTAATTCACAAACAAGTATTAAGAAATCTAAATTAGAATTTTAATTTCAAGACTGAAGCCGTTCTAAATTCAATTGAGGCCACTGATATTCCATGCTATATTCTGTTTATGTACTTGCACTGCTCCCATGAATCAATCTGAGGATACTAACTTCATTTTTAGCCTCCAATTTCAGATTCCTTTACATTGACAGAACGTTTTAAAATTTTCAATTGTACATTCTGCTTCTTCACTTATATACACAGTATTAATCTGTTAATATTATTGCAGTTTCTAAGCAGTCTGAGTAGGCTGTGAGGACCCTGAGAAGTCCCCAGACCACAAGTTAAGGACCACCGCCCTTTAAGAATCAGAGCTTCAGGAATCCTCTCATGAAAAAAGCATACAAGTGCCCAAGGATTAAAGGGGAGCCATTCAGATGTTTTGGAGATATGATTCAAGGGGCACACACAGATGTAAGGACAGCGCCATACTTGAGTTGTAACTGCTGAAATGATGGCATGATCGACATACCATCAATCTAAGGCACCATCACCAAGAAGAAAGTTTGACTCAAATTAATGTCAGTCGTGACTCAATATGAAGTGTAATGGATAAAGGACTCCTTTGGCTCCCTTAAGAGTTGGTAAATTCCGGTGGCAATACTGGGCGGGCTCTTACTCTGGTAGGTGGCATTCTAACCCCCCTTTCTGGATAATACAGGTTTCCACCTTCGAATAGGGAACAATATGCAGGTTTGGAAAGTACCAGGCAGTTTACAATATGCTCTGTCTAAATTCTGCACCCTTTTCCAGTCGCCTATTCTGCCTGGTTGCAGTAGGTGAAGAATGTGAGAGGACCCAGTAAACCTATAATCATGAGGGATAGTAAGATTAGCTAGAACATGGCACCTCTGCTCCCTTCTGCTTACCGTCTGTGATTTTATGTGTACCAATGATACCTTCCCCATTCTTCAATCATGGTCAAGTCCTGTCCAAAGTGGGTGCTAAACTCGACCATATAAGAACCTATTTATTATATGATGCACCTTGTCCAATAATGCCTGTATGACTTCAGAGAAAGGGGGTAAGGGGTCGAGTTTGTTTAGTTTAATACCTGCCCTATTTGTTTCCATTCAGATCAGTCTCCATTGGTGCCACCTTCACTTTTGGGTACCAGTGCCGTAGCCATGGAGTCATGGGCCCATAGTGCAAGTACGGGAATGGGCTCCCTGAGCACTGTTTGTAATCTGAAATACAGAAATAGTCAGGGTTCAGTGGGCCACTCACGCCTCTGGGCCCCGGTGCCACTCCACCTGCTGGAACAATGGAAGCTACGCCCCTGCTCTGCACATTTTAGTGACATGTTTCTTGGTATCGAGATATTTTGCTATTGCAAGTGTGGATTTTCAGACCCTCTCTGGAAGTATAAAGTATAAACAGTCTTCAAGTTTGAAGGCATATGGGCTGATAATGTTTTGTGTTGACATCTCTTCGTATTTAGAATTTAGCCAAAAGCAGAACGAAGTACTCAGTTATGAAAATGGCTTCTAGTTTTAGTTTCATTTATAGCTAGCAGCGGCCTTGCTGGATAATAGACCAGTTGTATGTGGTTTGGCTAAGCAAAGGGTGGTTCTTGAAGGCCACCATGATGGCCACAGTGAGGAGTATGAGAAGATAAAAGGGTGAAAAAGAAAGTGAGAGTGCCGCAGAGCAAGGATGAGGAACGAGACAAATCTAGGCTAGGGTTTAGGAAGCTGCAGTATGAACTGGCCTTGAAATGGCTGTTCTGACTGTACAGCGCGATGACCCAAGAAAGGTAGAAGGGCCTTGGACAGAGTGTAAGGCCAGCGTGTGTAATTCACATGGTGATCTCTTTTGTGGCAAGAGCCATTTTGCCTCAGTTCGGAAGTAAAGAAATGAGAGGATTTGGAGAGGTAGAAGAAAATACTGACGTCAAAATTTAAAAGCAAATTAAATTAAACATTTTGTTCAGTGGTAAGAATAAAAATAATATTTTGTTTGCAGTGTAAAGTGAGAGATGGGGCTGATTTGTGCTATACATTAGGTGATCAATGTGTCCACTCTCATGTAGTGTGTAAAAAACATTCTAATCTTTCTGGCTGAGGAGCAGAGACTGATACAAGGGCCACAGTGCTGGGGGCAATCAAACAGTAATGCCCGAAAACCCTAAGGGCCGTAGTTGATAAATTTAGCAGGAGTATGGTGTGTGCTGTCCAACGCTGGATGGTAATGAGGAAGTGTGTGACTTCCTTTTGGAGGTGAATATGAGGGAGGGAAAAAGTAGATCTCGTTCTTGTCAGTGCACAGTTAGTCTGAAGGTAGAGGGGACCAGGACAGAGCCCTGGGTCAACATAATGGGAGGGAGGTGAATGAAGTGGCAGCATGGCACTATGGTGTGTACGAGAACAGCTCCAATGTGTGTGCTGCAAACCACTGCAGTGCTAGCCAGTGATGAGATGGGACGACAGAAGACATCTTTTGAGATGGTTTGGCATCAAGAACACATACCTGTTTATAGAGCTACTGCTAGAATCTTCTAATTGAGGAGACAGCAGTGAATTCAAGTAGTGGACTGTTGGCATCCATAGTATAGTACAACACAAACAGAACCAGAGCATCAACATATCAATAGGTGCTACTCTCTGGCCACAGTATTTCTTGCCTCCAGACACAAAGCTAAATGGTTTAAAGATGAACAAATTTGATTTCTAATTAATGAAGTGCGCAAATGCCCTTGGGTTTCTTGGCGCTAACATTTACACATTTTCTGAATTGAAAGCACAGGGGGAATGCAAGACTACAAAGAAAGGGAAAACATCAAGGATTTCAGATGTTTCTGAAAGCTTGTCATATTGGATTGACATTTTAGTTGCCTAGGCAGTTGATTCCAAATTTGGCAGGTGGTGTGAACAGAGCTTCTGCCACCCTAGGAGACTCTCTTTATTTTTGGAACAATTGCTGTTTTGGAGGCTGCAAATCACAACAGCCTATTAGATGTGTACCACACAAATTTATTTTTCAGGTACACAGATCCAGAACCATAGAGTGCTTTATGTGCCAATCAGAGAGTCTTAAAGGCCACTCTTTTTCACCTGGAAGCCTGTGAAGCTCTGAAAAGGCAACCAAAACGGATTTGAACTTCAGTATTTTCTTGAGAAAGCAGGCAGCTGCATTCTGCACTGTTTGAAGCTTACTAAAAGAACGTTGTTGTATACCCAAATAAATGGCATTGCGGTAATCCAACCTGGATAACACCAACACAATGACAACCAATTTGTGCAAATCAAAACGAATAAAAGTCAGAACCTTCCTCAAAGTTCTCAGCATGAAGACACAGGATGAGATTAGTTTAATAGGGGCATATCAACAAGGGCTTTATCTCTGCTTTTTTGGCTTTAAAAGACAAAAAAGCAGAGATAAAACTAGCACCCTATCAGCAACAGGGTGCTAACACGCAAATTCGCCTCCCCTTGCATCTCTAATGAGATGCAAAGGGGGCGTTGCAGAGTAAAATAATAGGAGAAATGTCGCTAAGCGACATTTCTCCTATTATCAAGGATATCGCTAACCCTGTTAGCGATAAAAAAAAGCAGCGCTAACCACTGTTAACGCTGCTTTTGTACGTCTGGTATTTTTCTGACTTAGCCATGATATCCTATGTAAGGTGGATATCATGGCTAAGTATGTATATCCCTATCAGCAAGCTATCGCCAAACCTTGTGTGATTATCACTGTATTTCCAGCGATAATCTCACAATTGGCAGCTTGCCTTCTGAATTTTATCGCTTTGGAGATAAGCGTTGCTGATAGCACGCTATATCCGCGATAAAATTCAGAGTTGGCCGGCGATAATTATTCTCACGCTAAGAGCGCTGAGCGATAATTATCGCCAGCTCTTGCTGATATGCCCCATAATATTTTCTGTGAATGATAGATCAGAGTAAAAAATAGCCCTAAATTCCTACCTTTAGGTACTGGTAAAGGGAAAGGACCCAAAGTCAGGGCCACAAAGATTGAGTCTAAAAAGAGTTGTCCTTCCCAATCAGGAGAACCTCTGTTTTTTTCAGAGTTCAACTTAAGGCAAATGCCACTCATCAAGCTAACAATTGCACACATGCGTCTGTTAAATCGGTCAGTGACCTCATCAACATTGCTGGTGATCAACACTACAATTTGAGTGTCATCAGTATAAGACACTGTGGCAAAGCCTAATGAACGAATCATCTTAGCTAAAGGGGCGTCAGACTCAGTGATGACCTCTGAGGGACACCACAGGACAAAGAGAAAGATTTTGAGATACACTCTCCAAGGGCTGCTGACTGCTCTCTACTTGGTAAAAATGAGGAGAGGAGATCAAGGGCGATCCAGTGATCCAAATTTCCACTAGGTGCTCCAACAGGCCTGCTTGACACATGGTGTTAAAAGCTGTGCAAATGTCCAAAAGCACCACCGTGGCCCTCCGTCTGGTATCCATGATGTGTCTAATCTCTTCAGAAACTACAATCAGAGCTGATTTGGTAGTGTAGCTTGATATAAAGCCAAACTGCGCTTTGTCCAGGATCTCGTTTTTATCTAAATACTCTGGAAATGTACTGTTTAGATGCTTCTCAAGGACTTTCATTGGAAATGGTAATCGCAAGATGGGTCAATAGTTTTTCTCTTCCTTAGGGTTAAGTGAGGGTTTTTTCAGAAGAGGAAAAATTGAAGCATTTTCCATTCCATGGGGAAGATACCTATGCTAATAATAATATTTAACAGAGTGAAGCTATGTCTGAGGAAAGTCGAGAGACTGTCTAGCTCCCCCGTGACCAATTATTTGCTACTGTAGCGGTCATTCGTAAGGACAGCAAACACAGAGACCGCTGCTATTCATACAGACCCATTTCATTGCTGAATGCCAAGGCGAAGATTTTAGCCATACTGCTAGCTACACATCTGGTCGGGGTAGTCTCGGGACTGGTACACCCATACCAGTCCGGCTTTATGCCGGCTAGAAATACCTCTTTGAATCTTTACTGACTTCATGGGGTACTTGGAAGGGCTCATACATTAAAGGAAGATGCGGTGGTGATGTCCTTAGATGCCACCAAGGCCTTTGATATGCTCAAATGGCCCTACCTATTCGCGGTGCTGGAGAAAATGGGGTTTGGACAGAGCTTCATCGGATGGGTAAAACTATTAGACAGTGAACAATTAGCACAAGTGGTAGTGAACAACAAAAAATCTGAGACAATTACTCTTGGAAGAGGTATGAGACAGGGATGCCCCCTATCCCTTCTGCTATTTGCCCTGGCAGTGGAGCCCCTGGCCGGCTGGAACCAAAGAGACCCGGTTGTCAGAGGCTTGAGATAGTCAGAGGATTGGGAGGATCATATCATACCAAACAACTCCACCTCCGGTCTTGGTCAAAGAACGAGTCACTCCTAATGGATTGCTACAGCAATTATTTCTAAAACGTTTCAACCTCACACGGGTCTTGATCACATGACCTTTTATCAGGGTATGCAGCCTCTCCCACATTGTGCTCTGAAAAAAAGGCATGCAATACGAGGAAAACGCCATGTACATGGGACTCGCCATTGGTGGAAATGTACACTACAAGATGGCCGCTATGCTGACAATAGAAAACCCAGAGTAGCAAGATCTCATGGCGAGACCGTGGTGTTTTGGCGGCCATATACAAACTGTATTTAACACTGGGAATCACCGGGGCAGGCGCCTATTATTCAGTTCCTGGTTCTGGGTATTTATTGTCAGTACCTGTTATCCATTTTCCTGGGTGGGCGGTAAGATCCGTCTGTGCTTGTGGCCCTTCAGCAGGGTTCACGGTAGTGAGGGAGTGTTCCTTCTTTCATGCCGCACTGGCAAAGGAAGTTATTTGGATGTTTCCACCCAGCAGTCACTGGCCTGTTGGCAGCGTGGTTTCGGCGCCAGTTCTCGCTCGCCTTTGTGTATTTCGGGAGCACGTTTCATACGGCTCTGCTCTCCTGCTGTGTTACTAGTAAGGGCAGTTTGGACTTTGTGGCTCCCGATTATTGCATATAAAGGACTGGCACCACATATTGTGGTGTTTCTTCATTGCACTCCTTGTTCTCAGTTCACACTCATGATGCTGCAACATTATACGTAGGTACTTTTGATATGCCATATGGTCCCATGGGGATGTCCACATGAATTGTTGAATCATGAACACACATTAAATACTGTGAATATTATTATGTTTGGTCAACAGTGATTCCATTAGGTGCATGATCTGGTCATACGCTCCTCATAATTAGTTCTTAAACACCCACAAGTGTATTGAACTACAACTAGCAGATTTATTATCAACCAACCCCAACCTTTATGTGCATGTAGCAGTTCTGATATATATAATATGACGTCATTTCTCCATGCACATCTGTGTGATAATATAATTTCTTTCCAAATGATTTACTGCTGATATTACTTGAATGATGCCATTCAAGTAATTTCACATTGTCACATAGTGGTTGGTTATTTTTTCCTTTCAGGTCGCCTTCCCTGGTGTACCCACCCTAATTCCCTTCTTCCCTGTCAAGGTGCCACTCTGTTCCTCTGCTACTATTAACAGAGACAGAGTTTCCGGAAGTTGGTCGTCTGGCAGGGTGGGGGGTTACTGTTCCTGAGGATCCTTCCCGCTGACACCTAAAGTTTCATACATTGCATTTAAACGTTTTCATGTTAACAAACAGTGAGAATAGATTTTACTACATTATATACAATTCAGAATAAACATATTTTTTAAATAATGAAAGCGCAGAAATACATATGGTTCATTGTAAAAATTATCACTGTAAAACATAGTATCATTTTGTCAACAATTACTCCAGTTTCTACATTTTACCTTGATTGTTACATCTCAATTCCTGTTTTACACGCCTGCTAGAAGCCCTATTGATATGTTTCACAGGCTTCTAATAGCCCGATTCACCATATCAACAATGCGATCATTACATCGCAAACTATTTTTTACATGGCTGCTTGTAGCCCTGTTACCGTGCTTCACAGGCTCCTAGTTGCCCGAATTACCATATCAACTATGCGATCCTACTCAATGGAGATGGCTGATATATTTGAATCCAAGGAACAGGGGTCAGTTGTTGGTGTCTGTAACATTATCACATTGCTTTCATTGGATACAGCTGAGTTAAAATCGTAACAAGTCTCATATTAAGTATTTCCTATCAGTCAGATTGGTCTTCTACTAACACTGCATTGTGAGAATGAACAATTTTGACTGGGACCAAATGAGCAACTCAAAGACACAGTTGAAAGGTGCAAAGTTTAACTGATAACTTCACATATTCAATCAAACTAACGTAAGTAGCATTCTGATCACTTTTCCAGATATGACACTTCTTAGAAAAAAGTTGCCAACAAACTTTGTTTGAAAGATGCTGAAGTTGAGCAAAGAGAAGCGGTGTGTACACAATATAGATAATGTTGTGTGGCCACTATGTGCGAGCCTCTTCTGTCCCTGCCCTAGATGGTGTGAGGAGGTGATTGGTAGTCTTTTCTGACCACCATTACACACACATGTGTGCGTGCACACACACACAAACACACACACACACCGTAAGTGAGAGAATGCAAGAACTGCAAAAGTAGCAGTTTTGCCAGGGTTCAGGCTGAGAAAGCATAATTCCCTGAACAGTGGCTGCAGTTGAGCCAAGCCCCACCCCTTCCTCCTCTCCTTGGCTCAACCTCCAGACTTAAAGAGGCAGACTAAGGGTGCAAAACTGATGAGCACAAAGAAGTCGTTGCTTTTGGCACATGGCCACAGCCTTTCCTGTTGTTCCGCTGCAGCCCCTAGCTTGCCCCTTTCTGCTTATTACTTGTCACTTGCCACCTATGAAACGCATATTCATCCTAGGCATCTTCATGTTCATGTGTAGAATTATGATATAATGAAGGAACACCACAGAGGAATGAGAGGTGGCGTTAATTTTATTATAACACCTCAGCTATCTCAGGGCAACTGCCACTTATACAATACACAAACACCTCAGGGAGGCTGTCATGGAACCTTGGAGACCACACGGTTCTGATTGCAGGAGCCAATCCCCACTACCTTGGTTTCAGGTCCTGGGCCAATCCTCAGTGACCACGGACCAACCAATGCTTCACCAGCCCAGGCAGGATGCCACACATCTCCCTCCTTTATACAATAGCATATATAACCACATTAGATTTGAGGTACAAGTTAAACCTTACAAAACATGTAGGCTAGGAGAGGTAATCACCAGTGGGGTAGGAGCAGAGGGGGACGGGGGAAATAAAACAGGAAGGTCAGAAGAGGGGGAAGAACATGTCATAGAATAAACCATGAAAACAGGCAATTAATAGTTTCAATTAATTACAAAGTTTTTGAGATGATTCGGGTCCTCCGCCTACTCACCCTTACCGATACCTTAGATTTGTAAGTGTCAGTTACACCTTCCTTAATCTCCTGGTCAAGACCTCTACATCAGACCACCCTTCCCAGATTCCAAATTCTTCTATCCTGAGTTTTTACTGCATTGCAGAAGAATTTGATTCCATCAGGGTTCAGTAAATTTAGACCCCGATCGATGACCAGTGGGAGCCCTCACCTTGAACCACTGCCCAAGCTTAAACTGGATAAGCTTGGTCCTGTGTGCTTGGTCATATTTGTTCCTTCCTTGCCATTTGCATTTCTACCTCTCTTCTTCTCCAAAGCTGGTTGGTGTTCACTTTACCCCAACACTTGTACCACTTCATCCAACCTGGCACTAACCTTGAATTGCTAAACAGTTCAAATGGTGTCCTGTCAGTGGACTAGTGCGGAGTGAGGTGATAGACTTCTATCCTTTTCATTGCTTCCTCCCTCCTACAGAAACCACTTCTCTTAGCTAGTTGGATACTTTCCTTAAAGGTTTTGTTAAATCGCTTGTTAGAAATGGGATTTCTGGTTGGCTAGGGCTTGCGCCAAAGCCAGGCAGAAACCACCACTCTAGTCAGGGCTGGGGAGTTACACGCCAAAGATAACCCCTGCTCACCCCCTTGGTAGCTTGGCACGAGCAGTCAGGCTTATCCCGGAGGCAATGTGTAAAGCGTTTGCGCGCGCACACAGCAACAACACCCTAGGCCCACCACAAAGGAAACTCCACACAAGGTTATATATAAAAATAGCCTTTGTATTATACCAAAACACATTAGATAATATTCACACAATTTACACTGTGCCAACTGGCACTGGGCAAAATTTTACAAGGGACTATTTACACAGGACAGGGCCACATGGACCACTGTCAGAATCAGCACAAATCACCAATTGTACATGTAGAACATATACTAACTGTAACACAAATTATCACGGTAGAGCACAACCAGTAACTACTTGCGCCATAATGACCTCAGCGTCATCACACTAGAATCAGGTATAAAACCTATCCTGCATCGATCACAGGGGCATAAACATATTATGCAATTTCTCATTAGTCTAACGCATTAGACCTAACCACCTAAGTATAACTACACTAGGGGCGTACATCACACATGGAGACATAATCACAGTAGCAAGAACAACCTCATAGTCAGAAAAGACCAGATTTAGAGGTATAACACAGGGCGCGCAAAACATCCTACACACAGTACATTTCCTAACACCCAACGCATTAGTATATAAATCGCTAAATCACATTAGGGTCCAGGTTGCGCCAGAACATAAACGTAGCAGCTGCCCACTACTTGCTGGGCAGCTGGGGACAAGAACAGGGCCTAAACGCTGCATTAGTCCGCTGAGCCAACAGACCCAGCAGTGGACCACCAGACCCGGCTTCTTTGACACATCAATTAAATTGTTATCAGTAACCGATAGAATCATAAGCCCTCATTTATGGTCTGATGGTGGGTTAGGAAAGCCATAAAGCATCCACCATGCATAACCTGCAAATCCTAACACCTATTTAGAGGTAAGAATATAGATGGGTCTCTGTTGGTGGAGCCTCAAATTGTTCTGCTAATGGTTACACTTATTTTGTTGCTATGGTAACCTGTTCTCTGGTATTACGTTTGTCTAAAGACCACGGTGGCACAATGAGGGTTACCCTGCTCTTTCGAGAGCAGAATGACTGTCACTCATTTTCCTACCGTTAGAGGACTAGTGAACATAGCAGGGAAAAATGCAAAATGGCCTAAAGGTGCAGGTAGAATATTCCCTGAACATTGAGGCAATTTGCTTTTTGTTTACAGAAAACCGTCTCTAAGCTTTTTTTCTGTAAACAACAACGTTTGCAGAGCTGGTGCTTTAGAAGAGGTTTGCACTTAGAAAAATTACAGTGCTAGGAAGGGAACTGCCACAAAGGGCACAGCGGTCCCTGTCAGACTTGGGGAGATGTGTAAATAGAGCAGATGGTTCACCACCAGTGTGGCAGGACTATGGCTCTACAAACCTTGTGGAGCTATGTGCTGTCCACCAGAGTCTAATTGACACCCTTGATATCTTGTTGAATAAAATGCTTTGCAACCTCTTTCAGAGTATATGCAGCACATTGATCATAATATCGAAAAGGTCACAGCATCAATATTCACCAATAAATCTGTCTTTGCTACTGTATTCAAGCTAGCCTAGCTGATGAGGCGTGTTAACCCGAAACCGGTCCCAGGATGCCTGTTTCCGGTTCAAGGAAGACCTGGCTTGGCAGTTCGGCCGGACTGTTCCCATGAGGCACAGGGTCAAGACTGATTTGTATGTAGCTGGGTCTGAACTGAGGTGGCATGGTGAGCAAAAGAATGATGGATTCAACTTAGATCTGTGAATGGGGGTGAGTGTCTGAAATGTTTTAGCGCTGCGGCCATCATCTCCTTGTGTTTGCTTTGTATTTAAATATGGCACCATGCTAATAGTATCTGAACTTCCATACATAGCCTTCTTCCCTTCAGCTTAACTTTGAAATTGGAATGCTAAAGATAAGAGCAAGTTGAATGTCAATTTGTGTTGAAGGCACAATACACTGAATGAGTTAAAGTCTTAAGAAGCTGACCCCAAGTGACCTAAATGTTTCCATGTAAGTGTGCTCTACCTTTCTATGTTGGATAATTCATCATGAGCTAAGAGTGAGCAGACTCATGCCAAGCAATGCTAACATATTTTATTTTACTTACACAAACATTGTGCTGTCTCAAAGAGAATCTGGGGGCCTATTTATGAGCTGGTTTGCATCACTCTTGCACTATGCAACATGGTGCAAGAGAGACACAAGCTTTACATGTGATTTATGAAGCCAAGCAAGGCCACTGTGTGTTACCCTGAGTTGCTCCCTAAATCTGGAGTAAGGCATCGCAGTGCAAATCACTGTGTTGTGTTACTCTGCCCTAGGAAGGCATTTCATGGACGTTGCGTGGGTATTTCAATGAAAATCCCAGGGTTTTTGACACATTTCCAGATTTATCCTAACTGGCAGTCCTGGGAATACACCAAAAAGATAGGCCTTCTCAGGTGAGGCTTAACGAGGAGAAATATCTTTATTTACCTTCTTGTCTTCCTATTTCTATGTTTGCTGCATTCTGCAGCACACATGGAAAGTGGAATATGCCTCTCAAGATTGTTTTTGTGCAGGAAGGCGTTCCCTCCTGCACAAAAACAATTCTTTATGCAACACAGGCACCCTTGCACCATGGTGCAAGGGTGCCTGCATTGACGCCAGGCTGCCAAAAGGGTGCCAGCGCAGGGGAAAAGCCAGGAATGCACTGTATTGCTGTAAATACAGTGCATTACTGCCTTTCCCTATCACGCAGCCCAGCAAGGTGACTTGCTGCACTGCGCTGCGTGACATTCCCATAAATAGACCCCTGGTGTACAAGACAGCAGGTCCTATAAGGCTCCTCGGAGATAACGTTCCAGCGAGCGTGTGGAACACTACTATTTTTAAAATGTAATCATCGTTATTGAACCAAAAAACTTATAAAGAAAAATACCATTGATCAAAACAAGTGCAGAAAACTTAACAAGCTCAACTATACTTACAAAAAAATAAGAAAAGTTTATCAAATCAACGGGAGTTATTTGAGAATGGTATGAATTTATATATTATATATCTATAATATTTATACACACATATATATGCTTACAACATTTACAATATTTTTGAAAAAATAACACACAGATAAAAATTAATTATATGTGTTCTAGAACTTTGGATCTTAACATGCTAAAATAATATAATATATATTCGACAGGTTAGTTCGGAAACATACCTAAAAGAGATGAGAGAGTAGAAAAAGATAATAAGTAAACTATCAAAGAAGAGATAACAATAGTAGCTGCATCAATAAATTCTAGAAACTCTAGAAAGACAAGTTATGGTTAGGTCGTGGCTAATTATACTTTTCGTTGTGTGAATCTCTGTCGTGTTTTTTTTCCCTCCCTTTCGCGTGGAACAGAAATTTGTTAAACTTTAAAAAGCGACATGAACGGGCATACAACTTGGAAACTGAAGTAGTCAAACAACTGTTCTAATCATGCATAATAAACAAAAGACATTGCAGAACATCTAATCCACGCGTCAGAGTTGTCATTTGGAAATTACGCCTCATTAGCGAAGGGCTTTCGAAAGCAGTGACTCAAATTTCAAACCGAGCCAACACTTCCCCCTGTGGCGGCAGCAAAGTACTGTAATGGCACGGCAGAAGGCAATTAAAGCTTTCAAACTGCCGCGTGCGAACTACGGTTTAATCACAAGGAACACGTCCAAAATAACACAACCGCCCGGCAATGTTTTCACACAGAGCAGCGTTAGTAATGGTTCCAAAACCGTTGAATGATGACATCCGGAGCAGCTTCGAAGGTGGGGTGCACCACTGAGGCGTGGACACGTAGAGGTCACTGGGAGGGAGGCGCTCACGTGCTCTAGCGTCACCCTTCCAGGGCTCTCGCGTGACACCACAATGGAGTATAAAGCCATACTGGACACTTCTGGGCCAGTTTGGAACTGGCGGTGCGAAAACAGCCTTCTCAGCAGGCCCCCGTTTGCAATATTGTTGGAAAGCGGTACCATAGGCCTAGATGGTCTAAACCTCAGTGTTTTGGAAGCCCCAGTGTGCCTTTGGAGAAGCGTTCACATGTCTGACCAGAGCATCTTATGCCTCTAACTGAGGCTTCATGAACCACATTTATCACCTCTTAATGTGTGCCAGGAGCTGAGGGAAAAGAGAAACTCTCGCACTAAAGGACAATACATTGCTCAATAAATGTTTACTGATTTTTAACAGGCTCACTGAAAGGTAGGAAATTAAAATACATACGATCTTAATAAGAAACTGAAAGAACACAACAAAAATACGATTTCACTAGATCAGTGGCAGGCTTTCCTAAATTGCTCTAGTACTGGCAGGAATCTCGACTTAGGGGTCTTAAAGACACCCCAAAGAAACTGAGTGAAAAAATAAGGGCCAGTTCCCCAGCAATGTAGCCTCCCCCTTACTTGTTTACCCAAATCACTGATAAGTTTCACTAACCTGGGTATTGGAGCTAATGTCCTAAAAGGTACATTAGCTTGTGCAACAGCGGGCAGTGCAATGCCGGCCACTGCCTAAGTTAATGGTTAGCAGCGTTGGCAAGCAAACGAGGCTTACAGCAGTGCAATGAGACAAAACCCCTTTTAAGATATCCCATCAAGAAAAAAGAACCTGTTTGTCCTGAGATATATGTTCTGAGAAGAGGGACTGCTGTTTGAATATTGCTCGGGGAGAATGTCAGTTGTGACTTCGCAAGTCATTTAATCAGGAGTCACTACATAAGGACTGCCTTGAATTTGTAGGTTAGTTTGTAATTATTTATTAAAGCCGCTGCAGAGGGCTATACTGGTTGTTTAAGGCCCTGAACCTGAGTTATAGGCTTGAGTCGCAGGTGAGGGCCTATAACAAGGATGAGGGCCTTTAACAACTGGTATAGACCGAGGCTGAAGGACTTTAAGGCTATTAGAACATTCCACCCGTTAACGGTAGGATGTTCTAAATTAAGAAGGGAGAAAAGAGAGACAAACATTGAAATATTGGAGCAGAAAGCTTATACCATCCATTATAAGCACAGAGCCACTCCATTGCCTTCAATGGAGCTCTCAACATTCCAATGTTCTAACTATATATGCATATTCACTTAAAAAACCAAAGGTTACAGGGGCGCAATACTTACGAACTAGAATTTGAAAAATATTAGAAGTTCCCCTAAGAAAATCAAAGGTTACAGGGACGTTATAGTTAGGCTCAGATTTCACTCATACAAAACCAGTGAAATTCAGCAGTTATAGTTACCTGAGCTAATTATAACGTAAGCCCCCACAATGCACTACTTATGGCCTCACATATTGCACCATTCATGACATGGTCAGTGATGTCACTGATGACATCATCCACAGAACCAATCACACACCCATACAACCTCTCGTATGCCCACTCACACACCCACACACATACTTATTCAGAGACCCATACAAATACTCATATACCCATTCACTCCTCCATAGAGGCACTCACACACCCACTCACTCACTCATACAGCCGCTCACACAAGCATTCTCTCACCCATACAGCCACTCATACAACCACTCACTCACCCATACAGCCACTCACATAGCCACACACTCACACATACAGCTACTTACATACCCACTTAATTACTTACACAGTCACTCACACACACTCACTCATCCATGCAGTCTTGCAACACAGCCACTCACTGCCCCATACAAACACTCACACACTCAACCACCCACACAACTACATATATATCCATCCACTCATCAATACAAGCACTCACATATCTGCTCACCCACCCATACAGCCATTCACACAGACACTCTAAAATACAAGCACTCAAACACCAACTGACTTAACCAAACACACACTCAAACAGCTGCTCACTCCCCCATACAGCCACTTACACACTGAGTCACTCACTCATACAGCCATTCAGACACCCACTCACTCACCCATACAGTCACTACATACCCACTTACCCACCTATAGAGCCACTCACTCACCCATACAGCCACTGGCACACCCACTCACACACCAATACAGCCTCTCAGACAGTATAGTATCTCACTCATCCACACAGCTACTCACACACCCACTTCTACACCAGTACAGCAGCTTACATACCCATACACACAAAGATACAGTCACACAGCCACTCACACAATATAAGTTAGAAGTAGTATCACTCAGTGGTAGTGCACCTAGTATACTAATATAACTTTTGTAGTAGGTTAGTATTTATGTTTCACACCCATAAACACTTAAAAACACATAACCCCTTGTGTGCCCCGCCCTTTCCACGCCCTGTGCCGGGCGTTGAATTAGCGGGCGGGGTTCATGACGAGATAGTCTCGTCATGGGCACAGCGCAACCGCGGCCCATGACGAGACCATCTCGTCATGGGCACTCAAGGGGTTAAAGTCACTATATGATGTGATCAGTGATGTCATTTGAGATGTCATTGGTGATGTCATTGGCCATGTAATGAGTAATGTAATATGTGAGGTCTTACGCAGTGCATTGGTGGTGGGTAAGTTATAGTCAGCTAAGGTAACTGCTGTATGGTTTTATATGAGTGAAATCTGAACCTAACTATAACATTCCTGTAACCTTTGGCTTTTACCAGTCAATTTCTAAGGTTTTTAAAATTCTATTTCCTAAGTATAATGTCCCTGTAATCTTTGTTTTTTAAGTGAATTTCTAAGTTTTTTAAATACTATTTTCTTACTATAACACCCCTGTAATCTTTGATTTTTTAATATGCCTGGGTATAAAATTCCTCTTTGCTCATAGAGTTTGAGGAATTCAGCAACTCTGTGTTCTGTGGAAAGCACAGTTACAGATAAACTTCATACTCTGCAACAAAGCAGATTTTTTAACCGTAGGTGAGCACGATTGAGCGCGAGCAACTGCAGCTGCAACCTGTTGTGTGCCAGGAGGATCCTCTGCAGTGTGGCTGAGAAACGGGTGGGCCTCCAACGACATCTCAGCAAATCCAGCTGTGGAGGACTTACTTGTGGCAACAATAGGAATTCTTGACCCACAACAACTCTCGGCAACCAAGGGGACTTCATCCCTGTTAGAAATGGGATTTCTGGTTGGCTAGGGCTTGCGCCTAAGCCAGGCAGAAACCACCACTCTAGTCAGGGCAAGGAAGTTACGTGCTGAAGATAACCTCTGCTCACCCCCTTGGTAGCTTGGCACGAGCAGTCAGGCTTATCCCAGCGGCGTTTGCGCAACACACACAGCAGCAAAATCTAGACACACTACAAAAGAAACTCCACACAAGGTTATATTAAATAATAGCCTTTGTATTATCATAAACACTTAGAAACATAATCACACATTTACATGATGCTAACTGGCACGGGCAATATTCACAGGGGATTATATACAGGACGGGCCAATTGGGCCACAGTCAGATGCATCAGAACAGGTAAGTAAATATAAAACACAACCAGTAACTACTGGTACAATAATGACCTCAGCATTATCACAGTCACATTAGACACCATGCTAAAATATCATAGCATGGCATTAGGCATATCCACATTAGGCCCAAACCTCATCAGAATAAACACATTACACAGTAATCATGGGGCATGAATCACATGAGGCATTACATTAGGGAGGACACATCTTAGGCATGAAAGCAGCAGTGCACCATTGCAGCACTGGCAAGGGCCTTGTGCCCTAACAACACCCAAAGATGACCCCAGGCCAACTGGCCTTACACCGGGGCTCAATTGCCCTATGTCCAGGAATGGCAGGGCGTGCAGCTGCAAGCTGCAGCCAAAGAAAAAACATTCCCACTTGAGCAGCTGCCCACTATCCTGCAGGGCAGCTGTGAAATTGCTTCTGGAACCACTGTGTCTGGGGAGCCCCACTCAGGGACTCCACCTTACGAGGCCTCCACCGGCCTGTACTGCGAGGGGGGGCGTAACTCACCTGCCCCTATGATTCTTGTGGGGAGCAGCTGCCCACTGCCATCTGGGGCAGCTGCTCTGTGTGTGGAAAACTGCACTAGTAAAACTCAGCGGTGGCACCACGGTGCCTCTTGGAGTGCCGATGCTGCTCCGCTTAGCCCCCACTTCACCTTGGCTTCTCCCAGTGCACTTAACTCCACATTAGCTGTTCCCCTTCGACCCCCACTCACCGGGCTCTCCGGGGATTCCTCAGGTCTTCCTCTGGCACATGGGCTTCTCTGCTCTTCACCTGGTCCCTCTCCTGGGACCGGGACTTTGGCAAGGAGCCTGTGAGGCTCCAGACGTCCTGGGCTGCCCGTGAGGCTCCTCCCAACAACACGGGAGCCCTGCGCGGGCCGGAGGCTCCTCCCAACAACACGGGAGCCCTGCGCGGGCCGGCAGCCACTTCCTCACTCTGGCCGGCGCAGCAATCATGGGTCTCTCCCTTCACCACGGGAGCCCTGCTGCTCAGCTGCAGTCCCTCTCCTTCCGGCAGCCTCTGCTTCCGTTATTTACCCCGCCCACCGTCAGGCAGCAGGCACCTGGCTTCCAGGTCGCAGCGGTGATTTCTCCTTACGGTGCAGTGCGGGGTGGCCTCCCGCCTGCATACGCCAGCACACAGGGCCCTCCAGCAGGGAGGCAGTCCCTTGTGGTGGTTCCTCCTGGAGCCCAGCAGCAGCAGCCCCCAGCCCCTAGCGTCAGAACAAGCACAGGAACAACAACTTTTCATGGGGGTCACAGCCCCTATCTTTATACCACTTTTCCCCTTTGTCTACAAAGCACAGAGCTGGGGGAAACCAGTCCCAACTGGTTCTGGAGCACTCTGTTTACCAGGCTCCTCTTCCTATTGTTAGGTGGGGGCTCGTCATCAGACACACCACAGGGGGGCAGAGCCAGCATTCACTAGGGCAGGCACCATCCTATTCAGGAACCAGGGACTTCTCCTCCCACCACTCCAAATGCAGATGTCCCATTCAGCCTAGAGCTGACTCACCCTGCCCCTCCTGTAGCCACACACAGCTCACCAGCCCCTGTCACTCACAAGCCAGACATGCAATTCACATCAGGCAGGCAGACACATAGCACACAGAAATGACAACTTCTAAAAGTGGCATTTCTAAAACAGTTATAATAAATCTGCGCACACCATTGCGTAGCATTTATTATCACTATTCCAAACATACCAAACTTGACCACGCTGCACCTCTCATATCAGGAATTACCACTGAAACACTTATCAGGGAATCCCCAATGCATTCCTATGGGAGGGCAGCCCCACAGTAGTGAGAAACCAAAATGGCTGTTTGTCACTACCAGGACATGTCATGCACTTAAGGTACATGTCCTATCTTTTATCTACAATGCACCCTGCACATAGGGCTAGCTAGGGCCTACCTTAGGGGTGACTGACATGTAGTAAAAGGGGGTCAGGGACATGGCACACACTTTAGCTGCCAAGTCACAGCAACAGTGACACTGTGCGCACAGTCCCTGCAATGGCAGAGGCCTGAGATGTAATGTAATGTAATTTATATTTATAGAGCGCGATATCACCAACAGGTCTCTAAGCACTTTCAGAGGACGTACCCATCAATGTTAGTGGAGGAATGGCAGAAGTAACATGATGCTTCAAGCTTCTGAGAAGAGAACTGTCTTCAGCTTCTTCCTAAAAGGGAGGAGGTTTTCTTCCTTCCGTAGGTTTACCGGCAGACTATTCCACACCTGAGGGATAGATGTAGAGAAAGCTCTTCCTCCGATGGTGGACAGGTTGAAACGGGGACAGACTAAAAGACTGGCCTCTGCTGACCGGAGTACCCAGCTAGGAACAAAATTGGCTAGACGGTCTTTGATATAACTTGGTGCTTGGCCATACGTCGTTTTATGTACAATGCAGAGACCTTTAAACTTGAATCTCTGTCTGACCGGGAGCCAATGTAGCTTGTGTAGAAAAGGGGTGGCGTGTGCTTGTCTCGGCATTCTGTAGATAAGTCTGGCTGCGTCGTTCATGACAACCTGCAGTCTGGCCAACAGTTGTTGTGGGAGGCCAGTATAAAGGGTGTTGCCATCGTCCAGACGTGACAGTATCATTGCCGTGACCGCCAGTCTAAGGGTTGGTGAGGTAAGTAGGGGGGCGAATTTACGCAGCTGTCTCAACAGGCCCACGCAGGTACCTACTACTGCCGATACCTGCTGTATCATGGATAGCTTGGCATCAATTTTGATGCCCAGGCATTTCACAGCCCTGGCTGGTTCCTGAAAAGGGCCAAGTTCTTGCGGCCAAAAAAGATCATTCCAAGGATTGGACTCTGTGGTGACGGCCAGTACCTCAGTCTTGTCTGGGTTAATTTTAAGAGAGTTAGCCAACATCCAATTAACAGTAAATTTTAAAATGTTTTGCATCCTTAAGTGGGCCATCGGTGAACTGTCAGTCTGGATGATGATCTGGGTATCATCAGCATAGTTGTAGATCCGGCACTCCATCTGGTTTAAAACAAATATTAAGGGATGAAGGTAGGCGTTAAAAAGGAGAGGTGATAGTGCCGAGCCCTGGGGTACCCCACATGAGAAAGAGCCTGGCTTGGACACCAGATCCGCTAACTGGATTCTTTGTGAGCGATCTTTAAGAAAGGAAGTAATCCAGGCCAGGGCTGTGCCCTGGATTCCTAGATCCGAAATGCGCAACAGTAATCGGTCATGATTGACTGTGTCGAATGCCGCGGATAGGTCCAGCAAAACCAGGGCACATGGCATCTTCTTGTCTGCCCTTAATCTTAGTTCATCCAGCACGGATAGCATGACCAGTTCCGTGCTGTGGTTAGCCCTAAACCCTGCCTGATTCGATTCCAAAAGGTTATTGTCTTCAAGGTGGCGTGAGAGGGAGAGCAGTACATGCTGTTCCAGTACTTTAGCGAGGAAAGGCAACTGTGAGATTGGCCTAAAATTTTTTAGATTCATGACATCTGCCCCTGGTTTTTTTAGGAGCGGGATGACGCGGGCCTCCTTAAAGTTAGCTGGGACAAGCCCAGTTTCCAGGGACCGGTTGAGAAGTGAAAGCACCTCGCCATCAATTCCAGGGAAGGCCATCTTAAAGATCTTTGGCAGACAAGGGTCAGCTGATGATCCAGATTTCACCCGGCCGATTAAGAGTGACAGGGACTCCTTTGTGAGTAGTGGCAAAGTGCTAAGAGGGTTGGCGAACGAGGGGGATGTAAAGGTCAGTCCTGTGAGGTAGGGTAGGGTCGGGGTAGCATGGATTTCCGTCAGGAAGTCCTCTATTTTCTTAGTAAAAAAGGCCAGGAATTTGTGGCAGTCTTCTTGACAGAAGGAGGGCATCTGACCCTTATTCTTTCTTAACTCATTAAAGATTTGAAAGGTCTCCTTCTGAGGATTTGTTGCCGCAGCAATCTTACCGTCGTAAAATTCTGCCTTCCTAGACAGATTGGCCTTTTTGTAGGAGGTGAACAGAGAGACATAATCTGCCCAGGCACAGGGTTCATACTCTCTCCGCCAGGCTCTCTCGCGCTGGTGGAGAGTCTGTTTCATTTTCCTAAGTGCATCATTGAACCAGGGAGCCCCTTTGGCTTTGTCCTTAGTTCTTTTCCTACGTGCAGGAGCAACCCTGTCCATGACGTTCCTGAGCCTTGTCGATAGAACGGAAGTATCGGCATCAAGGTCTCCCTGAGGGGTTGTTGATGTGGCAGAGTGTAGAAGGGTTGATACCAGATCGTCAGCTTTGATCGAGTTCCAGCTCCGCAGTACTTTCCACTCCGGAAGCGGAGTTGCTATTATGTTGGTACCGGAGAGTCAGCCGCAGATTAAAAAATGGTCCGACCAGGAGCATAGGGTAATAACTATGGGGCTGATCAGCGGGTGAGATGACCAGATCAGATCCCTTCACATGCGTGGGCCCTATCACTTGTTGGTGGAGTTCTAGGGAGGTCAGTGCCTCTTCTAGCTGTTTAGCCTGGCTATTTTTTGTGTGAGCTCCCAATGGAAGTTAAAGTTCCCCATCACCACCAGCCCTAGGTATCATGAGCGGAGATCGTGGACTAGTTCCAGAAAGATTTCTACGAACCTGGGCGGCGTAAGTGGTGGGCGATTTACTATCAGAATTGCCAGGCAGTCCGTGGGGGAGCTGAGCTTAACCCCCAGTACATCAGCACCATCGATGATTTCTGTACAGAGGGTTTCTGTCTTTAATAGACAGTTGTAGAGGATTGCAACCCTGGAGCTGCCAGGCCTGTTGTGATATAGAGCTGCATAATTCGGTGGAAGCGCGGCTACCAGATCCAGGGTTGAGGATTCTTCCAGCCAGGTTTCCGTGACACCTAGAATGTCAAGGTTATCCTCTTGGAGTAGCGTGAAGACCTCAAGGGAGTGTTTCTGCAAAGAGCGGGTGTTAAGAGTGGTAAAACTAAGTCCACGTGGGTTGAGAGGTCAGGGTGGCCTGGGGGGGTATTGTATAGCTTAGCCTCCTCATGATTAATTGAGGCTTCAGCAGCCCTTCCGACCTAAAGGTGTCTGTCACTTTATTATGCAGTGGCAGCGCACCGTGATTTAGGGACTGTGGTTCCTTCACGCAGTACATGAGGCGGGGGGCCAAGGGTCCTGGCCCCTGGAACCGGTCATGTGCGGACGGGCACAGGCGGGCTTGCCTTAGGCGCGCCTTAGACGTGCGCTGCGCGCTTGCTCCAGCATTGGTTTTAAGGCCAGGGCCTCCTCCCACCCACCACTCAACCCTGATAGGTTTGAAAGGATACTTTGGTGGGTGGCGCAATCAGCGCTGCAAGCCCACCAGTAGCATTTAATTTACCAGCCCTGGGTATATAGGATACCACTTTACAAGGGACTGACAGGTAAACTAAATAGGCCAAACAGGTGTAGACCAATCTTACCATATTTAACACAGAGAGCACAAACAATTTACACTGGACAGCAGTGCTAAAGTGCCCAGAGTCCTAAAACCACCAACACCATGTCAGAAAAAAGGCTAGGAGAAAGGCAAAAGGATGACCCTGCAAAGAGGGCCATGTCCAACAATCCCCCAACCAGTAGTGTGCCAGGAGGCCCCTTTGCAGAGTGGTTGAGAAAGTGGGCACGGCCTCCGACATCTCAGCAGTCCCACTGGGGTGGATTTACTTGTCACAACAGTAGGGGTTCTAGGCCCCCAGGGACCCTCAGCAGCCAAAGGGAATCCATCCCCCAAACAGTAGTGCACCTGGAGCCCTTTGCAGAGTGGTGGAGAAAGAGGGCAACATTTCAGCAATCTGGCTGTGGGGGACTTATCTGTTGCAACAATAGGGGTTCTTGGCCCCCAATGACCTTCAGCAACCAAGGGGACTTCATCCCTCAATCAGTAGTGAGCATGGGGTCCCCCTCCTTGGGCATTTCTATGCCCCAGGGAGTGCCACCTCCCCGGGGCTTATGTTTATAGAAACGCAGCGGGGCCACACCAACCCCCCGGGTCCTGGGAACTACCACCACCCTGGGGCTTTTATTTAAAAAAATTGTGAGGGGGCTGCGAGGACACCCCATCCCCCAGGACCCAGCCATAACTCAATGGGGAGGGGAGACGTGCTGCCCCCCACCCTGGGCCGATTTCAACCCCTGGCCTGGCCAAAAACAATTGGGGAGAGGGTCTGTGCGCCACCCCGGGCTGTATTTGACCCCGGGGATCCCTCCCCCCGGGGCCCAACATTTAAAAATATAAATTTTTATAGGGGAGGAGGGCAACGCGGCCCCTTCCCTGGGCTGATTTTGGCCCCAAGGATTGCATCCCTGAGGCCCAGCTATGTCTCCTGAGTGCCCCGAGGGCACCCAGTGTGCAATGGGACCGTGGTCATGCCTCAAGGCCCCGCGATCTCAGCCAGCTCCCTGCCTCCTAGGGGAGCCTCTTTGGGGAGCTGGCATTGCTCTGACAGACAGGGGGCTGCTGAAAGGCACCTCCCTGTATGTCAAAACAATGTTTTCATCTCTTTAGATGAAAACTCCACTTTCTGCAAGCCCAAGCGGTTGGACAGCTGCTGCTTGCAGAAAGCGGAGTTATGTTTGCTTTGGCTTGGTTGGCTGTCAGCCCCCACCAAGTGTAAGCAAACAGCTACCTCCCGAGGTTGGGCACCTTGGGTGGTAGCAGGAGGGTGGCAGTCCCCAGAGCCATCCATGGCTCCAAGAGAGGGGTTGTGCGACTCCCCTCCATAATAGCATTTAGCCCCAGGTAGGTAATTCATTTATTTCAGCCTCGAGGATGTGGCGGCCCTTGGGCCTGTGGGGTGGCTGTGCGGGTCCCCTGCATTCTCTTAATACCGTTTCCTTGGGGGAGGTGGTGGTCCCAGGGCTGCGGGGGGGGCGCACGGGCCTCCCCGCATTTATTTAAACAGATTTTCCCCAGGCAGGTGGCGGTCCACAGGTCGCTGGTGAGCTCAGCAGCTGTCCCGCATAGATATTTTCAAGTGCCCCGGGGTGGTGGCAGTCCCCGTGGCTGTCGGGGGCCACGCCGCCCCCCCACACTCATTTATACAGATTTGGCCTTCAGAAGTGGCTGTCCCTAGGGCTTTCATAAGCCTTAGGAAGGGGGCCTGTGTATCCCCTTTCTCTTTTTATAGTATGCCCCCAGGACTTGGCCCACCCAGGGGCAATAATGAAAACAAGCGCAGGAGACCACGCTTCTTTTTCTTTTTTAAATGTACAGCGGATTTGCCGCAAACATAAAATAAAATGTTTTTTGTCCTGGCGGGGTTCCTCTGGGACCCCGCTGAGAGGCATAGGGGATCAGGGTGTTCCTACCCTGCCCACTTCTCTTTTTTATTCAACTTTTTTTGTGGGACTCAGCAGAAGCAGGGCCCCAGGAGGCTGCCAACACTTCCTGGTTGAAGAGTTGGCAGCCAATCCGATCTCAGCGTGAAATCAGGAGGGTTTGTGGAACCTTCTCATTCCTGTATAGACAAATCGTTTTTTCTCTTAACATCTCAAAAACAACTTAATGCATTCACACCAATCTACAAAAAGGTCAGTTTCTGGACCAACAGCTACCATTTTGCCAAATTTGTTGCAATTCCATTCAGCAGTTAGGGCTGTAGTTGTGTTTAAATTCCATTTGGATTGACTGGGAAACATGTGTTTTGGGGCCCCCCTTTTTCTAGGCTCCTAGTTGACGAACCACCCCGAAACCTTTAAGACAGCAGCTGAAGTGAGTCATAATAGGTGGGAAATTTTCACAAGGATTCATCAAATGGCACCAAAGTAATTGGCAAAACAAAAAAAAGTTCTTTCTATGGAAAGTAGGTCCTAACTAAAACTACCAACCTATAAAAAAAAATCTATATATATGTGATCAACACCAGTTTTCCCAGCCGAAACGCGTTATGACTACTGTGTGAATAAAATTATATCTACGCCAAGAGAAGTGGAGTTTGCGCCTTCTTCATCGCCATCTGGAGGTTGAGGAGGGAAATCTCTTTGGATATCTATCTATCTATGTATCTATCTATGTATCTATCTATCTATCTATCTATCTATCTATCTATCTATCTATCTATCTATCTATCTATCTATCTATCTATCTATCTATCTATCTATCTATCTATCTATCTATCTATCTATCTATCTATCTATCTATCTATCTATAAAAAACATTGGTTTTACAGACGTTATAGTTAGGAATTAGCATTTAAAAATCCTTAGAAATTCACTGAAGAAACCATAGGTTTCAGGGACGTTATAGTTAGTTGGACGTTTGACTCATATAAAACCAGAGAAATTCGCCTGTTATAGTTAGTTGCGCTAACTATAACTCACGCGCCCGCAATGCACTGGTGATGATGTCACATATTACATCACGCATGACATGGTCAGTGACGTCACTGATGACATCTCAAATGACATCACTGATGACATCATCCAGTGAATGTGTGTTTCTGTAAAGTTTAAATATGTTTCATACATATCTATGCCAAGGTGTATTGAAGAAAGAGTGAATTTACAAGTCCCTGAATGGATTATTTAGTAGGTGCGTGCCTGACTGTATAACTGAGTGATTGAACATGTGTTACTGAATGTATGGGTTAGTGACTAAACTGTGTGAAAGTCTGTATAAGTGTCTCAGTTGGTGTATAAGCGGCTGCATGGGTTAGTGAGTAGCTACATGAGTGTCTATATGGGTTATGGATTTGTTGTCTGAGTATCTGTATGAGTGCCTGAGTGTCTGTGTGGGTGGGTGGGGGGTGTGACTCTTTGCATACATGTCTGAGTGGGTGATTCACTGGTTGTATGGATTCAAACGTACATCTGGGAAGGGTTGTGTTGGTGTTGGTGAGTGAATGAATGTCTCACTAGTATATGTGTGAGTAACTACATATGTTTTATGGCAGTATATGTGAGTGTTGGAGTATATAAATGACTATACGTGAGAGTAAGTTATTTGAAGGAGTGGGTGTATAAAGGTATCTGCTTGTATCAGTGATTGTATAAGACAGTAAGTATGTGTTAGTGTCTGCATAAATAAGTGATGTGGTGTGTGTATAAATAACGCAGTTGGTGTGTATAACTGTATACATGAGTAAATGGGTATGTGATTGATTCTTTGCATGACTGACTAGGTGTGTGAGTAACACTATGGATGAGTGGCAGACTGTGACTGTATGTATAGGTGTATGAAGGCATATTATAGTACTGTATTGATGAGTAACTGCATGTATAAGTGAGTGGATGTGAGAGTAGACCTAGGAAATAGGGGGTGGTATGTAGTATCTGGTATTGTTGTGTGTATGGTTTCAAAAATAGTAGTCTGTATTTTAGAGTGCGTGTATCAAAGTTTATATTAGGCCATCAGTATGTGCATCAGATTATCAGGTGGATGATGTCATCAGTGATGTCATTTGAGATATCATCAGTGATGTCATCAGTGATGTCACTGACCATGTCATGAGTGACGTCATCACCAGTGCATTGCGGGCACGCGAGTTATAGTTAGCTCAACTAACTATAACAGGCGAATTTCTCTGGTTTTAGATGAGTCAAATGTCCAACTAACTGTAACGTCCCTGAAACCTATGGTTTTTTTCAGTAAATTTCTAAGGTTTTTTAAATGCTAATTCCTAACTATAACGTCTGTAAAACCTATGGTTTTTTCAGTGAATTTCAAAGGTTTTTAGATGTTAATTCCTAACTATAACGTCTGTAAAACCTATGGATTTTTCACTGAATTTCAAAGGTTTTTTAAATGTTAATTTCATATTTTAATATTTAAAAACCTATATTTTTTCTATTTTTTTGTAATATTTTGGAACTCTATTATCCTTTTTTGTTTTTAATTTGAAAAATATGTAATGTATTATATCTTCAAAAAAATATGTATATTGGGGTTTTTTGTTGAGAAAACTGAAGTCCCGTACCAGTAGTGTACCAAGCTCCATCAGCATGGCAATCCTATCCGCCATATTGCTTAACTCGTAAAGGATGCGCATTTCGTATCCGACGGGTTTGTGGCACCGCGTCCCACGTAACATCATATATGTATGTGGTCGCGCCAGCTGCTACTTTGGTATGCGACGGGTATGCAGTACCAAGCCGCGCCTTACGTCATGTATGTATGGGGCCACGCCTGCTGCATGTTGTGTATGCAACGAGTGCCCGCTGCCAGGTCCTGTGTTACGTCATAGACATATGGTGTCACGCAGGGAACACAATTCCCTCATTTCAGAGATTCAATAATAAAAGGGTCAATAGATTGTACTACAGTAAGGTAGGGACACTAGATGAGAAATAATACAGAAAAGATTCTATCGTAAAACAACCATAACTTGTGGTATACTAAGATACAGGCAGTAGATCTGAAATAATACACAAAAATATTGTATCATAAAGGGTCCATCAGGTCTAGTGCACATTGATAGCCACATCAAAAGCATTCAGCATGAGCACATGATGCGTGCTGCGGGAGGGCCGTACTAGGAGCATTGTCTGTTGCCTACAACACTTCATCACCTGCAATAGCGACTCGATCTGAATTGTAAACACTGCTGTCTGCAGTGTAGGCCAGAGAGCGGTCAGCAAGGGCCCACAGGCATGTAGCGTCAACTTGAGCTGCCCAGTTTACCATACGCAAAGCAACAAAAACCGTGTGCGGACCCTGTGATGATGCGTATGCGTGGTGCGGACAGAGCACACTGGAGCAATGTCTTTTGCCTATAGGACTGCATCATCTACAATAGCGACTCGATCTGAATTGTGAACACTGCTGTCTGCAGTGTAAATTGAAGGCAGTAGTGAGCACAGTCTTCCATGAATACTTTTTCTCACGTCCTCTTCACAAAATACAACAACATAAATTACACAAAACTCTGCAATAAATAAATCAAAACAATTCGAATTGTGATCTCTGCTGTCCACTGTGTACACTGTTATTCAGTGTTCTTTACCACTACCAAGAAGAATTTGGTCATTGTACTAGACCTACAAGTCATCTTAAAAAACTTCTTCACGCAAGTATACTAAAAGGCTATTGTGTATATTTCAATAGACGTTGTAGTTAGTTGCCTACTGGATTCTGTAATTAAACAATCACCACTCCATCTGAATTGTGAGCCCTCCTGACCGCACTGTAGGCCAGAGGCAGTTATCGTTAACGCCTCACAGCCACGTGCCGTTGGATACGGAAGCACGCAGTTGGTTGTATCTGATTGGGGTGGGTACACAGAAATCATCACAAACTTTAACTTCTGACATCCTCAATCACAGAATCAAGACCTCGTTTCACTGTTCCGACCTGCTGTACCGCGGTGTACTCCATCGACTGCAGTCAACCAAGTCCAATAATCATGTGCAGCAGTTAGCTACAGAAGCACAGAGGCTGATGCACCTCAACGGAGGGAGTTCACTCAAAACCAAGCAGCAAGTAATATTGGACATCGTCCATTTTGGGATCAAGACACAGTTCCACTGTTGGGACCTAGAGTTGCTTGCACCTGGAAGGGAGTACCTTCATCTCCACTCTCAGATACAGTTCTAACATCGTCCATTGTGGGATCAAGACCCCCTTCCACTGTTCGGACCTGCTGTACCGCGGTGTACTCCACTGACTGCAGTCACCCAACCCCAATAATCATGTGTAGCACTTAGCTACGGAAGCACAGAGTCTGATGCACCTCAACGGAGGGAGTTCTGTGAAAACCAAGCAGTACGTAGTATCGGACATCGTCCATTCTGGGATCAAGACACCGTTCCACTGTTGGGACCTAGAGTTGGTTACACCTGGTTGAAGGGAGTACCTTCATCTGCACTCTCATATGCAGTTCTAACATCGTCCATTTTCGGATCAAGACCCCGTTCCACTGTTCGGACTTGCTGTACCGTAGTGTACTCCACCGACTGGTGTCAACCAAGCACAATAATCATGTGCAGCACTTAGCTACGGAAGCACTGAGTCTGATGCACATCAACGCAGGGACTTCTGTGAAAATTCACAAGCAGCAGGTAATATCGGACATCGTTCATTGTGGGATCAAGACACTGTTCCACTGTTGGGACCTAGAGTTGCTTGCACCTGGTCGAAGGGAGTACCGCCATCTCCACTCTCAGATGTAGTTCTAACATCGTCCATTGTGGGATCAAGACACCATTCCACTGTTGGGACCTAGAGTTGGTTACAGCTGGTCAAAAGGAGTACTTTCATCTGCACTCTCAGATGCAGTTCTAACATCGTCCATTGTGGGATCAAGACACCGTTCCACTTTTGGTACCTCTTCGACTACTCTGTTAGTAGTATACAGAGCACTTCACAGTGCTGGGCCTCAGGCTGGGCGCTGTCTGCCTGTGTCGCGGTAGCCAGCGTTGATCTCAGGAGCCTTCCCAGCTCGCAGACCTCGGCCCAAAATCTTCCGCCGGCACGTGGTGGGCCCTCTTTCACATGCGACGGTGTCGAAAGGTGAACTGTGGGGCATATGTGCATCGCAGCGGCCATGACGGTTTCTGGGTAGCAGCAGGCTGAGAGCATTATTCTCGCAGCCACCTTCGCTCACGGCGTGAGCCTCGTGGCGATGTAAGCTGCGCAGACCTGACAGACATGTTCGCCATTCCGGAAGAGAACCAAACCCAGAGAAACGTACCTTTTATTCATACCCCTAAGCTCGCCTTGCGTACGCCGAGCCAGCCCACTACTCTAAAGCTTTGAAGGGGAGGGGCCACGTATGCTCTTTGTTTTCATAATCTTCCCTACTGACTGTACTATCATGGTGTGTCCGCTGTCGATTTCACTCAATAGACCATCAGTGTATGTTGACATGTAAATGTCTGTGCTCTGCATACTCAAGTCTCTACGGCACATCCCCTCAACACTTTGCATTTTATACTTTTATAACCGAGAATCACTTGCCACCTTCGCACATACTTTGCTCCCATCTCTCCCCGCGTTCTGCATTGTGTGGCAGAGGTGCCATGCCATGTTTGGCTTTTGTGCATGGCTAGCCACGGTTCCCACAGTACATAGTGTTGTTGTGTCTGCTAGGTGTACATGTTGTTTGTCATGTTGTATGTGATTATATAAGGTAGCACGTTTATTTACGAGCAGTGGTTTCTTCCATTTACATATCGCTGTCTTAAAGAGGATACAGAAGTTTTTCTCACAGGTGAAAAGTGCGACCACAATGGCAGTGAACCATTACTATGCAAGAATGTCCAACTGCACGACGCTTCTAAGCTTACAGCCCCCAATCTTGCGTGCTTTCTTAAAAGCACGCCAACTCCCACAATCAGACCAACATTCACACAGCTTTCTAACAGCAGTTATCTGCTTCTCAATAACATGGACGGCTACGCAATGTGAGCTGGTATGCCTTATGTCCTTACTGTTTCAAACCGGATAACTTCCTCTGGCAATCTCTATTCCGACCCACACAAACTAACTCCCAAAGTTCAACTTGGCCTTCAATACCTACTTTGAAAACAGATTTTATTAAACAGAGCAAACTGAAAGCGCTTTTGTTTCAAACAGAAGTGTCCCTCACTTCTCCAAAAGTAATTTATCGACTGCAGATAGCACGAACTTCAAGTAAAATACAATCCCTTTTAAATACGAACCTCCCATTACACTTTGTGAATTATTACACAATTTTCAACACATCTGACATTTAAGGTCTGGCACACTTTTTTTAACATTGTCTCCTCCGTCCTTCTCACAGGCTTTCAAACTATTTTTAGTCTAATACCAGACTTCATTCATTCAATCATCTCTGGAATAACAGCAACAGTGCCCATAATTATCGCTCTGTTTGTGGCCATCCTACTACTATTTCAGCTTGTTAAAAATGGCTACTCTCCCTGTGGTAACAAGCATGTCCGACAGAATGCGCCTCTACGCGAAGCTACATCAATACCGTGAAAAAATGGAACAAATTTTCGGCTGTCTGCCTCTATCTATTATCGGAGCCAGCCACAACATGACATTTATTATTTACACATATAAAATCTGCGTGCAGCCATTTTTTTATTGCAAAACTTGCCCAATCGACTGACGAATGGATCTATGCCTTGCCAACATCCCAGCAAACGCTCCCGATATCCAGCAGGTAATGGAGTATCTTGAAAACCATGAACTTGATTTTTTGGGCAGTGAAGCAATGGCGGATGCAACGCAAAAATGTATCCTGGCGGAATGGGATTTCTGCGCAGCCGCTAAAGATCTCCTGCAACGTGCAACCTTTGACAACATCGCAGATTGCCTGCCAATTCAAATTGCCGCTCCAACATTCGAGGAACATTACTGTCCCTTCGAGGATATGAATTGGATCGCTTTGCTTTTCTCACACGATGGCAACAATCGCCTCTTGGAACATTACGCATCTCAAGCCGCAGAAGAACCTCCGGACTGCAATCTCCAAGACTTGTAAGAAATTCACTTCATTCTTGGATTGATTTTTTCCAACTTTTTTTACTTTTTCCTTTAAAATTTTTTAATACACTTTAATTGAACTATTTTCATATAATAACTTTCTAAGTATGCTTAGGCATTAGAACTCTGTTTTCATTATTGGCCCTTACCTCTCCACACTAACCAGGGATGGATGATGTATGGCCTATGCAAATACGCTATTTACTTGCTAAATTAGCCTAAACCCGACATCCATTTTGAAACCATATCTATTTTTTGTACGTCTCTCTGCCTGCCTCTTAACCACAAAGCCCTTTCACACAAATTAGCTCAGCCTCTGTTCATGAACTGGCGATCAAGGTAAAAAAACACGTAATTGTTTAGGAAATGGTTGGCACAGTGTGGTAATCGTATCCTACCTTTATTTTCATTCTACAATTTACAGTCATTCATGTCTAAGAGGTTTTGTTTATGTCACATGGAACTGTAACATGTAATGTGGAATTGACTGATGCAGGAGCTTAGGCTTGAATACAGCAGAAGCGGTTGGAGTTTGCCTTAGCTGGATGCCTTAGCTCTTGCACCAATGGTTCCATTTATGGCACTTACACACTTTTTATATAACTTGCAGACTCCATCGCTTTATCCCACACAGCCACTTTCTTAAACACACCTGATTTCACCATTTGTCTTCTGTGGCATTGCAACATTCTGCATTATATTCTTCATGATTATTTCTTTATTCCTGCTTGCTAAAACACTCCATTCGAGTCTTCAGACCGGTAGGGGTGAGTAGTTTGCTTCTCACTCCCGCTGTAGTCTAAACCCATACTAACACCACTTGCACAGCTATGCTATAGAGCCCCAGTATGCTACAGTGCTAGGAGCACATCAGTTTACAGCAATCAGCTCACGGTTTCATCCCGAGTGTACTGGCACCTCACCTCAGCACCATCTCACTCTGGTCAAAACAGCACTTTCACACCGCTATGGGTGAATACTTCACTTCACACTCCCTGTATAGCACACCCTAACCACCCCACAGAGCTCACACTGCTATACTCTAAACCCACACTAACACCACTTGCACAGCTATGCTACAGCAGCCAGTATCCCACAGCGCCCAGAGCACATCAGTTTACAGCAGTCAGCTCACGGTTTCATCCCCGAGTGTACCGGCACCTCACCTCAGCACCATCTCACACTGGGCAAAATGGCATGTTCACACCGGTAGTGGTGAATACATCGCTTCACACTCCCTGTATAGCACACCCTAACCACCCCACAGACCTCACAGCGCTCCTACGTTCCTCTTTCCTACTCTTTTGCCCCTTTTTTCCCCTTACTCGCTTCAACAGAATCACAAAATGGCGGCCAACACTTCCTAGTTGCAACCGCTCACAGCGCTCACAACCAATAAGCAGCAAGCTCGTGCTCGTAACGCCTCAGCCAATCAGATGGCAGAATTCCCAAATATCGATATCTATAAATTTCAATATTTTTAAAAAACTACTGAATGGATTCACAACAAATAAATAGAAGCATGCTTTCAAGACCAATACACTTCTCCCTGCCAAATTTGGGGCAATTCTGTTCACCCGTTCGACCTGTAGCCTTGTCTAAAGTTTCCTATGGAAATTAACATGGTGAAAACACGTTTTGGGACCCCCCTTTTTCTCTGCCCCCCCTTGATGAATCACCCACATAGGAGCTGATATGAACAAAGAATTAGTTTGGAAAATTTCATGAAGATTCATCAATAGACACCAAAGTTATAAGCAAAACTAAAAATGCTCTTCCTATGGAAACTTGGTCCTACTATAACTACCTACTGGTGACCGCCAGTAGGTAATATATATATATATATATATATATATATATATATATATATATATATATATACATATATATATATATATATATATATATATATATATATATATATATATATATATATATATATATATATATATATATATATATATATATATATATTATCCCAAAACTTGCTCAGATTTGAGGCCGCAACTCACCCGCAGGCGGCTCACAAAGCCCTTGTATAGCTCATTGCAGTTTCCCATCACAGTGTTTAATCCTTTGGCCTGACGCGCGTTTCGAAGCCCATTCGCTTCTCATCAGAGGCCTCACGCAAGACAGTTTGTTTGTGCCACATCTTCCCAGCATGCTTTTTCACGACCACCACTGGTCTTCTCTTAAAATAGAGTTTAATTTTTCACCAGTGCCTGCTGGGATGTGTAGTTTTGGGCCATTTCACTCCCCTCAAGTGGGTTCCGTTCTTGCATGACATTTCAGGATTCATTTAAAGCCCTCCATTAGGCTCCCGGATGAGATTGTGCAATGTCAATAATGCTCCCCGCTGGTGCCGATCAAAGAGGAACGTTACCTCTCTGTTGGTTCCTGTAACACTTTCAGGTAGCGCGATCCCTCCACGGCCGAAGCCGCCGTGATATTTATTATCCCAAAACTTGCTCAGATTTGAGGCCGCAACTCACCCGCAGGCGGCTCACAAAGCCCTTGTATAGCTCATTGCAGTTTCCCATCACAGTGTTTAATCCTTTGGCCTGACGCGCGTTTCGAAGCCCATTCGCTTCTCATCAGAGGCCTCACGCAAGACAGTTCGTTTGTGCCACATCTTCCCAGCATGCTTTTTCACGACCACCATTGGTCTTCTCTTAAAATAGAGTTTAATTTTTCACCAGTGCCTGCTGGGATGTGTAGTTTTGGGCCATTTCACTCCTCTCAAGTGGGTTCCGTTCTTGCATGACATTTCAGGATTCATTTAAAGCCCTCCATTAGGCTCCCGGATGAGATTGTGCAATGTCAATAATGCTCCCCGCTGGTGCCGATCAAAGAGGAACGTTACCTCTCTGTTGGTTCCTGTAACACTTTCAGGTAGCGCGATCCCTCCACGGCCGAAGCCGCCGTGATATTTATTATCCCAAAACTTGCTCAGATTTGAGGCCGCAACTCACCCGCAGACTGGGAAGATGTGGCACAAACGAACTGTCTTGCGTGAGGCCTCTGATGAGAAGCGAATGGGCTTCGAAACGCGCGTCAGGCCAAAGGATTAAACACTGTGATGGGAAACTGCAATGAGCTATACAAGGGCTTTGTGAGCCGCCTGCGGGTGAGTTGCGGCCTCAAATCTGAGCAAGTTTTGGGATAATAAATATCACGGCGGCTTCGGCCGTGGAGGGATCGCGCTGCCTGAAAGTGTTACAGGAACCAACAGAGAGGTAACGTTCCTCTTTGATCGGCACCAGCGGGGAGCATTATTGACATTGCACAATCTCATCCGGGAGCCTAATGGAGGGCTTTAAATGAATCCTGAAATGTCATGCAAGAACGGAACCCACTTGAGGGGAGTGAAATGGCCCAAAACTACACATCCCAGCAGGCACTGGTGAAAAATTAAACTCTATTTTAAGAGAAGACCAATGGTGGTCGTGAAAAAGCATGCTGGGAAGATGTGGCACAAACGAACTGTCTTGCGTGAGGCCTCTGATGAGAAGCGAATGGGCTTCGAAACGCGCGTCAGGCCAAAGGATTAAACACTGTGATGGGAAACTGCAATGAGCTATACAAGGGCTTTGTGAGCCGCCTGCGGGTGAGTTGCGGCCTCAAATCTGAGCAAGTTTTGGGATAATAAATATCAAGGCGGCTTCGGCCGTGGAGGGATCGCGCTGCCTGAAAGTGTTACAGGAACCAACAGAGAGGTAACGTTCCTCTTTGATCGGCACCAGCGGGGAGCATTATTGACATTGCACAATCTCATCCGGGAGCCTAATGGAGGGCTTTAAATGAATCCTGAAATGTCATGCAAGAACTGAACCCACTTGAGGGGAGTGAAATGGCCCAAAACTACACATCCCAGCAGGCACTGGTGAAAAATTAAACTCTATTTTAAGAGAAGACCAATGGTGGTCGTGAAAAAGCATGCTGGGAAGATGTGGCACAAACGAACTGTCTTGCGTGAGGCCTCTGATGAGAAGCGAATGGGCTTCGAAACGCGCGTCAGGCCAAAGGATTAAACACTGTGATGGGAAACTGCAATGAGCTATACAAGGGCTTTGTGAGCCGCATGCGGGTGAGTTGCTGCCTCAAATCTGAGCAAGTTTTGGGATAATATATATCACGGCGGCTTCGGCCGTGGAGGGATCGCGCTGCCTGAAAGTGTTACAGGAACCAACAGAGAGGTAACGTTCCTCTTTGATCGGCACCAGCGGGGAGCATTATTGACATTGCACAATCTCATCCGGGAGCCTAATGGAGGGCTTTAAATGAATCCGGAAATGTCATGCAAGAACGGAACCCACTTGAGGGGAGTGAAATGGCCCAAAACTACACATCCCAGCAGGCACTGGTGAAAAATTAAACTCTATTTTAAGAGAAGACCAATGGTGGTCGTGAAAAAGCATGCTGGGAAGATGTGGCACAAACGAACTGTCTTGCGTGAGGCCTCTGATGAGAAGCGAATGGGCTTCGAAACGCGCGTCAGGCCAAAGGATTAAACACTGTGATGGGAAACTGCAATGAGCTATACAAGGGCTTTGTGAGCCGCCTGCGGGTGAGTTGCGGCCTCAAATCTGAGCAAGTTTTGGGATAATAAATATCACGGCGGCTTCGGCCGTGGAGGGATCGCGCTACCTGAAAGTGTTACAGGAACCAACAGAGAGGTAACGTTCCTCTTTGATCGGCACCAGCGGGGAGCATTATTGACATTGCACAATCTCATCCGGGAGCCTAATGGAGGGCTTTAAATGAATCCTGAAATGTCATGCAAGAACGGAACCCACTTGAGGGGAGTGAAATGGCCCAAAACTACACATCCCAGCAGGCACTGGTGAAAAATTAAACTCTATTTTAAGAGAAGACCAATGGTGGTCGTGAAAAAGCATGCTGGGAAGATGTGGCACAAACAAACTGTCTTGCGTGAGGCCTCTGATGAGAAGCGAATGGGCTTCGAAACGCGCGTCAGGCCAAAGGATTAAACACTGTGATGGGAAACTGCAATGAGCTATACAAGGGCTTTGTGAGCCGCCTGCGGGTGAGTTGTGGCCTCAAATCTGAGCAAGTTTTGGGATAATAAATATCACGGCGGCTTCGGCCGTGGAGGGATCGCGCTGCCTGAAAGTGTTATAGGAACCAACAGAGAGGTAACGTTCCTCTTTGATCGGCACCAGCGGGGAGCATTATTGACATTGCACAATCTCATCCGGGAGCCTAATGGAGGGCTTTTAAATGAATCCTGAAATGTCATGCAAGAACGGAACCCACTTGAGGGGAGTGAAATGGCCCAAAACTACACATCCCAGCAGGCACTGGTGAAAAATTAAACTCTATTTTAAGAGAAGACCAATGGTGGTCGTGAAAAAGCATGCTGGGAAGATGTGGCACAAACGAACTGTCTTGCGTGAGGCCTCTGATGAGAAGCGAATGGGCTTCGAAACGCGCGTCAGGCCAAAGGATTAAACACTGTGATGGGAAACTGCAATGAGCTATACAAGGGCTTTGTGAGCCGCCTGCGGGTGAGTTGCGGCCTCAAATCTGAGCAAGTTTTGGGATAATAAATATCACGGCGGCTTCGGCCGTGGAGGGATCGCGCTGCCTGAAAGTGTTACAGGAACCAACAGAGAGGTAACGTTCCTCTTTGATCGGCACCAGCGGGGAGCATTATTGACATTGCACAATCTCATCCGGGAGCCTAATGGAGGGCTTTTAAATGAATCCTGAAATGTCATGCAAGAACGGAACCCACTTGAGGGGAGTGAAATGGCCCAAAACTACACATCCCAGCAGGCACTGGTGAAAAATTAAACTCTATTTTAAGAGAAGACCAATGGTGGTCGTGAAAAAGCATGCTGGGAAGATGTGGCACAAACGAACTGTCTTGCGTGAGGCCTCTGATGAGAAGCGAATGGGCTTCGAAACGCGCGTCAGGCCAAAGGATTAAACACTGTGATGGGAAACTGCAATGAGCTATACAAGGGCTTTGTGAGCCGCCTGCGGGTGAGTTGCGGCCTCAAATCTGAGCAAGTTTTGGGATAATATATATATATATATATATATTACCTACTGGCGGTCGCCAGTAGATAGTTATAGTTAGGACCGTGTTTCCATAGGAAATCTCAAAATTCTATTTTGAATAACTTTGGCGCCGGTTGACGAATCCTCGCGAAATTTTCAAAACTAATGGGGCGCTCCGTTCAGCTCCTGAAAGTCTCGGGGTGATCCGTCAAGCGGGGCCGAGAAAAAAGGGGGGTCCCAAAACGCGTTTTCCCAATGCATTTTTCCATAGGACCTTTAGACACAGCTACAGCCCGAACAGCTGAACAGAATTACTTGAAATTTGGCAGAGAGGTAGCCATAAGGTCAAGGAAGTGCCTTTTGCAGGTCTGGTGTAAATCTGTTCAGTATTTCATGAGAAAATAGCATGTAAAAGCATATCAATATCTATACACGCGCAGGGTGCGCGCACCGTGCGCGCACCGTGCGAGCACCCTAACGTGCGCGAGCGTAATTCTGATTGGTGGTTACATGTTAGTCAACGTTCGAATCGGTCGAAATCAGGAAGTGTCGGCCGCCATTTTGTTTGTTTTCAGTGCGAGAGTGAAAAAGGAAGGTGGCGAACGTGAAAAGGGGGCAGGGTAGAGAGTTCCTGACCCCCTAGCCTTTGTCAGGGGGTCCCTGAAGGACCCCGAAGGCATACAAATTCACTGAAAAAACCATAGGTTTCACACACGTTATAGTTAGGAATTAGCATTTAAAAAAACGTGCAAATTCACTCAAAAAACCATAGGTTTCACACATGTTATAGTTAGGTGGATATTTCACTCGTAAAAAACCAATGAAATTCCCCCGTTATAGTTAGTTCAGATAACTATAACTCGCGTGCCCGCAATTCACTGCTCATGACGTCACATATTACATCACTCATGACATGGTCAGTGGCATCACTCATGACATCACTGATGACATCATCCTTGTGATAGAGTGGCGGTCGATTAAGTGAATTTGCAAGGTTTTTTAAATGCTAATTCCTAACTATAACGTGTGTGAAACCTATGGTTTTTTCAGTGAATATATATATATATATATATGTATATTCAGTGAATATATATATATTGGGTAGAGAAATACATTTGACGATGACATTTATTCTTATGTTAGAGAACACTCGTTTATCAATTTTATGTATCGTATAAGGTGATACAGTGAAACTAATTTCGTTCATGCATTCACGACCCACTTGGGTAGAGAAATACATTTGATGATGAAACATATTTTTATGTTAGAGAACACTCGTTTATTAACTCTATGTATCGTATAAGGTGATACAGTGAAACCATTCCAATATGGCGGTGATGCATTGCTTAAAGAAAGTTGTATCCGTAGTCCTTCATTTGTATTGTTTATTTTGTTGCACTATTTCATGTGATGCACGTAAACGTCTCTTGACCCGTGACCAAGGAACTACGGTTCCGAAACGCGTCGGGACAGTGTTTGTCTTTGCTTGAAATAAAGCACGCTTTTTGAAAAAGAATTGGGGCTCGGTGCAGTCTTTGCACTATGAAGGATTGATTGTTTCTTGGATATATATATATATATATATATATATATATATATATATATTCACTGAAAAAACCATAGGTTTCACACACGTTATAGTTAGCTGGACATTTCTCTCGTAAAAAACCATTGAAATTCCCCCGTTATAGTTAGTTCAGCTAACTATAACTCGCGCACCCGCAATCCACTGCTGATGACGTCACATATTACATCACTCATGACATGGTCAGTGACATCACTCATGACATCACTGATGACATCTCAAATGACATCACTGATGACATCACTGATGTCATCATCCATTGACTATGTGTTTCTGAACAATTTTAATATGTTTAATATATATAGGGAAAGGCCTGTTGAAGAATGAGTGGGTGTACAAGTGTGTAAATGTATGATTTTCTTTGGTGCGTAACTGACTCTATAAGTGAGTCATTAAATGTATCTTACTGCAGACTAGTGACTAAACTGTGTGAATGTCTGTATGTTTCTGTCTGTTGGTGTATAAGTGGCTGCATGGTTTTGTGAATAGCTATATGAGTGTCTATATGGGTTATCGATTGGTTGTCTGAGTATCTGTATGGGTGCCTGAGTGTTAGTGTGGGTAGGCTGTGTGTGACTCTGTGCATAGATGTGTGAGTGGGTGATTCTATGGGTGCATGGTTTTAAGAGTGCATCTGTGATGGACTGTATGGTTGAGCGAGTGTATGTATGCGTGTGTTAGGGATTGCATGTATATCTCAGTGGTACATTTGTGACTAACTACATATGTGAAAGGCAGTATATATGTGTGTAAGAGTATATAAGTGGCTAGATGTGAGAATGTGTGATTGTGACAGTGACTGTATGAATGAGTGTGTGCTTTTGTCAATGATTCTAATAGAGCATAAAAATGTGATACTATTTTTGTGAGCAAGGGAACTTGAGTGTGTATAACTGCATAGGTGAGTAAATGGCAGTGTGATTATTTGTATGAATGACTAGGTGTGAGAATACCTCTATGGATGATTGGTAGTGTGTGAGTGTCTATATAGGTGTATGTATAAATTCATATGATACTTTTTCATGGAGTGACTGTAACTATGAGTGACTTTACAGGTGAGTGTGTGGAGGTGTATGAAGACCTAAAAGTTAATATGTGGGTATGCAGTTATTGGTATTGCATTATTTATGGATATGAGAATGGAACTCTGTAATTTTGAGTTGGTATATCAAAGGTTTTATAAGGGTGTGAGAAGATGTGGTAATTTATCACACTGATGACGTCATTAGTGATGTCATCAGTGATGTCATTTGAGATGTCATCAGTGATGTCATGAGTGATGTCACTGACCATGTCATGAGTGATGTAATATGTGACGTCATCAGCAGTGGATTGCGGGTGCGCGAGTTATACTTAGCTGAACTAACTATAACGGGGGAATTTCAATGGTTTTTTACGAGAGAAATGTCCAGCTAACTATAACGTGTGTGAAACCTATGGTTTTTTCAGTGAATTTGCAAGGTTTTTTAAAAGCTAATTTCTAAATATAACGTGTGTGAAACCTATGTTTTTTTATGTGTTTTTGCATGTTTTTTTGAATTCTAATTCCTAACTATAATGTGTGTGAAACCTATGGTTTTTTCATTGAATTTGTTTGTTTTTTTACATCATTTTTTTTCTTTTTAGTTTTTCCTTTAAACACTATTCTATCTATGTCTATATATTCATGGTTTTAATGCATTCTTCAATATAGAAAGATTCAACTTTTTTAAATAAAGGGTTAGATATAGTTGTATAACATAATTAATATCTTCAACAAACCTTTATCTTTTTTTAATTTTATTTTTAAAAAGTAAGCGCACGCTTCGCTTTATGTACGGTGAGCGTACGTAATATTTATACTCCGTGTGCGCATGCTTACGCAATTTGCGTACGCGTCTGTACTTCCTACGCGATGCGCAAGCGCATGCTTCATACGCGCACACGCGCGCGCGCACGTTACGCGGAAGTGTACGAGAGTGCCTGTAATGCGCATGCATGCGTGCGCGTGTCTTTCGTACGCGCATGCGTACTTTTACAGTACGCGCTCGGTAAGCTTAACGTGCGCGTATGGTTGGTCATGTGATCAAGAAACAACACTTTTGATTGGTTTAAACTACTTTCAGTTCCAGAATCTTCCTACACCACACCCATTCCCCTCATTACTGCTTGTGATTCCCTAGGAGAAGGAGCTGAATTGTCTTTGGGATACAATGGCAGAGCAGCAGACCTCTTCTGAGAGTGAGCAGGGCAGCAGCATCATCAGACAGAGAAGGAGGAAACAAAATAATTCTTTTGTTTGGGAGTATTTCACTTTTCCAGAGGGGCAGAAAAAGGTAAATGCTCCATTAGTCACCTGCTCACTGTGTGAGCGTGTCTTATCTAGAGGTAACCCAAGGCAGAAGTATTCCTTTGGTAATCACACTATGGTGACACACATTGGGGATGTACATCCCAGGACTTTTGCTCGACATACTGAAGCAAACCCTTCAGTAAGTCACCCGAGCACACCCGCAGAAGCTCAGCCGAGTACATCTTCGGCAGCTCAGCCGAGCACTTCCTCTGCGGTGGGAGCATCACCCTCTTCTGCTCCTCTGGAAACGAACCCTCGATTTCAGAGTGTACAAATGAGGTGCACCAGATGTTATTGTCTAATTGTTCATGGGGAGACCAGTATTTCCCTAATAAACAATAAGATAGACCAGCACATCTGTGGTCCTTGTTAATATTCCCATTCTTTCTTTCCTCTGTCCCTGTATTAACACAACGGCTCTTTTAAGAGCCAACCTTACCTCCCAACTTTTAAAAAAAAATTTAATTAATTTTTGTAATTTTTTTTTTTTTACGCGCATTATTTATTTATTTTTTTTAAACAAAAAATCTTTTTTTTACCCTACAAGGTCCTTGAGGGAGTACAACGGAAATGAGAAAAGCAGAGAGAGGAGAAGTGAAAAAAAGGGAGCATGAAACTAAATGTGTGATAAATACAGAAATTTCACACTTACCTGACCAACAAAATAACGTATTTATTAATAAATGGTTTATTTAAATTGCTAGAAAAAAGGTTTATATTTTCCTAAATTTTCTTTCTCAATCTGAAAAAAAAGAAAAAAGTATTAATATTTAATAATACATTTTAGAATACGGTACACATATTTTCATATTTAAAAACAATTTTTTGCCCTTTTTTTGCTGTTTTCAGAATATATTGCATTTCACTGTAAATCGTGAAAGCAATTGCATTCATCACTTAACAGCGGGCAAAAAAAAATAACAATCTGAAAGATTGTTTAAAAAAGCCCAGAATCTCTTCTCACTAAAACATACCTTTATAGAAATGTAACATATTCTTTAAAAATATAATCTAAGAACAATAACTATTTCCACTAAATATCGTCTGAAAATTTTTGTTGCATAAGCATAATCACCAAAATAATATGTGTCAAAGAAGTCCACAATACAAATTGTTACCTTTCCTTTAGGCCAAATGGTAATTTTTAAATTCTTTTTTGATGAAATTTCCAATGCCAAATGTAGACATTAAATGGATTGGTCAGAGAGGGTTAAAGTGGCACCAATTAATGCCTTTGGTGAAAACCTTTCTACATCTCCCACAGCCTAACCTTAGTATTGTGCACTGTGGTGGAAATGACCTAGGCACTTTAACTGGGGTAGGTCTGGAAATGCTTGTTAAGGACACCTTTGTGCAATTGATGTCGCTTTTTCCTCAATCTGCCTTTCTATATTCTAATATATGCCAAAGGCAAAAGTGGAACTGGTCCAACCAACTTTGTCCACAGATTGACAAAGCAAGAAAGCACGTCAACAAATCTATTTCTGCTTTCCTCAGAGACTATGGTATGGGTTCTATATACCACAACAACTTGCGTTACAACATGCAAGGCATGGGAGGAGACGGTGTACATTTCACTGATGAAGGCAAAAGAGTCTTCCTCTTGAACTTTAGACTCTGCATCGGTACTTACTTGTAGGTACCACAAAAAAAACACTTCATAAACACAACGGCTCTTTTTAGAGCCCCCTAATATCTACACACTTAAATTTGATTTTTACTTCTATTTTTTTTATTGTTTTTTTTCTGCCGTGCGCGTACGGTAAGCTTACCGTACGCGCACCCCGCGATTTAAAAAAAAAAATGTAAATGTATTTTTCATACTTTTGGGACCTTCTTGGACCCCTGACAAACGCTAGGGGGTCTGCAACTCTCATCGTTGCCCCCTTTTCACGTTCTCCACCTTTGTTTATCAGTGTGAGACACACAAAATGGCGGCCGACACTTCCTGATTTCGACCGATTCGAATGTTTACAGTCATGTAACCACCAATCAGAATTAAGCTCGCGCACGGCAGCGTGCGCGTACGGTAAGCTTACCGTACGCGCTCGGAGCGCGCTTATAGATATATATATTGATTTAAATGCTATTTTCTCAGGAAATACTGAACAGATTTACACCAGACCTGCAAAAGGCACATCCCTGACCTGAGGACTACCTCTCTGCCAAATTTCAAGTAATTCTGTTCAGCCGTTCGGGCTGTAGCTTGGACTAAAGGTCCTATGGAAAAATGCATGGGGAAAACACGTTTTAGGACCCCCCTTTTTCTCAGCCCCCGCTTGACGAATCCCCCCGAGACTTTCAGGGTAGGAGCGGAGCACCCCACCTATTTTGAAAATTTTGCGAGGATTCGTCAATCGGCGCCAAAGTTATTCAAAATAGAATGTTGCGGATTTCCTATGGAAACACGGTCCTAACTATAGCTATCTACTGGCGACCGCCAGTAGATAATATATATATATAGCAAGGTAGCGTGAGGCTATCGAAACGCGTTGACAAAGCGTCTCATTGGAATAAAGGAGACCCGTTTGAAAAGAATCCTTTGGTGTGCTGCGTGATTTTTCTGGAAAGAAACAATCGGATATCTAATATATATATATATATATATATATATATATATATATATGTATGTATGTATGTATGTATATATATAGATAGATAGATAGATAGATAGATAGATAGATAGATAGATAGATAGATAGATAGATAGATAGATAGATAGATAGATAGATAGATAGATAGATAGATAGATAGATAGATAGATAGATAGATAGATAGATAGATAGATAGATAGATAGATAGATAGATAGATATAATATACAACAAAAAAGAAGGTTACAGGGGCGTTATTGTTAGGCTCAGATTTAACTTGTAGCTTTAGTTACCTGAGCAAAACTACACTTATGCCCCCATAATGCACTGCTTATGACTTCACATATTACATCACTCATTTTTTAAATGAATAATGGGAGGGGTGCCATGTGGCTCCCCTCCTCAGCGGATTTCAGCCCCGGGGACCCCATCCACTGGGGCCCGCCCTCTAGAGTGGGTGCCCTGGTCCCACCCAGGGCACTCACTTCGTAGTTTTGTGGACCGTGGGGGAGGCTCAATGCCCCTGTGGTTCCTGCCGGCTCCCCACCTCCTACAGGAGCCAGCACTGCTTTGACAGAGAGGGGGCTGCTAACATGCAGCTCACTTTCTGTCAAAGCAATTGTGCTCCGGTTTGAGCACTCAAGAGCAAACTGCTCTCACTTGCTCAAAGTGGATCACACTTTGCTATTGCTTAGCAGAAGTGGTAGAGCTCCCACCAAGCCATAGTAGACAGCTATGTCCCGGGGGATGCGCCCCAGAGCCATCAATGGCTCTCAAAGTGGGGTGCACTGCCCACCTCCTTTGTTTGATTTAGCTCAGGGGAGTTGGTGGTCCCTGGGACTGCAGGGGGGGTCCACTAAGCCCCCCTTCATTACTTGAAATTAAAGTCCTGGGGAGGTGGTGGCCCCTGGGGTTGCGAAGGGTCTGTGAGGCCTCCCCGCATTGTGTAAACAGAAAGCCCCAGCAAGGAGGCAGGCTGCGGGGCTGAGGAGGTCCAGAAGCCCCCCAATTAAATTTAAATAAAGCCCAGGTAGGTGGTGGTCTCCATGGCATCAATAAGCCCCGGGAGGAGGCCGTGCTCCCCTTTACTATGTAAATGCCACTGGGACCTGGCCCACCCAGGGTCGATTAGAAAGGAAGAGTGGGAGAATGCCCTTTGATTTTTTACCATTTTAAGCAGGATTTGCTGATCCAGCACGATTCCCGCTAAAAATTAGAAAATATATACATATTTTTGACCCTCACGGGTCCCTGTGGGACCCCCCCACAAGAGGTCTAGGGTGTTTCTACCCTGACCCATTTTCTTTTCTTTTTGAAAACATTTTTTCTGTTTTTTTCAGGTCACAAGATGGCTGCCAACACTTCCTGGTTTGAAATGTTGCCAGCCAATCAGATATCAGCACGAGATCGGAGAATCCTTTACTTCCCCCGTTGTAAATTTGAAAAACCTTTAAATAACTATGGGCCCGATTCACAGAACTAACTTAAGACAAAATCCTAAAATTACTACTTTTGGTATTCACAGAAGGCATTTAGTAGTAGTAAAGTTAGGATTTTGTCTCAAGTTTGACTTAAGACAGACTTAAGACAGACTTAAGACAGTCTTAAGACAAACTTAGGACAGACTTAAGACAGACTTAAGACAAACTTAGGACAGACTTAAGACAGACTTAAGACAGACTTAAGACAAAATCCTAACTTTACTACTACTAAATGCCTTCTGTGAATACCAAAAGTAGTACGTTTAGGATTTTGTCTTAAGTTAGTTCTGTGAATCGGGCCCAATGCAACTTCTAAATGGATTTACACCAATTCACACAATGGTCACTTTCAGGACCAACAGTTTCCTTTCTGCTAAATTTGGTGTAATTCCGTTCAGCAGTTCGAGCTGTAGCCTTGTCTAACGTGCCTATTGAAAAATGTGTTTTTGGACCCCCCCCACCCATTTCTCAGCCCACACTTGACGGATCACCCTGAAACTTTCAAGACAGCAGCTGAATTGTGTATTTTGAATATTTCGGGAGGATTCGTCAAACAATACCAACGTTTATTACCTACTGGGTGTCACCAGTGGGTGGTTATAGCTAGGACCTAGTTTCAATAGGAAAAGTGTTTTTGACTTGCCTATACCTTTGGAGCCGGTTAAGTAATCTTCACCAAATTTTCCCCAAAAAGTGCAGGACTCAGTCTAGCTGTGCATGGAAAGTTTTGGGGTGATCTGTCAAGTGGGGCCAAGAAAAAGGGAAGGGGTAAAAAAAGGTGTGTTTCCCATGTTAATTCTCTTTGGAATTTTGGGCACGACTACAGCCCAAAATGCTGGATAGAATTACACCAAATTTGGCAGAAAGCTTACTTTTGATCGCGAAAGAGTGTTCTCTGTTATTTGGTGTAAATCTATTCAGTAGTTTTAGAGTTATTAAAAGAAAAACAAATTTGTATATCTAGGGGCCTATCTACCTTTCCCCTTTAATTTGTTGTGTAGTTCCCACCTATTCCCACCTGCTTTCCCCTTACCCTTCACTCTCCACAGTCGCCCTCCACTTTTACTCCCTCGCTCCTCTTCATTGCTAACCAACTATGCTAGTCTTGCTATCTATGACCTGTTGTTTGCATAATGTATTCCTAGTTAATTTACCACATTTAATAATGATACCGTTTAAAAATGTTCTAATTGTCTTGTTTATTACCTCATTGTACAAATGTTATATTGCCATTTTCCATTACCAAACCTTGTAAAGCGCTCTGATGTCCTTGGGTCCAGCCATCGCTATAAAAAACCTTTTAAATAAAAATTATATAAATAAATAAAATAGGGGCGCGGACACTCCGCGAATCCAACCAATCTCGTACAGAGATCTGATTGGCTGTCAACACTTCAACCAGGAAGTGTTGGTAGCCATCTTGGGATCTTGGACTCAGCTAAGTCCCTAAGAAACACTAAAAGAAACAAGCATTTGCAATGCAATCGGTCTCGGCTTTGAGACCTTATTTGTATTTAGCTATGCAGCTCATTAGCCTGGGTGCTAACATCTCTACAGTTCTTTAACATGGAGAGAAAGTAAGCACCAAACTGCGTGACACACCAGTTATGTGAACACATGGAGAGAAATATTGCCTTTCAGCTGGGAAGGGTTTAGTCCAAAGCTCTGTTTTTAATATAAAATCAGGGCCTTCTGTGGTCATATCACCGAAAATACAAGATTTGAAAAAAATATTATTGTCTACGGGTGCTCTTGGAAGACAATTTCTATGGATTGGAACCTAGAGAATGCTAAAGTGATTCTGGTATTTTACTGACCTCTGCTGGTCGTTTTCTATCAAGACAGTTACATAGAGGCAGTTGAACAGAAAAAAAGTCCCTAAGCGGAAGCAGACAAGTCCTAGGGCTGATCTCCAGTGCCCACAAAGTACATACACATAAAAGTGTATACTAAAGTATAGTATATACTAAAGTATATACTAGAGGTTTCTAATGCTCAACCTAAAAAGGGGGCAGGGTAGTAATACTCTAACCCCCCAGGCCTCGTACTGGAGTTCTCTGGGGACCCTGACAGGGCCAAAAATCATTTTTGTGGGGAGAAAACTGCGATGGATTTGCGAATTCATAGCAAACATGGTCTCCCGTGCTTGTTTACAGTATAGCCGCCAGGTGCACCAGGTTCTGGGGCATACGGTTCCCTCCTCCTAAGGCTCTATTGAGTACTGTGGCCCACCATCTCCTCGGGGCTTTAAAACTAAAATGGAGGGGGCCATGCGGATCCCCCTACTTGGACTCAAAGGAACCCCGGGGGCCACCACCTCTCTGCTGCTTTATTTTCTAAATGGAGGGGCCGTGCTGACCCACCCTGGGGCTGTTTAAAGCCTTGAGGACCGCCACCTTCCTGGGGCAAAAAATCGAATTTCCTCAGACCCTCCTTTTGCCAGAACTCAGGCAAGATACATAAACTCACGTTAATCTGAGTCAATGTCGATGGCCATGAGGTCATCGAGCTGTTACTTGTGGTTTGGGTTTAGGGATGCACATAGTAGCACACAGGTCGCAGACGGCGGGACCACAGTGCATACTAAGGCAACAAGAGAAAATGATGGTCAAAACTACTCCAAGGAATGTCAATACCTTCCAACCCCATTTGGACAGTAGTCCCCAAAACCCCTCCAATAATGACCAATCTCCTTCGTCCTGATGAATCGACTCAGAGATTATATGTAATTTAGAGATAGCTTGGTATACTGTCGGAGCGTCATCAGGTATGAAAATATAGCAACTCGACCCGATCAATTTGCACACTCCACCACGATCTGCAAGAACAAAGTCTAAGGCAACTCGGTTTTGTAACGTCATAAGACGGTCTGCCTGTAGTTCTGCCGTGATATTACTTAAGGCTCCTACAGTGATGTCTATAGTGGTTTCTACGACACAAAACAGTTGCCTTATATTTCTGCTGTTGGCCATCGGACCCCAAAAAGGAAGAATTCATTTACGGAAATCTCCTCCCTCTTGTCCTGCTGTGTCTTTAGAGTTAATAATCCCTCTGCCATATCTGTTTCGATGATGATTTGCAGAAGCGGTGTATGTAGGGGGAAGAAGGAAAGCTATATAACAGGTACCAGAAAAACTAGTTGGCAACCACATGTAAGCCCTATCGTGGCAGATAAAATATGTGCCTTGGGATGGTACTAGAGGAGGCGAGTTCTGAGAGGAGTAGACGTATGTGTGGGAACAGTTGTTTCTTTGTATGGTATCAGTAGACGGACCATTAATTTGCAGACAGAAATTTCCCTGATGAGGAATAGTCCAAATCGGTGGAGATTTTCCTTGTTTGCCCTTATCACTAAGGCTAGTGACATAATGGGTGACGTTCCAATTGGTGTACGCTTTTCTTTCGTGAACGGAAATCTTACTATTTTCCATGATTTTAGCCATAGCTACCATTCCTTTTATCAGTGAACTATGACTGAAATCCGGACCACCAATATATGAACTAACGGGTCGTCTGAATTTGCTTTGGTAGGCATTGGAGAAGATAACAAAATAAGCCCAAGCAGAACCCTCATAAGAGAACGGAAGAACTAAATACGGCATTCCTTTCTCTGTGGTATGTGGCATAAGTCCACACACCCAACAGTCAGTTGTATTGATCACTAATTGGTGTTGATGTAATAACTGGACAAATGAATTGTTGTAATACTCGGTTCTTCTAATGAGTTCATGCTGAGGAAGGGTATGAAATAAATGTGGAGAGACGGTAGAAGAAGACAAAGAAGTAGAAGGAGAGACAACTTTTTGCTGCAGAACGTAAATGATCCAACTTATACACGCCAAAAGAATACACAATAATATAATGATACACAAGGTTATACTAAAACGATTGTACATTAATTTACAGAATTCTTTCTTCATTTTATCCTTTCTCTCTCTTTTTCCTAATGTTGTTTCCATCTTTCTAATGGATGCTCACGGCAATCTTCCTTAATCACTTAATTATGATTATCTGCCGTACTATGACACTGCAAGTCCTGCAGGCCTATTGCCACTACTCAGGTCACAATCAAGACTCCTACCGTGACCCTGCAACCGGGATAGAATACTACATAGGAGAGAGAAAATCTTAAGTGTTCTTTAGTCTAGGTCTTAGGTTATAGTGTTCTTTGTCAGGTACAGTTTGGTCTCGGAACAATGTTCTCGGATTTGTCGTATTCAAGCGACGATGTGGTGTTATTGCTTCCTGAAGAATATCGTCATCCTCTTTCTCAGACAATGTTCCATTCAGGCGTGCATCACTGAAAGGTACAAATCGTGGAACCTTCTCGCTCTCAGTGTCGCTAATACCCTTACGCATCCATTGCTCAAAGGGTAGGGGCAATGGCACTTTCTTACAATGCACGCCGTGAATCCAGTTTTTCTTTCCTTCGACCTTTACTGCTGTTCTCGTCGTGAGGAGAACCAACCGAGGCTCCCTCCACCTGGGTTCCAAATTTTTCGTCCTTTGGAAGTTTTTTATGCAGACCCAGTCTCCTGGTTGGATGGAATGACCTGGGTCTGTGGAGGCCTCCGGCAAAGCACTCTGAACCTGTTGATGGAGAACACGCAATTTAGTCGTAAGTTAATGCAAGTAATCAATCAACATTGGATATGGCAAGTCTGAGTATTTCTTAGGGCGAGGGACTCCCCATATATTAGATTGGCGTCCAAAAACCACTTCGTAAGGGCTAAGTCCCAAACGAGAGTGTACAGCAGTTCTGGTGGATAGAAGAGCCAATGGTAAAGCATCGGGCCAATTAAGTCCTGTACTAGCCTGCACTTTTGCTAGTTTTAGCTTCAAAGTTCCATTGTAGTATTCCACTAAACCCGCTGACTGTGGATGGTTTGCCGCATGAAACTTTTGCTTGATACCAAGACCCACACAAACTTTTTGCATGATTTGGCCCACAAATTCGCTCCCATTGTCACTCCAGACAATGCGCGGCAAACCAAACCTAGGAAAAAATTATTTTAGTAGAACTTTGGCTGTGGATAAGGCTGTATTGTCTTTTAGAGGGTATGCTTCAATCCACCTAGAGAAGGCGCATACTACCACCAGAACATATTTGAGGTTGTTGCATCGTTCCATATGAATGTAATCGATCTGCAACACCTCAAATGGATAGGTCGGAGGAGCAAAGTGACCCGCTGGAGTTGGGGTTCCCTTTCCTGGATTGTACATCAAACAAACAATACAATGTTTTACTACATTGTCTGCACACTTTGGGATTCCTTCATTTTGCCACACTGGAGCCAGAAGCTTGCATATACCTTTCGCACTTAAGTGGGCTGGACCATGTGCCATAGTAACTACTGGGAGTACATAGGCATCTGGTAATAGCCAACGTTGGTGCTCAGATAATTCCACCCAACATCCCATCTCATCTAACATTCCCGTACTTTCTTTCCACTTACTCAATTCTTTCTCTGTAGCCTCTTCCTGAATCGACCTTACACTTTCCACTGTATCCTCATACATTCCTCTCTCTCTAACCCAATTCGCAGGACCCGCAACATACATTCGACTTGTAGCATCTCTCGCTGTCTTTTTCGCTACTTCATCTGCTAACTCATTTCCTCGACCAACATCATCTGTAATCTTCTTGTGTGCACTACACTTCACAATTGCTATTTGAGCAGGTAAAGAAAGTGACTTGAGAAGATCAGTCACCAGCTGACCATGTTGTATTTTAGTGCCATGTGAAGTAAGAAATCCCCTCTCTTTCCAAAGACGCCCAAAATTGAACGCCACACCGAAGGCGTACTGACTGTCAGTATACACATTCACTCTTTTTCCTTTTGACAACACACATGCTCTTGTTAAAGCTATCAGTTCTGCTGCTTGAGCTGAATTGTGTCTGATACGGGCAGTTTCCACAACTGTATGTAAAGTAGTAACAGCATAGGCTGAAACTGTGTCTCCATTAGGAAGCTTAAAGCAAGAACCATCCACCCATAGAATCCCATCCGGATTTTCTAGCGGCGTATCTTTCAAGTCAATTCTTCCTTTTGTCTCTTCCTCAGTACAGAGGAAACAATCATGTTGATTTTCAGCATTTTTATCTACTGGAAGAGGCAACAAAGTAGCTGGATTTAAAGTGTTACATCGTTTGATGTGCACATGACTAGCCAAAAGTGTCAACTCATATCCAGACAAACGAGCACTCGTAAGATGCTGCGTTTTCGTTCGGTTTAGTAAGGTATCCACTGCATGCGGCATCATAACAATAAGTGTGTTATCTAACACTACTCCAGCAGATTGTCGAATAGAAATTGCTGCTGCTGCTGTTGCTTTAAGGCAACTTGGTAATGCTTTAGCTACCGGATCTAACGTAGCTGAAAAATATGCACATGGTCACTGTTTGTCTCCAAAACGCTGCGTTAAAACTGACAACGCACAACCTTCTTTTTCATGAACATATAGCGTGAATGGCTTACTGTAATCGGGAGTACCCAATACAGGAGCAGAACATAGCGCAGTACGTAAGTCAGTGAAACTCTTCTGACATTCGTCAGTCCATGGAAGGGGCTGAGGTGTATCTTTCAAAGTAAGTGCCAACAGAGGTTTGGCCAACAGAGAGAAGTTAGGGATCCACTGTCTACAATAAGAAGTAATGCCCAGGAAGGCACGTACCTCCCTTTGTGTGGATGGCACAGATATTTGCGTAATCGCCTGAATTCGTTCTGGAGTTAATCGTCGTCCCTCCTTTGATAGGAGATGACCCAAGTAGGTAACCTCTCGATGAACATATTGTAGTTTGGAAGGTGAAACCTTATGATTCAGATTAAACAAATGACGTAACAATGCAACAATCACGTTTTTGCAAATATCTTCTGAATCAGCAGCGATCAACAGTTCGTCCATGTACTGGATAAGAACAGCACCAGACGGCAAATGAAAAGTATCAAGATGACATTTTAAAGCTTGGCTGTAAATAGAGGGACTTTCACAATAGCCCTGAGGTGCGCGCTTGAACCGGAAGCTTCGGCCTCCAAGAGAGAAGCCAAAAATATCTCTACTTTCTTCTGCAATGGGAATGCTAAAGAAGGCATTCTTTAGATCGATAACAGAAAACCAAGTCGCTGTGGAAGGTATCATTGTCAACAGAGCAGTGATATCTGGGACAACAGGAAATTGTGGTACGCCAATTTTGTTTACCTCCCGAAGATCAATTACAAAACGATATACAGGAGACTGAGAAGGATCAGTGCGTTTAAGAACAGGAAGAATAGGACTATTGCATATGTTTCCTCTCGTTTCTTCAACCACACCCTTCTGAATCAAATCATGAATGATTTCCAAAAGCGCTTTTTCACCTTCAGTGGAAATTCTATACTGTGGAATACGAGGCAATTGAACATTAGGCTTGAGAGTAACAACATAAGGTGGAATCTCAAGACAGCCCACATCGTTTGGACCCGTGGCCCAAAGCGTTGCTGGAAGAGAAAGCAATTCAGGTGGAAACTGATCTTTGGACAAATACATTGGAGAAATAAATTTCTGACCTACAGTAAGATGTACACCAGAAGGAGAACAGTATATCGTAGCATATATTCTTTTCAATAAGTCCAAACCCAACAGATTCTCACCGCAACCATTCGTCAAAAGAAGCGGAGCTTCAAAATCATAAGGGCCAATTGAAATGGGCAAAGAGCAAGAAACCGGATTACGAACAGGGGCGCCAGAAAATCCTACAGATACATTCGTTAAGCCAGACAAAGGTGCCCCAGGGAGTTTTGAATGAATGATAGAACTTCTCATCACACCAGTATCTAAAAGAAATGGCTCTGAAACACCCATTGTAGTGACTTTAACATAAGGTCCATTCTGATCTACTGGAATCGACACAACTCCCTTACTTTGTCCATGGCTGTCCTAGTTAGCATGAAGACTTTCATTCCCGTCTTCAATGTAATAATCCTCATTGTAATATTGTGTAGACCGAGCGTTTTGCTGATCAAAGTAATTCACGGAATTAGAAGGAGGAGGAGAACGCTGTTCTTGGGTCAACATACCTCGACCTCTACCTCTGTTTGCTGAATGGAGGCCAGCATGACCTCGTGAAGCAGATGGTGTCCCATTTCGCTGCAATAAAACCGGACAACTATTCTTAAAGTGACCTTCCTCTCTACAATAGGCACATTGATTAGGTCCTAACAAAGGTCGCGGAATATATGGCTCAGGCTTTTGATACACCCTCTGAAACTGCGGAGGCTGTTGAAACTGAGGCTGAGCATGACGAGGTGGATATGCCTGTTGCAAGAGAACCTTAGTTTTTAATTCTTTAGTCTTTTTCTCTTGCTTATCTCTTTCTTCTTTATCTCTATTTTCATAATATTGAGCAGTAGCCAATATCTGGGCTGAAGAAGAAATAGCCCATGAACTTTCGGAGTCTTTCAATTTATGCAACAGCTCGGGAAGCAAATTAAAAACGAACTTATCCACAAATAACCGCTGTCCACCTTCCGTAGTCATATCCTGACCACTATGATCAATGAATGTCTCCTCGAAACGAGTAAAGAAATCGGAGACACTCTCATCTTTCTTCTGTTTACACGCGGCTAGTTTATCCCAGTTAACTCTCAAGGCAGGCATCATCGTTTTCATTAATGTAATAATCCTACCAGGGAGTTCTGAAATCAAGGCATCAGGTTTCACACCACCCACTTGGTTTCTATCTGCGGCGATGATAGCATCCCAATTTCCACCTAATTCTTGGGCATGATTTTCTTTACGAATCCTAGCCCATAATGCTTGTGGAACTACATTCCCCATCAACATGTCAATATCTGCTAAATTCATGATGCAGGCTTCAACGGTTTGTGACAATTCTTTATAATAACCTGCAGGGTTCTTACGAGGATCTGGTAGAGACTGTTTAAGGGCTAAAACCTCAGATCTTTTCCAGGGGACATGTACCCATATTCGCTGGAAGTGAGCAGGAATAGGTTGATTACCACCTACTCCCGCAACCTCTTCTCTCCACACTGGAGGAACCTCTCTCATTGGATAATTTTTCAGTGTCAACCTAAATGAAGGATCGGAATCTAGAAAAGTCTGTGAGGAAAATAAGGTTCTAAAGGAAACAAGTGTCTTTACAGCGTCCTCAACCTTAGAACCCACAATGAGACCTTTATCAAAATTAGCCTGAATGTCTAACAGACCCTGAGGAACCAAACCCAAGTCCATATCCTCCCATCCTTTCATAAGAGTATCGCACATAGCATTGAAAACATATCTCTGCGTAGGCGCATTCCACTGTGAGAAGGTAGGCATAATATCAGGTACACTATACCGAGGACCCTTTTCAATCCATTTACGAGCAAGAGTGTCCAACATTTCTCGTTCTTCGGAATCTGGGAACTGATTACGAGACTGTCTTCGAGAAAATGCCGGAGACACATTTAATGCCGCAAAGAAAGGTGATAAAAGACCAGAGACCGTTTCTGTTAGTCGTTTACGCATAGATGGAGAATTGGACATACGAATAGGGGACAAAGTATTAGGCGAACTAACTGAAAAGGAATCTGTAATTAAAGGAGGAGCAGAAGGCAAAGAAGACGAAGGCAAAGGAGTCGAAGGCAAAACCGGCAGAGGCGGCAATACTTGAGGGGGCAAATGTGGAAGAGCCGGAGCAGGCGGAGGCGCAACTGGCGGCTGAACAGTCTGTAATAACGGGGGTGCATTAGCACCTTGTGCATAGGGCGGAGGCAATCTCAATAGGTGAGACATCAGGGAATCCTCTTCTAAATCCTTTCTTTTATCAGAGGGGGAAACTGGCAACATAGGATAGCATTTATCTATTGTCATACGATGCTGTCTATCTGAAATTTCCTTCGCATTATCGACTTCATCATCTTTAAACTGTTGAGCAGCCTGTATAATGGTCATACCCTGTGCTTTCTTATCTCGTTTTTCTTGCTTAATTTTCTTCTGTTTGGCTTCCTTACGCCAAAGGCGGAAAGAGTCAAACATTGCCGGCCGGGCTTTTCTTTTGAATAAAACTGCTTCCAAATTATCTAGTATGTCAGGCTCAAAACTACCATTTTCTGGCCATTTTAAAACACCATCATTCTTCGTGTATCGGATCCATACCTCGTTAAAGGCAATGGGGCCAACACCATGTTTAGAATAGAGCTCATAAGTGGGAGTTCCAACCGAAGGAATCGGACAAGAGTCCTCAAGCCGGGAATCCCTATTACAACCAAAGCAACACATTTTTCCAAACTTAGTCAGACCAGGCATCTCGTGATTTCACCGGACTGTTCACAAACATCAAGGGGGCAAACTCAGTTTACGCAGCACAAATGCACTTACCCCTCGGCTTTGGCTATTGCAATAGACAAATCTAAGGACCAAAGGAACTAAGGAACAAAGAAAACAAAGGACCAAAATTGTGGGCGCGACCCACCAAATACTTAACTAAGGATGTCTAAGAGGCCCCGTCTATTGTCTCGCCTTACCATACATCATCGAAAGAGGGCCAAAGCAGGGCGGCAGTCAGAGCAGCAGTCGTCAGTTGCCGTCAGGAAGGAGTAACCGCACTGCAAAAGACCTTCGGACCACTTTCGACATACAGGGGTCGCTTAACGTGGCTCGCGATTCCTCCAGAATTTTCTTGCGGGGTTCCTCACGACCTTCAGGCAGAACCACTACCTCTGAAGTCGCCCCACGTTGGGCACCAGTTGAAGAACCAGAACCTTTTGGGTCCGGCGGCGCAGGGTACGCCTTAATCTCCTGGGTTCTCCTGCTTCAGCTAACAGAGACACGGGGACACTCCGTCGGCGTAAAAGATCAGATTTTATTAGCTGCAGCTAGTACAGTTATCCTAGAAGTACACACAGGATGTTCTCAGGAGACTGCCACTTCACTCCGTGGCGCACAATCTTATATAGGTCATATGTGAAATATACATTAACCAAGAACACACCTAAAACATATAGAAAGAACCAATAAGAAAGGTTGAAAAACAGAACAGAACCAAAAGGAAAGGTTTGAAAACAAAGTATCGGGTAACTCAAAGAGCCTCTCCTCCAACTGTGTTTGTTACCCCTCCCCAAGAACTAATTAATTAACAGGTTCGTGGTCGACTTGCAGGTGACGAGATACGTTTGTGTGTTTTGGAGGACAGTTGTGAAACGAGAGAATACAGCGAAGGCCAGACGATAAGATAAAGTTAGAAGAGAATAGTGTGAACCAACAGATAGTTGAGATAGGGATTAGAAAAACCAGACGGGGATTAGTGTATTCGGCCAGCGCTAACATCAGCTTTTTAAATAGAGGCAGAAGGCTTATTTCGACACGAAGCTGCAGAAAAAGCAGAAAAGACTATGTTCGGCGTGATGCCTGAGTGAGGGCAACACAAAATGGCGGCGGAGCACAAAATGGCGGGTCGATTCGATCACGATCGAAAATCGAATTTCCTCAGGTCCCCATCGTAGTACACTGGGTGCCCTAAGTAGGCTCCAAGGCACACAGGAGCAAGAGGCCGTGCCATGGGGGATGGGGTCTTCGGGGGGGGAAATTGGTCCTGGAATGGGGACCACGCAGCCCCCGTGCCCCAATAAGTCTTGGTCTGGCCCCTGGGGGATGAGGTCCCCGGGGCTAAAATCAGCCCGGGGAGGGGGGCCTAACAACCTCCTCCACCATTAAGTTTTGGTGGGCCATTCTGGCTCTGATGCTCATTTCACAGAAATTAAACCTAAATGAGAAGCACTTTCAAATATAAACATAGCATGTGGCCCAGTTGAAGCTGCAAAGGACAAATGATACTGACCTACCGGTCTTGACAAAGGCAAAACAAGTGTGTTTTCTTGCCAATTCCACATCGAATGACAATCTGAAATGGAGCTATTAGAGCAATTGGAGTGCAATCTGTAGCGGCCGTGACAAGTGGGATCTTACTTGTCCTTACCTTGTGAGAGCAGAGTCCATGGTTCCCCTGTTAAATTACTATGAGTATTTTAACGAGATGTGCTCATGACGAGCTGGGCTCGTCATAACGGCTGCGGCCCGCCCACGTGCGATTGATTCCCCGCCTGTGCGGGAGAATCAATCAGTGGGCAGGGTCGTGACGAGCTCAGCTCGTCATGAGCACAGCTCCACTGTGCCTCATGACGAGCTGGGCTCGTCATGAGCACCTCGCACGCCCCCCCGCATGCCCTCCCCGCGCCATGGGGGAATTCCCCCCGCGGCGAAGGGGTTAAATGTGCAATTTACTTGGAAGATTTTCCATTTGGCCCACCTACCTTAGTAGTATGCAAAGGTCTTCCTTCTTTTTTCCAGGATGGTGGACAGCTTAACAGGTGCTCCCCCCCAGTGTGTTTCCAGTGTGTGTTTCCCATCGATTTTCATGAAGCGTTCTTGATGCCGAGGAATATGAGGAATCTCCACCAAACAAAGAAGCCCTTACCTTAAATAGTTAAGAATAAAGACCCGTTGTTTGGTGGAGATTTACCTCTTTGTAATCTTGTTCTCTTATCTATAGGTGAATTCATGTTATCACAGATTTCTGGATAAAGACGCACCAGGTCCAATCACATTACTTTTGTGCTCCATTAAGCAGCTGTAATGTGGAATACATACTGGACATTTACCTAAAGAGGTAGCACTTAGTAAGTGGCCAGTAGAAAGTATTCCACCTGGGATGATACTTTATGCAAAACTGTGGATAAAGGGGCAGGTCCATTCCATTGTGGCCCAGTCATTCACACAGCTACTGACACACCCACACAGACACTTATACAGCCACTCACATACTCAGGCACTCACATATCCACTGACAAACCTACTCAGATACTCTCACACACATTCCTAGACCCACTCAGATCCTCATTCATCCACTCACGGATGCACTCAGACACTCTCACACCCACTCACAAACCCACTCAGGCACTCATGCACTCACTCAGAGAAGCACTCAAAAACTCACACTGCTGAAAACTCCACTCCCAGCAAGCAAGAGCAATTTGGGAGCTCCCGCTTGCTGGGAGCAGAGTTACTGTTTGGTCTCGCTTTGCAGGAGCTGTGACAGCTCCCACCATGCAGAAGCAAACATCTATCTCAGAAGGTGGACACCTCAGGAGATAGAAGGAGCTGGCCTTGGGTGTGGTGGTCCCCTGGGCCATTAATGGCTCCAGGAGTGGGGCTGCATGGCCCCCCTCCTTGAATTGGCATGGGCCTGCCTATGGGAGGGTTTGGGCCTGGGGCCTGTGGGTTCCTCATGGTGCCCCCTTCTAGAATGTTTTTCATTTGCATCGGGGAGATGGTGGTCCACAGGGCTTCAAACAGCCCCCCTCCATTTAAAATAATAAAGGTAGGTGAGGTGTTGGTCCCTGGGGGTCAATAAAGCCTTAGGAGGGGGGACACATGCGACCCCTCCTTTTAAAAAAAAAAGGAACATGCTCCCGGGACCTGGCCTACCCGGGCCATAAACTGTAAACAAGCACGAGAGACAGCGCTTGTTTTTTAAAAAAAATTGCAGCAAATGTGTGAATCTATTGTGATTTCAAATGCAAAAATAAAAACAAAATGCTTTTGGGCCCTGGTGAGGACCTTAGGGGACCCCAGCACCAGGCCTAGAGGGGGCAGGGAATTCCTACCCTACCCCTTCTCTCTTTGTTTTAGTTCTTCTTTGGAACTCAGCTGAGTCCAAGTCCCAAGATGGCTACCAACACTTCCTGGTTGAAGTGTTGACAGCAAATCATATCTTTGCACAAGATCGGTTGGATTCATGGAGCATCCGTGTCCCTAGATATGCAAATTTGTTTTTCTTTTAATAACTATAAAACTACTGAACAGATTTACACTAAACAACAAAAAGCACTCTTTCTGGACAAGGAGCTAACTTTCTGCTAAATTTGGTGTAATTCCGTCCAGCAGTTTGGGTTGTAGTCGTGTTCAAAATCCCTATGAGAATGAACATGGGAAATGTACTTTTTGACTCCCCCTTTTTCTTGGCCCCTGCTTAACAGATCACCTCAGAACTTTCAATGCACAACTAGAAGGAGTACAGCACTTTTGGGGGAAAATTTTGTGAAGGTTCGTCAGCCGGAGCCAAAGATATAGGCAAGTCAAAAAATGTTTTTCCTATGGAAACTAGGCCCTTACTATAACTACCTGGTGAACACCAGTAGGTAATATACATATTCTTCTCCAAAATGTGGTTAAAGTTGCCACTGCATTAATTAAACCAGCACACTGGAAGCAGCTAATATTCTTGTGAGTTTAATTAATTCAATATGAATCAAATGATTTGAAAGCATACAACTGTACACAATATAAAACCTTACAACGCTACCCTTGAATGCTTACGACTCATTCAAACTTTTCATGTGATAAAATCTTCTCTCCATGTGGTTTTTAGTGTACCATTGAGTAAAAATCAATATGCAATTAAAATGTGTCTCTTTTTATTATTATAAAGTGGATTTTGGGAACAATTTTAAAAAACACTAGTGTATTGTTATCGAAAAAACTGATGTAATTTTATGAACTGACTTGAAATCTTTCTACCATGTATACACGGAATGCACTTTTCTTTCTCTATTTCTCTGGTCCTCACATATTGCACTGTCGGTCAGACAAAGGTCAATTAGACTGAAAATCCGTCACTTGTTTTTGAGGCAGCCCAATTGTGCTGTATGTAATTAAGTAATTTGGTAATAACATTTACTGCTAACTACATGCTGGTTTATTTAATGTGAAGGCAACTGTAACTACAGTTTGCAGGATTATTCACCTGGAGGGCCCTCAGCGGGATATAAAACTAGCATACGCCCATGAATCATGCTCCTCCGATAGAGGCGCCATGTAGAAAAGGAGAAAAAAAAAATATATATATATACATATAAAGAATTTTCTTCTGCCTCCTGAGTGCGCCCTTAAGCTGCCGAGCAACTTGTTTTTTGGTGGATACACGGCGGCTCCAAGCCGTGGAGGGCGGCACCACCCTATGGATGTGACAGGGGCCATGGGCTCGAAATTCGTCGATGCCTGATGTAGGGAGACAGTGCCTATGGATGCTGGGCAGAATGTGCACTTTGCGGCCCATTTTGGACTGTTTGATTGTTTATGAGGCTCAAATCCCATTTGGATGTAATGCAGGCTGCGGGGCTTAAACTGCAAATCCCAGATGACCTTTTGACGTTTATCTGAGCAGCCCATTGGAGGGCAACTATTTAAATGTGTGCCTTGCAGCAACGCGTATGTTTTGAGACAAGCCTCTGAAGAAGGAACACTTCCAAAACAAGCTGCTGAGCAACTTGTTTTTATATATATATATATTCACTTAAAAAACCATAGGTTTCACACATGTTATAGTTAGCTGGACATTTCACTCGTAAAAAACCAATGAAATTCCCCCGTTATAGTTAGTGCACGTGACCGCAATCCTCTGCTGATGACGTCAGATATTATATCACTGTATTTAGACACTTCTTTACCCATGTCTTCTTCCATTAATCTTTAGCTATACATATATTACAAATATTTATTTTTCATAAAGACACATATGTCATCAGTGATGTAATATCTGACGTCATCAGCAGAGGATTGCGGTCGCGTGAGTTATAGTTGCCTGCACTAACTATAACGGGGAAATTTCATTGGTTTTTTACGAGTGAAATGTCCAGCTAACTATAACATGTGTGAAACCTATGGTTTTTTAAGTGAATTTGCAAGGTTTTTTAAATGCTAATTCGTAACTATAACGTGTGTGAAACCTATGGTTTTTTCAGTGAATTTGTACGGTTTTTTAAATGCTAAGTTATGTATTTATTTATTTTTTTAAAAATCGCGAGGTGCGCGCATCGTGCGCGCGCTGTTCACGCACGGTTCACAGTGCGTGCCATGCGTGCGCGGTGCGTGCCATGCGCGTGCGGTGCGCGCACCTCGCGATTTAAAAAAAATATATATATATTTTTGTCTCCCTTGTGGGTCCTTCTGTGACCCCCTGACCAAGGCTAGGGGGTCAGGAACTGTCCACTCTGCCCCCTTTTCACGTTCTCCACCTTTTTGTTCACCCCCTCAGACTGCGAGAGACAAAATGGTGGCCGACACTTCCTGGTTTTGACCGATTCGAATGTTTACCGACATCTAACAACCAATCAGAATTGCGCTCGCGCACGGCAGGGTGCGCGCACAGTGCGCGCACAGTGCGCGCGTATAGATATTGATATTGATATGCTTTTAAATAATATTTTCTCAGGAAATACTGAACAGATTTACACCAGACCTGCAAAAGGCACTTCCGACCGCCAGTAGATAATATTATATACATATATATATATATGTATATATATATATTACCTACTGGCGGTCGCCAGTAGGTAGTTATAGTTAGGACCCTGTTTCCATAGGAAATCCACAACATTCTATTTTGAATAACTTTGGCGCCGGTCGACGAATCCTCGCGAATTTCTCAAAATAGGTGGGGCGCTACGCTCCGCTCCTACCCTGAAAGTCTCGGGGGGATTCGTCAAGCGGGGGCTGAGATAAAAGGGGGGTCCCAAAACGCGTTTTTCCCATGCATTTTTCCATAGGACCTTTAGACAGGGCTACAGCCCGAACGGCTGAACAGAATTACTAGAAATTTGGCAGAGAGGAAGTCCTCAGGTCAAGGAAGTGCCTTTTGTAGGTTTGGTGTAAATCTGTTCAGTAGATTCTGAGAAAATAGCCTTTAAATCAATATATATATCTGAGCCAGCTTACGGTACGCTTACCGTAAGCTTACCGTACGCGTACGGTGGCGTGCGCGAGCGCGATTCTGATTGGCTGTTACATCTAAGTAAACATTCGAATCGGTCGAAACCAGGAAGCGGCGGCCGCCATTTTCTCTCTCGCACTCTGAGGGGGGGGCTGTAAACAAAGGCAAAAAACATATAAAGGGGCTGTTTAGACAGCGCCCATGCACATAGACATGTTAGTTGAGTCCTCAAAGATCCCCTAAGGCCAAAAACGGTAAATTTTTATTTTTTGAAAATTTCGCCGATTACGCTTACCGTACGCGTACGGTGCGCTTACGCTAAAAATTTTAATAAAAAAAAAAAACACTCTCTGTGCATGGCGTATTATTGTCATCACTTACAAATTAAATTTAACAGATTACCTATCACAAGGAAGCGCATAATATGTCCTCCATGTGCGCACGGTGCGCTACGCGCACCGCGTGCCCACCTTGCGTGTACGGCACTAACTGCGTAAAGTGGTCACTGTGCTCACTGTGCACGCACGGTGCGCGAAGCGCACCGTGCGCGCACGGAACGAACTGCGTTAAGTGGGCGTGCACACCACGAATGGCGTAAAGAAACTTAGCATTTAAAAAAACGTACAAATTCACTGAAAAAACCATAGGTTTCACACACGTTATAGTTAGGAATTAGCATTTAAAAAACCTTGCAAATTCACTGAAAAAACCATAGGTTTCACACATGTTATAGTTAGCGGAAATTTTACTGATAAAAAACCAATGAAATTCCCCCGTTATAGTTAGTGCAGGCAACTATAACTCACGCGACCGCAATCTTCTGCTGATGACATATGTGTCTTTATGAAAAAAAAATATTTGTAATATATGTATAGCTAAAAATGCATGGAAGAAGACATGGGCAAATAAGTGTCTAAATACAGTATTAGCATCAGCAGAGGATTGCGGTCGCGTGAGTTATAGTTGCCTGCACTAACTATAACGGGGGAATTTCATTGGTTTTTTATCAGTAAAATTTCCGCTAACTATAACATGTGTGAAACCTATGGTTTTTTCAGTGAATATATATATATATATATATATATATATATATATATATATATATATATACATATATATTACCTACTGGCGATAGCCAGTAGGTAGTTATAGTTAGGACCACGTTTCCATAGGAAAATCTCAACATTCTATTTTGAATAACTTTGGCGCCGGTCGACGAATCCTCGCGAATTTCTCAAAATAGGTGGGGCGCTACGCTCCGCTCCTACCCTGAAAGTCTCGGGGGGATCCGTCAAGCGGGGGCTGAGATAAAAGGGGGGTCCCAAAACGCATTTTTCCCATGCATTTTTCCATAGGACCTTTAGAACGAGCTACAGCCCGAACGGCTGAACAGAATTACTCAAAATTTGGCAGAGAGGTAGTCCCTAGGTCAAGGAAGTGCCTTTTGTAGGTTTGGTGTAAATCTGTTCAGTAGATTCTGAGAAAATAGCCTTTAAATCAATATATATATCTGAGCCCGCTTACGGTACGCTTACCGTACGCTTACGGTAAGCGTACGGTGGCGTGCGCGAGCGCGATTCTGATTGGCTCTTAGATCTTAGTAAACATTCGAATCGGCCGAAACCAGGAAGCGGCGGCCGCCATTTTGTCTCTCGCACTGAGAGAGATTTTTAAAATCGGAAGCCCAAAAACATGTAAAGGGGCTGTTTTGACAACTCCCTCCCACATAGTCATGTTGAGGGAGTCCCCAAACATCCCCCAAGTGCAAAAACGGTTTTATTTTTTTTTCGGCAATTTCGCGGGGTACGCTTACCGTACGCTTACGGTAAGCGTACGGTAAAAAAATAAAAATAAAAAAAACACTATCCACACTTACCCCACCCCCTGTGCTTTTGGTGGCCGAAGGCCACCAAATGTGCTGGGCTTATTACAATGGAAAAAAACACTATCCACACTTACCCCACCCCCTGTGCTTTTGGTGGCCGTAGGAAACCAAATGTACAGGGCTTATTATAAGGGAAAAAAACTTAGCATTTAAAAAACCGTACTAATTCACTGAAAAAACCATAGGTTTCACACACGTTATAGTTAGGAATTAGCATTTAAAAAACCTTGCAAATTCACTGAAAAAAACATAGGTTTCACACATGTTATAGTTAGTGGAAATTTTACTGATAAAAAACCAATGAAATTGCCCCGTTATAGTTAGCGCAGGCAACTATAACTCACGCGACCGCAATCCTCTGCTGATGACATATGTGTCTTTATGAAAAAAAAATATTTGTAATATATGTATAGCTAAAAATGTATGGAAGAAGACATGGGCAAATAAGTGTCTAAATACAGTATTAGCATCAGCAGAGGATTGTGGTCGCGTGAGTTATAGTTGCCTGCGCTAACTATAACGGGGCAATTTCATTGGTTTTTTATCAGTAAAATTTCCACTAACTATAACATGTGTGAAACCTATGGTTTTTTCAGTGAATATATATATATACACACACATATATATATACATAGAAATAAATATATATATGTATATATATATCTGTATAGGTATATATATGTGATCAAGGCTGTGGTGACGCAGCCGAAATGCGCCATGCTGACTGACTGGGCAAATAAAGCTTAAAGAATTTGACCTGCACTTTTGTGGTCCGTACCTGTGTTCGAGTTACCAAGAAATGTGGTAATCCAGGAGCATTTTGTTTCAGGTATGTATATGTATGTATATATATATATATTCACAGAATAAACCATAGGTTTCAGGCACGTTATAGTTAGGAATTAGCATTTAAAAAACCTCAGAAATTCACTGAAAAAACCATAGGTTTCAGGGGTGTTATAGTTAGCTGGACTTTTCACTTGTACAAAACCATTGAAATTCCCCCGTTATAGTTAGTTCAGCTAACTATAACTCGCGCGCCCGCAATGCACTGATGATGACGTCACATATTACATCACTCATGACATGGTCAGTGACATCACTCATGACATCACTGATGACATCTCAAATGACATCACTGATGAAGAAGGATAACGTGCAGAAAGAACAAAAAGAAGAGCAGAAAGAAGCCTTGTTGCAAAATCATCCTGTACCCTCAACTTTTTCAGACGGATACTGGTGGTAACTGAGTCTGACTAACCAGTCCTAGAGCCAGTGCTATGTTAAAAGACACTTAGAATACAGTGAAAACACCTAAATACACTAGGGAACATTATGCGTTGGGGTCCGCCTGTGATTAGCATGACCTCCTCTGTAAGCCCCTAGTATATAATAGGGCAGGGGGATTAAAACTACCTCTCAAAACAGGCCACAGGGCGTTTTTGCACACGTTAACTCAGGCCCCGTCCCCTCCCTTCACCACTGTGTAAACACGCCCTGTGTCCGTTTTTAGTTGGGAGATTAAGTTCATTTGAATCCTGAGGGTCCCTAGGGTCCAACTAGCCCACTAGGTGCCTCCAGTAAGTGCCACAGAGCTGCGTTGCAGAGAGGTGTAAAAAGTGGCACGGCCTGGACCACCTCTCTGCAATGCAGCTCAGTGGCGCTTACTGGAAGCACTTGGTGGGCTGGTTAGCCCCCAGGGGCCCTCAGTATTGAAGGGAAATTATATCCCCAATTTAAAACGTGCCATAGTGCGTGTTTGCACACGTCACCTCATGCCCCGTCCCCTCCCTTCACCACTGTGTAAACGCGCCCTGTTGCTGTTCTAAGTTGAGAGATTAAGTCCCCTTGAATCCTAAGGGTCCCTAGGGTCAAACTAGACCACTAGGTACCTCCAGTAAGCGCCACAGAGCTGCGTTGCAGAGAGGTGCAAAAAGGGGCTTGGCCTCAGAACACCTGTCTGCAGCGCAGCTCCCTGGCGCATACTGGAGATGCCTGTTGGGCTAGTTGGCCCTCAGGGACCCTCAGTATTGAAGAGGAATTAATTCCCCAACTTACAATTCGCCAGGGGGCGCGTTTGCAGAGTGCTGCAAGGAGGGGGCGTGGCCTCCGGCACGATGCCAGTCTTTTATTTATTTTAATTTTTTAAGAAGGGGGGCTGTGTGGTTCCCCTTCTTATTCTAATTTATTGGCCCTGATGACCCCATCCCCCAGGGCCTGTCTCCTAATTATATTTTTTTGATCCCAATCCCCAGGGCCGGCCACTGTTTTTTATTATTTTTAAAAAATATATATTTATAGACACACCTAGGACATGCTGGACAAACCGTACGTACCTATCACCATGACGATTTGCGTGATATTCATTAAAAGGCGACTATGCATACCATGAATCCATGTGGAATGTATTTACACCACTAGTGAAGCTCTGACATGTCTGATGCCCTACCGTGCTTAATCCCGGTAGACACCCTTGTCGTTTATTTATATAAACATGGGTATCTATTGACGGGCACATTTAATACACATGCACACCAAGTGATTCAAAGGGGATTCGACAAAAATTCGACCAAAACTATGCAAGAAACCCCCCTCACGGTTAATAAAACACACATCCACTGCCGGATGTGTAATACTTTTTATTTTACTCTCTGGAAAGGGGACGAACATCACTTGAGAGTCACAGCGCGCTCCTGGCAGAGCCCAATGCTGTGTTACACCCACCATTGCCTGCTGAGTGCCACACACCTCTGTGTTGTATTCCACTAGCTAGAGCATATGCTATGACACTCTCTAGCCCATGTGCACTGTAACACCACTCCGTGAATATGTCATGCCACACTTGTATTCGCACGGGTTATATTGCCCCATCTAACGTGCCTTCCTCGATGCCTATGTTATAACGCACAGTGCTATGCCATACATATTACAATCTGGGATCCATATCTTTGTCACAGTGCATATGCAACGTTACACTCCCCAGCACATATTTTATATTACAACTTTAGAGACTAATTAGGTTACACAACACTGCCCTGTGCATATTACACTCCAAGGCGCATAACGCATAGCACGCGCTAGTGCCTGTGCTATCTCGCGCTCTCCAATGAATCTGTAATTGCGCACAATGTATTGCATATTATATTTCACGCCCGGTTCATCTTATATCACACTTTTTGGTGCATAGTTTATACCATACACTATATCTAGTTTTAATTTTCAATCGTGCTCTCAGGACTATGTTCTATATAACACTGAGTTCACCTACCCTTTTCACGGGCATTACATTTTGCGATAGGGGGTGGAGGGTCAGGGGGTGTTTCTGCCAAGTGAGCCCGGAGTCACAGTCACAAACGTCCTCTTCTTCCTGAATAAAAGTGAGATTATGCTGCATACTTGTTCATATTTTAAGTAGTTCGCACAGACACACGTTTTAAAAACAATAAAGTTCCTAATACCCGCCTTCTCTGAACAGTTAGCTTGCTGCCCCATCCCCCTCCTCCCTATCCTCTGTTGTCTGAATCCATGGACTAGCCTCCTCCCTCCTGCCATGCATGGTCTGATGTGCTGCCACTGCCCTCAATTTAGTATGATGTACCAGTCCACTCCTCCTGCCCTCCATTGCCCAATTCTTTGCCCCACCATTGACCTCCTGCTTAAACTCTGTGTTTAGCTTGCTGCCCCTATTCTCCTTCCCCGTGCCCTCCGATGTCTTTGTGCATGCCCCTGCTCCATCCTTTTTGCCCACCATGTTCTATGGACCTGCCACTCCTATCTACTCTGAGTGTTCTGTTGAGCTGCCACTCCCCTCCCACCTGCCTAGCATTGTCTGATGACTGTAACCTGTCCCTGCCACCTCCACCCTGCCTGTCCACATGCCATGCCCCTATCCTCTTCCTCCTGTCCTACATGGTCCATTGTACTGCCACACCCTTCAGCCCTCCCTGGTCTGTTGTGCTGCAACTGCTCCTCCTGCCTGCCCCGTGCGGTCTGTTGTGAGGCCTTTTCCCCTGAACTTTCTTGTCTGTGCACAGGTCTTGACCCTCCCTTCTATCCTCCATCGTCCTTTGTGCACGCCCTTGCACCCTCCTTCTTGCCCATCATAGCCATTGTGCTGCCACTAACCCTCCCACTTGCCATGCATGTTCTTCTGTGCTGCCATGGCCCCTCCCACCTTCCCTGTGTGGTCAGTTAGCTGCCCCTGACCCCCTCCCACCTTCCCTCCATGGTCTGTGTGTATGCCATCACAGTCTCAGTGTTGCTCTTCATGGTGTGTCTTGCTTCAAGTGCCTATCCTGCCTGACCTCCATGGCTATCTTGCTGCTCCTGCCCTGCCCCCTTGCCCCCAGCCCTCTGTTCACATGTGCAGACCCCTACTCCCTCCCTCCTGGCTTGTCTGTTCCATTGTAATGCCCCTGATCCGTCCCTCCTGCCCTTTATGGTCTGTTACGCTGCAGCTTTCTCTCCTGTCTGTCCATTATGGTCAGCTAGCTACCATTGCCTCTTGCCCCTCTGTTCTCTGTTGTCCATGTGCATGGTCCTGTCCCCTCCCTCTTGCTTTCTATGGATTGTTGTGCTGCACTCCCGTCCCGCATGCCCTGTGTGGTGTATTGTGCTGCTGCAAACCCTGATGCCTGCCCTGCAGGGTCAGTTTGGTGCACCTCTCCATGTCCCTCCTGTCCTCTGTTATGCAAGTCCATGTCCCTACCCCATTTCCTTCCATGATCCAATGTACCATACCTGCGAACATTTTGAACTTGGTAAGAGGGAGATTTTGAAAAAAAACTGGGGTATTGATTTTCTCCTTTGAGTTGTATTAAAAAAGAGGAGATTGTAGACAGGAGACAGATCAAATAAAGCCCATTTGAGCTTAAAAACATTGGACGTTTACTGGCTGAATCGGGTCGGTTGGCATGTATGGTTGTACTACCATTGCCTCTTCCTTCTGCCCACAATGGTCTATTACATTGCCACAGCCTCTCTTGCAAGTCCTGTATTGTTGGTTTGTTGCCCCTGCCCCCCTTTCCACTGCCCTCCATAGTCTGTTGTGCTGCCACGGCCCTTCCTGCCTGCTCAGTGTGGTTAAATTGTTGCCTTTGCACCCTTCTACCTGCCTTCAATTTTCAGAGTCCGTGCCCCTGGCCTCTGCCTCTCAACAGTATCCTAATAAACAACTAGATTGCTAACTTTCTATATTTATTACAAAAGTGTGGAACGCCTGACGTCATTTTGATGTAATCAAAACTGTAATACCTAGAGCATTTCCTTTAGAAATTACATATATGAGAGGGTCTTATTGGCATCAAAATTATGGTTAGTGCTTTAAAAGACTAAAATAAGGACATATTTTCTGAGTTTTCAAATAGCGACAAAGCACTTTTAAATTCTTTGTTATCTTTATGTTTTTTTATCCAGTTGACCACTTGATTAAATGTTGCACTTAGGGGAGAGGATGTGGTGTTACTTCCAGAACTGCAGACTTTGCAACTGGGGAACCAGGTTGGAGTTTCTGCTTCAGCTCGACATTCTGTGATTCTGGTCAAATCACTTAGTCTCCCCATGTCTACAACCAAAATGAATTTGTTCTTGTGTGATGTAACCAATGCTCATGTAAAGCACTCCAATACCTGACAAGTCTGCACTATATAACACTGCAAAAACAGAAAATAATAAGTGTTTTGCACACTTCTGTCATTGGGCTATATTTGGGCTACATCTGGGTGATTTTGGGCTACATTTGGGCTCTTTTGTCTCCGGTGGCCATCTTGGGAGATTTATTTGTTATGAAGTTTCCTAATTTCCTCATGTACTGCAGTCTCCTGAGTAGGAAATGCTTTCAGTTTTTTACTTTGATTCCATCATGAAGGTATTCAGATATGTCACACATTTGCCATAAATTCTGAATGTTAGCACTCTAGTTGCTCATTAGATCACTGTAGTAAAACTACTGTTCACCATGGAAGTCTGCTCCTGGTATTAAAAGTGCATGTTTCAGTCTGCATGTCAGAATTTTTTAATGAAATAGAAGAGGATTTGAGAAGTCACTCAAAATGTGCCCTCGTTTTCTTTCTTCAGCATTAATTATAATTTCTATGGCAAAATGAACCCCCTCATTGTGTTCCTTTTTAAATTAAATGTTTTAAGTGTTACCAGTTTATTCCAATCAAGATGGCTTCAGGTGTGCCATACTTTTGTCATAATGAAGACAGTAAGCGCTCTAGTTGTTTTTAAGAACACTCTGGGACATTCTGTCATTGGGCTATACTTGGGCTACATCTGGGTGATATTTGGGCTACATTTGGGCTCTTTTGTCTCTGGTGGCCATCTTGGGAGACTTATTTGTTATGAAGTTTCCTAATTTCCTCATTTACTGCAGTCTCCTCAGTAGGAAATGCTTTCAGTTTTTTACTTTGATTCCATCAAGAAGGCATTCAGATGTATCACACATTTGCCATAAATTCAGAATGTTAGCACTCTTTTTGCTCATTGGATCACTGTAGTAAAGCTACTGCTCACCAGGGAAAACTGCTGCTGGTATTGAAAGTGCATGTTTCAGTCTGCATGTCAGAATTTTTTAATGAAATAGAAGAGGATTTGAGAAGTCACTCAAAATGTGCCCTAATTTTTCTTTCTGCAGCACTAATCATACTTTTTATGGAAAAATGAACCTCCTCATTTTATTCCTTTTTAAATTAAATGTTTTAAGAGTTACCACTTTAATCCAAGCAAGATGGCTACAGGTGTGCCATATGTTTATCATAAGTAGGACTGTTAGCGCTCTAGTTGTTCTTTGGAACACTCTGGGAAGCTGCAGTAGAACACAAAGGAATCAACTGACAGTCTCTGCCCTTGTTGGATGTACATGTTTTACTGAGAATGTCAGACTTCATTCTCACATGACTGAGAAAGATAATGTGAATTTACAGAAAATAAGCTTTCAGTTTAGCTTATAGATCACCGTCCAAAACTCTGTGGGAAAAGCATGAGAAAATATTTTTCTCTCAATCATGATATCCCAGCAGAAGGCTTTTTCACATGGTGAAATCACCTTAGAACATACCACAATTCCTAAAATGAGTATGGTACCATCAACAAATGATTTATAATGTAACTAAAGTCTTAAAACCTTCTATTAACTGCAATGCTTTTTAATGAGGTGCTATCATGTATATTGGTCCCAAGATGGCTGCCAACACTTCTTGGATGAAGTGCTGACAGCCAATCAGATCTCAGGATGAGATGTGTGGTTAGGCTCCGCCCACATATATATATGATTTTACTTTTGATTTTCTCAGGAACTACTGAACAGATTGACACCAGACCTGCAAAAGGCACTTCCTTGACCTGAGGACTACCTCTCTGCCAAATTTCAAGTAATTCTGTTCAGCCGTTCGGGCTGTACCTTGGACTAAATGTCCCTATGGAAAATTGCATGGGGAAAACGCTTTTTGGGACCCCCCTTTTTTCTCAGCCCCCGCTTGACGAATCCCCCCAAGACTTTCAGGGTAGGAGCGGAGCAGAGCGCCCCACCTATTTTGAAAATTTCTCCAGGATTCGTCAACCGGCGCCAAAGTTATTCCAAATAGAATGTTGCGGATTTCCTATGGAAACACGGTCCTAACTATAACTATCTACTGGCGACCGCCAGTAGATAATATGGTGGGAGGAGCCGGTCCGCCAGGTCACACATTCTGAAGCCTGGTCCAACAACATTCTTTGCTGGCTACGTTACATAGACGATGTTTTTGTGGTATGGAGGTGTTTTATGGACAGTGCTAAATTATTTATCAATGATATCAACTGTAATCATTTAAATTTGGAGTTCAATGCCACCATCAGCACTGACACTGTAGAATTTTTAAATGTAAAAATGTATGTTTCAGACAACACACTACAGTCCACCCTCCATAGAAAAATCACTGCAGGTAATTCTACCCTTCACGCTACCAGTTTTCACCCAAAACATCTTATAGCTAGCATTCCATACGGAGAAATGCTGCGCTTGCGCAGAATCTGCAGCAATCCCACAGACCTAGCCAAATGCCAATTGGAGTCTGAACTGAGATTCAAAGCCAGGGGCTACACTGAAAAGACTATCACTGCTGCAATCACCAAAGCCAATTCATTTCCCAGAGAGCTGTTACTACAGAACACATCCGCAGAGACCACTGTTGATACAGACATTCAAACGGACCTGGCCACTAAGGGATATGTAACTACACGCCTCATCATGACTCACAACACTGAGTCAAGAGCACTCAAATCCATTTTCAACAAACACTGGGGCATTATCAAAACAGACTCCACACTAGGACCCATAGTTGCCCCTAGGCCTGACATCACCTACAGGAGAGCCTGGTCCAAGCATGACACTATAGTCAGAAACAGCCCTGAAATAACCATTACCACAATTGGTTAACTAATGTTAATGGTTTTCGTAAATGCAGCAGTTGCAGGGCCTGCAGATTTGGAGTTAACACCACCCATATCTCGGCAGAATTCAGAAGCAAATTCATAATGATACAACAGAAACTCACATGCAGAACAGAATTCGCAGTGTACATTCTTACTTGCAGCTGCGGACTAAAAATGTAGGGAGCACTAAGCTCCAGGTGCACCTATGGATTTTGCAACACATCAGAGCCATTGTCAACAGTGACCCGACATACCCTGTCGCTAGGCACTTCAAAGAGACACACCAGAACAACTTAGACCACCTTAAATACTGCGTCATTGATAGTATTCCCCCACTCAGACGGGGTTGCAACAGCGAGAAATTGTTGAGACAACTGGAGTCGAAATACATAAAAGAACTCAACACTAAGGTCCCGGCAGGATTAAACATCAGTGAAGACCTTTATAACTTTTAATAACTTCTTATAGTGTCCTTCTAAAATATTCACTCCAGTCTTGCGGTCTGCAAATTTCGCCAATATGAAATTTTTTAGATGTCGGCTGACTTTAAGTTAGATGTCCAGTTTTTAATCCACTACAAACACAGTTTTTAACTATTCTGCTCCAATCTCGCCTATTCCTTTAGCGACTGTTTGGATTTTTGTCTTCACCGCATCTCACGGCATCAACACTAACTTCTCCCACTATTATGCACTCATTTTTAACTTTACCCATAAGTGACTGCACTGTTTAGCATTTTTTCACTTATTTGACATATCTTTTGGTAGTTGACTCGATTTCCATACATGAGGCTCTGCCCTCAACATGTTAAGATTAAACTCCAGCAACATCTAGGCCCTTCGTTCGCACCAGCACTAAGTTTACAATATACAACCGCATTAGTTGCGCGCTGACAGATACAGAGACTTTGGCATTGGCTTCCACATGCTTTTACTAACATGAATGGGTTTTATACATTGTTCCCCTCCTAGTTACGATGGTACACCGGATTCTTCTCACATTTAATTGTGCCACATGGCATTCATGGTTTCTAGGATGTATTCACACACCCACGATTAATGAGGGATACCGTTTAATTTTGTTTTCCATCAGACATAATTTGGGAGACTTCAAACCCAATTCTTGCATTTATTTAGCATTTTTTAATCTTTTATAATGCAGCCAGCTCCACCATTACACAAGCTTACCTTCTAGTCTGCCACACACAACGGATGTTACAGAACATATGGCCATCTACACCTACATATAGAGGGGTAGTCTTTTCTCTATGCCTGCTACCAAAACTGCTTGTCATTGCTGCGCCTAGTCATCATTGTATGACAAGATATTTTACTACATGCTGCAAAAGTGTAACATTTTCTGCCTTGTCACTATGAACATAGTAAAGTCACTCATGTCACTATAAATTGTATGCCTCTCACCTTGGTTACCTTGTAGTTAATCCATCACAGAGTATCTTCAAAAGTTAATAAGCGGTATCGTCCCCAATGGTAGGCACACAGTCAACGTATACTGTAGGTATAGGTGAATCTACAAATATAGATTTGCCTCTTATAATCCTGACTTAGTTTTATTACAAGAATCTCATTTATCAGAAGATAAGGTCGGTTCTGTTTCTCCTACTACTGCAAAGAAAAATGGTGTTATTATTTTAGTTCACAAAAAATTGGAATGCTCTGTTGTTTCACAAGAAATAGACGCTGATGGCAGATGGATTTTAGTTAAACTAATCACTAATAATGTTTCTTTAACTGGTTTCAATATTTATGGTCCGACCCAACCAGATTACACTTTCTGGCCTGCTATTACTAATAAATGTATGCAACACAAAGATGATTTTTTTATCCTTGGAGGCGATTGTAACCAGGTTATGTACCCCTTTATTGATCGCAAATCCCAGGTACACTTTATTCCTCATATATCCCATAAACAGTTTTATAGCACAATTACACAGACACGTCTTGTAGATGCTGAGACATTATGTAACCCAGACCAAACAGAATTTTCTTTTTTCTCTCCTCCACATGGCTCCCTATCCCGACTGGATTACATCTTCCTTACCAAGCCTTTAGCTCAAAACCTTATTTCATCTTTGATCGAACCCATTTTAATTTCAGACCATGCTCCAGTGATTGCTGATTTTGATTTGCTTCGTTTACGGCCCAAATCTTTCAGATGGAGAGTTAACAATTTTCTTTTACAAAATCCAGCTTTTTCAAATTTCTTCACTTCCTTTGCAGAAGAATTATTTTCTTTGAATGAAGGTCCATCTATATCCCTGCTTTGGTATGGGACAACTTTAAAGTCACTGCTCGAGATTTTGTTATTGATTTTGTGGCCAAGAAAAAGAAACGCACCCTCATTCAGCATAAGGCTTTATTAACCAATATCAAAAACGTAGAACATCAATTTTACACTTCCTCATCGGATTCTACCTTGCAGAAGCTTCTTCGTGCTAAACTAGAGTTTAACAAGATCTCTACTGATAATGCCTCATCTATTCTACTTCGTAGTAGTGCCCGATATTATTGAGGTCGCAATAAGGTTGTATCACTCTTAGCTAATTACCTCAAATCTAGAAAAGAGAGGACGCTAATAGACTATTCAGTCAGCAGATGGGAAACATCTTTTCAAAGATCAAGAAATCCTTAATAAATTTACAATATTTTATAATAATGTATATACTCCAGAAGGGTCCGCATCAAATTTTCTTATTAATTTCTATTTAAGTAATTTTCCATCTCCTCTATCCACCAATCTTGATTTTAATTCCCTAGACTCAGACATTTCGCTCCAAGAAATTACTGCTTCTCTTAACTCACTAAAGAAAAATAAATCCGCTGGCGTGGATGGTTTCTCAGTAGAATTTTACTTACATTTTTCAAACAGTCTACTCCCCAAACTCTTTAATCTCTTTCAATACTTCTGTACTACTGACAAGGCAAGTGGTACTTTCTTAGAAGCATCTATTTGTCTGATTCACAAAGAAGGTAAGGTTCCTAAACTCTGCAAAAACTATTGCCCTATATCCATTATGAATGTGAACTATAACATTTTTGCTAAATTATTGGCGTTGCATCTTGAATCACTGTTACCCCATCTAATTGGTCCAGAACAATGTGGTTTTGTTAAGGGCAGATTAATCTCTGATATCTCTCTGTAATTTTTAAAATTTCTAAATAAGGCATCTACTCTATCTGATTCTCTGGCTGCGATATCTATAGATGCAGAAAAAGCTTTCGATAGAGTTGAATGATCTTTTTTATTTAAATCACTCCGTTGGCATGGTATTGGGCCTAAATTCATCTCCCTGGTTTCTTGACTTTATACGGCACCCACTGCTTCCACTATAGTCAATGGTCTTGTTTCTAATAGTTTTTCACTTCTTCGTGGTGTCTGACAGGGTTGCCCTTTATCTCCTCTTCTTTTTATTCTTTCCCTTGAACCCTTTCTATCTCGCATCCGTCATAACACTTCTATTTCTGGATTTTTATACGGAGATCAACACTTGAAGCTCTGCTTACGCGGACAATATTTTACGTTTTATTTCTAAACTAGAAATTTCTATCCCCCCTTTATTACAAGAATTCTCAGACTTTTAAAGGGTTTCAGGTTACAAAATCAACTCGGATAAAACAGAGATTCTTCCCCTAACCAAATTCTGTTCTAAACATCATTTTGACCCAACTGGATTCCATTGGAATAGTTCTAAAATTAAATATCTAGGGCTATGCTTCACCAACTCTATTTCAGACTTGATTAAAACAAATATGAAAGAAATTCTTGATCGGATCTCCAAACTTCTCTCCTCCTGGAATGCTCTTTTTCTTTCCTGGTGGGGACGTCTAGACTCTATTAAGATGATGATCACTCCTATTATGTAATATATTCTCTCAATGATTCCAGTTCACATTCCTTCCTTCTATGTAAAAAAACTTGACTTCCTACTTTCCAAATAAAAAATCCAGAATTTCTGTATTCCATCTTAGAAAACTAAAATCCACCATAGGGGTAAATTTTCCACATTTTTTAAATTATATCATAAAGCCTTTTGTCTTAAACAAGCTTCTGACTGGCTCCAAGCAAACATTTCCTCTTTCACCCCTCTATGGGTAAATATTGAGCGCTGTCTTTGTCCCCCTTTTTCTTTTCTGGAGGTTCTGACTTTTACGGCCAAAACTAGTCTTACGTCTCCTCCATTATAGGAACACGTTGTTGCGTTCTCCTCCTTGGCACACCCGTCTTCTTATCATTAATAATAGACCTTTATTTTGGAACTCCTGGAGATCTAAAGGTATCATCTGGGTTCAGGACATATTTGATGGTACTTCTTGTTGTTCTCCCCAGTTCCAAACCAATTTCAAATGTCCCTGCTCGTTTTTGCATAAGTTCTCATTATTTATGGAAGCAACTTTGGAAGCCTTTTATTCCCTTCCTTCGGTAGACTCTTTATCCACCCAAGAACCGCTTCTCATAATTTTGTCGGTATCCCCAAGGACCTCCCTCATTTATAAATTTCTCAACTCTACTGTCTCAGAGGAATCTAAAACTAAAATAGAACTCGCCTGGGAGGCAGATTTCGGTTGTGAATTGAGCACAGATTTTTGGAGCAAGTTATGGTCCAGATCGTTGAAAAATCTAGATCTGCATCTACTACTCAATCTATGTTTTTTCTTGATCACAGACTTTATTTCACTCCCATTTCCATTGCCAATTTTACACACTGTAATGATAAATCTTGCTGGTCCAGTGATCATGCCTTGGCTGACCTCTATCACTTTCTTTTTTCATGTCCCTCCGTAGCTTCTTTTTGGTTACAAATTTGGCCTTGGATTTTGAATATTTTTTGTCTAAACATTTCCCTATCGAATGCCCTCCTGTTCATGGGAAGTTTATCAGAGTCACTTGGGATATTATCTAATGAACGTGGGTTGTTTGACCTCATGGTTAGCTTTAGCTTTCCAACAAATTACACTCAACTGGAAATGCCCAAATAAGCTCATATTCAAATCTTGGTGGAAAACTGTTTGCCATTACCATAGATTGGGCATTGCTTTTGTCTCCTGTTGTAACCCACAGATAAATAGAGATCTATTTTGGTTACCCCTCACTGTTTATTTAAATAAGCTCTCTATTTCTCAGATTTCTAATAACCGATCAGAAAACTTTCAACCTCCATGAGTTTCTTTATTTCTTTGCCTTATTTCTTCTGGTTAATCTCATTCATATTGACTTTTAATGGAAAATATGTTAATTGTATCCTCTTTTATTCTAATGAGTATTTATTGCTAGTTTTATCATTAATTGCAGAGCATATTTTACCTTTCCCCTCTCCTTTCCTCCCCCTTTTTCTTTTCCTTTGTAATCCCTAAAATTAAAATCAGCTTTCTGATATGTTTTATGGCATGTTTTTTTATCACATATGTTTGTTATTCTTAAATATTATTACATCTTGCCCTATGTTGTATGATGAACAATAAATTAATAAAACTTTTAAACTCAAAAAAAGAAAAAGTCATTTTACGACAAAACACGTGTCGGCCGTTGTTTAACTGGACATTTGGAATAAATATGTATGGAACCAACCTTCTGTCTATATGTTCTTTTTGCAAATTGCCTCTGAATTTACCTGAACAGACCCGCTAGACTGCCGAACCTTCATATTGCATTTCTTTGGTTGTTCTCTGAACATTCTTTTGAATCAATTTGTATGGGTTTTTCCCCCTGTTCTTGACACTATTGGGATGACATAGTGTCTTTGTTTTCATTGAGCACTCCTTTACATATGACCACTATACTTTCATGAATTTGTGTATGTGCTGGCACCCTCTATTACCATTGTCATCCAGTTTACCTGTATATTGTTTATAATGGTTTGCTAGGCACTACCAACAAGTAGGGAGAATACAATAAATTACAATAGTAGGCAGTCTGTTGCTGTTTTCACTGTCTTAGAAAAGTAACTTTTCAAAATGCTTGACACTACAGATGGCCAACTTTAAAGATGATCGAGACAAACTTTTAGAGGAACTCGTTCAAGGGAAAAACCCTGATAGAATGTCAGGGAACAAGGAAAATAATGATGGCCTTAGGTCTAAATTTATGAGACTAGAGAAGCTACGTAAACAGGAAGCTTCGCGCTGGTGGGATACCGCCATTTTGAAAAAATACACTGAGATAAAACGGGTCCCAAGGGGTTTAAGAATTATCATCTTTCTCGCTTTTGATGACCTCGATGAAGATCTACTACTAGATTGCTGAAAATGTGTTACTTAGTTCTTCCTATAACATGATGACTATTCTCATCAAGCACGCAGAGAGGAAGAGAGAGAATATCCTCCTAGAAATAGAAAAATTGGAGGATGAGATCAACAAACTTAACCTGGTAGAGGCTACTCAAATGAACTATAAAGTCTTAGAGGATGTACTGAATAAACATCAGATTTATCTTAAAGAAAAGAAGTCCCAAAAACTGAAACAGGATGAGAATGATTACAAGTCAGGGAGAATATTTACTTTTGCCCGGAAGTTTGATAACATCCAGGTCGGTCAACCTCTAGCTAAGCCTACTCCAGGGGACCTCACAGATGCTACTTTTGCTAGCAATTCCGACATTTCCAGTATTCGCAGCAACATTAGTGAGGGTCCAAGTACCAGTGCCAATGCCATGGGCACTTCCCAGCTTAATACCTCATCAGCTTTTTTAGGGGAAGTCCAAAGGTACCGCTAAGGTTTGAAAGCAAACTTCAAGAATCGCACAAATACTATAAGAAAACCAGAAGAGGGAGGAACAGATCAGCAAAGTAGAAGAAGGGAGGGAGTTGCAACCAGGTCAAATACAGGGTAGACCTTTCTTGACTGTTTTTGATTTTTCTGACTTTTTCTCATAGGATTGCTTTTGCTTCATTTCTTTTCTCATAGGATTTAAACTTTCTGTTTCTTTCTCCCGTCTTGGTGTTTTTGGAATAAATATGTATGGAACCAACCTTCTGTGTATATGTCGTTTTTGCCGTTTCATTTACCTGAACGGACCGGCTAGGGTGTCGAACCTTCATATTGCATTTCTTTTTTGGTGCTCCGAACATTCTTTTGAATCAATTTGAATGGGTTTTTCCCCCTGTACTTGACAGTATTGGGATGACATAGTGTCTTTGTTTTCATTGAGCAAGCCTTCTTTACATATGACCGCTATACTTTCCTGACTTTGTGTATGTGCTGACACTCTCTATTACCATTGTCATTCTGTTTGCCTGTGTATATATATATATATTCACTGAAAAAACCATAGGTTTCACACACGTTATAGTTAGGAATTAGCATTTAAAAAACCTTAGAAATTCAGTGAAAAAACCATAGGTTTCACACATGTTATAGTTAGCTGGACATTTTACTCGTAACAAACCAATGAAATTGCCCCGTTATAGTTAGTTCAGCTAACTATAACTCGCGCGCCCGCAATGCACTGCTGATGACGTCACATATTACATCGCTCATGACATGGTCAGTGACATCACTCATGACATCACTGATGACATCTCAAATGACATCACTGATGACATCACTGATGACATCATCCAGTGAATGTGTGTTTTTCTGAAAATTAAATATGTTTTATATATGTGTATCTCAAGGTCGATGGAAGAATAAATGGGTATATAAGTGTCTAAATGGATGATTTGTTTTTGAAAAATTGATTGTGTTACTGACTGATTAAGTGTATCTCTCACTTTGTGTATAAGTGGCTGCATGGGTTGGTGAGTAGCTACATGGGTGTCTATATAGGTTATTAGTTGTTTTTTTGAGTATCAGTCTGAGTGTCTGTATGGTACGGTGGGGGGTATTACGTAGTGCATAGATGCATGAATGAGTGACTCACTGTTTGTATGTGTTGAAGACAGCATGTGTGCAGGACTGTATGTGTGGATGAGTGTGTGTATGGGTGTGTTATTGAGTGAATGACTGTCTCAATAGTGTCTTCAGGAGTAACTACATATGTTTTTAACTAGTATATGTGACTATTGGTGTATATATGTGAGTATATGTGAGAGGGAGAGATTGAAAGAGTTCCTGTATGAATAAGTATGTGTTTCTATAAGTGATTGTTTAAAAGACTAAGTATGTGTAAGTTTCCGTAGAAGTAAGTATGGTGGTGTGTGTATTACTGTATATGCAAGTAAATGTATGTTTTATTCTTTATTAGCATGAGTGACTATGTGTGTGAGTAACTCTATGGATGAGTGGCATTGTGTAACAGGATGTATAGATGTATGAGTACATATGATGAGTGAGTACATGTATGAGTGACTGTATAGGACTGTTGGTGAATGAGTGGATGTGTATGTGGATCTTAGAATTACTGAAGAGGTTGTTGTAACTGGTATTGGTATGTCCATTGTTTTGAAATTTTTAGTCTCTATTTTTGAATGTGTGTATCAAAGCTTATATTAAGGTGAGAGGAGGTCTGCCACTCTATCACAAGGATGATGTCATCAGTGATGTCATCAGTGATGTCATTTGAGATGTCATCAGTGATGTCATGAGTGATGTCACTGACCATGTCATGAGTGATGTAATATGTGACGTCATCAGCAGTGCATTGCGGGCGCGCGAGTTATAGTTAGCTGAACTAACTATAACGGGGCAATTTCATTGGTTTGTTACGAGTAAAATGTCCAGCTAACTATAACATGTGTGAAACCTATGGTTTTTTCACTGAATTTCTAAGGTTTTTTAAATGCTAATTCCTAACTATAACGTGTGTGAAACCTATGGTTTTTTCAGTGAATTTCTAAGGTTTTTTAAATGCTAATTCCTAACTATAACGTGTGTGAAACCCATGGTTTTTTCAGTGAATTTGAAAGGTTTTTTAAATGCTAATTCCTAAATATAACGTGTGTGAAACCCATGGTTTTTTCAGTGAATTTGCAAGGTTTTTTAAATGCTATTTTTTTTTTTATTCTTCATTTTTTTCAAACATATTTTTAATTTAATTTTCTTATCTTTTATAAAGACTATGCTTAAATTTTTAAAATCCTTAAATATTTTTTTTATATATATTTTTTAAAATAAACATGTAAAATTTATTTCGAGTTTTTTTTTTTTTTTTTTTTAGTTTTTTTTATAGTACGCGTACCGTAAGCTCACGGTAAGCGTACGGTTTACGCAACGCCCGTAATCTATCTACGCTGCTTGCGTATAGTTCCGTACTTTGCGTAGCCGCGCGTACTGCGCGTGGGACGCGTGCGCGCTTACGCAACACGCGCACGTTACGCGGAAGTGCCGGGGAGTGACTGTTATGCGCATGCGCGCAAGCGCGTGTCTTTTTTACGCGCACGCGTACTTTTTGCCGTAAGCGTACCGTAAGCGTACCGTAAGCGTACGGTAGGTCATGTGATCTTGAAACACAACTTTTGATTGGTTGAAACTACTTTCAGTTCTAGAACTCTCCTACACCACACCCATTCCCCTCATTTCTGCTTGTGATCCCTTGGGAGAAGGAGCTGGTTTGTCTTTGGGATACGATGGCAGAACAGCAGAGCTCTTCTGAGAGTGAGGCTAGCACCAGCAGCACTGTCTTGAGGCAGAGAGCGAGGAAAGTAAAGCCTTCTTACGTTTGGGAGTATTTTACTTTTCCAGAAGGCCAGCAAAAGGTGAATGCACCCTTAGTTACTTGCAAGCTGTGTAAGCGTGTACTTTCTAGAGGTAATCCTAACAGGAAGTATTCCTTTGGGAATCACACCATGAAGAGACACCTCCAGGAAGTACACAGAAGGACACATGGTCATCTTTTTGGAGGTAACTCTTCAGAAAGAAGAGCCAGTACATCCACAGCAGCTCAGCCTGGACCATCATCTGCAGGGCAGACTCCTTCTTCTGCAGGTCAGGTGAGCCCTTCATCTGTGGGGGGAGAATCTCCTTTTGCTGGCCCTCTGGAAATTAACCCTCGGTTTGCGAGGGTTGAAGTACGGTGCGCCACTTGTCACGATCTAATTACTTATAGGGAGACCAGTGTTTCCCTGGTGAACAGTAAAATAGATCAGCACACTTGTCGTACCGTCTAATATTCCCAATCTTTCTTTCCTCTGTCCCTGCATGAACACAACGGTTCTTTTAAGAGCCAACCTTATCTTTCATCTTTTTTTTTCTTTTTTTTTAAAAACTTTTTTTTTTTTTTTTTACCGTACGCGTACGGTAAGCGTACCTTTTTTTTATTTTTTAAAAAAAAACACTAAAAATCATTTATCTCATTACAAAGTCCTTGAGAGACTACAATTTTTATTTTTAACTTACCATACTCACTCAAAAAAATATTTATTCATTTGTTTTTAAAAAAAATAGTTTTTAAAATGGTTGTAGTTTCCGAAAATTTTCTATATCGATCTGAAAATAAAGAAAAAAGTATTAATATTTTTTATCCATTTTATAATACAATACACATATTTACATTTTTTACAAAAAAATATTTTTGCCTTATTTTTGCTGTTTTCAGAATATATTGCATTTCACTATTAATTGTGAAAGCAATTGCATTCATCATTTTACAGCGGGCAAAAAAAATTAACAATCACAAAGATTGTATTAAAAAAGCCCAGAATGTCTTCTCACTTAAACTTATCATTACAGAAATGCATATTATTCTAAAAAAATATCATCTAAAAACAATACTTTTTTCTTTAAAATACCGTCTGATATGTTTGTTTCAGAAGTATAATCACAATATTATATCTCAAATAACTCCAAAATACATCTGATTTTATTTCCTTTAGGCCAAATAGTATTTTTTTTTTTTCCTGGAATAAATTTCCAAGGGAAAACCATTAAAATTCTAAAGTTTAATCTGTCCAGATCTCACCAATTCTCTGTAACATTTTGGTTCACGAAAATTTTTTGAATAATTTATTTAGTCCACAATAGAATTGCTTACTTTTCCACATGGCCAAATAGTAATTTTTTAAATCATTTTTGAAAAAATTTCCAATGGCAGTCCAATAGCATTCCATAATTTAAAATGTGCAGAAGTTACCGATTATCTCTAAATTATTGGTTTTTGAAAATTGCATTAAAATTTAAAAAAGTCCACATTACAATTGGTTATCTTTCCTTTAGGCCAAATGATAATTTTAAAAATCTTTTTTCTACAAAATTGCAATGGTAATCCAGTAAAATGGTAAAATTATTTTGTCCAGATCTTGCCAAATCTCTCTAAAATTTAGGTTTCAGGAAGATTAGATAGGAATTTGCTAAATCAAAAGGCAAACGTTGTTTGAAAATCAATTGGGAATCATTACACAGTGTCCAGCCTTTTTCACATTTTAGATAAACTGTGTAATGTCCAGAAGTAACAGTAGGTCCATCATGGAAAATTATTGCAACAGTTACAAAAGTTTTTCCTGAAATTGATAATTGCTGTCCTGTAAACTTCTTTATTAAAGTATCCAATTTTGATCCATCAGCTCTACATCGTTGCATCATTAAAATTACATACTGTCCGTATTCCCTTAAAATTAATGTTGAAAACATGTCAGAATTACACTCACCACATTTCATGCTATGATTAGCATCTTTAACTAATTTTGCAAAAGTGACTGTTTTACTCTCTGGCAATGTCAAATAAATAAACCTTTCATTATCAACAATAGAGCCACATATATTATAACAATTATCACAACTATGTTCCCATTTATAAGAGAGACCAAAAAAAATGTCAATGGGAACTCCTTCTTCTTCCACTACCTGAAGAAAATACATCAAAAATTCGTGTGCATCTTGCTGTTCATTTTGAGAAAACTGTGTTCGTCCTGAACATACATCTAAAAGTTTTCTAATTTCAGTAGCACTTTCTATTTGAGTTTTATCTTTACTCAGCTTTTGAAAAAGGAGACTGAGCTCTGAACAGAATCTTTTTCCCTGATTTACTATTATCTGCTCTTGCAAACTTTCCAGATAAAATGCAACATTCAGCACTACATTAGCGTAGCAGTTGACACCAGAGCTATTTTCAAAATGACATCCTACAACCTGTTCTTCATTTTCCTTATTCTTTTTGCTTGCAATTACATCACTCCTCTTTTTTTTCCTCTTCTCTACATCTTCATTACAGATATTCTCATTTCTCCTTTTACGAGAAACTACACGTTTCTCCAACACAGGATACTGACCTAAATGAGGAGCATAGCTTCTTCTTAATCTATTATACTCCTTTACACAGTTTGTATCAGCACTAACTTTTGAGTCATCAAAGTCTATCATGAATAAACCTGATAATGTTTTGACTCGTGACAAAGCTACATATGCCATACCTTCTTTGAACACAGTTGAACCAATGTTCACAAATGCACAATCTACAGTCAATCCTTGAGACTTGTGGATAGTTACAGCATATGCTAGTGAAAACGGAAACTGCTTCCTACGTACATATAAGTCTTTCACAAGCATGAAACGAACTGAACAACGACAAATGTCTTTAACTTCCTCTATCTGATCAAATTTTATCTGTAAACATTCAATTCCTTCTTTTTTCTGATAATTAATAAAACCCACAACTCTTCCCATCGCTCCATTCACTAAGCCTTTCTCAACATCCAAATTTCTCCTTAAAAACACTCTACAGTTCATGCAAACATAAAGATTTTTTTCTAATCCTGCTGTTTTGGAGATGTTCTTCTCTAGTGAGTCCAATTTATTTTTCAGTTTGCCTGTTACTGTGACTGTAATTCTTCCATCCTCAATTTTGTCCACTGCTTCCAATTTCCTGATGTCTTCCTTTTCCAATTTCAAAAGCTCCTCATTAAATATTGAGCATTCACGTAGAGTTGGCATTAAGCAGATGACACTTTTGTTTTCTGCAATATTCTTGTATATTTTCTCTGCAACTATTTCTTCCTTTGGAAATAAATTATGTAGCAGCCGACTCTGTAATGCTTTTTTCCCAACATCTGTGAGTAGTCCAATCCTGATATCTTTCAGAATACTTCCATATTCTTCATCGTTTGCTTGCCTCATATTAGTTGTAAGTTCCTTGTACTCAAAGAAGGACCAAATATTTGTATTTCCAATGCTTCCCAATGACTTCTTTGTGTCTTCATGTGTCACAGTATTAAACACTGGTTGTCCTTTAACTGGAGTAAGTTGCAAAAGATCCCCAAAAACTATGACGTGTTTTCCACCAAATAACACGTCATAGTCTGTCTTCAAAATTTGCTGCATTCTTAAATGCACAAAGGCAAGCATTAAGTTTGATACCATGCTCACCTCATCAATAATGAGAACTTGCATCTTCTTCAATACTCGTGAAACTTCCAAGGATGCTTCTCCAGTTAGCTTGTTGAATTGTATTTTGTTCTCATGCTCCACTGGTAACATTAGCAAACGATGTAAGGTGATTCCTTTTATGTTATATGCTGCTAACCCAGTTGGAGCAGTAACCACACAAGACAAAGTAGAATCCGTTTTTTGCTTTAGGTAGCTTCTGATGACTTTAATTAGGAAACTTTTTCCAGTGCCAGCTTGTCCGCTTACATACATCCTGATTGGATGAAATGATGTGCATGAGCACTCTTTTTTGATATGTAGAAATCCGTGATCAATTTTGTTTTTGATCTCTTCATAAATTTGTTGCTGCTCTTGATTCAGTTGTCTTTCCAAATTTTCTAAGTCTATAAATTCTTCTTGAGCTTGATTCATAGCCGTTTCCACTTCATTCATGGCTATTGATGCTTCATTTTCAACGATTGGTTGTCCTAGGGGATCTTGACTGTGTGTTCCTGAACTTTGGCTGTCCTGAGAACTGTCTCTAGCTATTTCTGCTGCAATTGTAGTTTCCTGTTCAATTTCTTCATTTAACATTTGCAGATAAGTTGAGAATGTACTGCATTGTATGCTGTCTTTGCAAGCATTAAAAGAATCTTCATAGCTCTGGAATTCTCCCAGTAGTTCATCCTCTGTACGCCATGGTTTAAACAACTGTAAAAGAGCCAAGTAGTAAAATTCTTTCTTGTCGGTAGTGTCGCAACTCAGCTTCCGGTGATTTATCAAACTTCCTTTGGTTTGCTTCACCAAACATCCTTCTTCACCAACAACTTTATATTTTCCACTGTTGATGTCTTCTGCAGCTTTCCGTGAATAAATGTAGTTCTGTAACACTTCATAGAGACACATGTTCTCCAGATGATGACTTCTCTTGGGATAATATGTGTCCAACATGTTTGTTTTCAATATGTCTGTACTTTCTGGGTCATTCTCAGCCAAATATTCAATTTCTCCAACAGATTTCAGTACCCGATTTCTCATTGCTGCAAGGCCTAAACTTGCCCAAATTATTCTTCTTGACTTCGAGTAGAGACTTGCAGAAGATAACCTATCTGAACATTCGTAGGATCCAATTTCTCGATGCGATAACATCTTCAAACTGAAACTGTACAGCTTCTTACTGACAGTCTTCTCGTGAGAAATCTCTTCCCACATTTCCTTCAATTCTGTTTTTTCTGATTTCGTAATGTAAGACGTTACATATCGAGCAACAGCAATGGAATTGTCAGCAACATACTGTATATCCATGTTAGCGTTCCACATGGATAAAATGACTGGGTTGTAGTCATTTATATTTTTTGATTCTTCTTTTCTTTTAAGGTTGTAGGTATTCTTAGGTGATTTTCTTGTGATAGTATGTCTCACAGCTGACATAAAACTGTTGACTCTTCCATTTGTAAGAACAGGTCTAGGAAATCCAAATCGACATTTAGTGTAGTATTTTTCTTTGCTCTTGTATTTCCGTCGACAGTATTTTCCACACCGATGACTTTGGAAACGTAGAACTTGCTCCTTTAACTTGTTCTCTTCTGTGCTTTTAGGTATAGCACATGTTGCATATTCTTCAATGTAAGATAACACTGCTTCATCAGTATCTGTTCCAAACTTTGGGGCATCCTTGATCCACAGCAGCATATGAATATGAGGAGCACCTCTTGCCTGGTACTCTTTTCTCCAAAAGAAATCCACTACTTCTCCAAGGGGTGGATTTTTTTTATTGCAGATGAAGGACATCATAGCCTCAAATCTATGATTGAAATATCTGCAAACATTAACCGGATCCAATGAGCACAGTTCTCCTGCTGTCTTGTATTCGATGTTTTTAATGTTTGAATTGGCCTCTCGTAGAAAATCCAGTAAATCATCCCAAGCGTACTCGGCACAGCTTAGGGTAAGGAACCATGTTGGTGTTCCTAAATTGCGTAACATGCATTTTAGTTCACCATGGCGTCGGTACCAATATTCATTTGTCCCACGCTGACAAGCCATCAGATTGATCAGTTGTGTTTCCAAATGATCATCTCGGTGCTGCACTTTCTCCATAAAATCCTTAGCAGACACATTTTGTAAATGTACTCCACTTTTTAAAATGTGATTTACTGCATAAGACAGTGCAGACAAGTCGCTTTCAAATAAAAGATGGAACAAATAAGGAATACTTTGTCGAAATCTGGGATCTTCAGCATATAGTCTTGTAGTTCGATACTCTGAAGCTGGAATCTGTTCTGGACGTTCATCGTATCGTCCTCCTTTTCCTTTAGGAAACAGCTGGGGAAAACATCGAGCTTCCAAGCTCTCCTCCCATACACTCACGGGATTTCCTTTTGCTTTCTTCATCTGAAAGAGATCAATATTGTCTCCCATAACTTCTTTCGAATGGAGAGGATGTATGCTAAAATGTTCATAAATTTCTTCTTCCTTTGACTTGTCCACTTTTTCAATTTGTCCAGTTGGTGTTTCTGTGTCTCCTTGTAAATCTTCTTCTTCTTCTTCTTCTTCTTCTATATAAATTGATTCATACCATTTGTTATTTTTTTTCAAATACAAATTTGCTCTTTGTACTTTCCGCACATCTACCAGCTCCTGCCAAATCTTCTTATTCTTTGTAGGTACACCATTAACCAGAATAATTAATGGTTCAGTTTCCAAAGTATCCGCATCAATAGTTTCCATATTTTTTTTCAAATCCAAGGGCAAATACACCACTCTACCTTTTAAACCTCTCAGTAAATCTGAAGAAGGTAATTTACCAGTTTTGGGCTCCATACGTACTATGGTCTGGAACGGATGAACACATTGAATGAGTATAGACTCATATGTATTTAATTCAGAAAGTTCAGCAGGAATAGCATCCAATTCTAAATTATTATGTACAGCTCTGGTCGGCATTCTATTTTCCTCTAACTTGTTGTAGCAGTATTTACAAATACGCTGATCTTCACCCAATTCAAAACAATTTTCAAGAAATATATATGTGGCAAAATCCATCCACTTATAATTATCTTCATTTTCACTCTTTCTGTAGAGATCAACATTCCTAGTTTGTTTTCTATAATGAGTTCTGCGGCAACAAATACAAGTAACATTTGGTCTTTCATTAGAGATTATTGCAAATTTTGTTATGTGATCATTAAATGTCTTACTTACACAAGGTTCTACATTCTCTTCCACTTCTGCCTCATTTACTGTGTCCTTCTCTGCACTGTTTTGTTCAGGACCAAAGTAACAAAACTGAATTTCATCAACAACCTTCTCTACATCTGATACCGTTCCTCGGAACAGAGCCCTATTCAATTCATTTAACTTTATTGCTGGACTTTTGGCAAAATACAACCGTCTCACAAACTTTCTCATTTCAGTATGATGAACAGCCAGCATCCTAAAATGATGGAAAACACTATTGCACACTTTTCTAGATAGACAAGCAAGAGAATGACCCTGCAAACCAGTATTCTCTCTCACTCTGCATGGATCCAGACTTTGAAGCACCTTAATCTTTTGTTTTACACTTTTTTTACTATATTCTCTTAGAAACTCTCGAAATCTGTCAATAGATTCCTGACGCACAGTGCAAATACTACTACAATTCCAAGTGTACACTGGGGCTTTAGGACGTCTCCCCATTGCCTCATCTGCCATCACTTGTACCTCATCTCTTGGAACCATTATCTCCTTCTCCATTATGCAACCATTTTTTACTTCGTATGAACGACCTCTGGTGTCAACTGCATGCAGCAAACTATTACTTTGAAAATAGCTCTCTTCATTAAAAAAAGGTTCACTACTTGAACTATGCATCCACTTTCCTAAAAAAACTTTACAAAAGTTTGTTCTGTTCACTACTCTTTTGCTTTTGCTTTGTGATTTCAGTACATTAACCATTTTATCTAATGTACGCATCCTATTCAAAATTAAAATGAATAGTTTCCTTTTTAATTCTAATGCCTTTGCTGCAATGGCTTCAATTTCTTTTTTTCTCTTGTAATATTTTGCCTTTTGCTTATATTTCTTTATATCCTTTATCAAATTGGACATAACTCTTCTCTGAAACATTTTTCTACGTATCTCTTTAAATGCTGTTTTTCTGTTTATGTTAAACTTTTCAATTGCAGAAGGTATATTTGCATTAACTAAATTCTCAATTTTTTGCTGTTCTCTATTTTTTGTTACATTTTTCCGAGAACAGACATTTTGTACATTTTTCTTTGTTTTGAATATTTTGTTTAGAAATTGTTTTTTTTGCTTACCAGAAGATTTTTTCTTTTTCCCAACATCAGCATCTTCTACTAACTTTGGTCCTCCAGTTGTCTTCAAATATAGTTTTTTTTTTAGCGTTTTTTGAACTCGAGATTTTGTAGGCATCTTAAATTTTGTTCACTGTTCTTCAGCAATACCTGAAAAAAACTAAAAAAAAAATCCGTTATTGTATTTAAATATATTACTAAATTTCTTTTCACAATAGTCACAAAACGAAATTTCTTTGCCAATTTGAATGCACACAAACTGCTCTTTTTTTTGGGCAAGTGAAAATCTCTTTTACAAACTGTCACATTATGAAACCACTTTTCAGATTTTTTAAAAAGCCCATGTCCACAGTGCTACACTCCACCAAGGGCAACCAGCCTTAGTGATGCTGAATGTATTTGCATTACAGACTTAAACCTGAAAACCCCACTGGCTTGTACATACTGTGCATGACTATACACGGCAAGGACATGGGTGTGTGCTAAGCCTCTGCTTCTTCCCCAAAAAATTCGCTCCCCCTTTCCATCTAATGCAACTGTGAAATCACCAGAGCAAGACGCAATAAATCTCTGTCTATAATTCTTCTATGCACACAGAGTCATGTTTTCACATTAGTGCCAAAACGAAATTTCTTTGCCAATTTCAAAGCACACTTACTGCTCTTTTATTTTTTCAGGGGCAAGTGAAAATCTCTTTTTACAATTTGAAATCACTTTTACAGACTGACACATTATGAATCCACTATTTTTGCTTTATTTAATTGCACGTGTCCAAGCTGTTTTTTTTTCAGACCACCACCATGTGCATTCTCTGTGACTGCCTACACTCCACCAAGGGCAACCAGCCTTAGTGATGCTGAATGTATTTGCATTACAGACTTAAACCTGAAAACCCCACTGGCTTGTACATACTGTGCATGACTATACACGGCAAGGACATGGGTGTGTGCTAAGCCTCTGCTTCTTCCCCCAAAAATTCGCTCCCCCTTTCCATCTAATGCAACTGTGAAATCACCAGAGCAAGACGCAATAAATCTCTGTCTATAATTCTTCTATGCACACAGAGTCATGTTTTCACATTAGTGCCAAAACGAAATTTCTTTGCCAATTTCAAAGCACACTTACTGCTCTTTTATTTTTTCAGGGGCAAGTGAAAATCTCTTTTTACAATTTGAAATCACTTTTACAGACTGACACATTATGAAACCACTATTTTTGCTTTATTTAATTGCACGTGTCCAAGCTGTTTTTTTTTCAGACCACCACCATGTGCATTCTCTGTGACTGCCTACACTCCACCAAGGGCAACCAGCCTTAGTGATGCTGAATGTATTTGCATTACAGACTTAAACCTGAAAACCCCACTGGCTTGTACATACTGTGCATGACTATACACGGCAAGGACATGGGTGTGTGCTAAGCCTCTGCTTCTTCCCCCAAAAATTCGCTCCCCCTTTCCATCTAATGCAACTGTGAAATCACCAGAGCAAGACGCAATAAATCTCTGTCTATAATTCTTCTATGCACACAGAGTCATGTTTTCACATTAGTGCCAAAACGAAATTTCTTTGCCAATTTCAAAGCACACTTACTGCTCTTTTATTTTTTCAGGGGCAAGTGAAAATCTCTTTTTACAATTTGAAATCACTTTTACAGACTGACACATTATGAAACCACTATTTTTGCTTTATTTAATTGCACGTGTCCAAGCTGTTTTTTTTTCAGACCACCACCATGTGCATTCTCTGTGACTGCCTACACTCCACCAAGGGCAACCAGCCTTAGTGATGCTGAATGTATTTGCATTACAGACTTAAACCTGAAAACCCCACTGGCTTGTACATACTGTGCATGACTATACACGGCAAGGACATGGGTGTGTGCTAAGCCTCTGCTTCTTCCCCCAAAAATTCGCTCCCCCTTTCCATCTAATGCAACTGTGAAATCACCAGAGCAAGACGCAATAAATCTCTGTCTATAATTCTTCTATGCACACAGAGTCATGTTTTCACATTAGTGCCAAAACGAAATTTCTTTGCCAATTTCAAAGCACACTTACTGCTCTTTTATTTTTTCAGGGGCAAGTGAAAATCTCTTTTTACAATTTGAAATCACTTTTACAGACTGACACATTATGAAACCACTATTTTTGCTTTATTTAATTGCACGTGTCCAAGCTGTTTTTTTTTCAGACCACCACCATGTGCATTCTCTGTGACTGCCTACACTCCACCAAGGGCAACCAGCCTTAGTGATGCTGAATGTATTTGCATTACAGACTTAAACCTGAAAACCCCACTGGCTTGTACATACTGTGCATGACTATACACGGCAAGGACATGGGTGTGTGCTAAGCCTCTGCTTCTTCCCCCAAAAATTCGCTCCCCCTTTCCATCTAATGCAACTGTGAAATCACCAGAGCAAGACGCAATAAATCTCTGTCTATAATTCTTCTATGCACACAGAGTCATGTTTTCACATTAGTGCCAAAACGAAATTTCTTTGCCAATTTCAAAGCACACTTACTGCTCTTTTATTTTTTCAGGGGCAAGTGAAAATCTCTTTTTACAATTTGAAATCACTTTTACAGACTGACACATTATGAAACCACTATTTTTGCTTTATTTAATTGCACGTGTCCAAGCTGTTTTTTTTTCAGACCACCACCATGTGCATTCTCTGTGACTGCCTACACTCCACCAAGGGCAACCAGCCTTAGTGATGCTGAATGTATTTGCATTACAGACTTAAACCTGAAAACCCCACTGGCTTGTACATACTGTGCATGACTATACACGGCAAGGACATGGGTGTGTGCTAAGCCTCTGCTTCTTCCCCCAAAAATTCGCTCCCCCTTTCCATCTAATGCAACTGTGAAATCACCAGAGCAAGACGCAATAAATCTCTGTCTATAATTCTTCTATGCACACAGAGTCATGTTTTCACATTAGTGCCAAAACGAAATTTCTTTGCCAATTTCAAAGCACACTTACTGCTCTTTTATTTTTTCAGGGGCAAGTGAAAATCTCTTTTTACAATTTGAAATCACTTTTACAGACTGACACATTATGAAACCACTATTTTTGCTTTATTTAATTGCACGTGTCCAAGCTGTTTTTTTTTCAGACCACCACCATGTGCATTCTCTGTGACTGCCTACACTCCACCAAGGGCAACCAGCCTTAGTGATGCTGAATGTATTTGCATTACAGACTTAAACCTGAAAACCCCACTGGCTTGTACATACTGTGCATGACTATACACGGCAAGGACATGGGTGTGTGCTAAGCCTCTGCTTCTTCCCCCAAAAATTCGCTCCCCCTTTCCATCTAATGCAACTGTGAAATCACCAGAGCAAGACGCAATACATCTCTGTCTATAATTCTTCTATGCACACAGAGTCATGTTTTCACATTAGTGCCAAAACGAAATTTCTTTGCCAATTTCAAAGCACACTTACTGCTCTTTTATTTTTTCAGGGGCAAATGTAAATCACTTTTACACACTGACACATTATGAAACCACCATGTGTAACTACAACAAAAACAATTCCCATTTCTATTATTCATTTCTTAAGTTACCACATACATACCCTCTCAAACTGTAAACTCACCTTTAAAATTAGTTAGTTCTGAAAGAAATGTGACACTCAAACAGCAGATTATCAGAGCCAGGATCTCTGTTGTGTTCACCTGTCTCCTCTCAGCAGAACCAGATAATGGCAAACTTTCCCTCTATTTTTCCACACATATACATGTAAGTTTCAAATCTCAGTGCTTCCCCCTTTTTTTTAAATGTAATCACACATTTCTATTGGTTGAAAACCAACCCTTTTCCAAAAGTACCCTGCCCCCAACTTGACTTCTGCCTAGTACCCTTCCCCCAACTTGACTTCTGCCTGCTACCATAGCAACAGCTCATGGAACACTGCTGTGTGCAGTTAGGTCAGAAGTTCGACACACAATGTTTCAATTCCACAGAGCAAGAGTGCTTGACTTTTCAAACCTAACAGCAAATCCATAGTACTGTTCTTTGGTTACACATTTTTTTGTACCAATACAAAACATGCTTCTATTAATTTTCACATACAGCCTAGTTTTTATTCTGGAATGGTTTGAAACAGCCAATCAGTTCTTTTTAATTTGTAAAAAATATGTATGCCTCCATTTCCAAACTGTCTTTCTTTTCTTATTGCCATTCTACTGAAAGACACCTCCTGAGTGCATCCAGTTCTCCTTTGAAGATGTTCACAGTGTGGATTGTAGGGCACAGCTATGTCTTCTGGAGTGAAAAGTATGCAGAGAAAACAGATATGGTGAGAGACCTTGCTTTGCCAAATGTAGACATTAAATGGATTGGTCAGAGAGGGTTAAAGTGGCACCAATTGATGCCATTGGTAAAATCCTTCATTCAAATCCAACACCCTGACCTCATAATAGTGCACTGTGGTGGCAATGACCTAGGCACTTTGACTGGGGTAGGTCTGGAAATGCTTATGAAGGACACCTTTGCACAACTGTTTACACTTTTCCCTAAAACTGCCTTTGTGTTTTCCAACATATGCCAAAGGCAAAAATGGAACTGGTCCAATCATTTCTGTCCGCAGATTGACAAAGCAAGAAAGCACGTCAACAAATCTGTTTCTGCTTTCCTCCGTGACTATGGTATGGGTGCCATTTACCACAACAACTTGCGTTATGACATGCAAGACATTTATAGAGGAGATGGTGTGCACTTCAATGATGAAGGGAACAGAGTCTTCCTCTTGAACCTTAGACTCTGCATCGGTACTTACTTGTAGGTACCACTAAAAAAATGACTTCATAAACACAACAGCTCTTTTTAGAGCTCCCTAATTTCTAAACTCTTAAATCTGCTTTTCATTTATTTATTTTTATTTTTTTTACCGTACGCTTACCGTAAGCTTACCGTACGCGTACCCCGTGATTTTTTTTAAAATCAATAAATGTTTTTATTGTACTTTTCTGTCCTTCTTTGACCCCCTTACAAATGTTAGGGGGTCTGTAACTCTCCTCATTGCCCCCTTTCCTTGTTTTCACTCTTTTTTTTCAGAGTGAAATACACAAAATGGCGGCCGCCGCTTCCTGGTTTCGGCCGATTCGAATGTTTACTAAGATCTAAGAGCCAATCAGAATCGCGCTCGCGCACGCCACCGTACGCTTACCGTAAGCGTACGGTAAGCGTACCGTAAGCGGGCTCAGATATATATATTGATTTAAAGGCTATTTTCTCAGAATCTACTGAACAGATTTACACCAAACCTACAAAAGGCACTTCCTTGACCTAGGGACTACCTCTCTGCCAAATTTTGAGTAATTCTGTTCAGCCATTCGGGCTGTAGCTCGTTCTAAAGGTCCTATGGAAAAATGCATGGGAAAAACGCGTTTTGGGACCCCCCTTTTATCTCAGCCCCCGCTTGATGAATCCCCCCGAGACTTTCAGGGTAGGAGCGGAGCATAGCGCCCCACCTATTTTGAGAAATTCGCGAGGATTCGTCGACCGGCGCCAAAGTTATTCAAAATAGAATGTTGAGGTTTTCCTATGGAAACGTGGTCCTAACTATAACTACCTACTGGCGACCGCCAGTAGGTAATATATATATATATATATATATATATATTGGAACATGGTTAGCAGGGACCCAGTGCAATTTCATTCGAAAAGACATCATGTTTCAGTCAAAAAGTAAAGGCACTTTCCTTCAATCTATATATATCTATATATATATCTATCTATATCTATCTCTATATATATATATATACACAGCGAAAAGAGACAGCAGCGCTGGAAGGGATTCAGTGAGAACCTTTTTTTCAAAGATGTCCAAACACTCGAGCATCTTGCTGGTAATTATAAACTGCCATGACTGGGTTCCATTAGGATATTATTACATTAAAACGCATCGGAGGATGAAAAGAGCAAATTGGGAACTGTGCCTTTTAAATAAGAACTTTCAGTAAAATACCAGCATGTAACTGAAATTCCCGATGCACTATGGGAGATGTATTTTTTATCAGTCATGTGACCCAAGACTTTTTATAAAAATGTATGCACGTAAGCACTTGGCTGTGGCTTCTTCCCGTGATCAAGGCAGAGCGCCGAAACATGTAGGGAAAGAGAAGCTGACGGTGCATTCTACTTTGAATAAAGGAACCAACTCTGGAAATGGGCCTCTGTTTTCTGTGCTCACCTGAATTGACAGGCTTCTCCATGCCTGTTGTTGAGAGGCCGCTCTGAAGGGTCGGGGGCTCCTTGCTCGGAGGCTTGTAAAGGATATATATATCTATCTATCTATATATATATTCAGTGAAAAAACCATAGGTTTCACACACGTTATAGTTAGGAATTAGCATTTAAAAAACCTTAGAAATTCAGTGAAAAAACCATAGGTTTCACACATGTTATAGTTAGCTGGACATTTTACTCGTAAAAAACCAATGAAATTCCCCCGTTATAGTTAGTTCAGCTAACTATAACTCGCGCGCCCGCAATGAACTGCTGATGACGTCACATATTACATCACTCATGACATGGTCAGTGACATCACTCATGACATCACTGATGACATCTCAAATGACATCACTGATGACCTCACTGATGACATCATCCTGTGAATGTGTGTTTTTCTGAAAATTAAATATGTTTTATATATGTATATCTCAAGGTTGATGGAAGAATAAATGGGTATATTACTGTCTAAATGGATGATTTCTTTTTGAAAAATTGATTATGTAACTGACTGATTAAGTGTATCATAGTGAATACATGGCTTAGTGAGTAATGTTTAAATATATAAATATCTGTATCATTTTTTCACTTTGTGTATAAGTGGCTGCATGGGTTGGTGAGTAGCTACATGGGTGTCTATATAGGTTATTAGTTGGTTTTTTGAGTATCAGTCTGAGTGTCTGCATGGTTCGGTGGGGGGTATGACGTAGTGCATAGGTGCATGAATGAGTGACTCACTGTTTGTATGTGTTGAACAGAGCATGTGTGCAGGACTGCATGGGTGGATGAGTGTGTGTATGGGTGTGTTAGTGAGTGAATGACTGTCTCAATAGTGTCTTTATGAGTAACTACATATGTTTAAAACTAGTATATGTGACTATTGGTTTATATATGTGAGTATATGTGAGAGTGAGAGATTGAAAGAGTTCCTGTATGAATAAGTATGTATTTCTATAAGTGATTGTTTAAAAGACTAAGTATGTGTAAGTTTCCGTAGAAGTAAGTGTGGTGGTGTGTGTATAACTGTATATGCAAGTAAATGTATGTTTGATTCTTTATTAGCATGAGTGACTATGTGTGTGAGTAGCTCTATGGATGAGTGGCATTGTGTAACAGGATGTATAGGTGTATGAGTACATATGATAAGTGAGTACATGTATGAGTGACTGTATTGGACTGTTGGTGAATGAGTGGATGTGTATGTGGATCTTAGAATTACTGAAGAGGTTGTTGTAACTGTTATTAGTATGTCCATTGTTTTGTAAATTTTAGTCTCTATTTTTGAATGTGTGTATCAAAGGTTTTATTAGGGGAAGAGGAGGTCTGCCACTCTATCACAAGGATGATGTCATCAGTGATGTCATCAGTGATGTCATTTGAGATGTCATCAGTGATGTCATGAGTGATGTCACTGACCATGTCATGAGTGATGTAATATGTGATGTCATCAGCAGTTCATTGCGGGCGCGCGAGTTATAGTTAGCTGAACTAACTATAACGGGGGAATTTCATTGGTTTTTTACGAGTAAAATGTCCAGCTAACTATAACATGTGTGAAACCTATGGTTTTTTCACTGAATTTCTAAGGTTTTTTAAATGATAATTCCTAACTATAACGTGTGTGAAACCTATGGTTTTTTCACTGAATTTCTAAGGTTTTTTAAATGCTAATTCCTAACTATAACGTGTGTGAAACCCATGGTTTTTTCAGTGAATTTGCAAGGTTTTTTAAATGCTAATTCCTAACTATAACGTGTGTGAAACCCATGGTTTTTTCAGTGAATTTGCAAGGTTTTTTAAATGCTAATTTTTTTTTTTCTTCTATTTTTTCTAACATATTTTTATTTTAATTTTCTTACCTTTTATAAAGACTATGATTAAATTTCTAAAATTCTTTAATATGTTTTTTTTTATATATTTTTTAAAATAAACATGTAAAATTTATTTGCAGTACTTTTTTTCTATTTTTTTTTTATTTTTTTAGTACGCGTACCGTAAGCTCACGGTAAGCGTACGGTTTACGCAACGTCCGTAATTTTCCTACGCTGCTTGCGTATAGTTACGCAATTTGCGTAGCCGCGCGTACTCCGCGTGGGACGCGTACGCGTGTACGCTACACGCGCACGTTACGCGGAAGTGCCGGGAGTGACTGATATGCGCATGCGCGCAAGCGCGCGTCTTTTTTACGCGCATGCGCACTTTTGCCGTAAGCGTACCGTAAGCGTACCGTAAGCGTACGGTAGGTCATGTGATCATGAAACACAACTTTTGATTGGTTGAAACTACTTTCAGTTCTAGAACTCTCCTACACCACACCCATTCCCCTCATTTCTGCTTGTGATCCCTTGGGAGAAGGAGCTGGTTTGTCTTTGGGATACGATGGCAGAACAGCAGAGCTCTTCTGAGAGTGAGGCTAGCACTAGCAGCACTGTCTTGAGGCAGAGATCGAGGAAACAAAAGCCCTCTTATGTATGGGAATATTTTACTTTTCCTGAAGGCCAGCAAAAGGTAAATGCACCCTTAGTGACTTGTAAGCTGTGTAAGCGTGTGCTTTCTAGAGGTAATCCTAACAGGAAGTATTCCTTTGGGAATCACACCATGAAGAGACACCTCCAGGATGTACACAGAAGGACACATGGCCATCTTTTTGGAGGTAACTCTTCAGAAAGACAAGCCAGTACATCCACAGCAGCTCAGCCTGAACCATCATCTGCAGGGCTGACTCCTTCTTCTGCAGGTCAGGTGAGCCCTTCATCTGTGGGGGGAGAATCTCCTTTTGCTGGCCCTCTGGAAATCAACCCTCGATTTCGGAAGGTTGATATTCGATGCACATTTTGTCAAGATCTAATTTGCTATAGGGAGACAAGTGTTTCCCTAGTGAACAACAAAATAGATCAACACATTTGTCGCTTTGAATAATTTTCCCATGCTTCCTTTCCTCTGTCCCTGCATGAACACAACGGTTCTTTTAAGAGCCAACCTTATCTTTCATCTTTTTTTTACATATGTTTTTAAAAACTTTTTTTTATTTTTTTTTACCGTACGCGTACGGTGCGCGTACTTTTTTTTTTTTTTTTAAAAAAACACTAAAAATCAATAAACACATTACAAGGTCCTTGAGAGACTACAATTATTATTATTGACTTACCATATTCACTGAAAAAATATTTATTCATTTGTTTTTTTTAAAAATAGTTTTAAAAAAGTTTGTAGTTTTCGAAAATTTTCTATATCTATCTGGAAAAAAAGAAAAAAGTATTAATATTTTTAAAACATTTTATAATACAGTACACATATTTACATTTTTTTCCATAAAATATTTTTGCCTTATTTTTGCTGTTTTCAGAATATATTGCATTTCACTATAAATTGTGAAAGCAATTGCATTCATCATTTTACAGCGGGCAAAAAAAAATAACAATCACAAAGATTGTATTAAAAAAGCCCTGATTCTTTTTTTACTTAAACTTAACATTATAGAAATGCATAATATTCTAAAAAAATATCATCTAATACCAATACTTATTTCTTTAAAATACCGTCTGATATGTTTGTTTCAGAAGTATAAACACAATATTATATCTCAAATAACTCCAAAATACATCTGATTTCATTTCCTTTAGACCAAATAGTAATTTTAAAATTCTTTTTTGATTAAATTTCCAATGGTAATCCAACAAAATTCTAAAGTTTTATTTGTACAGATCTCACCGATTCTCTGTAACAATTCCTTTATTGTATTTAAATATATTACTACATTTCTTTTCACAATAGTCACAAAACAAAATTTCTATGCCAATTTGAATGCACACTAACTGCTCTTTTTTTTGGGCAAGTGAAAATCACTTTTACAAACTGTCACATTATGAATCCACTTTTCAGATTTTTTAAAAAGCCCATGTCCAGACTGCTACACTACAGCAAGGGCAACCAGCCTTAGTGATGCTGAATGTATTTGCATTACAGACTGAAACCTGAAAACCCCACTCGCTTGTAAATACTGTGCATGACTATACATGGCAAGCACATGGGTGTGTGCTAAGACTCTGCTTCTTCCCCCAAAAATTCGCTCCCCCTTTCCATCTAATGCAACTGTGAAATCACCAGAGCAAGACGCAATAAATCTCTGCCTATAATTCCTCTCTGCACACAGAGTCATGTTTTCACATTAGTCCCAAAACGAAATTTCTTTGCCAATTTGAAAGCACACTTACTGCTCTTTTTTTTTTCGGGGCAAGTGAAAATCACTTTTACAGACTGACACATTATGAAACCACCATGTGTAACTACAACAAAAACAATTTCCATTTCTATTATTCATTTCTTAAGTTACCACATACATCCCCTCTCAAACTGTAAACTCACCTTTAAAATTAGTTAGTTGTGAAAGAAATGTGACACTCAAACAGCAGATTATCAGAGCCAGGATCTCTGTTGTGTTCACCTCTCTCCTCTCAGCAGAACCAGATAATGGCAAACTTTCCCTCTATTTTTCCACACATATACTTGTAAGTTTCAAATCTCAGTGCTTCCCCCTTTTTTTCAAATGTAATCACACATTTCTATTGGTTGAAAACCAACCCTTTTCCAAAAGTACCCTTCCCCCAACTTGACTTCTGCCTAGTACCCTTCCCCCAACTTGACTTCTGCCTGCTACCATAGCAACAGCTCATGGAACACTGCTGTGTTGAGTTAGGTCAGAAGTTCGCCAAACAATGTTTCAATTCCACAGAGCAAGAGTGCTTGACTTTTCAAACCTAACAGCAAATCCATAGTACTGTTCTTTGGTTACACATTTTTTTTTACCAATACAAAACATGCTTCTATTAATTTACACATACAGCCTAGTTTTTATTCTAGAATGGTATGAAACAGCCAATCAGTTCTTTTTGTTTTGAAAAAAATATGTATGCCTCCATTTCCAAACTGTCTTTCTTTTCATATTGCCATTCTACTGAAAGACACCTCCTGAGTGCATCCAGTTCTCCTTTGAAGATGTTCACAGTGTGGATTGTAGGGCACAGCTATGTCTTCTGGAGTGAAAAGTTTGCAGAGAAAACAGGTATGGTGAGAGACCTTGCTTTGCCAAATGTAGACATTAAATGGATTGGTCAGAGAGGGTTAAAGTGGCACCAATTGATGCCATTGGTGAAATCCTTCATTCAAATCCAACACCCTGACCTCATAATAGTGCACTGTGGTGGCAATGACCTAGGCACTTTGACTGGGGTAGGTCTGGAAATGCTTATGAAGGACACCTTTGCACAACTGTTTACACTTTTCCCTAAAACTGCCTTTGTGTTTTCCAACATATGCCAAAGGCAAAAATGGAACTGGTCCAATCATTTCTGTCCACAGATTGACAAAGCAAGAAAGCACGTCAACAAATCTGTTTCTGCTTTCCTCCGTGACTATGGTATGGGTGCCATTTACCACAACAACTTGCGTTATGACATGCAAGACATTTATAGAGGAGATGGTGTGCACTTCAATGATGAAGGGAACAGAGTCTTCCTCTTGAACCTTAGACTCTGCATTGGTACTTACTTGTAGGTACCACTAAAAAAATGACTTCATAAACACAACAGCTCTTTTTAGAGCTCCCTAATTTCTAAACTCTTAAGTCTGCTTTTCATTTATTTTTTTTTATTTTTTTTACCGTACGCTTACCGTAAGCTTACCGTACGCGTACCCCGTGATTTTTTTTAAAATCAATAAATGTTTTTTTTGTACTTTTCTGTCCTTCTTTGACCCCCTTACAAATGTTAGGGGGTCTGTAACTCTCCTCATTGCCCCCTTTCCTTGTTTTCACTCTTTTTTTTCAGAGTGAAATACACAAAATGGCGGCCGCCGCTTCCTGGTTTCGGCCGATTCGAATGTTTACTAAGATCTAAGAGCCAATCAGAATCGCGCTCGCGCACGCCACCGTACGCTTACCGTAAGCGTACGGTAAGCGTACCGTAAGCGGGCTCAGATATATATATTGATTTAAAGGCTATTTTCTCAGAATCTACTGAACAGATTTACACCAAACCTACAAAAGGCACTTCCTTGACCTAGGGACTACCTCTCTGCCAAATTTTGAGTAATTCTGTTCAGCCGTTCGGGCTGTAGCTCGTTCTAAAGGTCCTATGGAAAAATGCATGGGAAAAACGCGTTTTGGGACCCCCCTTTTATCTCAGCCCCCGCTTGACGGATCCCCCCGAGACTTTCAGGGTAGGAGCGGAGCGTAGCGCCCCACCTATTTTGAGAAATTCGCGAGGATTCGTCGACCGGCGCCAAAGTTATTCAAAATAGAATGTTGAGGTTTTCCTATGGAAACGTGGTCCTAACTATAACTACCTACTGGCGACCGCCAGTAGGTAATATATATATATATATATATATATATATATATATATATATATATATATATATATATATATTCACTGAAAAAACCATAGGTTTCACACACGTTATAGTTACGAATTAGCATTTAAAAAACCTTGCAAATTCACTTAAAAAACCATAGGTTTCACACATGTTATAGTTAGCTGGACATTTCACTCGTAAAAAACCAATGAAATTCCCCCGTTATAGTTAGTGCAGGCAACTATAACTCACGCAACCGCAATCCTCTGCTGATGACGTCAGATATTACATCACTGTATTTAGACACTTATTTACCCATGTCTTCTTCCATTAATCTTTCACTATACATGTATTACAAATATTTATTTTTCATAAAGACACATATGTCATCAGTGATGTAATATCTGACGTCATCAGCAGAGGATTGCGGTCGCGTGAGTTATAGTTGCCTGCACTAACTATAACGGGGGAATTTCATTGGTTTTTTACGAGTGAAATGTCCAGCTAACTATAACATGTGTGAAACCTATGGTTTTTTAAGTGAATTTGCAAGGTTTTTTAAATGCTAAAAATTGAAAAAGTGGGTGGCAGGCACTTCGTACATTTCAGCATTGTGCAACAGAATATCACAAACTCTGTATGACTGCTGTGCCTTCTAAGCATTACAAAGTATTTTACAAAGTATTTCATTGAAAGCATTGCGCTGCAGCTCAGATGGGTATTTTACCTGGATCACCGAAGTGCATTATGGTTCATTGATGACCGATAGACCTGTACATTTCCTAGCAGTTTGCCTATTGGGGCGTGATGTCACATGACTAAATTCAAATGAAATAAACTGCTCCCCTGTGAACAAGGCTTCTGAGAAAGCTGAAACGCGTCAGGAAGGAGAGTGTTACTGCCAGCTTTGCAATGCCTAATAAAGCGTGAATCTGTTTCTGAAACTAAGAGGCGTCAGCTTTCCTTTTTGTTGAAGTTAAATTAACGGGATGCTCCGTTCCCGTCTGACTGATGCCGCCCTGTCAGGGTCCTGGTCTCCTTTCAAGTCGGAGGATTTTTGCATTTCTGGAAACAGATTTTGGAGACTGACCCGCCTCCTCCACTCTGTGAATGAATTTTCCGAACACTGACATAGTAAGTGGAAGAGTGCAAGGGAGCGAGAGGGGTATTTTACCTCCTTTTGCCGGCTCAGGACATTTGCGCTGCATGAGACAATGGAAAAAGTGGGTGGCAGGCACTTCGTACATTTCAGCATTGTGCAACAGAATATCACGAACTCTGTATGACTGCTGAGCCTTATAAGCATTACAAAGTATTTTACAAAGTATTTCATTGAAAGCATTGCGCTGCAGCTCAGATGGGTATTTTACCTGGATCACCGAAGTGCATTATGGTTCATTGATGACCGATAGACCTGTACATTTCCTAGCAGTTTGCCTATTGGGGCGTGATGTCACATGACTAAATTCAAATGAAATAAACTGCTCCCCTGTGAACAAGGCTTCTGAGAAAGCTGAAACGCGTCAGGAAGGAGAGTGTTACTGCCAGCTTTGCAATGCCTAATAAAGCGTGAATCTGTTCCTGAAACTAAGAGGCGTCAGCTTTCCTTTTTGTTGAAGTTAAATTAACGGGATGCTCCGTTCCCGTCTGACTGATGCCGCCCTGTCAGGGTCCTGGTCTCCTTTCAAGTCGGAGGATTTTTGCATTTCTGGAAACAGATTTTGGAGACTGACCCGCCTCCTCCACTCTGTGAATGGATTTTCCGAACACTGACATAGTAAGTGGAAGAGTGCAAGGGAGCGAGAGGGGTATTTTACCTCCTTTTGCCGGCCCAGGACATTTGTGCTGCATGAGACAATGGAAAAAGTGGGTGGCAGGCACTTCGTACATTTCAGCATTGTGCAACAGAATATCACGAACTCTGTATGACTGCTGTGCCTTCTAAGCATTACAAAGTATTTTACAAAGTATTTCATTGAAAGCATTGCGCTGCAGCTCAGATGGGTATTTTACCTGAATCACCGAAGTGCATTATGGTTCATTGATGACCGATAGACCTGTACATTTCCAAGCAGTTTGCCTATGGGGGCGTGATGTCACATGACTAAATTCAAATGAAATAAACTGCTCACCTGTGAACAAGGCTTCTGAGAAAGCTGAAACGCGTCAGGAAGGAGAGTGTTACTGCCAGCTTTGCAATGCCTAATAAAGCGTGAATCTGTTTCTGAAACTAAGAGGCGTCAGCTTTCCTTTTTGTTGAAGTTAAATTAACGGGATGCTCCGTTCCCGTCTGACTGATGCCGCCCTGTCAGGGTCCTGGTCTCCTTTCAAGTCGGAGGATTTTTGCATTTCTGGAAACAGATTTTGGAGACTGACCCGCCTCCTCCACTTTGTGAATGGATTTTCCGAACACTGACAGAGTAAGTGGAAGAGTGCAAGGGAGCGAGAGGGGTATTTTACCTCCTTTTGCGGGCTCAGGACATTTGCGCTGCATGAGACAATGGAAAAAGTGGGTGGCAGGCACTTCGTACATTTCAGCATTGTGCAACAGAATATCACGAACTCTGTATGACTGCTGTGCCTTCTAAGCATTACAAAGTATTTTACAAAGTATTTCATTGAAAGCATTGCGCTGCAGCTCAGATGGGTATTTTACCTGGATCACCGAAGTGCATTATGGTTCATTGATGACCGATAGACCTGTACATTTCCAAGCAGTTTGCCTATTCTGGCGTGATGTCACATGACTAAATTCAAATGAAATAAACTGCTCACCTGTGAACAAGGCTTCTGAGAAAGCTGAAACGCGTCAGGAAGGAGAGTGTTACTGCCAGCTTTGCAATGCCTAATAAAGCGTGAATCTGTTCCTGAAACTAAGAGGCGTCAGCTTTCCTTTTTGTTGAAGTTAAATTAACGGGATGCTCCGTTCCTGTCTGACTGATGCTGCCCTGTCAGGGTCCTGGTCTCCTTTCAAGTCGGAGGATTTTTGCATTTCTGGAAACAGATTTTGGAGACTGACCCGCCTCCTCCACTCTGTGAATGGATTTTCCGAACACTGACATAGTAAGTGGAAGAGTGCAAGGGAGCGAGAGGGGTATTTTACCTCCTTTTGCCGGCTCAGGACATTTGCGCTGCATGAGACAATGGAAAAAGTGGGTGGCAGGCACTTCGTACATTTCAGCATTGTGCAACAGAATATCACGAACTCTGTATGACTGCTGTGCCTTCTAAGCATTACAAAGTATTTTACAAAGTATTTCATTGAAAGCATTGCGCTGCAGCTCAGATGGGTATTTTACCTGGATCACCGAAGTGCATTATGGTTCAATGATGACCGATAGACCTGTACATTTCCAAGCAGTTTGCCTATTCTGGCGTGATGTCACATGACCAAATTCAAATGAAATAAACTGCTCACCTGTGAACAAGGCTTCTGAGAAAGCTGAAACGCGTCAGGAAGGAGAGTGTTACTGCCAGCTTTGCAATGCCTAATAAAGCGTGAATCTGTTCCTGAAACTAAGAGGCGTCAGCTTTCCTTTTTGTTGAAGATATATATATATATATATATATATTACCTACTGGCGGTCGCCAGTAGGTAGTTATAGTTAGGACCCTGTTTCCATAGGAAATCCGCAACATTCTATTTGGAATAACATTGGCGCCGGTCAACGAATCCTCGCGAAATTTTCAAAACTAATGGGGCGCTACGCTCCGCTCCTACCCTGAAAGTCTCGGGGGGATTCGTCAAGCGGGGGCTGAGAAAAAAGGGGGGTCCCAAAACGCGTTTTCCCCATGCATTTTTCCATAGGACCTTTAGACAGGGCTACAGCCCGAACGGCTGAACAGAATTACTTGTAATTTGGCAGAGAGGTAGTCCGCAGGTCAAGGAAGTGCCTTTTGTAGGTCTAGTGTAAATCTGTTCAGTAGTTCCTGAGAAAATAGCATTTAAATCAATATATATATCTGTGGCAGTGGGCGCAAGGTGCGCGAAGCGCACCGTGCGCACAAAAATTAAAAATAAATACATAACTTAGCATTTAAAAAACCGTACAAATTCACAGAAAAAAACCATAGGTTTCACACACGTTATAGTTAGGAATTAGCATTTAAAAAACCTTGCAAATTCACTGAAAAAACCATAGGTTTCACACATGTTATAGTTAGCTGGACATTTCACTTGTAAAAAACCAATGAAATTCCCCCGTTATAGTTAGTGCAGGCAACTATAACTCACGCGACCGCAATCCTCTGCTGATGACGTCAGATATTACATCACTGTATTTAGACACTTATTTATCCATGTCTTCTTCCATTAATCTTTCACTATACATATATTACAAATATTTATTTTTCATAAAGACACATATGTCATCAGTGATGTAATATCTGACGTCATCAGCAGAGGATTGCGGTCGCGTGAGTTATAGTTGCCTGCACTAACTATAACGGGGGAATTTCATTGGTTTTTTACGAGTGAAATGTCCAGCTAACTATAACATGTGTGAAACCTATGGTTTTTTAAGTGAATTTGCAAGGTTTTTTAAATGCTAATTCGTAACTATAACGTGTGTGAAACCTTTGGTTTTTTCAGTGAATTTGTACGTTTTTTTAAATGCTAAGTTATGTATTTATTATTTTTTTCAGGTTTTTCACCGTGAGCGCACCGTAAAAAAAATTTAAAAAAAAATTTGCGAGGTGCGCTGTGGACTGTGCGCTGTGGGCGCTCGGTGCGCTTCGCGTGCGCGCACTGAGCACCCACGGTTAGCAGTGCGTGCCGTGCGCGCAGGGTGCGCGCACCTCGCGATTTAAAAAAAAAAAAATAGTTTTTTTCTCCCTTGGGGGTCCTTCTGTGATCCCCTGCCCAAGGCTAGGGGGTCAGGAACTGTCCACTCTGCCCCCTTTTCACGTTCTCCAACTTTTTTTTTCACCCCCTCAGACTGCGAGAGACAAAATGGCGGCCGACACTTCCTGGTTTCGACCGATTCGAATGTTTACCGACATCTAACAACCAATCAGAATTGCGCTCGCGCACGGCAGTGTGCGCGCACAGTGCGCGCACGGTGCGCGCGTATAGATATTGATATTGATATGCTTTTAAATAATATTTTCTCAGGAAATACTGAACAGATTTACACCAGACCTGCAAAAGGCACTTCCTTGACCTTATGGCTACCTCTCTGCCAAATTTCAAGTAATTCTGTTCAGCCGTTCGGGCTGTAGCTGTGTCTAAAGGTCCTTTGGAAAAATGCATGGGGAAAACGCGTTTTGGGACCCCCCTTTTTTCTCGGCCCCCGCTTGACGAATCACCCCGAGACTTTCAGGGTAAGAGCTGAGCGGAGCGCCCCATTAGTTTTGAAAACTTCGCGAGGATTCGTCAACCGGCGCCAAAGTTATTCAAAATAGAATTTTGAGATTTCCTATGGAAACTAGGTTGTAACTATAACTATCTACTGGCGACCGCCAGTAGATAATATGTATATATATATATATATGCACGAACCTCCTTCTTACGAATAAGTAGAGACCACACCGGGGAACAGAAAGGAAGCAGCTTTATTCCTTTAAAGGGCGAATGCATTTCGGCTGCACATCAGCCTTCGTCAGCGCCATAATGTTCAGGAGGCTTCCACTTCACGAACTTGAGTCCTGCTGCCCTCTTAATGGCTGAGGGCCCGCTCCGCCCCCTGTAGTAAACCGCGCACCTGTCAACAGTTCAAGTGGTGTAGACGAACTGCAACTCCCAGAAAGCATAGTGAAATCCAGGTGGGTGATGCGTGAGGGGTGTTACGCCTGGTGGATGAGCGGAATGACAGGACAGTTCTTGATGAAGCCAATTTCCCGCAGGTAAAGGAACAGCATGCCCCCTTAGGTCCCCCAACCGCCTCAGCCAAAGAGTTCAGGGATTGTGTCTGGCAGGGGCAACGATGACAGTGCACCTCGCCCAACATGGGGTTGGGTAACCTCATGACTGCTGTCTTTCCTCTCCGAAATCCGTGGCGGGTCCCGGTCTCCCAATAACTTGGATACACGAACTGCCACTGGAACAGCGACAGAGCCAGTAATTGCCAGGCCAACAGGTGAGGCGGGGGTCTCTAAAACCGTGTTTCTGGCACACACGGGAATTAAATGCACGAACCTCCTTCTTACGAATGAGTAGAGACCACACCGGGGAACAGAAAGGAAGCAGCTTTATTCCACTAAAGGGCGAATGCATTTCGGCTGCACATCAGCCTTCGTCAGCGCCATAATGTTCAGGAGGCTTCCACTTCACGAACTTGAGTCCTGCTGCCCTCTTATTGGCTGAGGGCCCGCTCCGCCCCCTGTAGTAAACCGCGCACCTGTCAACAGTTCAAGTGGTGTAGACGAACTGCAACTCCCAGAAAGCATAGTGAAATCCAGGTGGGTGATGCGTGAGGGGTTTTACGCCTGGTGGATGAGCGGAATGACAGGACAGTTCTTGATGAAGCCAATTTCCCGTAGGTAAAGGAACAGCATGCCCCCTTAGGTCCCCCAACCGCCTCAGCCAAAGAGTTCAGGGATTGTGTCTGGCAGGGGCAACGATGACAGTGCACCTCGCCCAACATGTGGTTGGGTAACCTCATGACTGCTGTCTTTCCTCTCCGAAATCCGTGGCGGGTCCCGGTCTCCCAATAACTTGGATACACGAACTGCCACTGGAACAGCGACAGAGCCAGTAATTGCCGGGCCAACAGGTGAGGCGGGGGTCTCTAAAACCGTGTTTCTGGCACACACGGGAATTAAATGCACGAACCTCCTTCTTACGAATGAGTAGAGACCACACCGGGGAACAGAAAGGAAGCAGCTTTATTCCTTTAAAGGGCGAATGCATTTCGGCTGCACATCAGCCTTCGTCAGCGCCATAATGTTCAGGAGGCTTCCACTTCACGAACTTGAGTCCTGCTGCCCTCTTATTGGCTGAGGGCCCGCTCCGCCCCCTGTAGTAAACCGCGCACCTGTCAACAGTTCAAGTGGTGTAGACGAACTGCAACTCCCAGAAAGCATAGTGAAATCCAGGTGGGTGATGCGTGAGGGGTGTTACGCCTGGTGGATGAGCGGAATGACAGGACAGTTCTTGATGAAGCCAATTTCCCGTAGGTAAAGGAACAGCATGCCCCCTTAGGTCCCCCAACCGCCTCAGCCAAAGAGTTCAGGGATTGTGTCTGGCAGGGGCAACGATGACAGTGCACCTCGCCCAACATGGGGTTGGGTAACCTCATGACTGCTGTCTTTCCTCTCCGAAATCCGTGGCGGGTCCCGGTCTCCCAATAACTTGGATACACGAACTGCCACTGGAACAGCGACAGAGCCAGTAATTGCCGGGCCAACAGGTGAGGCGGGGGTCTCTAAAACCGTGTTTCTGGCACACACGGGAATTAAATGCACGAACCTCCTTCTTACGAATGAGTAGAGACCACACCGGGGAACAGAAAGGAAGCAGCTTTATTCCTTTAAAGGGCGAATGCATTTCGGCTGCACATCAGCCTTCGTCAGCGCCATAATGTTCAGGAGGCTTCCACTTCACGAACTTGAGTCCTGCTGCCCTCTTATTGGCTGAGGGCCCGCTCCGCCCCTGTAGTAAACCGCGCACCTGTCAACAGTTCAAGTGGTGTAGACGAACTGCAACTCCCAGAAAGCATAGTGAAATCCAGGTGGGTGATGCGTGAGGGGTGTTACGCCTGGTGGATGAGCGGAATGACAGGACAGTTCTTGATGAAGCCAATTTCCCGTAGGTAAAGGAACAGCATGCCCCCTTAGGTCCCCCAACCGCCTCAGCCAAAGATATATATATATTACCTACTGGCGGTTACCAGTAGGTAGTTATAGTTAGGACCTAGTTTCCATAGGAAACTCGTTTTTTCTTTTCCCAATAACTTTAGTGCCGGTTGATGAACCTTCGCGAAAGTTTCAAAACTGGTGGGGTGCTCCTATTCTGAACGTTTCTGGGTGATTTGCCAAGCAGGGGCCGGGAAATGTTTTTTAGACACGACTACAGCCCGAACTGCTGAACGGAACTGCACCAAATTTGGACCTTTTTTTAAATGGTGTAAATCCGTTCAGTAGTTTCTGAGAAATTAAAAAAATAGAGGTCGGAAAATCAATTTCCCATAGGAAACTTTAGACACGGCTACAGCTCGAACTGCTGAACGGAATTACACCAAATTTGGTAAAAAGGTAGCCCTTGGTTCACAAAGCACCCTTTTTTTTTAAATGGTGTAAATCCGTTCAGTAGTTGCTGAGAAAATGTAAAAATAAAAGTTTTGATATCTATGCTGCATTCTAATTGGCTGTCAACACTTCAAACCAGGAAGTGTTGGCAGCCATCTTGTGCCTCGGTAGAACAATACATTTTTTTTAAAATTCAGCAAAATCGGTGGAGGATCCTCGGACCCTGACGTGCAAATAAAAAAAACAAAGCTCGGGCTGCTGCGCTTCATTATTATTTAGCCCCCAGGTGGGCCAAGTCCCGGGGGCGGTGAAAAATTGAAATTGCGGGGGCCCAGGCAGGTCCCCGCAGCCCCGGGATTGCCACCCCCCCCCGGGGCTTTCAGTAAATATTTGCGGGGGGCTCATGGACCGCCACCCCCTGGGGCTTTGCTTTTTTAATCTGTGGGGGTGCCTTGGAGGCCCCCCAAGCCCCAGGGCTTTTATTAATTATTTAGCGGGGGCACATGGCCCCCCCACTGCTCCTTGGGACCGCCACATCCCAGGGCTTTTTAAAAAAAATAATAGACCTGTGTGGGGAGCTCGAGCCCCCCCACACGCCCCGGGGACCACCACCTCACCAGAGCACTAATATTTAAATGCAGAGGTCCGTAATGGACCCCCGGCCACGGGGACCACCACCTCCCCGGGGCTGTGCAATTGTTGGGAGGGGGGCCACGTGGCCCCCCTCCTGGAGCCCTTCTTGGCCCTGGGGACCGCCAACCCCCAGGGCCGGCTCCTGCAGTGTCTCGGGGTGCCCACCCCCGGGTCACTGCTGTTTGCAATGACAGGGCGGGAGCTGCGTGCAAACTCTGCTTTGCTTCATTGAAGCCAGAGCAGGGAAACCTGCTCTCGCTTCAATGAAGCAAAGCAGAATTGCTTTTCCATAAGGGGAGCTGCATGTCAGCACCTCGCCTTGTGGGAAAACAATGCCGGCTCCCGCTGGACGTGGGGAGCCGGCAGAACCATGAGTGGATTGGGGACACCCCACGGTCCCCAATGGATAGGGACGGCCCCGGGGGATGGGGTCCCCGGGGCCAGAAGTGGCCCCTCCCTAACAAAAAAAAAAGGCAAAAAAAGGCAGGCCGGCCCCAGGGGATGGGGATGGCCTCAGGAGGGGGCTACGTGGCCCCCCTCTGAAAAAAAAAAGCAATGGCCAGGCCCCGGGGGATGGGGTCTTTGGGGCCAGAAGTGGCCCAGGGGCCCCAAAAAGTAAAAAGAAGGGGTGCCACACAGCCCCCTTCCAAAAAAACACACAAAAAAACACGCGATCGTGCCGGAGGACCCGCCCCTCCTAGTAACACTCTGCAAACGCACCCTGTGGTGCGTTTTAAGTTGGGGAATTAATTCCCCTTCAATCCTGAGGGCCCCTGGGGGCCAACTAGCCCACCAGGTATCTCCAGTAAGCACCACAGGCCTGCGTTGCAGAGAGGTGGTCCAGGCCACGCCCCTTTTTACACCTCTCTGCAACGCAGCTCTGTGGCACTTACTGGAGGTACCTCATGGGCTAGTTGGACCCCAGGCACCCTCAGTATTCAAGGGGACTTTATCCCCCAACTTAAAACGTGCCACGGGGTGCGTTTGCACAGTGGTGAAGGGAGGGGGCGGGGCCTGAGGTAACATTGTGGAAACACGCCCTGTGGTGCGTTTTAAGTTGGGAAATTTATTCCCCTTCAATCCTGAGGGCCCCTGGGGGCAAACTAGGCCACCATGTACCTCCAGTAAGCGCCACGGAGCTACGTTGCAGAGTGTTGTAAAAAGGGGCATGGCCTCTGAACACCTCTCTGCAAGGCAGCTCTCTGGCGCATACTGGAGGTACCTGGTGGGCTAGGTGGCCCCCAGGGACCCTCAGGATTGAGGAGGAATTAATTCCCCAACTTAAACCGCGCCACAGGGTGTGTTTGCAGACATGTCACTTCAGGCCACGCCTCCCTCCTTCACCACTGTGCAAACGCGCCCCGTGGCGCGTTTTAAGTTGGGGGATTAACTCTCTTTTAATACTGAGGGTCCCTAAGGGCCAACTAGCCCAACAGGTATCTCCAGTGTGCACCAAGGAGCTGCGTTGCAGACAGGTGTTCAGAGGCCACGCCCCTTTTTACACCTCTCTGGAACACAGCTCTGTGGCGCTTGCTGGAGGTTCCTAGTGGGGTAGTTTGACCCTAGGGACCCTTAGGATTCAAGGGGACTTAATCGCTCAACTTTCAACGGCCACAGGGCAGGTTTACACAGTGGTGAAGGGAGGGGACGGGGCATGAGGTGACGTGTGCAAACACGCCCTGTGGTGCGTTTCAAGTTGGGGAAATAATTCCCCTTCAATTCTGAGGGCCCATGGGGGCCAACTAGTCCACCAGGTGCTTCCAGTAAGCAGCACTGTGCTGCGTTTCAGAGAGGTGTTCCAGGCCATGCCCATTTTCTCTGCAAGGCAGCTCTGTGGTGCTAACTAGAGATACCTGATGGGCTAGTTGTACCCAAGGGACACTCAGGATTCAAGGGGACTTTATCCCCCAAATTAAAACAGCCATAGGGCGTGTTTGCACACATCAGCTGAGCCCCCCTCCCTTCACCACTGTGCAAACACGCCCTGTGGCGCGTTTTAAGAGGTAGTTTTAATCCCCCTACTCTATTATGTACTAGGGGCTTACAGAGGAGGTCATGCTAATGACAGGGGTACCCCAACGCATAGTGTTCCCTAGTGTATGTAGGTGTTTTAACTGTATTCTAAGTGTCTTTTAGCATAGCGCTGGCTCTAGGACTGGTTAGTCAGAGTCAGGTACCACCAGTACCCATCTGAAAAAGTTGAGGGTACAGGATGATTTTGCATCAAAGACTCTTTCTCCTCCTCTGTTTGTTCTTTCTGCACGTCTTCCTTCTTCCGGCACTTTTCTTTGTCTTTGAGGACTTCTGTAGCTTCTTTCTGCATTTCTTTTTCTTCTTTCTGTGTGTTTTTTATTCTTTCTTCACATGTCCTATTTCTGTAGGCATAGTTAGAAATTATCATTTAAAAAACCTTTGAAATTCACTTCAAAAACCATAGGTTTCAGACACGTTATAGCTAGGAATTAGCATTTAAAAAACCTTAGAAATCCACTGAAAAAACTATAGGTTTCAGACACGTTATAGTTAGGAATTAGCATTTAAAAAACCTTAGAAAATCACTGAAAAAACAATAGGTTTCAGGGGTGTTATAGTTAGCTGGGCATTTCACTCACACACTCATACTGATACTCAAAAACAAACTAATAACCCATATAGACACTCATGTATCTACTTATCAACCCATGCAGTCACTTATACAAAAAGTGAGAGATTGATAAACATATTTACATATTTAAACATTACTCAGTAACCCATGTATTCACTAAGATACACTTAATCAGTCCGTTATACAAACAATTATAGAAAAAAAAATTCAAAACACATATATCCCCATTTATTCTTCCATCAACCTTGAGATATACATATAAAAAACATATTTAAATTTCAGTAAAACACACATTCACTGGACGATGTCATCAGTGATGTCATTTGAGATGTCATCAGTGATGTCATGAGTGATGTCACTGACCATGTCATGAGTGATGTAATATGTGACGTCACCACAAGTGCATTGCGGGCGCGCAAGTTATAGTTAGCTGAACTAACTATAACGGGGGAATTTCTATGGTTTTGTACGAGTGAAATGTCCAGCTAACTACAACACCCCTGAAACCTATGGTTTTTTCAGTAAATTTCTAGGGTTTTTTAAATGCTAATTCCTAACTATAACGTAGCTGAAACCTATGGTTTTTTCTGTGAATATGGAGATATATATGTATATATAATATATATATATATATATATATATATATATATATATATATATATATATATATATATATATATATATGTATATATATATATATGATATGACTTCTTTACAGCAGGGTTCCAAATGCACAGGAAGCCAATGATGGACACAGACCCGAAGTAGGTGCTTGCGATATTTTTTATTTTTCCATTTGTCGCCGATACGCATTTCGGCTCGGGCGAGCCTTGTTCACTCAACATGGATACATTTTGTGCGTGAATTTAAAGTGACCGTGCATAAAAAACTGTTACCCCACGTGATCTGTGACCAAATAGTCATAGACAAAATACTAGCGCGTTGTAAATTGTTACATGTGCATTTCTGTAATACAATCTGGGGGTTGAAAAAATGCTTTACAAATATCCTGATTTAATGGTAGTTGTGCATCTCATATTGTTGTAATCATATGGTAAGCAAATGGTATGCCTAATAAAGTCAAATATCATTGAAAAGTAGTTCAAGGTCATCCTAGGGTAAATTGTCGATATGTGCAAATAACAGTGATGAATGTGAGTACATGATGGTTTAAAAGTGTGGTTGTGGTCTACTTATTCTTCTTAGTGAAAGAAAAACAAGAACAGAAACAAGATTAAAATAGATAGTAGTACAGTTGAGACTTCAGTTGTCAACAAGTAAGTCAGTGCAGTAAATGTCAGCTAAAAAGTGAATGTAAAATACAGTTTAGAAATCTTTGGTATTACAACACACCAGAATGTAATACGTCAATAATTTAAAATGAAAAAGATGACACTATTTGGGGTTAAATATTTCATACGACAACTGGTATACATCCTACCTAAACAGTGCGAAGATAAAATCGGTAAGTAAGATGACACCCCTTTACAATTCTGCTGCCAAATGCAGTAATGTGAACAGATAAACAGGCAATGTCCTACCCGATAGGAAAGGCTGAGAAACCAAATTGGTAATCAACCTAGTGGGTATCTATGTTGTAAATATGTTGATATGTACATAACCATTGTTGAACCATATTGTATGACCTCCTGAATGATGGATGACAAATAAGAGAATGTGCAAATTAGATAAATAGATGTATAAATATATAAATATATAAATATATTAAAATTACAAATATAAAATATAGACGTGATAAGTTATATATATTGCATTCTCTAAAATCTTAAGATAAGGGATGTATGTCAGCAGCATTTAGTGAATAAGGATAAAATATCCTGTTTGATTATGTATTGGAATTCCTGTAACTAATGTGCAAAAGATAATACTACTATTTCTGTCGAACATGGGTAAACGGTTGCATAGATGATATTTATAAGCAAGTGTACAAATCTTCCGTCACATTAAGGCCGTTAGGGTGCTTGGTGTCTAGTTGTAATATATATCTTGTTTCGAGTTTTCTAAGTTTGTATTCACGGTCTCCACCTCTTCTGCTAGGGGGTACAGCATCTATAACATAATAGTTGAGACTTTTGTTGTTAGATTGATGGAATTTTTTTAAATGTCTCGCAACGGTATATGTGTTATATTCATTAGAGATTGCACGAAGGTGTTGAAGAATGCGCTTATGAACCTGGAGTTTAGTGCTCCCAATGTATTTAAGTCCACAAGGGCACATCAATACATATATGGCAAATTCAGTTTTGCATGTTAAAAGCTTGGTTATTTTGTATTTAACATGACAAAAAGGGGTAGTGCAGGTCACCGTGTTGATTCCATGATTACATGCTTTGCATGTTTTGCATTTGAAAAAACCTTTGTGTGTTTGTAGCCACAAGGTTTTTTCCATGATTTCAGGGTTAGTTGATACCAGACAATCCCTCATAGAAGGAGCCTTGCTATAGGTAATGGACACCCTCTGCGGTAGCAGGGGTCCTATTACCGGATCACACAAAACTAAAGGCCAACATGATTGTATAATTTTGGGGATAGCCTTATGTTGTTTGCTGAAACCCATGATAAGGCGAAATTCTTCTTTAAGCTTGGTCCTATCAGTGACATAGTTGCTCTCAGAGTTTTTGGCTGATTGTTTATCTTGCAGTAGAGTGTTTCTGTCCACAGCCGCAGTTTTGGAGATAGCTAGTTCTATGATTTTAGGTGAGTATCCCCTTTCAAGGAATCTATTCTTACTGGATTCTTGGGCTATAGACAGATCAGTGATGTTGCTGCATACCCGCTTCAAACGTAGCATTTCTCCATATGGGATGCTATTTACTAGATGTTGGGGGTGAGAGCTATCAGCATGGAGGATAGAGTTACCAGCTGTTTCTTTTCTGTATATGCGAGTTTCTAGTTTATTGTTATGCACATATATCTGTGTGTCCAAGAAATTAACTGTAATGTCACTGACGGTAGCCGTAAAGTGAAGATTGAGTTGATTACAGTTAAGATTGTCAACAAACTGTTGCGCTCCTTCTGTGCTGCCCTGTCACACTATAAATAAATCGTCAATGTAGCGGAGCCATATTTTAATGTTGCTCTCAACAATGTGTTGGTAGTCGATGTTGAGGACCAGCTTTTCCCACCAGCCCATGTGGAGGCATGCGTAACTTGGGGAAAAGCTGGCCCCCATGGCTACTCCCCTTATCTGTTGAAACAGGAGATTGTTAAACATGAAAATGTTGTTTGTGAGGCAAAACTCAATCATGGATATTAACATTTCACTGTGCGACAGAAATTCTACTTCGCGCTGTGCCAGAAAAAATCTGATTGCATTAATACCATCTGGATGTCGAATACTGGTATACAAGGAGGAGACATCTAGTGCCAACATAAGATAGTCATTTTGCCATTTGAACCCCTGAATTTTTCTTATAAAGTCACTCGTGTCACGTACATATGACGGCAATTTTTTGACAAAGTCCTGTAGGAAATAATCAACATATATGGATGTGTTTTCAAGGAGTCCTTCTTTTGCAGTTATGATAGGTCGTCCTGGAGGGTTGGAGATGTTCTTGTGGATCTTAGGGATGAAATAAATGGACGGTGTTATGGGGTTGTCTTTTCTCAAATATTTATATTCATCTTCGCTAATTAGATCTCTCCTTCTCCAACATGATAGTTTGTTATGATAATCCTGGTACGTTGATTTGAGATGAGCCGTATTGGTGTGGCTGTAGCAGTCTCTGTCATTCAATTGTCTGAATGCTTCAGTTTTGTAGTCTTCCTGGGCCCATAGTACAATGTTGCCTCCTTTATCGCTGTTGCGAATCACAATTTCTTTGTTGAGTTTTAATTTAGTCATGAGATTGTTGTATTTGATTTCTTTTTCACGATATTGTCTCTTGGCCATCAAAGTTGTCTTGTTAAGTCTTTTGATTTTGGTTGTCACTGCTTCGTGAAATGCATCGATGAAGTCATGCATAGTGATAGGGTTAAAGTTGGATTTGGGTTTGAATTGAGTCAATGCAGTCTTTGCAGCCGGTATATTTATCGTCTCGTTGTCGGGTTTCTGTGTAGAGTTGGGGGTTTGTCTTCCATCCCACAAATCTTGTAACTCCTGGGTTAGGGAAAGGTTTGTATCATTGATGTTTTCTAGGTTTACTTGTTCACCTATTGACGTTCGGTTACTGTTGCTTCCCTCTGAAGCCCTAAGGATATGAAATTTCTTTAGTTTCAGTTTTCTAACCCCTTTGTAGACATCCATTCTCGTGGAGGCGTAGTCAAAGTTTTTCGCTGGGCAGAAAGATAGACCTAAGCTTAAGATTTCAGTCTCCTCAGGGCATAAATCAATTTTGGAAAGGTTGATGACAGTGTTGTTGTTTTTGTTGGTTATATTTATCTTCGTTTCCAATAACCTCGTCCCCTCCTTTTGTTGCCGGCGTCTTCTATTCGCTTTACGCCTTTGCCTTCGTTTGAAGTTGGCGTTGGTCCTGCAAAGTTTTTTGGAGCCCTTGGTCTGAGAGTTGATCTTCTCTCTTCTCACAAAAAATTCAATTCTTCCCCTGGGGAGGGTTTGTTTTGTGTAGATGTGGATTCAAGTACTCGCATTTCCGATTCTGAGTCACTCCCTGCTGCCGAGCTAAGATCCGATTGTGTCGTTTCAGTGTTCACTTTAGTTTTTGGTAAAGTTGTTGTTGTTTTGGTTCTAGAGACTCTGAGGGCATCATATGTTTCGGCAAATGTAAATATTTGGCCTAATTCATAATCGTTTTTATCCCTTATGAATTTCACAGCTTTGCGTTCTTTCATTTTGTCTTCCTCTTTCTTGAGCCTTATAAGCATCTCTTTACGCAGTTTGGTAGTTTCCTCAGTAGCGGTAATTTTGTCAAGATCATCATTGATTTCATCGATTTCAATCAACAGCCTGGCTCAATCCATATCTGCATATTTTATTAAGATGAGTGTTAGCTTCCGAGAGGAGTCGAGGTTACATTCAGCCCATTCGCGCATGAGATCTGGGTTCAGATCTTCATATGTGGGAGCAGTAAGTATACGCAAGCCTCGTGGTATTCTCCCCACTTCGATATATCATTGCAATGAACGTGACTCCCACCACTTGCTTTGTTCTGCGCGCATTTTCTTCTCTAGCATTTTGAATTTGGACTTTATTGAGTTCGTTTCAGGTGTGCTCGCTGTTTCAGTTGGTTTAAGGATGCGTGTGGTCTGAGGGGTATCGGAAAACATTTCCGTAGCAGCTGCCTCCCTCTCTCTCACCATGCCCGACGACATTTCGGAAAGTGTAAATAATCGTGTGAGGAAAGGAATCGCTAATGCGGTCATCTCCACTGAACTGCACACTTCTCCACCCCAGAATACTCAGACAGTCCTACCTGGAATTCTTCCGAGTTCGCCTTGTCCTCCGACTCGGTGTCCTACGGGTTGATCCAGGATCCGGACGAGTGGTCTAGTTCTAGGGGATCTGGCGTCTGTTTCCTCCACGGACTGTTGTACTACCGGGTTGCCCCGGAAGTGTTGATCCACTGAAGAGGCCGACCAAAACGGAGAAGGGATCTGTGTAAGACCGAGTGGATTCGAACGGTCTAAAATATGATTTCTTTCCAGCAGGGTTCCAAATGCACAGGAAGCCAATGATGGACACAGACCCGAAGTAGGTGCTTGCGATATTTTTTATTTTTCCATTTGTCGTCGATACGCGTTTTGGCTCGGGCGAGCCTTGTTCACTCAACATGGATACATTTTGTGCGTGAATTTAAAGTGACCGTGCATAAAAAACTGTTACCCCACGTGATCTGTGACCAAATAGACATAGACAAAATACTAGCGCGTTGTAAATTGTTACATGTGCATTTCTGTAATACAATCTGGGAGTTGAAAAAATGCTTTACAAATATCCTGATTTAATGGTAGTTGTGCATCTCATATTGTTGTAATCATATGCTATCACGCAAATGGTATGCCTAATAAAGTCAAATATCATTGAAAAGTAGTTCAAGGTCATCCTAGGGTAAATTGTCGATATGTGCAAATAACAGTGATGAATGCGAGTACATGATGGTTTAAAAATGTGGTTGTGGTCTACTTATTCTTCTTAGTGAAAGAAAAACAAGAACAGAAACAACATGAGAGCAGCGAGCACAGATTAAAATAGATAGTAGTACAGTTGAGACTTCAGTTGTCAACAAGTAAGTCAGTGCAGTAAATGTCAGCTAAAAAGTATATATATACACAGTAGTGACATACTACTCAACACACGTTGCTCTCCTTCACGGTGTTTCTAACATTGCTATCAATGACATTAGTACCAATACAATACAGAAATCAAATACTTACGGCAGGAGAAACTTGACATTGTGTACAGGGGGAGCAGCATCAATTTTCACACATTAGCAAAAAGGAATGTGTATTTGCAGTATAGAGGGAGAGGAGAGCGGCCGCTCTCACTCTCTTTGCATGTTCACCAGGGATGGGGGTGTCAAAAACAACCAAAAGTAACCAAGTTCAACCCCTGGAGGACCCCTGGAGAACAAACTAAGAAAACATGGGAAAATGAGGAAGACCGAGATATCCAAATGGTGGGACGCTATCTCACTGCAGAACTATATAGACAATAATATGGTACCAAGAGGATTGAGGATATTTACCACCCCGTCCTGTGATTCACCCAATCTTAAAATGCTGGAAGAATGGTCTGAAAATTCAGTGGAAAGCTCAAGACGCATGCTAGAAATTGGTGAGATATGTGTGGAGTGACCGCGAGGCATTGCTAACGGAGATAAAATCAATACAGGAAGCTCTTGAGACTAACATGGAACAAAGTAACTTTAAAAGACTTATGAAGAGCATGAAAGAGCAGCTCAGAAACCACGAGGAAGACATTAAAGCCCGCAAACAGCAGAAACTGCACAGAGATTATTGTGACTACGAGAGTGGGAGGATTCTAACTTTCAGCAGGAAGTATGACCATCTCTACACAGACAAGCCTCCCACTGAGGATACACAGCAGTCAGCTGCTGAGAGCTTGTTGTCTGAACAATCAATTGCCAGTGACGTTGAATCTGTAACATCAGACAGCAGTGCACCTGGCAACGAAAGAGTCACCAGACTGGTGACTTTTTTAAACGAATATCGTCTGCTGCGAAGGGGGTGGCAGATGACAAGAGACACCCCGATACCGAAACCAAGAGGACAGAGAGGATGGGGCAGAAGAAAAGGCAGAGGAGGAGCCACCAAAGAAGATTACGCATCCAACAAAGATGAAGGGAGAGGAAAAGGACAGGGGCGCATGAGAAACAACAACACAAGCTCCAAGAAGACACTGTAATGGATCCCGAGATGGAGTGGAGTGTTGAACCAATACATCTTAATGGTTTTAAAAGTTTCATACTCCAGCTGTCCCCTACAATTGTGGTAGGCCTAAAAATGGTATATATACTTATGTATCAAACAAGATGATCACCACTAATATTGTTGTAGCCCCAGCTAAAGTAGATTATCTAATCATTTCCATTCAAATCTCATTGTCAATTAAGTTGGTGATAATACATTTTTATAACAATGCCTGTACACTGGAAAGAACATCTGCCCTACAACAACTTGATATTGACCATGCGTGATTATTTATATTCTAATGAATCAAGAGAATTGATTATTTTATGTGGGGCGATTTCAACCTCCGACTGTGCCCCTTACCATCCAAAAAGGTTTGTGGTTTGGCCAATCCTGATGACAGTGACACAACACATTTCTCACATTAATTCTCAACTTAACAAGCTATTTTTTAAATATGATTTTGATTTTTGCAATGAGTTTTGCAACCCTCCAGTTACATTTAACTGTACATTTAATGGAAGAGTGGAGAACAGTGAAATTGACTGACTGATGTTCCCGAATTGTTATTCTGCTCTGGTTACTAATTTTTACTAATTTTTCCCCAGAGCATAGATCTGAATATTAATCAACAGGGGATAAATCATAGCTCACCAATAGCTGAGAACATTCAAATTTCCCATCTGCGATGGTCCATAGTAAATCCCAAGAACTTTTTAGAGCAGTAAATTGCTAAACAGAGCAATGCTTTTGAGATCTGCCTAGACAATACTGCTGGGGCAAAAAAAGTAATTGATTCATTTATGTCAATCACCAAATGAATCAAAGAAGGGTTATCCTTGTTTCAGAAACACAAAATAAAGTTGAGCAGTGGTTGGTTCGACTGCTTGCACCAGAGCCCATAAGAGCTTAAAAGCAGCCCTACTCAAGCAACCTAGGAATACTCAGGAAGTACAGGATTGTAGATATGAATATAGGCTAGCCTTAAAACTCCAGGACGAAGGCTTGAAAGTAGGAGGCCTGGGAGAATATACATGAGGCACTCATCACTAAAGATAACACAGCCTTCTGGCGTGTCATTCACTCCCCTCTTTTAAGAGAGGCAGATAGTCTTCAAATTGAGATCGCTATCACAGAGGCCGAATGGCTAGCTCATTATTCTAATGTCTATTCAAACCATGTAGAAAGTTTAATCGAACCTTCCTCATCGGCACCTACGGCCGACTCCTCTCCTATGGTACTCCCTCACGAACACAGCTACCCAAATTTTTCCCTATGAGGAGGTCACTTTGGCCTTAAAGTTGAGTAAAGGGGGTAAAGCTCTGGGCCCAGATGGCATTCCTAATGATCTTTATAAGTCTAATATAGACCTATGAGCCCCCTCTTGACACTCCTTTCTAGAGCCTGCCGGAGTGCTGATTTTTTAACACCTGATCAGAATCCCTTATAGTTCCTATTTATAAAAAAGGTGATTGTAACAGCCTTGCACAATATAGACCTATTTCTTTACTGGATTATTTAGTTAAGTGGTTCGCCATATCTTTTTTTTCAGAATTAAAGTATTGGGCTGATTCTAACAATATTATCTCAGACCTTCAATATGGATTCCGTCCAAGATAAGGGACAATCGAGCAAGCGATTAATTTGTACCTATTAATCGGGAAATACGTACATATTAAACAATGACATTTGTTTCTTGCATTTGTAGAGTGAAAATCTGCATTTGATTGCGTCATGCATGGCAAACTATGGACTATCATGCACAACCTAAGTGTGGACACAACAATAGTTAACTTCCTTAGGCACTTGTACTCAACAAGTAGGGCCAGAGTACGTTATGGTCTAAAAGGAGAATGCTCACAAACGTTTAGTATAGAGAGAAGGCGCATACTGCCCAATTTTTTGTCTAATTAATATATCAATAGCCTGGGCAGTTTTCTAGCAAGTACATGTCATGATCTTCCTCAAGATGGGCACCGACCCATCCCAGCCCTCCTCTATTCAGATGATGCGGTGCTTATAGCCGGCACTCCGCTGGGTTTATAGCGTTCATTTACTGATTTTGTTAAGTATATGCATAATTTGGTTCTACAAATTGACATAAGTAAAACTTTTATAATGGAAGTAGGGTACAGAGTTACAAAATGCCTTTACATTTTAATTGAGAGTACTAACATTACTCATACACCAACTTTCTCATACCTAGGGATTTTATTTGATCAAGAAGGGAACTGGAGATGTGAGGTGAATTCCAGGAGGCACCAATTTGTTAAAACTATTTCGGCTCTGCTCAATTTCTCTAGGAAACTGAGTAAGGAACCACCAAGAGAGATGATGATCGTATATTAGCCCAAAAGCCAGAATACCGCTAAGTACGGGTCAGAGTTGTGGGGACAAGTTAATGTGGAATTGCTGCACCTGGAGGAAAATGCATATTTAAGGAACCTCCTCGCCTCCCCAAAAGTTCCTCCACCTTCATTTGTCACCCAGGACTGGGTGCCCCCTACTGATCAGTCCTGATTAAGATTCAACCTGTCCTGCTCTCGCACAAAATCTGGTCATCTGAGTTCACGGAGGTAAACCGAGATATCATAAAGGATTATCTTAAATCAGTGCACGCCTTTAAAATCCCTTGGCTCGAAGTATGTCAAACATTTTCTAGCTGACATTGGTCATCAAACTGAGTAATTTGACCACCCGGGGTCTTTGATTAACATCCCAAGGAAAGCACTAAAATTAGAGTGTCTATTATTGCTTGAGGAACTGAGGCTGTCTACAGAGATATTGAAACCTTCTGTACTCAAGAACCAATTGATCCTGACCACATATGATATACAACCTTATTTAATAAATGTACATAATACTCAACATAGATTTGTATTGACACGATTTAGGATGGACATTTGTCATTGTTTAACCAGTTTTCCCAACATAAATAATTGGTCAGATGAACTAGAGAAATTCCCTTGCGTTAATGTATCCACGCAGAATACTATGCACATTGTTTTTTTCTGTAAATATTATTCAGATTTGAGAAATCGTTTGATCAAGCCCCTGCTAAAGTCTCTAAACATTGTGCAATGTCAACTAGCTTTCTTATATTTACAATCTCTTCCAAATTAATATACTTGTGTTGTTTTATCACGGTATTTATGGGCTGTTATTACCCGCAGGAAGTTCTTACAGTCAACCTTTTAATTTCTCTCATTTCTTTTTAACGATAGAAGGAAAATCTACTTTGTCTGCTTTATTTGGACTGTATTTGTTTTTAATATATGGTTCTAGACAGCCTTTAGATTTTTTTAACCTGAATAATGTATATTATCTTTTCTATGTATGACTTTATGATTTATGATTTTATGCTTTGCAGGTACCGCATTAACACAGATAGGGTTTTTTCCAAACTAATGAGTTTCCTTTCAAGGGTTTACATGTCTAAATTAGGTTGGAGTTATTTGCTTCTTGGTGCATGGGAGTAAGTACACTAGCCAATGGATGGGAGTCTGTTTTAGTATGAATGCGTTTGACAGTTGCTGCGGGGTTAATGGTCTTGCTTCTATTGTTCGCAAGATATATTTGAATTTAACATATTAATTTCTCCTATTTCGGTAGAGTAGACAAGATTTATTTTGTTTATTTCTTTGTGATTTATGACAAAGGGTGCTTGTGTTGTTTCTCAATTTATGGCTTTTATGTCAGATAAAATGTTGTGCTGTGATTGGTTAATCAGATGTGCTGGGATCGATGCGATGTCACCACGGAGTTGCGCTGTGATTGGTTGATTGCTGTCAGAGTAATGTTGTGATTGGCTGGCCTTTAGAATAGCTGAGCTGGGATTGTTTGGGGTGGATGTTGAAAAGACCTAAAGCCTTTTGTGGGACTGCCAAGGAGGGATAAAGATGCCTGCATATGGTTCTTCTGTGTATGAAATGTTGACAAATATTGGGCTTTTTGAGTGTACCTGGATTTGGGATTGGCATGAATACACCTCTGGCAACATGGACTTGCATTTTCCTTTAGAGAGTACCTTTAATGTTAGAAAGCTAGATTTACTGAGGGAGACAATAAATGAGAGAAAGTCATTACCTAGACATAAACAATTTGAGGCGCTGAATAAATGGTACCGGATTGCCAGGGAGAAAGGGAGAAAGAGAATGAAAAAGCAGGTCAAGTTTTCATTTAGACAATAGTTAGAAAGCAAGTGGGACAATCAGGATAGATATTGAACGGTAGATATGGTAGAAGGAGCGAGAGCTTTCCCTGTGATTGGTAAAAAAACAGCAGACAAAAAGAAAGTTGATGAGCCTGATAAAGAGAAACAGAGTCAAGAATGATATTCAGATGAGAAGGAAAACATTTTATATGATCTTTTGAATTAGAGACCTCCTCCATATTCTGATGGTATACAGAGACAGGTGCAGGTCTCCACAATGCCTCATATGGGTGTAGCAGGAGACGATACAAGTGTATAGGTACATGGATTGACAGCACAGGCAATAGTGGGTGCATCAGTGAGTGTCCCTCCTGGCAATACATTGATTTACTTTGTCGAGTACTAGTAAAGATACAGCTCCAGTTTCTAATGACATGTCTGCTACAGACCCTGCTGAGCCTCCTTAAGAGAGGGAAATTATTATGGTTTTTAAAAGATTCAATTTTTTGCATTTTCACAGAGAACAGTTGATTTAAATAGACTGATATCTTACAATGTGAATGAAATGAGATATTTGATCGGAGAAGCAAAAAGGTGGGCGGATGAACCACATAATATGCTTGAAAAATTGTCTTAAGAATACGACATGGTTTGCTGTGGCTTTACAGACTGAAGAGTCAGCTAGAGTTTCAGCAAACAATGCTCCAGCTGTAATAGGGGCTGATAAATATAGTGCAGCGATTGATCATTATACACAGAATGAGCCAGAGAAGGAAGTTAATTTGGACAAAAATCATGAGAGCTACACAAGAACAGAAGGAGACGGTGCATGCTTATTATGAGAGGCTCATGGATATTTATATCATATACAGCGGAGTTGAAGAGCCCAAGAAAGAAGGTGTTAGTGGTTTCGTATCTGCTTTTGTTTTGGGTTTGCATCCTGAGCTTAGTTTGCATATTCAACAGAGTGTAATGTGGTGGGAGCATTCAGCCGAGTGCAATGTAGTTGGAGACTAAGGGAACTGATGCGATTCTGAAATATACCAAGTACTGAAGTGATTGTGTTGATGTGAAGAAGAAAAGCATTAAAAAGAAGTTGCTGTTTGCTCAGGCAAAGCAGATTCATATAAGTGGCAGAAATCAGATGGTGGGTTCTAATTCGGACTCAATGCCGCCTGATAATGCTGTAATGAATAGAGTGCATAACATGCAAGGTGTGAAAATGGGGAATGAGATGATGCAGATGCAGGATCATTGTAAAAGGCTTGTGAATAATTCTAGAATTAATGAAAATAATAATTTGCTGAAGAAGAGCATTGCTTGTCATTTCTGCTGCAAAATTTGGCACTGGTAGAGAAAGTGTAGGCAGAACCCAGATCAAATTCAGAATGATTTTGTTCCCCAGATGCAGTGTTTCCCCAGCCTAGCCAGTTCCTATACAAAATAAAGATCAGTTCCATATGAATTTGCCTGTAGCTCCAGTAATGCAGCAAAGCATGAGAAATAAAATGCCTTGCAGTTCAAGGTACCAGCAGAATCCATTGATTCTGAAAACTAATTTTCCTCAGTTTTTATCGGAGAAAAATCCACAATGACGGTGCCTGAGGAGGGGGCAAGATTGCATGCTTGGTGCAGTGGTAGAGGTAGACCAGAGTGGTCCATATGGTGAGGTGAATAGCCATTCTACATCGTTTCCATTTGACACTGGTGCTACCCGCTATATGGTTTCTCCCGTGGAGATTCCAAACCTGCTCCTATCAGGAACAAAAGTCCAAGTTGTAGGAATTAGCAATAAAGTAATTGATTCGGTTATGGCAGATGTCCAAGTTAAAATAGGGTCAATGGAGAACAATCATCAGTTCATATTGTGTGATTCAAGTCCTGTTAATCCACTAGGGAGGGACTTGCTTTCAAAGATTAACTGTGTAATTTATTGCACACAGGATGGGGTTGCAATTGAAACTCAAGATGAAGAGTCAGTGCTTGAAATTAAATCACAAGATTTAAGAGTTAAGCTGTTCTCAGTTGTTTCTAAAGAAGACCTACCTCTGGAATTAAACCATACTGTCAGCGAAGAGGCATGGGATAGCACAGGTAAAGAGATAGGGTTGATAAAAAGTGTAAAACCTGTAAAAAGTAATGTCAATCCCAGTGCAGCTTTTTCTAGAATTAGGCAATACAGACTTTCAAAATAAAGCGAAGAAGGAGTGAAGCCTGTCTTAGAAAAAATGATAGGACTAGGTATTTTGCTAGATATGTTTAGTAGTCCTTGCATCTCTCCTATGATGGGTATTAAAACAATGAGTAGTAAATGGAGAATAGTACAGGGATTGAGCAAAATAAATAAAACAGTGATCTGGTGCTGTCCAAAGGTACCATATCCTGCAGTAATATTATTTTAGGTCATAGATGCAGAATGCCTTATGCCAAACGTTGTTCTCCTTTAACTGCATGAGGATAGCCAATGTCTTTTATCATACCTGTTTCAAAATAAAGTCCTAATTTGGTGTCGAATTCCAAAGGGGTATCCTGAAAATATCTCAATTTTTAGTCAGATCCTAAAGAAAGATTTGAAGAATATACAATTGCCTTGCAAATCAGTCCCAGTTCATATATTGATGACCTGCTTGTGGTATCAAAGATGAAAGAAAATTGTAAAGTGGATTATATTACACTTCTGAATCATGAAGACAATGGTCACCAAGTTTTACCCACAAAAATGCAGGTCTTCATAATGAAAGGGACAAAGTAAAGTCTCAAAGAACATGGGGGCATATTAGCAACGCTTTGCAATAAATATCGCAAAGCGCGCTTAGCGGTCATTTTTTTACCACCGGCTATCGCTGAGATAGCGCATTATTGGCAAAACGTATCTCTAAGGCAATAAAAAATCCAACAAAATGTCAGCGATAGTGAAATCCTTGGTAATAAGCCGAGGTGGTCTCAGCCTGACAATCCACCTCCCATTGGAAGAGATGGCTAAGTCAGGTTTCAAGCAGGCGTTAGGAACCAGCGATAATCGTAGCTAGCGCGACTTTTATTATCGCAACGTGGGTTTGTGGCCGCATTGATAATAGGAGGTAGTCATGTTAGCAACTGTTTTCATGGTGTTTCACGATGGCACCGCCTACTTTGCATCTCATTAACGATGTATATCGCTGAGATGTTTTGCGTTAGTATTTCGGCTGCTAACATGTGCTAATGCATGTTAGCGCCGCCTTGGTGATAGGGCGATAATAATATCAGGTAAAAGTGTTGCTAAAGCGGCGATACTGCCATTGGTAATATGCCCCATGTTCTGTAATTCTGAAGAGGAGTCCTCCAGCCACCCAGAGGAAGGTAAGGATGTTCCTAGGAACTGTTGGCTATTGTCGTCAGTGGATTCCAAATTTTTACCTAACTGCGAAGCCAATAATATGGCTAACTCACAGTGATACAAAGATCGGTACCATTTGATGACGAATCCAGGAAGACCTTCTAGCAATTAAGAAAAGAATTGTGTAATGTGCCTGCCCTCGGAATTCCTGATTATAAGGAGTTTTACCTTTTTTTCATGAAAAAAGTGGGTGCGCTTTGTCATTTTATGCCAACAAAAAGTGTGCTTACAGTGTCCTCCATCATCCATCAATGACCCAATACATCACATTGTTTCTTGTTCTAAATGAAGAATCGTAAAACTCACACTGATAAACAGAGAGCATGCCCAGAGACTTATCCTGCACTGTACCTAACTAAGGGCATCCCGGCTATCTCAGGCTATTGCCATACAATATATAAACTAGCATACTCAAATAAACTGTGAGTATGACTGAAACCCAACGCAATACTAGCATGAGAGAAACTGTGAATGTATTCTGTAGCAAAATGTTTCTTCTTGCTTGTTCCTTATTTGTGCATATCCTGAAAATCATGTACTTGTGTAGAAATGTATGAAAGTCTGTGTCTAAAGTCCTATAAAATAACGCATAATTTTCTGTATCTTAGAACCCCTATTCCCCACCCTTGGAGGTGAATCTATGACAGACTTCATATGGAACTGTACTGCGTTCTTTGTATTTATGATTTGTGCATCTTATTACTACAGCTACTGATGGCATTGTCCATGTATATAGCCTATTGCTTCCTTAGATATAATGTCACACTACAACTCTTGTCTTTCATTCTTATAACAATGTTTCACCATTAATTATTTTAGGCTTACATAAATGTATCAGTGATGGACCCAACAGGGGAGCATCAAAGTGCCTTTGGGATGATCATTTAGGACGCATTTGCTCGCTGGCAGGTTTTAAAAAGAGTTACCATGATGTATGGATCACTGCTGAATACAAATATATTCTCTCTGATATGATGCAATATTAGATGGCCCTTTATTTGCATGGTCAAACACATCTGCAAAGGGATGTAATGACCAGGACTTTTAATAACTACTGGTTTAATACTAGATTCAGAAATGTTGGAGAAGATCTATGTCAAAGGTGTGTTATTCGTCAAAGAAACAATCAAGAAAAGAGAACAGGACTGTTGTGACTATGAGTCACATTGGCATTTCAGTGGGCCCATTTTCAAGTGTTCAAAAACGGACAAACGATGGGGCATCTGAACCCGTGCCTACCACAGAGTGGATGGCTGAAGGCCCCGAGGCACTGCTGGGCCCCGTACGGAACAATGACTTTTGGCAAAAGATGGAACAGCTTTTTACCGCAATTTGTCGCCCTATCTGCAATAGACTCGATTCCTTAGAAAACAGTCTCATTAATTTGGAATCAATGATTGTTTCATTTACCAGGACTAAGGGTACAGGGGATAGAGGGGGTAATATAGAAAGCTCTGCTGAAACTGGTGTCTCTGTCTCCAACCCACCTACTGCTCTGGCAGTTACTGCAGAACAACTTATCGTACAGGGTCAGAGCCAGGGATTGCTTACTGTCCCACAAGCAGTCCCCTATGTTCCAGCCAGTATAGGGAGTCCCAGGAACAGAGCGAGCCCTGCAACTACTAATGCACCCAATATTCCACTAACAAAGTCTGTTGGGCTTGTCCAATCTCCATGCAAGCAGCCAGAGCTCTCCCTTGACCCGAAGTTACCTTGTTTGGATCTCCCCCCCGAATCTGCACCATATGTGGTGATCCTTGCTGGTGTTCCTACTTTCAACCAAGGATCAAGGGAGACATTTCTCGATTTAAAGAATAAATGTACGCACTGGTTAAACTGCAACAAACCCCTCCCGAAACAGTGCTCAAGTGAGATTCTATTCGCTAGGAGAATCAATTGGGTTGGACACAGAGCCAAAGATGTTCAAGGAGATTGTGTAGTCATTAATTTTAGGAACCCAAATACGGTTAGGTATATCTGTACATTCCAGCCAGGCCCCAATTCCAGTCCCCACTCAGTAATTAGAGCTCTCCCCCTTATCTATTTTTACCCAGGACCCCAGTACCTTAGTACTAATGATTTCAACAGGGGAAGGGTGGATAACGTGCGAACTGGTAGGGTTGGATTACCCCCTCTTGATTTTAATATAATTCAAGGCCAAGACCGACTCTGCCCACCTCCGCTTGAAGCTTTCCACCATTTTAATAGATATAGCACCCTCGATCAAGTGGATTGACGCTCGAACCCTAGTATTTTGAAACTGCTCTTAGTCCCGGGGAAACAGCTAGTAATGGAAGGGCTGGCAAATTGGCCTACGCGGGAAAGTATAGAAAGGGTCACGAGTTCACCATCTACCACTAATTCTGTCGCTGACCAGATCCCAATTCTAAGTAAATCAAAGTTGAGTCCTCGTTTGTTGTCATGGAATGTGGCAGGTCTTAAGAGCAAACTGGACTGTGAGGACTGGGGTGCCTTTATAGACGATTTTGATATTTGTCTAATGCAAGAGACATGGGCATTGGAAAATTCACATAGGGTAGGCTTTGCATCCTTTAATATATTGGCTGTAACTGGTGGTAGGGGTAGACCTTCAGGGGGCCTTACCACCTGGGTGGCACTCCATTTGGGTGCCTTGGCAAGGCAAATCCATACTAACTCAGAAGATATTCAATGTACCTTACTTGAGTTGCCAAATAACATCCACTTGGCTCTCCTGAACGTCTACTCAAGACCTTCTCAGGGTGGTCGGGAATCTGAGGTCATGGAACTGCTAAATAAATTTATCCCGACTCTGGATCCAGAATATTCTGTGGTTGTAGGTGGCGACTTTAATTGCCAATACGGACCACTCTGTGTGTCGACTTTAGACGATCCAACCACAGAGAATGAATACCGGAATATCCCCGATCCAATGATTTTAAAGGTCAAAGCATGGACCCCTCTGGTCCTCCAGATCTCCGCTCTCACCCTTTCCCTGTCATTGAGGGCTTGCAACGGGAGATTTGATTCTGACAGACCAGGACGAGCTACTTTTAACAGGGCCGGACATACCTCTATCCTTGACTATATTCTCATTGAAACTAGATCTTGGGACAAGGTGCTTGATTTTAGGGAGTTAGATCGAATTGATAGCGATCACAATGCTTTAGCTGTAACTTTTAAACCAGGTTGTTGGGGCATGAGAACCTACGATGTACCATCATCCACCACCGCACAACTCCCCATATTACACAATAACAAACGAAGGGTGAGATGGCCCCGTATCGCCGCAAGCCCAAATAAAATCTCAGAAATTTATAGCCTTGCACTACCTCATCTTATCGAAATGTCTGAGGTGGGTTTAGCTCGATCTCCACCAGAACAGGCAACTGGACCAACAGGCATTCACCTACAGTTAGTAGACAAACTCTCGAAGGCGTTTTGTCTGACTGGGTCCGCGAGGCCCCATTTGCCCAAAAGGCAATTGTGGTACTCTGCCGAGTGCAGGAAATCGAAGAGCGAGTTAATTACCGCCATCAAGGCTCTAGATAGAGGCAGGATCAAAGTATTGAGGGTCAAACATAAACAAACCTTAGAAAGGGCTAGAAGATTATGGGAGTTTGACATCTGGGAAGAACTAAGATCGACTTTGGTAGCGAAGGACTTTAGGGGCTTCTGGACTATTGTCAGCAAGGGCAGGAAAGAAGCAGGAACGATCCCATTCCCAAACATAGCCCCAGTGGTATGGGAAGCTCATTATGGAGGTCTTTATTCAAGCCCAAACGACAATGTACCACCTTCGCCCATTTCTCCTCCCAGACTCCCTATTCAAGCTGAAGCTACAACGACGATAATGACAAAGGAGGTGGAAATGGCTATACATCTATTGATACCCAACAAAACGCCGGGATTGGACAAAATCCCTGGCGACCTCTACCGTTCGGAACCAAGGATCTGGGCGCTGTATCTTTGTGCCCTATTTAATTTTATTCTGACGGGTGGTGATCTCCCAGAGTCCTGGCTAGGTGCGGAGATCGTGCCTATATTCAAGAAAGGCTGTCCTTTAAAACCGTCAAACTATAGGCCCATCAGCCTAATTGATATCACACAGAAGCTGTTTGGGCGTATAATATTGGACAGACTCCAGGCCTGGGAGACCGACAATAACATCTTAAGCTTCCTGCAAGCAGGATTCAGAAAGGGCACCTCCACTGTTGACCAGATCTTCCGACTTCAGGTCATACACTGGAAGACCGTGAGTTTAGAGGGTGGCAGCCTCTATCTCATTTATGTTGACCTGAGGTCGGCATTTGACCTGGTCCCGCGAGAAAATCTGTGGAAGGTGCTTCGGGCCCTCAATGTCCCCTTATATCTTTTGGATATTGTTTGCAGACTCCATATGCAAAACTTTGCCCAGGTTAGATGTGGCAAATATGGTGAGCTTTCTTCCCGCTTTCCCGTCAACCGTGGAGTCCGACAGGGATGCGTGTTGGCACCCACGCTATTCTGTTTATATATCAACGGGCTCATTAAACATTTGGAAGGTATTAGGGACACAGATGCGCCAAGACTTGCCACGGGTATGGTGCCAGCGTTGATGTTCGCTGACGACACTCTTTTGTTGTCACAAACATCAACTGGCATCCAGCGTATCTTGGATGGCTTTGTGGATTTTTGCGCAGAAAGAGGCTTAGAGATAAATTTAGCTAAAACCAAATACATGATCCTTAATCCCCCCAAACACACACGGCCAAACCCAGTCCTGAATGGCGTTCACCTTGAGCGGGTAACTACATTCGGTTATCTGGGGATTTTATTACAAGAAAATTTTGGATGGGGTGGTCAAATTGCCAACTCTGTGCTAAAACTTGCCCAAACTACCGGAGGAATATCCCAAGTATTCAGAGGTTCGGTCTCCAAACCAGTGTCCCCAGCACTAGAAATATATAGGACACAAGTAAGAGCAGCCTCCATTTCTGGAGCAGAACTGTGGGGCCACTCTAGAATACACAGCCTGATTGGGTCTGAAAATTCATTCGTGAGGAGTCTGCTGGGTCTTCCCTCTAGCTCCCCGTTGACCCCTATCAGGCTGGATTGTGGGTTGTTACCCATGGAACAAGTGGTAATGTTGCGACCATTGATACACTGGAAGAGACTATGGTCCAATGATGAGTTGGGATTCTATCGTGAGGAATTTAAGGGAGTCTGGCCTCAACTAAAGAGCAAAAATATCCCTTGGTTGAGATTCGTCAGGGATATCTGCACTAAGATTGGCCTTCCTGAATTATGGACCTCTCCGGAGGTCTCATGCCCGGCTCTATCCAAAGTAAAATTGGTCGAACAGTTTAATAACTACCATCTTGCGCGTCTTTATGAATGCCCTAAGATCGGCAGGCTGACGGCTGTGTTCCTCCAAATTCAAGACAACTACAGGAGAGAGGAGTTTTTAGATCTGGTTAGTCCTCCGGCCGCGAGGAAGCTTTATTGCCAATTGAGAATGGGTTGTCTCCCGCTCAGATCATTTACATCTGGCTGGGATGCCAACAATACTACTGCCTGTCCGGCTTGTAGCCATATATTGGAGGATGAAAAACACGTTTTCTTTTTTTGCCCAATATACTTACCCCAAAGAAAACGTTGGATCAAGCCCTTATGCAACAATCTTGGTTTCAGAGAGTGGAAAAAGCAACGAGAGTCTTTAAGTACGATACCAAACCCCGATAGTCTTTGCAGTTTCCTGGTTCCTTAATGCTGTATGGATATCACGTAGGAAATTTTATAATTAACCATTTTGCCCAAATATTTCCCTGTTTTATTCGAATGTACTTGCAATATTTTCCAAATATGAATTGACTGGTTGTGTTTTTATCTTCCTTTTATTATATTGTGTACTGTGATAATCTATGTCGCTTTTATGGCCATAGAGCCGAAATAAAGTTTATCAATGGCAATGGCAAGTGTTCAAGCAGACTTCTTTGAGATGCCAATTTACAAAGGCCTCAAGTATATAATTGGGATTTTCCACTTGCTCTCTAAATAGGTTGAGGCCTGTTCTACCTGGAGATCTGCACAGCATGACAGCTGCCAAATATTTGTTAAGGAAATTGATTACATGGTTTGGCTTGCCAACCTCTATTGAGACAGACTGTGAAACTCATTTGAAAAAGTGGGTGCGAAAACTTGTGCTATTCATTGTGGGGGGGGGACCCACTCAAGCAGCAACCACAATCCTTGTCAGAGTGAAGCACAAAAGGTAACTAAATTAACCTGTACTTAACCCTCTGGTAGATTGCCACTTAAGGAGTCAGGCTTAACTTAGAGGCAGCGTATAAAGTAGCTATGCAACACTCAATCAGTAACAAAGTGAAAACACAACCAAAGAAAAGTCTCACACCAATCTAGAAAAATAGAGTACATTTCATTACCAGAATGATAAAAATTCAATAGTAGAACTGGAGATATGCAATTTTAAAGTCTTAGGTAAAAATAGAACCAAAAATCGCAAAGTGTCAAATGGGGCTATCTGGTCACAGCAGACCGGGACAAAGTCACAAGTTCAAGTTGACCATGATGGAGCCTAGGCTGGTTAAAGACCAAGTTTGTCCTGCTGGATAATATACTTGGCTGTTCTTGGACAGAGCCCAAGGGAGGTCCTGGGTCATGGTGCATTGATTTGCATCATTTCAGATGGGGCCACCGATCAGGAGGTGCAAGGTGCTGTGCTGAGTTGCATCGCATGCATCTGTTCCGATGAGGCTGCCGTTCAGGAGCTGTGAGATGCTGCGATGCTGAAATGTGCAGTCCTGCATTGGGATGTGTCATGCTAAGTTGGTTCTGATGAGTCTGCCGATCATGAGCAGGGAGGTGCTTTGATGCGAAGTCCTGTGTTGCACTGCATTGGGGTGTGTCATGCTGCATCAGTTCTGAGGGAACCCACAATTGGAGTATTCTCTGAAGCCAGTCAAGAGAACAAGACCTCGGGGGCATCTCTTGGGGATGAGGCCTCACTCCAGCAGATGCAAACAGCAAGGCGCAGGCCGGTTCAAGTGAGTTTGGGCAGCTGGACAGATGCAGAATAAGTCTTTGGAGCTTGTTATGCAATTGTAGTTCAGAACAGGCGGCCAGTCAGCTAGTCCTTTGAGTCACTCTGGTGGTTCTGCATTCAAGGTGCAGTTCCAGTCTTCCTTCCTCAGGCAGAAGGGCAGTCCTTCTTGCAGGACGGCTGTCCTTCCAGCAGCAGGGCAGCAGAGCAGTCATTCTTCTGAGTCTTCGACAGGTCCAGAAGTGACCTGAAGAGTTGGTCTAGGAGTCCAATAATGATACCTGGTGCAAGCTTTGAAGTGAGAGAAACTTTTAGACTCCCCCTGTATCTGGTTCTGAAATTTCTTTCCATCCCCTGCCCGGATCCGAGGGGTCTGGAGTGACAACAGACTAGTGTGAAGTCCTTTGTGAGTGTTCTGAGATAGCCCCTTAGAAGTGCAAGTGTTGTTAGTGACAGTCCCCTCCCTCCAATTAGGTCAGGATGGCCAATTCTGCCAACACCCAGTCCCTCTTTGTGTTGGTATGTAGGAGGAATACACAAAGGCCAACTGCCAGCTATACTTAGTCATGTGGCATTTGATACAGGCTGCAGGCACCAAATGGTTAGGACCAAATAATATCAGCTTTCTAGCACCAAGATATACCTGGCTGGTGAGCCCATAACTAAGGCAAAACCTACCCCTGGGCTGCTTATGTTACGTTTCAGGGAGTACATGACTTGGCAGTTCGGGCTCAATATTTTCAATTGGAACAGGATCAAGACTGATTTTCATATAGCTGGGTCCAAACTGAGGTAGCATTATGTGCAAAATAATGATAGATTGGGATGTGGCCACAAGAAATTACCAGTGGCTGAGAATAATTCAAACATTCATTCCATCACTTTTTTATATACATTAGTGTCTTGCCCTAAGTGGAATGGGTATACCCAGACGTGGGTCCCATGCACACTGTGTCACTGGAACCAAGTTGTACCTGGCTGATGAGCTCATAACTAGGGCAACACCAGTCCTAGGTTGCTTGCGTTCCAGTTTAGGGAGAACTTGGCTTGGCAGTTTGGGTTGGAGCAGGGTCAAGATTGATTTGCATATAGCTGGTTCCAAACTGAGGTGACATGGTTTGCAAAATAATGATGGATTGGAATGCAGCCGAAGTAATTACCAGTGGCTGAGATTAATTCAAGCATTCTATGGAACACTTTTTTGTATACTTTAGCTTTCTAAAAGTGGCATTTTCAGAATTGTGACTTAAAATCTAACTTTACCAATACAGACGATTTTAAATTTATGGCCAAACTTGATATTTCCACCTCCTCCCAATCAAATGTTATCACTTCTTAAATGTAATAAGGTAACTCAATGATATCCCCTGGGAGAGGTAGGCCTTGCAGTAGTGAGAAAAAAATGTAAGAGCTTTTCAGTTCCAGGACATGTAAAACATAAAAGTACATGTCGGACTTTCTGAATACACTGCACCCCACCCTATGCCCTATGCCCCATGGGTTCTTTAGGGCCTACCCTAGGGGTGACATATGTATTAAAAAGGAAGCTTTTGGCCTGGTAAAAGGTTTATTTTGCCAGGTAGAAATGCCGTTTAAATCTTCACACAAGCTGAAATGGCAGGCCTGAGACATGTTTAAACAAGCATTTGCAATGCAATATGTCTCACACTTGGGAGATTCTGAGCTTTTGGCGTTATAAATGACAATACCTTTTGTTTATGTGTTTAAAAAACCTGCAATAATAAATGGCATTGCCATTTACAATACCAATAGGTGAAAGTTTCTAAACTGCAAGACCTTTTGGATTGCAAATGCTTGTATCACTTTCTGTCTTTTGTTCAAACAATGTACAGTGTACCTACTTGTGTATCTTACCAGTGCAGAACAGCCTTCCAGCATTAAAAATCATTATACATTAAATACTTACCTTCACTACGGCCCTGTAATGAACATTAATTACAGACCCTATGAAGGGCCGACCAAAGAAATCCATTATTACAAATCGTATTACAAATCGCACAGAGTTCAAAGAGAGTATTTACTAGAAATTCCATCCCAGTAAGTCATAATCATAAATTCTACTCCCTAAATCCTCGATAAAAACTTAAAGTTGAGAATGTTGCCCTGCAGCATCTGTGGCTCCGGAACCGAGTTACTGTTTTCCTCACAGCTCCAATGTTCAGTTTCTCGACACAGCACACTGGAAACAGCTCTGAACCGAAGGCAGGAAAATTAATCAAAAGTGCTGTCTGCGTCCTGGTACTCTGAGTTTAGGGGACATGATCACAAGTAATTCACTGCATGCTTTCAACAGAATGAAGACTTTGAAGAAGCAAAGTTTAATATTAGAAAGCTAACAGTAGATGGCTGGAGAGTGCACAGGACTCGATCTGCAACAACTCATGCTCATACCGTCTGTTACCGACTATAAAAACCACGCCCACCTCATGGTTATTGATATTATGACAATTGAAAGTCATCTATAGTTTGGTAATGGCATCTTTGAGGTACCTATGAGGCAATATGCTGCTTTTTTTTGGAAACACTTCACTCAGGTCTTAACCCCTTCAGTGCCCATGACGAGATGGTCTCGTCATGGGCCGCGGTTGCGCTGTGCCCATGACGAGACCATCTCGTCATGAACCCCGCCCGCTAATGAAACGCCCGGCACAGGGCGTGGAAAGGGCAGGGCACTGAAGAGGTTAAAGTGGGCCAGGTTTTGCTTGTGCTTAGCACCAGCAGTTTAAAAAACAGGTTCTGAGATGGGTCCCTATCGGGCTCTCCATTTTCATACTCACCCTCAGGGTAAAAAAAAGTCTTTAATTCTGCAGCAGTGCCGCCCTTCACTGCCTTTGATGTAGCTTCGAAGAGAATGATTGTAGTTCTTTCATAGTCTCATCATGTCAGAACTGAAGCATTTTCAATATTATATACAACGAAGCAATATGCCTCGCATTTGTGAAAGATTGAGCTACTGGCATTTAAATGACAATGCCTTCTATTTATTTATGTGTCGGTTTTCAAAAGAGATAAATAAAAGGCATTGTCATTTACAATGCCAATAGCTTAAATTCTTGCAAATGCGAGACCTATTGCCATGCAAATGCTTGTTACTGTTGATTTCTCTAATATTGCCACGATCATTGCCTGCAGAAAGCACACATGCATGTAGCCTCTCACACTTTACAAACATCTGCACATCATGCCTTTACAGGTCACAGGTGGCAGAAAAACCCACCGTCTGACACACAGGGAGCAGGACTCCAGATGCATGACAGGGGCTGTCAGCGGGTGACACAGCATTCGGTATATCCCAGGTGATGGGCGGGGCTCACAGTCTGACACGCAGGGCGTGATTAGATCAATTGCTGCAACTGTGTCTGGGTCAGAGCCTCTGACCTGCAGGGTGCAGTTTGACAGGAAGAGGTCGCTGGCGTGGAAATAAGTGCATTGCCCCTCAGGGCACACACATTCTCCACTCAATCACCGTTGTCGTTTGTAAGTATGGCAACACAGACAGCTCAGTGGATTGTGTGCCTGCTGCAGAGAAGTGCCGATAGAACACAGATCATTCTTTTTAACCATCCTTTTATCCTCGGAATGTGGAGAAAATACGCACCCATGAGTAACAGCAACACAGATGATACAACACCAATAGACAGTTATGAAGGATGACAGGAATATTGGCAGAGTCCGGCGCACACCCTGTTTTGTTCACCAGGGTCCCCGGGGTATTCATTTCATGAAGACATGGGGGGGTGCAAGTGCCTAGAAGTGCCTAGAAGCGCTCTGATACCTTGTGTTCAAGTCCGTGCTATACAAAACTCTCACACTTTCCAAACATCTGCACAGCATGCCTTTACAGCTCACAGGTGGCAGAAAAACCCACCGTCTGACACACAGGGAGCAGGACTCCGGATGCATGACAGGGGCTGTCAGCGGGTGACACAGCATTCGGTATATCCCAGGTGGTGGGCGGGGCTCACAGTCTGACACGCAGGGCGTGATTAGATCAATTGCTGCAACTGTGTGACGAGTACAGTGCAGGACTGCAGCTCTGTGACAAGAAGAGGTCACTGGGTCAGAGCCTCTGACCTGCAGGGTGCAGTTTGACAGGACGAGGTCGCTGGCTCTCAGTCAGAGATGTCTCTGGTCGGGAGTCACTTCCAGTGTCCTGGTTTATGCAGAACAGTGCAAACATCACAGTTATTCCCAGCTGTCTCTGCTCTCACACTGCACAGTATGCATACACCCCCTCCTTGGTGCTGCTGCAGTATCCCTATCCCCGGTATGTACCCCTTTCCCTTGCATTAGGGCCACATTATGCATGTGTAGATACATTCATGCAGACCACAGACAAGGATCCTGGTGCTCCTCTACAGCGGCCTGTTTCCTTGTACACGGTGATACCACAGACTGTCCTCAGTCCCCAGCTCTGTCCCTACTCCTGTGTTGGGTCTGTCAGGTGGAAGGCACTGGACACCAATGTGAATCACTTCAGAAGAGGCAGATGGCGGCCCCCGTTTGAGTGATAAAAACAGGCCCTTGTGACAATCAGAGAGTTAAAGACTTCACAGCTGCCCAGCCTTTCATACTTGGAGTCAATAACCTGGAGGACCATCTAGTGCTAAGAGCATTGAGGGCACATCTGGGAGGTGTAATCTTCAACACCTAGTATGTGACACATGTTTTTTACAGTGCTTCGAAGCACCAGACGTGCAGCTTTAAGAGCTACAAAAAATACATTGTTGTTGTGGGCCGGGTCGGAAGCAAAAGATTTGCAGTAACATCTGCATGTAATCTTCATGGCGAGAATGGAGGGGGTGGAAGGGGACATGCGTTGATGCCACTCAGGTAGAATGGGCTTCGCAAGGGGGACCCCGCAGAGAGAACCCCTCTCTGGAGAGATGTGCAGCATGACAAAACTGAGAAGTGATTGTTCCATCCGCGAGGAAATAAGTGCATTGCCCCTCAGGGCACACACATTCTCCCCTCAATCACCGTTGTCGTTTGTAAGTATGGCAACACAGACAGCTCAGTGGATTGTGTGCCTGCTGCAGAGAAGTGCCGATAGAACACAGATCATTCTTTTTAATCATCCTTTTATCCTCGGAATGTGGAGAAAATACGCACCCATGAGTAACAGCAACACAGATGATACAACACCATTAGACAGTTATGAAGGATGACAGCAATATTGGCAGAGTTCGGCGCACACCCTGTTTTGTTCACCAGGGTCCCCGGGGAATTCATTTCATGAAGACATGGGGGGGTGCAAGTGCCTAGAAGCGCTCTGATACCTTGTGTTCAAGTCCGTGCTATACAAAACTGGATAAATAAATACATAAATCGATAAAATAAATATCTGTGGCTGTGTATTCAGCCTCACCTGTGTTGCAGTGCTTGCATCCGATCCTGGCTCCCTCCCAGGAGTGAGCCTCTTCCCTCAAGGACCCTCTCCAGATGTGTAGGTGAGCCTTGGCCCCTCCTGGTGAATCCAGCAGGGCTCAGACTCCCCCTCCCTGAGCCCCAGAGCGCTCCAGATCCCACTGCCTTGCACTTAGACACCAGCACCATATACCATATATACTTACCATTCCATGACAAACATATGATCCAGCTCCGTATCATCGCATAACACACAATACATAGTTAATACTAACATGATCCTTATCATATCCTAACATGCCATTCTTTACCCTAATATACCGTACCATGATCTATCCTAATGTAATGTGCCAACCCATCTCATGACTTATCATAGTTCAGAATACTATATAACATAACGTAACATCTGCCTCGGTTAGTCCTCTTACTGGGACACGGCGGGGCGGGGAAGGAGATAAGCTGCCCACAGCCGCAATACAGGCAGGGCAACTTTCTATACAGCGCCCTGCTGCCCTCGTTTCCTATCCAAAGGACGGGTGTGCCTTACATGGGCACAGAGCTTGGCGCGATTGGCTAAGGGCTGCAGAGGAGGCAGGATGACCCCATGCAGCTGCCTGGATGTGTGGGGAGGCAAGGGATGCAGAGGCAGATGGCACGGAGAAGGGGACGGGGCAGCGAACGTAGCTCTACTAAAACTCGGGAAAAAGACAAAGAATATCGCTAGTAACCAAATAAGGAAGTGAAGCGGTAGTAATTCAGAATATAAGTATTTAGGGATTTCGGGAGAGCCATAGAAGGTATCTACGACTGAGTAACAAGATACAACTGGAAAACAAGCACTCTGCTGCTGGCCGAGGCTCCCACAGGGGGCCACTAGAGAGGTCAGCACTCTAGTGTTGCCTGGGCCCCCCACACCCTCCGCCCCCCATCAGGGGCAGGGACTCTGGGTAGAGTACCCCCAGCCTGGTTGCGGCGCACGAGGGGCGTCGCTTCCTGGGTGCCAGGACTTGGGGAGGGTATATATCCCTCCCCCACCATTTTGGCGCCCTCTTTTGCTCGCTGCACACACCGTCTAGTGGATCGCTCTTCGGGAAACGCCGTCGGTTTGGGGGTCATTGAGAACGAGGTGAGTCCCACAGGGGCCGGGCCCCAACCCTATGGTTGCCAGCTCGGCATGGGCCGAGGTGGGGGCACGGCTTAGGCATCTGGTTCGCTTGTCTAGTTGCGGCGGGCCAGGTCCCGTGGGAATCTACGGTCACAAGGCCTTGAGCGAACCCACCCCCCCACCCTCTCCGTAGCGTCGGCTTGGGGTTGTCCATGTTGGTCGGGATGCAAGGTGAGAACGGACTCACAATGGGATGGGGGCAGGGTATGTGGGGCACTAATCAAGGTCAGGCCGGCACCGTTGAGTACTTTGGTCGGTGCGGTGCCCTTTTCTGCTGCCTGCATTCTGCCCTACAGGATCCCTGCAGGTGGGCGGGATGTTCCAGAGCGCAGCCACTGTCCCATGCACTTTGGTGCGCGAGAGCGGTGGTCGTGCCTCGGCAGTCGTGGGCCTCGCCCGGGATGGCCGGTGATGGGGGGCTGCCCCACAGGGGTGAGGTGAGGCTAGAGCATGGGGTCGGTCGGTGCGGTGCTCTTTCCCGCTGCCAGCATTCTCCCGCTGCCTGTATTCTGCCCTACGGGAACCCCGCAGGTGTGCTGTATGTGCACGAGTGCAGCCACGGTCCCCATGACACCACCCCCCTGTCCCCTTGGCTGGCGGGATGACTGCTGCGATCACCGCTGCGGCCGCGCGGCCTGCCGGGTTCGATTGGTACCTGTTCAGATGGGTATCGCTTTCCTGGGGCTGGCAGAACGCGGGTGGGCAGTTCTAAGCGGTCTGGGGTCTTGACCCTCCCATGTTGGGGTTGGCCCAGGTCAGGAGTCACATTGGTGGGGGAGGGTTCACCCACTGGCACCCTGGTGTTGTCAGGGCTCACACGGGTATGTCTGCTGCCGCCCGTTACTGGACGCTGTCCCCTGATCCTCAGCGCATCGATCCTCAGAGTTTACATTTTCATCGGGGCAGGTGAGCTCCCCTCCGTCCCCCCGCCCCTTCTGGATATTATGGTGGGCGAACGGGCTCGCCCCTTCCCATGACGAGTGCTTGGGTTGTGGGGTGTGTGTGGCGGTATGGTCATGCAGGGCTGGCGAGGGGTGGGCACGTGCCCAAACCAGCCCTCAAGTTTTGAAAGGTATTTAGCACCAGCTGGTCCTACATCCCACAGACTCCTTGCGGAAAGGCGCAAACGTACGCAATGGCTGGGGTATGACGGAGCAATGCGCCAGGGGAGGGCAGTGCATGAATTGTATAATGTTTTATTGCCAAAGTTGCTCAGTTTAAATAGTGCGTGATCTGAGGGTATTCGAGCGCTAGTGAAGAGCAGTGCATTACAAGGGCAGACATGGATGGCTGCTCAGTTGGCAATAATTACAGGGTGGTTCTATTGACGTAGCGGTCAAGGTCTCAGCTGGCCCGGAAACAATATCTTTGGGTGTTACAGGATCATAACGTGTCGATATACAGAAGGCACAACATTTTTATGTTAACAAATGTCTGCAATAGGGCTGGATAATGCTGTGTATTGCGCTGATTTTGTGTTTTAGGAAGACACAGAGCCGCGAACTGAGCCTCGAGCCCCCCCTCAGGAGGGTGCGTTGAATTCAGGGGGTCAGTGAAGCGTGAAGAAGGGGTGAGAGAGGGTACACGGCAGCCACCAGTGCGGGTCGAGGGGCCCAAGGTTGGGGCTTCTCTTGGCTGCCATCGTTGGCAGGGGCTCGCTTTTGAGCACCACCAGTCCACCGGCATTGAATTGTGGGCGCTTTTGCCTTGCCTCACCCGCGCTGTCTTTGTTTTTCAGCTGTTGATCCCTCGCCCCTGAGGCTCTTCGCTAGGAATTAAGGGATAGGCACCGGCCCGCTCAGCAGGACACGCGAAGTCAAAGGTAATAAAGCCGGGGCAGAGGGAGGCAAGGTGGACCTCTTGCAAGGGAAGCCACAACGGGAGGGGCGGGGGAGATGGGAACCCCCAGTCCCGCATGCCAAGGAGTGGGCTCTTCCCAGCGAACAGTGTTGGGAGGGCAGTAGTGAATCAGAACGTGCCTTATTCTTGTTTTGTCTCCACAAGCAGGTCAGGATCGGATGTACAGCGCAGCTATCGTCGGATAGCCTCGGTCCCACGATCCCTTAACAAGTACGGGTGCAGGAGGGTACCAGGGTGTAGCATTCCTGCCCCCCCCCACTCTTGGGATGGCTCACTTGGGAGAGATCGCAGTGTCCAGGCACGCCAGAGCGCACAAGAAGTGGGCTACCATACCTTGAGGGATGTGGCAGGGGGCGCTAGGCAGGCGGTAACGCTTTTATTTATTCATTTCAGATTTAACTAGCTTGCCCTCTTGGCCAAGTCAGAGAACTACACGCAAAGTGTGGTTGAACAGGCAGCAGCGTTAGAAAGGCTTAACGAGCAGGGAGAAGGGTAAGCCCTGTTCCGTTCCGAGGGGTAGCAGAACAGGGTCACAGGTAGTGCCCGCGTTATTGGGGGTGATAGGCCTGGAGGGCTGGGTGCTTAGGGAGGTATGGGGGAAGTTCCTTAACCTCTACCTTCATATCCACACACAGAGTACACCGAAGCACCTATACGACCGTCGCCAGCGATACGTTTGTTATCTCTCAGGGCTTAAATTGAGAGCCAATCGCAGGAGACAGGATAGATAGTCAGGGATCCCCACCTCTATTCTCACAGAGGTCCCAAGTCGATGAGACCCAGCCAGGCACCTCCAAAGATGCGTGGATCGCAGCCTTCCTTGACTTGGCCAGGACCAAGGGATTGGCTTGGGCCACAGAACTTATGAAGGCCAATAATCCGGAGGACTCGGGATTCGCCAATGAGGTCCCATCCACAGAACACGAGCCCAGTGAAGAGGCAGGCCCCACTAGGTCCAAGAGGACACGCAGACCCACGGTCAAAGACTTTCCGGCAGAACCGCTGCCAACCAAGAGTCGGGCCATGGCCCCGCCTCGTAATACCACCACACCTTTGCCTGTACCCCCGCCCCCGGCACCTGGACCAGTAACCCCCACAGCCAGCAGCTCGCTCCCAGTGGGCTGCGCGACAACTGAGGACTTGGGTAAGCTCACAGACACTTTGAGGAGCTTCATGGCAGAGGTCAGAGCAGGCCTAGCAGGAGCCAGCTCGCCCAGTGGGGGGGGAGGTGCCGCATTAGCCTCTTCTAGGGGGGTGCTGGGGTTCCCGTCTATTACTCAAGTGTGGGGAGTGGGGTCAGCACGGCTAGCGCATCTCTTCCTCAGGGTGGGGGATCGTCCATGGGCAGTCCCCCAGAGGTGGGTGGGCAGCAACTGGTGGTGGTGGCCACTCTGTCGCCAGCTAGTGCCCCCACCCCCACGGTACCACCCCCGGTGGTGATCCCACCCACCGCACCGCAGGTTGTCAATACGATCACGCATCCTGCAGAGTTGCCCACTGCAGCAGTGGTGCCCAAGCCACTGGTCACATTGGCGCCAATGGTTTCTGGACGATGTATTTTGGGGTGGGAAGTTCCTTTGGCAGCCAAGGAGGGGATTTGGAGGAGAGAGTTCATCGACATATTTACTCTGCTCATGCACGGGGCGGAGGGGGTCGATACAAGAAAGATGGGGGTAAGGATGAGGACAAGAAGGTGTGTTTCCAAGCTTGGCCAGAGAAGAATATTGCCACATGGGGGCAAGCTTTTGCCAGCCTGGCGGCAGTGATAATGGAAAAATAACCGGACCAGGGTTATTTCAGTACGCCAGCATTATCACCAATGAGGCAGAGACAAGCGGGAGGATGGGATGGTACCGCTATGATTGTGAATTCAGAAAAAAGATGGCCATGTGTCCAGAATTGAAGTGGGACCAAATGGAGGTGAGGCTCTGGGTCAAGCACATGGTAAAGCGCACAGTTGAAGGGACAGACAAGCCAAGCACTACCAACAGTGGGGGTGGCAAGCCCAAGGATCAGAAGCAGGAAGCGAAGGGTCATTTCAAGAAGTTCTTTCGGGGGGGTCGCGGAGGGGGCAGGAAGCAGGGAGCAAGAACAGTGTACAACGGGACCTGCAGGTTATACAACGCAGGGTCTTGCTCTTGGGGGAAAGCCTGCAGGTTCTCCCACACCTGTAGCAAGTGTGAGGCCACACATCCAGCCACCTCCTGCATCAAGCGAGACAGTCCCTCGACGTTACCGGGAAGGCAGGATAAATAGACCAGTCTCACCTTTCAGCCCCCCGAAACTGCCACCCTCACTCCCATTCCCACCCAGCAGCGATGTCCCCTCCTTGCTCTCTGGGGGCGGGTCTTCTACTTTACCCTTGGCTAAGGGTCAGTCCCCCATTATCATCGCCAACCTCCTCCCCCTGATCCACGAGTATCCTACCCCAAGGTCAGACTGCTCCTAGCAGAGGGGTTTGTGGAAGGATTCAGAATACCTTACAAGGGCCCACTAGTGAGCAGGGACGCTGAAAACTTCAAATCAGCCAGGGATCAACCTGAGGTCGTGCTAGCAAAGATCAAAAAGGAAGCTGCCCTGGGGAGGATGGCTGGCCCCTTCCACCAGCCACCACTTAAGCACTTTGTTATCTCCCCACTGGGGGTGGTACCCAAGAAAGAACCGGGGGCCTTTAGGTTGATCCAGCACCTGTCTTATCCGGAAGGGATTCAGTGAACTCCTGGTTAGACGAGGGGACGTGCTCTGTGTCTTACTGCTCCCTGGACATGGCGGTGGACATGGTCAGGAGGGCTGGGAAGGGAGCATTGTTGGCTAAGTCAGACATTGAGTCGGCTTTCCGCCTGCTGCCGGTCCACCCTGACAGCCAACACCTCCTGGGTTTCAAGTGGCAGGGCAAAGTCTTCTTTGATAAGTGTATGCCCATGGGATGCTCTGTGTCTTGTGCCTAATTTGAGGCGTTCAACTCTTTCCTGTAGTAGGTGCTGTTGAGGATGTTCAAGGTGGAGGGTGTAACCCACTACTTGGATGACTTTCTGTTCATCAGGGGGCAGATACGCAGGAGTGCAGTAGAGGCTTGCAGTGCTTTCAGGACATGGCTAGGCACCTGGGGGTTGCCTTAGCACCTGTCAAGACTGAGGGTCCGGCGCAAGTTCTGACTTTTTTAGGCTTCGAGCTGGACACGATCAAGGGCGAGTCCAGACTCCCTGCAGACAAGGTACAGGCGCTGCGTCAGGACATTCAGGCATTGCTGGGGAAAGACAAAGCCACACTGGGTGACATCCAATGCCTCTTGGGCAAGCTTAACTTTGCCGCCAAGTTGATCCCCGTGGGGAGGGTGTTTGCCAGGAGACTAGCGAGGGCAACCACAAAGGTTAAGAAGAAGCACCATTGGGTCCGTTTGGGGACAGGCTTGAAGAAGGACCTCACTATGTGGTGCGATTTCCTCACGCAGTTCAATGGGACGGTGATCTGGAGGGCACCCTGGACAGACAGTCCGGAGCTCTGCCTCTTCACGGATGCATCGGGTAGAGAGGGCTTTGGGGCAATTTTGGGCGCCGACTGGTGTGCCCAGGAGTGACCCAATGCCTGGCGCAGGCGAAACATCACGGCGAACATCACTGTCCTTGAATTGTTCCCAATTGTCATTGCGCTACATCTATGGCCCGAGACACTATCAAACAGAAAGGTCCTATTCTGGTCTGACAACATGGTGGTAGTACAGGCCATCAATGGGCAGACAGCTAAATGCCGTTGGTCCTCTGCCTCCTCAGAGAGTTGGTCAGGGCTTGCCTGCGCTGTAATATTGAATGCAGGGCAAGGCATATTGAGGGGGTCAAGAATGTGGCGGCTGATGCTCTTTCTCGTTTTCAGTGGTTCCGCTTCAGGAAGGCCTGGTCACGGGCAAGAGCAGAGATGAACCCCTTCCCGGCACACCTCTGGAGGATGTTGCAGTGGACCAACGATTGAGAGCAAAGGGGGAATACACGCTGGCTCCAGGTACTAGGAAGGGCACACCTGGCAACCTTCATGACAGTGTCACAATCCCTGGGACTTTCTACTCTACCAATTGAGGGCAAAGTGCAGGCATTCGTGGTATGGGCTAAGGAACAGGGGAGGAGTCACTCCTGGGTTTGTGGCCACCTGGCGGCCGTGAGCCATGACGCCAAGCTGATGGGGGGGCTCGACCAAACTAAATCATTTATCATTCGGGCGGCCCTCAAGACACAGTTTGAGTGGATGGGTTTCCATGGCATGAGATGGAGCAGCCTCAGGAACAAATTGGAGCAGAGACTGGCAGCTCAGGGGGCTCCCCCAAAAATGTTAGTGATACACTTGGGGGGGAATTGAGGAACTTCGATTTTCGATCACGATCGTATCGACCCGCCATTTTGTGACCCGCCGCCATTTTGTGTTGCCATCACTCAGGCAGCACGGCGAACAAAGTCTTTTCTGCTTTTCCCGTAGCTTGGTGTCGAAATACGTCCTCGGCCTCTATTTGCGAAGCTGGTGTTAGAACTAGCCGAGTACACTAATCCCCGTCTGGCTTCTAATCCCTGTTTCAACTATCTGTTAGCTCACACTATTCTTCCCTGACTTTATCTTATCGACTGGTCTTCACTGTCTCCTGCTAGCATTCTCTTGTTTCACGACTGTCCTCCAATACACACAAACGTATCTCACCACCTGCAAGTTAGTTATAAATCTGTTAATGCATCAGCTTGAGGGTGGGATGACAAACACAGTTAGAGGAGAGATCTCTTCGAGTCATCTGATATCTCTATTTTCGAACCTTTCTTACTGGCTCTGCTTTGTTTTCCACTTACCCTATTGGCTCTTTCTTATATGCTTTGGGAGTGTGTCTTGTTAATAATTATGTATTGTATGCTATTTAACCTGATGCGCCACAGAGTGAAGTGGCAGTCTCCTGAGAACCTACTTTATGTACTTCTAGGATAACTGTACTAGCTGCAGCTAAATAAATCTGAACTTCTACCGCCGGCAGAGTGTCCCATGTCTCTGTGTAGCGAAGCAGGTGAACTCCGAAGACAGAGGGCGTACCCTGCGCGCAGGTCCAAAAGGCTCTGGTTCTTCAATTGGCGCCCAATGTGGGGCGGCTTCAGTGGTACCGGTTCTGCTCGAAAGTCGTGAGGAACCCCGCAAGAAAATTCCGGAGGGTTCGCGAGCCACATTAAGCGACCCCTGTATGTCGAAAGTGGCCGAAGGTCTTTTGCAGCGCGGTTACTCCTTCCTGATGGCTACTGACGACCGCTGCCCTGACTGCCGCCCTGCTATGGCCCTTCCTTTGATGATGTATGGTAAGGCGAGACGATAGACGGGCCTCTGTTGGTGGAAGAAGACGTCCTTAGTTAAGTATCTTCGTGGGCCGCGCCCACAATTTGTTCTTTGTTTGGTTTCCTTAGGTTTCTTAGATTTATCCTTTGCAAAAGATAAAGCAGAGGGTAAGTGCATTTGTGCTGCGTAAACTGAGTTTTACTCCCTTGAAGTTTGTGAACAGTCCGGAGACATCTCGAGATGCCTGGTCTGACTAAGTTTGGAAGAATTTGTTGTCTTGGTTGTAATAGAGACTCCCGACTCGAGGACTCTTGCCCGATTCCTTCGGTTGGAACTCCCACATATGAGCTCTATTCGAAACATGGTATCGGCCCCATTGCCTTTAACGAGACATGGACTCGATACACGAAGAAAGATGGTGTTCTCAAATGGCCAGAAAACGGTAGTTTTGATCCAGATGTGCTAGATAATTTGGAAGCAATTTTATTTAAAAGAAAAGCCCGGCCGGCAATGTTTGACTCTTTCCGCCTTTGGCGTAAGGAAGCCAAACAGAAAGAAATTAAACAAGCAAAACGAGATAGGAAAGCACAGGGTATGACAATTATACAGGCTGCCCAAAAGTTCAAAGACGATGAAATTGATAATGCGACTGAAATTTCAGAAAGACAACATCGTATGGCGATAGATAAATGTTATCCGGTGTTGCCTGTTTCTTCTACTGATGATAAGAAAAATATAGAAGAAGATCCCCTAATGTCCCATTTATTAAGGTTGCCTCCGCCTTATGCGCAAAATGCCAATGTACCTCAGCCGCTACAGCCTGTTCAGCTGCCAGTGGTACCTCCGCCGGTTCCGGCTCTTCAGCACTTGCCTCCTCCAGTATTACCGCCCTTGCCGGTTTTACCGTTAGTCTCAACTCCTTTGCCTTCATCTCCTGATCTTAGTTCTCCTTTGCCTTCTGCTCCTCCTGCAATTACCGGTTGTTCTCCTGTCGGTTCCCCTAATACTCTGTCTCCAATTCTAATTTCTAATTCGCCGTCTGTGCGTAAGCGTCTTACAGACTCTGTCACTAGTATTCTATCTCCTTTCTTTGGAGCTTTAAATATGTCACCGGCTCTTGCCCGAAGACAGTCTCGTAGTCAGTTCCCAGATTTTGAGGAACGAGAGAAGCTAGACTCTCTTGCACGAAGATGGATCAAGAAGGGTCAACAATACAGTGTGCTTGATATTATGCCTACCTTTTTGCAATGGAATGCGCCTACGCAAAGATATGTATTTAATGTAATGTGCGATATTCTCATTAAAGAATGGGAAGATGTGAGTCCGAGCCCGATCTCACAAGGTCTCTTAAATGTTCAAACTGACTTTGAAAAAGGACTTATTGTGGGTTCCAAAGTTGAAGAAGCTGTAAGGACACTTATCTCTTATAGATCCTTATTGTTTTCTCCGATTTTTCTTGATTCCGATCCGTCGGCTAAACTGACGTCGAGAAATTACCCTATGAGAGAGGTTCCTCCAGTATGGAAGGAAGAGGTTCCAGCAGCAGGTGCCAATCCTCTTATTCCTGCTCATTTCCAACGTATATGGGTACATGTCCCTTGGAAGAGATCTGAAATTTTGGCTCTTAAGCAGACTCTACCAGATCCTCGCAAAAACCCTGCAGGTTATTACAAAGAATTATCGCAGACAGTTGATGCTTGTATTATGAACCTAGCAGATATTGATATGCTAATGGGTAATGTAGTCCCACAGACAATATGGGCTAGGATTCGTAGAGAGGATCATGCACAGGAACTAGGTGCTACTTGGGATGGTATAACTAATATAGATAGAGATCAAGTGGGTGGCGCAAAGCCTGACGCTCTGATTGCGGAACTCCCTGGTAGAATCATCACGTTAATGAAAACTATGATGCCTGCACTGAGAGTTAATTGGGATAAACTAGCAGCATGCAAACAAAAGAAAGATGAAAGTGTCTCTGACTTCTTTACTCGTTTCGAGGAGACATTTATCGATCACAGTGGTCAGGATATGGCTACCGAGGGTGGACAGCGATTATTTGTGGACAAATTCGTATTCAATTTGCTTCCCGAGCTGTCACACAAATTAAAAGATTCAGAAAGTTCATGGGCTGTTTCTTCTTCTGCCCAGATATTGGCTACTGCACAATATTACGAGAATAGAGATAAGGAACAAAAAGAGAAGCAAGAGAAAAAGACGAAATATTTAAAGACAAAGGTTCTCTTGCAGCAAGCCTATCCTCCACGTTATGTTCAGCCTCAGACTCAGCAGCCACCACAGTTTCAGAGGTTGTATCAAAAACCTGAGCCATACAATCCGCGACCTTTGTTAGGTCCTAATCAATGTGCCTATTGTAGAGAAGAAGGTCATTTTAAGAATAGTTGTCCGGTTTTATTACAGCGCAATGGAGCGTTACCTGCTCCACGAGGTCGTGCTGGCCTCCAGTCAGCAAACAGAGGTAGAGGTCGAGGTGTGTTGACTCAAGAACAGCGTGCCCTTCCTTCTCCAAATTCTGTGAACTACTTTGATCAGCAAACTGTGAGGTCTACTCAGTATTACAATGAAGACCATTATGTTGAAGGCGAGAATGAGAGTCTTCATACTAATTAGGACAGCCATGGACAAAGTAAGGGAGTTGTGCCAATCCCAGTAGATCAAAATGGTCCTTATGTTAACGTCACTACAATGGGTGTTTCAGAGCCATTTCTTCTAGATACTGGAGCAATGAGAAGTTCTATCAATTATTCTAAACTCCCTAGGGCACCTTTGTCTGGCTTAACGAATGTTTCTGTAGGATTTTCTGGTGCCCCTGTTCGCTATCCGGTTTCTTGCCCTTTGCCTATTTCAGTTGGTCCGTATGATTTGGAAGCTCCACTTCTGTTAACGAATGGTTGCGGTGAACATCTGTTGGGTCTAGACCTATTGAAAAGAATGCATGCTACAATATATTGTTCTCCTTCTGGCGTACATCTTACTTTAGGACAGAAATTGGTCTCCCCAATGTATTTATCCAAAGATCGATTTCCACCTGAATTATTTCTCTTCCAACAGCACTTTGGGCCACGGGTCCGAACGATGTGGGTTGTCTTGAGATTCCACCTTATGTTGTCACTCTCAAGCCTAATGTTGAATTACCACGCATCCCTCAGTATAGAATTTCTGCTGAAGGTGAGAAAGCGCTTTTGGGAATCATTCATGACTTGATTCGGAAGGATGTGGTTGAAGAAACAAGAGGTAATACATGCAATAGTCCTATTCTTCCTTTTCTTAAACGCACTGATCCTTCTTAGCCTCCTGTGTACCGTTTTGTAATTGATCTGCGGGAAGTAAACAAAATTGTGATTCCACAATTTCCTGTTCCAGATATCACTGCTTTGTTGACGATGATACCTTCCACAGCGACTTGGTTCTCTGTTATTGATCTAAAGAATGCCTTCTTTAGTATTCCCATTGCAGAAGAGAGTAGGGACATTTTTGGCTTCTCTCTTGGAGGCCGAAGATTCCGGTTTAAGCGCGCACCTCTGGGCTACTGTGAAAGTCCCTCTATTTACAGCCAAGCTTTAAAATGTCATCTTGATACTTTTCATTTGCCATCTGGTGCTGCTCTTATCCAGTATATGGATGACTTATTAGTCGCCGCTGATTCAGAAGATATCTGCAGAGATGTCACTGTTGCATTGTTACGCCACTTGTTTAAACTGAATCACAAGGTTTCACCTTCCAAACTGCAATATGTTTGTCGAGAGGTTACCTACTTGGGTCATCTCCTATCAAAGGAGGGACGACGATTGACACCAGAACGAATTCAAGCGATTTCGCGAATGTCTGTACCATCCACACAAAGGGAAGTACGTGCCTTTCTGGGTATTACTTCCTATTGTAGGCAGTGGATTCCTAACTTCTCTCTAATTGCCAAACCTTTGCTGGCACTCACTTTAAAAGATACGCCTCACCCCCTTCCATGGACTGATGAGTGCCAAAAGAGTTTCACTGATTTAGGTACTGCTCTGTGTTCTGCTCCTGTACTAGGCACCCCTGATTACACTAAGCCTTTTAGGCTCTATGTTCACGAGAGAGAAGGTTGTGCATTATCAGTTTTAGCGCAACAATTCGGAGACAAACAACGGCCATGTGCTTATTTTTCGGCTACGTTGGATCCTGTAGCTAAAGCATTGCCCAGTTGTCTCAAAGCGACAGCAGCAGCAGCAATTTCTATCCGACAGTCTGCTGGAGTGGTGTTGGATAACACTCTCATTGTTATGGTGCTGCATGCAGTGGATACTTTGCTAAACAGAGCAAAAACGCAGCATCTTACAAGTGCTCGTTTAACTGACGCTGTTGGCTAGTCACATATATATCAAGCGATGTAATACCCTAAATCCAGCTACTTTGTTGCCCCTTCCAAATGAGGAGAGTGTTGAGGATCAGCATGATTGTTTCTTCCGTACTGAGGAAGAGACAAAAGGAAGAATTGACCTGAGAGACACACCATTAGAGAATCCGGATGGGACTCTATGGGTAGATGGTTCTTGTTTCAAGATGCCTAATGGGGATACGGTTTCAGCCTATGCTGTAACTGCCTTACATACGATTGTGGAAACTGCACGCATTAGACACAATTCAGCACAAGCAGCAGAATTGATAGCATTAACGAGAGCTTGTATACTATCAAAAGGGAAAAGAGTGAACGTATACACTGACAGTCAGTATACCTTTGGTGTAGCGTTCAATTTTGGGCGTCTCTGGAAGGAGAGGGGTTTCCTAACTTCACATGGCACTAAGATACAGCATGGCCAGTTAGTGACTGATCTACTTGAGTCACTTGCCTTACCCACTCAAATAGCGATTGTGAAGTGTAGCGCACACAAGAAGATTACGGGTGATGTTGGTCGAGGAAATGCGTTTGCAGATGAAATAGCAAAGAAAACAGCAAGAGATTCAATGAGTCGGATGTATGTGGCAGGTCCTGCGAATTGGGTCAGAGAGAGAGGAATGTTTGAGAATACAGTGGAAAGTGTAAAAGCGATTCAGAAAGAGGCTTCCGAAAGTGAGATAAGCAAGTGGAAAGAAAGTATGGGAACTTTAGATGAGATGGGTTGTTGGGTGGAATTATCTGAACATCAACGTTGGCTGTTACCAGATGCCTATGTTCTCCCAGTGGTTACTATGGCTCATGGTCCAGCCCACTTAAGTGCAAAAGGCATTTGCAAACTTCTGGCTCCAGTGTGGCAGAATGAAGGTATCCCAAAATGTGCAGACAATGTAGTAAAACACTGTATTGTTTGCTTCATGTACAACCCGGGAAAGGGAACCCCAACTCCAGCGTGTCATTTTGCTCCTCCAACATATCCATTTGAGGTGTTGCAAATCGATTACATTCATATGGAGCGATGCAACAACCTCAAATATGTTCTGGTGGTAGTATGTGCCTTTTCGAGATGGATAGAAGCATATCCTCTAAAAGACAACACAGCTTTATCCACAGCTAAAATTCTTCTAAAAGAATTCTTTCCCAGGTTTGGTTTGCCGCGCATTGTCTGGAGTGACAATGGGAGCGAATTTGTTGGCCAAGTCATGCAGAAAGTTTGTGCAGGTCTTGGTATCAAGCAAAAGTTCCACGCGGCAAATCATCCACAATCAGCGGGTTTAGTAGAATGTTACAACGGAACCCTGAAATTAAAATAAGCAAAGGTTCAAGCAAGTACAGGACTCAATTGGCCCGATGCTTTGCCGTTGGCTCTACTGTCCACCACAACTGCAGTACACTCTCGTTTGGGACTTAGCCCTTACGAAGTGGTATTTGGCCGTCCGGCCAACGTATGGGGAATACCTCGCCCTAAAAGATTCTCAGACTTGCCATATCCAATGTTGATTGATTATCTGCATGACCTTACGACTAAATTGCGTGTTCTTCATCAACAGGTTCAGGGTGCTCTGCCGGAGGCCTCCACAGACCCAGGTCATTTCATTCGACCAGGTGACTGGGTCTGCGTGAAGAATTTCCAGAGGTCCAGCAATTTGCAACCCAGATGGCGGGAGCCTCGAATGGTCCTCCTTGCGACAAGGACAGCAGTTAAAGTCGAAGGAAAGAAAAATTGGATTCACGGTGTGCATTGCAAGAAAGTGCCTTTGCCTTTGACTTTTGATCAATGGGTACGCAGAGGTGTTGGTGACTGTGAAGGTGAAAAAGTTCCACGATTTGTACCCTTCAGCGATGCACACCTGAATGGGACACTGTCTGAGAAAGAGGACGACGACATTTTACAGGAAGCAATTCCATCGCATCGTCGCTTGGATACGACTGAACCACAAACATTGTTCCAAAATCAGAGTGTTCCAGGCAGAGAACACTATAACCTGAGATCCAGGTCAAAGAACATTTAAGACTTTCTTCTTCGTTGTGTAGTATTCTGTTCCGGTTGCAGGGTCACGGTAGGAGTCTAGGTCACGACCTGAATAGAGACAATAGGTCTGTGTTGTAATTCAAATGACGTACTGGACTTCTAGCGTAGATTAATTAAGTTCTTTATTTAAGTTGTTATAAGTATAAATCAGGAAAACCTCACCAGGAGCAGCTGTCCTGCTGCTCAGCCCATACCCAACTGACATTCACAGACATCCAACATTCCATCCATCCAACATTCCACAACACACTCATTCTGGCTGAGCAGCAGGGAAACCTAAGTTACAACATATCTCCCTTCTTTACGGGAAACAGATGCATTGTGAAATAGTTTAGATGAAACATTTAAAATAATGACCATATGGCAAATAGCATATAGTCAAGGAATTAAATACAATGCACTAATAACAAGAAAAATCAAGCAATACAATATAAACATCTCACATCACAACCTGTCACACCATACTACCTCTCATCGAACTTACAAAAAAAACTTCCTATCACAACATACTACATCTCATCTCGCATACAATGAATAATTAAAAGAACACTCTTCCACACCATACTACATTTCATCTTGCACACAGTGAATAATTTAACGAACCAAAAGAACATCCTTTCACACCATACTACATCCCAACTCACACACAGTGAATAAATAAAACATTCTTTTACCCCATACAACATCATAACTCGCAGGGAAACTATACTAAAGATTTCACCCCACATTAAATTCAGACCAAAGTATCACGTCACTTCCTGAATAAACCACTGTCCTACATCATACACCAAAACCCATATGGCACAGATCACACCAGTTGGCCAGACCGGCACGACCAGCAACATACAGGGAACCAACCTTAAACAATACAAATATCAGGACACAACGTGCACCCCGCAGGTCAGAAAACGATCACCCTCATAACACTTCTACACACACATCCAAAACTAAACCACTAACCCAATAGGTATCACGTTCACACACATTATACAACAAACGATACCTAATAATGAGTGACTTAACTAAAACACAGCCATCTCATACACAACTCAAACCAATGAGTGGCCTAACACCTCAATGCCAACTCATACACAACAAACTTTTGCTTCCGGGACCATTGTCCCTGTTGTGGATCAAGTTCTGGAACCTTTGTCCCAACATGGGCTCTTTGACCACATGTTTTTGGGCTTTCCGTTGTGTTTCAAGTTCCGGGACATTGTTCCCGACATGGTCACTAAGACCTGCTTCCATTACTGGGACCTTTGTCCTGTTACAGCTTCTTCTGGGTTCTCAAACCCGCTTCCAATACTGGGACCTTTGTCCTGTTTAAACTTCTACTGGGCTCTCTGACCCATTTGTGGGATCACTGTCTCAGTTCTGACTCAGTTTTAAGCTCCCGCTTCTTTTTTGTTTTCACATGTATATTTATTTATTTATTTTCCTCGCTGTTGCCATACTGCTTCCAAGGAGCTCACCAACCCACTGACATTGTTCACGGAGCAATACACCACAGAATCGTGAGTTTTGTGGTTGACATGCGCGGGCAAGAAGAAACTGCTTTCATGCCATCTCTTAAACTTTTTTTTTCCAACATTAACGATATCATTAGCTTTATTGTCAGTACCTGGTTCTCTACGCAGTACAAGACCCCCTGCCGATTTTCATGCAGCGACCTTCACAGTAATCTTCAATGAAAAACTGGGCTTGACGATGTAATCCTGTATTTATCATAAAACAAAATGGAGGCACGCACGTCCACGTAGAGCCAGCTGGTTCTCGGCACAAACGTGCACCAGAAATTGCTCCCCAAGAGTACAGACATGAATGAAGTGAAAAGTCGTCACAGAAGATGACGCTGAAATCCACTGTGAACAGGTAAACCTTCACATCCTTATCTCTCTCGTGCCAGATTTTTTTTAAACTGTAACTGTCAACTCCCTTAACTGAAATGGTCATGTCCAAATGAACAAAAAAAACATCCTGCTTTATGCCAATTACTTCAATTAAAGCATTGTTTTTTTTTTCCTTTTTCCGCTCTCACATTATCTGGATAATTCCTTCTCCTTTCCACTCCCACATCATCCGGGCAAACTCCACAGCGCAGTCTCCACATCTTGAGCCAACAATTTAGGCACACCCCTCTTGCTCCTCAATCTCGCTTCAGCTCTTCAAAGCAGCAATGGGCCCGATCTCCAATCTCGATCCACACCTCCCAAAGTGCACAAACCCTGCCAACACCAATAGTCAGCAACAGGTCCCGATATCCTTCCTTGAACAATCAGATGTGTTCGTTTTCTGGTACATGTTATCCTTGCAAAACTCCCGATTCAACACCGTATAATTGCTCATTCATTTACATATCTTGCACAGAATCATCACGTCGTGAGCAGTTCACAGCGGAGTTCTATTTTTTTTTTCTCACACAAAGTATTTCAAAGTGTGAATTCACTTAGAGGCAATCCCTCACACCGCAAGCATCTCACACCGGGGCTCGATCCTTTGCCCCCGACCAAATATACACATTACACTATGACTGGTACTATGCCGTTGTTTAACACTGATGAATTTGGCACACCTGGGTTTTAGGGCGACCGATGGCAGGGTCACTGGTGGGGTTTGGGTGCCAAACAGCGTCACATACTTAATTACCACACAGATGTCTTTTACCTTGTGATTTTCTTGGTTTCAGTTCTCCGTTTCTGTCGATTCTTCGTTTTTCAACATCCTTTGGCTTAACTTTTCAGTTCCTGTCACATTTCTGTTATGTTGTTTTCGCTTTTCTTCAAATTGCACACGTGGATTCTTCTTCAAAACCATCGCCAAATGTTGTAATTCAAATGACGTACTGGACTTCTAGCGTAGATTAATTAAGTTCTTTATTTAAGTTGTTATAAGTATAAATCAGGAAAACCCCACCAGGAGCAGCTGTCCTGCTGCTCAGCCCATACCCAACTGACAATCACAGACATCCAACATTCCATCCATCCAACATTCCACAACACACTCATTCTGGCTGAGCAGCAGGGAAACCTAAGTTACAACAGTCTGCAGGGTCTTCAGTGTCATAGGACGGTCGAGCATCGTGACTTTAGTGATTGAGGAAGATTGCCGTGAGCATCCACTAGTAAAATGGAAACTACACTGAGTAATAAAGAAAGAAGAGATGAAGTGAAGAAAGCATCCTGTAAAATAATGTACAGTCGTTTCAGTATAACTTTATGTGTTTTTATATCATTATGTATTGTTTTGGCGATTATTAGTTGGATAATTTATGCTTTGCAGCCAAAAGATGCCTCCCCATCTTCTTCTTTACCTTCCTCTACTATCTCTCCACACCTCTTTCATACTCTTCCTTCACATGAACTCGTTAGAAGAACTGAGTATTATAACAATTCCTTTATCCAACTTTTACATCAGCATCAATTAGTGGTTAATATGACTGATTGTTGGGTGTGTGGTCTTATGCCACATACCACAGAGAAAGGAATGCCATATCTAGTCCTTCCTTTTTCTTATGAAGGTTCTGCTTGGGCTTACTTCGTCATTTTCTCCAATGCTTATCAAAGCAAATTCAGATGATCTGTTAGTACACAAATTAGTTATCCAGTTGTTAGTCATAGTTCTCTGATTAAGGTTATGGTAGTTATGGCTAAAATCATGGAAAACAGCAAAATCTCCATTGATGAAAGAAAAGTGTACACTAATTGGAACATCACCCAGTACATGTCTAGTCTCAGTACTAAGGTTGGAAAAGGAAAGTCCTCACCAATTTGGACTATACCACATCAGGGTAACTTCTGCTTACAGATAAATGATCGCTCTTCTGACACCACCCAAAAGAATTACTGCTCCTACACGTACGTTTATTCCTCTCAGAACTCGCCTCCTCTAGTGCCGTCTCAAGGCACCTATTTCATCTGCTATGATAGAGCTTATACTTGGTTACCAACAGGTTTCTCTGGTACTTGCTATATAGCCTTTCTTCTTCCCCCTACTTACACTGCTCCCGCAAATCATCACCGAACCCGATATGGCAGAGGGGTTATTGATTCAAAGGACACAACAGGACAAGAAGGAGGAGATTTCCTTAAAGGTTTTCTTCCCTTCTGGGGTCCAATGGCTAACAGCAGAAATATAAGGCAATTGGTCCGTGTCGTGGAGACTACAATAGACATCACTGTAGGAGCCTTAAGTAACATCATGGCAGAACTACAGGCAGATCGTCTTATGACCTTGCAAAATCGAGTTGCCTTAGACTTTGTTCTTGCCGATCGTGGTGGAATATGCAAATTGATCGGGTCAAGCTGCTGTATTTTCATTCCTAATGACGCTCCGACAGTATACCAAGCTATCTCCAGATTGCACATAATCTCCGAGTCTATTCATCAGGACGAAGGAGATTGGTCTTTAACGGAATGGTTTTGGGGACTACTGTCCAAATGGGGTTGGAAAGCATTGACATTCCTTGGTATAATCCTGACTATTATATTTTCCTGTTGCCTTTGCATACACTGTGGTCCCGCTATCTGTGACCTTTGTGCTACCATGTGCATCCCAAAACTCAAATCACAAGTAACAGAAAACATAAGAATGATGTTACAGCAACAGCTCGATGACCTCATGGCTATTGACGTGGACTCAGATTAACATGAGTCTATCTTGCCTGAGTTCTGGCAAAAGGAGGGTCTGAGGAACTTCGATTTTCGATCACGATCGTATCGACCTGCCATTTTGTGACCCGCCGCCATTTTGTGTTGCCATCACTCAGGCAGCAGGCGAACAAAGTCTATTCTGCTTTTCCCGTAGCTTGGTGTCGAAATACATCCTCGGCCTCTTTTTGCGAAGCTGGTGTTAGAACTAGCCGAGTACACTAATCCCGCCTGGCTTCTAATCCCTGTTTCAACTATCTGTTAGCTCACACTATTCTTCCCTGACTTTATCTTATCGACTGGCCTTCACTGTCCCCTGCTAGCATTCTCTTGTTTCACGACTGTCCTCCAATACACACAAACGTATCTCACCACCTGCAAGTTAGTTATAAATCTGTTAATGCATCAGCTTGAGGGTGGGATGACAAACACAGTTAGAGGAGAGGTCTCTTCGAGTCATCTGATATCTCCATTTTCGAACATTTCTTACTGGCTCCGCTTTGTTTTCCACTTACCCTATTGGCTCTTTCTTATATGCTTTGGGAGTGTGTCTTGTTAATAATTATGTATTGTATGCTATTTAACCTGATGCGCCACAGAGTGAAGTGGCAGTCTCCTGAGAACCTACTTTATGTACTTCTAGGATAACTGTACTAGCTGCAGCTAAATAAATCTGAACTTCTACCGCCGACAGAGTGTCCCGTGTCTCCGTGTAGCGAAGCAGGTGAACTCCGAAGACAGAGGGCGTACCCTGCGCCGCCAGGTCCAAAAGGTTCTGGTTCTTCAGAATGACCTCATTGCCATGGGTAGAAGGTTACTCTTGTAGGCCATGAAAAGCGATTTAGGTGAAATCAGCAAGCGCATGGGGCAATGTGAGGTTTACTGGTCAGAGATGTTTCCACGTAGAATGTGGCTAAGGGCAAAATCTAGGGAGGCGGTCGAGCATTCATGGAAGCGAGTTAACGGGGCAATGCGCAAGTTTACTGACCAGAGGGGTCTGGGATTCATTGGGCACGAGATGATTCAAGAGAAGGTGAAAGGGTACTTTGAGGCCGATGGCGTTCACTTATCGCCAGTAGGCATGGACCTTTTTCTCTTAGACTTAAGTGAGATGCTAGAGATGAGAGGTTGCAGGTAAGACCATAGCTGTGGTGGGGGGCTCTGGCAGTGACGGTGGCCACCTCCAGAGCTGTGGCGGCATTACAGTGCGATCTGGAAGCAGGCCGGTACTGAAGGGTACCTCTGCGCGGCACCATAGGGGGTGCCAGAGCCAAATCCTAGGAGCCTCATGGGAGGGTCCTGGAAACAGTGTCAGCGCCCCGCTAGTCCTTTGGGCGGTTGTGGGCCTGAACAACCGGGGGTTTCCTATGCTACGCTCCACCCTGAAAGGGACGTGAGTAAGAAGGTACCAAGGGTCATGTGATCCGGTAAGAGTATCACTAGTAAGGGCAGCACAGGTGGGGTTCGCCCCAGTGCTGCCTGGCTCATCAGGCGGGAAGCGGCGCAGTTGGGTGCCTGCCCTTGGATCGCCCGTAAGATAACCCACCTATTACATAACGGTGAATGTAATAAACCTGCAGCAACTTTACCCAAACAAGAAAAAATTGTGTTGTGTGTTTATTTATTGGAATGTATGTTATGTTGGAGGGGTGGGAAAGGATGCCAATGGCGATACTATGCTGCTGGCCGAGGCACCCACAGGGGGCCACTAGAGAGGTCAGCACTCTAGTGTCACCTGGGCACCCCACACCCCCCTCCCCCATCAGGGGCAGGGACTCTGGGTGGAGTCCCCCCAGCCTGGTTGCGGCACATGAGGGGCATCACTTCCTGGGCGCCAGGACTTGGGGAGGGTATATATCTCTCCCCCACCATTTTGGCGCTCTCTTTTGCTCGCCACACACGCCGTCTCCCTCCCTACCGCTTACCCAGCATGGTGGTGGCAGGCAGGAGGCAGAGAATGTTGTAATGTTTTCCTTTTTCGTTGCAGGCGGAGTTACAGGGCGATCTGGAAGCAGGCCGGTACTGAAGGGTACCTCTGCCCGGCACCATAGGGGTGCCAGAGCCAAATCCTAGGAGCCTCATGGGAGGGTCCTGGAAACTGTGTTGGCGCCCCGCTAGTCCTTTGGGCAGTTGTGGGCCTGAACAACCGGGGGGTTTGCTATGCTACGCTCCACCCTGAAAGGGGCGTGAATAAGAAGGTACCAAGGGTAACGTGATCCGTGAAGAGGACCACTAGTAAGGGCAGCACAGGTGGGGGAAAGGATGCCAATGGCGATACTAATCAGCTGCACTGCAGATAGGGACTGCGTGCCCACTGCTGCTCGCTCCCGTGGCAACACTCCATGGGAGTAAACTTTTCAGAACATGCCATGCACCCACCAGTAGCCGATTGCAGGCTATGATTTTCAACTGACATACACACAAGTCAATACAAAGCATGGGAGGAGTCAGACCCCACAAAGTACAGACAACAGTTCGGCTTACAGCGCAGGCCCTGTAGGCTCGACCTAAAAAGGCTACTTTAGTGGGTAGCCCAATAAGTGCTACAGACCCACCAGCAGCTTTTAATTTACAGGCCCTGGGTACATGCAGTACCACTTTACTAGGGGCTTACAATTACATTTAAAGTGCCCGTCAGCTGTTAGCCAATTGTACCACATACTTTAGAACTAGTTAGCAATGGTAAAGAGCGCAGATCCCTAAAGCCAACAAAAATGAATTTAGCACAACAGTAGGAGTGAAGGGAGAACGTTTTGGGGTGACCCTGTAGAGAAGGTAGGTTCAACAGATAGATTCCTAAATTGATTTGTACAGCTCTCCAGATCAGGAAATTCTATTGGCATCGTAGAGAAGATGAATGTGACTATAAAAAACAAAGTGGCTGAAGTGTGCGCTTCCCGTAGTTTGAAATGGACTGATGCCCTTCCACTTGTTCTCATGAACAGAAGTACCCCAGAAAAAATAACTGGACTCTTGTCCCATGTGTTGATTGGCAGGGCCATGAGATTGGCCTACAAACCCTCAGCTACACTTGTCTCAAAAACTGATTACACCGTATTAGATTACGGCAAAGGTCTGGCTGATGTGGTGAAATCTGCTTCTCATCAGGTGGATTTGGCAACAGCACCATCAAAAGAAGCTCAATGCCATCCACTGCAACCATGTGACTGGATCCTGGTGGAAAAGCAGGTCAGCAAGAGCTACCTTGAAGAGCGTTGGATGGGTCAATACCAAGTCACGTTTGTGACTAGTACTGTTGTGAAGTATGCCAGAGTGGATCCAAGCCATACGAGAACAGTGAAGACAGCAGATGAAGAAGTGGTGAAACTAGAGTCAAGCTCAAGTTTGCAGAGTGGATCCAGAGGGAGGTGAAGAACATTTTAAAACTTGCAAAAGTGTTGATGAAGGTGAAGATCTTGGTCATGGTACCAGTAACCAATTTAGAACCAAGGATCAGAGTGAATGCCTGTTGTAAATCGACTATCCGGACTTTTCAATGAGCAACAGCATTAAGAAATAGTCTCTGATTCGACTAATGAAAAGGTCTGGTTAGGAATATGAGTCTTGAGAATCCCCAGAGAAAGAAAGTGGTACACAGTGAGTCGAGTTGCTGATGCTGATCGAAGCACAAGTACGTCAGTAAGTGTGGAAGATTCAGCAGTAGACACAAGCGATGATGCAACAGTCGTAACGCAAAAGAAACCTCTGGGAGCATAAAAGTTCAGAATTAATCTTTTTACTTTAAAAACTTTATTCGATCGTTTTCCAAATAAGATCATAAAAGTACATAAACAAGAATACACAAACAGCCACAATTATCACAAAGTCCCAGTTCCTGTTAAACAAGGAGTGGACAGTCAAAGTCATTTAAACATTCTGGGCCCGATTCACAGAACAAACTTAAGACAAAATCCTAAACTTAGTACCATTTTGGTATTCACAGAATGCACTTACTACTTCTGGTATTCACAGAATGAACTTACTACTTTTGCGATTCACAGAATAAACTTACTACTTTTGCTATTCACAGAATGGATTTAAGACTACTAACTTTACGTCCGCACTCGGGCCGGAAATTCCGGCCCGGAGGCGGAGCTTCCGGCCCGGAGGCGGAGCTTCCGACCCGGAGGCGGGGCTTCCAGGCCGGAGGCGGGGCTTCCGGGCCGGAGGCAGAGCTTCCGGCCCAGAGGTGGAGATTTTAAATCTCCGCCACTGGCTGGAATCCCCACCTCCGGGCTGGAAGCTCCGCCTCCGGCCCGGAAGCTCCGCCTCTGGGCCGGAAGCTCCGCCTCCGAGCCGGAATTTCCGGCCCGAGTGCGGACGTAAAGTTAGTAGTCTTAAATCCATTCTGTGAATAGCAAAAGTAGTAAATTTATTCTGTGAATCGCAAAAGTAGTAAGTTCATTCTGTGAATACCAGAAGTAGTAGGGTCATTCTGTGAATACCAAAATGGTACTAATTTTAGGATTTTGTCTTAAGTTTGTTCTGTGAATCGGGCCCTACGTGCATATACACCTATGACCATTTAAATACAGGTTAAAATATTAGTTGTTAAATGTCGGAGTATGTCAAAATAAGAAATAAAAAAGTCCAAATCAGTTATGGGCCCACTTGTTTCCTTTTTTTCATACAGGCCCATAAAAAAGACACTGCTGAGAAGCAGACAAAAGGATTGGACAGGGATTTTAAAAGGTATAATGGAACCAGACATAGTTTAAAATTATGCCGCTTTAAAATCGGTATGATGAATTTCTTTCTTTCCTGCTGATATAAACCACAGAAAAATAATAAATGAAGGTCATTTCGGGGAGATTGGATATCGCAAGGGCACAAAGTCAGTTCAGAGTGCTTGAATCTTCTCCCCGGGTACCCTATCATCAGTGGTATCAAATTCAAGTGAAATCTTAGTAGGATGAATTTATGGTGCGATGTGGGGATATCTGCTAAGTAAAAATATCCTCCTTCTGACAAGGGTCGGGTTGCTAGGACCAGCTGTTTGCAATAGTTCCTCTCCCTGTGCATATATTGGGCCTGCAGCATGCATGTATCCACCAGAGGTCTAGAGGTCTTTCTGCAGGAAGATGGGTCCTTAAAAAGATCTTTCAAACCTATAGCAGTCAATTCCACATAGTTCAGCCATCTGATCCTAGTGTAGTTCTCTGATTTTAAGTTGTCTCTAATAATATCTTGTGTGAGTGGCACTGTGTGCTTACGCCATATGGAGAGCCACAGTAGGAGCGGGGCTAATCTAATGGAATCAGTAATATAGGTAGACCCAATTCTATATGGAAGACATAATTAGAGTTGATTGTGTATGAGAAGTTAATGATTTAAAAAATGTGTTCTAAGTGGATTGAAGAAAGTCAATAGGTGTCATACCCCTTAAAACCGCCCCGTAGGTTGCTGCTGATTTAGTCTTGGCGTGATAAATCTTTTTTATTGTGACTAATGGTTTTGCACCCAGCCTATTAAGAAAAGATGTTATCGCCGTTAGGCTCCTCTCCATACCCTTGGCCCTTCCTTCGACCAGCTGTGACCACATTTGATTTTTGTCGAAAAGTACCCCTAAGTAAGGGAAGGACTCGACCACCTCAGAATCAATCAAGAAAGAACCAGCAATATTTATAATCGATTAAGAGTACATTGCCAGTTGCTAAAAGACCTGTAAGAAAGGGAATTCCATACAGAAAGTATGCTTCACGTGAATAGCAATATCTTGTGTATGTGTCTGAAGAAGAAGAGCCAGATATAAAGATCTACAGACAACTAAACTGTTGCCAATCCATCTTTGAAATCGAGTTAGAAGAAGAAGAGCCACCTTGAACTCTTGCAGCGCCTAAAAGTGGTGAACAGTTTTGAACCTTTCAAAAGAATCCAGATGAAGAAATAAAGTTTTGAGATTATGAATTGAAAACAAAACAATAAAAAGTGTATCTTTGAAGTTGGATTTTGATTTGTGTTTATTATTTTGGGAAAAGAAGAAAAGGAGATATATTATTGTCACCTTGCTCATTTCTTCATCACATCACAACGCCCACTCACTCACCCACTTCGTCGCTCACAATAATTTAAGCTGACTGTGAAGACGTTTCTGAGTGAGTGAATGTGCGAGTGAGTGTACGGCAGACGCTATCTCAGCAACACACCTTCACTCTCATACCCCCCTGCTCACTTTCTCTAGATTCAGCATTTGGGTCTACCCTGTCTTTAGTGTTGCAGATGGTGTTGAGATTGGCACGGGCTGGCAGGAGGAAAACAGTTGTGTATGGTTTTAAATTCTTTCTGAAGGATTAGCCTGGACTTGAGCTTTCTGGGGGCCATGGTCAGTGTTCCTGAGCATAAAAACACAAGTTCGTTTCAGCAAAGGGAAGATTTATTAGTCTTCACTTATGGCGATTAGCAAGAAACACGTGTCCATACTGATAAAATACATAGATGAAAAACAGGGTGAAATTCTGTCAAGTTGAAATACAGCTTCCTAGATGCACTGTACTTAAGTTTAGCAAGTGGGGTACTAGTTGTGTTTACATGAAGAATAATAAAACATATTATTTTGGGCGATTTTATATATGAGCATCAGCTCATATTGCAGAAAGTCTACTAACATTTCTAAGAAGGGAAAGGATTGTAACATTTTAATTCAAATTATAAAACACTGCCATAAGGAACACTGAAAGGTTAGGAGCAGGGCTAAGAAAAAAGGCTCCATTTAAGCTCTAAAGTGTGCAGCAGTCAGTAGATGCCAAAAGAAAACTGCATCCAGCCAATTCAGGCTGACCAGATGCCAAAATAACATTTTACAACAAACCCAAGTACGAATGAAAGTTTTTTATTCCATAACCTGACCGGTTCTAAGGTAAACAAGCCTATTCACGTCACCACGCTGGCACCCTTGAACGCGCCAGTTAAGTGAATCAGGAAAACATTGTTTTTGCTGAAGATAGGATTGTAGATGCAATAAACACCTGTTTATAAGAGCCGTAACAAAACCAGTAATGTTCTCGGAGGCAGTCCTTCTTCAAAGATGGGGAGTTTTTTTGCAAGGTTCTTTACTGGATGGTAAAGCATTGGCAGCTGTGGAAAATTTGGCCTCAATTTTCTGTGTACATCAGGTAAGGAAAATGGAGCAGATGTACCCCCTCCCCCCGCCCCCCACATCCCGGGGTAATCACCAATGTCCCTCCGGCCTGGAAACAAGAGGTTCGCTTGGGTTTGGGTAGCTCTGATTCTGATGAATTTGGCCCTCAACCTCCAATTGGAGTCTACAAAAGACCGTTCGTGGAGTTTGCAGTTTTTTCCCTCGCTCACGTTCGTCAATGTCAAGTTGGCGAGCGCGAGTGAGGGAAATCCACCTCCAGGCAAGATTTTTCCTTGTTCGCTTTCGTCAACATCAAGTTGGCAAGCGCGGAAAATCAATCTCCCGGTGAGATTTCTTAATGCGGGCAGTCAGATTTCTCATTGCGTGTGATCATGTATGTTCGCGAGCGCTCGTGTTGAGAAACAGTCCGGTCACATTGAGAAAGCTGACGCTCGAGTAAAAGTGTACACGAGCAGCATAAAGGAAGCAGTGCCCAATTTCGCTGTGCAAGGTGCTGATGGCGATAATTGCACTGTACGGTCAAGCACTTGACACTAAAAATCACTGCGAACTGCATTTGTCTAATGCACTCCGCCGCTTGCGGACCGCCGCGTAGCACAGTGGAGGTTTTTTGCACTTCGCGGAATTCCACATAGCAGAACTGTGCAAACTCTGCCTAGGCTTATATAAATATCCCCTTTGATCTTATATTATATAATATTAATAATATTTATTGCAATTATTATTATAATATGGGGAAAATGGTTACTCAATTAAAATTATTAATATCAGATTAAAGGGCACATATATGCATATATATGCGCCCTTTAATCTGATATTATTAATTCTAATTGAGAAAAATGTTTTCGCCCATCAGGCACGATATGTTTGCCCAGATATAAAAAGCAATCAGCTACTAGGGACATGATATAAACTGGTCCTTTTACGTATGAACGGCGAGTTCAACCATCTCCCTCTCCCCCATTTCCTGCAATCTAACTGTACTCATGACTAGAAGTCATAGATTAATGTACATATATCCTACCCAGGCACAACCAAGTGGAGCATCATTTACAATTTGGTGGTTACTGTCAAGGTCTCACCTATATTTCCGCAGGAACGTCATGAACATGAAGGAAGATCGAAAACTTCGCCAAATCACCTATTGCACCCAACAATTGTCAAAGTGACAATGGTAACATGGGGAAGAAGGGAAACAAAACAAGGAAGGATAAGGTCACGCGTCAAACCCCAAGCTGCGATAGGACCAGGCAAAAACAAGGCACAACATCTGTTGAAAAGAACAAAAAAAAAGGTAAGTATTTAGTAGGGTATCTCTGTCCCTAAATCTCTCTAATGGTTTATGTAGTACCTTAAAGTTTCCCTTCTTCGTAGAGTATTAAATGGCTATAGTTGTCAAGCAAATGTCTGGTTCTGGTAGGGAAAAACAATAGTTAACTATTAGTTGAAGGGAGACTAAAATAAGGGAAGGAATAAGCAAAGGCCTAAAGCTAAACCCACCTTAGTCACCAAACTCTTGCAGGGAAATGTTCTTCACAAAAAATAAAGTGTATAATGGCAAACTTAATATAGCCTTAATATCCAGGCAATAAACTAATATCTTTCTTTACTCAAGTTGCAAACGTCCAGGGAGAGAGAGAGGGAACGAATGTTCACAGCGCAAGAATCTCCACATCAGATAAGTATGCAGGGGCGAGACAACTTGGAATAAATAGCAGCGTAGGCGCTGATTCCTTAGTGTGGCAGTAATGCAGCTTGATGTTTTTCTGTTTTTATTTTCAGGAATGAGGAGAACCGAAAGTCGGAGGTAGAGACAAAGTCCTGTAATCAGAAATTCTGAGGATGAGAGAGCCTGGATGAAGAACCACACCGCACAGCAGCAGGACACCAAAGATGCCGAAACAGAACACCGAAGAGGAGAGAGCCAGGACGGAGAACCACACCGCACAGCAGCAGGACGCCGAGGATGCCGAAACAGAACACCGGGGAGGAGACAGCCAGGACGGAGAACCACGCCACACAGCAGCAGGACGCCGAGGAAGTTCCAGATGCCCCGGAAGTGACGAAGATCAGGAAGGTAAGCCCCACTCCGAGGACTGGAACTCAAAGCGTTGCCACGCGGGGATCGCTGCGCTTTGTCCTGTCTGGTCGACTTCTGCGCATGTGTCCCCGTACGGCGGCAATCTTTGTAGTTCACGTGTTTCCAAACCGGCAACTGTGACAGTACACCCCTCCCATGGACCCCACTACTGGTTTGGGTTTCTCAGGATGACGTCTGTGAAACAGACGCACTAACCGGGGGGCGTGTACCTGACTAGCTGGCTCCCAGAAACGTTCCTCAACACCACATCCTTTCCAATGTATTAAATACTGGAGCCTGCGTCTCACTCTACGTGAATCGATGATAGCCCCTACCTCATATTCTGGTTCGCTATCCACCATCATGGGGGCTGGGACTGTAGGGCGACGCATACCAGGTACTACCGGTTTCAGAAGGGAAACGTGAAATACCGGGTGTATCTTCATGGAAGCCAGAAGGTCTAGTTTCATAGCGACAGGATTCACCACTTTCGTTATCCTGTATGGACCTATATATCGGGGTTTGAATTTGCAAAACCCTTTCAGTACCAGATTCTTTGTGGAAAGCCACACCTCATCCCCTTGGCTATATCCAGGTTCTATGCGTCTGTAGAGATCCACTCCCTCCTTATAGCTAGCCATAGCTTTCTCTGGTTTCACCTGTGCTGCCTTGTGTATGTTTTGTATCTCTTTTACAAAGTCTACGGCTGCAGGGTTAGAACTTAGGCAAGGAAGCAGAGATAACATGGTACGTGGGTGAAAATCGTAAGTACAAAAAGGGGAATAAGCAGTGGAAGAGTGATAACTGTTGTTGTATGAGAACTCAGCTATCCATGTCATCTCATCCCAATCAGAAAGAGAGTATAATATTTGACACCTGATATATTGTTCAAAACACTGGTTTACTCTCTCAGTTTTGCCATCTGTCTGAGGGTGTTGGCTTGAGGAGAACCGAACGTCTATATGCAATAGGGCTCCCAACCCTCTCCAAAATTTAGAAATAAACTGAGCTCCCCTGTCGGACACCCATACAGAAGGAAGGCCATGTAGGCGTACAACATGTTGAACAAACACAGAAGCTAATACTCTGGACGTGGGAAGTGTCTTCAATGGAATAAAATGGGTCATCTTGGTTAATAAGTCTACTACAACTAAGAGAGCAGTGTTCCCTTGAGACGTTTTCGGCAGGTCTACTATGAAGTCTAAGGATACTGTATGCCAGGGACTAGGCAGAGTGGGTAATGGTTGTAACAGTCCGACGGGAGCTTGGTGAGAGGCTTTACCTTGGGCACACACATGACATGTCTGAATATAGTTTTTTGTGTCCCTCCCCATGCTAGGCCACCAAAAATGTCTCAGAAGTAATTCTAGTGTTTTCTTGTACCCTGGATGTCCAGCCAGGGGATGAGTTTAGCACCACTCCAAAGCCTGTAACCTCAGATCATGAGTGGGAAGTACTAAACCCCCTTGGACGTAGAACAGATCTTGTGGTTTAGTGGCTTCCTGGGTACCTACTGTCTCTTTCATATCTGCGGATGCTTGTGCCTCCTTAAGTGTCTGTAAGAATTTGTCTTCAGAATACAGAGCACCAATTATTCCTTCTCTAGCTATTATAGGGGGAGGCTCACCTTGGGGTTCTATGGGTTCATAACCTAAGCGCGATAAAGCATCCGCTTTTCCGTTCTTTTTCCCTGCTCGGAACTGTATAATTAAATCATAATCACTAAAAAACTGAGTCCAACATAGTTGTCTCATGGATAAAGCCCTTGCAGATTTCAAGAATTGCAATTTACGGTGATCCGTGAGGACTGTTATCCTGTTATTAGCCCCTTGCAGATACTGCCTCCACTCCACAAAAACCCTCTTTATAGCCAATAGTTCTTTGTCTCCTATAGAGTAATTAATCTCAGCCGGAGCCAATTTCTGGGACTAATAAGCTACGGGATGAAGACGTCCAGTACTAGGATCTGCCTGAGAAAGGACCCCACCAACTGCCACTTGAGAGGCGTCAGCCTCAACCACAAAGGGTCGTGAGGGGTCTGGATGCCTTAGTATGGGTGCTTGTGTGAAGGCTTCCTTTAGTTTGATAAAAAATCTTTGGGAGTCCATTAAAACTTAATCACTTTTTTCGAGAGTCTAGTTATCGGAGAGACTAAGTCGGAAAAATTGCTAATAAAGCGTCTATGGAAATTGGCGAAGCCAAGGAAACTCTGGATCTCTTTTACAGTTTGTGGTGCTTGCCAGTGAGTGATGGCTTCCACCTTCTGAGGGTCCATACTAATTCCCTGTGGGGACACCATGAATTCAAGGAAGCTTACTAATTGCGTATGGAAATGGCACTTCTCTAACTTACATTACGGATGGTTTTCTCTCAAACATTCGAGGACCCTCCTAACATGCACTTCGTGTTCTTGCATGGATGGGGAATAAATCAGGAGGTCATCAATGTAAGCAATGACAAACAGGTCCAACATGCCCTTTAAGTTTTCATTGATAAAAAACTAGAAAGCTGAAGGGGCATTACACAGCCCGAATGGCATCACTAGATATTCATATAACCCATACTTGGTACAGAAAGCTGTTTTCCACTCATCTCGCTCCTTAATTCTCACGAGATGGTAGGCCCCTCGCAAATCTAACTTGATGAACACTTGAGTGTCTTTTATCTGATCAAGGAGGGAGGATATCAGTGGTAGAGGATACCTATTCTTGATGGTGATGGTATTTGATGCTCTATAGTCTATACAGCATCTAAGACCCCCCTCTCTTTTTGGTATAAAAAAGAGAGATGATAATGCCGGTGACCTGGAGGACAGATAAACCCAATTCTCAACATTTCATCCAGAAATTCTCGCAAATACACATTCTCCTTTTCTGTTAAGGAGTAAATCCTACTACAGGGTATGCGAGCTCCAGGCAGCAGATCTATCCAACAGTCATAGGCCCTGTGAGGTAGAAGGCTAGTGGCCTTTTCTACATCAAAAACTTCCTTGAGGTCCTGGTATATAGAAGGTAACGCAGATTCGTCCATAATGGTAAGAGCAATGACTTTCTTTGGGTTGCTTATGGCATGATCCATGTGTTCCATACAAAAGTTGTGGTTGAAAGTTAACGTCATTGTCTTCTAATCAATGAAGGGACTATTTTGACATAACCAAGGCAGTCCTAAAATAGCTGGAAACTGAGGGGATTGTATGAGATCAAATGCAATGAGTTCATGATGTCTCTCCTCAATGATTAAAGTTAAGTCGATAGGGGCATGTGTAATGGGACCAGACTTCAAGTTGCTACCATCAATAGTTGTGACTTCCTCCCAAGAGGGTTTCGTCACCCAAGGAATTTTTTGCTCTGTGCCCACTGTAAATCCATGAAGTTACCCAAAGCACCAGAGTCCACCATTATTTGCACGTCAGTCACCCGGTGCCCCCATATCAAATGCGAGGAGAGAAAGAAATGACGAGGCAAAGATGTTGGTATTTCTGTCTTTGAGACAATCAATCCTGAATTACCCGAAGTCCTTGTCTCCTGGGACTCTGGGCTCACTAGTTTTCCGAACGCTTTATCTGTTTAGGCTTTACAGGACAGTCTCCAAGGAAATGGCCCTGCTTTCCACAGTACAAGCAAAATTTCTTGTCTCGCCTTCTCTGCCTCTCTTCATCAGTTCTTTCAGGGTCAGACCTTCTTCCCCTATAAGAAAAAACGTGCCCGTCTGACCTGCCCCTTTCTCTCTTTCTCTCACTGATTCTATGGTCCAATTTGACCACCAAGTCGATAAGGGCAGTACAAGACTCAGGAGGGTCAACCACTTGTGCCCACATATCTTCTAAGGTAACAAAGCAACAATGTCTCAACCAGTAATCTTTTTGAAAAAGGACAGTTATAACAAGTGCATGAATCACTAAAGGAGGGAACAGGAGACCAAGGCGAGATATAAAAGTTGCTATTTCAGCAAGTAGTTATAACAGCAACACATTACACACAGATTAAAGTAACCAAACAACCAATTGTGCACTGACCGTGCTAAGTGCAAGTGATAAGTGCAGTGACACAAGTGATACAAACACAGCGTGAAACGGAGCACACAGTAAAAACAAACAAAAATAAAGGATCAAGTAATATGAATCAAATTAATCCAGGAACAACTAATTTTTCATAATTTTCAAAAAAATTATCCTAAAGCAGCCAAAAAGTTACGCTGTATTGTCGACGGCGTTTCGACCTTGTCAAGTAAAGGTCATCATCAGGACAAAGGTTACAACTTTTAGTAGTGCTGAGTTAGAAAGAAAAAAGAGAAAAGAGAAAAGGGAGATTGGGTAAATAGAATAAAATTCTATGATTTCATTATAGAAAAAGAGATATATCAGGACCTCTGTATTCACCTGAATGCACATGGCGACTCAATCACATGAAGTGAGACAATCACTGTGGGAAATGAGAGTGATCAAAACAAGACTGCTTGAATGAGGCAGTTATTTCAAGGGCCTCAATGCTGAAAGACATTAAGAATGAATAATAGAATTAAATAAAATAAACCCATTTTCAGCTTATAACCTAATCAGTCAAACCAAATTGACATAAATTCATAAGGGTAATGGATAGTAGTAAAGGGTAATAGTGCTTGCCAAGAGGACATAGGGTTATGGTCTGAAAAATAGTTAATTGGCAGCGTTACTACCCAAAATCCGGGGCTCAACAAAGCTAATTGGTCATCGTGTCAAAACATGTAGTCGTTACTACAAATGGTCCGATCAAATCATGTGGATTGCTGTTCATTAAGCCGGCAAATTCAAAGGAAAGAAGGGAGACAGATGCGAAGACCCAATTATTAAAATGAAGGGCAGGGATTCAAAAATTCAAAGATTCAAATTGCGACGCTTTCACCGATTCTTACCGTTCGTAATTACTTCTGCTGTCCATTCCTAAAACGGCAGCCGTAGGCGTCCAAAATTTCTCTACTACTCAGTCGTTAGAGTGCAGCCAGGAATAAATCTCTGAAACCGAGAAGGCATACACGCGAACAGTGTGGCAGCGATCATTAAAAAGGGGAGAGGGACGATGCCTCTAGTGTGCCGGTCACAAAGGGGTATCAAACACTAGAGCGTGTCTGACGTGGGTATCGGATACCCCAGGGGGACTATGAGGGGACAGAGTTGCCTTGGGGGAAATAGATAGAAATTAAGAAGTGTTAACCCGTTTCCTTGGGTGTGGTAAGGTGTGGAGAACTTGTAGGTTACACCACACTCTTGCCAAAGGGGTTTCATATATTTAGATATGAGATTGGCACCCCGGTCAGACACCACCTCTAGAGGGAATCCCACTCGGGAGAAAATTCCCATCAGCGCACGTCCCACCACGGGGGCCGTCACTGAGGGATGGCTTCCGGGTACCGGGTGGCATGGTCCACCAGGACCAGGATTAACCTATTTCCCATCGCTGTCCTGGGGTCCAGTGGCCCTACAATGTCAATCCCCACTCGCTGGAATGGGGTACCGACCACAGGGAATGGCTGGAGTGGAGCTTTCTGCTTCCTTCCACTCTTCCCACTTGCCTGGCAAGTCTGACAGGTCCTGCAGTGAGTGTCTGAACTACTGCGCATTTGGGGCCAAAAGAAGTGGGTGACAAGCCTTTCAAAGGTCTTGTCCTGCCCCAAATGTCCTGCCAATGGCACATCGTGAGCCAGCCCCAGTAGGAAGGCTCTGAAGCGCTGGGGTACCACCAGCACACGGGCTGACCCAGGCTCAGCAACCTTAGGCTCAGAATACAGGAGTTCGTTCTCCCAGTAAATGAAATGTGTTCCATACTGATCACGGTTGGTCTGGTCTGCAGCCTGCTGCCGCATACCCACGAGAGAAGGGCACTCTTTCTGCTCCCTGCAGAATTCCTCCCTGGAGGGTCCTCCTTCTTGCTGCCAATGGGTCAGCTCAAGCTGGTCCCCCAGTTCAGCAATCTGTTCCCCTGTAGGTTCCAGGGCATCCCCCTCAAGGTCTGCTTCCTCCTGGACCGTGGGAACTTCAGGGGCCGGTTTCCCGCGCCCCCTGCCTCTTCTCCCTGAGGCCGGTTCCTGGGCCTCCCTCTCAGGCTCCAGGTCCTCTTGAGCACCTCTACTCGCTGTCATGGACCGTGTGGTGACACACGCCCAATCTGGCATACCCAACATCTCCAGGTGAGCACTCCGCTCCACCTTAGCCCAAGGTGAGCTCTCCAGATCGTTCCCTAACAGACAGTCTACAGGCATGGCGGGCCTCACGGCTACCTGAAGTGTACCAGAGACCCCCCCCCACTCAAAGGGAACCTGAGCCACCGGGCAGTGACTCTCGGTGTTGTTGGAGGCGACAACCGGATAGAATGCTCCTGGGAAAACCTGCTCCTGAGACACCAGGTGGCGCTTGACAGCCATCACACTGGCTCCTGTGTCTCTGAGAGCTTCCACCCTATGGCCATTTATGGTCACCCACTGCCTGTATTTTTTAGTGTTCTCAGGCAGCTGGGTTTTGGGGACCACTTCACGGTCTCCTAATGAGGCCAGGGACATTTCTACTGAACCCCACCCACCTTGGACACCCATCTCTCCACTAGGCCTGGGCCAAAATTCCGTTCCGTTCGCGGAAGTTGCGATATTTTGGCATTCTCGCGTTCCGCGGAAAGCGCGAAAATGTCAAAATTTCCGCATTCCGCAGCTTAGCGATAATTTTTTTCTTGCTCGCGCTGTAAAACAATACATTCTCGCGCGCGCGCGATCGCCTTACCTGAATCCCTGCGTTCTCCGACAAGTTTTCTTGACCCGGTCGCGTTCTCCACGAGATGTTGGATTTTGGTAGCCATTTTGCGCTGTCTCGCGAGAGTTCGCGGCCGCATTCAAGTCATTTTTCACGCGATCACGTCATTTGTCGCGCGATCAGGTATTTCTTCTCGCGATCATGCACCGCGCGAGTATGAGAAGATTGAGATCTCGAACATGTCATTCTACATCGCGAGCCAGAGAATGAGGACGCGGGCACATGAAATCGAACGCGAACAGGAGAAAGAGACCGCGAACACGTCATATCCAACGCGACAGGGACAAAGAAGAGAACGCGATCATATCGTTTTCGACACGCCGGCGGAAGTAATGTGAAGCTGGAGAACTCAACAATGTAAAATTTACAATTTGGAGAGGAATATCGGCTCTAGCAGCATGAAACCATCTGCAAATACTGATTTTGGATGAAAAGAACTCCTTACATTCACATTTGGCTTTCCTTTTTTGTGCAAGGACTCCAGGAGTCATTTTTTTTTTACAAAGTGGAGAGAGGGAGGAAGTGACACAGATTCTCCAACTTCCTGTTCCTGTCCAGCAGGCTCCTCCCAGTGCTTTGTCCATCTCCTGCTCATTCTGCCTTTGGATTTGGAGCTGGAAAGATCTCTCTTTTTGTCTGCTGCATCATTGCAATTGGATTTCAGGATTTTTGGAATAGGATATTTTACAAGTAAGTGGTTGTTGTGTTTGATTGTGGGCATTGCAGTTGTTGTGTAACTACAATTTATTTTTGATAATTAATTATCATCATTCCTTTTTTTTTTTTTTAATTTATTTTAATTTTGTGGGTTGTAGTAGTAGGCCCGAGCTAGCCATGGGCATGGCCTCATGGGTGTGTGTGTGCATGATGAAGCAACTGTTCCTTTTGTTTTTTGAATATATTTCATTTTCAATCACATTTAGGGCATGGATGGCATTGGATTGAGTTGGGGAAGTGTGTTTTTTGGGGTGGCCTTGCTGATGTTGTTGGGCCTGGACATGTGGCTGGTGGCCATTTTGAGGCCTAGGCCTGCAAGCTTGCCTGGCCTTGTCTGCCAGCAGGCCTGCTTCCATCCACTGCTACCAGAGCAGGTAGCCACAGCTTTAGTAATCTACTGTTTTCTGTGTGTTCTGTTGATTTTAGACATCATTTTGGGCATGGATGGCATTGGATTGAGTTGGGGAAGTGTGTATTTTGGGGTGGCCTTGCTGATGTTGTTGGGGCTCGCCATGTGGCTGGTGGCCATTTTGAGGCCTAGGCCTGCAAGCTTGCCTGGCCTTGTCTGCCAGCAGGCCTGCTTTCATCCACTGCTACCAGAGCAGGTAGCCACAGCTTTAGTAATCTACTGTTTTCTGTGTGTTCTGTTGATTTTAGACATCATTTTGGGCATGGATGCCATTGGATTGAGTTGGGGAAGTGTGTATTTTGGGGTGGCCTTGCTGATGTTGTTGGGGCTCTCCATGTGGCTGGTGGCCATTTTGAGGCCTAGGCCTGCAAGCTTGCCTGGCCTTGTCTGCCAGCAGGCCTGCTTTCATCCACTGCTACCAGAGCAGGTAGCCACAGCTTTAGTAATCTACTGTTTTCTGTGTGTTCTGTTGATTTTAGACATCATTTTGGGCATGGATGGCATTGGATTGAGTTGGGGAAGTGTGTATTTTGGGGTGGCCTTGCTGATGTTGTTGGGGCTCGCCATGTGGCTGGTGGCCATTTTGAGGCCTAGGCCTGCAAGCTTGCCTGGCCTTGTCTGCCAGCAGGCCTGCTTTCATCCACTGCTACCAGAGCAGGTAGCCACAGCTTTAGTAATCTACTGTTTTCTGTGTGTTCTGTTGATTTTAGACATCATTTTGGGCATGGATGCCATTGGATTGAGTTGGGGAAGTGTGTATTTTGGGGTGGCCTTGCTGATGTTGTTGGGGCTCTCCATGTGGCTGGTGGCCATTTTGAGGCCTAGGCCTGCAAGCTTGCCTGCCCTTGTCTGCCAGCAGGCCTGCTTTCATCCACTGCTACCAGAGCAGGTAGCCACAGCTTTAGTAATCTACTGTTTTCTGTGTGTTCTGTTGATTTTAGACATCATTTTGGGCATGGATGGCATTGGATTGAGTTGGGGAAGTGTGTATTTTGGGGTGGCCTTGCTGATGTTGTTGGGGCTCGCCATGTGGCTGGTGGCCATTTTGAGGCCTAGGCCTGCAAGCTTGCCTGGCCTTGTCTGCCAGCAGGCCTGCTTTCATCCACTGCTACCAGAGCAGGTAGCCACAGCTTTAGTAATCTACTGTTTTCTGTGTGTTCTGTTGATTTTAGACATCATTTTGGGCATGGATGCCATTGGATTGAGTTGGGGAAGTGTGTATTTTGGGGTGGCCTTGCTGATGTTGTTGGGGCTCGCCATGTGGCTGGTGGCCATTTTGAGGCCTAGGCCTGCAAGCTTGCCTGGCCTTGTCTGCCAGCAGGCCTGCTTTCATCCACTGCTACCAGAGCAGGTAGCCACAGCTTTAGTAATCTACTGTTTTCTGTGTGTTCTGTTGATTTTAGACATCATTTTGGGCATGGATGGCATTGGATTGAGTTGGGGAAGTGTGTATTTTGGGGTGGCCTTGCTGTTGTTGTTGGGGCTCGCCATGTGGCTGGTGGCCATTTTGAGGCCTAGGCCTGCAAGCTTGCCTGGCCTTGTCTGCCAGCAGGCCTGCTTTCATCCACTGCTACCAGAGCAGGTAGCCACAGCTTTAGTAATCTACTGTTTTCTGTGTGTTCTGTTGATTTTAGACATCATTTTGGGCATGGATGGCATTGGATTGAGTTGGGGAAGTGTGTATTTTGGGGTGGCCTTGCTGTTGTTGTTGGGGCTCGCCATGTGGCTGGTGGCCATTTTGAGGCCTAGGCCTGCAAGCTTGCCTGGCCTTGTCTGCCAGCAGGCCTGCTTTCATCCACTGCTACCAGAGCAGGTAGCCACAGCTTTATTGATCAAGTGTTTTCTATGTGATCTGTTGAATTTTTAGACATCACCTTCCTGAGAGTGTAGTGTGGCTGTACACAGTACTAGTAGTATAACATAGCTCTAGTTAAAAAATATTCATAAATGGCTAGACTATCTTTTGTTTGCACTAGTACAGTACTAAGTAACTGAACCACAAAAACAAATGCAACATTTCACTGATGTTCTTCTCCTGTCTTCTTTGCTTTTAGGTGCACAAAAGACAGAGTAGGAGGTGTCATCGGCATCACCTGGCTACCCGTTGTACTGCCAGCCAGACAGAAGTCCTGCTGCGCATCACGCCCACGTGTGACCAGAACTTGTTGTGCATCTGCCTCCTGCCTGACGTCGGAATAAGATGGCCCCAAAGAAAGGTACCAGGTCCAGTACCAAGAAAGTTGCTGGTGAGAAGAAGGAACAGAAAAAGGAAGTGCCATTAACCACGACTGGTGGTGTGCCGGCCAAGGTTTTTTTTGGCACCAAAGCGTTGTCCGGGAACCAAGCTGGGAGCAGCACAGCGGTCCAGCAACCCCACCAACCTAGGCCCAAGGGCTTTACTGTCGCAGAGGTAGCCAGTCTACTAACGGGCAGCGATGTTGAAGAAATGTCATTACCGCAAAGTAGTACACAATCAAGTTCAACGCAGGCGCAAACTCAGCAGATCAGTGTGCAGCCGCCGCAACAAGAACAGCAGCAGCAGCCGGCGCAACCAGAACAGCAGCAGCAGCCGGCGCAACCAGAACAGCAGCAGCAGCCGGCGCAACCAGAACAGCAGCAGCAGCCGGCGCAACCAGAACAGCAGCAGCAGCCGGCGCAACCAGAACAGCAGCATCAGCCGGCGCAACCAGAACAGCAGCAGCAGCCGGCGCAACCAGAACAGCAGCAGCCGCCGCAACCAGACCAGCAGCAGCAGCCGCCGCAACCAGAACAGCAGCAGCAGCCGCCGCAACCAGAACAGCAGCAGCCGCCACAACAGCCCACCATAGTAGTTGTTGCTCCTGACGTAGGGGCATTTCAGGAAATCGAGCTTCCTGCAGACAAAGCGGAGCGAAGTCAAACCACTGTTTCAGAACATCTATTGTCTTCCAGACCACCAGCAAGGAAAAGGAGGCTTAGTCCATCATCTTCTTCTTCAAGCCCCGCTTCTGATGATCGTGATGACACTTGGGTCCCACCAGCTCGGTCTGAGAGTGAAGTACGCCACAAGACATTGCTTCTGAAAAGGAAGGTCCCAGAAAAACTTAGAGTTATGGAGGTAGATGTAGAAGAGGGGGGTGATGATGTTGATGAAGACGAGCCAGTCATCACGCACATTACTCCCGCCCCAAAGGGATTGGAGACCGACATTCTAACCCTATCCAGAAAGGCTGCTACTGAGTGGGATGCAGCACGGATCTCACCAACACAGGTTACACCACCACTACCTCCAGCTGCCATATTTTCCAAGGCCCGGCAGGGACCTACATCCAGCTCAACCACCTCAGTAGGAAGTGGTAGTAAAAGTCACAGTGTAGGTGGACAGGGTCACATATTTTCAAGGACCCCCTCAAGTTCATCTGGTGTTGAAAGTGGCACATCCAGCAGTGCCAGAAAGTTCTCCTCCCCAGTTTGGGACTTCTTTTCTGTTAGCGCCAAGGAGGAGAACATTGCTATATGCGCAATTTGTCGGCAAGGTGTTCGGCGTGGTAAGCTTGGTACAAACTATGGTACCGGAGGACAAGCAAGTCATCTCAGAATACACCACACTATTGTGTGGGAGGATCACCTACTTAAGTTAAAAGAAAGTAGGAAAACTAAACCCTTTGAAGTTGGTCAGGAATCAGGGAGCGATATTATTGTGGTGGCAGGTGAAGAACAGGGAGGCATTTCTAGCCCTGTCTCCAGTAGTGCAGTCACTGCAGTGGTAACGCCCACATCCTCCTCAGTAACATCAGAGTGGCACCGCAGTAAGAGCCATACTCAGAGTGTGGGTGAGACACCAAGGCGACCGGCGGCGAGTACCTCAATGAGACAATCTGTGTCGTTGAGCCTTAGTGGGTTAATGGCACCACTAAGGAAAGTAAGCCAGCCTACCATTGACAGCATGTTTAGGTTGGAGGGGCAGTTCCAACGCAACCACCCAACGGCACGATTGTACAATGCGAAGCTGGCTAAAATGTTAGCGCTGGACCTTCTTCCTTTTTCATTTGTGGAAGGGGTGGGTTTCCTTGAATTTGTGTCTGCCATCTGCCCGAAATGGAAAGTTCCAAGCCGGTCCTATTTCGCAAGAATTGCTGTTCCGGCACTACATCATGATGTGCTGGAATTGGTTGGACAAGCTTTGCAGAAGAGTGCTGTGCACAATATCCACCTGACAACAGACATGTGGACCAGTTGCCAAGCCACAGATTACATGTGTATCACTGCACACTGGATCTCTTTTGTGGGGGTTAAAGATCAACTATCTGCACGAGGTGTTGTTGACACAGCTGCGATTTTTGAAGGTACTCGGAAACATGCAACTGTAGCCATGTTCGCCATGGAGAAATCTCATACGGCTGAAAACATTTTAGAAGAGTTTCGCACCAAGGTTTTGGAATGGCTGCAGCCCAGAGGGCTTGGTATTGGTTTTGTTGCCACAGACAATGGCAGTAATGTACTTAAGGCCATGGAACTTGGTTCCTATTTCAGGGTTCCGTGTTTGGCACACTGCATAAACATTATAGTGCAAGACTTTCTGAAAAAAGAACCCATAGTAAGCAATTTACTGTCCATCTGCCGAAGAATATGCACTCATTTCAGCCATTCTTTTAAAGCTCGGAAGCAGCTGAGGATCCTCCAACGTGAGCGTAGGGTGCCAGTCAAGGCACTCATCCAGGAGGTGGCAACACGTTGGAACTCAACGTATTACATGCTTGATCGTCTGTACGAACAGCACAGGTCACTCAATGATTATGTCTGGTACAGAAGCAGTGATGCTAGTGTTAAAGGCATGACCCTTCAGAGGGAGCAATGGACCCTAATTCAATGCCTGACTGAGATGCTGTCTCCTTTTGAGGTCTTCACACGTGAAGTCAGCAAGGAGGACTGTACAATGGGCCAAGCGATCCCATTGTTGCAAATGCTAGAGCATGAGCTGAATAATGTGTCTGAATCCTACAAAGGTGTAGAGGACAGAAGGCAAGCCCATGACTTGGTGGAGAGCTTATCCAGGCGCTTATCAGAAAATGTAAGGATACAAAATAAAATTTTGTCACAAGACCATTACATTTGTGCCACAATTCTGGATCCACGTGCAAAATTAGGACTATTCCTTTCTTTTTCCGACACTGATGTTGCCCGCTACAAAAGTTGTATAGCTGAAGCAGCCATCAAGTTTGAAAACGAAGGGCTGCTAATTAAAAGCCCGCCACATCAACCCACAACAAGTACTGATACTGAAGCAGGCCATGCAGAATCAAGTGCAACTTCGTCGGCTGAGGGCAGTGCGGTTGGCTCACAATCGCAACACTCACCATCACCATCGACTACAAAAACAATAACTGGATCATTCAGCCGAGTACAATCATTATCAGATTGGTATGTAAAGATGGGCCGTAAGCACAGTGCTGATGCACAGAAAAAACAGCACAAAAGCTTACCAGCAGCAACCCTGAACATTGAGCGGATGGTCCAGGCCTATCTGGACGACCCAACAGAGGTGTACGTTGATCAAAACCCAGTGCAGTATTGGTATAGGAAAAGGTCTGAATGGCCACAGCTCAGCAGGCTGGCAATAAGCTATCTGGCTTGCCCTGTCGCAAGTGTCTCTTCCGAACGTGTTTTCAGTGCTGCTGGTTCCATTGTAACCTTGAGAAGGACCAGTCTATCTCCCAAAAACGTGAAGAGGTTAACAATGATCAAAATGAATCAGCACTTCATACCACCGAATTACACAATGCATGAATCAACAGAGGAAGATGAGGACAGCGGCTCAGGTGACGGAAGTATTGTGTCAGATGATTACCTACTACTGGACGATCCCCCAGAGTTTGAGGACGAGCTATACTTCCCTGACAATTAGGCTCGCACTTACTGTCTTCCTCCCTTTTTTCCCCCTTTGTTTGTGTCTGTTGTTCCGGTTATAAACTTGTGAATCGCAACCAATGCATTATCACCGTCTTCTAATCTTCTAATTTAAGATACAAGTTTCAGGTGTCTGCCATTTGACACTACAGTCCTCAGAATCCAGCTCCTCCGCTCGATCATACTGCATCTCCTGGTCAATTCCATTTCCCTCATGAATGATGATTGGATGATGGTAACAACAAATTCAAACTTTCCTCGTCCTTCCAAAACAAGTGGACCATGAATCTGATGACTTCTATAGCTATCCTCCTTCAGAGCCGAGAGAGACTGGCCATTAACTGAAAATAAGATGCAACAGGTAATGATTGATGCCATGCATTGTCCGCAGAAAAGCAGACTGAGTGATGTAGATTTTGTTGTGTGTGTTGCGCATGAATGAATTGATGTAATTGTGCACTGCCACTAATCAACTTTCTACAGAACACACTAGTAATTACTAATTTTCCTCTTCTGGCAAACAAGAAATGTGTACTTCTCTCCTGCATCTTGGTGATACATTGCTTTTAATTCAATACAGGAAGGGCACTCACTCAATCTGCGCAATGCAAATGACTGTGACTTAACAGCACCGTCCATCATGATGATGGCGAAAGAGACGGCCTGCAGCGTTAACGAGATGAGATGCAACAGGTAATGATTGATGCCATGCATTGGCCGCAGAATAGCAGACTGAATGATGTAGATTTTGTGGTGTGTTTCGCATGAATTGATGTAATTGTGCACTGCCACTAATCAACTTTCTACAGAACACACTAGTAATTACTAATTTTCCTCTTCTGGCAAACAAGAAATGTGTACTTCTCCTGCATCTTGGTGATACATTGCTTTTAATTCAATACAGGAAGGGGACTCACTCAATCTGCTGCGCAATGCAAATGACTGTGACTTAAACAGCACCGTCCGTCATGATGATGGCGAAAGAGACGGCCCGTTAACTTAAGATGAGAAGTAACAGGTAATAAATGATGATAATTAATGGCATGCATTGGACACCTGACTCTGAGCTATTGATCTTTGTGTTTGCGTTGTTTGTTGTGCACAAAGTGAATGATGTCAAAGTGTACTAGTGTTAATCTATCTTTCTGTACACAATAAAGAATGACTCAAGTCAGTAATATTTATATTTCTACTCTTGTTGTGTTCTAAAAATTACACTTGTACTGCAGGCCGATCTTCAGTCAGTAGAAGTATCAGAGCTGATGATGAAGTCAGGAGGATGTTTCATGAGTGGCATAAAACGGAAAAGCCTAAAGGTAAACACGTGAACCACAACCACAGCACACCCAAATGTCTGTGTAGAAGTTGAATAGAGTGTAGCGGTGGGATGACTGCAGTGCATTGATTTTACTAACTTTAACTGTAAAATGCTATGTCTGGAATGGATAATGTGCTTTGCGTTTGTCCAACTCTTTGAGAGAAAAAAAAAAAGGACTCTAAAGTGTTAACGTAGGATGTGCTAATGGTAAGCACTGTGGGCCTGATCTCTCCTGTTACTGTTGAAGGTCTATGCTGGAAACAGACTACAGTAGAGATGATGCATATGCATACATGCCACCTCGGAAAGTGTTCTTGTTGCACTACACCATCACTTGTGCATTTGTTTTCACTTTCTTTCTGAATATCCCCTTTGGTTTTCAATCTAAAATTACAGGCCGGGCCTTGTCCAAAACTTTGTAAAACATTACAATGCATATTAATTACCTTACCAATCAATCACCTTTTTATTCCAGCCGGGCAGTGGCGAGTGGTGAGGCGACACACCCAAGATTGATGGACGAGAGGAGCAAGAGGAATGCCGAGATGCAAAAAACCAGTCCACATTTTTGACCAGGATAAGACAGTAACAGTATCCACTTTTCACTTCTTTTAAATAATTTGATTAATATCTTGTATACATTCTTTACAACAGTGTGTTCTTGGAGTTGTTATTATCAATCATCATTACGTTTGCTCTGTGTTTACGATTCTTCACTACCAATATTTAAAATTTCTATTTGCTATCTGTTAAAGTTTTAAGGCCGGAACAGAACAAGAAATAGAAGTGTATGTAATCCGGGTCTCATCATGCATGCATTTCCTTTTTTATACCTTAACATATGGAATGGATATGGTATGGTAGTCTTCAATGATTGTCGTTTGTTTGTCTATGTATGCATACTGTTTTTCTACGTCAAACCTTTCCCAAAATCCCCCTTCCCATCCAATCAACGGACCCTAACCCTCTTCCCCCGGGCTGTGTGACTTATTGTCGAGGTGTAACTAAATTAAATGTACACCAATACTTAATCACACACTTGCTGGGGCGGATGTGGTGAAAGCAACACTACTTCAATTTCAATGCAGAGCGATGATCTTCTTCTGCTTGCCCACCCATGAGTAGGATATTTCACAGGTTATTTTATTTAACAAAGGAACATATACCTCAGCATGAATTGCCGGCATTGATTTGATTTGTTTGTTGTCATTCCTCATATACAGCACTAACTGTTAGACTGTAGGCATAGCCAAGTCGACAAAACTATAGTTTGTAACTCTGTCTAGTAGGCTATCCTCATAATATCCAGCATTCATTTTTTTTGTCAAATATTTGAGCATATAATTGTTGCTCGGTAAATTCTGTGATGTACTTCATTCAACTACTCCTCTAACAGTCTCTCAAAGGCGATTGACTATCTCCTTTTCTTTTTTTGGAAATGCTGCTACCCTGCCAGTGTATACTACTACTATACTACCACCACCACCCCAATCATGGCATGTATGAAAAAGGAAACCATCTTCACCATGCAGCCAGTGCTGTGCCACAGTTGGACATAAACATCAAGCACCGGTAAGAGAGAAGTTTGGGGGAGGCAGAATCAATAATGGACATGTTGTCAATGATGTCAGTTTCAAACACCACTCCAAAGAATGCATAGTAGGACCAGTCAATGAGTGAGGTGTGTCGCATCTATCTGTTTGTGTCTTATACAGTCAGCAAATTATTGAAATCAAACACACGCTATGGGCGGCCATGCACCAGCAAAGAAACAGTGTGATGTAAAACAGTTACCCCACCTACAAAACATTAACAACATTGCATGTAACATAGAAAAATATATTTAATTGACCCTAACAAATAAACTAAACCCACAAAAGCTGACCCACCCCCCTCCCTAACCCCAACGACTGTCCATAGAAATAGAGAACGCCCAAACGAGTGAGGAAACAAACAGGAATTAAAAAAGGGGCAGTGACAGGGACTAACTGGTGGGGCGGGACTGGAGGAGGACACGAATCTGGTCCTCTAAATGGGCGACGCGGCATCTAAGGCCGCGGCAGTTGCAACCACAGTGGGGGGGGGCACCGGAGATGGCACGGTGGCGGCGGGCAGCCGCCAGACGGTGGCGCCGTACCGCTGGAGGGCGGTGGCTGGGGCCCGGGGCACTGGAGGAGGCTTCAATTGCTGCTGCACTCTCCTCCTCCTCCTCGGCTAGGACCACCAGCCGCCGGTATTCCTGCTGGATTGCCTCCAGCTTCCGGCGCCGTGCCTTGGCGGCCAACTCCTTCCGGTTGATTTTCGGAGTAGCTGTGTATCAAAAAGAAAAAAACAAGACAATTGTAAAATATAGTCTTAATAAAACAGTAGGACAAGGTAATTATTTATACACATAGTGGCATGGTAGAGTAGCACTATAAAATAAAGCACAGTAGTACATAACATTTTAAATGTCGCCCGTCCTTCTTCCTTCCACCTGTCTTACACTTTTTAGTTGAACAGTGCACCAGGTGCTCTTCTCCATAAAACTTTCAAAGCGGAGTTGAAATCAGATAGATGAGGCCATTGGTTACTCAATACTCTGGCTCCTAGTCCTATACCAATTAAAGGGAATTCTAGTCTTCTAGTTCACTCTTCAAACGTCCCCAAGAACTCATACTTACTTACGACATCGGATAGCGGGCGGACTTTGTCCGCCCGCCATCCGACTGCTAAAAAGGGTGGGGGTCCCGTGGGGACAATTAATTAGGATGATGCGCCCGGCACAGTGACGCTGAAAGCAATGCTAAAATGTTGTGCTGCTTTTCCAAGCACAACATGACGGGCCTCGCACGGAGCCTGTCACGTTTTGCTTTGAAAGTCGGGGGGTCCCATAGCATCGGTAGGTACCCTCCATGGGGGCCCCCAAGCATACTCTGCAATGTGTGCATGCCTTTCCGTGGCGGACGGTAATGCCGCCACGCAAAGGCATTCCAAAATGCAGATTATATGGCTGCCGGTGTGGTGAGAGAGACACCACCGCCATATTGAACCCTTTTCCGCCTAGACATGTCTGAATATTTTCTACAGGGATGGCGGGAGGTTTGCCCCTGCTGTGACGGCAGTGAATTCCAGCCAGCCCGGCGGGGGCAATACGCCCACCATCCTAATGGGGCCCTAATTCACAACTTTACAGTATACATATACATACAGTACACCTTTGCAGTGAGTGTGCTGTCAAGTTCAACAATAGTTAAAGATTATGAATCTAACTTACCACCGCCTGCCACTGGTGCTGCCACTCCCCCTCCGTTGCTATCTGCAACTGCCGCATCCTCGCCCTCTGCGTCGCCTTCGCTGGCCCCAGCAATGGTGGTCGGTAGTGCGCCTAGAAAACATTACACATTTATTAGGCAACATATACACCTCCCCCCTATTGATCAGTAGCAAGGTTGAAAAATGAGTTAATACTAACATAAATCACTAGTACAAATCAGGTAGTAGTAGAGTAGACACTAAGTTATATGATCATTGTAGCATTTGCTTGATTAGCCCTAGCCATGCACATGTGACGTTACCTTTACCTTGCAGCTTCTTAAGACACCTTTGAGCCCACATGACCTGCCTCACACTGCTACTGTCTAGTCTACGCGCTGCGTACAGGCGGTCAACAAACATTAACAAGCCACTTTTTTAGGAAGAACTGGTGTACTACTGTTACTGTTAGTCCATATTGCTTATCCATAGATGCTACACTTTTTGGCACGGCTGAGAAATGCTTGCAAGTTGCAATATACTAACGCACACCATTTCCTTTTTTCGCATTACAGACGCAAGATTCGCTTCTACGAACCAGAGCTTCTGAACGATGCACCAACTACCAGTACTAGGTTCTTCTGAGGTGAGGGGTCCCTTCACTCACATCTTCATTTATAAATGTATATAAACTAAATTGCTATGGGATGGTGGTGCTGCCTTCCACCACTTCAGTTATCATGATTTAATTCCCAACTGTATTAGTGTAACAATGTATTTTGTTTTAATGTTATTGATTTGCCGGTTGGTGCTGCTAAGATAACAGTGTACAGACCTTCTCAAATTGAAATAAAAATTTTAAACTTACATAGACTTTGTGGTATTTGGTGTGGAGTGGACTAACTTACACGATTGAGCAAATTAAAGTAAGGGTGTGCATGTGAATTGCTTCCACGACAGAGGTTGGGTGTGTTAATGTTCTGGGTTGTCTACTTGTTGGTTGTCTTGGGGGGAGGGTTCCGAGACCTAATAGGTATGACAAGACAGTACTATAGTCAAGCAGTGGAATTGTGGTGGGTGCGGAATTTCTGATTGAGGTGTGCAAGGAAGGTCCAACCTACCATCACCAACATCTTATTTTCTGGTGCAAATGTATGTGCAAGATCCCTACAACAGTTGTATGTCCTATAGGGTATCATATCAAAATATTAAGAAATCTGGTAGGGCTGTTGCTGTGAATTTTCAAAGCCTAAACATCAACAAGAGTAAAAAGTAGTACAAGACAACGACCCAACGGATTGTACGAGCTACTGGTGAATATGAGTTTTATATTACAACCTTTCACAAAGAGTGGCACTGGGCAAGACTAGCTACTACAGTACAGACAGACAGACTGATAGTATGTAGTAGTACTCAGTCATCATAGCGGAGGCAGGGATAAGCTTTTTGAAACCGTACAGATCGAAGGATAATTGGTGGTAAAAAATAGCATTTGGAAACACACTATAGTTCGGGAGAAATGGGGCAGTAAAAGTTATGGAATAAGAAATATTATTAAAAACAAGAAGACTTACTGGGGCCAGCAGAGGAGCCCTCAGCGGTGTCCTCCTCGTGGTGTTCCTGTCCCGCCGACTGCCCAGTCCCTGCCCGTCTGCCCCTGGGTGCTGATGAACAGGAAAGATATAAGAAAGACAAACATTGATGGATGGTGTCAACTTAAGCAAATACAATTTTTTTCAACAACGGTCAAAAAACACTTATGTAAACAATTGCAATAACTACATTGACCGATCTCATCTGGTCAACATGTAATATCGGGGGATTCGCAGTTCGACTACTTAAGTTACTATTTATCAACAGTAATCCATTCTTCCATTCTGATTCCAGAAAACTAAGTTACAAGTAAGCCTAAGTATTAGTACAACCTACCACCCAACCTAGCCCACCTATTCCAGGCATGCCAATTGTACATTAAGTATGCATTTCGACTGTATTCCTCAACAATGTGTATGATCCAATCATGGAGGACACATTAACATGACTACATTTTTTGTATATACACAATTTTGGTTTGATTGATGCTCATCTGCTACTGCTAAGTAACTGCAAAGCCTACCTCCACTCATTGAACAAACTAGAAAGGTTCTAAAGACTGGCGTACTAGCAGCACGTCACGTAACTGAGTGAGGGGGCATCACGCATACCACTAACCAATTAGAAGCTCATACAAAGTACCTAAACCTATGTATCAATCCGCCCCTATCTATTAGTGACAGGACAAAGTAAGGAGTGGACATGAGTCACTGTAGCATTACGTAACTTAATTTCTCTAAAATAAACTCGTAAAGAATCACGCTAAGCAAGCGCAAACGCAAAGCTGCAAACAAGTAAGATTAGTAGTAGCGCAGAAGAGCACCTGTGTCATAATCACAGAAGACTTTTAAACATTATTAACCTGGAATGTATTGCAAGCAGCAACATTCTATCTGGTTGGAAGGAAAAAAAGATATTCGCAATATATAACATAGAGCAGAAGAACAGACACAAAGTTGTAATAATTAAATAGGTACTCACCAAGCCCCGGGACCTCCACTCCTAGCAGGTCCAGCAGGTCCTGCTCACGGTCCAGGATGTCGGACCACCGGTGCGTCAGCTGTGCCTGGGTGCGCCGGACCCCAGAGATGCGAGACACTGCCCGGCGCACCTTCCCCCACCGCTGCCGACGCTCCCGGAGGCCGTACCCGGACCCAGGCCTGCCACCTGCTGCCAGGGTTGAGGGGAGGTGGCGCTGCACAAAGAAAATTAGTGCAGCCAACTCCGCCTCCCCAAATAAGGCCCGTGCATGCACCCCTTGTGGGCGCCGCCTTCCGCAAGGAAGGCGGTCGCGGCTCTGGCTGCGCCGGCGAACAGCCCTGCCCTTGGACATGGTTCTGGGGACGGGGCGGGAAAGAAAAGGTAAAATAAATAAAGGAGTAAAGGAAATAAATAGCAGGCAATACAAAGAGAAAAAGTAGCTAAAAAACAAAAAAAAAGGTACACAAAAACCAAAAATATAGAGGCAGGAAAATAGTTAGAGAAATAATAAGTAATAAAGATCCGAAAAAAGTGGCTATAAACAAAGGATTGAAAAGATTTAGGGAGGATTGAAAATCAGGCCCCAGAACCATGCAATAGAGTGGAAAACAAGATGGCCGCGCCCGTTGCGACCACGTGCGCAAGTTCGCGCGATATTTTCTCCCTGAGCAAGCAAAAAGCAACGCGATCAAGTAAAAGCGATCGCGAACAGGAAATATCGACCGCGAACATGCATTGCGCGACCCGGAACAGGAAGTAAACAACGCCAGAGGGCGGGACAAGTGAAAACAAGATGGCCGCGCCCGTGAGCGACCGCATGGGTAAGTTGGCGACCCGCGAACACGCAAAAAATACCGCGAACAGGCGGCAAAAAACTTCCGCATCTTCGCGATATTTCCGGCGTGTTTGCGGAGATTTTCTGCAATCTCGCGATAATTTGCGGAGGTTAATTCCGCAAATTCCGCCCACCCCTACTCTCCACCCAGGGCTACACTAGCCGTCTGCCGGGGGGTTGCACCAGGGGGTGCTGGTTTACCAAACTGGGGACACTTGGGATCATTGGCAAAATGACCCAGCTCACCACATCTGTAACAGGTTGGGGGCCCTCTTTGAACAGGGGTACCTGTCGGGCCCCAGTCTGTTTCTGGGGTGGGGGAGGCTGAGAACCTTTCCCTTGGTTCCCTTGGGGATTACTTTGGGGCCTCCTCTGGAACGCCCTCTGTTTACCCTTGTCCCCCCCGCTCTTCTGCTGGGGACCCTGCCCACCTTTGGCGGAGTCTCCCACGGGACCCTTGTGGACCCTGGTACTGACCCAGCAGTCCGCCTCCTCAGCAAGCTTCCTAGGGTTAGTCAGCCTACTATCAATCAGCTGTCGGCGTAGCTCAGGAAAACAATTACTGGACAAGTGCACCCATGCCATTAAATCAAGAAGCCCTTGAAAATTATCAACCTTGCTACCCTTCACCCAACCATGCAGTGCTCTGCAAACAAAAGTCACATACTCCACATACATACTATTGGGAATCTTAGTGCAACCCCTGAACCTCTGTCTATACATTTCAGGGGTTAACCCATACCTAGCCATTAAAGCATCCTTCATATGGGGGTAAGAGTTATACACTTCTGAGGGCAAATCTAGCAGTGTGTCCCGCCCTTCACTCAAGAACCGCCCCCACAACCCCGCTCCCCAATCCTTCTCAGGGACCCGGTGGGAGAACATGGCTACTTCGTAGGCTTTAAACCACTGCCCTTTGTCATCATTTTAAAAAAATTATTTCACTACATCTTTGAGTATGTATACTCTGGACTCTACCTGCACTGGGTGTGTGCTGCCACCAGAGGGAGTGCTTCCCAAGCCCTGGGCTTTCAACTCCAGCTCCCTCATTTTCATCTCATGCTCCATTTGGCTTTTTCTCTCTTTCATTTCCAGCCTTTTTTGCTCCATTGCCGGTTGTCCATTTAGTTTCGCCATCTCTATCTCATGAGCTCTGGTTTCTTTCCTGTCTGCCAACTCCTCTGGAGATAAACTTTTACTAGAAACACTGCTACCTGCAGGGGAAGGGGTTCTCCTTCCTCTTGGACCCACTGGCCCATCCAGCTGCTCATCTGCATTATCATCATCAGTGGCATTCCTTGCTTCTACCCAGGCCCTCAGCGCCTTGTAGAACTCTGCCTTGTTTCTACATCCAGTAGTGCAAACATTACATTTCTTGCAAAAGAATTTCAGATGTGATAACTTGTAGCTTTCCAGTTTCTCTTCTTCTCATTCAAATTCAGTATTAACAGAGACTATGGATGCTGCTTTCTCCACCATGGTTAAGCTTGGCAGTGCTCAAAAATAGACAGTCCCAAAAGAAATCTACCAACAAGTATTGGTTGCGTTTAAGGTCTGCACTCACTAAGTAGTGTTCACCAATTACTGTACATGAGTCACAAATGCAAGTCCAGAATCCTCACCGCTGACCACCAATGTTAGAATCCGGGTTCTCTGGTTGGCACAGGTAGGTACTTGTGACAAGCAGGGAGCCTTTCCTCTAGTCAGGGTAAGGGGTTACACTCCTAAAATAACCCCTGCTCACCCTCTAGGTAGCTTGGCGCGAGCAGACAAGGCTTATCTCAGAGCGTTATAGGTTAAGCATTTGTGAACACATACAGTAACCAAGTGACAACACTACAGATGGACACCACACAGGTTTTTATATAAAAAATAAGGATTCTTTATATAGAGTTACCACAAGACCATTAAACGACAAAAATACACAATACTGTTACTTCAGATGGTAGAAGTTTGCTTAGTTCTCTTAAGTTCTTAAATGTGACACTTTAAGTCAATGTACCTTAGATGCGACACGCAGGGCAACGAAAGTGTTGCAACGATGCTGATGCGATGAAGTTTTTGGTGCAAAGAAATAAAGACGTGAAGATCTTCCAGATGCGTTACGCTTCTCCGATGTTGCGAGAAGACTCGACTCGATGCGTCAGCTACAGCGCCGTCACCCCTTTACGTGATGCGACGACAGCGGCCTTGGCAGCGGCACTCTTCTCCGACGTTTGCGAGACGCTTCTGGTCGTTGCGATGCTGCAGCGGCGTCACCCCTTTACGCGATGCGACGACAGCAGCTCCGACGGCGGCACGCTTCTCCGTGGATGCAAGGTGCTTTTCTTGATGCGGTGCAAAGGTAAAACTACGATGGTTGCGATGGCGACACGCTTCTTCCTCGATGCGAGACTCTTCTCTTGATGCGGTGCAATGCATCAGCTACGATGGTTGCGATGGCGACACGCTTCTACGGCGTTGCCAGACACTTCTGGAATGATGCGAGACGCTTCCGCTCGATGCGATGCTGCCGCGGCGACACCCTTTGCGAGATGCGACGACAACAGCTCCGACGGCGGCACGCTTCTTCTTCTTGAGTCGCGCTTCCAGCTCCTTGCGACACGCAGTCCCTCAGAAGGCCCAACAACTGCAGCAGGCACTACCAAAGAACTCTGGGGAGCTGGGGGGTGAAGTCCACTGGTCCTGGGACTTCGTTCAGGGGGCAAGCTCAGCACAAGCCCTTGGAGATCTTTTAAGCACAAGTTGAAATAAAGTCTTTGTAGTCTTTCTCCTCTCCTTCCAGCAGCAAGGCAACCACTGCAGGCCAATCCCCCAGGTCAGGGACAGTACTCCTCCTTACAGCTTTCCCAGTTCCTTCTCCTCAGGCAGAGGTTCTTCTTGTCAAGCAGGATCTAATTTCTTGGGAGCAGGGTCCCAATACTTATACCCCTAATTCCTTTGTTCCTCTGGGGTAGAGGAGCCGTTGCCCAGTCCAAACCAGTTCTTGAGTACTTTGTTGAGATGACTCTACCTTTCTATTCTGGGTGCAGGGCAGAGACATCAGCCGCTCCACAGGAGGTGGAGCCAGCATTGTGGTGGCAGAGCACAGCCCTATTCAGAGTCCAGGTGCACTCCTCCCACCCATCTGGATGTCAATCTCTCCATTCACCATCAGGCTACCTAGCCCTGCCCCTCTGGGTTTCCCCAGCCCTGTCACTCACACAAACCAGACAGGCAGATACACATCATAGCAGAGGCGGGCTGAAATGGTTAGACAAGCAAATACCAACTTTCTAAAAGTGGTATTTGCAAACACAGAATATTAAAATAAACTTTACTAAAAGATGTATTTTATTATTCTGAGTTCAGGCATACTAAACTCGATTTTCTACCATGTTCCCTGGGTCTGTTAGGATCATAGGATGTAACAATTCTAACAGCCCATTCTGGCCTATGGAGAACAGGTAGCCTTACAATAGTGAAAAACGAAAATGGCTGTAATTCACTATTAGGACATGCCACACACGTCAGGGCTTGTCCTACCTTATGCTTACAAGGCCTACCATAGGGGTGACTAATATGAAGTTAAGGGAAGGCTTAGGGACTGGGAAGTGGGTGCACTTGCCCAGTCAGCATGACAGTACCAGACTGCACGCAGGTTCTGCAATGGCAGACCTTAGACACATTTCACTAGGCCGCTTCTGTGGGTGGCACAACCAGTGCTGCAAGCCCACCAGCAGCATTTGTATTTACAAGCCCTGGGCACTCCTGGTGCACTTTACTGGGGTCTGACAGTAAACCAAATAAGCCAATCATGGAATCCAACCAACATATACATTTTAAATAGGGAGCACTTGCACTGTGGCACTGGTTGGCAGTGGCACAGTGCTCTGAGCAGCTAACACCAGCAAAACACATGAGGCACAGCGACAGAAAGTGGAAGGGAGACTCGCGCCAAGGTGCCAGGTCTAACAAGAAGTATCGAGATAGAAAAGGGTCAAAAAGTGCTGGATTAGTAACACTGGATTAGGATACATAATTATATACATGAGGATTGCCATTTTTACAAATAATTACATATTTACAAGTATTAACAATCAATACATTAACACGTATCATGTTAAGGAGCATGTTGTCACAAATTACATTGAAAAATACAATCGAAGACAGTCTAGATAGTCATTATTAGGTTGAGCATTACATGGAAGCAAATACATATTTACACAAAGAATGACAAGTATTGCCTCAATGTGACTAAGTGGAGTATGGTAAAAAATAAAATAAAACTACAGTATAGTCCAGAATTGTTCCATACATAGAGTATACTGTTTTCGAAAGCTTTGAACAATAAATAAATAATTGCACATGTACTCAACATGAAAAGACAATGACACAATTCTAAACCATTGTAATGACAGTATTCCATTCATCAAGGGAATTAAGGCCAGAAGTTACAGAGTCACAACGTGCGATCCAACGACATTCACATCTATTCAGTAATAGTTGTAAATTACCACCTCGGGTGGGTAGTTGGGGTCATTCAATCACTTGCCATGTTACTCATGTTACTCAAGCTGTTAATAGCATGTTTTTCTAAGAGCGGCAAGTTATAAGGGGCATATTCAAATTGTTTTTGTAATTTGAATAAAAATATAATCATAAAACCCGCTGATAAGGGTGGTGGAATAGTTATCATGGATCAAGATAAATATGACGCTGAGATCATATGTCAACTTAGTAATTCTGCACACTATCAAGCCCTACCATCAGACCCATTGTCAAAAATTTGTGAGAAAATACTGACAATAACTAATCAAGCTCTTCATTTGGCTATTATAACTAAAAAGGAACATGCATTTCTTAACAACCCTTATCCTAGAACTCCAGTTATATATGTACTTCCTAAAATTCACAAGAATTCTATTGAACCACCAGGAAGACCTATAGTATCTGGGTGCAGCTCCGTGTTGGAGCCCCTTGGGAAATACATTGACTCGATTCTGAAGGAATTTGTTCCGTTGACTGACACCTTTGTCCGGGACAGCACTCACTTGATTAACATCATAGAGGACTTCCCTTTCAATGTCGAGACTGACCTAATGGTTGGTCTCGACATTGAATCCTTGTATACCAATATTCCTCATGCTGATGGACTTCTTGTCATTAAACATCTTTTGGATACTAGACCACGACCCTTCTGTATCCCTAGTGAGTTTATCCTAGATTTACTACATTGCTTTGACCAACAACTATTTTCTATATAAAGACCCTTTCTAACTTCAGGTGAAAGGAGTCTCCATGGGTGCTTGCTTTGCCCCAAATTTTGCGGTACTATATGTATATCATCTTGAGACCACACACATTTTATCCACTCAGAATCCCTTCTGGAATAACATCAAACTTTGGCGTTGTTATATTGACGACGTCCTTTTACTTTGGCAGGGACAACAGGATGAGCTTCTTTTATGAAATCGTAGAATTTGATTCTATTTACCCAATCTCCCTTTTCTCTTTTCTCTCTTTTCTTTCTAACACAGCACTACTAAAAGTTGTAACCTTTGTCCTGATGATGACCTTTACTTGACAAGGTCGGAACGCCGTCGACCTTAAAGCGTAACTTTTTGGCTGCTTTAGGATCATTTTTTTGAAAATTATGAAAAATTTGTTAATCCTGGATTAATTTAATTCATATTACTTGATCCTTTATTTTTGTTTGTTTTTACTGTGTGCGCCGTTTCATGCTGTGTTTTTATCACTTGTGTCACTGCACTTATCACTTGCACTTAGTACGGTCAGTGCACAATTGGTTGTTTGGTTACTTTAATCCATGTGTAATGTGGTGCTGTTATAATTACTTGCTAAAATAACAACCTTTATATCTTGCCTTGGTCTCCTGTTCCCTCCTTTAGTGATTCATGCACTTGTTATAACTGTCCTTTTTCAAAAAGATTACTGGTTGAGACATTGTTGCTTTGTTACCACAATTTATCCGGTCTCAACTGGGTTAAAGGGTTTACTCCTGTACTACGTTTTCCACATATCTTTTAAGTCTTCTCTCAAACCCCTGTAAAACAAAGTGCTACGCTTCTCCTCAGACCAGCCAGCCTCAGCTACTAATCTGTTAAAAGTGGAAATGTATGTTGTTAAATCTTTGGTTCCCTGTTTTAAATTCAAGAGTTCGGTGTCTACCGACTGCGTGAATGTATGTCTGTCGAATAACTTTCTGAGTTCCCTTTTGAATGCGTTGTAATCCTGTAGCAGGGGATCATTCCTTTCTATGAGAGGGATGGTCCAATTAGCAGTGGACCCTCCTAGATAGGATATAGCGAATGCCACCTTAGCTTGGTCGGTTGGAAAGCAAGCAGCCTTACACATGAAGTGAAGCTGGCATTGACTGATGAAGGATGCAAACTTAGTAGGATCTCCCATAAAACACTCGGGGGGGCAAAGGGAATGGACGGTGGTGCAGTGACTTGTATCACTGGGAAACTAGTACCAGGATTCTGAGTTCCCACTCCTGAATCAGACCTCATACCCCTCTTCATGTAATCCACCCGTGCTGACGGGGCTTGGGTTTCCTTCTGAAGGTTACCCAACATACAGGCTAAATCTGCTAGAGACACCTGACTCATCTCCATGATGTCCGGGCGGAAGAGAAAACTTTTCTCGGGCTTCGCGTTCTGTGGAGGTCTCACCTATATTCCTGCAGGAACGTCATGGACATGAAGGAAGATCCACAACATCGCCAAATCACCTATTGCACCCAACAATTGACAAAGTGACAATGGTAACATGGGGAAGAAGGGAAACAAAACAAGGAAGGATAAGGTCACGCGTCAAACCCCACGCTGCGATAGGACCAGGCAAAAATAAGACACAACATCTGTTGAAAAGAACAAAAGAAAAGGTAAGTATGTAGTAGGGTATCTCTGTCCCTAAATCTCTCTAATGGTTTGTGTAATACCTTAAAGTTTCCCTTCTTCGTAGAGTATTAAATGGCTATAGTTGTCAAGCAAATGTCTGGTTCTGGTAGGGAAAAACAATAGATAACTATTAGTTGATGGGAGACTAAAATAAGGGAAGGAATAAGTAAAGGCCTAAAGCTAAACCCACCTTAGTCACTAAACTCTTGCAGGGAGATGTTCTTCACAATAAATAAAGTATATAATGGCAAACTTAATATAGCCTTAATATCCAGGCAATACACAAATATCTTTCTTTACTCAGGTTACAAAGTCCAGGGAGAGAGAGAGGGAACGAATGTCCACAGCGCAAGAATCTCCACATCAGATAAGTATGCAGGGGCGAGATAACTTGGAATAAATAGCAGCATAAGCACTTATACCTTAGTGTGGCAGTAATGCAGCTTGATGTTTGTTTTTCTGTTTTTATTTTCAGGAATGAGAAGGACCAAAATTCGGAGGTAGAGGCGACGTCCTTTAATCAGAAATTCCAAGGAGGAGATAGCCAGGACGAAGAACCACGCCGCACAGCAGCAGAATGCCGATGATGCTGAAACAGAACACCGGGGATGAGAGAGAGCCAGGACGAAGAACCACGCCGCACAGCAGCAGGACGCCGAGAAAGTTCCTGACGCCCCGGAAGTGACGAAGATCAGGAAGGTAACTCCCACTCCGAGGACTGGAATGCAAAGCATTGCCGTGCGGAGATCGCTGCGCTTTGACCTGTCTGGTCGACTTCTGTGCATGCGTCCCTGTACGGCGGCCATCTTTGTAGTTCACGCACTTCCAGACCGGCAGCCGTGACAGTTACTATATGAGGCCACTGAACTTTTCCCACTCCCAGGGCTTTTTTTCAAATAAATCTCATGATCACCCACATTGTATAGCTCACATGCAAATATTCTTACTACACAGAGCATCTCCATTTGCTGTCCTGAGGAAGACCGCAACTGTTTCCTCAAGCACTACACTCTTTGACTGAGGTTGAAATGTTGACGCAAAATATTGTCTGTACCACAAAGTTGGACTAACTATCATTATGGAACTGTCAAGGCATACCTGTCCAAACCAATGTAAAGTCCTTGATGGACAGGCTGAACAAACTGAAGCAATTAAAATGGATTAATATTGTACATATTTTCAATGAATGTGCATGCACTATTAGGACAAACACTTTTTTCACTATGCATGGAGCACTCTACATTGTAATATTGCTTATATAGTGAATCAAACTAATAAAAGACAATATATCTTCTTACCAAAGAATGAACTAAATTTTGATTATTGTGTGTGGGTCAAACGTGTTGATGGAAAAAATACTTTTGATGGACGATTAGTTCTGCACTTAACCCCTCCTAATATACTGGGAGTTGACTTTAATTGTGTACTTGATGCAACCCTAGGCTGGTCCTATCCTCCCATACCTGAGGCCCATACAACATTTAATGTGAGGGGCCTTCCCAATGGATAACACACTGGTCATAAACTGATATATGGTGACAGGGTAATCCAGGGATACACAATCTACTCTTTTCACTTGCCCCACATGACATATATGTATATCTTGACAAAATTATGTGTTCTGCCTCACTCAATCAACAGGAACATCTTGGATCATAACCCACTGGGGATGGGACTCTCATGAGGTAAGTCTCGGCTGCCTATATCAACCTACCATCTACAACACAAAGGGCTGGAAGATTTAGCATTTCCTGTCACTCTAGGCAAACATATCACTGACTGCTCTGGGAAGAACAGCGGCACTACTCCCTCAGTGATCGAGTGGGAGGCGTTTAACATGGTCTCCGTGGGGACTTGTATCCATACAGATCCATACAGTAGTAGGCACCCACAGAACCCTGGACAGTGAAATCTGTGTTAATGAAGATAACATGAACAGTCTAGAGAAAACCAAGTCGGGGGCACTTTGTGCAGGGTTGCTCTTAAGAAGGCTTGAGCGCACCATTCAACTCTGATTAAGTGGCAACACTGCCTCAACTATACCTTCCACACCACGAACATGCACGCAGAGGGCAGCAAAGTAGGAAGACCATTGGCACGGCTTATTAACCAAGACCAAATGCCAAGAGCCTACCTCCGGCGCCAGCCTGGTGTAACAGTATACTCAAAGCAGGAAATCCATGATGCATTCTTTAGTTACTACCCCACATTGTACAGTAATAGTGACCAGATTAGCATCTCCGAGGCAGACGTAGTTTTAGTGGATGTGACACTTCCCCAGGTACCCACAGTTTTCCACTGGAATTCTATCAAACTTATGCGGAGCAATTAATCCCCCAATTGGCTGCTGTGAGCAATTGAGTTGCTGGTTGAGGGGGGCACAATTCTCATCTGGGTGAACCACAATAAGTCACTAAACTGACCTGTGTTTAATGCTCTAGTAGCTTGGCATAAAAGCAGTCAAGCTTAACTTAGAGGCAATGTGTGAAGTATTTATGCAACAAACAAAACAGCAATTAAGTGAAAACACAACAGAAAAAAATTCCCACACCAACTTAGAAAAATACAGTAAAATTTTATAAATTATTTGGCACCAAAATGGCAAAAAACCATTCAGTAGAACCGGAGATATGTAATTTAAAAAATGTAAGGTAAGTCTATCTCCTAAAAGCACAAAGCACAACTCGTGGGTATCTGGTCATGCGAGAACAGGTGAAAGTCACAAGTTCAGGTCGAGAATAAAGGAGCACGGGACAGATAGAGGGACCACGTTAGTCCCACTGAAAATGTTGCCTTCTAAAGTCCAGCTAGAAGAACTCAGTTCGCAGTGGAGAAGGCTGTGAGGAGCAGGGAGAGCACTGTGAGAGCACTGTGGGCTGTCATCACTGTAATGTTAAGATCCTGTTGGGTGTCACGGATGGTCATTGCTGGAGGTTTGCATTGGCGGTTGCCGCAAGCTGTCGATGCAGTAACATAAAGTGCAGATCTTGCAGAGCCGGTCGTCACTGGCAGTCACTGTCTGTAGCATGAAGAGTTTGGTTAACCAGAGCTTCACATTGGCAGTCGACGCGGGTAGCAACACTTAGCCGCAAACGGCCTGTTTGCAGTCGTGAAGAGCCCAAAACTTCAGGATTTCTCCTTTTCTCCATTGCTGAGTACAACTGATGCCATAAAAATAGTCCAGGACATTGATGGCACCTCTTGGGGATCAGGAACTCACCCCAGAAGAGGCCGGCAGGGATATGACAGGTCCATTTGCAGCAGGACAGCTGGGATGTTTTAGGAGGCTTCTGGAGCTTGTTGTATTCCTGTAGCTTGGAACAGGAGGTCATTCAGCTGACCCTTAGAATCACTTTATCCTGGGAGGAAGGGTGCCAGTCCAGTATTCCTTCTCAGACAGCAGGACAGACCTCAAGGACCAGGGTAATCCTCTGGCAGCAGGGTAATCCTCTAGCAGCAGGGCATTCCTTCTTTTGTAGTATTCACAGGTCCAGAAGTGTCCTGAAGAGTGGGTCTGAGGGTCCCATGTTTATATCTGATGTTTTCTTTGAAGTGGAAGAAGCTTCTGGAGTTTTCCCCCACAGTTCCAGTCTGTTTGTCAGCACATTGGGCTAGTGTGAAGTCCTTTGTGCGTGAGCTGGGACAGTGCCTTTGAATTGCAAGTGTAGTAGGTGACAGCTCTGCCCCCTATCAAGCCAGGATGGGCCATCCTCCCAGCATCAAGACCTTCTATTGCAATATTATCTGGGAGGACTACACAAGTGCCAAGTGCCAACTACACCTAGTCATGTGGCCCAGGAAACAGGCTTCAGGAACCTAATGGATAGGACAAGGAAACACCAACTTTATCAAAGTGACATTTTCAGAATTGTGACTTCAAATCTGACTAAAAAATTTTTAAATTATAATTCATCAGACACCAAACATGAAAGATGAAAATGAAAAGGAATGAAGGAAAAAATGGAATGAAAGATAGAAAGAAAGAAAAAAGGAAAGTAGGCAAAAAAGAAAGAAGAAAGCACGAATGACAGAAGGCAAAAGAGAAAGAAAGAAGGAAAGAAAAAAAGGAATGAAGGAAAGAAAAAGGGAAAGAAGGCAAAAAATGCACAAAAGAACAAAGTAAAGAGAAAATGAAAGCCAAAAAAGGAAGAAAGAATAAACAAAAGAATGAAAGAAAGCAAAAAAGAAAAGAAAAAAGAAGGTAAGAAGAAAGAGCAAAAGAAAAAAGGTAAGAAAGAAGACAGGAAAGAGGGTTCACAATATTAAACATTGGATACTAAAACTCAAATTGTACCCCACCTATGTTTAAATAAAACTGCTACGAATCTGCTTCAAATTAAACACCATAAAGTGTGTTTTTCTTCTGGGCATAAATCAAAGAGCCATTGGTAAAATCGAGTCCAGGAACACAATAATGGTATGCTGCGAAATAGCAGCAGTTTACTTCAAAAGGAATTTACAACAACATTGGAAGGAGACAGGAACTGATAAAGCTGGAATATGTCCTGTGCTCAGTTTAAAAGCGCTCTACTATCACATCAGGCAACACTGGGACTAAAGAGTAAAACTCCTGGTGTGCAGATTTGCACTTTGTGAAATAGTAAAATGCAGTCAATCGTAGTGATGTTAACCAGGGGTTAAGTAGGCTTACCCATTGCCCCCTGCTGATTGCTGTAGTGGGCGGAAACAAAATCAAAATGACACAACAACAGACCAATGGGTGAAGAGAGGTGGCTGAAAACCCCTTTAAGTAAGTATATTATACATATTATAAAAAAACAAAAATCCAAAGGTCTTGGCTAATGCCAGACCTAAGAAGGGAGTTTTAGGCTTGTCTAGGGGGTTAAATTGGCAATTTAAAGCTGCATCCAGACTGCAATGACAGGCCTGAGGCATGTTTAAGTGGCTTTTTAAGTGGGTAGCACAATATGTGCTGCATGCCCACCAGTGGCATTTAATTTACAGGCCATGGATGCAGGTAGCACAACTTTACTAAAAGTAAAAGAACATTTAAACGTGTCAATTGTAAACCAATTTTACAATGTTTTAGGGAGTGAGCACAAGCGCTTTAGTGCTGGTTAGAAGTGGTAAAGTGCAAATAGTCTTAAGGCGAACAAAAATTAATTCAGCAAAAATAGGAGGGGAGAAGGCAAAAAGTTTGGGGGAAGATCACCCTAAGGCTGAGCGGTCTAACAGCTACCCTATTCACAGCTGCTGGTGAAAATGGCAAATTGTGCCCATTTCTTAGGAGGCTGTGTTTATCTCGATACCTAAACCTGACCGAAATCTTGCAAACTTAGCCATATATCGACCCCTAGCAATTCCCAATTTGGATTATAAAATACACAGTAATATCACACCTGAGAGACCAAAATGCACCAAATGCATTCCATTCCAGAAGATGAAAGGAGCTGCATATAAGTACCACCCATGCACACTTAAGTTGTTTTATTTCCATAGGCTTGCCCGTACCCATAGACACAGAGTCCAATAGCAAATTGGAAGGGCCAATGTGCAGATTCCTAAATTGGAACTTTCTTAAAAGGAAAAGGAGAAAGTTAAAGGGTGAGGTGGGAGGGTGATGAGGAATATGTGGTGTGATAGAGTATCCACCCGAGTGTTACCATAGGTAAGTAACTTCTTCTTCTGATGGATTCTTCAGCTTGTGAATAGGTACCAAACCAACACCTCCCAAGGTATGTGGAATGGCTCAGATCAAAACGTCCTGAAGGACTAAACAACCAAAATTCCTATCCAAATGGACATATCTTTCAAGAAAATAATGATTTGTGAACATGTGCACTGATGTCCACGTAGCAGAGTGAGATATCCAGAACAGGCTAGGCTCTGGAGGCTTTTTGGAGGCTGTTTCTTAGTCAGTTTGTAGCAAGTCTTAGCCCACAGGAGAATCCATTCTGAAATGATCCCCTTTTCAACCGCTTTGCAATTCTTTGCTCTAGAGAACCCCACAAAAAGTTGATTGTTCATCCGATGATCCTTTTTTGTGATTGATGTAAAAGCTCAGTGCTCTTTTGGGGGCCAAGCAATGGAGTCTTTCTTCCTCTCTCGAGGGATGAGGCAGAGCAAAGAATATGAGATGGGTGATAGCTTGTTTAACATGAAAAGTGTCACCAGCTTCAGCAGAAACACAGTTTATGTCCTCAACAGCAGTTTGTCTGGAAAAAGGTGGTATAAGGTGGCAGTACTGAAAAGACGTGAAGTCCACTTAAGCAGCAAGCTAGCATTATCTTATCCAGAAAGACTGTTTTCAAGGTCAAAAGTACAACTGTGCATTAGTTCAAAAGGTGTACACATTAGGAAAGTGTGAACAAACTTAATGCCCACTGTGACATCACAAAGGGTTTGGGCAGAAGCACATGTTACAAACCTATAAAAATCTCATTACAGCAGGTGATTTGAATGAAGTGGTTGGTCCGGCAAACATAAAATATCTGAAAGGGCTCACTAGTAACCTTCAATAGTACTCACTACAAGTCCTTGCTAGGTCAAAGATAAAACAAACAACAAGACATACAACAATCTGACCTACAAGTGGTCTGTCAGGCAGGTGCCGCACCATGCCACAAACTGATTCCAGCACCTGTTTTGCATCAGTTATGTGGAAGGGCTCCTGGCTGCCAAGATCACATCTACGATTTTGAAAAGAATATCAAAGGAAATTAACTGCCGCTAATTAAGCTCCAAGATTGGAGGGGTAGATAACATAGGCCCCAGCGCACGACCCTGACCTGCTGGTGTGACAGAAAATGCTCCTGAAGCAGTAGCTTGATTAGATGGGGATATGCTTATACCCAGAAGTTCTGGATACCAAACCTAACTGGCCCAGCCTACAGCCACTGTGATAAATTGGGCCTGGTCAATCCTGATTTCTTCAAAACTCTGGGCAGGAGTGGTAGTGGTGAGAAGACATACAGGAATCTCATGCTCTACTCTAAATGACATATGTCTCAGAGAGACAGCCTTCTTGGGAATTCCAATGCACAACGGTATAGACATAGGACTCTCTCTGTGGTTGCGTAGAGATCAAGCATGAGTTCTCTCCATTGCTGGAGGATGCCCTGCACCACCTTGGAGTGTAGCTGCCATTTGTGATCTACTAGGCGTCGCTAGCTGAGTCCGTCCATCTTGGCGTTCAAAGACCCCACCAGATAGTTCACAACCAGGGAGATTCCCTAATGGCCCAGCCAATTCTAGAGGCGCAGAATCTCCTAGCACAGTATCCAGGACACCAACACGGACCTGCTTGTTGCAGTACCATGTGGTGGTGGTGTTTTTTGTGAGAACCTGCACCAGCCTCCCTGTGATGGTTGGCAGGAAGGACTTCCATTCCAACCAAGTAACCAGCAACCCCAGCAAACTGATGTGGATTTCTACCGGGGACCATAGTTCAGATCTTCATCACCTGAGATGTCCTTCCCAATTTAGCAGCAATGAGTCGGTCACCACCGTCAGCTTTGGGAGAGACAGGAAGTGGGGTCTGTTGCTAGTCCAATTAAGGTCAAGCAGCCACCACTGCAGATCTTTTGCAATCTCCTTTGAAACCTGGATGGAATCTGACAAGTTACTCTGGTGCAGTGCCCACTGAGACTTCAGTTACCACTGCAGAGCTTACATGGGCAAACTGGCATGGTCAACAAGCAGTATGCAGGAGGCAAGCAGACCAAGAAGCATTAGACCCACCCTCACTGAAACCCAGGACAGAGGTTGAAACATTGAGCTCCTAGCCTAAAATTCATTGACTCGATCCGGGGGAAAGGCCCAAAAACACATATCCAGGAAGTTTCTGATGAAAGGAAGCCTCTATGAAGGAGTCAGGTGTGACTTCGACAGGGTGATTGTGCGCCCCGCCAATGTAAGGACGTTTGCCATTGTCTGGAGGTGGTTTATGACTGTTTGCTGCAAGTTCGCCTTCAACAGTCAGTCGTCAAGGTAGGGGAAGACTGGTACCCCCAACCTCTAAACATGGGCAGCGACCACCACCATCATCCTTGTGTACACCTGAAGATCACTGGTGAGGCCAAATGTTTTGCCACCCCAGGAGGAAGTGTCAGGTTGTGCCTCCTAAAGTGTAGTTGTGTACCCCTCTAAGGCACACTAAAGACTTTTGGAAGTTATCGCTAGAGGGGATGGAGATTTACACATGTGTTATCCCTGATGGCAGGGAATTTATCTGTTGAGACCATGGCCCAGATCTCGAAAGGGCTGGGAAGCCTTGTGTGTGAGCAACAGAGCTTGGCATTGTCAGTAGGGGAGCTCGTAGACTGGTGCCGAAATACCCAAGAAACATGCTGTTGTTCAGCTCTCTTTAAAATGCTCCAGGGTGAAATCTGCTTCATGTCAATTAGGGATGCCTGGATGTCCCTGAAGAATCCAGTGGACCTCATCTATGCATTGTGAGGAAGAACCACACTTGTCCCTATTGCCTGTCCTAGACAATCAGTGGTGTCTAGGCCTGATTGTATGACAAATCTGGCTGCATCCCGAGCATCCTGAATGGGTTAGGCCAAGGAAGCCCATACATCTTCTGGGACTGCTGGTAAAATCTCCCCAACCATATCCCAGAGTGCAAGTGTTTAGCATCCCAGGAGGTTGCTGGTATTGACTGACCTCAAGGCAAGGCTGGCCAACTAAAACATTCTCTTATCAAATATTTCTATAAACTTGCACTCTCTGTCTAGAGGAGTAGTCAGAAAGGTGGTAGGATTCACTCTGCTGGTGTATGCCTGCACCGCCAAACCCTCGGGGTTTGATGTTAGGTTAATATTTCAGGGTCAGCTGGAAATGGTTTATGGTGACATGCGATTTGGTGGTTAACCAGAGAGCCAGTACATGGTTTAGACCAAGTGCCCAATACTGTGTCAGTGATGGCCTTGTTAAAGAGCAGAAAACCTCCAATAGGACATTAGTTTTTACCTCTGTTATGTGGATGTGCGGGTCAAGTATTTCAGCAGCTCTCCTGAGGAACATGGCAAAAGAAGCACTTTTTCTCAGATGCTGGTTCAGGGGGTAAACCAACCCAATGTTGGGTGTGTTATCCAGTCCACTGGCATCCTACAGGTCCACGTGCAAGTTTTCTTCATCATAGAGAGAGGCAAACCCCCATTATCATCTCCAGATGGCTGACTTTGGTCAGAGTATGAACTAAACATTTGATGCAGTGTCTGTGCAGGACTGCACTGCAACTGTATCATGTCTGAGTTGGAAGGATTTAGTATATGCTGCACCATGATAGGATCAGAGCACGGCCTTCGTCAAGGTTGAGACAAATTTCTACCAGGCTTTGTCACCACAATAGGTTGCGAATCCCCCTGCGGCTGCCCTGGCCCACCAGATCGATGTACAAGGGGCTGGCACAGAGTTTAGTGCCAGTACTGAAGCTGCCACTGATGATGGTACAGAACCTGAAGAAGCTTTGAGGGGCACAGATAATGTTGAGAACGGATCAACTGGAGGCCACTGTGGATTTTTGGTGCCCGAAGGCATGCCAGAGGGACCTCGAAGCTTGCAGAAGATGTAAAGCATGGCTGCCCTAAAGACCTTCTCAATCTACAGCAACATCATGGACGGATCTGAGACATAGTGGTTCATCCATTCGTCAGTGGAATGGGAGTGAGAAATAGAGACAAAGTGACACCCTTGGGCCTTATGTGGTGATCAAAAGTGAGTGGAAGGGGCTGAGTACTACTTGGCTGTCTTATGTTTTTTAATGACATACCAGGAGACTTTGAGTGAGAAGATTTGTCAAAAGATCAACTTAGGGAACGGGAGTAGGACCGCCTTTCGACTGTAACCGAGAGCTGGATGGAGTCTTGCATTGTTTAGCACGTAGAGCTTCACTTCTCGTTCTTGTATGGTTTTTGGGTTCATTTATGAGCAGTCATCGAAGCCCTTGGAGTTGGGCACCAAACCAAAACACCAGAGGTGCACCATGTGGGGGTCTGTCACAGGCATCTGTTTACTACAATCCCTACAAGGTTTAAACCCTGTAGTCTTGGAAGGTGACATGTTCCCTTGCACACTGGTAAATTCTTCTGAGAAAAAAAAAATCTCTTGAAAGAGGAAGAAAGGGGGAGGAGCCCTGGATCCACGTATGAAGGCACAGAACGAAAGGAACTGAGAGTGCATGGGTGGCTCTTATATGCAGCTCCACTCATCAACAAAGAATGGAACAAAGCCAGCACAGAGCTACACAACGTCACCTACTGGATCACAGGAGCATGTTTTTGGGGGGTTTCCGGATCCAATCTGGCGGCTGGGGATATTTACTAGGCAAGTAATATGTGGTTAGACGTATCTATCAAGTGCACCATTACCTTATAGACACAATTAACCATGCACACCGTGTCTCAGTCATACGCCACACACGCAATACACCTTTTAGAGCACACAACTTGCCACACACCATGAGAGGAATGAATTACTCCAAGTGAGGGTGACTGCAAGAATTTTACTAGGTCCACTGTCTTCAACAGCTGCAGTCTTACAACTGCTGACCTCAAATCCTAGACCTCACTGCCAGCAGCTGTCACCCCACAGCCTGAGGTAAGGGTGCGGTAGCCATCCTTGAATATGGGTAGTGCTCCACTTTGAATGCGTCTCTTAGACCAGCCTTGAGTGTAATGGTGAATGTCACAGAATCATGGAACTCTGGCAGTGAACTCATAGGTTGTCAAATCCACTTGGGGGAAATGGAGGATAGGCCAAAAAAAACTCAGACAAGGTGCTTCCAAAGCCTGTGAAAGGCTGCTCCCTATAATCTCCACTTCTTTTTGTAATGTGTATTTAAGCATTCAGCCTTAAAAGTCTGATCCATGAGAAGGCAACTACTCAGCTGGGAGAAATACAGAAATCAGGCAATATAATTAATCTATCAACTTTTATTGCCAGTGCATGCGATCAACACTTTATCGTTTGTACACTGTGGTGCAACTCATATTCAACCGTAACATTATGCTTGTAAACAGCATTTAAAGAGGTACCTGAAGGACCAACTTTCAGATACAGATGTTGAATTTAAAAAGTCTGCATCTGGGGAACATAAAAAGGAATAAAATGGGCTCAATTTCAATGACGTTGCACTTCACTTAATCTCTCAATACTGCTGAATTGTACTAACATATGAAAATCAGAGGAACATTTCTTAAGCCTTCTGTTGTATCCTGAATATTCTGCAATGCATCTTCCCTAATGCTCTGGTCCTTGCTGCTCAGTCAGTGTGTGAGGTCATTTAGAATGTTGAGAGCCTCTGTGCTTGGATGAGTGAGTGGGCTGAGCAGCAGGGATGCTGCTCCTGGTGGGGCTTACTCAACAGCATAATTACCATCTTACCATTTAACTGGAACCGACTGTAACTGGGTCTTAATAAACCCGTTCTTTTAATCTACACTACTGGACTAATTACCTATAAGGGCCTTACTTCGTTTACAAGACCTTCAAATTATGATGTTACTAAAATCTGAAATCTTATTTTTCCACACTCTTTAATTTTGTCAAAATATTCTGTACTGGCTATCATTTAAATTTGCAGTTCTAACTCAAACCGGATATTGCATTACCATACCAGACATTACAGCTAATTTGCCTTTAAATGGGGAATAATATGGGAAGCCTTGCTTCCACATATTTTCTACATTTAAAGATGAGAGTTATAGCTATATTTTTACTAGTGTTAACAGCTACGAATTCGAGGTGTTATAATATGCAGTCATACACCACACTGTGTATATTCACAAAAAAGTGTTAAATGAGCGGCAAAACAGTTATTGCACATTTAAAATGCCTTTGTCACACTTAAACCTTATCTGAATGAGGGCATCAGTGTTTATCAGTGTTCTTGAGATAAGTTCCTGGAAAATTGACTGGTTTAGGCAGCAGCCCCCCCCCCCACTCACCCTCACCATCTACCCAAGTGTAGTGCTATTGCAAGAATAATGAAAACTTCCTCTCAGGAAAAGGCCTGATTACATTTTTAAAGGAGTCTTGTCTAATCCCCCCCATGTTAGTGTCTAAGTCTCCTCCCTCCAGCTTCAGGAATATTAGCAGTAGACTTCTACTGTCTAGGAAAACAATCTCACCTCCATCTTGTGCTCAAGCCCAAGCCAGGGACATCCTGAATCCAAGGGGCCTCCATAACTCTGGTTCACTAATACACACAATGCATGTACCACACATGCCACATACACAACACACACGAAATACACTTGAGATTTTAGTGCTAGGATATGGGTAAGTGCAATGAAGTGGAACTTCACACAAGTAGGCCAGTAGACCTCCACTACAATGACACGAATATGGAGTCACAAAACATGTTATGCTACCAGCACTCTATGTGCTAACAGGGCTGGACTGGGAACAATAACCAGCCCTGGCAGATTGCTGCTAGACCGGCCCTGTGAGGGGGGGGGGGGGGGGGGGGTTTAGAGTAGCTAACCAGAAGCACCGCTACCGCTTTTGTTACAGGGGGCCGATATTGATTGCAGCACTGCTGTAAAACCGTCCTCCAGTGACAAAACCGCCCCCCACTGGCACAAAACGGACCCCCCACCTCTCTGACCAATCGGGAAAATGCCTGGTGCCCGCTACAGTCAGTCCCGCCCTGTGTGCTAACCCAATGAACTGAGAGCTCTCTTGATGTGCCCCTTCAAGTCCAGGAGTTAAATCATGTCAAGGGACAGGTCTGGGTCTCTGCGCACACTTCAGATTAGTGTGCGGCTAGGCCAAAGTAAAAAAATGGGAATCAGTTACACACAGTTGGGTATTCAGCAAAGGGGAACAAGACTGTACACCATGCAGGAGAAATTTCCGTCCCAACAGCCCACCGTTAAATGAGGTTGGAGAACAGAGTGGAGTGTAATGGGGTGTATGCCCGTTTAGATTTTTTACCAGAGCCCTTTATTAGGATTTAGAAAATGGTACCCAAATAAATTAATAATAATAATAACTTTGATGGACAATTCTCAAATGCAGAGCCATTAGAGTGAACATATGTTTTGAAAACCCATTAATTCACTGTTCTGTCATGGCTGTGAACATAGGGCTCAGACAGTTACCCAGTGTTTCCCAGGTCTCTAAAGACCTGACCACTGCAGGTGGCGTCCGGTAGCACTCTAGCCCCACCAAATGTCATCTCCCCAGACAGCTACTTGTCTGTGCAGACCCATGCTGACAAAGAAAAGGAGCCTACACGATCAGAAGCTTTCGAAGAGCTGGCAATGGCTTTCCTGCCTCTCTGAGAGCAGATAGCACGGCTTCGGACAGAGAGCCCAGCAAAGAGGGGGAGGGAAGGCGCAGAATGTGGTTCTGGAGAGTGGTGGATGAGAGATGCCTAGTTGGTGCTGAGGGGTAAGGGAAGGTGGGGAGGGTCCCAGAACACCTGATACTTTATGATGGGGTGACATAAGGAAACTGAGGGCGAATTGTTCCTGAGAGTAAATAGGATTATGTTGATAGTGGCAAGGTGAGCGACCGGTGAGAGTACCAGAGGGTGAGGTCTTGGGTGGCACAGGTACTTTTAATGGGTACTGAGAAGGTGAGGTTACGTTGCACGTGGCTCTCTCATCAATCTCATTTCACGGTGATGCTGATCAGAGCAGGGGAAGAGGTTTTGGGGGGAGGCATTAACAACATAAAATTGCAGATGGGTAGCTTCAAAGAACGTGTTTTTATGTAACATGGGGTTTCAGGTGCCAATGTAGAAAACTCAGGCTTCACTCTTATTGCTTATTTTTTGCCACTTTGTACACTTCAGTGGAAAACAAGCCCATTATTAACAGCGACTCACCTACCACTCTTTTTAGATTTTTATAAGGCATATCTGGTATTCTAAGCATTGTAGGAACCGAGTGTAACTTTTACCCAAGTCGATGGTGTTCAGTTTACTGACCTCTGAAGGATGAAAGGCTGTGTAACCCATGCTGTCATTAAAAGGTGCGACCTACAGACCCCAGTGCGTGTTAGAGGAAAGTATATAACTCAAGGAACTATCCTGCATCCTAAAATCTAAAACACACTTCAAGTGAAGACACATAGAGGACGCTTGACAAAACAAAAGAAGACTTAAGAAGCAACAAGAAGGAAGAAAGATTAAGACAGCCGAGAGAAAGCTCGAAAAAGTCCCGGTATGTAGAAATAACACCAAAAGTGAAAAGTAGAATGGAAGTGTATTGTGAAGGAGTCAGCAACCCAACCTAAATGGCAGAACCCAAAGAACATCAAACACACAAAAGGTGATGGGAGGAACGCTTGCAATTTGTCTAACCACTGCCAATTGCTATGGGTAGCATTCCAACCCATCTTTCTTTTGCACACAAACCACCTCAGTTTGGACACAGCCATATCCAAATCAGTCTTGACCCTGCTCCAATAGGAACAGTCCAGCCCGAACTGCTACGACAAGTCCTCCCTGAATCGGAACGCAAGCAACCCAAGACTGGTTTTGCCCTGATTGGGGCTCGTCATTCGGGTGTAGCTTGTGGCACAGTGAGCAGGGCACCCATGCCTGGGCATACCCTGGGCACTTAGGGTGGTACATCAAACACACACAAGGTGATGGTAGGGCTGATGGGTTGGGATGCTACCTCAAGTGATTCACAGTGGCTAGATATATCACAAGCATTCTTCCCAGCACCTTTTGTGGGTTTGAAAGAACCCATAGAACAGACACGTAGACAGAACTAATCAAACGAATATCTGAAAGAATCCCAAATCTGTTTGAAGACAATTCACAAACAAATTAAATTAATCAGAAAAGGAAAATATGTTGAAGAGAATCAAGATAAGAAGAAATATATGTTATAAGGCGCGTTAGAGAGGATATGTGCTGATAAAATAATTAAGTGAGATCAAAGCTTAGAAGCATGCACCCCGAAAGACGTCCATCTGTCGAGACCTAGGAAAACGAGGGTGTGAATCCTACAGGTAAAGGTGCGCAGTTTTCTTCTAGGCTCAGACATGATTTATGCTGCAGAGCAATATTCTTCCTTGCTACTGTGCCAGGCAGTATTGGAATAGTTCATGATTTTCTCTAGAAAAAGAACACACAACCCCCTTTAGACACAGTTGGACGTGCTTGCTGCAGTAACACGGCGCAGTATGGGGCTCTTGTTAAAACGTTTTCCAAAGCTGCATTTTTCTTTCCTTCGAGTCCTACTGAGAAACTGGCAAAATAGAGAATTTTGCAAATATTTAGGGAATAGTGGGCCCTGAAATCATTAACAGATTCCTCACCTAATCACAATGCCAGGCTACAGCTCAATATATTTCAGGCATTTCCAGCTAGATGGGAGCGTAAAAGTCACTTCACACGTTTTTATTTTCGAGGTTTGTCTTCTCAAACAGAAAGACCACAGCTGTAGACTATATCACACCTAAATATTCAGTGGTGTAGCTTGGTCAGTATGACTGAGGGGGGTGGGGGGAGGTTAAGCTTCAGATTTTCCTACAATTAACATTATATGAGAAGCAAGGGATGGATGTAAGAGGTCGTGGAAGTGGGGAGGAGCGTGAATTGTTAGGTGTACTTAAAACACAGTATTCTGTAAAATAACCAGCATTTTTAAGACCTTCAAAACTGACTGAGGCAAGAGTGTGTGTGTCTGTTTGTCTGTGTCTGTAGGTAAAAATCGCAGGCTAAATCTCACTGACACCTCACCACACCTGAGTTAAAGCACCTGTACCCAACTATTAACTAGATTATACATTTATTAGGGGGGGTTTAACACCCCCCTGAAGCCACGCCCCTGTAAACATTTTCCATTATAGTAATAGGAGTCATGGAGAGAAGAATGTAATTCAGTAGTCTGCAGTGAGTGTCTTAGGAGCTATCGTTAGCTTGCAGCCGCTAGTAAGTAGCTCATAGACATGGAACCCAGCTTTATAATATCATTCAGAGGAATTACAACTGTTCGTAGCCAACAGCAAATCCAAGGGCATGGCTCTGCACTCACATAGTGTAACTAACACCACCAGCTCTGCAACTGAAACAATTACCATGGAGCAAACCAGCATAGTTTTTGATTGCGTTGCATGCCCTGCGCTATCAATCGCATGCTATTTGGGCATGGGCTAGGAAATAATAATGGCAGTAGTAGATGGATCGATTTGATTGGGGATTGCAGGAGCTAGGGTGGGAGTGGTCAAGTTAGGCTTGGAAGCAGCTAAGGAGCCAAGTGGAACATCTGCCAGAGAAGAAGACACATGCAAAAGCCTGATCCTCCGGTAAACACACCACGGAAATCTGGGACCCCATCACCAACCTCTCCCCCGACATTGCCACCGCAACACCCGAAGGCTACAAGATGATACACCGAGACCATACCAATAAACGCGGCTGGGGCAGTACCATCATATTCAAGGACTGCATCCGATACATCACCATCAATGACGACCCCACACCTCTCATTGAACACCTCAACTTCCAACTACAGACCGACGCCAAGACCACGATTAGAGGCACCCTCGTGTACAAACTTCGTGACCCGACCGGTTTTCTGCGATACCATTTCCAACCTCATCAGTCTCATAACCATCGACTTCTACCCCAGCATCCTACTCAGTGACCTCAATTTCCACATCAATGACCTCAACGACGCCAACTCCACCACCCTCCTGAAGAACCTGAATAACATCGGCCTCACCCAACTGGTCATCGAACCCACACACAAAGCTGAACAGACACTCAACTCCATTCTCACCTCCAGCGACAGATTCAAATTCAGCCATGTCACAGAACTCACCTTGACCGGCCACGCCATCATCCACTTATCCATTGCGGATGCTCAGCACACCATCACCAAGCATCACAACTCCTCCCACCGCAATTGGGGCAAGATAACTAAGACACAGTGGACACAGACCATCAGCATGTCCCAACCTGAATTTTCATTAGACCTTGACCAGGCCGTCCAGAACTTCTCCGCATGGATCACCAAATACATCAAAAGTGTCGCCCCTGTGAGACCACCCAAAACCAACAAAACCTCAAAACAAGCCAGCTGGTACACCACAGAGCTCAGAACCATCAAAGACAACTGTTACCGAAAGCAGAAATCACAGCCAGCATTGATACAGCCGCCAACCACACCAAAAAACTCTTCAAAATAGTCAAGGAATTCTCATACCCGGCAGCCACAGAGAACACCATCCACCCCTCCCAAGATCTCTGCCACACCCTCTCAGACTACTTCCACTGCAAGATTACCATCATCTACCACAGCTTCAACCCCCAACCCGCTGCTCTCAACCTCAACCAGTGCTCACCAGCTGAATGATCAGCACTTGGTCATCTCTCACCACTAAGACCACCAAGACCATCATACCATCCATCCACTCCGTGGCACCCACCGACACCTGCTCCCACCATCTCTTCAACCTCAAAATCTCCACAGCAGCCTTCCCGGATGGATGGAAACACACAGAGGCGGAACAACCCGCCTAAAGAAACCCTCTGCTGACCCCAGCAAACTCAAAACTTATCATCCGACCTCCGTGCACCCTTACCTGGCCAAAGTACTCGAGAAGGCCATCAACCAACAGCTCACGAATACCTGGAACAAAATCACCTACTTGACGCCTCCCAATCAGGATTCCATGCCGACCACAGCACTGAGACCATGCGTAACGCTGCCACAGATGACATCAGAACCCTCCACGACCGCAGAGAGACTGTGGCCCTGATCCTCCTCGAACTCTCTGCTGCATTCAACACCATTTCCCACCACACCCTCATCAACAGACTCTACAACACCAACATACAGTAAAACACCCTCAAGTGGATCACCTCCTCCTTCACAGGACGCTCACAGAGCATCCAGCTGCTTCCCATTACCTCCGTACCCAAGGACATCTTATATGGCATATCCCAAGGATCATCCCTCAGCCCCACCTTGTTCAACACCTACATGACAACCCTTGCAGACATCGTCAGAACCCACAGCCTCAATATAATCTTCTACGCAGACGACACTCAACCTATCCTCTCGCTCACCGAAGATCCCTCCACCACCAGAACCAACTTCTACAACGCCATGATCCACGTAGCCAAATGGATGAGAGACAAAAGCCTGAAACTCAACTCTAATAAGACAGAAGTACTGATCTTTGGGAAGAACACTTCTGTATGGGACCACAGCTGGTGGCCAGCAGAACTCGGACCTACACCCATACCTACAGACCATGCACACAACCTAGGCATCAGCCTCGACAGCGAACTGACCCTGAAATGACATGTAAACGCAATTGCCTCTTCTTTCTTTCACACCCTTTGCATGATCCGCAGAATCTTCAGACAGATTCCAGTCAACACCAGAAAGACAAACTATAAAAGGACAGTGATGTGGAGAAATCGATATACAGAAATTAACAATAGAACACAATAAATCCTATTCTATTTTACAAGGTCCCTTTCTATTTGCATTTGTTCACATTAAGGCACATACCAACTCTGTCCTTGTTTAGTTTGATGCTTCCTTGCCCAGATGTTGGAGGAGGATTAGGGCAAACCCCGCTGTTATATTAACACCAGAAAGACAGTCACTCAGGCCGTCGTCACCAGCTGCCTTGACTATGGCAACTCTCTCTATGCAGGCATATCCACCCAGCTCCTCAGGAGACTCCAGACCATACAAAATGCTGCTGCCAGACTCATCCTGAGCCTCCCCAAATGGACCCACATCACAATCCACCTCAGGAATCTCCACTAGCTTTTAATCCAGAAGAGATGCCAGTTCAAGATCCTCATGCACACCAACAAAGATCTACACGATCAAGGAGTGTCCTACATCAACCATTGACTAAACTTCAATCTACCAGCAAGACACCTGCGCTGCGCCTCACTATCTGCCGCATCTGTCGCAGCGGGCCCACTCCTTCTCCTACATCATCGTCAGGTCCTGGAGTGACCTACCCCTCCATATTTGAACAGCACTCTACCAGGTGGACTTCAGACGCAAACTCAAGACCTAGCTTTTCAACGGGGAAGCCACACCCACAGTGCCCAGATACCCCTAGGGCTGACAGTGTTGCGCTATAGAAATGCTCATTGATTGATTGACTGATTGATTGAGTACCCCAAGGTTCCCCACTCAGCCCCACTCTCTTCAACACTTAAATGACACCTCTGGCCAGCATCGGCAAAACCCATGGACTCAACATCATATCCTATGCCGATGACACACAACTCATCCTCTCCCACACCGAAGACACCACTAACACCTAGACCATCTTCCACAACTGCATGACAGATGTCACCAACTGGATGATGGATAACTGCCTGAAGCTTAACACGGACAAGTCAGAGATCCCCATGGGACGTATCCTGATGGCCCTCAGAACTTGGACCTACTCCTACCCCCACTGACCATGCAAGGAACCTAGGCATCATTCTGGACAACAAGCTAGCCATAATGACTCAGATCAACTCTGTCTCCTCTTCCTGCTTCTTCATCCTCCACATGCTTTGTAAGATATTCCAATGGCTACCCCAAAGCTGAAGACACACATTTACCCAGTCCCTTTTCTTCAGCCGACTGGACTACGACAACGCTCTCTATGCATGGATTGCAGCTCACCTCCTCCAACGACTTCAGACCATACAGAACACAACAGCCAGACCCATCCTGGGTCTCCCTAGACAAACCCACATCACCCCCTACCTCAGGGAACTCCACTGGCTCCCTGTACAGAAAAGATGCCTGTTCAAGGTCCTGACCCATGCATACAAGGCCCTACACAACTGTTGACCCGCCTATTTGAACCTCTGCCTGAACTTCCATCAGCCCACCAGACACCTCCGTTATGCATCCCTTTCTCTAACCCTCAACCTTTGCATCTGATGTAGCAGATGAGGAGGTGGCTCCTACTACCTAGCAGCGAAGACATGGAACAAGCTACCTTTTCATCTACGAACCTCCATATCTTTTCCAGAGTTTAAAAAAGTCCCTAAAAAGCCAGCTATTCAGCTAATCAACTGGACCCTGGGAGAGGTATGGTGCAGCGGCCAGAGCAGCTGACTCCAGAGCACAGGAGTAGAGGTTCGCTCCCCGGCGCCAGTGGCAGCTCAGCTTAGCATCATGTGACACTGAGCAATAGCTCACATAATCTCCCCGAAAGCCCCCAGTGCCTTGAAACCTGTTCACGCTTTACAAGTAAGGATTATTATTATTATTATTATTATTTACCCTGCCAGCACCTGGATACTCTCAGGGGTGACAAGAAGTGTTCTACAAATCTACTGATTGATTGGTTGATTGATTGATTGGAAAAGCTGTCACTGCCCGTGAAGGATGCTCTGAAACTGTGTGGTCCTCACACAAGTGCTTCACCAATAGCCAAGTCAACAGCCCAAAAAACACACACATTCACTCTAGATCACTCTCATAAAAGGCAATATTGACAGAAAAGATGTTTGTGTACATCAAGCCCTGTGAACAACATATACACAATACCTGCTTTTAGGTTCAATAAAATTACTAATGCATCTTTGATTTCCTGCAAGTACTTTCTCCCCATCATAAAGAGCTCAGAAGTGTTCTAAAGTAATTCACTATGTTACGCAGATTTATTGCTAATGCCATACTACTTCTAAAAACACAGTTTGGACATTATATTTATTGGGATTAATACATGTGCTGCATCAGCTAGATGCAGCCATGCTAGAATTCCTTGAGGGCCCAAACCATTATATTGAAAAGGGGAACCTGATTCAATGTTTCGAAATATGTCCTACAGGGAAAGAGAAAACACAACAGATCAACATCTAACACTGTCTAGTGCTATATGCCGTATTAGCTGCCACATCATTTATAAAGACAGCAGGTTTGTTTATAAAATCTATAAAGAGACATATTGCAGCAAGAGTGCAGGGACCCTCAAAAAGTGTGGGGCATGAGTTAACAATAACCCTCAACATCACCCAATTGTCAGTATAACGCAGAGATCTGATCTTCTGCAGTACATTGGCTTCCTTCCTCTCATACCCCACTAGGTAGGCAGGCAGGAAAGATCCCGAAGAGCCATGTCAATAGTGACACACATGCTGGACGGTTCAACATATCTCCAATGGATCTCACTTGTCGCACAACCAAGATCATTTACCTGATGATCAGCTGCTTCAGAGCAAGACAAGACTTCTAGTTAGAGTGGAGTTGGACTGGAAAGCATGGATAGCCTAGATTGACATATTAGATTTATGTGAGGAGCTGAGGGGCCACCCCACCCCATTGATTTCTCGATCTTCTGCAAGCCGAGTCTAATTTCTGTTATTACTACTATTAGAAATGGGGGTCTCAGGTTGGCAAGGGTTTGCACCTTTATCCAAGTAGGGACCCTTCTTCCTAATCAGGGAAAGGGGTATACACTTCTAAAATAACCCCTGCTCACCCACTTGGTAGCTTGGCACGAGCAGACAGGCTTATCTCTGAGGCAGTGTGTAAAGCATTTGTGAACACATACAGTAATACAGTGAAAACACTACAAATGGACACCACACCAGTTTAGAAAAATAAGTTATCTTTATCTAAACCAAAACAAGACCAAAATGACAAAAATCCACAATACAGTACTAAAAATATGATTCCTAAAAGGTAGAAACAGTTCTGTTCCAAGAAAATGTTGGATGCGACACTTTTACACAAAGTACCTTGGATGGGTCAAAAATACAAGCAAAAAGGGTCGCAGGGAAAGTGATGTGTTGGTTTCTTAATCTCAGGGAAGGTGATGCATCGGTTCCTTGCTCTGGGGGAGGTGATGCTTCGGTTCCTTACTGCTGTGCAGGGAAGGTGATGCGTCGGTTCATTACTAGAGAGGAGGTGATGCGTTGGTTTCTTACTGCATGGGGAGGTGATCCGACAGTTTCTTACTGCATCCCCCAACAATGAGACAGACTTGGCGCTTCGTTGTAATGCGTGACAATCCAGTACAATGCGATGCGTGAAGACCCAGAATATGCTGTGATGATTTCAGCCACGTCCCCGCGATGTGTCCGTTCGTCCACAGCAGGGCGTGTGTCAGAATTGGTGCGGTGATCTCGGACGTCGGAGACTGATGCACAGGATTCGTCGCAGAGCAGACACTTCATCCGCAAGCAGGCGCAGTGTCGATTCTTCAGCGGTGGCGGTGCATCAGAAAATTCTTCTCGCACTGATTCGATGCGTCGGAAACAGCCAATGCACTGATTTTCACAGTTCTCGCAGTTTCCAGTCTCAAAACAACCTCCAGAGGTCCAGAACACTGGCAGGTACCTCTCAGCAGGTCAGAACTCCCAGCAAAGGAGTTCAGGGAGAACTGGGGGTGAAGTCTTTGTGTACCCGAGACTTCAGAATAGGAGGCAAGCTCTATTTCAAGCCCTTGGAGATCTTTCTCAAGCAGGGGACACAGCACACAGCAAAGTCCTTCTCCTTTCCTTGGCAGAAGATAGCTACTGCAGGCCAACCCGAGACAGCAAACAGCACAGGGGTAGTATTCCTCCTCAGTTTCTCCAACTCTTCTCCTTGGCAAAGGTTCCTCTTGATTCCCAGAAGTGATCTTTGAAGTCTTTTCTATCCCTGAGACCTCCAACAGGAGGCAAGCTCTACTTCAAGCCCTTGGAGAAAACTCTAACAGCAGGATGATGAAAACGGAGTCCAGTCCTTTCCCTGCCCAAGACAGAAGCAAGCACTGCAGGCCAACCCCAACAGCACACATCACAGGAGCAGTACTCCTCCTCCAGCTTTCCCAGTTTTTTTTCCTGGCAGGTTCCTTAGTTCAGCAGTAATCTAAAGTTCAGGGGTCTGGGCCCCACTTTTTATAGCACACATTCCTTAGCCTCTTCTGTGCCCATGACGAGATGGTCTCGTCATGGAGCACAGTCGCGCTGTGCCCATGACGAGACTATGTCGTCATGACACCCACCCACTAAGGAAACGCCCGGCACAGGAGGGGGAAAAGGCCTGGCACCCAAAGGGTTAAATCTCTAGTGGCAGAGAATCTATTTGCCTAGCCAAGACCACTTCTGTACTCTCTGGTGCAGCTGCCCGGCAGGAGGTGAAGACACCATTTTCCCAGGCAGACCAGGCCCACTCAGGTGTCAAATAAATCTCCTCCCCCTACTCTAAATGCAGCCCAGGTCTATTCAGCCCAGCCCTGACTCATCCAGGAAAGGCAGGATACACATCAACACCCCCCCCCCCGATGGCCGTCTGAGAGAATGAACATCCCCTGTCATTCAAAAGCCAGACAGTCAATCCACAAACGAGCAGAGGCACAATGGATGGTTAGGCAAGAAAATACCTACTTTCTAAAAGTGGTATTTTCAAACCCAGAATGTATAAATCACCTTCACTAAAAGATGCGTCTTAACATTCTGAGTCCAGGCATTTCGAACTTTATTTTCCTATTTTGTTCCCATGGGCAGTAATCATAAGATGTTATGAGCAAACTCCCCATTCCATCCTATGGGACAGATAGCCTTTCAATAGTGAAAATTTAAATACACTGTATTTCACTATCAGGACATGTCACACACCTCAGTAAATATCCTACCTTTCACATACACTGCACCCTGCCCATGGGGCTACCTGGGGCCTACCTTAGGGGTGTCTTAAATGTAAGAAAAGGGAAGGTTAGGGCCTGGCAATTGGGTTCACATGTCAGGTGGACATGGCACTACCAAACTGTGCACAGACACTACAGTGGCAGGTCTGAGTTGTATTTACAGGCTGCTTAAGTGGGTTACACAATCGGTGCTGCAGGCACACTAGCAGCATTTGATTTACAGGCCCTGGGCACACACAGTGCACTGTACTAGGGGCGTACCAGTAAATCAAATATGCCAATCATGGAATCACCAATCCATAAACACAATGTACAGGGTCAGCAAATGCAGTTTAGCACTGATCAGGAGTGGTAAAGTGCTCAGAGTCATAAAACCAACAAAAACAGGTCAGAAACAGAAGGCCAAAAAAGCAAAACGTCTGGGGATAAACCCACTGGACAAGCCAGGTCTAATAACTACTGTCAGAAATATCAATTAATCTTGATCCATTGGATGAGAAGTTATGAGAGCACCAGGAGCAAAGCTGTGATGCATTTCACTCTGCAGCCATCATCTTCAGTGCGCTCTTCTGGTCTTAAGTAGTTGTGACAGTGAAACTATCACCTCTAATATCTTCATAGATGGTTAGAGGCTGCAATGATGTCTACATGAAGGAGGTTTGCAAATCGACACAAAGCACACACACACATGGTTTACATACATATTGTCATTTTCAACTGACTCATATTATATATAGAGCGAGCGATCAAAAGACAATTATTCCACAAAATGCGCGGTTCTACATTAGAACTCGCCTCCACCTTTACTGGGCAGACAGGCAGGGTGACAAGAGGCAAAAGGTTGGTAACAGAGATGCTGAAAAAGTTTAAAACACAATGAATAAGAATAGCCCTAAAATAAGTACTTACAGGGGAGTACCAAGGCCCCTCTATGTGAAACAGTCTCTGTCAAAGATCACAAAAAAAGCTATTCCAATGAAGATTTAGGATATATCAAAAGCATTTGCTTTCAAACTTGAGATAAACAATGCAGGCAAACATATATCATGCAATGACTTTCCGTCGCCTAGGGAGAGCAAAAGTCAAGTAGGACAGCAGCATCTTAAAGGCATACAACTCCCAAAAACTCCAGTCCAAGAACTGCCCGTGCACATTTTTTGAGTCTGGCCAGGAGACATCTTAGCAACTGCCCACTTCATGTTTTTTGTAAAATGATTACGTTGTAATACATATACATGCATATAGAAAAGAGGCTTTGGATCAGCATTTCTTTCCCATTAGTTACTTACAGTGTAATGGGCCAGCCTACATGCCCTATGTGGCTCTCCTGATCTTTACATATGGCTCACTGGTTAACAGCAACACTGGACTGCTGCCTACTCTACTGAACACTAACATTAAAAAGAAGTTAAATAAACTGCCAAATATTTCATCATCAATAATCTTTATTTGGATATAAAATATCCATAAAAGCACAAAGCAATATATCACAGGGTTAAACGCTTAAAACATTACATATAAAAACATCAACTGAATTAAAACATACAAAGGGAACTTTTGCGATATAAGAACAGTGCGATGGATAATCGTAAATTTCTAAATATCACTGAAACCGAAAATGTATCTGGTTAGGTAGGAGCATCAAATGATAAAGTGCAAAGTGCAAATAGATTACAGGGGTAGCAGCAGAAGGAATTAGGCTGTTAGATCCATAGATAAAAGTCCACACAATTTAGACATTAGCCAAACACCAAAATGCATATTCTTCATCAGCATAGAAGCAAGAAGTTCATATGATACAATCAGGTCTACTTATGAGGGACTCATAGAGGCACGCAAACGAATAGCCATCTTCAAAAAAGTACAAACACGGAGGGTTAAAATTTCCCCATTAAGCTGAAGAATAATCCTGTAAGGAACCTTAAAATCTGTAATTCCACTGGCTCTAAAGAAGGGAATCAAGAGTTGATTACTATACTTTTGATAAAAGTTACAAAAGAATAGAAAATGTAACATGGATTGCTTACCTAGATTACCGGAAGGACAGGACAGTTGCTCAATATTAGTTTGGAAGCCTAAGGGGAAGCATAACAAGTATTTTAATGTGCCAGCTCTTAGACGAAAGAGCAAGCTTCGATCCCATTGGTTAATGTCATTTAAAAGATAACCAGCTGGGAAATAAGAAGGGGAGCCTCCGTCGTCAACCATAGATATATAACGAGCGGATCACTGACATAATATCGACTACAAAAATATAGACTTACAAAAATATCGATGCAAAAATATAGAATACCAAAATATCGAAGTCCTATCTCCAAACAGGAAATTACAAAAATATCGAATCCAAAATATCGTTGTAAATAATATAGTTAGTCAAAATATCGAATTTTTTAAATGTTTTAAAAGTAATGTTAAATTAATGAAATAATACATATAATTAACTGACACATACTTAAAAATACTTAAATAACAGTAAACTTAATGAATAATTAAAGTAAGTAAAAAAAAAAATTAATACATATATCTTAACGTGATATTAATTAAAAATATTCAATATTTTCTGTGTAGGATAGCGGGCGCGTAAAATTTACTATTACCACTCCAGTAAGTGCAATAGTAGGGAAAGCGTTGGATAGCGGGAGGGTAAAAATTACTATTCCCACTCCAGAGAGTGCAATAATAGGGAAAACATTGGATAGCGTAGGGGTAATAATTACTATTCCTACTCCAGAGAGTGCAACAGTAGGGAAAGCGTTGGATAGCGAGAGGGTAACATTTACTATTCCCACTCCAGTGAGTGCAACAGTAGGGAAAGCGTTGGATAGCGTAGGGGTAAAAATTACTATTCCCACTCCAGAGAGTGCAACAGTAGGGAAAGCGTTGGATAGCGGGAGGGTAACATTTACTATTCCCACTCCAGTGAGTGCAACAGTAGGGAAAGCGTTGGATAGCGTAGGGGTAAAAATTACTATTCCCACTCCAGAGAGTGCAACAGTAGGGAAAGCGTTGGATAGCGGGAGGGTAAAAATTACTATTCCCACTCCAGAGAGTGCAACAGTAGGGAAAGCGTTGGATAGCGGGAGGGTAACATTTACTATTCCCACTCCAGTGAGTGCAACAGTAAGGAAAGCGTTGGATAGCATAGGGGTAAAAATTACTATTCCCACTCCAGAGAGTGCAACAGTAGGGAAAGCGTTGGATAGCGGGAGGGTAACATTTACTATTCCCACTCCAGTGAGTGCAACAGTAGGGAAAGCGTTGGATAGCGTAGGGGTAAAAATTACTATTCCCACTCCAGAGAGTGCAACAGTAGGGAAAGCGTTGGATAGTGGGAGTGTCAAATTTACTATTCCCACTCCAGTGACTGCAACAGTAGGGAAAGCGTTGGATAGCGGTAGGGTAAAAATTACTATTCCCACTCCAGAGAGTGCAACAGTAGGGAAAGCATTGGATAGCGTAGGGGTAAAAATTACTATTCCCACTCCAGAGAGTGCAACAGTAGGGAAAGGGTTGGATAGCGGGAGAGTCAAATTTACTATTCCCACTCCAGTGAGTGCAACACTAGAGAAAGCGTTGGATAGCGGTAGGGTAAAAATTAATATGCCCACTCCAGAGAATGCAACAGTAGGGAAAGTGTTGGATAGCGGGAGGGTAAAAATTATTATTCCCACTCCAGAGAGTGCAATAATAGGGAAAGTATTGGATAGCGTAGGGGTAAAAATTACTATTCCCACTCAAGTAAGTGCAATAGTAGAGAAAATAATAAATGTATTTTTTTTTTAATTAATTAATTATTAATACAAAAACAAGTATTACAATTAATTACCAATCACACAAGAATTGATTATTTATAAATACCAATAAATTTTTGTTTAATTAATTAACTATTAATAATTAATTAACAAACAATTGTTTTTCAATAACAAACATTAATAAATGCAAATAATACCAATTAATAATTAATTTATAATATATTAATTAAGGATATACACAAATTATTTAAATAATTATTTTTTACCAAATTATATTACTTCCCACCATATTCCCCTATAAACACAATACCCGCTACAAATATTAATTGAATACAATTAACATAATTATCAATTAAACTATTAGTACTAATTAATTACCAATTAATACTAATTATTTACCAATTAATAATTAATCAACAACCAATTAATTTGCAATACCAATTAATAATTAACTAATAACAATTAAATTACTTCCCACCCTATTCCCCTATAAACCCACAACCCGCAAAATTAAATTAAAGATATATTAATTAACAATATACACAAATAAATTAAATAATTATTTATTTACAATTATATTACTTGCCACCATATTCCCCTATAAACACACTGCCCGCTACAAATATTAAATGAATACAATTAACATAATTATCAATTAAACAATTAATACAAATTAATTACCAATTAATACTAATTATTTACCAATTAATAATTCATCAACAACCAATTAATTTTCAATACCAATTAATAATTAACTAATAACAATTAAATTACTTCCCACCCTATTCCCCTATAAACCCACAACCCGCTACAGAAGTAAAACGCAAAATTAAATTAAAAATAATTAATAATTCCTATAAATTATTATTTAATGTACTATAATTAAATTACTTCCCACCCTACTCCCCTATAAACCCACAACCCGCTACGGAATTAAATTACAAAAAAATAAAAAAACATAAAATTCATTAATTTAAAAACATTCTAACATACATTTCAATATTAATACATACTTTTAACACATATACTAACACTTAAAACACTATAAAAAATTCGATATTTTTAACAACTATATTATGACTGTCGATATTACTTACTTCTATATTATTGCAATCGATATTTCTTACCTGTTTTTCGATATTCTTCACCACTATATTTTTGCAAGTCGATATTCTGTCCATTCGATATTAAAAACTCGATATTCTGGCTACTCGATATTTTTTTTTCGATATTATGTCTAGTTACCATAACGAGCGACGGATGGTTTCGAGAGCTCTTGTGCTTGTCTTACGTTCCCGTAATATTTGTATATGGCTTCTGTAATAGTCCTTTGATTGATACCCTCTAGCTGGTCTGGATTTTGAAAAACATGGCCAAGATTTACTCTATTCAAACTTGCCCTTACTTCCGCCAGCCGCGGTATGTCTCCACCCTTATCGCATTTTAAACAATCAACAATAATTTTTCTGGTTAGTGAGGCTGCCGGATTCTGCCAAACTTTTAGCCAAAACAGAGCCGGGCGGGACCTGATGTAATCTTCTATATAGAACAGTTTTAGCTCATTATGACAGACAAAGGATGCGGAGGAGATAGCTACCCCCAAAATTCTCCTACAAAATCTGTTTTCTTCAACCTGAATACTTTTAGAATTTATAAAAGCCCAGATTTCGGCCCCATATTTTACAGTGGGTATGTGTAACGCCCTGAACGTCTCAGGATCGTTTAACAGACACGACAATGAGGACGCAACCACTTGTGAAGGGTTAGTTCTTTTAATGAAGGCAAATAAAATACAAAGAACAAACAAAAGTTATAGTCACTGGAATCCTCCAGGCTAAGTACGTTACCAGCCCACAGCACGGATGGTCCTAACCGTCCTCTGCATATACGCCGATCCCGGCGTATGCCAACAGAGGGCAGAAATGAAATGGCCGACAATGCCAATCGGTAGGCTGTGAGGGGCACGAAGAGTGTTGGGGAGAATCGAGGAGTCAGGGAAACACCCAGCCGGGGTCTCTACCTGAAGGGAGCAGCCGCTCAACCTCTTCCTCAGACTGCACCGGGACGCGGAGTCACCTCCTGGTGATGCGTCACCGATACCCCAATCACAAGCAAGAAGACTGAACCGAGAGCAGCCGCTCGATCGATCCTGTGGACTTCCGAGTCTGTAACGCGGCAAACACCTCCTGGTGTGCGTTACAGCTGGCAGTCCCTGTGTCTCTGGTCGGGCTGGGAGTTACGACTCCAACCAGCAAAAGCGCCACTGCGCTTGGACTCAGCCGAGTCAAAAAGCGAAGCTCAATGGTTGACCGGTAGAGCTTCCGGGTCCTTCACAGGTGACGATGGGGCAAGACACGGCCCAGGGAGTAACGACTCGACCTACCTCCGTTCTTGCCTTACTGGAGCACTGCTCTTCACGAAGCAGGTACGTCGGTGTAAACACAATATCCGACAGCCTTGTACCTCCCGGTTCCTCCCTTTATAGGGCGTGTTTTCCTTGAGTTATGTAACAGCTCTCCTGTTTACATAAGGGCGTGTTTCCCTTGAGTTATGTAACAGCTCTCCTGTTTACATAAGGGCGTGTTTCCCTTGAGTTATGTAACAGCTCTCCTGTTTACATAAGGGCGTGTTTCCCTTGAGTTATGTAACAGCTCTCCTGTTTACATAAGGGCGTGTTTCCCTTGTATGACAGGAATTCTTGACAGTACATCCTCCCTCTCAGTGGCTCCCCACGGGTCCAGCGCTGGCAGGAAAACGCCGATGGAACAAGGAGACCAAGCGCGGAGCATGAACCCCTTCAGCCGGTTCCCATGAATGCTCCTCCGGGCCATAGCCTTTCCACGCAACCAGGTACCACAGCTTCCCCCTGCGCCATTTGGACGCCCGTATGCCCGACACTTCATACTCCACCTCCGACTCCACGCATACCGGCCTAGGTGTCCCAGACGGCTTGGAGGGTGCTGGTTTGAGCAATGATACATGAAAGACAGGGTGTATCCGCAATGACTGGGGCAAGCACACCTTCACGTTCACGGGACCCATACACTTGGTAATTCGATAGGGGCCCATGTACTTGGGATGGAACACACTGTTCTTTCGAAACCTCATGTTTCTTGTGGATATCCAGACGTAGTCTCCAGTGCGGTACAGTGGCCCGGGCCTTCTCTTCCTATCTGCGGCAGCCTTGTATCTTCTCTTGGCCTCTATTAGGACAGCCCTTGAGCGCATCAACGTGTCTTTTATGTGTGCCACCCTGTCCGCTGTGGCGGGAATCCTGTCCTCTCTGAACGGATGTAGAAATGGCAAGAACCTGGGATGTTGGCCACAGTTGCTATAGAACGGAGATGACTGTGTGGAGCTGTGAGTGGCGTTGTTATAGGCAATCTCTGCAACCCATAGCAAGTCGACCCATTCTTCCCTGCCCTGGTCCACAAAACATCGCAGATACTGTTTGAGCGTTTGGTTCAGGCGCTCGGTTTGGCCGTCCGTTTGAGGGTGGTAGCTGGTGGACAGGGCGGTCTTAACATGCAGCGCAGTGCACCAAGTCTTCCAGAATTGCGCAGTAAACTGCGACCCCCGGTCCGACACGATCACCCCAGGTAATCCATGCAGTCGTACCACATTCTTTAGGAGTAGTGACGCCAATTCCCCGGCCGTAGGGACTCTCTTGCAGGGGATGAAGTGCCCCATTTTCGTCAAGTAATCCACCACCACCAGTATTGCCGTCATCCCCTGGTCTACCGGTAGGCCCACCACGAAGTCCAGTGATATGCTATCCCATGGTCTATCCGGGGTCGGAAGTGGATGTAAGAGCCCTTGGGTTCGGCCATGGTCGGCCTTCATGGTAGCACACGTAGGACACTCCTGACATCCACTCTCATGGTTGGCCACCAGAAATGCCGTCCCATGCTAGCCACCGTTTTTTCAAAGCCCAAATGACCTGCGCATGGAGAGTCATGGCACCAGATGAATGCTTGTTTCCTTAGCCTAGGCGTGGGTATCAATAGGCACCTGCCCTTCAGGGGTATCCCGTCCTTCAGCTGCCATTCTCTGTGACTGAGGAGCCACCTCCGCCATGCGAATGACCTGATCCCTCTCTTTATTCCCCTCAGGAAAGTATCCGGTTGGATAACCCCCAATACCATCCTCGGGGAAATGATGGAACGCTCGGTTGCAGGCAATGGTTCCTTAACTGCAGATTGACGGGACAGGGCGTCCGCCTTCCGGTTTTCCGTCCCCGGCCGATATGTGATGCGGAAGTTGAACCCCGCAAAGAAGATCATCCACCGCAGCTGCCTGGGAGAAAGGTGTCTAGTGGCCGTCATGAACTGTAGGTTCCGATGGTCCGTGTACACCGATACCACATGTCTTGCCCCCATCAACCAATGCCTCCATTCGGTGAAGGCGTCCTTGATTGCGAGAAGCTCCTTCTCCGCAATATGGTAGTTGCGTTCGGCGTCGTTGAGTTTGCGGGACATGTACGCAACGGGATGAAGCACCCCTGTGTCGTGGTTGCGTTGGGACAAGATAGCCCCCAGCGCCACATCCGACGCGTCCGCTTCCACCACGTAGGGGAGATCCGGATCGGGGTGAGCCAACACCGGCGCCTTACCAAAGGCGCTTTTCAGGGCCTCAAAGGCTTTGTTCGCTTCAGGGGACCAGACAAACTCCTTGGACTTCCTCAGTAGCTGTGTGATTGGGGCCACCACTCCTGAAAAGCCATCTATAAACCGCCTGTAAAAGTTGGCGAAGCCAATGAAACTTTGGACGTCCTTCACGCTTTGGGGCACCGGCCATTCTTTCACCGCCTTGATCTTTCGTTCTGCCATCTCCTGTCCCTCTGGACTCAGCATCACTCCGAGGAATTCCACGGATGTGACGTGGAAGTCACACTTGCTGAGTTTACAAAACAGCATGTTTTCCCTCAGCTTTTGGAGCACAGCTTTGACGTGGTGTACGTGCTCCTCCACACTGGACGAATAGATGAGGATGTCGTCGATATATACGACCACGTAGATATCCAACTCCTCTCTGAATACCTCATTCAAAAAGTACTGAAAGGCTGCTGGGGCGTTGCACAGACCGAACGGCATGACGAGGTACTCAAAAAGGCCGAACCTGGTCTTAAAGGCGGTCTTCCACTCGTCTCCGTCCCTCATGCGCACCAGATGGTATGCCCCTTTCAAATCCAACTTGGTGTAGATACGAGCTTTCTTGACCTGTTCCAGAAGTACACTGATGAGAGGCAAGGGGTACCGATTTTTTATGGTTATCGCATTCAATGCCCTAAAGTCCACACAGGCTCTCAGCTCCCCATTAGCCTTCGGGATGAAGAAGAGTGGCGAGGCGGCCGGAGACTTGGACGGGCGGATGAATCCTAGCTTGAGGAGTTTATCCAGGTACCCCCGGAGATGCACGTTTTCAGGCTCCGTCAGGGCATACAGCCTGCCGCTGGGAACGCTGGCCCCTGGCACCAGGTCGATCTGGCAGTCAAACTGTCTATGTGGTGGTAGCACTTCCGCCTTCACCTCATCAAATACATCCTCAAAACTGTGATAAGCCTGGGGGAGAGCCACATCTTTTTCTGCCGCTGTAGCCACCGTCTGACTCCCGCTCTCATCTGCGTCAAGGGATTCCGTTCTTATTCCACAATGCAGGATGCAATACGGTGACGTCATTTCGATGCGATGTGTTGGCCAATCCACAAAGGGGTTGTGTTTCTGTAGCCACGGCAATCCCAATATGACGCCATATTGGGGCGCTCGGATGATGTTAAAATCGATTTGTTCCAAATGGTTCCTCCCATATCTCATCGGAAGGACCCCCGTGTGCTGTCCGATGGGCCCCGTCACCAATCGCCTTCCGTCTACCGCATAGACGTCTTCGGGTACTGCTTTGGGAAGAAGCACTAGCCCTAGCCTGCATGCCTCGTTGTGGTCCATAAACATGCCAGTGGCCCCTGAATCCACCATGGCCACAACGGGTATCCACTGGTCATGCACTCCCACGTGCACCGTGATAAACAGGTGTCGTTGTCCCTTAGTGACCGAGTTGGAAAGTGAAGGGATGGATGAGAGACTCCGAGATGCCCCTTCTCTGGTCTTGGAGTCCTCTAGTTTTCCGCCGGTATGTCCACCACGGCTGTTACCGACCGGTTGGCCCGATAACGTGACGTCTTCGGTTTGGCAGGGCATTCACGTACGTAGTGGCCTTTTTTGCCACAATATAGGCAGAATCCTTGTTTACGGCGTGACTCTTTCTCCGTGGCTGTGAGGCTCGCTCGTATTGCGCTGATGTCCATGGGTTCTCCCTTGGATGCGGTGGAAGTTTCAGGACTTCCCACCGTCACATAGGATGGAAGGGATTTTCCTTTTCTCCCATGATCCCCCTTTCTTTCACTTAGCCTATGTTCCAGCCGTAATACCAGGTTGATAAGGCCCTCACATGTCTTGGGTTGAGGGTCAATATGAGCCACGGCGTCCTTGAGCTCATCGCACAGCCCTTGATGGAAGAGCGCCGTCTGTTTAGCAACAGGCCACTTGGTTTCCGCAACCAGCCTTCGGAACGCGTTGAGATACTGCACCAGGTCGTTGGATCCCTGTCTCAACTCAAGCATTTCACGGTCCGCCGTGTACGAGTCAGCCCTTCTGTCGAATACCTTCAGGAATTCCTCGCGAAAAGCACCCCAATCACATAAGAGGGGGTCGTCCCTGCTCACCAGAGGTACGGCCCATTGTGCCGCGTTTCCAGCCAAATAGGATATAAGGAAAGCCACACGAGCCTGACTCGTGGGGAACGCCTTTGGTTTGCACGATAAATGTAGCGCCACTTGTGTGAGGAATACCTGCACTGTGTTAGGATCCCCACTGTACCTCTCTGGTGTTGCCAAGGGGATGGCTACCGGCATTTCCACTACTACCGCAGGGGTCTGGTTCGTGAGGGAGGTGCTGGGCGTGAGCGGGTCCAATTGGATAGCATCCAGTCTGGCTTTTACATCGGCTGTTTCTTGCCTAGAGGCAGCCACTTCAACTTGCATGGCCAATAAAGCAGCCAGCACATCATCAAGTGTTGCCATGTCTGTTATCGACCGGGAGACAGTTAGTGTTATTAAGGTCGGATATTTTGTAACTAACCCTTCACAAGTGGTTGCGTCCTCATTGTCGTGTCTGTTAAACGATCCTGAGACGTTCAGGGCGTTTACATAAGGGCGTGTTTCCCTTGTATGACAGGAATTCTTGACAGTATGCACTGTGTTCTATACATTTTGAGTAGGGATAGCACTACCTCAATTCTTTTTGGTTGTGGAAGATTCAAGATTGAATTGACAGCCTTTAAAAATTTACTCCGGCCATATGCCAGGTGGGCTGCCCAGGATCCATTATCTGAGAATTGTAGGCCCAAATATGGGAAAGTGCGTGTGCGTAACAAAACTCCAGAACCTAGGGTAATAGCGTTGATATGACATTTGTTGGGACCACAACACATTAAAAATGATTTATTAAAATTTGTGCAAAGGTTCAAATCATTCATAAAATCAACAAAACCCCTAACTAAAATTCGCAATGTATTTGGGGTACGACCCATCAAAACGATGGCGTCCGCATATAAAAGGGCGGGCAGTTTGTTACCATTAATCATCGGGACATCTGTAGTCAATTCAGACAACACATTGTGAAGCTCCTTAATATATAAAATTAACATTAGTGGGGCCAAGACTCACCCCTGTCTTATCCCTCTACCGATCACTATATCCCCAGAGACTGCCCCATCCATGCTAATTCTCACCCGTGCCCTTAAGTCCCTGTGTAAATATGCTAAAAAATACACTAGAGCCTCATCCAGCCCATAATTTAAAAGGCAAGACCAGAGCTGTGATCCATTAACAAAATTGAATGCCGAGGTAAGGTCCATAAATGCTAGGTAAATGGGGCAGTGCCGAGCTATGGTGTATTTACCAATTATCAAGTTAAGGTTAAGGCACTGCTCCACCGTTCCAAGATTGCTTCTAAAACCTAGTTGACATCTATTTAAAATATTTTCCTCCTCGGCCCAAAATATGATTTTGTTAAATAGCACCCTCCCATATATCTTAGGTGTATTGTCAGTTAAAGAAATTGGTCTATAACAACTCGGGTTGGATCTATCGCCCTTTTTAAAAATTGGAACGATAACAGATGTTAACCATGTATTGGGGATATTGGTAATTGTCAAATTATTAAAAACATTAAGTAAAAGGGGTGCACAGAACTCCGTCCTAACTTTTATTTGAGTTTTATATAGTGAAAACTTGACCCAAATCCAATCAGGTATCAGAGCGCTTTACATAACACCAGTTACGTTACATTAGGACACACATTCATCCTTTGTTAGGCACGGGGAGATTAAGTGATTTGCCCAGAATCACAGGATGCTCAGCGTCATTACCGAGACTCGAACCCAGTTCCTCAGGTCCGAGGTCGAGCGCCCTAGCCGTTAGGCCAACTCCTCTACTCCTCCTTTAATAATATCGAGGGGAAACCCATCAGGGCCAGAGGCCTTGTTGCCCAAACTTTGGTCGATAGCATCCATTGAGGTAAATAACCTCATGAGCTCGAGGACCGAGTGGTGGAAGTGCCAAATCGGCTATAACTTATAGCCGATTTGGCACTTCCACCACTCGGTCCTCGAGCTCATGAGGTTATTTACTCTCTTTACAGCAAGTTAATGGACCATGTAAGACCTATCTAGGTATTACTAACCTTAGGAGGTTATTTTCTTCCTTTTTCATTTATTCATTCCTTTTTTTTCATTTTAACACATCACAGTGAGTTTTAGGAAGGGATCCTTAAGGTCCTGAAGAAGAAGCATGGGGAAGCTTCGAAACATGTCGGCACCATTAGGAGGCACAGCTCATTGAGGCATACTTCCTCCTCCCCCTCACCTTTTTACTAATACCAGCTCAAACGGTATAATAAACTTCTTTAGACCAATTCGCCGGGTATTTTTTAATTCACGTTTCCATCCACTCCTGACCCTTCCTCTCACACCCTCGCATCACACATAGTCGTCTCATTAATAACAGTGCTCCCACGCAGACGTAGGTCGTAGCACGCCCCGTCCCGTAGAGGGGCAGGAAGACCCCTATGATGAAGCATGACACCAAGGGCCCTTTTGGTGTGTGAGGGGTATTTAAACAACTGATGTGTATTCTCCACGACTGTGGGATACATATTTTTCTGCGGGAGTTTCTTGACATACTGTACCCACGGGTGGATCTCTATGTTTATGAGCGTATGACTGGGAGGAAGTATCCACCTCCACCACTCGTACGAGTGGTACCTCTCTACTCCCCATTTTGTTCCTTTTCGTTTAATGTACATACACTGAAATGTTCTATATTTCACATGTACTGTTTTTGCATCATCTCTATATTTTTATGTGTGAGGCGCATGTCATATTATCATTGCTGTCATCTCACCGTTTATAGCACACACTCACATTTAAGCTCTGCATGTCACACTGCATTCAAAACTATGGAAGAAGTACATATTTATAATATTTCCCCGGTGCTTCTTCAGTGTCAATTTAGTGTAATAGCACGTATGATATTTTCACGTATTGAGGGGACGGGTTTGTGCTGCACATCTTTACATTCCAAGGTCAAGACTTGAAACTATCTTTAAAGGTTTACACGTGACACACTTCAATATTTGAAAACTGATTCTCCTCTTTTAATATCTCGCTACATACAAGATGCAGAGAATATTTTAATTGCTACAGACATTATGTTGGAAGTGCACACCTTGGTACTTTTGGATATTAATGTGCATTATTTTTCATCCAGATGCCTGCTTACCAGATATATAAAATGTAATAGAATTAAACAAAGTTAGTCATTTATGCCTTTATTTTCAGACTATGTATGGTAATACCTGTTTTCTATATAGCACTTCATACAGCATATGGTACGTTTCTAAGTGCTGTTAATAACAGCTATTACTATTACACACTCATAGTGATTTTATTTCTGTTCCCACTATATTTTGTACTCTCTTTGCAATTTAATGTTTTCATATAGCAAACTCTGGGCCATATGTATCATTGTATTGTGTTGCTCTTGCGTCACAAATGGTGTTGCAAGGGCAACGCCATACTGGGAATGCATCAAAATGCTACGGCTTCCCCGGCCAGGCGCAACGAGGAGAAACATCTTTATTTCTCCTCATTGTTTCCTCATTCCAAGTGTGCGGCACTCTGTAGAACACTTAGAAACAGGAAAACGCATCGAAGGATTGTTTTTCCTGGATGAAGGTGTCCCTTCCTGCACAAGAACGATCCTGCCTGCAACACAGGCACCTTGCACCATGGCACAAGGGTATCTGCGTTGGTGCTAGGCACCAGAGTGTGCACCCAGTGCAGGCAGAGAGCAGAAATGTGCAATATATTGCTAAATATGGTGCATTCCTTTCCTTTCTCGCAATGCAGCGCAGAAAGTGGTCTAGCTGAGTAGCATGAACTACTGATAAACCTGGACCTCCGTGTTTTGGCTGCCTCTACCAATATGTTTTTATGTTTAATTCACATAGAATATTCATATTGCTTTAGTCATCGTGTTTGAAGGACAGATATCAATATACACTTAAATCCTTTCACACCGTTTGAACAAATATGAATTAGGTAAGAGTTTTACATCATTTTCTTTTTCTAAGCCATGCTTGCATAGTGACATGAACGCATTCTTTCCATCTAATGGAAGACGGCGGATAGCAATATATTTAATATGTGCCTGTATAAGCTGATTGATATTATTCTTGTTATGTATTGGGATATCATGAAATAATATGACAAGTGGACAAATACAACATCCTTTGTAGTGCGGGTATCACAGTAATGAGCAATGGTATTTTGTTTTTCAGCACTATTCCTTTTAGTGGATGATGCTTATCCAACCGCTCTAGCACATACAGAGATGTTAGCTTTACCTGATTTTACAACATTTTATTTTATTTTGACAGTTTTGTATAGCGCGAACAAGACCCTTGCGGGTATCAGAGCGCTTTACAGGACAAATACAGGTGATTGACATATACATGTAAATACAATGAATAATGTGCATACAGTACTTGCAACTATTAGAGACTAGCATATATGTACAAGAGTGTATAAGAAAGTTCAGGTTAATTTGAACAAGAGAATCGGTTTCAATTCTTTTTTTAAAAAGGCCGCGGATGGATTAAGTCTCGTTCCTGGAGGCAAGGGCGTTCCAAATCCCAGGAGCCATTCATGAGAAGGTACGATTGTGTCCTTTCTTCTTGGAGAAACATTGTGGTTTAAGTAGCAGGTTATCTGAACTCGTCGTAGATCTGTTACCATCTGATAGTACTAGTTTCTCCGCTAGGTATCTCAAGGTTTTTTGGTGCAATGCCTTATGTGTCATACATGCGATTTTCAAATGGATTCTGGCCTCGAAAGGTAACCATTTGATGGCATGAAGGTCTGGGTAAATGTGGCCATTTCTTTTGGAGTCTGTGATGAGTCTAGCGGCTGTATTGATTGAGGCTCTTAGCGGAGCGGTCGTCGATCTGGGAAGGCCACAGAGAGCGACACTTCCATAGTCCAATCTGGGAATTACTAGAGTTTGAACTGCCTGTTTAAAGTCATTTGCAGGTATGAAGTGTTTCAGTTTTCTCAGGGTACTCATCTGAACATTTGCTCCTTTAGTTGCAGTGCTGATGTGCTTCTGCATATTTAGCTTATTGTCCAGGGTTATTCCTAGAGATTTAGTGGAATCAATGATGAGCGGTTGACTGTCGAGTGCAGTTAGGTGCTTCATCCACTCGCGGATGATGGTTGTTTGGATGGGGGGAGCGATTAAGAGAAATTCTGTTTTTAGTGTGTTTAGTTTCAAATGGTTCTTTTGCCAGCCAGTTCTGTGTTTTTTGGAGCGTTGAATTAAGGTGCTTGAGGTCTTCAAGAGAGTGACCTTAGCCTCTTCGCTGCGGCGCAAATTCCGCCGCAGCGTGCTGAACATTCCAATCGCAGGCGTGGTCATGACGGCTCCCGGCCGTCGTGCGCACACGCCCACCGTGACTCAGGGTACTCATCTGAACATTTGCTCATTTAGTTGCAGTGCTGATGTGCTTCTGCATATTTAGCTTATTGTCCAGGGTTATTCCTAGAGATTTAGTGGAATCAATGATGAGCGGTTGACTGTCGAGTGCAGTTAGGTGCTTCATCCACTCGCGGATGATGGTTGTTTGGATGGGGGGAGCGATTAAGAGGAATTCTGTTTTTAGTGTGTTTAGTTTCAAATGGTTCTTTGCCAGCCAGTTCTGTGTTTTTTGGAGCGTTGAATTAAGGTGCTTGAGGTCTTCAAGAGAGTGACCTTAGCCTCTTCGCTGCGGCGCAAATTCCGCCGCAGCGTGCTGAACATTCCAATCGCAGGCGTGGTCATGACGGCTCCCGGCCGTCGTGCGCACACGCCCACCGTGACTCATGACGGCCGGGAGCCGTCATGAGCATGGAAGAGGTTAATGTAGAGTTGTGTGTTGTCGGCGTACATGTGATATTGGATATTTGAGGAGTTGAGAAGTTCCGTGAGTGGTTCCATAAACAGATTGAAGAGTGTTGGGGAGAGGGAAGATCCCTGGGATACTCCCAAAGTGACTGGGGTGGGGTTAGATAAAGATTGGTTGATTTTGAATCTTTGAGTTCTATTTTGGAGGAAGGAAGTGAACCAGTTTAAAGCCATTCCAGATAGACCCATTCTATGTTTCAAGAGGTCTAGTAGGTTGTTGTGTTTGACTGTATCAAAGGCTGAGGATAAGTCAAGTACGATTAGCAAACACGCTTTATTTTGATACAATATTTGTAGGGCGCCATCTATTATGTGGTTCATGGCTGATTCGGTACTGTGCCCTGATCCAAAGCCTGATTGGAATTGATCGAGCGGGTTGAAGTGTTCTATGTGGTTACTAAGCTGCATGTGGACACATTTTTCGAGTAGTTTGGCCATGGTCGGGATGTTGGATATTGGGCGATAGTTATTCAGGTCTGACGGATCTGCTGATGGTTTCTTTAGGATGGGGGATACATGACCAGCTTGGAGGATGTCTGGGATGGTTCCTTGCTGAAGAGAGGTATTAATAATCCTGGTCCATAGGGGCACTAGCAGTGGAATGAAGTCCTTTAAGTGTGTTGCTGGGAGAGGGTCTGTGAAATGATTGGAGGGATTTCAGAGCCATGAGCATGTTTAAGATAGTTTATTCGCTGTAGAAGTTGAAGGCGGATCAGGAAGCGTTGTTCTTGAGGTCGAGCTTTGCATAGCAGTTAAGCGTGGTCCCTGTAGTGGTCAGTGAGGGGTTCATGTGTGGGTCAGTCTGGGATAATAGATCGTTAAGTAGGTCTGTCTTAAAGTTTTCAGTCTTTGTAGTGAAAAAGGCGGCAAATTCCTCGCAATTGAATGTTTCAGGATTAGCTTGGGGGGAGTGGGAGAAACCCTTGGATTGAGCTTTGATTATTTCAATAGTTTTTTGGGGCGATTCTTAGCTTGGTCTAATTGTTTAGAATGAAGTCAGCTTTTGATCGTCTAATCTTTCTGTAATAGGAATCTCTGGTGCTTCTTAGTAATTTGAGGTGGGCAGCGGATGGAGCGGCTCTCCATTGTCTTTCAATTGCTCTCAATGATCTTCTGTCTTCATTAAGCCTACCATCATACCAGGGGTTTGAGTCTTTTCTGGTGACTCTTTTCAGTTGTAGGGGAGCTAAGTTGTCAAGTACTCTGTTCATAGAGTGGGAGTAGTGATTGGTTAGATCATGTACATCGTTTAATCCATCCAGTAGGGGTGTGAAGATGTGGCTAGCGGTTGCGAGTGCGGCAGGATTGACGTTTTCTAGGTTCCTCTTCCAGATTTTCGTTCTCGTAGGTTGGACAGAGAGTAGTTTAACTACTTCCTTGATATGGAAAGTGATTATGTGATGGTCGGACCAGTCGCAGGGGAGAATCGATTCCAGCTGGGTAGAGTCTGCTTTGGAAATTACTAGATCAAGGGTTGAACCTTTTTCGTGGGTTGGGCTATCACAGATTTGGGACAAGTTGAGGTCGGACAGGAAAGCTTTGAGGCTGTTGACCTCTGGGTCATCAAGATCGTTCCAGTGGAGGTTGAAGTCCCCCAGGAAGATCTGAGTATTCTGTTGACCAACATTTGTGGCTAGAATATCCATTATGTGTTCGATGAAGGTAAGGTTATTACCAGGGGGATGGTAGAATGAAAGAAGTGAGCATATTTGCTCTTGATGTCTAGGCAAAGGTATTCACAGGAAGAGACCACCCGGGAGATGGAGAAGTTCACAGAGAGGTTGTTCCTATGAATGCAGGCAATACCACCCCCTAGCCTATCGAGTCTATCTAGTCTTGTAATGTAATAGTTTGGGGGAGCTAATATGTCTAAGATGGGAGTGGATGATTTGTTTAGCCAGGTTTCCATTGAAATTATAGGGTCGGGTTCATTGGTTATAATGAGGTCAGCTATATCAGCGGCATGACGTGCTGCTGATCTACAGTTTAATAGGATACATTTTAGCTGGGCCTTCGTCATAGTGTTGTACTGGTTGTGGGAGATGGGTGCTCTCTTGAGGTTATTTTCAACAATACCTCTGGGAGTGTGTCTTGTAATTCTAGAGGCATTGGGTTGGATTAAGGACAGTTTCTGTGAGTCATCCGTGTGTGCAGGTGTAGAGGGTAGAGAAGGGAGTTTGTAGGAATGAAGTAGGGAGGTAAGATCATTTGCTGATTGGGTTTTCTTTTCCCTGATTGAACGGGATTGGGCATTGGAGTAAGGAACTGTTTTCCATCTGGGGAGCAACTGAGGTGGGGGGCTAGTGCATAGCCGATGAATGGGTTTCCCTTGTGGCTTGGGTTGTTGTCAGATCAGGTTATGAAGAGTTTGGATGTCCTCTTTTATTTATTGTAAGGATAGTAGTATCTCCTCGAGTCTGGGGTCAGGTGTAGGAGTTATCATATTGATAGCCTGGACTGTGGTTAAGTGAGGAGAGGTTATTGCTTGTGTGGTGTCCCGGGGCGTGACGTGAGCTGGTTCGACAAGTGGTGGTTTTTCAGTGTGGTAGTCCATGGGGAAGGGAGTAGTGGAGAAGGGACATGAAGGGGTATTGATGTGTGCTTTAGGAGGATTTGATTCATTCGCTGTGTGGCATTATTTCAGAGTGGTAGTCACTGGAAAGGAGGAGAGTAAAGAGGGGACATGAGGGGGTATTGGTGTGAGCTGTAGGAGGAGGGACGATGAGATTCGTAGTGCAGGGAGAGGGAGAATGTGGGAATGCGGACTGATCGGGAGTAAGTGTGTAAGGAGAGATTAGAGCAATGGAGTTACTGGGGATGGCGAGAGAGGTGGGAAGGGGTGTGCTAACTAAAGGGTGCGGGATGGTGTGGTTGTGGAGATGGGGAGTGGTAGTGGAGGACGAGGGGGCATGAGGGAAGGCTGGGGGCAAGGTGATGCGAGTGTTAGGCGAGGTGGGTATAGTAGAAATTGTGGTGGTGATGGGGTAGGAGTAAGGATTATGGAGATGTATGTCATTTAGTGGGGTGTCAGTTAGGTCAGGGGTGGGTGTGTTTGTACTGTGGAATACGGAGGGAGAATGTCTGGGTGGGGAGTCAAGTAGGGAATCAGTCAGAGGGTTAGGAGAGTGGTTTGTTGGGGAGGTGGGACAGGGTATACTATTTCTATTTATAGTATCATTATTTTTATACGCTTACAAAGTAATGCATTTATGCAGCAGGCTCAACATTTTAACTACTTAAGCAGCCTCCTATTTAAGGCTGGGTCGACAGTGAGTTGTCTCCAAGACCTATTGTCACCAATTTGTTATAATAGAATTGGAATGGGGTTTGGCTGAGCAGAGGCGAGTAATTCTCTCTTACTTCTCTTTCTCACATTCTACTGGTCAAAAATACACTAACTGAGGCCAAGAGTCTTAGCTTTCTTTGGAGTTTCTGTGATAATCTTTAATCATTCATAAAATATGACGTTGACACAAAAAAGATTACCAATAAGGTGTTAATAAGCTTTGTACACACAGAAACATTATAACATGTTTCATGACTTTAAAGAACATGACATCATGTCTTCAGGGCAAAATAGTCAATTGTTTTTTTCCATTCCTGAAAATAAACCAATCAATTAAAATGTAAATACAAATGCCAATCAATCAGGCCAAACAGATAATCAGACCACATTTAGACATGAAAAGGCACAAGAAAAAAGGAAAAAAAGACAAATATATAGAAACATGTTAGATATTTTATAATTTCACTAAAACATTGCTTTTAAAACAAGGAACAATTATATACATTTCATAATCTATATGAAGATTCAATTTCATTGATGAATTCAATATTTTCATAACTTCAAATCAAGATATTACATATTAAAGTCTTTGCCAATTTATTATCAAATTTTATTTGAATCGGGATGTAACTTTTAACAATTAGAAACCCTATTGGCTTTAGAAATGCTTCTATATGAATCCATTTATAATAGGGTGCTTCCACAGTAATGTATGAAAATCCATTCTAAATCAATTTTATAACATCATGTTTCCATATTAAACAGGAATTTATTACATTGCTAATCATATTAGGTTCAGCAGGGAGATGTCTTGAACCTCTTTTAGGTACTTAGGCAGAGGAGAAGTGTAAACCACAGTGCATATAGTGATTGCTCAAGTAATGAAAAACCTGGTGATTATAAAATCTTTACATTCAAATGTAGTAACAGAAAGATAAAACTGAATTAAGAATGAATAATTTCATTTTGTTTGTGTTCTAACTGTTCCTCTAGATTCTAGTGTACACTTGTTACTTTTTCAATAATTCTTATTACAACTGTAGGACAAAATTACAAAATTAATTGAAGGGTAACTCAAAATGTTAATATTCCATGCGCGGACCCAGGTTTTTTTATGAATTTGGTGACGGGTGAAAAATTACCTTTGGACACTGCCCAAAAAAGAAGATAGCGGGTATGATACTTCAGCAGCTTACCTTCAGAATAATGGTAAATTAAAAGAAAAAAGTCGCTTTTACTCAAGCTTTAAATATGGAATGAAACAATATCTGAAGACGTCCTGAAAAATGACAGGCACATAGTATAAAGCTAATAGACTTTGTACACTTTGAATAATAACTTCCACTATTAAAATCTACGATATCAACCGACTATAGGGGCAGCCATGGATTTCAGATTCATTTCTTCTTATGCTTCCCTGTTCCTGGGATGGTATGAGAGGGAGCATTCCAATACATTTGACCTTCAGAAATTTGAAGACCATGTTTTACTATGGCTGTGATTTGTAGATGATGTTGCATTGTCTATAAAGGGCATGAAGATGAACTTATAGAATTCCACAAATTGTTTTAAAAAATCAGTGTCAGCATTTTTCAGCTTTAAAAGGGCTGATTGATGGATCGGTGCTAAATGTGAGTCCTTTAAGACTAGAACCCTAACAGCAAATCATGTAAAAGGTGAAAAATCTCATAGGAAAAATTCACACACAAAATCCACCTGAGACAGGGTTCAAAGTACAAATCATGGAAGTTTATTTCAAATTAAGAATCAATATAAAGAAGGCAACAGTTAGTCAATCAATAAAAAATGCTCATAATGCAAAATATCATAGGCACAGAAACTAAGTCCTCATTTAATTTAAAGCCAACAGCGAATATTGTCTAGCACGAGGCAAATGAGAGTTATCCAAAGGACCGCTCAGTAAACGCAGGAGAGAAGAAACACGGCATTTATTCCAAGTGTAGTTTGATAAATAGAATGACATGGAGTCTGCTATATAAGAGGGTTGGGAAATAAACTGTTTCGTTTCCCAAATGGTGAGTTTTTACACTGAGTCATCTAATAGTAAAACAGAAACACATTACCTGGTATAGTGACATTTACTCTACATCTAACAAATAAGGCTGTATTATATCTCACAAAAAAAAACAAAAGCACATTCAAAAAATGTAAACAACACCTCTGTTAGGCTTAAGGAAGTCAGGAACAGAAAATAATACATTTTAAAAATGGAAATACAAGACTGTAGAGCAAACTGAATTTCAAATATTTAATGAAAAGCGAGGGTCACATTTGAGGCTCCTTGGGCACAGACAGAGAAGGGGAAAAAAGTTAATGTCAGGCACTGCGCCCCACAGACATTTAAATTGTGCAATTCTGAAAACACAAGATGGCCAACGCCTGCCAATATCAAGCTTAACATTTTTGTTATATTAAAAATAAACAGAACATTGCATATGCAAATTTCTAGTATTTGCAACACCATTAATATTGCGTATACTTTTTAATACAGCTCTACTGTAATTTGTTTACAAAAGTGTAAAATGTCATTGTAGGGCACAAAATATAAAGCATAAAGCAGACTCTATAGAAAAAACACATCGGTAAATGGTGTCCTCCATGTAACTTCGGCACGTTCTAAACATCAAATGCAAAAAATCCCATATGGGGGGACTTTTAAGAGCTAAGAGGCTGTGTAGTTTGGATTTAGATTACCAGAAAGATACAGATAATATACATAAAGATTTTTATCAAGATATTTCAGAAAGAGCCAAGTGCAGGATAAAAGTAACTAAATGACACAGCTTGATCAATAAAACCAAAAACCTGAAGACAAAGGAACAATGACCAGATAATAAGATCAGATGTATCACAACACACAGTAGTGAACATTCTCAAATTTACCAAATAATCAAAAGATTTGGGGAAGTACTTAAAATGTTTGGATAAAGCTTTGTCAGAATACATGACATCCTCAACTACATTTAAGAACGAGGTAACATTAAAGAATGTACTAATCCATAGTGGCACAGTCAAATATTCTAAAGCCACAAAGAACACATTTAAATTTGCAAACATAAATGATTTTCCTAGATGCAATAACTGTATATGTTGTACTTAAACGAACAATAAACAGAAAGAATTGAGATACAATACACCAGTATTACAAAATCAATAATTACTTTAGCTGTAATAGTTAATTGTGCCTATATTTTACCACGTTTTAGTTAGTTCTATGATGTATGTAAGATTCACTGGTGAAAGAAAAGTAGACAGAACATCTTCCAGAATTCACATATTTAGACCCTAAATATCCAAAAACAACACATATTCATGAAACTGATTGTAAGAATCGTATTAATAACAACAAATTTGTAGCAATAGGTTGAATTAAAATTAGTAGGAGATGTGGTAATACAGAAAAACTGTTACGAGAAAAGGAGAATTTATGAGTAAGAAGCCTTTGCAGATGGTTTCAATAAGGATGAAGAATATATTGAAAGATGGCATGCCAGTGCCAATAAGAACATTACAATGAACTTTTAAATGCTAGAAAAAGTAACATACCACATTTGTTCCTCCATGGTTTCATTCTTTTATCAGTGAAGCTTTTATTTGAGCATTATGCTTTGCTAAGTTAGTATTCTTCATTTTCTCCTTTCATTAATGTACAATAAAGGTCAAATACAGTCTGCAACTAAATCTGCAATTTCGTAGACATTGCCCTTTCATACTGCTGTGCACTTGATAAGTGCCTGGAGCTGTCCCTTTATAAAATATACCTTATTTATTATTGAGATGCTAAGGTTGTGTTTTTTTTTCAAATTTGAGACTAAGAGGCTTCCTAGCCTGATTGAATAAGTCTAGAATGTTTCATGAATTAACTCAAAAGAACTAATGTCTAGAGATAAGTTATATATATTTAGAGTCACTAGAGTGTTGAGATCAATCCTAGCTTACTGGCTTAGGGCCAAGGTTCTAGTTACTAACCCTAAGGTTGGAAGAAACTTCTTGAAATCATTTTAGATAGATGTTTGAAGTTCCGGGAAGAAATTCACAATACTAGAAATTGCTAAATACATTTTGAGATATTTCATCATAAGCATGTGCCTGCAGGGTTACTACAGTACTGATTTTCAATAAAACTTCTTGAATTGATTCAACATGAATAATATAAGTGATCATTATACTTTTGGTTTTATATCATTGTTCTGTGCTGTTATACACTATTCAAATAGAGGCTTTATACTGCATTTAATTCATTGTGAAAATGTAATATAAGCATACTGACTAGGAAATTAAAGAATGAACGACAGGATATGTTCCGTTTTACACGTATATTAAAACGGTAACAGAAGAATATGGTTTCTTAGGAACATAGATACTCTACTGCCGCTTTGCTATGAGATAAAATTGTATGCTGTTAGTTTTAGCTATCCTAAGATGACTGTAAATTTTTCACTTGAATCAAAGTTTTAGTGACAGTTTCAGATCATAGTGTCCTAACGCACTATCATCACATGTACAAATGAAATATGATCGTCATTATTTAAAATAGTGACTACAAGTAGAAAGTAACTGATTGGCAGTATATACAGGTTGGATATAAATGAAAAACAGTAACAGATTAACAGGTTTCATTAGGAATATTAAAACATTAATTCAGTGATGCTTTGTTATAAGTTGTAATCGTATAATATTAGAGTTACCCACTCCAAGGCTGCTGTTGATTTTTTCTCCTATCAGACACAGAGCCTTAGAGATAATCCTGCAGCATAGAGCCTTACCATGTGGCTACAGCATATTTATATTAATTTGGCCGCTATTATTGAAGCAGAAGCGTATGTTTCAAGGAAATAATCTTTCTGAAATCAAACTGTTGGGCTATCATATCCGCTACTGTCTTATCTTTGGTTAGTACCAGTGTGAGGTAACCTTGCAACCTTTGTCACATAAATCATAGGAACCCTATGTTAACCAATAGTACTTCAATATTTTGAGACTTACCCATCAATTAATTTTGGCTCGTAGGTGTAATGAAAATTGCTAAAAAATAACAAGTGCACATTAGAATTTACAAGAACGAATGGAGCAAAAATTGATTAAGTAATTCTATTGTATTATTTCTATTACTAAATGCAAATGTGAAGAATTTAGTACTAACCGATTTTTCATAAACCGAGCAATCTATATAGGTGCTTTGATTTACACTACTGCTATGCCTACATAGCAAAAGTAGGCTAGAGCAGCTTCTTGCTCTTGATGCTTGTTGCTCTTGATGCTCTAATTAAATAATTGGACAGTTGATGCCCAGGATTGGGACTGTCTAAATCTTCGTAAATCATAGCATGACTTTGTAAGAATACGTTGTATTATAAATCAATAAAATCTTCACAAGACAAGAATTTAAGCTAAAGCGATTAAGGTTTATTTACAATTAAGATAATTACAGAAGATGTAAAAGAACTTGTTAGTCAAATCATGAATTAGCTCAAATCAAAACAGTCATTGCCATAATCTGCGAAAGGACTAATATAAGGTCAGTCTCTGAAACAAGTATCCCTGCAACAAGTAAACAGACAGAACCAAAGCTTACTCAAGCCAGAGGACTGATATACAATCTGCCTCATTAGAATTTGCAAAAAGCTCTAAGTATAAATTGAATGACAGACTAGTCCAGAGTCTGCACAGTTACATTGGCAGGAAATGATCTACTAATAAAGTAAGTAAACAGACTAGCCAGGAATATGCTACCTAAGAAGAAAGCAAAAATACTTTCAAATTTCCAGAAAGCATAATCTTTTATAGGGGTTTGGGCAGAAAAGTCACACATTTCACGTGGTGTGAAATTACATAACAGGGCTGGATTACCGAAGGTACATGTGAATTAGCCAATGATTGTTTAAATATACAAGCTACATCAAATAGATTACAATTAGTAAGCATCTACTTCGCTGCATATTACTATGTTTTATGTGCATAGAAAATAAAAGAAAAATGAGCGTGTTTAAGGGTCTTAACACAATAATTTGTTAGGAGCATGAATAGCATGATTGGCTCTCTTGTTCGATCCTAGACAAAGGGCCTGGAATATTGCAACATACAGGAACATCCAGAGCACAACTTCCTTGTGAGAATGAGGCAAATTAACACAACTGTATTTTATCAACAAACAGACACTGTCAAGAGAGCATCTATTTTGCTTATTTTTCTAAAATGGTAAAGCACAGAGAGCCATAAATGTGGAAAGCTTTGTTCATAAAAGTGTGCTTTTAATTCTGAATGGAGCTGGATGTGTCCTTGACATTTTTACTGCAGCCTCCTTAAGCTACCTTAAGCACATCTGAATAAAGCATTAATTACTGATGATTAAAAACACTCCTAAAGAGCTTAACCTAAAGCAATAAAAAATGTCATTGTTCTTCCTATGTTTCTTTTCATGATTGGATATGATCTGTTTGTTTATCTGTTTTCCCTCATTTGATTTGGATTTGTATGATTTAAATTGTAATTAGGTGGTTTATTGTCAGAAATAGAAAAATATATTGACTATTCTGTCCTGAAGAAGCGATGTCATTTTGTCTGAAGTTGTGTGTTAGCCCTGTCATCCTTAGAGTGGTCTTCCCCCAAATGTTTTACCTGCTTACCTCCTCTTTTTTCTGTATCTTTTTGTTGGACTTAGGACTCTGAGCACTTTACCACTGCTGACTAGTCCTAAAGTGTATGTGCTTCTCCCCAACACATGGTGACATTGTTGTATACCTAATTGGCATATTTAGTTTACTTGTAAATCCATTGTAAAATGGTATACAATGTACCCAGGGCCTGTGATCTAAATGCTACTAGTGGGCCTGCAACACTGGTTCTGCCACCCACACAAGTAACCTTTCAAACCTGTCTCAGGCCAGCCATTGCAAGGCCTGTGTGTGCAGTTTATTGCCACTTTGACTTGGCATTTAAAACCACTTGGCAAGTCTTAAATTCCGCTTTTATTACACATGTACTTGTAAGTTTTACATGTCCTGGCAGTGACAAACAGCTACATTGGTTTTTCACTAATGTGAGTCATACTCTTCTCATAGGCTAGCATAGGGAATTCTTTAAAACCCGTTTAAGATGTAACTCCTGATTAGAAAGGAGTAGCTGCATCATGTTTCATATCTTTGCAATGGTAATGATAAATTCTCTTTACATGTAACGTTGGATTTAACATTACTGTTTTAGAAACAACACTTCTAGAAAGTGGACATTTCTCTGCTCTTACTGGCCTCTGTGCCTTGAAGCCTGTCTCCAATACATGTTTGGGGTGGGTGACAGCTACACTATGTGCATTCCCTCTAGACATCCACAAACACAGGAAGGGTGGGTGTGGCAGAGAACTCATCTGCATTCTGATAGCTCTTCCTGGCCAGGAAGAGAGGGGGGCAGATGACACTTCCACCAGTGCAGTGCAGTGTCCTGTTTTCCACGCAAAGGGCTGATTACCTCCTCCTGATAGTCTGGAGTTATGGCTGGGAAGAAAGGGGGACCTGTGCACTTCAATGGCCTGCTTTGAAGTCACCCCCCACTTCAAAGGCACAACTGGGTATAAGTACTGGGCTTCTGACCCTCATAAGACAGTACACTACTGAACCTGTGAAGAACTCTGCCAGGATTAAACACTGCTGTGCTAAAGAATTATCACTCGGCTTTACTCCTACTTTGGAAGAACTGCTTTTCTGCACTGCTGTGAGGCCCTGCTGCCCGCTGATCTCTGCTGTGCTAAGGACAAGGACCCACTTGAACCCAGAGTTGCTCCAAATGCTTGCTGGCTTGCCCTCTATTCTGACATCTAAGGGCCATCAAAGACTTCCTACAACTCTGCAATAGCACTGGGATTCTGCCATCTGTGAGTCCTGCCCTGTCAAATGGTGCCAATTCATTCCTGGGCCCTAGAAAGTGAGCTTTGGCTGTGCCATCAAAATCGGCAGAGTGATTGTTTTGCGCCAATCGAAACTGACGTATATTGCCCTTCTATGCTGACGCAGGAGCCGATCGATGACATTGCTTCGACAGACTGCACAACTCGACGATAGACGACAGACAATGCAGCTCAACGACGACGCAGTTCCTGCATCGTAAAAGGGTATGCTGATAAAGCCACCATTGCCTGTGTAGATCGGGACCAAGGCCTTGAGTACTCGACGTCGACGCTTCCTCCATCCAAGGTACTTTTTCAGTGGAATCTGCCTGAGTTTTGTAGCCAACCTGCCCTCCATTCCGGACGACCTGAACTTTGGATTTACCCTGGTCCAGCGTGAACCATAATCGCTATTTGCTGCTAAGCACTACATTTTGATTTAATCTTTACAAATTCATAACTCCGGTTTTACTTATTGGATCTTTGTCATTTTGGTCTTGTTTTACAAATAACAATATAATATAGTTTTCTAAACCTATGTGGTGTATTTTTGTGGTGTTTTTATTGTGTCACTGTGTGGGTGTGTTGCACAAATACTTTACACCTTGCCTCTTTAGAAAAGCCTGACTGCTCTGTACCAAGCCACCAGAGGGTGAGCATAGGTTATCTTTTGGTGTGTAGCTAGTTTACCCTGACTAGAGTGGTGGTTCCTGCTTGGACAGCGTGCACACCTTTGCCAAGCAGAAACCCCCTGTTGTAACATTGTGAGACACAGTAGACAATTATTTTGTGTATAAAGCATATTGAAGCATGAGTTGCAATCATTTTCATGTCAAACTCATGTTTTATGAAATAGTGAGGACCATTAAAGAAATTCAAAGAAAAAACAAAGACATTTGACTTTAATTAGTCTATTTTTATGTAATGTTGGCAACATGAAGTTTGTGGTGCTACTTCTGTGAGGCCTTTTTCATTACACTTTTTTGGGGAGATTACCATCTAACATTTCACATATCAAAAGTACTCTGAATTATCATACTTTAAATTATTTGTTCATCAGATGCATTGTATACAGAAAGTAATCACTTTGATTGTGTTTTTATACTTTCTCTAATGACTCAAAACGCATGTCAGACCTATTGGCTTTGCAAATGTTTGTTTTGACTTTGATTCTTAATGTCAATCGAGCTGGCCTTACACCTTAGAAATTACAAATCACTTGCTTTATTGCTTGTCTGAAGTACCTGTACCCTGATTACCAAGGGCCATATGTAGGTGGCATACAATTTACCGATTCTAAAATACCGAATTTTACCGATTCGGTATTTAAGAATCGGTAAATTGTATGTAGGTAATAATTCGGTAAATGTTACCGAATCGGAGAAATTCGGTAATTACCGAATCGGTATTTACCGATTCGGTAATGAGGCATACCTTCCCATTGATTCCTATGGGCCTGGAGGGAGCACATTCAAGGGTGGCAGGGTGTCACATTGACACCCTGTTGCACCCCTGATTCCTGCATGTGTGCACATGTGGCGGACATACATGCCCTAAGGGCATGTATGTCTGCCACATGGCACTCTTATTTCAGCAAAATATTGCTTTTTGCAATGTATTCGGTATTTATCACCAACCTATATTTGGTGGTAAATACCGAATTCCAATTCCTACACAACACTCATTAGAGTTTTTCCTACATCTCATTTCAGGATTCGGTATTTACCGAATCGGTAATATTACCGATTCGGTAATTTTACCGATTCGGTAAATTACCGAATCCTGAAATATGCCCCCTACATAGCAAATGCCTAAATACCGGTCGGTAACGGGATATTTACCGAAAATCGGCCGTTACCGACCGGTATTTGGCTTCCTACATATGGCCCCAAATGTTTATTACACAATCTTCTTAGTATGCGGCTAACTGAATTATATAGACAAAAACAGGGAAGCATGCAAATGGATGAAATGCCTGACCACAGATTTGCAAATGTATGTAAAGTAAATTGCATTAGTTTTCAACTCTACAGACATACTGGGACATTGAATATGCTCTATGTTGGTAATGGAAGGTGGCAAATAGCTAGATATTTAATATGCCTTTATTTTTGCTCATTTGTATTGCTTTTAGTCATGTATTCCCATTGAAGTAAACAAAAAAGTGATGGGTGCAATGGTTGCCTTAATCAGCCACTGGTAATGGCTTAGGCTGCATTCCAGTCCATCTTCTTTTATGTCCTTCTTGCCACCTCAGATTAAACCCAGCCATATGCAAATCAGCCTTGGCTCTGCTCTACTAGGAACAATCTGATTAAAGAGGCATGTGTTCCACTTCCAAGAGGATCTAGCTTGGAGGTTGGGGTTGAACTGTACCCACTGGAGCAGGGCCAGGACTGATTTGCATATGGCCAGGTCTAATCTGGTTCTAATCTGAAGTGGCAAGGTAGGCAAAAGAGCAATATTTAAAAGGCTACCCCGGTTAATTGCCAGTGATTAGATGTATACTCCCATCACCTTTTGTGTATTTGAATTCGCCATGTATTGGCACATTATGCAGCAGTATGACAAGTGGACACAGCTGACATTCTTTTTCGAATTGATGTCAACATAATGCCACAGTGATTTTCTCTTATCATGCAATTAGGCTTATTGGGAGATGTTTAACCAACACCTGCTGCAGATGCATGTCTCTTTGTTTACATGATTTCACACTTTATTTTCATCAGTAGTATGACTTAATGGCTGTAGATTCTTATTTGGCTTCTCCTTTACACATCCACTTTCATATTACTACTACTACTACTAATATTATTAGCAATAATAATAATAAAAATAAATACTTCATTTAAAAAACACTCTATACAGCACTTTTTGGGGGGCTGGCCTCTTCACAGCTTTAGCTTTCTCACTCACCTCACAAAATCAAAAAAATTAATAAATAAAAAATACATACATAGAGGTGCTTTGCTTTAGCCGTTTTCATCTATTGGCCTGTTCAGTTGTCATTCACATTTTCCTTTGCCCACAACCGCAGACAGCGTCAGCCATTGGGTGTATTGCTCGTTATATGTCAGCATTTTTCCTTACTTATGCACACCCATCTACAAATTGTGGGGCAGATTTATAAAAAACTGACGCATCTATAGAGATGCATCAGTTTCCCTGCACCAGCCTGCGATACCCTTGCGCCACCATGGATGCGCCGTATTTACAATACAGGGCACCATGGCGCAAGGATTGACAGATGCGTCAGAAATTCTGATGCATCTGTTGGCCCAAAAGTCACGCATTGCTGGAGTCGTGTCGCAAGTTCGACGCAAATCTAACAATGCATTTTAAGGCCTATTCTCACTACAGTGCGTCACTCCTTACGCCTGCTTCAAGCAGGCCCAAGGTTTTGACGCAGTGGCATCCTAGAAGTGACGCAGTGAAATCTTGTCAATTTCACTGCGTCACTTTTACGAGGCTTCCCTGCGTGGGAACGCCCACCCTGCATACATTATACCTGATGCAGGTATAATGTGATGCAGGGCTCTACAACGTGACGCATCTCCCTAGATGTGTCACGTTGTAAATTGCCTGCATTTTTTACACCGCCGCTGTGTCACAAAAGTGACACAACGGCGGCGCAAAAGTGTTGCAAGGGGCGTGTAAATCTGTCCCTGTTTGATTTAGAATCAGCGCTGGTTGGCCACGCAGGTGCTCCAAACTCTGGAATGGCTAATTATGTACTTTTTTCTTTTAAAACACATGCGATCATCTTTAAACTGCAGTATTTGTAAAAAATGTTTTACTTCAATCGTTAAAATTTTATTGCATATGCTTGCAAAAGATAATAGTTATTGAAAAATTGAACATTGGTAAAACCTGACCTGCAGGCTTTGACAGTGGTGATTTCCTTTTGCATTTTACCTCAAATCTGTTTTGTACAGAATCAACAAAGAATAGACAACCTTTTTTTTAAAAAAAACAAATACATGATGAAGCTATTTTTCATTCCCTTTTCAATCAACGAGTTAGGCCAAATAAATCTGTATGATTCAGAATTGTTTTCGACCAAGAAGGCAAAGCAGTTGGCACTGGATAGTCAGGTATGATGGCTCTTAACCACATCAAAACACAGCAAATTCCCCGAATTAGGAGAGAAAGGTCTCTACTTGGCATAGAAAATGTAACGCGGAGTAGTAGGACGGATGCCAGACTTTTAAAAATGAAAATAATGACCAATACGCTTGATAGACGACAAAAGAATGTACTATTTGTTCAGTAGAAAAGGGAGCACTTCTATTACGAAAACCAGGAAAAATAGGTTTACGGCATTTCCATTTATTCTTTTTTCTCCATGGGAAAATATTTTTCGTCAAAGAAAAAAAACATTTCCCTGCATTCCCACAAATGTGGAGACATACTGTTCCTCCCTTTGAAAGTAAGTAATTTACTCCTACCATTGTCAGGAGTAAATGTTCTGCTCAGAAGTCTTTGTGAATACCCACCCTCTCTCGAGTTCGTGGGCGTCTCCAAAGCTTCCATTCCACGTCCCCCCTCTGACTCTCCTCTGATAATTTTAACGCCATGCTTGATAATATGCCCCTATGTTTATTGTGGAGTAGGCAGTGGTCCAGGGGATCAATATCTACTCTTAAACTTTTAAAATGTTTCAGATCTGTTTTAAATGCAGCCCCATTTCCTTTAATAAAAACAGACTGCATTTAAAAATAAAAATATTTAAAATGCGATCACAGGCTTGGCAGTCTTCTGATCCGAGTAGGCCACCATCCCTGTAATGGCTAGCAATCGAAGTAAGTCACAATTTGCGACCTCCATAATGAATACTGAAGAGGTAGGTCAGATTGTGACCCACTGCCATTTGGAATTTTGTGAGCCAATTTAATTGTTCACAAAACGTCATACATTTGGCCCCTAGTCGCAGACCATTTTGGTATGACTTTTTTTTACCGCAAACCCTTCATGTCAAGATGTTTATTTTTAAGGGACACGAGTAGAAGGATAGGTTACTTTATAGGCAGATTTACCACGGCAAAATTCACCCATTGTCAATATTTTGTACTTAGAAATAGAGCTACTTGTGCTTGAAATTTAGACTTCACATGCAAATTGCGTTATGACTCGGGCTCTGTGCACACAGTATGTCGGAGAACCCCTCTCTAGTAGTCAATCCATACTTTAACTTCCTTAGCAGCACTGTACTGAGATAAACAGAAGTATTTAAACTTTTGTTGCAAGCACAAATTTCCTCGACAGTCCTCACACAACTCTTTCAGACCATCTTTGCCTATATTTTCATTTTTAGGGCTGTCCTTTTTTAAGGGGAGTACATGACGTCTAAGAACGTCTTAAAATATTCAATCACTCACTTTCGGAAAAGTTCAGAATGCTTTCAACATTCTAGCAACGAGTTGCTCTGACCTTATTGGCAGAAAAATAAATATGTTGGGTGGTCTGTTTAAGGCACCTGTCCAGATCCAATCATATTAAATTTTCATAACATCAACACTCGAAAATACTCTAGCTGCTACATCAACAAAACTGCATGGGAATATGGCCAGGGCAGATGGCAGCTAGCACATCACAGAAACATGCACACTCGAGAGCCAAATTCCACAGATGAACAGCTAAAGTACGAATAATTAGCAAATTAAATACTCTCTGGATTTCCAAATGTCAAATGTATTACCCATGGGGCGGAGAGGAATAATTGCTGCCATGCCATGCTTTCATTAGCAGTTAACATTACTTTGCATATTAATTCAATCTGAACAATCTTTAATTCACTATGAACAATCTTTATTTTGCTGTGTCTTTGGACAAGGGCTACTTTTTCCCACACAGGAGGCTGAAACAGAAATACCAGAGGACTCCTTCAGTATATATGTATATATTTCTTTCCAGATTATCTACTGTATGTGATGCAGATTTTCTGCTGGGTTTACAGCATACACTTTTCATCCACTGCATGATAAGATTTGTAATCTTTCATGTTGTACCCAACAAAAAAGTATCTTGAAAAGGGAAAGAAATAATGCAATTCATAATAGCAAATCTTAGGCCCAACAATGTAGTTTTCTCCATAAGTGCAAGGGTGAGTAAAAAACATAGCAAGGCAACATCTGTGAGTTAGGTTAGAATTTACATTTCATAGGAAGGTGACTTCTTTTGCAACAAACTTTCCACAAAAGTTAGGGAGATTATACATAGTCTCTAAGGCTATCTGTTTCACTTTTGGTTCATTTTCGCGAAATATATATATATATATATATAGATTCACTTAAAAAACCATAGGTTTCACACATGTTATAGTTAGCTGGGCATTTCCTTCGAAAAAAACCAATGAAATTCCCCCGTTATAGTTACTGCAGGCAACTATAACTCACGCGACCGCAATCCGCTGCTGATGACGTCAGATATTACATCACTGTATTTAGACACTTATTTACCCATGTCTTCTTCCATTCATTTTTAGCTATACATATATTACAATTTTTTTTTTTCAGAAAGACACATATGTCATCAGTGATGTAATATCTGACGTCATCAGCAGCGGATTGCGGTCGCGTGAGTTATAGTTGCCTGCAGTAACTATAACGGGGGAATTTCATTGGTTTTTTTCGAAGGAAATGCCCAGCTAACTATAACATGTGTGAAACCTATGGTTTTTTAAGTGAATTTGCAAGGTTTTTTAAATGCTAATTCCTAACTATAACGTGTGTGAAACCTATGGTTTTTTCAGTGAATTTGTACGTTTTTTTAAATGCTAAGTTATGTATTTATTAATATATTTTTTTAAACAAAACTTTTTCACGGCGTGCGCACGGTGCGCTTTGCGCACCGTGCGCCCGCGGTGGGCACGCGGTGCGCTTAGCACACCGCGTGCCCACTTTACGCAGTTCAGGCCGTGCGCGCACGGTGGGCACGCGGTGCACTTTACGCAGTTCGTGCGCACCGCGCGCCCACTTTACGCAGTTCTTGCCGTGCTTTTTTTTTTCACAAAATCGCGGAGTGCGCGCACGCTGCGCGAACTTCGCAGATTTTTTCTGTTTGGATGGTGCGCGCTGGGTGCGCGCACTCGGCGATTTTTCGAAAAAAAATATTTATTTTTTTTGCCCTTGGGGGTCCTTCTGGGACCCCCTGACCACGGCTAGGGGGTCGGGAAGTGTCCACGCTGCCCCCTTTTCATGTTCTCCACATTAGTTTTTCACCCCCTCAGAGTGCGAGAGACAAAATGGCGGCCGACACTTCCTGGTTTCGACCGATTCGAATGTTTACTAAGATCTACCAACCAATCAGAATTGCGCTCGCGCACAGCAAGGTGCGCGCACCCAGCGTGCACGCTGCGCGCGTATAGATATATATATATTGATTTAAATGCTATTTTCTCAGAAAATACTGAACAGATTTACACCAAACCTGCAAAAGGCACTTCATGGACCTTATGGCTACCTCTCTGCCAAATTTCACGCAATTCTGTTCAGCCGTTCGGGCTGTAGCTGCGACTAAAGTCCCTATGGAAAAATCCATGGGGAAAACGCGTTTTGGAACCCCCCCTTTTCTCGGCCCCCGCTTGACGAATCACCCCGAGACTTTCAGGGTCGGAGCGGAGCACCCCATTAGTTTTGAAATTTCGCGAAGATTCGTCAATCGGCGCCAAAGTTATTCAAAATAGAATTTTGAGATTTCCTATGGAAACACGGTCCTAACTATAACTATCTACTGGCGACCGCCAGTAGATAATAATATATATATATATATATATAGTTCCACAAGTTGCCCCTAGAGCAAGGATGCACTCGAACAGCAGCTTGCTTGTGAAAGCCTTTATTTCAACAAAAACTGCAACCTGCATTCCAATAAAGTTTCAGCCTGATGCATTTCAGAGCTCCTTGCTCCTTTCTCAAAGGCTCAACACTGAGTTTCACAAGCTGACACACCTTTGAAGGCTGAAACTTTATTGGAATGCAGGTTGCAGTTTTTGTTGAAATAAAGGCTTTCACAAGCAAGCTGCTGTTCGAGTGCCTCCTTGCTCTAGGGGCAACTTGTGGAACTATATATATATATATATATATATATTCACTTAAAAAACCATAGGTTTCACACATGTTATAGTCAGCTGGACATTTCACTCGTACAAAACCAATGAAATTCCCCCGTTATAGTTAGTTCAGCTAACTATAACTCGCGCGCCCGCAATCCACTGCTGATGACGTCACATATTACATCACTCATGACATGGTCAGTGACATCACTCATGACATCACTGATGACATCTCAAATGACATCACTGATGATGTCATCAATTGACTATGTGTTTCTGAATAGTTTTAATATGTTTAATATATATAGGGAAAGCTCTGTTGAACAATAAGTGGTTGTAAAAGTGAGTGAATGGATAAATTACTAGGTGCTTAATTGACTCTATAAGTGAGTCATTAAATGTATCTTACTGCATACTAGTTACTAAACTGTGTGAATCTCTGTATGTGTCTGTGTGTTGGTGTGTAAGTGGTTGCATGGTTTAGTGAATAGCTATATGAGTGTCTATATGGGTTATTGATTGGTTGTTTGAGTATCTGTATGGGTGTCTGAGTGTTTGTGTGGGTAGGGTGTGTGTGATTCTGGGCCTAGATGTGTGAGAGGGTGATTCTGTAGGTTCATTGTTTTAAGAGTGGATCGGTGATGGACTGTATGGTTGAGTGAGTGTATGTATGGGTGTGTTAGTGATTGAATGTATATTTCAGTGGTACATTTGTGACTAACTACATATGTGAAAGGCAGTATATATGTGTGTAAGAGTATATAAGTGGGTAGATGCGAGAGTGTGTGATTGTGAGAGTGACTGTATGGATGAGTGTGTGCTTGTATCTATGATTCTATCAGAGCGTAAGAATGTGGTACTATTTTTATGAGTAAGTTAACTTGAGTGTGTATAACCGCATAGGTAAGTAAATGGGAGTGTGATTATTTGCATGACTGACTAGGTGTGAAAGTACCTCTATGGATGATTGATGGTGTGTGACTGACTAAATAGATGTATAGAAGCATGTGCTAGTCTTGTATGGAGTGACTGTAAGTATGAGTGACTGTACAGGTGAATGAGTGGAGGTGTATGTAGACCTTAGAGTTAATAAGTAGAGATTGGAATGGTTTTGACAATGTAACTCCAAATTTTGAGTTGGTGTATCAAAGGTTATATTAGGGTGTGAGAAGATGTGGTAATTTTTCTTATGGATGACGTCATCAGTGATGTTATTTGAGATGTCATCAGTGATGTCATGAGTGATGTCACTGACCATGTCATGAGTGATATAATATGTGACGTCATCAGCAGTGGATTGCGGGCGCGAGAGTTATAGTTAGCTGAACTAACTATAACGGGGGAATTTCATTGGTTTTGTACGAGTGAAATGTCCAGCTAACTATAACATGTGTGAAACCTATGGTTTTTTAAGTGAATTTGCAAGGTTTTTTAAATGCTAATTCCTGACTATAACGTCTGTGAAACCTATGGTTTTTTCAGTGAATTTGCAAGGTTTTTTAAATGCTAATTTTTGTATTTTTTAATTATATTTTTTAAATATTTCTTTTAAAAAAAATTACCTATGTATTCATTTATATATTATCTGTATCCTTTAATTTGGTTTGGCTCATTTTTTTTTTAAACTTTCAATTATGATAAAGTTGAACAGCATAGTTAATATTTTCTATTAAGTTATGTCCACTTTTAATTTTTTTTTTAATATAAATTCTTAGGGTGCGCGCTCAGAGCGCGCACCTAGTACGTTTGCGTAAGTTTTTTATGAATTCCGTCGTACGTTATTTATGTACGCATACATACGTTTTAGAGCGCGCTCGGAGCGCGCACCCAGTACGCATGCGTACGTACGCATGCGTGCGTGCGTCGTACGTGCTCCACGCGGTACACTTCCGTATACGCGTAGAGTACGCGCGCTGACGTTCGCGTATATGCATGTGCTACGTATGCGCATTACATACGCGCATACCACGTATGCGCATGCGCTCGTACACGTTCGCGCATGAGTAATTGCCCGGTGCGCGCTCCGAGCTTGCTCCGTGCGCGCACCTCGGGTTATGTGCATAACAAAACAACACTTCTAATTGGTTTTCATTACTTTCAGTTTCTGATTGTTTCAACACCACACCCAATCCCCTCATGGCAAGTCATGTGATCAAGAATAATCACTTTTGATTGGTTTGAAGTACTTTCAGTTCCAGATTCTTCCAACACCACTCCCACTTTCCTCATTATTAGTTCTGATTCCCTTGGAGAAGGAGTATTTTTTTGATAAAGTTTTTTTTCGGGTGCACGCTGAGTGCGCGCACTCGGCGATATTTTTTTTAAAAATATAAATCTTTTTTTTGCCCTACAAGGTCCTACTGTGACCCCCTGACAATGCCTAGTGGGTCAATATCTCCCCACTCTGCCCCCTTTACACGTTCTCCCCATTTGTTTTTCACCCCCTCAAAATGCGAGAGACAAAATGGCGGCCGCCGCTTCCTGATTTCCACCGATTCGAATATTTACTTACATCTAACAACCAATCAGAATTACGCTCGCGCACGGCCGAGTGCGCGCACCCAGCGCGTACGCTACACGCGTACAGATATATATATTGATTTAAATGCTATTTTCTCAGGAAATACTGAACAGATTTACACCAAACCTGCAAAAGGCACTTCATGGACCTTATAGCTACCTCTCTGCCAAATTTCACATAATTCTGTTCAGCCGTTCGGGCTGTAGCTGCGACTAAAGTCCCTATGGAAAAATCCATGGGGAAAACGTGTTTTGGGACCCCCCCTTTTTCTCAGCCCCCGCTTGACGAATCACCCCGAGACTTTCAGGGTAGGAGCTGAACAGAGCGCCCCATTAGTTTTGAAAATTTCGCGAGGATTCGCCAATCGGCGCCAAAGTTATTCAAAATAGAATTTTGAGATTTCCTATGGAAACTCGGTCCTAACTATAACTATCTACTGGCGACCGCCAGTAGATAATATATATGTATATATATATATATATATATATATATATATATATATATATATATATATATATATATATATATATATATATATTACCTACTGGCGGTCGCCAGTAGGTAGTTATAGTTAGGACCCCTTTTCCATAGGAAAACCTCAACATTCTATTTTGAATAACTTTGGCGCCGGTCAATGAATCCTCGCGAATTTCTCAAAATAGGTGGGGTGCTACGCTCCGCTCCTACCCTGAAAGTCTCGGGGGGATTCGTCAAGCGGGGGCTGAGATAAAAGGGGGGTCCCAAAACGCGTTTTTCCCATGCATTTTTCCATAGGACCTTTAGAACGAGCTACAGCCCGAACGGCTGAACAGAATTACTAGAAATTTGGCAGAGAGGTAGTCCCTAGGTCAAGGAAGTGCCTTTTGTAGGTTTGGTGTAAATCTGTTCAGTAGATTCTGAGAAAATAGCCTTTAAATCAATATATATATCTGAGCCCGCTTACGGTACGCTTACGGTACGCTTACCGTAAGCGTACGGTGGCGTGCGCGAGCGCGATTCTGATTGGCTCTTAGATCTTAGTAAACATTCGAATCGGCCGAAACCAGGAAGCGGCGGCCGCCATTTTGTCTCTCGCACTGAGTGTTGTTTATCAAACAAGATGGCCAAAAACATGTTACGGGGCTGTTTTGACAACTCCCTCCCACATAGTCATGTTGAGGGAGTCCCCAAACATCCCCCAAGAGCAAAAACGGTTTTATTTTTTTTCCGGCAATTTCGCCGAGTACGCTTACCGTACGCTTACCGTAAGCGTACGGTAAAAAAATAAAAATAAAAAAAACACTATCCACACTTACCCCACCCCCTGTGCTTTTGGTGGCCGTAGGCCACCAAATGTACAGGGCTTATTAATAGGTAAAAAAAACTAAATTTTGGCAACATGAAATTATAAAATCGAAATAAAAAAACACTATCCACATTGACCCCACCCCCTGTGCTTTTGGTGGCCGAAGGCCACCAAATGTACAGGGCTTATTAAAGTTGATAAAAACCGTGCACGGAACGAACTGCGTTAAGTGGGCGCGCACGCCTCGAATGGCGTAAAGTAACTTAGCATTTAAAAAACCGTACAAATTCACTGAAAAAACCATAGGTTTCACACACGTTATAGTTAGGAATTAGCATTTAAAAAACCTTGCAAATTCACTGAAAAAACCATAGGTTTCACACATGTTATAGTTAGCGGAAATTTTACTGATAAAAAAACAGTGAAATTGCCCCGTTATAGTTAGTGCTGGCAACTATAACTCACGCGACCGCAATCTTCTGCTGATGACATATGTGTCTTTATGAAAAAAAAATATTTGTAATATATGTATAGCTAAAAATGTATGGAAGAAGACATGGGCAAATAAGTGTCTAAATACAGTATTAGCATCAGCAGAGGATTGCGGTCGCGTGAGTTATAGTTGCCAGCACTAACTATAACGGGGCAATTTCACTGGTTTTTTATCAGTAAAATTTCCGCTAACTATAACATGTGTGAAACCTATGGTTTTTTCAGTGAATATATATATATATATATATATATATATATATATATACATTTTTTCTTTTTTACAAAAAATTGATTTGCTGTCCAGTGTGGATGCGAACATTAAGTATATTCAAACTGCTAGGGTGCGAGCACAGCGGTCAATATTAGACAGTCAATATAAGAGATTTCAGTTAGTTTCTGATTGGTAAATGATGGTCTTGACAAATTCGTAAGGACCTTTAATATGTTCCTCAACATCAACCTGATGCTCACAAACACGCACACTGAAAAAAGCACTTGATATGGGATGCAACACCTATGCGACCTCAGAAATGCGTATTTCATAAGCAGCCTTTCAGTACCACAGCACTCTTGCGTGTGGCAACAGGAGTCAAGGCATGAAAGAGTGCCCTTCTGCTATGCTGCCCTTTGCGCCCATTGCCTTCCGGCACAGTCCACTAATGCTACCACCCCACATGTTGTCTACATAGACTTGCCCTATACACTGTCCAGTGCCAGGCTGGCCCACTCACCTTACACAGCCCTAATATTGACTGGCTATCCCCTACTGCCACTATGTCCTTCCAGTGGAGTAACAGCACTTGAGGGGGGCCCCTGCAAAGTACATGGAGGGGCCCCCTCTTTGGAGTTAGGAGCTCTCAGGACAGGGTACTGTCCTGAGGGCCCCTCCCCACACTACGGGGGCCTATGTTACGCCACTGTGTCCTCCGTATCAGGGTTCCATTCAAGAACGTCCAGGTGATATGTAGAACTGCCGGCCTCCACCCGCAAGGCCCATGTGTGGCTGCTCCACCCATCAACGAGGAGTTTGGCAGGCTCCCCCTGCTCCTTGGTGCCTGAACTATCCGTGCTGCTCCAAAAATCAGCCCCAGTACTGTCTGCACTGTTGCAGAGCAGACCATGTCACAGGGGAGAAGAGAGGACAGTGTTGACAGTGTGGTTAAGTCCAGGGGCGGAGCCTGACTCCCCCAGCACTCCATTACCTGCAAACACCTTACTGCAGCAGGAGGTGCAGGAGAGAGAATACTTGGACGTGGGGGCCACTGATGTGAACTATGAAAGATGTCATCTGTCAGGTCATTTGTGATGACGTCTGAAAGGAAAAGTGCTTTATCATCAGCAGTGCTGGTTGTACTTTTAAGGTTATGTACATTTTGAATCCTAATGTATTTTTAAAACACTTTTTATTATGATTCAATAGAAATAGTTTTAGTGCTGCAGTACACGCTGCATAATTTGGGGTGGGTGTAATGAGTCATTTCTGTAGAAGAATTACAGCAAAATGGCTCAGGATTACGCTGAATTTCGCAAGGACTGTACCCCAGCATTTAACGCTTTGCTTAGTACAAAATGCACTCTTGCATCCAAAATGGTTCTGAGGATGCATTTTGTGTTAATAAAATAATGCTGAATGCAACACAACACAGACAGCAGCAGCAACTCATGCTTGCTAAATTACTTTGTTGCTGTGCTCCTATGGGGGGATTTTTATGCCAAATCACTCATAATGGCGCAAACAGGCATCAAAAGGGTAATACAAAATTACCAAACTTCTGCGAACACTCCAGCATAATTAAACTTTCTCCCAGGCCTATGCATAACACGTCCTCAAGTAGATTAACCTAAAAGACATGGGTAAAGATATTGGTAATGAAACACTGGGGCACCTGCAGCAGGATCGCATGAGCAATCAACAGGTGTCAGCTGTTTCCATTCTACAAGGAGCCTCTGGATTATCCTTGCCACCTCTAGCAGGGAATAGTGGTTGCATCTCACTAATCATATGATAAACCCTCTAGGTGAGACCCCAGTGTTTGCCCAAGGTGCCCCATATTTATTGTATTTTTCAAGAGACTGCCTCATTCCTCATTGATGTATATTTCCGCAGCCAAACACCAATGTTCCCTTCCCAACTAAACCCAAAGTCATGGCCTTCCCTGCTTCTGGCAGCCTAACAAAATCCCTGCACAAACCCATCATTAGACCAAGGTCACAAAACAGCGTGGTGTATTTCGGCTGTGCCTGCACATTCCAAATACCTAACGACATTAGTTTAGCTTCCTCTCCAATGGTAACCAAAGTAACTTGGACCATACAGTTCCTGTCCATTCCCTAATCTTCTCAACATAGGACATAACTGAATGATGTGATAAAAAAATCACCTACTTGGCCACATCCTCGCTTGGATATTGCAGGCCTCCTTCCACTCAGTGTTGTCCATGTCCTACCAATGTGTTTTCATTTTTCTTCATCCCTGGTTAACCTATTAGATGGACTATGAACCAATTGTCTATATACCAAGGGAAATGACCTTGTAGCTAAACATCAGTGGGTCCCCAGTTCTCCATTGGGGAGCAATCTTCGGTGGTGGTATTGCGGGACATGTGGGTAGGGAAGACGAGCCCGAAGTGCAGTTATCGAAAGTCGTCAGCTTCAGCCAGCTCATAGTTAGTTTGCAGTTGTACAAAGGCATCTAATACATTTGTACCTCACACATCACTCTGAGTGGATATGCCTATCATATTCCATGCCCCATAATTTTAACATCTTTAAATCTGTCAATTTACAAGCAGGTGTTTAAAGAATTCATTGGGGAAGTCATTCTGCTTAGAGTCCTCCCCATATGTATTAAATTGCATGCACAACCTACTCCTGAGACAATTAAGTCTCCATTATAGCTCCATCTTCACCCAGCCATGTGACCTAAATCCCTTAATTGCATGCCATCTCTAGGTTCATGACCGCTTCTAATCCCATCTAAAGTGGCGACCTGTAGCCTCAGGCGTAGGTAAACCAACACAAAGGTAACCTATTCTCCATCCCAGAGCCTCGCTGCTGCAAAGCAGACATGGGGGTCCTGCTAGTTTAAATAGTATAGAGGTCTTAAACAGTATAGCAACCCCAATGTAAAAGCGGCGTTCATTGTTGATATACACCCTCCCCTCTACTCCTCTCCCAAGTCTGTGACATTTAGTACCACAGAGAATCACCTCCTGGAGCTAATGAACATCGACCCCTGCCTCTGTAGCAGGTGCATTACCACTCCTCTTTTTTATTTTGTTTCATAGACCACTGACATGCCAAGCCATCCCACCTGTGTACCTGTCATGTCTGTTGAGCTCTGCCACTTCTCTACCGGTACACTCCAGTACATTCCATCCCAGACGAGGTTCTGTGTCACCCCCTAAGTGACTGACCACTGAAAATAGGACACCGCAAACAGAACTCCCATTCCCCTACCCCCCGCAACATCTCTTTCATAGGCACAAAACAGCCCACAACCCCAATTTCATGTGTGTGTTTGTGTGGCTGCATGTGTGTATTTGTGGCTTGGTTGTGTGTTTGTGTTTATCAATAATGTACTTGGATGGGCTCAAGAACTCCCATTTGTATAAACCGGGTCCCGCAAAGATCTTTGCGGGACCGGGTCAGACGGAGTGAAATACGGCGGGATCGTCGTCAAGAGGGGCATATCACAGCCCATGTTTACTCATTTGCTGAATTGTGCAAGGGCATACTTTGGCCCTCATTTACTGAAAATCATTAACATAGTGCTCTTCAAATAAACTTTGTTGTTCGAATATAGACATTTCCTTTCTACTTAAGTTTTGACAACCACCACACAACAGTGGCTAGTGTATATGTATTGACTATTGGAGTCTGGATATACTCTTTCCCGAACCCTCCCGGGACCAACTGTGCTTCACATGGATCATTCTAACGACTTTCTCGATCCCAGGACCTTTTATTATAAGGGTCCCTTGAATTTTCTTGAAAAACTTGCATTGGCGTCATTATTTATGAGAACGGCAATCCTTAAGGACTCAAGCCTTGAAGAAATTACAGTAGTAACAAAACACGTGTCGGCTGCCATCATCCTCTGTCACCAAGGAGGCCTCAAGAACAGGACCGCCATCTGTCCAATGTTTTATATTTATTCATGCTGGATTGATTTATATAAATTAGTGAGGCAGGATTTCACATTGTTAAGTGGTGCATTTACAATTGGAAATTAAAAATAACTTTTTGGAAGTAATTATCAAGACTGATATTTCCTGTGAGTGGCTATATTGAAACTTAGATAGAGTGATATGTTTACTGTCTAAGAATAGAGAAAAGGATATTAAGAGTGCCGAGGTACAGTGTTTTTCTGTAATATGACACGGGAGTTCGGATGAATTACCAAGTAGTGACATCTTTGGTACTGGGATGTTTTTGTAACCTTGAGAGGCACCAATACTGTGAATTTCTTACTTTTTGATACTGATACAGGTGTTCAATAGGATTGATGTGCTACTGTTATTGCCACCACTACCCCGTTGCTTGTTTGGGAAAAACCTGGTCTTACTCCGACAAAATGAGGAGAAATGCTTTTATTTCTTCTCAGTTTTGCTGCACGCAGCACACATGGAAACAGCAAAACGCCATTGATTGTTTATGTGCAGGAAGGTGTCCCTTCCTGCACATAAATAATCATTAAAAAATGATGAGTTTCAACTTCTATGGGTGCTGCACAAAGCAGCACACATAGAAGTTGCAAAACGCCTTTTCAGATTGTTTATGTTCAGGAAGGGACACCGTCCTGGACATATGCAATCCTTCCCCTCAATGCAGGCACCCTTGCAGTATGGTCTAAGGGGGCCTGCTTTGGCGCTAGGCTGCTAAATTCAGCGCCAGTGCAGAGAGAAATGCAGGACTGCACTGTATTCTTGTAAATATGGTCCAACACTGCATTTCAGAAGTGGAAGAGCGCTGTGTTAAGACAACAAGGCTAATACCGCGCTCCGTCACTTCTTTTGTAAATATGCCCCTTGGTTTCCAGAACTGGCCGGTCTCCAGAGGTACTGAGACACCCTCTCTCTCTTCTTAGCCTTCCACATAACCCCTAGTTTCCCCCAGGGAAATAATTGAGCTGTTTGCTTTAAGGGCTATACATTAGAGCAGCTTGGAGTTGGGAACAAGTTGCCAAACCTCATAGAAAGGATCCAATCCATAACAGTTTTGGTCGAGTCCCCTGAAGGTTTTCAGAGGGAATTATGGACTGCTGGGTCTGAAAGAGTTTTGCTGTTAGCTAAAGTATATCAATTACTGAGTAGACCTACACCTTTAATGGTCCAAGAAAAATCAATTTTCTTGCACCTCCTGAGAAATTCTCAGGATATCCTTAGGAATTTTCATCTTTTTTGGCACAAACACACATTTCTCGAACTGATACTTCTAACATAGTATTTTTGCTATCATATATTAAAAAGGATATATTAACTTCGGTTATCTCATTAACAGCAAAGGATTCATGCTTATAAAGTTAAGATGGGTCTCTAACCCTCTTTCGAACAATCTTTGAAAGAAGACATACCTAATATGAAGCCCACACAGGACTGCTTACCATCAAACAAGACTTAAGAGCATTGGTGTTCTATATTGCTAATTTTGAGTGATTCGTTTTTGAAGCAGCTGCCACTTTCTTATCAAGGTTTAAAGGAGGATATTCAATATACACTGTCAATGGTAGTTCCACCTCTAAATACCACCACTACATTAACTGAGCTAGTCTTACAAATTAAGCAGCAACAAACCAGGAGGAAGGAAGTGAAATGCTTTGAGTTTTGGAAATTAAGTCATGTTCCACGCACATGGGAATATTATATTCTATAACAGAAATTGCTTCAAAAGGATCGATGCATATTGGTAGTGGTCAGACCAAGAATGACCATGCCAGAAAATGAACGGAAGAGCAGGGGCGCAACTATATTGTTGAACAACTGGTCACTTTGTCTATAGGCGTCCTGAACTCCCAAAAAACCCTCACTCGCTCCTGAGCAATACGTAGGAAACAAATATGTTGCAATCATCACCTGCTGAAGGAGGACTGCATTTTTTTGTTTCTATGGTGTTGTCTTCTCCTCACAGACTGTAATTGCACTTCTAGATTCTGAAGCATCCAGCATCTTATAGGTACTCACTTGGCAAAGATCAACAAAATACCTTTTAGTACAGACTTGGAGGAGAATAAAGCAGAGTTAGAGAAAGAGCAGTTACTAACGACAAATCGATTATCTGAGACCCTCCAAGTACGGATTAGAAAAAGGTGGGATGCTAGTAAACTAGCACATTTTGAATATGGGGAGGGGGCAGGCAAACTCCTAGCCTGGAGTGTTAAAGCAGAACGAAATAAGAATAGAATTAAAGAAATCAGGGAAGATCAATCTGGAAACTTATTGAGTAGTGAACCTGGGATTAATGAGGCTTTTAAGGAGTTTTTTAGCGATCTTTACAAAGAGGGAAAAGATGAAATGGAATACAAAGAGATAGAGGGCTGGCTTACGGAATCTACTAGACCTATAGATGTTAACCAACAAAAGAGTCTAAATCAAGAAATCACTCAGGAGGAAGTTGTTAAGGCCATCCAAACTAGTAAAGGGGGTAAAGCGACTGGACCAGACTATACCAACGGAGCTACATTTTGGTGCCGATTCCGATCCTGGAAAAACCGGGTACGAACCGTCGGTCGGAGGGTTTTCTCCGTCCGACTCGTACCCGGTAAAAAAACCCTACAAACTTGCAAGTACGATTCGTACGGAAACACCATTTCCGTACGAGTCGGAAAAAACACCGACCGACTGTAAAAACACATACCAATGTGATCCGGGACAGCGCCGACGTGACGTCGGGACTCATGCAGGCTGCATTTCATGAACCAGGAAGTACGAATCGTACCAACACCAGTCCGGACGGCATTATTTTTACGGCACCCAAAAAGTGCCGGAAAAGTGAAGTACAGCGTGATGCGAGCGGAATTGGGGGCCCGGTACACGCCGAACCCCCACCCAGCCCCCGTAAGTATGCTCCGAACCCCCCCCAGCCCCCACGGATGTACGCGCCAAACCCCCCCAGCCCCCGCATGTACAAGTCGAACCCCCACCCGCGTATGTACACCCGCGTATGTATGAGTCGAACCCCCACCCGCGTATGTACACGGGTGGGGGTACGACTCGTACATACACCGGTGTGCATACACAGGTGGGGTTCGACTCGTACATACGCGGGTGAGGGTACGCACCGTACATAGGGGGGACTGGGGGGGGTGTTCGTCGCGTATACGGGCACATGTCTCCATGGTTGCTATTGCAGTTCGGTTCGTACGGTGTTTTTTCCTTACGGTTGTAACTTCGGACGCACCGGTCGAATCGTACTTGCGCGCTCGGACTTGGGTTATCACATTTGTACGTAAAATCGTCCGGGGACGTGTCGGACACGTTTTCCGACCCGAGAACGTGTGGGGGAATTTTCCCACTGCGATTCGTATGGACTTTTTCCCATACGAATCGTACTTGCCAGTTTGTACGGTACTTGTACGATTCGTACGGAAAAAAATCCGGATACGAGTTGTACGGGGAATTTTTTAACGGATCGGAATCGGCACCTAAATCTTAGTAGAAGTGGTGTCCCTTCTGTTGACATTGGTTATGAATGAGGTATTGGGTCAGGAAATACAACTACCAAAGTACTTATTTTGAAACCGGGGAAAAGATCGGACAATATGTGAGTCATACAGACCAATTTCTCTTTTAAACTCAGATTATAAAATCTTTACAAAAATGTTAGCCAATAGACTAGCAAATATTGCAAGCATTATAATCTATAAAGATCAGAGAGGTTTTGTGAAAGAAAGATATCTTCACGAACTCACGTATGAGCTTATAGGGGTCATCGATTTCGCTACAACATTCGACACCCCTTTAGTTATAATAACCCTAGATGCCTCAAAAGCATTTGATTAGGTGAGATGGTCTTACCTTTTTACCGTGTTAGAGAGATACAACTTGGGAGACAAATTTTGTAGAGCGATAAGGTTAATATATAAAGAACCGGTAGCAAGGGTCCTGGTAAATGGAAGATTATCTTCACCCTTTAAAATTTACAGGGGTACAAGACAGGGCTGTCCCCTCTCCCCCCTTTTGTTTAACTTTTATATGGAGCCTTTTGCTTTTAAAATTAGGCATTCAACTGACATTCCACCTTTTCAACAGGGAGAATGGGTTAGGAAAGTCGCGCTATATGCGGACGATCTTATGGTTTACTCATCTGATTTGGATATTGCTTTACCAACAATTCTAAGTATAGAAACAGAATTTGGAGAAGTGTCGGGGTACTCAGTGAATGAAAATAAGACAGAAGTGATGTTATGGAACCATGTAGGAAGTAACCCCTTAATAAAAAAGGAGATACGATATCTAGGCATCAGGATAGTTCAGGACATTAGTGTAATCGCAGAGAATAATTTAAGGAGGGTGTTTAACCCCTTCGCTGCTAGGCCTTTTCCCCCCCTGTGCTAAGCCTTTTTTTGGCTATTTGGGGTAGTGCACGCTTAGGCCCCTGTAACTTTTTGACCACATAAGGTATCCACGCCAAATTTGCGACCTTTTCTTCTAACATCATGGGGATTGTAAAGGTACCCAGGGTTTGTGGATTCCCCTGGAGGGGTCCCAGAAATTAGCCAAAATACAGCAAAATTTTGTTTTTTGGGGGAAAAATGGGAAAAACGGGTTGCAAATGAAAGTGTCTGGGTTTTTCTCTGCAAATGGTATCAAAAAAGGGTTTGTGGGGCTGAAATCACTACTATCCCAGCTTTTAGGGAATGACACACTTTTGTCAGAAAACCAACATTTTTTACACAGTTGTGGCATTTTTCTGGGACATAGCCTATTTTTGCTATTTTTGTGCTTTCATCCTCCTTCCAGTTAATGGTAGGAATGGGTGTGAAAGCAATAATGGATGCTGGAAAGCTATACATTTTAGAAAAGTAGATACAATTCTGAATTCAGCAAGGGGTCATTTGTGTAGATCCATCAAGGTTTCTTTATAGAAACTAACAGTTAAATATAGGAAAAATTGAAAATTAGTTGAAAAAAACAGCCTTTTGTGTCAACGTTTTCACCTGTAACTTCTTCTAATTATGACAGCTCTTTGAAAGCAATATACCGTTACATCCGCTGGACCTTCCTGGTTGTGGGGATATATAGGACTTGTAGGTTCACCAAGAACCCGACGAACCCAGAGTCAAAAACTGAGCAGCAATTTGCATTGGTTTTTTATTATGTTCTGGGTATATAGCAATGATTTTGGGAAAATGTATACATGGAAAAATCGGTATGGAAGACACCTATATATTTCTGAAATGGGAACAAATTATAGAGTTTAGAAACAGTACATATTTGCACATTTTCAAAATTGGGAATACTCATACTAGCATGAGAATTATCGGTCATTTTTCAAAATGACTTCTTTTTTACACAATGTCTTTCATTTGGAAGGCAGAAATGCATCAAAAATCAATAGGCAATTACAGTTGCTTTACAAATCTGAATTACCCTAAGTCTCCCGATAAAAATGGCACCTCACTTGGGTGGGTAGGCATAGTGCCCACGACAGAAAATGGCTCAAATCCCAACGTGAACACACCACATTTTCACAATGAAAATTTACCCTTTTTTTGCGAAGTGTCTAGCTATAGTTTTTGAATACTAGCTCTGCCGGCACCTAGGGAAACCTAGCAAGCCTATACATTTTTTAAAACTAGACAACCAGGGGAATCCAGGATGGGGAGACTTGACTGCCTCCCACCAGGTTTTGTTACCCAGAATCCCTTGCAAACCTAAAAAATTGTCCAAAAAACCACAATTTCCCCACATTTATGTGGTGGAAAGTTCTGGAATCTGTGTGAATCCACAAATTTCCACACACCCCGCATTCCCCAAAGTCTTATGAAAAAAATGGTACCTCACTTGTGTGGGTCGGCCTAGTGCCCGCGACAGGAAACGGCGCAAAACGCAACGTGGTCACACCTCAATTTCGCAGTGAAAAATGACCCTTTTTTGGCAAAGTGCCTAACTGTAGTTTTCGAACCCTAGCTCTGCCGGCACATTGGGAATCCTAGCAAACCTATACATTTTTGAAAACTAGACACCCAAGGGAATCCAGGATGGGGTGACTTGACTGCCTCCCACCAGGGTCTGTTACCCAGAATCCCTTGCAAACCTAAAATATTGTAAAAAAAAACACATTTTCTCCACATTTCTGTGGTGGAAAGTTCTGGATTCTGTGTGGATCCACAAATTTCCACCCATCCCGCGTTCCCCAAAGAAAAATGGTACCTCACTTGTGCGGGTCGGCCTAGTGCCCACGACAGGAAACGGCGCCTCACTACGTTTTGGGCCCTTGCGTGTCACGGGTACTTGGATCTCCCACACAAGTGAGGCACCATTTTTACCGGGAGACCTGGGGGAATGCTGGGTGGTGGGAAATTTGTGTGAGCCCGGTGATGCCACAACTTTCCCACACAAAAGTGTGTGAAAAAAGTGATTTTTTCAGATAAAATTAAGGTTTGCAGGGGATTCTTGGTAAGGAAACGTTGGGGGATCCATGCAAGCCATACATCCCTGGAAGCCCCCGGGTATCTAGTTTTCAGAAATGTGTGGGTTTGGTAGGTTTCCCTAGATGGCCGCCGAGCACGGGGCCGCCGAAAACGCAGGTGACCCCCCTTGCAAAACCACGTGGTTTTGAGATAGGCAATTTTGATGTTGCCTCAATAGGTTTTGGGCCCCTGACTGTCGCGGGTACTTGGGCCTCCCACACAAGTGAGGCACCATTTTTATCGGGAGACCCGGGGGAACGCTGGGTGGTAGGAAATTTGTGTCAGCCCGGTGATGCCATAACTCTCCCCCACAGAAATGTGTGAAAAAAGTGATTTCTTCTGCTAAAATTGAGGTTTGCAGGGGATTCTGGGTAAGGAAAATTTTGGGGATACACGCAAGTCATACCTCCCTGGAATCTCCCGGGTGTCTAGTTTTCAGAAATGTGCGGGTTTGGTAGGTTTCCCTAGATGGCCGCCGAGCACAGGGCCAAAAACCCAGGTGATCCCTCTTGCAAAACCAGGTTGTTTGGTGATAGGCAATTTTGATGTCGCCTCAATATGTTTTGGGCCTCTGCCTGTCATGGGTACTTGGGCCTCCCACACGAGTGAGGCCCAGTTTTTATCAGAAGGCTTTGGGGAACGTGGGGTGGGTGGAATTTTGTGGATCCACGCAGATTCCAGAACTTTCCACGACTGAAATGTGAGGAAAATGTGTTTTTTTTTTACAAATATTTAGGTTTGCAAGGGATTCTGGGTAACAGAACCTGGTAAGAGCCAGTCAAGTCACCCCATCCTGGATTCCCCTGGGTGTCTAGTTTTTAAAAATGTACAGATTTGCTAGGTTTCCTTATGTGCCGGCTGCGCTAGGGCCCAAAATCGACAAGTAGGCATATTGCTAAAAACAAATCCGTGCCTAGTCTGCTTTCTGCCGCCCTGGGGGGAATATCGGGGGGTGGGGTTGCCCTGATATGCCCCCATGGGGGGCAGAAACACTGTGGCTATATGTTTAGGGGGTGGGGGCATGGGCATGCACGTTTTGGGCAGCCCCACTCTAAGTCAAATTTGCCCCCCAAAAAACCCTGGTGTCTAGTCGGCTTTTTGCCCCCCAATACCCCCACTGTAATTAAAATTTGCCCAAAAAATCCCTTGCGTCTACTGGGCTTTTTGCCCCCCCGGGTGGCAGATTGGTGGCTAATGCCCCCATCTGCCCCCAGGGGGGAATGAAGGCTGTAATTTTTGCAGGGGAGGGGGTGGGGGCATGGGCATGCCCGTTTTAGTCAGCCCCCACCCTAATTCAAATTTGCCCCAAAAAAATCCCTTCCGACTAGAGGGCTTTTTGCACCCCCCCCGGGCGGGGCAGAAAGCCTACTAGACACCAGGGATTTTTTAGAGCAAATTTTAATTAGGGTGGGGGTTGCCAAAAACAGGCATGCCAATGCCCCCACCCTAATATAAATGTTCCACAAAAAATCCCAGGTGTCTAGTGGGGTTTTTGCCCCCCCGGGGGCAGATTGGTGGATACTGCGCCATCTGCTCCCCAGGGGGGACAGGAAGGCTACAATTTTTGCGGGGAGGTGGTGGGGACATGGACATGCCTGTTTTGGGAAGCCCCCACCCTAATACAAATTTTCCTAAAAAAATCCCCGACTAATGGGCTTTTTGCCCCCCAGGGGGAGCAGAAAGCCTACTAGATGCCAGGGATTTTTTTGGGCAAATTTTAATTAGGGTGGGGGTTGCCGAAAACAGGCATGCCAATGCCCCCACCCATATAAAAATTTGCCCAAAAAAATCCCAGGCGTCTAGTGGGCTTTTTGCCCCCCCGGGGGCCGATTGGGGGCTGCTGCCCCTTCTGCCGCCCAGGGGGGGCAGGAAGGCTGTCATTTTTGTGGGGGCGGGGGTGGGGGCATGGGCATGCCCATTTTGGGCTGCCCCATTCTAATTCAAATTTGCCGCAAAAAAACCCTGGCATCTAGAGGGCTTTATGCCCCCCACCGGCGGGGCAGATTGGGGGCTCAAGCCCCCATCTTCCCCCCGGGGGGGGGCTAAAAGTCCACTATACGGCTGGGATATTTTTGGGCAAATTTTAATTAGGGTAGGGGTTGCCAAAAACGGGCTTGCCAAAGCCCCCACCCTAATAAAAATTTGCCCAAAAAAATCCCTGGTGTCTAGTGGGCTTTCTACCCCCCCCGGGAGGGAAGATTGGGGGCTACTGCCCCCATCTACCCCCCTGGGGGGGCAGAAAGACTGATAGTGTGCCTTCGGGGGTGGGGGCATCGGCAGGCCCGTTTTGGGCAGCCCCCACCCCTAATGAATAATTTATCACAAAATCCCTGGTGTCTAGTGGGCTTTCTACCTCCCCAAGGGGGCTGACTGGGGAATACTGACCCCATCTACCCCCCAAGGGGGCAGAAAGACTGATTGTGTGCCTTCGGGGGGTGGGGGCATCGGCATGCCCGTTTTGGGCAGCACCCACCCTTTATGAATATATTAACATAAAATCCCTTGTGTCTAGTGGGCTTTCTACCCCCCCAGGTGGGGCAGATTGGGGGCTACTGCCCCATCTACCCCCCAGGGGGGGCAAAAAGACTAATTGTGCTCAAAATATTTATGGGGGAGCAAAGGCCCTTGCCCAAGGGGCCGCTCCCCCCTCCCTGGTGCCTAGTGGGTGGAACCCTGCTTTGGGATCGCCCTCCTGTGGTGATCCCCAAGCAGGGATCCACTGGGTAGGGGTACCATTGGAAAGGGGAGATTCTCCCCTTTCCAAAGATACCTCTCCCGTCTTTCTACATACTCAGGGGGCTGAGATAGCCCCCTGAGCACGTAGAAAGGGAAACTGAAATGAGCCTCTTGGCTCATTTCAGTTTCGGTTTCACTGAAATGACGTCAGCGCGACGTGCGCACTGATCGTCATTTCAGGGAAACCAGGTGGGGGGCCTCGGGAGCTGGGGAAGCTCTTCCCCAGCTCCCGAGGCTCTTTTAGCAAAAAGGAAATCCCTCTGGTGCCCGCACCAGAGGGATTTCCAATGCAATGTTTCATGACGGGCTGCACTCGTCATGAGCACACGAACACTGTGTGCCATGACGAGTCCAGCTCGTCATGAGCTCGCAAGGGGTTAAAGAAGTTGTTAAACTAATGAAGAGTTAGGTACATCTCCCATTAACCATCTTGGGTAGAGTTAGTTTGGTTAAGATGACTATCCTACCAAAAATTACTTTCATATTTGATTCCATACCTCTTCATTTCAATAAAATGACTATACAAAAAATTCAACAGGTGATAAATTCATTTATCTGGGCTAACAAAGGGGTTAGAATCTCATGGAAAAAACTACAGAGGAAGAGGGAGAAGGGAGGTCTAACCCTGCCAGAAATCCAATATTACGCAAGGGCTTTTCAATTAAAAAATTCCAGAATGCTTACAAGGATACCGGATGGATCCATGATACAGCAATGTTAAAGGAGTGCCAAATAGACTCAGACGGTTTTCTCTTCAAATTTGGGGACCCCAACTTTTTTAGGAAAGTCAAACTGAAGGTGCTACAGTCAATGGCAAGAATGTGGTACCAAATCAGACGCCTCATGAAACTGGATTATTATTCCTACTTTGCTCCAATCTGGGAGTCACCAGGAATCCCAGAGTGTCTCAAGGACAAGTTGGCAAAACCAATCAAAGTCGCAGACATTAAAGTTTGGGGAGACTTGACAAGAGAAGGTAAACTATTATCTTGGCACAACTTAAATGGGTTGATGGCGGCGACTCTCTCTAAGTTCAAATATTTACAACTAAAAAGCTGGGAGCAAAGTAAAAATTCGACACTGGGTACGGGCAATATTCTAAAAGATCAACTGGTAACTGAACCACCAGGAAATAAGGATGTAGCACTATGGTACTGGCACCTACAGGACATCATGGACGGAGAGTTCACTTTGGCCGAGGAACTGTGGGGGAATTGCTTGCCAAGAGAGAAGCTGCAGAATATTTGGCAAGTATCTATGCGTACACTTTACCACATAGTCAAACCTGCTTTTTTAAGAAAGAACCACCTTTTTTCAATCCATAGGGCGTACATATCACCCAAGAAGTTATCTAAGATGGGGAAAGGAAGCCGAACCAGCTGCGCTAAATGCGGGCTCGAAAAAGCTACGGATGTCCATATGTTCTATCAATGTCCTGCAATCAGCGATTTTTGGAAAAGAGTGGAAACGTTAATGTCAGGTATTTTGGGTCAGCATATAAAGGTAAACCTCCTCATGGTTATCTTTGGTTTTGTTGATGAACATACAGGCAGGGCTAGAGATATGTTGTTTTATGCAATGTTACTAACCAGGAGAGAGATATGTCGAAAATGGGTGAGCAGTCCACCACCACAGTATGAAGAATGGTTGGAGTCCCTCACATATATGTCTAGGATGGACCTATCTGGAAAAAAGTCAAAGAAGAAAGCCTTCTGGAACTTGTTACAGCTATGGTTGGAGAACACAGAAGGGTTGCTACTTGGGTGCCAATTCCGATCCTGGTAAAAAATTCCCCATCCGACTCGTATCCGTTTTTTTTTTCGTCCGAATCGTCAAAGTAGCGTACAAACTGCCAAGTACGATTCGAACGGAAAAAAGTCCATACGAATCGCATTGGGAAGATTTCCCCACACGTCCTCGGGTCGGGAAAAGTCACCGACACGTCCCCGGTCGAAAAACCCACCGTGCGGAAAAATAAAGTCGCGCAAGGACAATCCCTCCCGTGCTCCCCATTTCACAACCGTACGCAAAAAACACCATCCGAACCGAACTCCCATAGCAACCATGGAGACATGTGCCCGCATACGCGCCGAACACCCCACCACCCCCCGCCCGCGTATGTACGCCCCGAACCCCCACCCGTGTATGTACGCACTGAACCCCCACCCGTGTATGTACGCACCGAACCCCCACCCGTGTATGTACGCACCGAACCACCACCCGTGTATGTACGCACCCAACCCCCACCCCAGCAGTGTATGTATGCCCCGAACCCCCACCCGTGTATGTATGCCCCGAACCCCCACCCGTGTATGTACGCCCCGAACCCCCACCCATGTATGTACGCACCCAACCCCCACCCCAGCAGTGTATGTACGCCCCGAACCCCCACCCGTGTATGTACGCCCCGAACCCCCACCCGTGTATGTACGCACCGAACCCCCACCCGTGTATGTACGCACCGAACCACCACCCGTGTATGTACGCACCCAACCCCCACCCCAGCAGTGTATGTACGCCCCGAACCCCCACCCGTGTATGTACGCCCCGAACCCCCACCCGTGTATGTACGCACCGAACCACCACCCGTGTATGTACGGACCGTACCCACACCCGTGGAAGTACAGCCCATACCCCCACCCCAGCAGTGTAGGTACGCCCCGAACCCCCACCCGTGTATGTACGCACCGAACCCCCACCCGTGTATGTACGCACCCAACCCCCACCCCAGCAGTGTATGTACGCCCCGAACCCCCACCCGTGTATGTACACCCCGAACCCCCACCCGTGTATGTACGCACCCAACCCCCACCCCAGCAGTGTATGTACGCCCCGAACCCCCACCCGTGTATGTACGCCCCGAACCCCCACCCGTGTATGTATGCACCGAACCCCCACCCATGTATGTACGCACCGAACCACCACCCGTGTATGTACGGACCCAACCCCCACCCCAGCAGTGTATGTACGCCCCGAACCCCCACCCGTGTATGTACGCCCCGAACCCCCACCCGTGTATGTACGCACCGAACCACCACCCGTGTATGTACGGACCGTACCCACACCCGTGGAAGTACGGCCCGTACCCCCACCCCAGCAGTGTATGTACGCCCCGAACCCCCACCCGTGTATGTACGCCCCGAACCCCCACCCGTGTATGTACGCACCGAACCCCCACCCGTGTATGTACGCACCGAACCACCACCCGTGTATGTACGGACCCAACCCCCACCCCAGCAGTGTATGTACGCCCCGAACCCCCACCCGTGTATGTACGCCCCGAACCCCCACCCGTGTATGTACGCACCGAACCACCACCCGTGTATGTACGGACCGTACCCACACCCGTGGAAGTACGGCCCGTACCCCCACCCCAGCAGTGTATGTACGCCCCGAACCCCCACCCGTGTATGTACGCCCCGAACCCCCACCCGTGTATGTACGCACCGAACCACCACCCGTGTATGTACGCACCCAACCCCCACCCCAGCAGTGTATGTACGCCCCGAACCCCCACCTGTGTATGTACGCCCCGAACCCCCACCCGTGTATGTACGCACCGAACCACCACCCGTGTATGTACGGACCGTACCCACACCCGTGGAAGTACGGCCCGTACCCACACCCCACCAGGGAATGTACGGACCGTACCCCCACCAGTGCATGTACGGACCGTACTGACGCCAAAAACACACGTACTGAACACGGACAAACCACATTTACACAAGGAGAGTCAATTAGAGTTTCCTCACACCACCAAACATGCCCAACAACCCCACAAACATCACCTACACTGACCTGCAACTGCCAAACTGCCAAACAGAGTCCCAAAACACGACCACTCCTCATAACACACCCACACAAAATTCAAACACAGCCACACCCACAAATGGACCAATAAAAATGGACCACACACACAAACCATGAGCCTTTGCAACAGACCCACTGCTGCCAGAGCCCACAGACGACCCACACCACCATACTTGAACCTCACACTTGCATACCTTCACACAACCACCTACACAAACACCCCCTCATCACATTCACACACACACCTCCACTACCACACTCACACACCCACAACCATCCACACCCACACCCCCACAACCATCCACACCCACACCCCACGCCATGTCCACAACCAAGAATCCAAAGTTCACAAAGGAGGAGCTGGAGATCCTTGTCGACGAAATCCTCAGAGTCGAGCCACAGCTCTTTGGAACATTGGTCAGACAGACCAGCATATCCGAAAAATCGGCCATGTGGCAGAGGATTGTCGATTCTGTGAATGCTGTTGGGTCCACCAGAAGGACCAGGCACGAGTGCGAATCCAGGTGGTACGATCTGCGGAGGACGGTCAAGAGGAAGATGACTGACAATCACAACCAGGGGAACATCACTGGAGGAGGGCCGCCCCCCAGACCGGTACAATACCATCCCTGGGAGGAGAAGGTGATGTCCACGCTGGCGGTGGAGGGACTACACGGACTACCAGGACTCCCAGACCCTGTTGAGTACACAAACAACTCACCTCACATGGGGGGGATGCCATACACAATCAATCATGCACGCCACCCCCCCCCCCAAGCCACCACCGGACACAACCACACTCCACAAACGCACACATGCCACTAGCGCCTCCATGCCCCATGCACCAATCAGGGCCATGCCAAGTCACAGGCCACACAAAACACCAACACAACACAGGATGTGGCCGATGCTGGGAGTGTGGGCATCAAAACTAACATTGAGCAACTCACAAGCACACAACAATGCCCTCAGCCCATATGGCCCAGGGCACAGCCATACAAACTGTGTGTACCCACACAGTACTGTCTTGCCTGCAAATGGTGGCCGCCTTGCAGGATGACATGGGTCTGAAGGCACAATTTGCACATAACAGCAGACAATGAAGATGCATCGCTCTGATAGAGTCTCAGCACACACCGCCACAGCAGCAGCCTACACTCAGACACAAAGCCCAATGGGTGCCCGGAGAACAGGAACTAACTCACATGAACAAGCCAATGGCCATTCAAAGACCGGCTAACTGTGTGTGCCCAGGAAGCTGGCCTGAGGTGACAGAGGGTGACAAATAGAGGGAGGGAGAGGGGGAATGAGAAGGAAGGAGACAGAGGGGGACACAGGGAGACAGACAGACAGACAGAGGGAGTAGGGTGACAGAGGGAGACCGACAGAGGGAGGAGGGTGACAGAGGGAGGGAGGAAGGGAGACACAGGGAGACTAAATCACCCTTGGGTGGTGTGGCCATGTCCACTCGTCAGCCGGTGGACTGTGTGCATGCAGACAAGGTCTGGCAGTGCCTCAACCCCCCCCTACCGTAGATGAAGACCGGTCCATGTGTCAATCTGTGCACGAGTCCATCCGTGCTGCAGGCACAGACCTAACCACACACCCAGTATACCCACCCACTGTGTCGGTAAGAACCCTGTCACAAATGCTTCAGTCCCCCACCTGCATCATCAAATTGCCTTGGCAAAACACCATTTGGCCACGTACAGTGCAACACGTAAGGCGCATCTGCATGGCTCGCTACGCCTGCACACCACACTGCTGACTGTGTACCCAAATAGATGCATCAACTAAGATTGTGTCACACATGCGTAAAGCCCTGACAGCTGTGGCCAAGGGACATACCCATGCACAAGTGCACTGTGAGAGGAATGCAAGACACATCCAACTACCCAGAGGAAGAGTGCCAAATCAGAAATGCATGAAACATGGATGCCACATGTAACACTGTTAACATTGTCTCTCTCACACACAGGTCAACGTCGTCGATCACCCCCCAACACTGGGGGGGAAGTCTCACAGGACCAGGCTCTGCGGGATGAGGACCCCACCGCCAGCGACGACTCTCACCACTCCGTGGATGACCCAGACCAACCTGGCCCCTCTGGTGTCCAACCACCTGCAGCACCTGCGTCAGGTACAACTGTGCCAACCACCACCCCCATTGCTGCCACATCCCAGGAGACGTCCAGGAGCCCTGCCCACACACGACCACCCAGCCAGTCTGCCCAGGAGGGACACGGTCCTCCGGGCACCCAGGAGGAGGCAGGCGGCAACGCAGATGCCATCCCTCAGGGGTCCCGGAGACCCGATGCGCCCACATCGGCAGGCCAGGTGCACGTGGGCAGGGGTGGCGGGAGTGGAGGACGGCGGAGGCGCGAACCTGACCAGGGAGCTCAGGACCCGGTAGTGTCCCAGGTCAGCAACATCCTGGATACATACCGTCGTGACACCAGGGGCATGGACCAGATTGCGTCCACCCTCAATGACATCAAGGGGACCCTCGAGGAGATGAAGACCCTGCAGGCCCAGCAACATGCCTGTCAACTGCAACACCAAGGAAGGATGGAGGATAGACAGGCTGAGCTTGTGGCAGTGCAAACCCAAATGACCGGTGTACTCCATCGGATTGCCGACAACATGGGCAACCCTCCCTGTGGCACCAGGCGAAGGCCATTACCAGACACAGGGAGGGATCAGGAGGAGGAGGATTCATCCGACGGAGCGTCACAGACATCGTCACGGCCTGCTTCCGAGGGTCCCCGCAGGAAGGTGGGTCGTCCACGAAAAAGACTGTGAGAGTCAGCAGAACATCACCATCTCCCAGGTCACCTGGCCTGGCACCTGGCCCTCTGGCCCAATAGCAGCACATGACATTCTCTGCCACATGGACTTGCTGGTCACTGTCTGACCTATGTTGACGAAGACTGTGGCATGGACTCTGATAATTTGCTACGGCAAGGATACCAACTCCCCCAGTGAACTTTGGATTCTACACTCCCGCAGTACACCTCTTGTCATCCCCACAAACCCGTACCCCACCACAAATAAAATATTCACAATTACAAGATGATGCCGTGATTCTGCATTATTACAATACATGTGTGTGTCGTAAAGTCAAAGCATGCCTGATCTCAGAATTAACTCCAACCATCCAAACCGTGGGATCTCAGTCTTGCCCAGGACACACATGGGTCCCAATGTATCATCTGATACAGACATGGAGTACCATACTCACCTGTGCTGGGCCCAACCAGCTGAGTGCTTCCCGCACAACTGTGGCTACAGACACATTTAGGGGAGCAACAGTCATGCGCAGAGGTCAGGGATCATGTGGAGTGACCTGGCTTGCCGCTCCCAGGTATGTCTAGACATGTGTCCCTACCATGTCCTGCATGCTTGCGTCAGGCGGATGTTGAGAATGGTGGCTAGGCCAAGGTTGGATGCATGGAGATGCCAGAATGCAGTTTTGGATCACAGTGCCACATGGTTGTGTTGGGGTTGTGGGCTGCATCATGAGTGTGGGCGTGGATCGCGAAGGTCATCCTGCAGCTGGCTGTGAATCATTCCCCCCATCCCGTTTGGACGTTGATGTGGCCTGGTTGCCCGATGCAGTAGCAGAGCTGTGCAGATGCACTCCGGATATGGACAAGTATCATGGGAGTTGTAAGGCACATGTCCGTAGACTGCAGGGTAGGATTAGACACGGATGTTGTAGTTGCCCTGGGGGATGGTCTCTCTTGCCTTGAGGTGGATGGAACTGTGCATCTTGTGCATAATACAGATTCCAATCCCTGACAAACCGCTAGCATCTTGCTACTCTACACATAGACACATATGCACCACCTCTGAAAACTATGCCAGACATGCCGCATGCACAGTGGCAACAGGCCACCATTGACAGAGAAGAGGCACCTTGGAGACAGAGGGACAAATTTATTAGTCATGTGTGTTGGAATGACAATGATACTCTGTCAACACATACACAGGTCATGTGGATGGACATGTGGGAGCAACACTGGCACCCCCCATTGCAACACAGATGCTGGTATTCCATTGAACTGGCACACAAGTGACGGATAACAGCTAAACACCCCCTGCTGCCACGGAGAGGCTGCTATACACCATTGAGGCCCTGATGGGGCAATCACACACCATGTCAACCCGGTGCAACCTGTATGTTTCCGAGGCCAGTGTTACACACATTGATGGCCTCATCACAATCCCCAATCCCCTGACACATGACAGTCACCAAGTCTGACGATGGCTCCAGGTGAGGCCTGCCCCATGTCATGTTCCCCATGTAGGATCCACATGTATGCAAATTGACCACACATGAACCGGAGAAGTGCACACAGACTACAAACAATTTACACACCAAAAACGCCGTGAGGCATCCCTTACCCTAAGGAGATTTCAAAACTTGCCCGTGCATGTGACGCAGAATCAGCACATGTTGCTGTGTTCATGAGGAGTAGCAGGAGCACAACAATGCCACCAGCAGACAGCATGCCCATGGACCTGTGGAAGAGAGACAAACAAGGAGTCAGCCCAAAGGAGCACATCCGCAAGCATGTACTCAACACGTATCATCTTGTCAACATGACAGGTGACAATGATGACTCTCGGACAACATCCTTCCATTGCGCCATCACTCGAGTGACACTTCAATACACACCACTGACTCACTTGGCAGACATGCAGATGGACACACACATTGCAACACATGCCACACACGGCCCAATGCGTGCACACTCAGACACTGGAACTCACCACTAAGCAAAGAAGTCGCGTATGAGCCGACTCCGCATGTCCTCCACAGCCTCCTCCTCCTCCACATCACTTGCCCCGTCACCAAGCCCTTCATCCTCCACGGGTTGATGGTCCTGGTCATCTTGATCCAGTATGAGTGGAACAGCTTCCTCCACTGCCATGTTGTGCAGCATGCAGCAGACGATGATGATCTTGCACACCTTCACCGGGGCATATGGGAGTGCTCCGCCGGTCTTGTGGAGGCACCGGAATCGGCTCTTCAGAAGTCGAAACGTCCTCTCAATGACTCTCCTGGTCCGCCCATGGGCGTTGTTGTAGCGGTGCTCGGAAGCCGTGCTGGAGTTGCGGACAGGCGTCATCAGCCATGGCATGTTGGGATAGCCAGCGTCCCCTACAAGGAAACATCATGGACAGAAGTGTGTCAGCACAGGCAGTGAGATTGGAAGATGACGCCAAACACTGAACTGCCAGAGTCTACCCACCAACAATACATGCTCGCTCGTTCCGCAGCTGCTGCATCATTTCAGGCAGCCTGCTACGCCTCATGATGAAGGCATTGTGTGCTGATCCTGGAAAGCGAACACAGACATGTGAAATCACCATGTTGGACAGACACACCACAAGGGCATTAATGGAGTGATAATGTTTGCGATTCCTATACACCACCTCTTGTGCCTGTGGTGGTACCAACGCAACATGTGTCCCATCTATGGACCCAATGACATGGGGCATCCCTCCCAGGGCATAGAACTCACGCTTGACACCTGTCAACTGCTCACGAATTGGGAATTTAATGTACTCATCCAGGTGAACCAACATAGCCTCTAAGAAATCATGCAGAACACGGCTGAACATCGTCTGGGACATGCCCCCGACGTCAGCAATGGTATGTTGGAACGTACCCGTGGCAAGGAAATGTAGGGCTGCCATCACCTTCAACTTGGGTGTCAGTGCACTGGGATACCTGTGGCGCGGGAGGAGGTGTGCTTCCAGCCGGCCAGTCAACTCATCAATCAACCGTTGGCTGAATCTGTAGCGGCGTATACAGTCCCGTTCATGCAGGGCAGCCAGGTCTGGCATACGTCGAGGGAGAGGGGGAGCCCTGCAGTGAAATGGAAGGAACACCGATGAGTGAGCACTGTACGACGACATTGTCAATGTACTGAGCACATGTTAAACAGCCAATACACAAATGCCACATTCAGAGTCAGGTCTGTGCCACATTTCCTGGACACGTACGCCAGGCAGGTGACACTCCTACCAAGGGACAGCCACTAACGGAGTGGGGCAAGCTCACGATGACATGGCATGAGACTAGCTGTGGGCCAGTGTAAGTGAACATGCACACGCATCACAGGATTCACGGACATCCACACATGTGTAGAAGTAGGATGCGTATGGTACAGACAGGTTGGTGTATGCGATATGCACTGGTCACATGTTATAGGAAAAGGACAGGCCACACACATTGCCTTGGAGGAGTACATGTCGAGACAGAACATACATGCATTGAGAGCATGTGGATATGTACTTGTTTTGTAACTCCGTGTAGTTGCATACATACACACCTCATGGTAGATCACATATGTGGGCTGGTGTGCGGAACAGTGTGCCATGGCCATCTACACACACACACATGTTGGTAGCAGCAACTGCTGATGCATTGGACCACACACCTACAGCAAAATCATAGAAACACATGCCACACACATGACATGGTTGCAGCGTGCAACGCAGCCATTCACATGCCATGTGTAATATTCCGTGTACCTGGCATCAGGGGACAGGTGCGGGTGTCCGTGACTGGGACATGCAAGTGACTCATGGCTCTACTAGTGTGTACGACATGCACACATGTCAAAGGAGTGGAGGGTATGTGTGGCACAATGCGCACCATCACACACGACATGTGTACACAGCTCATCGTACATATGCTTTGCCCACACCTCAGGGGTAATGTGCCACATCACATCCTGACACACCTGTGTCACACACATGTGGTATTGCACAGACAATGCATTGGTGTCCACCCTTGGCAAAATCTGACGCTCCATTCCTGTCTGTGTGCCGCCTGTCACCACTGACAGGTGTGGAACGCACCGTACATACGCTCTGAGGGCGTGTATAGGGTCCTTGGGCCAACATGGGCGCTGGCGTATGCGTACGCCACAGTAGTACGGACCGGACAAGCGCTTGTACGGTCCGGATCACAACATGGGCGCTGGTGTATGCGTACGCCACAGTAGTACGGACCGGACAAGCGCTTGTACGGTCCGGATCACAACATGGGCGCTGGTGTATGCGTACGCCACAGTAGTACGGACCGGACAAGCGCTTGTACGGTCCAGATCACAACATGGGTGCTGGTGTATGCGTACGCCACAGTAGTACGGACCGGACAAGCGCTTGTCCGGTCCGTACTACTGTGGCGAACGCATACGCCAGCGCCCATGTTGTGATCCGGACCGTACAAGCGCTTGTCCGGTCCGTACTACTGAGGCGTACGCAGACGCCAGTGCCCATGTTGTGATCCGGACCGTACAAGCGCTTGTCCGGTCCGTACTACTGTGGCGTACGCATACGCCAGCGCCCATGTTGTGATCCGGACCGTACAAGCGCTTGTCCGGTCCGTACTACTGTGGCGTACGCATACGCCAGCGCCCATGTTGTGATCCGGACCGTACAAGCGCTTGTCCGGTCCGTACTACTGAGGCGTACGCATACGCCAGCGCCCATGTTGTGATCCGGACCGTACAAGCGCTTGTCCGGTGCGTACTACTGTGGCGTACGCATACGCCAGCGCCCATGTTGTGATCCGGACCGTACAAGCGCTTGTCCGGACCGTATCACTGCTTTTGGGGTGCCCTAGGGCGTGGAACGCACCGTACCTGTGTGTACATGTATGAAAACACGTAGGGGACACATGAGGGACAAGTATAAGGGCCTAAATGCATGATGGTTGCCATGGAGACCGAGTTTGATTTTTGAATTTGAGCACCAGGTGCCCAGCAGAAGTCAGTTTGCAAGAATCTACATTGTTGCAAAGTGGATGTCGACTTGACATCATCATCAAAACTGAAACCATGCAAAGCCACACACTGGGGTAGGTTTGAAGGGATTGGATGAAACGTAGGATGCAAATGTGACTGACCAATCAATCTGTACTCCTGTACATGAACAGGCCAGCCAGGCAGATATAAGCCAGCCAGGTCCCATGAGAGAGCACTTGCCTGCACATCCATTCATCCATGACCACTGCTGCTGATAGTGATTCCTCTGGCACCATGTCCAGGACTGTGGAGAGGTCACAGCCATTCACCCAGGAGGAGAACCTTGCCCTGATAGATGTGATCCTCCCACAGTACCAGAGCCTGTATGGTCGACCAGGGGTTCAGGTGAGTGCAGACTCCACTAGCTTAGACTGTGCCCCTTTTGTGTGACAGTGACTTCTGGCATTGTGTCCATGTGTGACAGACATGCACTGGTGTTTAGAGTGGGTCAAAGGGTGTGGAAGGCCTCATGTCACCCATGCAGTGCATGCTGTGTTTCCTGTGTGCACTCCTCACTTGCATAGTGCCTACTGTGACAATGATTGCTTGGTGCATGCCACATACTGCCGGGCTACTCCTCCTGGGGATGTTGTTTCCACAGTCCTGATGTGATCCTGTGTTCCCCCCAGTGTGACAGGTGACAGTACCCATGGATGTGTGTTTGTTCAGTGTACCTGTGCTGTGAGTGTCCAAAGGCCGTGTTCGTCCCCTGCACATTGGTGTGTGTGTAAGTCCCCTGTCATGTGGGTGAGTGCATTTGGGGAGTGTTGCACACAAGCTGCATGAGGGATGGATATAGGCTGCCCATCCGATGTGAGCAGGGAGCAGTGCTGTGTGCATGCCGTGCTGAGCCAGCCCCACACCTGTGACACCCCCCGTCTACTGGCACATGGGCAGAGTGAGGTGTGTACCCGCAGTTGGCAATGCCATGTGATTGTCCTGTGCCTGTGTGTGTCTGTGTACTCTGCTGAGGTAGCATCAGTGTGCTGGGGCAGGTGACTGCTTTGAGGTGCTGTACATAATCCTGGTGTAGCCTGTGAGGCACAGTGTGATCCCTGGTCAGTGAGTGTGTGGTACCCCTCATGCCACCCGTGTACTTTCAATGGCACGTAGTGCATTTGGCCTTCCACAGTGGATTATGTCCTATGACAAAGGTGCAATGAGTTGCATGCATACCATGGCCTGTTCATGAAGTGGATTGTTCTATATGTGTGTCTCTGTGTCTTTGCTCATGTGGATTAATGTATTCTCACTTTTGCATCCTCACAGGTAGGCACCATTGCCAAGGGGGAGATCTGGAGGACAGCCGTCAGTGCCGTGAGGGCTACAGAGGGTCGGATGCGGGGCCTGTCTCAGGTGAGGAAACGCTGGCAGGACATCCGGTGCTGGACGAGGAGGATTGCACGGGTCCTGCTGGGGGACTCACCTGAGAGCCGTAAGAACCGTGGGCGCCGTCGTCTGACCCACATCCAGAAGCGTGTGCTGGCGGTGGTCTTCCCCGATATGGACAGGCGCCTACAGGAGAAGCAGCAGCAGGAAGGGGGTAGGTACATGTGTGTCAGTTGTGTGTCCCCAGCCAATGTAAGTGTGCAGTAGCATGGATACACTGCCAGGGTTTGATTGTGCAGTGCGTGAACTTCTCCCCAAAGTAGCCCAGTGCTGTTCTCACTCCCTCCCTTCCCTTCCTTGCCATGTGTTCCCTAGTCTGTCTGTAGCCACTCTTGCACAAGGTTATTTAGGCAGACAGTTTATGCAGGTGCCCAATGCTAGCAGCATCATGTGTGGGGGTGATGTGTCACAGGTCTGGGGACCTTGCGTGTGCCCTGGCCAATTTCAGTCATTGTGGTGTCCATGTCACTTGGCACTGATTGTGAATCACGACATAGGGGTGTGTCTCTAAAATGTACAGCCTTCCAGCATGCATGTCCAATTGTGTGCCCTCTGACATGATGTGCCTGAGTGGGAGGCCTGCTAAGTGCAGGGACGGTTGCTTAATTTGCAGTCATGTCCATCCAGGACCATGGAGGAGTGTGGGCACTACTGTGCCCTGGGGCACCTCTTCCTAGGTATCATGTGCGTCATCCAACAATATGGCCATTCAATGTGTCTTCGCCATGGGTTGGGTAGGGTGGCATTGTACCCTGGGCTCAACTGTTAGGACCTACAGGTTGCTACATGTGTCCACTGTACAGTGGGACCCATTTTGCTTGTGCATACTCACAGTGAGCATTACCTGTGTGTGTTGTTAAGACAATCTGATGATGTTTGCCTGTCAATGATGTGTGGATAGGCGCACCAGGGGCAGTGTGTGTACAGTCATGAATTAGTGGAGGCCATGTGTTTTCATCCCAGAGTAAGAGGTGTACATACTTTCTCCGTCTCAATGAGATTGTCTCAGGTGTGGGTGGTTTGTGCGTACAAGGCCTACATGTCAGAAGCTTCATCCTCCTTGCTGGGTGTGGCCTGTGTGTGATGTTTGACTGGACATACGCTCAAGGTGCATTGACCCAGTCATGTTTGGCATGGTTTCATGTATTGCCTTTGCAGCATGTGGCAAGAGTCAATGGATTTGATTCCTGCTCATCCCTTTTTGACGACGCAGTGTGGTGCAGATGCTGTGCACATTTGTCCCCAGAGGCTGGCTCCTCTGTAAAAATTTAGGTGCAGTGATTTGCTGTTGTGTCATGCTCTCCATTGTGTCCCAGTGGCATGGTGGGTCGACAAACTGTGTGTTCCATGGCCTACATGTGTACATTGTTTTGTAGGTGTTACTCCTGTTGCTTTTCAGGCTATGCAATGTGACCTATGTATATTTGACTCATGTGACATATGTGTACAGGTGTCTGATTATCTCCTGTCTCTTCACCTTGCCCACAGCATCGCCGGGGGACACGGAAGGAGACACTAGCACGGACCGGGAGGAGGGATTGAGCACCAGTGCCAGCAGTGCTGTCCTGTCTGGCACATGGAGTGGCACGGAGGCCGAAGGGAGTGAGGCAGAGGACCTGTCGACTGCCAACACAGACTATGACGCAGACGGGTCCGAGGCTGAGCTCCCAGAGGTGGCGGAGTCTGCCCCCCCAGCTGATGGCAGCCCTCCACATCCCCCCGCCACCTCAGTTTCCATCACCGGCCTCCCACCTGCTCGTGGCCCTTCCCTCCGTGCTCGGTCCCCACATGTCTCCTTCCTGCCAGGCACCGCACCCCCTGCCCCTGTCACCACTGCTGCGGTGAGTGCGGAGTCTGTGGACATCCTGAGGCAGTTGCAGGTTGGTCAGACTGTGATGCTAAATGTCCTCCATGCCCACACCCAGGTGCTGACCCAGATGGAGGCATACATGGAGGGCATGTCGGCTGCGCAGTCTGACCAACGGCAGTTGCTGAGGTCCATAGACTCCACACTGACTGCAGGACTGGATCTCCTGCAGCGCTGCCTACCCCCCCTACCCCTGCCCCATCCACAATTCCCACTCCCGTGCCTGTCCCACGCACATCCAGACGTCAGCGTGCACGCACCCCACCAGACACAGGCACCACACCACCAGGGAAGTCGAAGTGCACACCTCCTGTCACGCACACACAGGGTGAGGAAGGCACACCCACTGGGTCGGGGGGGGGAAACGTACAACACGCAGCCACAGTGGGAGTCCGCAGTCCACACAACCCACTCCCTCCAAATCCACTCCCCTTAGCTCTCCTGGCCAACAGTCGGTGACAGCATCATCCACTGCAAGTGTGCCCCCCCACCCCAGGAGGACACCACCCCGCAAGCGGTGGAGGCAGGACCCGGCCAGGGGAGTTGAGTCCCCCACCCTGTCCACACCCTCCCCCAGTGGCGCTGCGACCCATCCCTCTCCCCCCCCCCCTCCTTGGGGCCTGTGGTTCGATTGGGTGCGGGGGAGTCGCTGGGGGACCTTGCCAACGTGTGCAGCGCCATTCTGTCCTCCACCTTTGGCGCTGGCATCCCCCCTGTGGCGGAATCATCCCTCCCTGCACCCACAACACCTACCCTTGCCCATCCTGTCCCTGCGGTGCCTGTTTCCACCCTCCCCCCTGATGCCCCCTCTTCTGTGGATGAAATGGACATGTGAACTGTGCAGGCAAGCTAGGGGACACACGTCCCGATGTGTACCCCCCCGGACTTTGCTGCTGGCCTAGCCCATGGCCCTTGTACATAGTGGACATTTTCTCAGAGATATTTTCCTGCTGAATAAAGCATTTTCTTTTGGTTTTGCACACTGATGCTTTCCTGGACTTGCTGTTGGTGCTGGTGCTCCCTGAGTTGGGGTGGTGATAATGTGTTAGGGGTCTGTGAAATGTTGGAGTGTGCTGCTCATGGGGTGTACCCTGCCATCTGCGTGCCATCACAGAGGTCTCTGCCAATGGTATTTGGTCATGTTTGCTCTCACTGTATGGTGACATTGTCCCAAGGTGTGTTCCATCCTCTGTGGAGCCGGCCATTTTCCCTGCAGGGTGTCCCCCATATGCTGTGCTGTGCTGTGTCTACATTTCCTGGATGTGTGAGGGTTGCCTTTCACTATGGCCATGCTGGCTCAGCGATGGCTCCACCTGCATCTGGGGTATCACCCTTGTTGGTCACTGAACTTGTTGATGGGGTATATTGTCATATGTCTGGGCACTGCTGGGGGACTCTGCACCCACCCCTCCTGTCTCTGGGCACTGCTGGGAGGACTCTGCACCCACCCCTCCTGTCTCTGGGCACTGCTCGGAGTGTTAGGCACCCACCCCTCCTGTGTCTGGGCACTGCTGGGAGTGATAGGCACCCACCCCTCCTGTGTCTGGGCACTGCTGGGAGTGTTAGGCACCCACCCCTCCTGTCTCAGGGCACTGCTGGGAGTGTTAGGCACCCACCCCTCCTGTCTCTGGGCACTGCTGGGGGACTCTGCACCCACCCCTCCTGTGTCTGGGCACTGCTGGGAGTGATAGGCACCCACCCCTCCTGTGTCTGGGCACTGCTGGGAGTGATAGGCACCCACCCCTCCTGTCTCAGGGCACTGCTGGGGGACTCTGCACCCACCCCTCCTGTCTCTGGGCACTGCTGGGAGGACTCTGCACCCACCCCTCCTGTCTCAGGGCACTGCTGGGAGTGTTAGGCACCCACCCCTCCTGTCTCTGGGCACTGCTGGGGGACTCTGCACCCACCCCTCCTGCGTCTGGGCACTGCTGGGAGGACTCTGCACCCACCCCTCCTGACTCTGGGCACTGCTGGGAGGACTCTGCAGTCTGCACCCACCCCTCCTGTCTCAGGGCACTGCTGGGAGTGATAGACACCCACCCCTCCTGTGTCTGGGCACTGCTGGGAGTGATAGGCACCCACCCCTCCTGTCTCTGGGCACTGCTGGGAGTGTTAGCACCCACCCCTCCTGTCTCTGGGCACTGCTGGGGGACTCTGCACCCACCCCTCCTGTCTCAGGGCACTGCTGGGAGTGATAGACACCCACCCCTCCTGTGTCTGGGCACTGCTGGGAGTGATAGGCACCCACCCCTCCTGTGTCTGGGCACTGCTGGGAGTGTTAGGCACCCACCCCTCCTGTCTCAGGGCACTGCTGGGAGTGTTAGGCACCCACCCCTCCTGTCTCTGGGCACTGCTGGGGGACTCTGCACCCACCCCTCCTGTGTCTGGGCACTGCTGGGAGTGATATGCACCCACCCCTCCTGTGTCTGGGCACTGCTGGGGGGACTCTGCACCCACCTCTCCTATTTCACAATATGTACGCTCATGACATACACGGGTGTCGGTTCGCTCCTTGCATACGCGGGTGGGGGTACGTGTCGTACATACACTGCTGGGGTGGTGGTTGGGTGCGTACATACACGGGTGGGGGTTCGGGGCATACATACAATGCTGGGGTGGGGGTTCGAGGCGTACATACACGGGTGGGGGTTCGGGGCGTACATACACTGCTGGGGTGGTGGTTGGGTGCGTACATACACGGGTGGGGGTTCGGGGCATACATACAATGCTGGGGTGGGGGTTCGGTGCGTACATACACGGGTGGGGGTTCGGGGCGTACATACAATGCTGGGGTGGGGGTTCGGGGCGTACATACACGGGTGGGGGTTCGGTGCGTACATACACGGGTGGGGGTTCGGGGCGTACATACAATGCTGGGGTGGGGGTTCGGGGCGTACATACACGGGTGGGGGTTCGGTGCGTACATACACGGGTGGGGGTTCGGGGCGTACATACACGGGTGGTGGTTGGGTGCGTACATACACGGGTGGGGGTTCGGGGCGTACATACACTGCTGGGGTGGTGGTTGGGTGCGTACATACACGGGTGGGGGTTCGGGGCGTACATACACGGGTGGGGGTTCGGTGCGTACATACACGGGTGGGGGTTCGGGGCGTACATCCAATGCTGGGGTGGGGGTTCGGGGCGTACATACACGGGTGGGGGTTCGGGGCATACATACAATGCTGGGGTGGGGGTTCTGGGCGTACATACACGGGTGGGGGTTCGGGGCGTACATACACTGCTGGGGTGGGGGTACGGTCCGTACATACCCGTACCCACGCTCTGCATGCCTGGGTACGGCCCGTACCCATGCCTTTGGTGGGTGGGTACGGTGCGTCCCCCCATTGTTGCGGTGCCGTGGGGTCCGCACCGTACACAGTCCTTGGGGGCGTGGCTACGGGTCGTACCACGCGTACCCCTACATGACCCCAGCAATGCTGGTACGAGCCATACCCAGGCATTTCTGACGTGGGTACGGGCCGTACCGCCATTGTTGTAGTGACGTTGGGGGACACGTGGTACGTTCCGTACCCACGCTCTTGCGGCCTGGGTAGGGTACGTACCGGTTCGCGTGCCATCCACTTCCGCTGTGGCGGACGCATGCGTTGCTGGCCACGCCCCCACCCCCTGGAGGTGACCAGGCCCTGATGGTCAGGTATGTCCAGCCCATGTATGATTTGGTACCATGTGTTGGTGTTGTGTGTCCTGCCCCTGCCCCCCCCTTTGCCCCTGGTTGTTGTGCTGACCTTCTGCGGCGTCTGCGTCGGTTCCTGTACGCCAGGTGGACTGCTAGGAGGGCAGGGATGGCACGTAGGTTCGGGTCCATGTCTGTTCGTCGCGTCCAGCTGCTCCTTGCGTGTGTCGTCCTGATTTCCCGGCAGTTTTTGGCAGCCGGTAAATATATTCCGTGCGAGATGACGTCGGTTCGAATCGTACTTCCTGGTTCGTGAAACGTAGGCTGGATGCGTACCGACGTCAGGTCGGCGCTTTTCCGGATCGGAATAGTGTTTCGAATCTGTTCGGTGGGTGTTTTGTTCGATTCGAACGGAAATGGTGTTTCCGTCCGAATCGTACTTGCTTTTTCAGATGGATTTCGCACCGGGTACGAGTCGGACGGAGAAAAGGCTCCGTCCGACGGTTCGTAGCCGCTTTTTACCGGATCGGAATTGGCACCAAAGTCTCTTTATTTTAAATTGTTTAAAACAGGATCTTAAAAAATGTCCAATGATTACACCGGCAAATAAACTCTTCGACTGCTATAGGGTCTGGTCACAATTTGAAAATCACAAACAGTTACGATGTTTGCACCGTGTGAGAGAGAAAGCCGCAGAAAGGCGGTTGCCTATTGTAGTATGCCCATTAATGGTCAGTATCTCTCCCGAAAAGAAGGGCAGAAATAATGGACACCTTGTTTTGTTTTTTCTTTCTTTTCTGAGGTGAATGAGGACAACAACAAAAAATACATTTTATAAACAATACAGAACTTATGTTCGCTGTTGATGGCGCTTCAGAAAATCTCCTAAGCTATGAGCCCTTGGTCTTGACTACATTTGCGGGTCATTGAACAACTTCAATTTGATAAAACTGGTGCACCTGCTTTCTTGCTGTTTCAATGGATACCAGGGCTAAGAAAGCAGAATCCTGCAACTGATTTGGTGCACACAATTGTGAAATTTAATTCAGAAAAATGTTAAGAATACTCTTTCCCACTCCAGAATAAAGACAATTTCACAGTATGGAACATCAATCAAAGTGACACTGCCAATAAATGCAACGTTCATGAAGTATAGCATGAATCAGCTGACGTAGGCACAAGGAGCAAAGCTACCTCATGGACGGATATATGCACTGAGTCCGTGGGAAGATATAGAATTAGGCTAAAGATTTTTAAAGAGATTCCATGTCACCAGTAGGAGTCCCAATCTTCAGGGTCGGACTGGCCGTAATGGGCGCCAGATATTTCCCCGGTGGGCCACTTGGGTGGGTGCTGGTTTTGGGCCCATGCGGGGCTGTTTTTGTTACCTGCCCCCCTGTAACAAAATCGGCCAAAACCGTCCTTAGCAAACAGCTCGGCTGCCCTCCTCCCCCGGGGGCCGGCCAGGCAGTTTGTTGGTGCCTTTTTCGATTCCCAGTCCGGCCCTGCCAATCTTTCTATACCAAAATCTAGTAGATAACTGAGACTATACATTGATTAATATGAAATAAATGCTTTTAGCATCAGAAGTCCTTGGCCCTTGATTTCTGTAATCATGGGCCTAGTCTAGTGGTTTACAAAAATGGAAAACAGTTTGTAATACAAAGTATTGCAATTTTTAATATAATCTGATGCCATTTAAATTGTGTAATGCCCCTGCTGCATTCCAACACCTACCTAATGAAACAGTTGCATAATTAATGACATAATAGGTATTCATCCATATTGGATATTCACACTTTGTGACATATTGGATATTTATCCACTTTTTCAGAACATTGTCTCAATGTCAGAGAAGTTCTTTCTTGCCTTTGTCAATGGAATCTCCATGCTAAACATGAGTACTGCACGTCTGAAGTTTCCACTGTCATTTTTGGATATACCATTTCTGCCAGGGAGCTTAGCATGGATGGGGATAAAGTACAGGCTGCGAAAATCTGTCAAGGAGGTCCAAAGGTTTGTTTACTTTGCTAACTTCCATTCATAAAGTAATCTCCATTTTTAATTAGTATCTAACACTTCACTTAGTAGGAAAGGAGTTCCATTCTAGTTGGGAAAAGGTAAAATCAATCAATCAATCAATCACAGCATTTATATAGCGCACTACTCACCCGGAGGGTCTCAAGGCGCTGGGGGAGGGGGGTCCGCTACTGCTCGAACAGCCAGGTCTTGAGCTGCTTCCTGAAGGCGAGGTGGTCCTGGGTCAGGCGGAGGTGGGTCGGGAGGGAGTTCCACGTCTTGGCGGCCAGGTAGGAGAAGGACCTTCCTCCTGTGGTGGCTCTTCGGATCCGGGGGACGGCGGCGAGGGCGTGGTCGGTCGATCGAAGTTGGCGTGAGGAAGCGAAGAAGTTGAGGCGGCTGTTGAGGTATCCTGGGCCTTGGTTGTGTAGGGCCTTGTGTGCATGGGTGAGGAGGCGGAAGGTGATTCTCTTGTTGACCGGGAGCCAGTGCAGATCTCTCAGGTGTCTGGAGATGTGGCTGCGACGGGGGATGTCCAGGATGAGTCGTGCTGAGGCGTTCTGGATCCGCTGGAGTCTCTTCTGGAGTTTGGCGGTGGTTCTGGCGTAGAGAGAGTTGCCGTAGTCCAGACGGCTGGTGACGAGGGCCTGGGTGACCGTCTTCCTAGTCTCTTTGGGGATCCACCGGAAGATCTTGCGTAGCATGCGAAGGATGTTGAAGCATGACGAGGAGACGGCGTTGACTTGTCTGGTCATGGAGAGGGAGGAGTCTAGGATGAAGCCCAGGTTGCGTGCGTGGTCTGTTGGTTTGGGTGCGCTGCCCAGGGCGGGGGGCCACCAGGAGTCGTCCCAGGCGGAGGGTGAAGATCCCAGGAGGAGGACTTCCGTCTTGTCCGAGTTCAGTTTCAGGTGGCTGCTCATCATCCACTTGGCTACGTCTGTCATCCCTTCGTGTAGGTTGGCTCTGGCAGTGGCGGGGTCGTTGGTGAGGGAGAGGATCAGCTGGGTGTCGTCGGCATAGGAGATGATGTTGAGGTTGTGTTGGCGTGCGATGGCTGCGAGGGGGCTCATGTAGACGTTGAAGAGGGTTGAGCTGAGCGAGGAGCCTTGAGGAACGCCGCAGATGACTTCGGTGGCTTCTGATCTGAACGGGGGGAGGCGGACTCTCTGTGTCCTTCCGGCGAGGAACGAGGTGATCCATTCCAGTGCCTTCTCCTGGATTCCGACGTTGCTGAGGCGCTGCACTAGGGTTCGGTGGCAGACTGTGTCGAAGGCCACAGAGAGGTCTAGGAGGATGAGGGCCGCTGTTTCTCCGTTGTCGAGCAGGGCTCGGATGTCATCGGTAGCTGCGATCAGGGCGGTCTCGGTGCTGTGGTTGGCCCGGAAGCCAGACTGCGAGAGGTCGAGGGATCCGTTCGTCTCGAGGAAGGCGGCCAGCTGCTTGTTGACGGTCTTCTCGATGACTTTTGCAGGAAACGGGAGCAGCGAGATAGGGCGGTAGTTCTTGAGGCCGGTGGGGTCGGCTGATGGCTTCTTTAGTAGGGCGCTGAGTTCGGCGTGCTTCCAGCTCTCCGGGAAGGTGGCGGTGTCGAAGGAGGTGTTGATGATGTCCCGCAGGTGGGGTGCGATGGCAGTGTCGGCCTTGTTGAAGACGTGGTGAGGGCAGGGGTCGGTCGGAGATCCGGTGTGGATGGAGTTCATCGTGCGGACGGTGTCTTCGGTGCTGATCGGGGTCCAGGCGCGGAGGATGGTGGAGGAGGGTGGTGGTTCAGTCGTGGCGTGCGTCGGTTGAGGGCTGAAGCTGTTGTGTATGTCCGTGATCTTGTTGTGGAAGTAGGAGGCGAGGGAGTTGCAGAGGTCTTGCGAAGGGGTGATGTCGTTGTTTCCGGCGTTGGGGTTGGAGAGCTCTTTAACGATGTTGAAGAGTTCCTTGCTGTTGTGGGCGTTGTTGTCTAGTCGTTCCTTGAAGGCAGTTTTCTTGGTGGCGTGGATCAGTTGGTGGTGTTTTCGGGTGGCGAGCTTGAGGGCAGTCATGTTGTTCGGTGTTGGGTCTCTGCGCCAGGCTTTCTCGAGGGCTCGGCAGTTCTTCTTGGAGCTCTTCAGATAGTAAAGACCTATCCTTTGCCCTACTTAAAAAAACTTTTACTATAGCTCTAACTAGCAGACATTCAGATGTTAATTTGACATTTAAAGTAGAAACTGCCCCCCCATCCATTACAATTGGGGCTATTCTATCACAAAGAGACCTAGAGACTGAGGAACTTGTCAATTTGATTTTTTTTCTCATAAACAGCTCCTGAACAGCACGCTACATTTATAATTTCTAAAGCGAACAGCTACACTAACAATGTCCCATGTATGACAGAGAATTGTTATCAATTAGAAATGCATATGCATACTGGTGATGCTTTCTTGAGGGAGGAAGACATGAAGTGAATGTAACAATGGATCTTAAAAAACTGCACTTCCTGCATTCAAGGACGTGGTAGAGTCACAGTCAAGGGAAAGACACAGGAAAGCTTCTGCTTTATCACAACAGTGTAATTCAAGTCAATTCAATTCCATTTATCTTTATTCGATTATAAAATCATAAATGTACACATTAAAAAGGAAACTTGTTAAAAAAGCATCAATTCATGACATTTTAAAACAGCTGTTAAAAAAAGAAGCAACAGTAAAGCAGACTTCTTCCCCATTCAACAACTGTAAAAACACAGGACAGATCTACATTGGGTAAAGTTAACCAGTTCAGCAGGGGCATTAACAATTATTTCGAATAAATACAATACAAATTACAAATAAAGACAAAATGCAGAAGTGTCTGATCTGAAAGACCATTGCAGGGACATGTACAAATACTGGCACAGTCATATTGCACCAAAGAGAAAGAACTCTGGGCGCATATTGACCCCTATCCTGAATCGAGTGAGTAGAGACCTTTCCCAGGGCCCAACCACCTTTAAGAGGTAAGGTTCCATTCCCAAGATCATTTGAGACACTGCATAGTCCCTAACTGTTAGTTCTTAACAATTCCTCCCTTTCCCTGTCCTTTTGCCTTTTGTCTAAGAACAATACCTTCGCTTTCAGCCTGTTAGAGTTACAGATAATGGATGCATTGTTTAAAAAAATGAGGCAACCCCAAATTTCCAAGGTGGCCTTGACACATGAGAGCCATGATATTTTAAGTCTTTTATCACAAGTTAAGCAGTCACCTATGAGGAGTCAATTGAAATTTGCTTTCAGATTTAGCCAGACGGACAATCAAAGAATAAGTGGGGCAAGATTAATACAATCCTCGATAAATGAAAATCCTGATTCATCATGCCATATAAAGCTAGAACCTTAGGTGGGGTAAACACAAGAGATGGCAAAGGCCTCCATTCTCCTGCAGCTGCAAGACACATGGGTTGGCATGGCCCCAAAAGAGCACATATTGTCTTTTATATATGTTTACTAAGCGAGCAAACGTTTTGATTCCAATACCAGAAGTTATATTAAATAGGACGTCCACCTACTGATACATGTTTAGCTCCTGATGGATAAGTTTAGGCCCCATAGATTTTAGGAAATAAAAACCATCCCACCATACAGTAAATGGGAAACCTTAGTCAAGTTATTACCCTTGATACAGAGGGTTCACAGAGAGAAGCTACAGGGTTCATATTTTTTTAATTGGTCTGCAAATCAGTCATGGAGTCCGAGAACGCTGCTACCAATATGTCCAGACACCTCGGAGCACAAGCCAACAAAACCACATTATCTGCATACAGTAAAGCTGGAACCAGTGTTGATTTAATATTAGGCTCACCTAGGCCACTTAGTGTCAGTCGCTTATTCAAATTGTTATGTAGAGAATAAAAATGGGCACAAAGACGCAGCCCTGTCGTACTTGATGTTCTAGTTTAAAGGGGGTCGAGTGCTCACCTTTGAAGCCATAACACACTCTGGCCTCCAGATCCATAGGTAGATCAGCAACAAAATTAACCAGAGGGGCATCTAGACCCAAATCCAGAAGGATGCGCCAAAGTTCTGACCGGCTGACTCCGTTGAAAGCACATGAGAGATCCATGGAAGCCAGGTACATGGGCAAGAGCTTGGCTACTGTATATTTACCAAGAATCAAATCAAGATTCAAGCCCTGCTCCAAGGTATGGAATGAGTTAATAAAGTCATTCTCCTCTGTCCATTCTCTGATCCTATTAAAAAAGACTCTACCAAGAATGTTAACAGCAGAGTCAATGAGTGATATTAGCCTGTAACAACCAGGTTGTCGCTGGTTCTCTTTTTGAAAATAGTGACAACAACAGATGAAGACCAAGATCTCAGAATCTGATTTTTAAAAATGTCATGATGGACATTGGTAAGCAGGGGAGTCCATAAGTCAATACTGGATATGTGTAATCCAAGGAACCCCAATCGGGCCCTTGCGCTTTGCCTTAAGGGCTCTCTTGTACGGCATGTATGACCTTTCATAACTCAAAAAAGAAACCTTGGCCAAGATCAATGTGGGAGGAGCCAGCTCAACCAACAATGAGACAGGGGCTCCATAGGTAATGTATTGTGACATTGTCCTGATGTTATATTAAACTTAAGCTTGTTACATTGCTATCACTAACTCTTAAGAATATAACAGAGATCCAAAATGCTTAGGTTTTCTTATATTCACATGCAGGCATAAGATGATCCCATTTTTTTTTTTCATCTAATTTGTTCCTGTTTTTGAAAGCAGTTCTGTAGGATACTCAACAGGTAGTAATTGCCAATGGATCCCTAGGTTTAACTCTCAGGGGTGCCCACAGACGTCTCCTGGCAATCAAACATGAAGCATCGAACCACTTAGTGGGGAAAATGTGCTGTGTTATTCACAGGCCTAAATAGGAGTGATTTAATTCCCTGGCAAATGTCAGTAAATGTGGCAATAATTAGACCCTCACTATCCTGTTCAGATAAACAAAGATTAAATAGATCAAGTGATTGCAGATCAACAACTTTAACAAACCATATGGGTCCTTCAATTGTCAAATCAGCCTAAGCCCATTAGAGCTGAGACAAGGTCGTAATTATCCTTTGATTGGCAATGAAAATTGAATGAGGAGAGGGAAATCCCAGCAGTATGAGGGTTGTGATTGCCAAAAGGTTTCTCAATAATATCACAAGAAAATAAATAGTTTAAAAAGTACTTGGGAATAAAAATATAATCAATCATTGAATAACAGCCATGGCCAAAATAAATAGGTATGGAGCTTCTGCCACAGAAGTCATGAAGTCGTTGACCAAGTCATACTCGGAAAATGTAATTGAGAAGTTCCAGACCTCTAGTATCATGAGAGTCCTGGATCAGGCCTTCGATATAATGTGGGCAAAGCTGGATAGTGATGGAAATCTTCGCCTGTAGTTTTGCATTAAATTCATCAAAAATAAGCAAGTGTGCATTACTATGTCTTGAGCGCTTAAATTATACAATTAATCAATGAATTTAAACCAAATCTAAAGTTACCTGTATTGGAATAGGCAAAACCATTGTTATAAAAAGTGCCCTCTCCCCCCCAGAGCATTTAACCAAAACCCCTGAATGAACTGCCAGTGGGTGTCAAAGGGTGAAACTGTGATATTCAATGGTAACTTAAAACATGTAGACAACCGAGTTTAGCCCTTTCAGGGTATGAAGGAACAGCTGGAATTAGGGTCTTGTCCCCAGGGATAGTTTGGGGAATGGAGCAGGTCAACATCTGCTCAGTTTGGGCTAGGACTGGGCTATATTGGAGCCCAGGGGTTTAAAAGCAACCATTTTTTGCTACGAGCCACAATTTTTGTAGTGGTGACACAGTGGCTGATAGCAGGTCCCAGAACGCTGTTTAGTTGATGTTGGTTTAGCGATTGCATGCAGGTTGAGAGATGAATTACCTCAGCCAACGATAAAGTTGTTCAAGCAATGCGGCTGCTGGCGGAGGCGGGCGTCTTGACCTCTAGACCCGTGCGTGGTGAGCAGAGAAGTCGAGCATTGGGAGGGGTTTCGGCAGCAGTAATCGCCTGTTTGCCACTGCACTGGGTCCCCGCGTCGTTGGGGCTTGAGGTAAGGGAAGGGGCCGCTCCAGACTGGGGTGAGCGGCCCGAGAGCATGTGAAGCCGGATGCGGGGGGAGCTTGTGCCCGGGTGGCCTACTTGGTAGGACAGCACTGTCGGCATACTGCAAGGAAAGGCATGTGTGGGAGGCACGGACGCCGGGGCAAATTCTGGCTTTAGTGAGCCGGCTGGTGGCCCATATGAGGCTAGAGGGGACCTAGTGGTGGGTGGGGCCACAGAAAACATGTGCACGTATACAGGGAAGGTGAGGGGGACTGAAGGATGAGTGAGAACGGGCCGAATGCCTTTGGGCACCTGCAAGAGGGAGGTCAATGAAGATGCCTGCAGTGGGATGTGTGCACTGGGAAGACAAGAGTGGCGAGGAAAGGGCTTATTTTAGAGCAGCGATTGAGGAGGTAGTGTGCCCTGCTGGGCCTCAGGGTGCAGGACCAGGTGCAAATGGTCGGCAGAGCGGAGGGGAGGCGAACAAGAGGTGGAGGGAAGAGGACCTCTGGGCCCCAGTATCATTAGAGATGAAAGGTTTTCTGGAGCGAGTCTCAGCGGGACGGAGCGTTTGGAGCAGGTGGTGCTGGAGAATGGAGTGTACCTGTGACAGGAGGACACCTCACAGGGGGATTAGGAGGGGGGGTATTACAGGCCACAATGCAGGGGGCACGTAAGGGCTCGGCAGCAGCTAATATGGAGGCAGGCCTGGAATGGAGTGACAGGGAGGGAGAACGACAGGAGGGATCCGGTGTCGAGCAGTTGAAGTGGACAGAGGTAGATCACTGTGGGATGAGGGGAGAAAGCCTATCAAAGTTTATGTGGATTGGAACGCAGGCGGGCAGGCCCAGATGGTGGTGGGGCATAGTGTGATGGGGCACAGGACATGCTGAGAAGGGCACAGGAGTACAGGTGTAGATAGTAGTAGTTGGTGACAGGAAGCCGGGGTGATTCCGGTTCGGCGCAAAGTAGTTACCAGCTCACTGGGACTATCCTCTTTCTTGCAGGGCGAGCAGTACAACGATATGGCGGACTCAGGGGAGCTCAGTGCAGCTCCACTGCCAATAGCTGAAGAGAAGGCTTGGAACAATACAGTCAGCTGAAGGGCAGCGGTGGACAGCAAGATCACTACAACAACAAGTTTCAGAATGACTTTGGCTGTGCAATGGGCTGGTGGGTATGGGGTTACCCCTGGCAAAAGACAACATGGGACATGGCATCCTGCATCAGAGGTGGAGTTGGGATGTCAGGGTATGGCCCTCCAATGCAGACCAGAGAGTAGCGCAGGCCTCAATCAAATGGTCATGCGCGGTGGTAGGCAGCAAACACTGCCACAGGTGATGAGATTGGTGCTACACTGGAGGATACAGTTTTAATGATGAGGAGAGCTTGGAGGAAACTGGTGTACGAGAGGAGGAGGCACAATGGTGGCAATATGGGGGTGGGTGGATGAGGGGGGCATTCATCAATCTGTTGATACTATATTACAGACTCTAAGCGCTGATCAGTAGCAACATGAAAGCTGTGCCGGAAAGGAGGGGAATGATGGCAAAGCAGTGGGCTCCAGAACGGACACTGACCTTGGCGTCAGTTAAGGATCGCAGAGGCGAGCACATGGGTGCTGCAATGGTATCAGTTGGTGCGGATGCATTGGAGTTGTAGAACGGGGACAAAATCTGTGTGCGCAAAGGTTTTTAAGTGACAGACATGGGGGTTGGCACAAAAAGACTGGGGTCAGGGACAAGAGGCTGAGGTTCACAGAGGCAGTTGCGGGTTACGCTTGGAGAGATGCCAGAGTCACAGGCCAAGGAAGTGGAGAACAGCGTAGAAAGGGTGGTAGGGGGAAAACCAGGAAGAAACCAGAAGGGAATGAGAGCAAAGAGTTGGAGATTAAGAATCTGCCCTACATGGGGTCTCTAAGCCTTTAGGAGAACACTTCATGTTAACAAACAAAGAAAATATTTAGAAAAGGGGAATGTTAAACTTGCCATAATATGGAGTTGAGGGCTAAGGAAGGCTCCTAGGAAGAAGAATATGAGCTAGCTAAGCGCCCTAAGGTCCCATTGACAATAGTTAATCGAACTGCAGCTTTTCTAATTTATGCCAGCATCTATTGCGAAAAGTATCCTGAGGGGTGCGTAGCACTTTTAAAATATATGGACACAATAAGAAAAGCACAGATCAAATATGGGGGTTTATGCCTGGTCCAAATATAATGATGAGTTTAGGGCGAGCATGGCTCTGGATCCCGATGTACAGCGGGGGGAGGTAGACTCAGACCTTTGGCACAGTACCATGGGCCCCTTCAATGACAATCTTTATGGCCAGCAATTTACATATCGTGTATCGGCCCTTTCAAGGGTGGCCCACCCGGGGAGGGGTGGGAGCAACTGGAAATGACCAGGCAGGCAGACAGGCGCCTGCTGGTATTTTAACAAAAGAATATGCAACAGGGAGGTTTGCAAGTTTCAGCATGCATGTTCAAAATGTGCCGTGATCATCTTCTTGTTAATTGCTATGGGGTGGGAGGACAATCCAGTAATTCCTCGGGGCAGTGGCAGCAGCGGCAGGGCCCCGGCAGCAATCAGCAGTGTGGTCAAGCTTCTGGGTTTAATGGAGGATGGGGAGAGCACAAGGACGTGGGGGGAAAAGCTTGTACGCCCATTAAGCCAGAACGTTGGGGTTTTTGGCTGCCACTCTATGATCAGAAAGAGGACTTCAGGTTGTTGAGGGAGGTTTGGCACTGAAGAAGACAGTCAGATCCAGTACCGTGCTGTCATTCTTGGGCACTGAAATTTACTCGAGGCAATGGAGGCCCGCCTAACGGTGGAGAAAAGATTTACGATAAAATTGCTGTTGGATGCCATGTTGGCAAAACACAAAATTACGGTTAAAGAAGTGCAATTGCTGTTGGGGCATTTCAATTTTACCTCTAGGGTGGTGAGATCAGGAAGGACAATTTGTAGATGGTTGGGGAAGTCATTGTCTGGCCTGCTATTGCCAAATCACCACGTCAGATTGTCAGCTGGGACTAAGGAGGATTTGAGAGTGTGGGGCTCATTTTTGGAATCCTTCAATGGGGTGCTGTTGGTGGCCATGGCAGACTTTGAGTGGGATGCATAGGTTTACTCGAACACAGTGGGAGTGATAGGCTTTGGGTTATACTGGCAAGGGAAATGGTGTCTTGAGGAATGGCCCACTGAATGGAAGCACAGGGGTCGGAGCATAGCTTTCATAGAAGTTTTTTCCACTTGGAGTGGCAGTGTCCCTGTGGCAAGAACAGTTAGAGTACAAGAAGGTTTTATTCTGCATTGACAACTATATATCTGCAAGGGACACTCAAGTGTTTGAGTTGCTGCAGGTTGTTGTGTTGAAGTGTCTGAAATGTGCCATTTTGTTTACAGCCCGACATGTTCCAAGTGTGGACAATGACATTGTGGATGCTTTGTCTCATTCACAGTGGGAGAGATTCCATGTTTTTTTTTTATAAAGGTTTTATATAGCGCTGGCTAGACCCGGGGGTATCAGAGCGCTTTACATGAGTATCAGACCATAGTTGCAGGTTACATTGTTACAAAAGTTATACAGTTTTAGATCATAGCTACATAGTTACAAGTTAAGTCGAGACAAACAATAAGGCTATATAGGAAAGGAAAAAAGCAGGCAAGGGGAGAGATTCAGGGGGGAGGGGGTAGGAGCAGGGGAAGTAGACAGAGGATGAAGGAGGGAAAGAGGAGGGGGAGGGTGAGAGACATAGCATGAAAGAGGAGGGGGAGGGTGACGGGGGCACAAACCAGTAGATGAATAATAACTGCGTCCAAAGTCCAGTAAGCTAGGATCCCAGGGGAAGTGGTATCATTCCCCCATCTCCGTTGCGAGAGGCTCCCTTTATGCAGTGGACTCTCTCAGAGGGGTCTCTGAGACTCCAGAGTATGAATATTGGATCTTTCCCCAACAAGGGGAGAAGGAGTGCTTAGTCAAAGGGCAACAAGGGACAGGGGACTAGGAGTTGGGTTGGAACTGGCAGGTCAAAGGAGGGGGAATGAATGGCAAAAGAAAAAAATCACATTAATTACAGAAAGAAAACACATTCAATACCAGGGTAAATTAGCAATCCAGAAAAAGACAGGATCCACACAAGGCAGGGGTCAGGGAGAACAAAGGGAGGGAGTCAGCGAGTTGAAGAGTCCCACAAGGAAGAGATACAGATAGCAGAAAAGGAAATGTATACGTTGTAGAGTCACTCAGGGGAGAGATACAAACGGGAAAGCTCAGAATCACAAAATAGTGATATTAGGTACAAAGAACTACTACATATACTAGTGGTTGGAGTTGTAACTATGCAAATAGTAAATTCACTCAGGATTCCATTTGCACAACGATTAGGCTAAAAACGATTGTATAATACTTATTTACAGAGTGAACAGAGAAATAAGACATCCAAGGGGGTAGAGAGGGGGGGGGGGGAGATGAGATAGGTGATAGGAGAGACGGGGGCCTGGGCGGGGGAGAAAGAGATAAGGCAGTCCAGCCGAGGAGCAATGTCTGAGGGTCGGCAGGATGAAGTCCAATGGACTGAGGGAGACGACAAGAAACAACAAAATGGTGGCTCTGTGTCGTGGGTATCGAAGGACAGCCATGATAGGAAAATCGGATGAGCATCTAAGATCTTCGCATGTAGAGCAATTGCATAAGCACCAGGTCTGGCCACGCTTGAGATTCAGTACTTGGCTCCTCCAACCGAAATAGCCGATCTTCGATGTCCTTGCATGTTCGCCATACTAAGGTCAGGCACTGAACAACAATAGGACAACAGAAGGTTGCGAGTGTCCCCCATTTCAAAATGCTCCATACAGTTGCTCAGAACGCAGCCACAACAAATGAACGCTCTGTTTTCTTGTATAAGATAGCAGACTCGAAGCCGGCAGGATAGCTCTCACAGCGCATACATCGCCGCCGTTTTAGAGTCAGGCTATATTAATTAAAGGATCGCCATGAATCTCAGATCACGCCTGTAACACTATAAATACCTCATCGGATGGTGTAGGTATACGAACTGATGTGAGACAAGGCAATCCGTGTCTTAGATGGGCCGTTACGGACCTCCGATCAAGGACATTCACGATCCGCCATTTTGCGCCGTCAGTTCCCAGACACATCAAAGTTATCGTTAGCAATATTGAAACTTACCATCTCCGACATCTGATTATGCGCTGTCGCGCAGTGACAATCCCCAAGCAGGACTTGTAAAAATATTTCTTGCCGGCTCAGGCTCCTGGAAAGGCCAGGACCAGGGAGAATCTGGGGCTGCTGCACAGACCGGTGCGCTGGGGGCTCCTGGGGTCACAATGTGGACCTCAATATTGCCGTGGTCTAATGGTGCGTGGGGGCTCACCCCGGTGCTTCCAACAAGTGCAGTAGCGGACTGGAGCATCCCGCGGCGCAGATCACAGTTGGGTCCAGTGGTATCGCGGCTCCAATGCTATGGTCTCCGGGCTCAAGCTCAGTATCCTCCAAGCACCATCTTGGTTCATGGACGCTCATATATGGTGGCCTGGTGCAGAGGAAGCTGGTATACTGTGGCCACACAGTCCCCGAGGCAGTGCATCTAGACGCACGGATCCATGGGCTGGCCATGGAGGCGGACAGGGTCTGGACTATGATGCCACAGGAGCGATGGACAGAGGATGCTCAAGCTGATGGCAGAGTCACTGGCCTCATTGACGAGGAAGGCTTATATTCAGGTTTGGGGGGAATTGTTAGATAGTGGTGTGCAGAGGGGATGGGACATCTGGGCACGTACAGAAGATGTAGTCCAGTTCATTTTGAGGTTGGCTGAGAAAGGACAGTCCAGAGTCCCAATAGCAGGTAAACTAGTGGGCACTGTGTTCATGGGAAAGCTTTTTTGGGGCTACACCCCATTGGCAGGGTAGCTGGGAACCAGGATGTTGGAGGGGTGGGCTAGAGAGGCAGGACGTATAAGGCTGAGGAGGAGGCCTCTATCTTGGGGGTTAGGTTTGTGAGGTAATTATGAGCCTACCTGGGATCTGCACAAGTGAGGATGAGCGGATTTTGTTCACAGCACAGAGGACTTGAAGGTTTTTTGGGTCATTAAGGGTGTCTGAGCTCTTGGGGCAAGGTGAGGGAGTCCACCCGTGTGAGGTGGGTCTACCAGCTTGGCTGCACAAGAAGAAAATGGATCAGAGGAATCAGGGCAGATCTACTGGATCCTTCTCCAAAAAGGGGAGAGGGAGTGCTTTGGCAAGGGGCGCCATATCATACCTCAATTGTGTGCGGCTCCCTTGTGGCTGTGGACTCTCTCAGAGGGGTCACTGAGACTCCAGAGTATGAATATTGGATCTTTCCCCAACAAGGGGAGAAGGAGTGCTTAGTCAAAGGGCAACAGGGGACAGGGGACTAGGAGTTGGGTTGGAACTGGCAGGTCAATAGAGGGGGAATGAATGGCAAAAGAAAAAAATCACATTAATTACAGAAAGAAAACACATTCAATTCCAGGGTGAATTAGCAATCCATAAAAAGACAGGATCCATGAAAGGCAGGGGTCAGGGAGAACAAAGGGAAGGAGTCAGCGAGTTAAAGAGTCCCACAAGGAAGAGATACAGATAGCAGAAATGGAAATGTATACGTTGTAGAGTCACTCAGGGGAGAGATACAAACGGGAAAGCTCAGAATCACAAAATAGTGATATTAAGTACAAAGAACTACTACATATACTAGTGGTTAGAGTTGTAACTATGCAAAGAGTAAATTCACTCAGGATTCCATTTGCACAACGATTAGGCTAAAAACGATTGTATTTTACTTATTTACAGAGTGAACGGAGAAATAAGACATCCAAGGGGGTAGAGAGATGGAGGGGGAGAGATGAGATAGGTGATAGGAGAGACGGGGCCTGGGCGGGGGAGAAAGAGATAAGGCAGTCCAGCCGAGGAGCAATGTCTGAGGGTCGGCAGGATGAAGTCCAATGGACTGAGGGAGACGACAAGAAACAACAAAATGGTGGCTCTGTGTCGTGGCTATCGAAGGACAGCCATGATAGGAAAATCGGACAAGCATCCAAGATCTTCACATGTAGAGCAATTGCATAAGCACCAGGTCTGGCCACGCTTGAGATTCAGTACTTGGCTCCTCCAACCGAAATAGCCGATCTTCGATGTCCTTGCATGGTCGCCATACTAAGGTCAGGCACTGAACAACAATAGGACAACAGAAGGTTGCGAGTGTCCCCCATTTCAGAATGCTCCATACAGTTGCTCAGAACGCAGCCACAACAAATGAAAGCTCTGTTTTCTTGTATAAGATAGCAGACTCGAAGCCGGCAGGATAGCTCTCACAGCGCATACATCACCGCCATTTTAGAGTCAGGCTATATTAATTAAAGGATCGCCATGAATCTCAGATCACACCTGTAACAAAATAAATACCTCATCGGAGGGTGTAGGTATACGAACTGATGTGAGACAAGGCAATCCGTGTCTTAGACGGGCCGTTACGGACCTCCGATCAAGGACATTCACGATCCGCCATTTTGCGCCGTCAGTTCCGACACATCAAAGTTATCGTTAGCAATATTGAGACTTACCGTCTCCGACATCTGATTATGCGCTGTCGCGCAGTGACAATCCCCAAGCAGGACTTGTAAAAATATTTCTTGCCGGCTCAGGCTCCTGAAAAGGCCAGGACCAGGGAGAATCTGGGGCTGCTGCACAGACCGGTGCGCTGGGGGCTCCTGGGGTCGCAATGTGGACCTCGATGTTGCCATGGTCTAATGGTGCGTGGGGGCTCACCTCAGTGCTTCCAACAAGTGCAGTAGCGGACTGGAGCATCCCGCAGCGCAGATCACAGTTGGGTCCAGTGGTATCGCGGCTCCAATGCTATGGTCTCCGGGCTCAAACTCGGTATCCTCCAAGCACCATCTTGGTTCATGGACGCTCATGACGGAGCGGCTCCGTCATGAGCACAGGCCCACCGCGCTGCCCCCCTGCCCCCCCCAGCGCTGCAGCGGAATGTCCCCAGCAGCGAAGGGGTTAAAGGTCTCAATTGCTGAAAATCAGCACAGGAGGAGGTAGAGACTTACAGGTTTAAATTATGTGGGGGGAGGGATATTTAAGAGTGGGGTAGTTTAACATAGGTAACATATTTGTATAGTAAGGTTTTAGTTTTGTAAGACGGAAGGCCCGGGGTTTATACATGTGATGTGCACCTGTTTCAATAAAAACAGCTGCCTTTTCCATACAAATCCACTGTCAGTGGCCTGTGCTGCTCCCCCTATTCCCCAATGGTGTCTTGGGGGTCAGCTGACCACAGGGAGATCTGCCCCCTGGGATAGTTAAGGGAATGGAGCAGTCAACAACTGCTTGGTTTGGGTTAGGATTGGGCTATATTGTAGCCCACAGGTTTAAAAGCGGCCATTGTATGCTACCAGCCACAATTTTATAGTGGTGACAGGGTGGCTGGTAAGAGGTCCCAGAGAGTTTTTTCCCTCCTGTCCACTCCTTAATTATGAGGTTTCTGGGTTTTGAGTTCTTTGGAAGTTGACTTATTCGGGTTGGCTCAAAATTGGAACAGATGTACAGGGGTTTAGAAGAGCATGTGTGATTGTCGCTTTGAAGCACCTGCTGGGGCGGTTGGCTGGGAAGTTGCCATTGGTTAGCCAAGTTTATTGTTGTTGACAGTGACAGTCCAGGCTGAAAGGGAATGGGCAGAGAAGTTCATGCCTGTACAAGGCAGGAAGTTTAACGTTCATTGGGAAGTTAAGTTAGCTAGAGGTTAATATTTGCAGTAAAACTGAATGGGAGGATAAAGGTCTCAATTGCTGGAGATCAGCCCAGGAAGAGGTAGAGACTTGCAGGGTTAAGTTTTGTATGTGGGGGGAAATTGAGGGTGGGGGTAGTTTAGCATAGGTAACATATTGTATAGCGAGGTTATAGTTTTGTAAGGCCGGTGGCCCAGGATTTATATATGTGACAAGCATGTGTTTCTATAAAACCGGCCTTTTTCACACAAATCTGCTGTCAGTGGTCTTTGCTACTCCACTATTCCACAAGAGGTTTGGTACAGCCCAGGTTTCCTGAAAAAGTACTATATCATATGAGCCCATAAAAGATAACCAATCCACAGAGTTCATTTTCGATTTTAAACCTGCAGTGTTTCCAACTTAAAATACCCTAAGTAGAAGAGGTATTAAGCAACACATAGGGCCTATTAGCGGGCTCTCTCATAGCTACATAACCACGGTTAGCCTAGGATATATTTACGGGCGACACTAAATCTAGTCAATCCAAATTGTCTAGACTCAACAAGTGAAGGAGTCTATTTTGAGTAATGGCAAAACTCTTGACAAGATGGATTAGCTCACTGTGAATAGAGTCTCTTTCACAGTGTGCAGATCTCTTGGTGGTCTGTAAAAATAGCTGGGTGGCAAAACGTCTGTGCATGAGTTTGACTTTTGGAGATGCCTAGGCTGTGCAAGTAATTTGCGCATGAAATTAGGCCTATGAAAATTAATAACCACACAATCCCTGTATTTATTAGATAAACGTACCCAAGACACTCTTTTAGTGAACAGAATTTGATTAGAGTCATATACATTAAGCTTTATATTCTGTGCTACCAATGACTAACCTTATGCTTTAACTGTTCTCCATTTTCAACTATATCAGCAGACAAAATGGGTAAATTTGACAGGTTAGGTACGTATACGGGCAGGCTTCGAGTGGGAGGCTTAGGGCCATATCTATGGCCACGTCACTGAGTGCAGCGCAGCAAGTCACCTTGCTGTGCAGCACTGTGTGACAGGCAAAGGGCAGAATTCACAGTATTTAAGTCAATACAGCACATTCCTGCCTTTTCCCCTGTGCTGATGCCTTTTTGGCTGCCTAGCGCCAACGCAGGCACCCTTGCATCATGGAGCAAGAGTGCCCGCATTGTAAGAAGGATTGTTTTTGTGCAGCCAGGGTCACCTTCCTACACAAAAGCAATCCCCTGAGGCTTTTTCCTCTTTCTATGTGTGCTGCAGAATGCAACATGCATAGGAAGAGGAAAAAAAAGGAGAAATAAACATATTTCTCCTCGTAGCGCCTCACCTTGGGAGGCACATGTTTTTGGTGCCTTCCCAGGTCTACCACTTCTGGTAAATCTGGGAATGCTTCAAAATCCATGGATGTGGCATAGGAAAACCCCTGCAACGCCTCCCTGGCGCAGAGTAATGAAATGCAGCAATTTGCATTGCGCTGCGTTGCATTACTCGAGATTTAGGAAGCCACTCAGGGCCAGGCAAGGGGGCCTTGCGTGGCTTCATAAACTCGGTTTCAATTTGCGTCGCTCTTTCACTACGTTGTATAGTGCAAGAGGGATGCAAGGGGCTTGTAAATATGCCCCTTAGTATCTGCAACTTGCTTGGAGGTGTACCATAACGTATCCCAGGGACAAGCTTTGATTTTAAATCGTTTTTAGCATTCCTAGTGTAAAAAAACAAATAGGCAGAAGGATTAGTAAGTGCAGCAGCATTAACACAAACACTTGCTGAGGATAGAGCAAAGTGTGGGCATGTAGTGGGCAAATGAGGACTTAGGTCTGCATTACGCTATCCAGTTCCCACAGAACAATGAGAGGCTGTGAACTCAATGCCTCTCCTGAACCCTTGAAATTTCGGCTCAATCTTCACCAGCCTATCAGTTAGAGAAAGTAGAAGCTCCCAAAAAACCTGGAGGAAAGTTCATTCAACAGTGAATCCCCTACAATAACTGGGTATGGTTGGGCTATACAGGTATTTACAACCCTGTCCTGAAATTTAGGCAGACAAACAGTCTGATTCAATCACAATCTACCAAATCCACTAATACTGTTGGTCCCTAAAAGGACACATTTAGTACATGAACAGTTTTTGTAAAAAGTTGTGACAAAAGATTATGGATACGTTATGGATACCAAAGGAAAGACCCCAAAGACAAGATTTACAGGAACTTACATGTCGAAATAAAAGGCAGTTTATCTAACAGAGACAAATTTACAAACTCAAATCATTCAATGCTGCCATGAGCTTCCAATTAGAGATCATCTAGGCTGATGTTGAACAGAAGCATTGGGGGGATATTCTCAAGAACGTGCGATAATCATCACCAAAATAGGCTAACGCAATTTTCCATATCGCCGTCTATCGCGGGAAAATAACTCCATGTTAACGTCGTATTCTCAACACAGCGGTAACATGCGATAGTTTCCCGATAACACGTCAAATGTCCTCGATGAAATTACCGGGACGGCGATAAAAATCGAAAACCGAACGTGAAAAAGGTGGCGATGTGCCCAACTGCGATAATGAATTCAGCGATAAGCAGCACCAGGCCTGCAAGTCCCACAAGTCAGGTGGGAAAAAATCACTATAAAAGTGGCAACAAAAACCACAAACAAAACACAAACAACTGCGAAGCACCATGGAGGTAGCCGGAGCAAGTACAGAGGACAACCAGAACCCCACAAGCCTCATGGAAAACCAGCCTGGGACTTAGGGGTCAGGGAAGGGCAAGGAGAAGAAGAAGAGGAACTGTGTGCAATTGTGTGGCTAAGGGGCCATGCCGTTCTCGGAAGGTCAGCTATCTTGTTCTGCGCTGCCTCGGTGGTAGTCCAGGGGGGGTGCCTGGGGTGGTGGCGGTGAGTGTAGTGGCCCTCTTGGGTTTCCGAGCTGCATGATCAGTAGCTCCTTGACATGTGTGAGTCTTCAGATGTGGCTCTGGTTTTGGCTCCCTTTCATACTGCAGATTGTCCTGCTTAACACCAGAAAAAGGCAGGTGTGAAATCCCTGCTGCTAACGTGCCTTATCGCCTGTTTTTGGATCGCTGAGCCGATCTGGCTTATCGTTGAGAATATCGCAAAGTGGTGTTTTCGTGTGTTTTCGCACGGGAACGCCTACTCTGCATATCATTTGCGTTCTTTGTCGCTCTCATCCGTGGCGATGTTATTTGCGGCAGCTATCGCTGGAAAACTGGCGATATCGGCAGTTTGCACCAGCTTGAGAATAGGGCAATAAATCTTTTGCCACTTTTGCGCAGCTAAAGTGCCGTTAAATTGACGATAAGTCCTTGAGAATATGCCCTTGGTGTCCCGCATATTCTGTAGGCCTCAATGCTGAAAGGATGTGAAGAAGCACATCATAATGTGTCAATAGTGTACAAGCAAAGAATGTAAATCAGAAGTTCTAGGTTTTGCTAGCTTCCTCTTGCTGCTCCTGCTAAATTGTGGTCTACAATCTCCATGGACTTTAATGTTGATCTCTCATCCTTGAACAGCTTTACATCATTTCTAGTTGTTATCAGGTCTTTCACACCTGTTTGCGTGTGCACATTGGTAGTGTGGGAGCATATGGTACAGCTGCAGGAACGGAGTCGAGTACTCCATTGCATGTTCGGGTGATGCCACTGGATTGTGCTGGAGGGCCAGGAAGCAGGGCTGGGTGAGTTAGAGCATTGAATCCGACATCGGGGAGGAGCCGAAAGGATTCTGTCGGGAGGCAGAGGACGCCAAGCCGGAACTGGACGAGTGGTGAATGGCCCAGGAGGCTGCTGAATAGCGGCCACAATTTAGGAAAGTTGGGGCAATGCATCTAAGTGTCCGGGGCCGCATTCCTTTGATACCGGAGAGAGGACATAGAGAGGAGGGTACGGAAGGGAGATGGGACATGTGTGTTGGTGGAGGGAGTGCGAGGGAGTTTGGACTGTCTTACCTTTTGCCATTGTGTCAAAGACTGACTACATGTCCCAGAAGGCTGTAAAGCACCTACTTAAGAAAAAGGGAAACTGAAATCCCTAAGCCTGTCTTGCCAGTAAAGAGTTAGATGAATTGCAGAGTGTTGTAAGGCTTCACTTTGATTACCAAGCCTAGTGTATATATATTGTCATTTTTTTATGGTTCTTCACCACTAGGAGGAAAACAATCTAACTCGAAAAGGGGCCCTTCATATTTATTTTAGAGTGTGGATTACCCTTAGAACACTGGGACTAGTATCAGGAGTGTTCATCCTTCTTTTCCCACAGACAATCCCAAAGGTGTTGGTAACGGATACTCTCAAATATTTCCTCTGGGCCCAATACTTACTGGAAACCCAGCCACACCCAAAGACCTAGGAGGAAAAAAAGAAGAGGAAAAGAAAAACATATTTTGAGGGGGAGACACAGCAATGTGACCAGGGGGCAGACCACAAGCCCCAGACACCTTCACGAATGGAAGTCACCACCGTCACGTCCGTGCCTGGGAGCGGCCTTTTTAAATTGGGCCCGCACTCCCTGCAGCGCAGGCTTGCCCCATCCTCCTTTCATTGGATGTAAAGGCACACACGGTCAGCGAGACAGGGGTAGCTGGCCGTGGGAATCTATTTGACTGGCATCTGGCTGAACACATCAGTAAAATATGGGGAAGGAAAGTTTACAGTGGGGGCCCAAACTGTTCAACCAAGTTCATTGGTACATCCAACCACAATTGATGGTATGCTTCTGAGGGCCATTGGGGTGGTCGCAACTGAAATACAACTCGTAGGAAGGAGACTATCTCTGGGGGTGGGGGATTACCGATAGATCTTAATGCTCCACACAGCCCCATGATTACAGATCATGAAGCTTCACAAGGTCAAACGGCAACAATTCAATCAGCCGACGAGTCAACGGAGCAGACTTTGGTACAGGAGAACAACAAAAGAAGACCTAGATTATTATGTACCACTCGCAAATCTGAAGGGGCCACCTCAAAAAAAATTGTTTCAGCTAGTAAAGAAGGTCAAAAGTGTAATCAAAAGCAAAAATAATGCCCTACTGTCCCCAGAGCATTTGAATTAGCCGTACCACAGTTGCGAGGTGGATGGAACTGAGAAAATTGTTAAACAGGACTGGGTGGACGACCTGGTGGGGGACTTGCTTGGGAAAATCAAAACAGTTAATAAGGAAGAACTCTCCCCAATATTGATAAGACTATTCAAAGTGGAACAGTTAATAAACTCCTAAATTGAGGTGCCTCCATCGAAAAGGAAACTCAGAAACCCTAGCAATAGTGCAGCAACGGTAACAAACCTAAACCATAAAACAGTGTTGAATGGTCACCCCCACATTACAGCCCTATGGTAGTTTCCACAGTCCACACAGAGGAGGAACGGATTCCAAGTGAAACCAGGATGACTCGACAAACCAACAGAGAAAAGGTCTCAGCAGACGATGATACCGTGAATCTACCTGTGATTGGATTGCCCCTGGATTGTCCCCTGATGGCCTGGGTTCCAAGTCTCAGAGTGGACCAAAGGGAAACTTTTCCTTAACTTAAAAACAAGTGCATTCATTGGTTGAGACTACACAGGAACTTCCCCATGTCACTAGCTGATAATATACTCTTCACCCGAAGAGTGGGCTGGATAGGAAAGGGGGGCAAAGATCTGGTAGGAGATTGCATTATTATCAATTTCAGATACCCAGAGGTTGTGAGGATTCTATTACAGAACAGAACAAATATACCCCTAGGTGGCACGGAGGTACCCATTGGGGTACTTTTATAAACCCTTTATAGGATCCACCATGATAAACACTCCAGCTCAAGCTGTGTTCAGTGCTTGAGGCAACTTCCTGGTGTACTTTCTTTAGGTCAGCAGTCTAGTTGCTGACGATCACGGGGACGCGACCAATCGGCTTAAATTTCGCCGATGACGCTTCCTCTGTTGGCACTTCACGTTCAGCGCTAGCTCTCTGCGGGTGAGGAACTGCGTGTTTTATTATTTATTTTCAAAGACTAAAGGAATTTTACGCTTTTTAATATTTTGCTGCTATTTTCTGTGGGTTAAACGTTGGGGGCTGATATTTAGCGGGAGGGGGCTCGAGCTGTGTTCAATGCTCGAGGGAACTTCCTGGTGTACTTTCTTTAGGTCAGCAGTCTAGTTGCTGACGCTCACGGGGACGCGACCAATCGGCTTAAATTTCGCCGATGACGCTTCCTCTGTTGGCACTTCACGTTCAGCGCTAGCTCTCTGCGAGTGAGGAACTGCGTGTTTTATTATTTATTTTCAAAGACTAAAGGAATTTTACGCTTTTTAATATTTTGCTGCTATTTTCTGTGGGTTAAACGTTGGGGGCTGATATTTAGTGGGAGGGGGCTCGAGCTGTGTTCAATGCTCGAGGGAACTTCCTGGTGTACTTTCTTTAGGTCAGCAGTCTAGTTGCTGACGCTCACGGGGACGCGACCAATCGGCTTAAATTTCGCCGATGACGCTTCCTCTGTTGGCACTTCACGTTCAGCGCTAGCTCTCTGCGAGTGAGGAACTGCGTGTTTTATTATTTATTTTCAAAGACTAAAGGAATTTTACGATTTTTAATATTTTTCTGCTATTTTCTGTGGGTTAAACGTTGGGGGCTGATATTTAGCGGGAGGGGGCTCGAGCTGTGTTCAATGCTCGAGGGAACTTCCTGGTGTACTTTCTTTAGGTCAGCAGTCTAGTTGCTGACGCTCACGGGGACGCGACCAATCGGCTTAAATTTCGCCGATGACGCTTCCTCTGTTGGCCCTTCACGTTCAGCGCTAGCTCTCTGCGAGTGAGGAACTGCGTGTTTTATTATTTATTTTCAAAGACTAGAGGAATTTTACGTTTTTTAATATTTTGCAGCTATTTTCTGTGGGTTAAACGTTGGAGGCTGATATTTAGCGGGAGGGGGCTCGAGCTGTGTTCAATACTCGAGGGAACTTCCTGGTGTACTTTCTTTAGGTCAGCAGTCTAGTTGCTGACGCTGACGGGGACGCGACCAATCGGCTTAAATTTTGCCGATGACGCTTACGCGCAGCGGCCGCGCCGTCGGTGCGCCGACGGCGCGCCAAAGGCAAGCCCGTCTGCACCCGTCCACGCCAGGACGGGCCCAGGGACCAGTCCCCCTGCCATACTCCCCCCACCCAGCTATGTATATTCGAGGGAACAGCTTCTTAGGTTTAGAGGTATGTCTCTGAGAGAGTGTCTCCATCATATGTCTGCAGATAGGAGGAACTCTCTTTGCGCCTATTGTAATTTTAAATTTACATCTTGCCCCTTACCTTGGGCAAAGCCGGACAATGTTATTAAAATGTTGCTGTTAAATTGTCATTCGTTACCTAAATATGCGACGGAGATATACTTACTCATTGAGGAAAGCTGCCCTGACATGCTATTTCTCACCGAAACGTGGCTCACTAGGGAGTCTAACTTTGATAGTGCGTGCGCCTTACCCCCTAACTATGTAATTACGAGATATGATCGAGAGGGTGGTTGAGGCGGGGGCGTTGCCATTCTTCATAAGGACATCTTTAGCTGTAGGTCTGCCATTAACCCGGTACCGCACTGTGAAAGTTTAGCCTTCTCAATTAGCTTCTCCCCTATTAATACGTTTTCTGGAATTTTAATCTATCGTCCTCCTGGAGCATCATCTAATTTTTGTAGTGAGCTTCCAGATATAGTTGCCAATTTGGCGAGTCCCCTCTCTAACTTTTCTATTTTGGGTGATTTTAATCTCCATTTTGAGGAGCTCGCCTCCAATGTCATTCAGGAGCTCACTGACGGCCTGGACACTTTTCAACTTAAACAAAAAGTCTCTGGCCCCACCCATGTTCATGGGCATTTGCTCGATCCTGTTTTTTCAAATTTACAACATCTTATAGTAACGGACCTTACTCCAATTCCTTGGTCCGATCATTTTGTATTATCTATGACATTAACATTGGCTGTGCCACTGTTGCCAAGTATAAATATTAAGAAATATAGTCGTGTTGGTCTCAACCACCCTTGGGAAAGTTCATCGCTGAGCTAAATAAAGCAGTACCCCTTCCTCAGGCGGATGCTATTATTGCCTATGATAATTATAATAGCTAGATTGAATCTACTTTGGATTCAGTGCTTCCTAGGAAGGTATTCTATCATCGTATGGGAATTAACAAAAAGCCCTGGTATTCCCAAACTTTGAGGCATTTGAAACAATCATGCAAAAAACTAGAAAGAAGCTGGAGAAGAGATTACTCTGTGAGTAAAAAAGTTAAATATAGGGAAGCAATTAAATTGTACAAAAATGAAATTAAGAAAGCTCAATCGAGCTTTTACTGTGATAAGATCATGCTGGCTGCTAACTCTTCTCGTGAGATTTTTAAAATCACAAAGTCCCTTCTCACCCCTCCGAGTTCTCTTCCGGCTCCTGATAATGCCCAGCAGAGGTGTGACGAAATTGCAGAATACTTTTCCTCTAAAGTCCAAAAGATATATAATACATTCCCAAATGTTAATTTTTCGGGGGTTACTGTTACTATGGATAAGCAAACTCTGCTGAATGAGTTTCCTCCTCTTTCTTTATCCTCTACGCAGGAACTTCTCAAACAGTTGAAATCAGGCTCCCCTTCTGATCCGGCGCCGCCGTCTATTCTGAATCTGATATCTGACATAGTCTCTCCGGTCATACGGGATGTGATAAATTCCTCCCTGCGTAGTGGAGTGGTTCCTCTTCTTTGGAAACAGGCTAGGGTCAAGGCATTATTGAAAAAGACTAATCTTGACCCAGAGGACTGGGCGAACTATCGGCCTCTCTCCTTGTTGCCAGGTATTAGCAAATTGGCTGAAAAGCATGTCAATACTGCCCTGTCCTCATTTCTTGAGAACAACAAGTGCCTGCATCCCTCTCAGACAGGTTTTATTTGCCATCAGGGAACTGAGACCGCACTCCTAGTTGTGATCGAGGAGACTAGGAAGATCTTGGACGTCGGAGGCTGCGCGGCTCTAATATTATTGGATCTTAGCGCAGCCTTCGACACCGTCAATCATCAACTTATGATTCAGAGACTTAAGGAGGTGGGCGTAGAGGGAGTAGCGCTTCGCTGGCTTCAGTCCTTTCTGGAGAGACGCTCTTTCTGTGTCTTTGAGGGTGAAGCGGCATCGGAGTATATTCCTTTGCAGTGTGGAGTTCCCCAGGGATCATCTCTTAGCCCTACCATGTTTAATATCGACATGAGTTCTTTAGCGGAATTTGTATATCTCTGGGGCATCCAAATTGTCACCTATGCGGATGACACACAACTTGTGGTGTCTCTAACCCAGAAAGGAAAACAGGAATTGGGTTTGCTTTCCTGTTTGGGAAAGATTTCGGACTGGATGGATAGGTCTTTCTTGAAGCTTAATGGTGCTAAAACGGAACTCATATTGCTTGGGCACAATGTTCCCACTAGCATTGAAACCTCTTGGCCTAGCTGTTTAGGTCCGCCACCAGTTCCAAAGACTAAGATTAAGATCTTAGGAGTCTGGTTGGACTGTAAGCTTGACCTAAAAGAACAGGCATGCAAGGTTGCAGCTAGCTGTTATGGACAGCTCAGGATGATAAGGAAGATTATTCCTCTTCTTCCTTTTGATGCTAGACGGGTGTTAGTCCAGGTGCTTATACTTTCGTGATTGGATTATTCAAATGCGGTGTACCTTGGTGCCCCCTTGGGAACTTCCAATAGGTTACAAATTGTTCAAAACTTTGCGGCCCGTTTACTCATGAACTGTCCTAAATATAGTTCAGCTTTACCAGCATTGGCTGCCCTGCATTGGCTTCCTGTTCAGGCCAGGATAGGCTTTAAGGCCCTTTGTATTGCCCACAAGGCCATTGCCGGGAAGGGTTCTTCTATGATTCAGTCGCTGATTCAACTTTATGTTCCTAATAGGATGCTTCGATCTAAGCATAAGTGTTTGCTCAGAGTGCCATTGATCAAGCGATCTCGCTCCGGAGGTCGTTTATTTTCGTACAATGTTGCTCTGCTATGGAATCGTCTGCCTGAGCATATCCGCGTGGAGCCCAATTACCTTAGTTTTAGGAAACAGCTGAAGACCTTTCTTTTCCGGTGAGATATGTCCGATGAGTGAGGTGCCATGAGTAAGCGCTGGGATGCCTTTGGTAGCTATGCACTATATAAATGTGTATTCATTCATTCATTCATTGCCAAATCCAGTGTGGCACTAAACTAATGATATATAACGTTCCTGTATATAATCTGTTTCGCCCCCTCGACCAAGTTGATTGACTGAAGGCTGTAGAAGAATTCTAATATCCACCACCCCAACCTAGAAATGTCCTTCAGACTAGGGGGAGTAAAACTAGCATACACTCAAATAGGTGTTACTATGGGTCCATGGCAAAGCAAGAATCAGTTGGCAAAGTAAATGTTTTAGAACAAGGAAGCCAGGTTACCCACACCCACAGAATACTCTGAGATTCTAACAGTTCCGGGTATAACAGGAATGGAAAAAAGAAGAGTTAGCTCTAAATCTAGCAGACTACCTGAAAGTAAAATCGCAAACATCGGTGAGACTTCCTCAAAAGGGGTTGCCAAGACAAAATAACCCATGAAGGTAGTCTCATAAAATGTTGCTGGAATCGGCTTGAAAAATTGAGAAATGGACTGGCAATCCCTTGTAGAGCAGTATGACATATGCCTGTTCCCAGAAACCTGGCATTCCTCTCCCCTTTTGCCTGGCCGGGGTATCTCACACATGGTATAGCAGCAATCTCAGGGGTGCGTGGCATACCTTCTGGGGGCTTGCTGACCAGGGTGGGGTCGCACCTTGGATCTACAATGGTGAGCGCAGAGGAGGTGTCAAAAGATATTTTGTGCGCAACAATCAAACTCTCAAATGGTCTTACTCTCAGCATATACAATATATGTCTGAGACTTTCCGCAAGCAAACAGGAATCTCCCCAACTAAGCCACCTTGTTCTACACATGGCGAAACTGCCACCAGCGAATATAAAATTGATAGGCGGGAATTTTAAGAGCCAGTTTGAACCGCTAGATTTTTCCTGCTGCACCAGCCTCTCACAAGAAGATAGACTCTGGGCAATTCCATACTTAAACCTCTGGCCTGTTAAAAAATGGTCAGACAGGACAGGGAACCCAACCTTTAATAGAGCATCCAGTCTGAGTCTAATAGACTACATCTTGGTAGATGTTAGACTGTGGCCCTGTGTACTGTTGATGGCAGTGATAAACAGGATAGACAGTGATCGCAATGCCCTAGACCTTTCACTGAGTATAACTATGAGAAAAGATACAGATACAATCTTTCACCGCTTAGATAATAGATGAGAGCTGTCAAACAATAAGTGAAGAATTCAATGGCAGTCAGTGAGGTGCTCAGAGGAAACCATGAGACACAGCCTAGTTGAAAGGGGCTTAGAGGCATTTTGTAACATAGACTTAGATTTAAATCAAGCAAATTCTCTGAAAGCAATAGGGAAATTCACTCTAATCTCTTTGAGGACCTCAAAGATGTCTTCTACATAGAAACTGGCAACTAGGGAAAAAATTAAAGTGAAATACAGACATGGCACAGTAAGAAATGTAGACTGGCCAAAGAAGCCCTGATAAATGCAGTAAAAACCAAGGATACATGGGAGATACAAACATATCAGACAGATTATAATAAAATACTAAAAGATAAAAAAAAAGGAATGAGATCGAGAGAAGTGGGATCTTCTTCTGACCGCAACAAGAGAAAATAAAACGATACGACATTCTGGAACTTGGCTACTAAGGAAAATGAGGAAGGAATCACTAAAATAGACATCAATATAGCAGCAGAGGCTTGGATCACCCTCTTTTCAAGTATGTACTCAACCCCACAATGTGTTGGAATAATTGATGAAAAATTGGAGGACTCTACAGGAATTATGTACCCGTTTGAACAGACCTGATAATCTTCCAATCATCACGTGCGAAGAAGTAGAAAATGCTATCAGAAAGGTAGTTCACCATAAAGCTTCAGATCCAAAGAAAAACCCCGCAAACTCTTTCTTGTCAGAGATAAAAATATGGGGACCCTACCTTACTTTGATATTTAACGCCATTTTAAAAGGTCTACAGGCATCACACTCCTTAACAGCCCCAGACTTTTTCCCAATTTATAAAAAGGGAAGTCCTTTAGACCACGCAAATTATCGGCTAATTAGCCAAATAGATACCACTTGAAATATCTTCAGTAGGGTTATTCTACTTTGGCTCCAACATTGGCTAGATGGCCAAAAAGTCTTATGCCCCTTTCAGGCCTGCTTTCGAATGAGCATATCAACCACAGACCAAATTTGTAGGCTCCAGAATAAAGGAAGACTCTATGCTGAATTTGTGGATCTCAGAGCACCTTTTGATCTGGTGCAGAGGGCCCCTCAATGGAGGGTCTTAGTTGAGATGGGAGTACCACACTACATATGTAGAACCATAGAGAGACTCCATGAGTAGGGGTGGGCGGAATTTGCGTAGTCCCGCTACGCAAAGATCCGCGAAACTGTAAAAAATCTCCACGAGCACGCAGAGTTCCGCGAAGACGCAGAATTGCGTGTGCCACCCGTTCGCAATACGTTTTTCCTGTTCGCGAGCGCTGTTTGCGTGCTCGGGGTGTTGCAGGGATTCTGCTTATGCACAGAACTATGCGCAGGAAACCAGGACCTCAGAGAATTGTGGTGTACCAGAAACTCCCCTCAGAACCAAGAACCCCTATCCGACTAGCTTAGTGTCCCATTCGTTATCCGAGATTTAGCTCGGCGGTCCCAATGTATAGACAACCCAGAACAAGCGACTTAGATACTCTCAGGAGTGGTGGGAATCCGAAATACCCGTTGGTAGCTATATATCAGTCCACAACAGAATAACAAAGACACAGTAAAAGTTTAAAGAGTTTATTTTATAAACCTCGCGTCCTAAGATGCAGTATTTTGGCTAACACAAGCAGACAAATGGTTAGGATCAGCACCATCAGCATTGTTACAATACCATAGAAAAGGAAAGGAGCAATCATAATAATAATGACAGTGGAAAGCAACCACCCTCCTTTCTCTAACAACTAATAAGGTATTATTAGACTAATAGAAGGTCTCTTAGGCTTGCATGGGGGACCCCATACCTTATAGATCAGCTTAGTGGAATCACATCACAGGATCAGCTAGGCTCTCTCCTGCAACAGCTCTTCGTTTCGAATGTAACAGAAAACATGCTGCTCTGTAATATTAAAGGGCTCGTCTTTCAGGTATTGGCAGCTGTATGTATGTTATGGCTAAGAAGTAGTACGATCAACCTGAACACAACAACCTGCCCCGTCTAGTGACCCAGACTCGTTCCTTACACGGTGTACAGACCAAGGTCACAGCTCGCTGTTAAACAACAGACGGTTCTCATGTGAAGCAAAGTCGAGTCAGCAGTTCTCGAATGAATAACATGTAACAACAGTGTCGCGTGCAAAAGCAGCAGAAGCAGCAAGCTGGCTTTCTAACAGCCATCGAGGTTATGCTAACTTAGCGTTGTACATAGGGCGTGGTTAACCCACACTACATCCCCCTTTGATCGGACTACTAACCACTAGGGGCGCACTTATCAAGAACGCAGAGTTCAAGTTAGAAAGAACGGAACCAAGGGCATGAATTATAAGTCCATACAAGGTAAGTGTAAGTTCGAAAAGGAAAAAAAACAAAAACAGAAAAAATATGTCGTCAGGTGTAAAAAACCATGAAAAAATGGAAAAAAACGACACCGAACGATACATCAAGGGTCGATCAAGATAAAAAGTCAATCCATAAAAGTATAGGCACAATAAGTTGCAACAGCCTCCAAGAGGAAATCATTGGAGCGTTCCGCAAAAGTATCTGCCATCCAGTTTAACAGGGGAAAGGAACACACGTGTTCACTCACAATTGGAGCCTCCAGCACCACACGGGGACAACAGGAAGGTTCCTCGATATAACTTCATTCCAGAAAGTCAATCGCAGCCTCTTCGATGGCCCAATTACCAAGGACTCCATGTGCCGCACCCAAGGCCATAAACCCAACACCAGAACATTCATACTCATGAGCCGTTAAGGGGCCCATCAGTTGACCAAAATCCGGTACAGGTGACACCGAGGTTGAAAGGCACAAATCCAGAGCCCACTAGAAAGGACAATCCAGGCAGTGAAAGACGGGTTGTACACAAGTAAAAAATGGAAACCGGAAGGACAATCCATACGCGACACTTAAAGTCGCCAAGGGCAACGTGCCATAGTATTCAAGCATCCGGTTGCGCAGATGAAACAGCCGGGGCATGTTGTCTTGGTACGCAAGTTGCGCAGCCATTGCATAGGACGCAAACCAGCAAAAGTATTCCAGCAATAAGGGCAAGAAGCAAAGGAAGACCTCTGAAGACGCTGGAAAAAATAGAGTGAGAAAATGCCGGTATCACACCAAAAATAGTCTGAAAGGAGGTCACGAGGCCGGAGCCCACTAGTTTAAAAAAATGCACTATGCCGGTCGTAGACGAGGCATTAAAGATAGTCTGTATCAATGTTCCAAAATGGAAGGGGAGGTCAGTATTCAAAAGCGCCTGCACCTCCGTGCAGGTGTTTGCCACGTGAAGAAGAAAGGTTTCACGGGATGAAGATAAAGCGACCTCCCTTTGAGACAAAAGAGCCCTTATTCTGCTCATCTGGTTGAACTCTAGGAGCGTGTACATTGCAAGCACCATGTAATTGTATATGTCTACACACTACAGAATGATCAGGAGCAGAAGTGCATTCCTCACCTTTCAGATAAACCTCTGTGCCCTCCCGCATGCATCTATATGTAAATGGGAGTGACCAAACCTCGTGCAGGAATGCACTACCAAGTTGTTCATACCTGCCAAGAGCATAATGTTTCATGCATGAACTAAATTTAAAAAGCGAAAAAGGTAAAGTGATTACGTCGTGAATAAGCCACGTGGCCGAATTTAACTCGGCAATAGAGAAAGGCAAAGGTTCTAATTTCTCAATGTGCAGTAATGAATAAGTGGCATCCTTCATAGACATAAATTGTTGCTTTGCAGTCAAATTAAAAGGGAGGAACAAAGGGGAAACATTCATGTAATCCCAAGGAACTTTCCCTGCCTTTAACGTTTGCAATGTCCATGCAAATTGCATAACAGAACGCAACTGATTCTGGCCATGATACAACACAGACAAATCATCCTGCACAATATCTACGACAGATGAAACAATATTATCTAAAGTGTAAATTCTAGAAGACAAGGTATTAATACTATTATCAATCACAGCCAACACTTTTTCCATATTTGCCTGGTCAATAGCACGTAATCTGGAGGCAGCCTCAATTTGCGACAATTTCCAAACTTCGTTGTAAATAGCATATACCCATCTTTTGGACCTGCCTACTGCAGGACCTTTAATAAAATCATTCAAATCAATGTTGTCGTCTAAACGCGACAAATGAAGCTTAACAGACGCCAATGTGGAATGTTGCAGCCATGGCTGGCATAACTTACACACAGAGTAGGTAGTTACAGTGTGTGATGATTCAAAACGAGGATCTACCCTGACTTGAGTGTACCCAGGTGTCAGTGCTAAAAATCGACGTTGACAAGAATCTGAACCAGTCTGCCAAACCAACCAACCCTCAGGATTAAATGCTGAAACATTAAAGGTTGTGTTGGAAATAAGGGACTGCAACTTGGTAAGGGAAAGATCTGTGTAATTACCCCAGCCGGGTTAAGCACCCAGATCCGGGATAGCGGGGGAATTCATTCTTTTAGACGTAGACAAGCCAAAACAAGTCATCTGAAAAATAGATGAATTTAAAAATAACATATGGTTAGGGATAAGACAGGCACGATGCAAAGCTTCTGTCCCCTGAACCTGCCATGGTTTAGTACCCCAAACCGATTTAAGATCGATAGTAGCTTTCCATAGCTCATAGCCTCCGACCGCCAATTCGTCCATAAAGGACTTCGAATATAATAATTTGGTATGTGTCAACCGCACCTTCGAGGCGGTTTCAGGTGCCATCTTAAAATAAAAGGAGGCCGGTTTTGACACACTAAAATCCAAAAAGTATGTGAACTTGTTCACTAACGTCGTAGAACTGCCCTGATGAGGGGCTGGACAATGTTCCCATTGTGTGTAATTAACAAAATTTCTAAAGGTATTTGCTCTATGTAGGAAATGTGTGCCATAATGTTGATAACAACATTGTTCACCATAATTAGCAGAATTTAAATATAAATCCTCAGCATCAAATGCAGCATAATATTTTAGATCAGAAAACAGTGCTTCTATTGCGTGTACATCCCAATCATCAGATCTAATATTCTGTTTAACTACATCACCCATTGAAACACGAAATACATTAGGCACATTAATCACTTCTGTAGGTCCATGAATTTGAAATTTAACAGCATCCCAAGCGATCCCATCACGCACAGGCCAAGCAGTAATGTTCACAAAAGTCTGGTCCCTTTTCATAATGTGTAATGAGGAATGGGGGGCCAAAGTTCCAGCAATGGATTCAATCGAAGATCGCTCATTCAGGTAGTGTCCATTGATAATTTTAAAAAACACTACCACAAAGCCAATTGTCATGAACAAAAAAATACAGATTAGCACCAGCCAGATGTAAGTCCATGGTGCCACTAAAAAATGTCTCTTGAACCAGGCAAAAAATATTGCAATTTTGGAAGGGGCAGTGGAAGTCATTGATTCAGTGTCAAAGGAAGAACGGGACTGGTTAAACGCTGTTGAATGTAAAAGAGGCAACGGGACATTCGCAGGATAAGCATACTCAGGATCATCAGACAAACCGCCATCAACAGGCGGTACAAGAGGGGAAGCAACTGCATGCATCTCAACGGCAACCTCAGGCATGATGGTCGAGGGCGGCAGCACAACAGAATTTCGCAGAATGGAAGGGCAAGAAACTGAAGGTGTCATACTATGAAGTATCGGCCACTCGCTGTAGCTTGACATTGTCAATCGAGATATACCTGTTTTCCTTGCGACCAGGAAGTGGTGGTAAAATGACTGTACGGGTACCCTGGACTCCAAGCACCGGGACTGGTGCACGATAAGAGGGGCCAAACTCTTTCTTGGTCTCCACCTTCTCACGGACCAGATCACCAACTCGAGGTAGCCAGCCGACTACCGTAATCTGGAGCTCAGCTTCGCATGTAGAGGGTACGTGTTCCTTCGCCAGAGTGTCTCTTGCTTCTTGTAGATTCTGCAATACAGCACAGTGATCATCTCGGTCAAAAGGCGCGGCAGCCGCCGCCATGTCTAGACCCTCAAGGTCTGGAACAAACATTCGTACTCCAAAGAGCATCATGTATGGGGTCCGCCCACCCAAAGGCCTTCTAGGGAGATTATTAAGTGCACGTTGCACGTCATACAAGTGGGTCAGCCAGCTTCGGCCTGTACCTAATACCCTTGCTGTCAAAGACTGCTTTAGGTCACGGTTCATTCGCTCCACAACACTATTACCCTCAGGCCGGTATGGAGACGAAAATTTGACTTGGACCCCCAAACTTCTCATGGCTTCTTTGTAAGCCCTAGAGGCAAACGCAGGGCCCTGATCAGAATGAAGGGTACCACATGCAAAACTCCCAATAAAGACACGCAAATCCTTGATGACCGTCCGGGCATCAGTACTCCTTTGCGGCCACACCCACAGAAAACGTGTGCACGAATCCACTGCAACCAAGATGTACTTGTACGCAGTATCAGAGGAAAAAGGACCGCAGTGATCTAAATAAACACACGCAAGTGGTTGATTAGATATAAACAGCTGCGTTTGTGGTGGACGCGCGACAGTAGAAGGTTTAATCTGCTGGCAAATGTCACATAAAAGGACATAAGCTCGCGTTTGTTTGTACAAACCGTACCACCAGTAACATTGCTGTAAAAGAGATACAGTCGCCGAAACGCCGGCGTGCGCCGACGCAACACCTTCATGGGCAGCTGTAATCAGAGATGGTCTGCAGTCCGCGTTGGGAATCAATCTGTCACCAACGTCGTTAATCCTCACTAACGGGACGTTATCAGGACTTAAACGATAATGGTAGCGGGAAGGGAATCCTTTCGGAAAGCCCGTCCCTGTCTCGGACGCAGCGATAGCTGCCAAGATGTCATCATCAATCCTAGTTTTGGATCTTGTAACTGCTGCTACTAAATATGTTGCCACTGCGGTTTTTGCTGCCTCGTCAGCCAAACTGTTACCGACAGCATGGACACCAACACGCTGGTGACCAAGAGTGTGAATTACATTCACGAGGGGCAGGCCTTCTTTAAGTTCTGCCACTCGAACCCAAAGCGTTTTGTGCTTAACTGTGCTACCTTTCAAATCACGAAAATCATTCTGACTCCAAAAGTGTAAATTCTCGTTGTAGGATTGACCACAATAAAACGAGTCACTCACTATAAGAGTGGTGACCCGAGGATCAGCAAACTCCAGTGCAAGCACCAGAGCTTTCAGCTCTGCCAACTGCGCGGTACAATCACCCAATGACTGCGTATGCACGACATCAGACTGGAACTCACCGTTCACGAAAGTACCTACTACAATTGCGCAGGCCGCTGAATAGGCGTGCTTTGATCCAGTTGCGGGTTGCACAGACCCATCAGTGTATACGACACAATGGTACTCCTCGAGCGGGCGCAAAGTCAGAGGAGCCGGATGAACAAATTCATTCTCCAAGAACTCCTGTGTCTGTAATGCCGCGTCAAAGATATATGTGACGTCCGGCGAAGTCAAGGAGGTCGCCCATTGTATCCACCTTGGATGCAAAGCCTTTGAGTTGGGTACACTGGCTTTAGTAACCGCCTCAAGGGCAGGGTACGGTGTTACCACCAGTGTGTGCTTTCCCTGTGATAGCGCTCGCTCTTTCAAGATCGCCATCTGAACTGCTGTCAGTACTTTCTCGACAGCGGAGAAGCGCAGCTCAGCCGAAGTGTACAGATGAGATTTGTATGCAATGGGGACTGTGTCGCCCTCATTGAACGTCAAGTAGGTGAAACCCACTGCACCCGGTACGATTCTAATGACCAGGTTAGTGTGGTTATCACGAGTTTGTAAAAACTTCGAAGCTAGAAGATCAGACTGCAATGATTGCAATGCAGCCGAATGCTCAGGCAGCCAGCAAGATTTGGTAAAAGTAGGTTGTACCAAGGCATAAAGCGACTTGATACGCTGGGCATAATCAGGAATGTAGGTACGACCGAAATTCAGAAAACCCAGCAAAGATTGTAACTTCTTCAGTGTCGAAGGAGTACTGAGGCGTGCGCATTTCTCAAGGAATTGCGGAGCCAAGCCTCGACCCTCATTATTGAGTTCGTACCCCAAGAACAACACTGTGAACTCGGCAATGTGGGACTTGGCAAAGTTGAACTTGTAACCATAGTCAGCAAACATAGTTATTATGTTATCCACACGAGCAAGGTGTGGAAGCAACTCGTCGTCCGTCTGGTAGATGTCATCTACATACGAATATGCTTCCGGGTCAATCATCTCCAAAAGTGAGACCACACGAGCAGCAAAGACCCCGGGGCTGTTGTTATAGCCCATTGGGAGCCTTTTGAACCATTTTTGTTTGCCACCCGAGGTAAACACCGTCCACTCATAGCTATGAGGAGACAGGTTATGGCTATAAAAACCATTGGAGATGTCAAGAGTAGTTTTAAAACGTTTTCTCACAAGACTATCGACGAGAGCCAAACTGTGTGTATTCTGTACCGCACATGTCCGGCAGTGTGAATTTAAATGCCGGTAATCCAAAACTAGGCGGTACGATCCGTCAGGCTTCATCACAGTGAATAAAGGATTATTCATGGGTGACACACATGTCTCAATTACTCCCTGATATTCCAATTGCTCAAGGATGGACGCGACGTGAGATCGGGCTTCGCGACGCATGGGGTATTGGGGTTGTGGCTGGGGTTCTGACCGCAACGGAATCTTATGATTGGGAGAAAATTTGTCCCAGCCAACCTGAGTACGGTACAACGCAGGCGCGAGCACCTGCGCCCACTCCCCGGCTAACCTGTTAGAATGTTCCAGTGGCACTGTGTGCCCAAAGGACGGGAGGATTACCACCTCCCCTCTAGGAGCCTCTAACACGAAAGCCGGGGGCCAATCTGCCTCCGCCAAAAGTATATCATAGGTGGAGGTTAGATGATCCCAAAATGCCACTTTAATTTTAAGTTGTATGTCACCCTCAATTAAAAGGTTAATTTTAAACATTCTTTCAGGGGGAGCTACGCGAGTATCAGCAGTTTCAACACTTACAAATGTATCAGTTGCTGTCGCCGCCAGAAACGGACGCAGCGATTGTCGCACTATTGTAACTTCCGCCGCGCTGTCTAGCAGCGTTAGTGCCCATGTCTGGTTAAGAAGCTGTGTCCGTACCATCTGAGGCATATCTCGCAGTTAGAGCAGCAACTTTCTTCTTTTGAAACGGAGGTCTCTGTCGTGCAGACTCGTCCTGTTTGCCTTTACCGTCAGTCTGACGGGGCTGCTCACGACCTTGAGCACCCTTTCCCTTTCCACGATCTCCGCCACCGGATTGATAAGCCAATGTTTCCTGTGAAGAACGAGGAGAGCATTGTTCAGGAACCTGAAATCTATCAGGTGACTTTATATTAGAACCATTGCGCAAATCATAAGTGCGTTCACTTTGTGTCTGCACCGGTGATGCAGAAGGAGACCTCCGTTTCTCTTGCTGCTTCCCCTGTTTCTTAGCTCGCCAACTTTGTTTCGGAAAGTTGGGCTTTTCGTCTTTTGTAGACGAACTCACTTTAGGCTGCTGTACTGCAGTCGGAATGACCACGGTGGGTTTCACACCCAAGGCGCTACGACCCACCATTCTGTAGGCTTTCGCTATAACTTTAGCGAACTCCTTCGGCCTGTCGCCTGGATCCACAAGTGCCATCATATTGCACACCTGGAATTGCATGGCATCTCCTTTGAGGTTGCCCATAACCATGGAACTAACCACATCGAAGCTATCGACAAGCCTCAATCCCAACTCAATTGCTGCCGCGGCACCATGATTGTCTTGGACCTTCTTGATGACCGAGGGCAGTACAGACATAGACGGAGTGCCGTAGCACTTCGCATAGGTCGCAGCAAAGACCTTGCCCCAATTGTCACAGTCGACAATATCCGGGACCAGGTCCTTAGGTAATGTTATAGTGAGGATCCTGTGTTTATCCACAGGAGAAGTATTGGGAAACACGGCTTCAAATTGATCGAATTTTTCAGCAAGCCAGTAAGGGAATTCATCCCTCTGCTGGGGGTGCTTGCCGACAACCGAATTAACCATAACTGGACTTATGACCGTCGCATGATGGTCAGTCGTGTGTCCCGCAACCGCAGGTGCCCCCACCTGCACATTGCGAGACACGTACTGCACTAACGCCCTAAGGACCGTAATCAGGGCAGTGTGTAGCACACGTAACTCCGCCACCGCCACAGTCATGTAGCGGGGATGGGGTGCATAACCGGCTAGCACCGGCCATGTGGCCCCTGCAATTGACAACGGGCCCATTCTCGCCGGCGCTACCACATGGGGAAGGGCGCCATTAAACCAAATAGTATGCTGCCAGGCACTAAGGGGAATTTCAAGTGTCCGATAAGGGGCATAGGCAGCAGGCATCGCGGTGTGAGTATATTCGTGGAACAAATTGTCGTTTGCATCCACTTTCTCAAACGTCACCCAAGAGTAAAACAACTCATACGGGAACGCCGCATCAGCGCCTACTACTAAAATAACAGCCAAGCCATCATCCGGGACCCCATAGACCCTCAAATGTGCGGTCAGGGGAACCCTACTATGCGCGGCAACATTGACCGCCATCGTGACACTTGAAAGAACAACGAAAAGCTATACTGTAGCACTGGGGTTCAGAAAAAGAAAACCTTTTTAATTATCAAGCTTGAAAGAACCTTTAGTCGAAACCTAGGTAGGTTAAGCCGTCACTCACGTTATCCGGAAACTAGAGTGAGGGCGTTGTGGACTAATAAAAGCACTACTAAGGCGTTTCAGATCAAAAGACCAAACGTTAGGTGCGCCATGTTGCAGGGATTCTGCTTATGCACAGAACTATGAGCAGGAAACCAGGACCTCAGAGAATTGTGGTGTACCAGAAACTCCCCTCAGAACCAAGAACCCCTATCCGACTAGCTTAGTGTCCCATTCGTTATCCGAGATTTAGCTCGGCGGTCCCAATGTATAGACAACCCAGAACAAGCGACTTAGATACTCTCAGGAGTGGTGGGAATCCGAAATACCCGTTGGTAGCTATATATCAGTCCACAACAGAATAACAAAGACACGGTAAAAGTTTAAAGAGTTTATTTTATAAACCTTGCGTCCTAAGATGCAGTACTTTGGCTAACACAAGCAGACAAATGGTTAGGATCAGCACCATCAGCATTGTTACAATACCATAGAAAATTAAAGGAGCAATCATAATTATAATGACAGTGGAAAGCAACCACCCTCCTTTCTCTAACAACTAATAAGGTACTATTAGACTAATAGAAGGTCTCTTAGGCTTGCATGGGGGACCCCATACCTTATAGATCAGCTTAGTGGAATCACATCACAGGATCAGCTAGGCTCTCTCCTGCAACAGCTCTTCGTTTCGAATGTAACAGAAAACATGCTGCTCTGTAATATTAAAGGGCTCGTCTTTCAGGTATTGGCAGCTGTATGTATGTTATGGCTAAGAAGTAGTACGATCAACCTGAACACAACAACCTGCCCCGTCTAGTGACCCAGACTCGTTCCTTACACGGTGTACAGACGAAGGTCACTGCTCGCTGTTAAACAACAGACGGTTCTCATGTGAAGCAAAGTCGAGTCAGCAGTTCTCGAATGAATAACATGTAACAACAGTGTCGCGTGCAAAAGCAGCAGAAGCAGCAAGCTGGCTTTCTAACAGCCATCGAGGTTATGCTAACTTAGCGTTGTACATAGGGCGTGGTTAACCCACACTACAGGGGGGAAATATCTTGCGAACTTGCCAATGCGGTCGCCAATTGGCGCTGCCATCTTCTATCACTTGTCCCGCCTGCTCGTGAAGCATGTTTACTGTTCGCGAACGCAGGCGCATCCAAATGACGTGTTCGCGATCGCACACTCTTCTGGGATCACGCAGCTGGCTACCAAAATCTCGTGGCGCACGCAAACAGATAAGAAAACTCGTTGGCGAACGCAGGGATCCTGGTAAGTCGCTCCCGCGTGCACGAACACACGTTTTGAAAGGGAACAATTCCGCAATGCCGTGGATCACGCAATTTTGGGCAATTCTGCGTTTTCCGCGGAATTGCCCAAATTACGCAAATTCAGCGAGCGGAACGGAATTTACCGCCCAGGCTATCCATGAGTATAATTTTACCAAGGTCCGGAGTGGCATTCTAGGCAACCTTACAGAACCCTTTTCTGTAACTAAAGGCATGCGGCAAGGGTGTGTGCTTGCCCCTACCCTATTTACATTGTATATAAATGGTCTGGTTGGTTATTCAAATCAACGATGCACCCAAACTTTCAAAGATGAGGGTTCCGGCCCTCACATTTGCAGACAACACTCTTCTTTTGGCCAAGCCGCCAATGGGGATCCAGAAAACACTGAACCAGTTCAGCAGGTTCTGTCTTTCTGCTCCCCCCTGGGGGCAGATGGGGCAGTGGCCCCTAATCTGCCCCTTCGGGGGGGCAGAAAGACCGCTATACACCAGGGATTTGTTTACTGTTTTTTTTTTAGGGTGGGGGCTGCCCGAAACGGGCACGCCAATGTCCCCACCCACCTGCCACCATTACAGCCTTTCTGCCCCCCCCGTGGGGCAGATGGGGCATTGGCCCCCAATCTGCCCCCCCCGGGGGGGCAAAAAGACCACTAGACACCAGGGAATTGTTAAAAAAAAAAAAATAGGGGTGGGGGCTGCCCAAAACGGGCAGGCCCATGCCCCCACCCCACCCCCCAATTATTACAGTCTTTCTGCCCCCCTGGGGGGCAGATGGGGCATTGGCCCCTAATCTGCCCCTTCGGGGGGGGGGCAGAAAGCCCACTAAACACCAGGGATTTTTTTTGCGCAATTGTTTTTAGGATGTGGGCTGCCCGAAACGGGCACGCCAATGCCCCCACTCTCCCCCCCACAAAAATGACAGTCTTTCTGCCCCCCAGGAGGCAGATGGGAGCTGTAGCCCCCAATCTGGCCCCCCCTGGGGGCGCAGAATGCCCACTAGAAACCATGGATTTTTTTGTTTTATTAGTGTAGGGGTAGGGGCTCCCCAAAATGGGCATGACAATACCCCACCCCACCCCCAGAGAAATTCCAGTCTTTCTGCCCCCCCCGAGAGGGCAGATGGTGGCAGTGGCCCCTGATCTGCCCCCTGGGGGGGCAGAAAGCCCAGTAGGCGCCAGCGAGTACGCAGGCTTTTTTTATGCGTGGGGGCTGCCCGAAATGGTCATACCAATGCCCCCACCCCCACAAAAAATAGCCACAGTCTTTCTGCCCCTTTAGGGGCATATCAGGATGAAACCCCCTTCCCCGATTCCCCCCCAGGGCGGCAGAAAGCCCACTGGGCTCCGATTTTTTTTTAGCAATGTGCATACCTGTGGATTTTGGGCCCTAGCGCAGTTGGCACGTAGGCAAACCTAGCAAACCTGTACATTCTTTAAAACTAGACACCGAGGGGAATCCTGGATGGGGTGACTTCACTGACTCTCACCTGGTTCTGTTACCCAGAATCCATTGCAAACCTAAAAATGTGTTCAAAATAACACATTTTCCTCACATTTCTTTGTCGGAAAGGTCTGGAATCTGCCTGGGTCCACAAAATTCCACCCACCCTGCGTTCCCCAAAGTCTTCAGAGAAAAATGGTACCTCACTTGCGTGGGTAGGCCTAGTGCCCGCGTCAGGCAAGGGCCCAAAACTTGGGTCTCCCACACGAGTGAGGCACCGTTTTTATCGGGAGACCCGGGGGAACGCTGGGTGGTAGGAAATTTGTGTCAGCCCGGTGATGCCTCAACTTTCCCACACAAAAATGTGTGAAAAAGGTGATTTTTTCAGCTAAATTTTAGGTTTGCAGGGAATTCTGGGTAAGGAAACGTTGGGGGATCCACGCAAGCCATACTTCCCTGGAATCCCCCGGGTATCTAGTTTTCAGAAATGTGTGGGTTTGGTAGGTTCCCCTAGGTGGCCGCCGAGCACCGGGCCAAAAGCCCAAGTGACCCCCTTGCAAAACCAGGTCGTTTTGAGGAGGCAATTTTCATGTCGCCTCAATACGTTTTGGGCCCTTGCCTGTCGCAGGTACTTGGGCCTCCCACACAAGTGAGGCACCATTTTTACCGGGAGACCTGGGGGGACGTTGGGTGGTTGGAAATTTGAGTGAGCCCGGTGATGCCACAACTTTCCCACACAAAAATGTGTGAAAAATGGGATTTTTTCAGCTAAAATTGAGGTTTGCAGGGGATTCTGGGTAAGGAAACGTTGGGGGATCCACGCAAGCCATACCTCCCTGGAAGCCCCCGGGTGTCTAGTTTTCAGAAATGTATGGGTTTGGTAGGTTCCCCTAGGTGGCCGCCGAGCACCGGGCCAAAAGCCCAAGTGACCCCCTTGCAAAACCAGGTCGTTTTGAGGAGGCAATTTTGATGTCGCCTCACTGTGTTTTGGGCCCTTGCCTGTCGCGGGTACTTGGGCCTCCCACACAAGTGAGGCACCATTTTTACCTGGAGACCCGGGGGGACGCTGGGTGGTGGGAAATTTGAGTGAGCCCGGTGATGCCACAACTTTCCCACACAAAAATGTGTGAAAAATGTGATTTTTTCAGCTAAAATTAAGGTTTGCAGGGGATTCTAGGTAAGGAAACGTTGGGGGATCAACGCAAGCCATGCCTCCCTGGAAGCACATAGGTGTCTAGTTTTCAAAAATGTATAGGTTTGCTAGGTTTCCCAAGGTGCCCGCAGAGCTAGGGTTCAAAAACTACAGCTAGACATTTTGCCAAAAAAGGGTCATTTTTCACTGCGAAATTGAGGTGTGACCACGTTGCGTTTTGCGCCGTTTCCTGTTGCGGGCACTAGGCCGACCCACACAAGTGAGGTACCGTTTTTCTCGTAAGACTTTGGGGAATGCGGGGTGGGTGGAAATTTGTGGATCCACGCAGATTCCGGAACTTTCCACCACAGAAATGTGGGGAAAATGTGTTTTTTTTGTCAATGTTTTAGGTTTGCAAGGGATTCTGGGTAACAGACCCTGGTGGGAGGCAGTCAAGTCACCCCATCCTGGATTCCCCTGGGTGTCTAGTTTTCAAAAATGTATAGGTTTGCTAGGTTTCCCAAGGTGCCCACATAGCTAGGGTTCAAAAACTACAGCTAGACATTTTGCCAAAAAAGGGTCATTTTTCACTGCGAAATTGAGGTGTGACCACGTTGCGTTTTGCGCCGTTTCCTGTCGCGGGCACTAGGCCGACCCACACAAGTGAGGTACCGTTTTTCTCGTAAGACTTTGGGGAACGCGGGGTGGGTGGAAATTTGTGGATCCACACAGATTCCGGAACTTTCCACCACAGAAATGTGGGGAAAATGTGTTTTTTTTGTCAATGTTTTAGGGTTGCAAGGGATTCTGGGTAACAGACCCTGGTGGGAGGCAGTCAAGTCTCCCCATCCTGGATTCCCCTGGGTGTCTAGTTTTCAAAAATGTATAGGTTTGCTAGGATTCCCAAGGTGCCCGCAGAGCTAGGGTTCAAAAACTACAGCTAGACATTTTGCCAAAAAAGGGTCATTTTTCACTGCGAAATTGAGGTGTGACCACGTTGCGTTTTGCGCCGTTTCCTGTCGCGGGCACTAGGTCGACCCACACAAGTGAGGTACCGTTTTTCTTGTAAGACTTTGGGGAACGCGGGGTGGTTGGAAATTTGTGGATCCACGCAGATTCCGGAACTTTCCACCACAGAAATGTGGGGAAAATGTGTTTTTCTTGTCAAATTTTTAGGTTTGCAAGGGATTCTGGGTAACAGACCCTGGTGGGAGGCAGTCAAGTCACCCCATCCTGGATTCCCCTGGGTGTCTAGTTTTCAAGAATGTATAGGATTGCTAGGTTTCCCAAGGTGCCCGCAGAGCTAGGGTTCAAAAACTACAGCTAGACATTTTGCCAAAAAAGGATAATTTTTCACTGCGAAATTGAGGTGTGACCACGTTGCGTTTTGCGCCGTTTCCTGTCGCGGGTACTAGGCCAACCCACACAAGTGAGGTACTGTTTTTCTCGTAAGACTTTGGGGAAAGCGGGATGGGTGGAAATTTGTAGGTCCACGCAGATTCCTGAACTTTCCACCACAGAAATGAGGGGTAAATGTGTTTTTTTTGTCAATTTTTTAGGTTTGCAAGGGATTCTGGGTAACAGACCCTGGTGGGAGGCAGTCAAGTCACCCTATCCTCGATTCCCCTGGGTGTCTAGTTTTCAAAAATGTATAGGTTTGCTAGGTTTCCCAAGGTGCCCGCAGAGCTAGGGTTCAAAAACTACAGCTAGACATTTTGCTAATAAAGGGTCATTTTTCACTGCGAAATTGAGGTGTGACCACGTTGCGTTTTGCGCCATATCCTGTCGTGGGCACTAGGCCGACCCACACAAGTGAGGTACCGTTTTTCTCGTAAGACTTTGGGGGACGCAGGGTGGGTGGAAATTTGTGGATCCACGCAGATTCCGGAACTTTCCGCCACAGAAATGTGGGGAAAATTTGTTTTTTTGACAATTTTTTAGGTTTGCAAGGGATTTTGGGTAACAGACCCTGGTGGGAGGCAGTCAAGTCACCCCATCCTGGATTCCCCTGGGTGTCTAGTTTTCAAAAATGTATAGGTTTGCTAGGTTTCCCAAGGTGCCCGCAGAGCTAGGGTTCACAAACTAGAGCTAGGCACTTTGCCAAAAAAGGGTACATTTTCACTGCGATATTGAGTTGTGACCACGTTGCGTTTTGTGCCTTTTCCTGTCGCGGGCACTATGCCTACCCACACAAGTGAGGTACCATTTTTATCGGGAGACTTAGGGTAATTCAGATTTGTAAAGAAACTGTTATTATCTATTGACTTTCGATGCATTTCTGCCTTCCAAATGAAAGATATTGTGTAAAAAAGAAGTCATTCTAAAAAATGACTGATAATTCTCATGCTAGTATGAGTATTCCCAATTTCAGAAATGTGCAAATATCTACTGTTTCTAAACTCTATATTTTGTTCCCATTTTAGAAATACATAGGTGTCTTTCATACCGATTTTTCCATATACACATTTTTACAGAATAATTACTATATACCCGGTACATAATAAAAAACCATTGCAAGTTGCTGCTCAGTTTTTGGCTCTGGGTTCGTCGGGTTCTTGGTGAACCTACAAGTCCTATATATCCCCACAACCAGTAATGTCCAGCGGATGTAATGTTATATTGCTTTCAAAGAGCTGTCATAATTAGAAGAAGTTACAGGTGAAAACGTTGACACAAAAGGCTGCTTTTTTCAACTAATTTTCAATTTATCCTATATTTAACTGTTAGTTTCTATAAACAAACCTTGATGGATCTACACAAATTACCCCTTGCTGAATTCAAAATTTTGTCTTCTTCTCGAAAATGTATAGCTTTCCAGGATCCATTATTGCTTTTGTACCCATTTCTGCCATTAACTGGAAGGAGGTCAAAAGCACAAAAAATAGCAAAATTAGGCTATGTCCCAGAAAAATGCCAAAACTGTGTAAAAAATGTTGGGTTTCTGACAAAAGTCTGGTATCCCCGAAAAGCTGGGAATATGGTGATTTCAACCCCACAAACCCTTTTTTGATAACATTTGCAGGGAAAACCCCAGATGCTTTCATTTGCAGCCCGTTTTTCCCATTTTTCCGAAAAAAAACAAAATGTTGCTGTATTTTGGCTCATTTCTGTGACCCCTCTTGGAGAATCCACAAACCCTGAGTACCTTTAGAATCCCCATGATGTTGGAAGAAAAGGACACAAATTTGGCGTGGATACCTTATGTGGTCAAAAGGTTAAAGGGGCCTCAGCGCGCACTACCCCAAATAGCCAAAAAAGGGCGTGGCACAGGAGGGGAAAAGGCCTGGCAGCGAAGGGGTTAAGGTATACATGGGCCTGCTTCCTTTTTAAATTGAAATGTTTAATGTTTTTAAATGTTGTCTCTTTTATGGTACTTTACCAAAATAAAGAATTTTCAAATCGAATCAACTTCTTTCAATAAGAAGAGACACTTTATACCATTACGAACATTATCTCTGCCTCAGCTCTTGCCTTATAATGCATGAAGGAGATAGCATCTTTCATGGACTCCTCTCCATTATCATAACAGACCAAGGTTCTCACTTTACCTTCAGGTTTTGGTCAGCATTATTATCCATCCTGGGAATACACAGCTGTTAGATCTGGCACCACTGGCGTGGGTCTCCCTTCCATGTTTTGCTGTTGCCTCCTGTGTTTTTGCTATGTTTTTGCTGGTCTAGATGCTTTGGGCACTTTGCCACTGCTGTTCAGTGCCAAAGTGCAAGTGCTCCCTATTGTAAATTGTTGTAATGGAATAGTGACTCCATGATTGAATTATATGATTTACTTGTCAGACCCTAGTACAGTGCACCATGTGTGCCCAGGGCCTGTAAATCAAATGCTGCTGGTGGGCGTGCAGCACTGATTGTGCCACCCACAGAAGCAGCCTGTAAAATGAGGCTCAGGCTTGCGATTGCAGAGCCTGTGTGCAGTCTGGAACTGCCATGTCAACTTGGCAATTGCACACACTTGCCAGTCCCTAAACCTTCCCTTTTCCACATGTTAGTCACCCCTAAGGTAGGCCCAAGGTATCCCTGTGGGCAGTGTGCATTGTATATGAAAGGTAGGACATGTCCTGATGTGTGTGGCATGTCCTGATAGTGAATTACAGCCAATTTCGTTTTTAATTATTGCAAGGCTATCTGTTCCCTTAGGTCAGAATGGGCAGTTTGATTATAACATCTTATAAACATAACTGACCCAGGGAACAAGATAGGAAATACAAGTTTAGTATGCCTGAACTCAGAATGTTAAAGTGCATCTTTTAGTATGGGTGATTTTTACATCCTGTTTTTGAAAATACCACTTTTAGAAAGTAGGTAATTTCTTGCCTTACCATACAGGGTAACTCTGCTAGGTTTGTGTATTGCATGTCTGGCTTGTGAGTGACAGGAGCTGGGAGAGGACAGTGGCTCCGGCAGTCTGATGAGTCAGGGCTGGGCTGAATGGGACCTGGGAGGAATTTAGAGTAGGGGAGGAGATTTCCTTTCACCTGCCTGGGCCAGGTCTGCTTCCAACAATGCTGTCTCCACCTCCTGCCAGGAAGCTGCACCAGGGAGGACAGAACTGGTTTTGGCTGGGTACAGACACTCAATGCCTTCAAAGACAAAGGATTTGTGTGTATAAAAAAGGGTGCCCAGACCCCAGAACTTTAGATCACTTCTGGGAAATCAAGAAGAACCTTTGCCAAGGAGAAGAACCAGAGAAGCTGAAGGAATATTACTGTCCCTGTGCTGTTTGATGTTGGGGTTGGCCTGCAGTGGTTACTTAATTGCCAAGGAAAGGAAAAAAGGACTTTGCTGTGTTTGCTTCGTCATCTTGAGGAAGATCTCCAAGGGCTTGTGACTGAAATTGCCTCCTGTTCTGAAGTCTCAGGGACACAAAGACTTCACCACTAGCTCCCCTGAATTTGCTTGCTGGGAATTCTATCCTGCAGAGAGGTGCCTGCTGATGTTTAGGACCTCTAGAGACTGTGATTCGCTGGGAGCTGGAAAGTCGACGCAACAAGGAAGAAGCGTGTCGCCCCCGCAGCTGTCACTGCCGCATCACTGAGGAAGCGTGTCGCCGCCGCTGCTGTTGCCGCTGCATTGCTGAGGGAGCGTGTCACCACCGCTACTGTTGCCGCCCCATCACCGAGGAAGCGTGTTGCAGCGCCTGTCGCGGCGTGAGAAGTCACCGCACAACGCAGCGGGTGCATTGATCTCTGAAGACCAAGAACGGCGCATCGAATTCAACGCAAGGCAGCCGGGTGTGCACGCATCGCACCGAGTCGTCGCACCGCATCAAGACGCCATCTTTGTCTCATAGCAATGGATCGTCGCATCGCGGCGCCATCTTGTTGCATCGTCAACAGAACGCAGTAAGAAAAAGACGCATCAACTCCCCACACAGTAAAAGGAAGCAATGCATCACCTGCCCTTCACTGCAGTAAGGAACTGACGCATCCACTCCCCTGAGTGTAATGAACGGCACATCACCTTCCCTGAGACCCTTTTTTTGCTTTGCGTAACGCATCCAAGGTACTTTTAGAGAAACGTGTTGCATTTACCATCTACATTGAATTGAGTTTGTTCTACATTTGAGAGTGTTTGATACTGTATTGTGGATTTTTGTCGTTTGGTCTTGTTTGGATAAAGATTACTTATTTTTCTAAACTGGTGATTTGTAGTGTTTCACTGTGTTACTGTAAGTGTTCACAAATGCTTCTGCCTCTGAGATAAGCCTGTCTGCTCGTGCCAAACTACCAAGGGGGTGTCCCTTAATATGGCTTGGTCTCCCCAGGCCGCAAACCGTGGTGCATGACTAATCAACGATACCGCACCCCTCAGGGCAAATTCCAACTGAAAGCTTGTGAAAGGCCGTGAAGGCGACTATTAGAGGTCAACTTATGAGAGACGCTGCCGTGGCCAACAGGGATGTGACCATCTGCCAGACGAAGCTGGAGAGGGAAACAGCTTCCCACACCTGCCTCTAGTCCACTCATACAACTTTGACCCATTGCCGATGCCTCTTATGGCCCTTAACAGCCTGAAACCTCCAAGGCCGAGTATGCGCTGCAACGCCTAAAGGGACGACTCTACGAGCAAGGGGAGAAGGTGGGCGATTGCTGGTGGCCAGAGGGGCACATGTTGTGCCATCCTGTGTGCCTCCACATGGCGCAGAGGCAGCAGGGGGCCTGTTTTCTCTCTGCCAGGATTTTCATGGAGGAGGAATCGTCATGAAAACCCTGGCGGAGAGGTAACTCCTAATATGCATGGCGGGACCGCAGCAGTCACCTACGCGGACAGCTATGCTTTTCCACACTCTCACTTGCACACAATCCCCACATCCGCAAAAGCAAAACTGGAGGTCGCTGATTCTACATGACACCCAAGACAAGAAACAACATCCCTCATCTCATTAGAGCCTCTTCCTCACTTCTCACGTCCAGCAAGAAGCTGAAGACCTGGCTCTTCATATAGGCCCCTTGGGGGCCACAAACCTACACACCTGCTCAAGAACCTGGATACCATCTCGGTGGATTAGTGTGTTATACAAATCGATATAACATAATAATAAAATCCCCCTTTCCCAGATCTTCACGAGCAGAGATCACAGCTCACAGGAACTCTCATCATTTCACACCCAGCATGGGATCACTTCCAGCTTCCTGCCCAAGTAAATCTGTTGAGGAGTAGCTGCCTCCCTCCCACCCAACTCTTGGAAATCTACCATTATGAAGGCCACCCTTCTCGTCAATCAGCTTGCCACCGTGGGTCCCTTGTAAGCTGTGTTGCAACATGTATGAGGCTCAGAAAACTCGTGAACGGTGATCCAAGCCTTGAGCTCTGATTTACAAGAGTTGTAAGTAACAGAACGTATACAAATAAATACAGGATAAAAAAATATATATATATTTACTTCTGGGTCCCAGGCAGTTGCAGAAAAGAAGCAAGGCTCGCCTTTCTTGTCCTTCGTCCGTAGGTGATCTGAATGCAACAAACCAGCTAGGCTGAGAGCAGCTCATATTTTCTTACGGTCTGCATTAGGAAGCCTCAGCCCGTTTGGAAAATGGAGGAAAGGACTTCTTGTTGCATTCAGTATAGAATGTCACATGAATTACATCGTTCTACTGAATTCATACAGAAGCAGTGTGATCCTATGGCTCGTGCACCCTTTCGAGTTTAGGAGCTCTGAATGAGGAATAACGGACTCATTGCATGAGCGTTCCCCCATTCCAAGGAGTGCAAATGTACACATGCAGTTCGCATACGTTTTCAGTCTGGTGTTACCCAGTGCAATTCGTGTGGACATAAAAAATCGTGGTGGGCAATTAGTGCCTGGCTTGGACTCATGTTTAGCCCTTAAACAAGAATGTGTGCATTGAGATGTATCGCACTACCTGGTACGTGAAAATATAAATTCATGTCTCAAGCCTTCACCGTATATACCATTGAGCAGGAATCTTGCACTGACTTATCATGCTCACTACTCTCATGCTGGTGGTCACATCTCTTTTTATTATCCATGGTGTACACCTTTAAAAGTGCTCAGGACATGCAGTTAACAAATGATACATCCAAAACTTTTGGACCTTCCAACTTTATTTACTCCTTCCTAGTGGACATCATTACGCTGAAGATGAGCACCAGTAAAATGTGCACCATTTTCTTGTTATGATTTGCAATTATTAATTATAGTTACGAGTTTACAGTTGCATTTTATGTATTTAATCATCCCTTTATTATTCTGTTCTTTGGGTACTGTGCACAGATCTTTCCATCATCACTGCAGAGTCACTGCACTTTAAGGCCACCTGAACATCCCTAACTTCTTTCATGGATTTAACGATAGATTTAGATTTTTGCCCCATAGTTTATTCGAATGATGGCCATGTAAGCCTTAAGGGAATGCTATTTTTGTCTGACTAAAAGCAACATTCATCAAGTGTCACACCCTATTTATAGTAAATATAGAAATTCCTTAGCCCCAGATAAGAATTTTTTTCTGATAAACTGGGATACAGACATGTCAGTAAAAGAAAACAAAGTCTGCTTTGAGGAATTTGGTTTTTATGAAACATGACAGAGCACAGTACACCATGATTGTTTCTTACCTCATGGTGTGCATGACCTATCTGATAAGAAGGATTGAGGGAGGGAACCTTTGAGGACGAAACCATTTTAGGGTAGAATTTTAAAAATACTTTTCTCACTGCAGGAATGACAGGCTTTTCAGTGTTATTTCATTGGTGTGAACTTACGCATTTTGGGATTTACGATTTGGATACCAGGGTTACTTAAAGACTGACTATGCACAAAATGAATGCCGATCTGTGAAACTGGCCACTGACTTTTGATCGGCCTTTCTAAAAATGCATCAGAATTTCCGATGCTCTTATTTTCCCCCACTTACCAGTGATCCAGCGGTTCAACAACAGCAGATACTCCACTATCATATACTCACCAGGGCCCATAAACTCACAGTGCGTAAAACCGCTGGGGTCAAGTTTGTAATTTTCACAGTGTTCAGGATTAGTTATTTAACTCTCCTAACTAACCTTTCACTGATCAAAAAGTTATTTCCCCTGGTCAATGGACCATTAGTTGAACTAGTTGATGGTGAAAATAACATAAAAACTAACTGTTCTTTTCTTCAATGTAAATAACCACAGACTCTGGAAAGTTTTAAATCTTTATCTAAATTAATGCATGTGAACCATTCCAAAATACAGTGCAGTCACCGTCATTCATAGGAGAGAAAATTAAATTCATAAACACCAAGCATATACTTTGGACTCATACAATGATCAATGCTCAGAAAACAAGAGGACAGAGAGAAAAGAACACCAACAAATAACGGGAAAAATATAGTTACCAAGGATGTTGTGACAGACCAACACCCTGCCCAAAGGTCTGGTGAAGGTCCCCCGGGATAGGACAGGAGACAAAGACTCCAGGACCGGATTCAGGACAGAATAGATGACCTCTCTAGAATACCGATGGTTGCGTCACACCCCTCTCTGACACTCTCTTCCTCCTTGAGATTCTTGCGCAAATCTTCTGATCTAACCCAATTGAATTAGGATAGAAAGTTCTGCTTCAGGTTCTGCATTCGGTTCAGCATCTCACAGCATCTCTCCCAGCAACAGCACTTCCGTCAATCTCTGCAATTCTTCATCTTCTGACTAACTAACCAAAGCTATCTTAATTATACCTTTCGTTCTTCATGTTCTACCAATTAATGTTTCAATATCATAAAAATATGAAATATTATTGGTCAGGCAAGGGGGAAGCTCCATCACACCATTTTGAAACATTAATGACACTACGATGAATAGAACATCTCATTGCCGAACTCTGCACCATCCGTTCCCAGGCAGTAGCACCCAGACCTTGTCTTTCTTTCAACTGCCGTGTCATTGACCTTCATGACTTCCATCAGTGGGCATGCACGAACTTTGCATCACTCAGCTCATTCAGTTATGCGAGAGAGGCCCAAATACGTACTAGTAATAAAGTCAGAAAGACAAATATTAATTTCACAAATGAAATGGTCGCACTGTATACCAACCACCTCTATCCCAATTTATTTATTAGACTTGTCCCTGTGTTAGCATTAGTAAAATAGCTTGCTCTAATTTCAAGTAAGCAGGTGCCATGCATGCAAGTCTTCAAGCCGCCATGTTAATAGCTTCTGCTCATGCACTAGTATTTCCCTCCAAGCGTTACCTCGTCATACTACGTAGATGTAGTTGACACATGTGCACAACAGTTTTTTTTCAGTTTAAAGCGGTATTAGCCCATCTCGATTGTTATCCGCATTAGTACACACATATGCAAGCTTCGCCAACCCACGTGTTCATGTAAGTGCGTATTAATTTCCACAAAACGTTATTATTAACTTGTTAGTAAGTTAAACGAGTGGATTGCATCCGAGCAAGTTTCTTTTCCATGAAACCTTGCTCCATCACCAGTACTACTGCCATCAGTTATTTCAAAGTGCAGAATTATCTAAGAATTTCGAGTTATTCCCTAAGAAATTGGGAGTTACCAGGGAAATCGTTATTGCAATGGTTTCCACATCTAATTTTGCATTATTTGGTTGTGCTAGTGGGGCAAATCCTGCCAATTTTAAACATGATGTAATTTTGCATGCAGTAATACTTAATTAGTCAGAACCAACATTTGGGCAACGGCCGAAATCGGCAATTATAAACAGCTTAGTTTGAGGGCCTTAGTATTCGATATGTAACACATTGAAAGTTCTTATGTCCTTGCCTGCCTACCTACCTTCAAGCAAAATGTTCATTTCAATCATGGAGTTTTATGCTTGCTGTCCAGAACCGCCTCACTCATAAAAAGATTTGTTTGCATCAAGAAATCTGAATGACTGGAAGAAAAATCAGAGTGCAGGGATATGCAAAGAGGAGGGTTAAGGTCTACACAAAAGATTTCCCAAACATTTACCATCAGCAAGCACAGGGAAACATTACTGAAACCATGATCTGATTACAGGATCCCTTTTAATTCTGATGCGTTGGTAACTATAGTTACCAACCTCATGGGAATTATTACACCCAAGGAAACACCCCAGCTTTATGCTGTTTCACCCAAACATTGTGACTGCAGTCGGAAAGACTGTTGCATTCCTTTCGGACCGCCTCCATCGTAATGAGAAAGGAATCCGACCAGCATATTATGATGCGGTCGAAAAGGCCTTTTCTGACCGCATCGTAATCGGCCCCTTACTGTGTTTTTCAGGGTGTGATGTGAGAGGGAACGTCCAAGATAATTGATGTAGGTCTTGTGGATGGAGCTCATTGTAGAGGAAAAACTAGTTTCTCCATATATAAAGTAAATAAGCGTAAGAGACGATGGGCAGATGTACAAAGCAATTTTCCAGTCACAAACGGCCCAATTCACAGAATCAGGTCATTTGAGAATGGAAAAATGCTTTTTCACATGTACAAACTACAAAATACGATTCAGTAACTTGCTACCTAATCACAGTTTGCATTTGAGATTCGGTATTTGGAAGGAGCATGTTTTGGATGTCCCTTCCAAATATTAAATTGGTATGGCATGTGTTTGGAAAGTGGATTATTGGTAGTGGTAAATATATATCTACCACTGGCAATAAAGCCACTGACACAGTCTAGGGCTCTGAATAGGTCTCAGAAAATTATTCCAATGCTCAACCCTTGGGAGCTTGGCTGCGAGCAAGTAGGCTTAACCTCAGAGACAGGTATGTAAAGCATTTAAAACACCAATTCAGTAAATAATTAAGACACAACACACAATAAAAATTCAACAGCAATTTATGAAAATAGGAAATATTTTGATGTTTAAAATGACACCAAAACTAAAAAATCCAATGTACGGAACCAGAGATATGAAATTTTAAAGATTTAGCACTATATAGCACATAGAAACCTTTACGCCTACTGGGACCTCTAGTCGTGCAAGAACAGGACAAAGTAAAAGTTTCAGGCCAACCGCGATGGAGCCCTACACAGCTACCCCTTGCGGTAGGTCTTGGTCAACGTTTTTACCTTCTGACTTAGAATTTTTTCCGGAGCTTTTCTTCCTGGGGTACCTCGAAGCTCTCAGCCAGTCGGATTCAGTTAGGGATCGCCGACTTGCCTTGCGACGAGCTCCTGGTCAAACCTATGGAAGTCAGACCTCCAGAGTTTTTCAGCAGGACAAACCAGAGATCCAGGCTGGCTCACGGTTGAAGGTGGGGGGCTTGAATCTTGCAGTTGGTCCCGATCACCTTTTCAACGCTCTGACTTAGAAACTATCACAACGTTTTTCCTCTAGGGGTCCCTCAATGCTCTTCACTAGACAAGATTCAGTGGCGGTTCGCCGGCTTGGATTCGACCAACTCCCGGTCAAACTCTAGAAGTCGGACCTCCAGAGCTTTTCAGCCGGACGAGCCTTGAGGGCAGGCCGGCTCGCGGTTGAGGGTCACCGGCTTACCTGGCCAGGTCCAGTTGGTCCACTTATGGAGCTTTTTTTCAAAGATGCTCCAAAGTTCTCTAAACTTCTAGAACTTCTTCCTAAAGTTCCTTTGAGGGTACCAAAGTGTCCAAAACTTACTTCAAGTGTCTAGAAGCCCCAACATGGTCCTTTAAAGTTTGGGACTTCAATTCCCACCATCCACTAGGACAAAACCCTTATAAATCCGCTGGAGTCATTCCAGACTGCGGATCCTTGGTGGTGATAGTCTAGGTGGGCTCTGTTAACCTGTAGCTTGCAGGGAGTCCACTCTTTAGTTCTTTTGAAGCAGGTTTGATCCTCGGGGCTTTAGTTCCTGATTATGCAGCAGGCTCAGTCAGTCAGAGTGCAGGGCCTGGTTGGTGCAAATCAAACTTCCAGCATGAACCCTTATTCTGTAAGCTCCAAACAGAAGATCTGAGAGGCACTGCCCCTCTCAGATAATTATTCAGTGTCCTCAGGGTCACACAGGACGGCACTCCTGTCCAATGAGGTGAAGGGCAACTCCCCAGAGCATGACCATTTCCTCCAAAGTGTGGCACAATGGTCTTCCAGAAAGCACTATCAGGCACACGCATCAACCATTTTTGCGAGCGCAAACGGTGCGATTCACAAAAATCGTCCGTTTTCGCCCACAAAAAGGGCATTTGCAATGCATCAAGGTTCAAGGAACTCGCAATTTGAGAATTCACATTTAATTGCGATTCCTTAAATTGCGATTGCATGTAAGGAGTCGCAATTGGTGATTCCTTAAATGCAATGCAAGACCCACTTAAAAATAGCGATTTGCTACTAGGGGGCGCAAATTACCATGAAGTTGAACTTGATGGTAATTTGCAAAAACATTGAAAAATGCACTAAAGTGCATTTTTCAAGGTTTCAGGTTATACACATACATGCCCTTGGGGCATGTGTGTGAGCAACATGAGTGCACATCACAATTTCTGGAGCACAACAGGTGTCATTTTGACACCTTTGCACCCTCAAAATTCCATGCGCAATTTGCAAGTACCTATTGGTACTCACAAACTGCATTTGCAATTTCCCATTCATTCCTATGAGCCTGTAGACCCATAGGAATGAATGGGAAGCCATTCCTTGATTGCGACTCGCAATTAAGGAATGTTTAGGAATCGCTATTTTAATAGCGATTCATACATGCATAGGCTTTTGAGAGTCCTTAATTGCGATTCCTTGACAATCGCAATTAAGTACTCGCAAAAGCTTTTCTTGATGCATGTGCCTGTTCGTCTCCAAAATTCAAAATGACTGACGCCTCAGTAGAGAGGGAAGAGCTGGCTAAAATAACCTCCAGCATGACTCATCTCCATAGTCGCACTCCCCCTGGCATCTGCACATTCTATCCTTAAGCCTTCCATCTGGCTGTGTTCAAAGGGTAGGGGTGTAAATGAAACTGGCTTCTTCTGCCTGTCCCCTCCTTCTTTCGAAGATCATGGTTACGACCCCTCCCCCTTGCTCTGGCATTCCTATGCAGCAGAACCCTCTCCTCCCAGAATGGCTCTTCACCCCAGGTGCAACTAACCACTTCATCACAGCAGCCTGGCTAATCCACTTAACTCTGACTAATCAGGACAGATCCCTGGAAGGCTGAATTTGCTTACAGACAAGAAAGTCTTATAACTTCTTGTCTGTACATCTGAGATATATTCAACAATAGCACATTGCTGGATTTATCAAAACTATTCTACTGAGTCCTCAAATTAAATTTTCTGTGTTTCCTGGTGGGAGTTATTAATTAATAACCTCTTGCCATGTTAACCTATGTGGCTGGGGATCTGCAATGGGAAAATGAAGTGGGCAATTTCTCTAACAGCAAGGTTTATAAAACATTTTTTATAAGGACCCTGCCTAAATCTACAAGACCCTCCCCCACCAGAAAACCTTGGGGAGACTTCAGGGGTTCTGAATATGTAAACATATTGCAGATCTTCACTCCACTGTGCTCCTAGCACAAAAGTAAATTTTGGGAAGTACTTTACTACAGAATGGAAAGTCAAATGTGCAATTTCACTAAACCCAGGGCATATAAACCCTATTTTATAAGGGCCCCCCTTCTAAGTACCTGGCTCTCATTACTGGGAAACCTAGGGGAAACCCTGGTGGAGCCTAATATGACAAAATATTGTATTCTATTAATTTTTAAGTGCTCCAAAGTCGGGTTTGGGCACAATTTACACACTAAAAGCAGTCTTGCAACACAGGGCTGCTTTTAAACTGACCTCAGGCTTCAGCAGTGCACACATGCAAGTGCAGAAAGGGCTGCTGGCTTCTAAACTGCAATGCCCTATTATATACAAGGGACTTAAGGTAGTTTTGATCATCCTGCCCCATTATGTACTAGGGCCTTATAGGGGAGGTCATGGCATTCATAGGGGTATTCTAACCAATAGTGTACCCTAGTGTATGTAGGTGTTTTCACTGCATTCTATGTTTGTTTTCAGCATAGCAGTGGCCCTGGGCCCAGGGACAGTCAAGAGTCAGTTACCCCCAGTACCAGGCAGCAAAATATGAGGGTGACCAGGGGACATGGATGACTTTACAACAGTATGTATTACTGTTTTGCGACTGAATTCCGGTCACAAAACAGTAATACTTTAACACCATATAAAACGTTTTGGTAGCCCATTCGCAAATGGGAAGGGGTCCTCATAGGACCCCTCACCCTTTGAGACTGTTTATTTAGGAACAGGCAGCGGTCCTACGTACCACTGCCTACTCCTAAAACACTAAATTACTTCAAAGTTTCATTTTTGTTTTCTAGAAGCATTCCATTTTCCTAAGAGGAAAACAGGCTACATTTTAAAAAAAAGATTGATTAAAAGTTTTATTAAAAAGCAATCACAGACATGGTGGTCTGCTGACCTCAACTGCGATTACTGATGGGTCGCAAATTGTGACTTACCTCATTAATATTCATGAGGTTGGTCGATTTGTGACCCACCAGGAATTGCAAATTAAGAAATAAACATTTCATACATTTAGAATACCGATTACCAAATAGCAATTCGGAAAAAAATCGCTATTTGGCAATTATTATAAAGGTATGTACATTGGCCCATTATTATTAAATATTTTAGAACCGGTTAGTTTCTGAATTTGTTCAGTAGACCCTGTCTGTTACATAATTTAACCCCACCCAGCCAGCTACTATGTGATAAACAAAAAAAAATGGTAAATAAAATAAAGGAAGGTCGGTCATGTTTATGTCCTAGTACATGGAGGTTTGTACAAGCCATAGAAAATGTGCCTACAGAGGTACCAACTACTACCAGGTCTCACCTGCTCCTGACTTATTTCACTCCATTGACTTTGCAGCAAGACGTGAACTTTACAATGCATGTATATTTTCTGTCTCTCCTAAAGACCTCTGACTGCATTGGCACACTTAACATCATAATGACGTCAAAAACAATAAGTGGCTGGCGGACTGTGTCTATGAGACTAGTAGAAAATGCACAGGAACATGTCATGATTCCTATACATTCTGAAAAAAAATTCAATATGTATTCAGAGAAGCTGCTTCTCAGTTGAAAAGGTGTTCACACACCAGTTCTTTATGGATGATTTCTTCTTTGCATATACATTAATTGCATGACCACCAATCTGTTCCTATCAGTGATTCAGAACAGTGGTTCTTAACCTATGGTCCAGGGGCTCTTAGGGGACCGCAAACCCTACTCAGGTGTTCCGCAACTGTTTAGAAAATTAAATAATATTAACAGATTAATATAGTGTATATGAAGAAGCAAGATGTAAAAAAGAACATTATAAAACATATTGTAAATGTGAAGGAATTTGAAATCAGAGGCTAACAATTAAGTTAGCAACCTCAGATGCAAGCGCATCAAATAGAATATAGTGTGGACGATAAGTGGTCTCAATTGAATTTAGAAAAGCTCCAACGAAATACATAAAATATATTATCATTTGTGTATTTGTGTGATGAATGAATGTTTCTGTATTTTTGTGTGTATTAATTTATAGGTCAAAATATCGAACGTTTTGCAGTATTTATATGGGAAAGACTCAGTTGTTCTAAAAAGGTGCAAACTGCAAAGCAGCATTTGATACACACAAATGACAGCTTTATTTGAAAGTTTAAGATATATAAAAGGGATATCTACAACTGTTCTATTACATTTTCCCATGAATTTGAACAGCAGGTACAATGGATAAAGTGTAAATTGTGTACATTATGAGGGTTCACCTAGACAGCGCTCAGTGCCCCTTCACTCTTGCCTTTTGGAACATATTGGACATGACTGGCACTGATTTGCCATTATTTTCCATCATGAGCAGAGGAGGGAAAACGTCAGGAAAGGGAAAAAACGACACTCTTTTATTTTTCCTTTCCTGACAAGTCTTGGGGGCAGGGCCTGAGGAGTGACAGCCCAGAGGGATGTGGTAGTGCACTCCCTTCAGTGCACATGATAGTTTGACTGGCCGTCTCATGCCGACCAAACCCTCATGCGCAGTGAACCTCTCTCCAACCCCAGCTGCATACCTGGGGTTGGAGAGAGCAGGCACAGACTCACAGTCTGTCCTGGAGCGCTAATCGAAAGTGCTCAGGCCAATCCTTGAGCTGCTCTCATGTGAGAGCAGCCTGAGGATTGGTCGCAGGGAATTCTGGGAGCCTGTGTCTGAAGCAGAGGAGTGGAGCAGCGTGGCAAGGGTCACGGCCGGCTGAATGTAAGATTTTTTTTTGTCGTTTTTTATTTTGCCCCTCTCCTCTTCGAGACCCCTATGCCCCCCACCTGCCCCACCACTCGTCCCAAACAGGGACCACTCGTGAGGGTAGTTTTGCTTAAGTCTGAATAAAGCAAACCGATTTAACACCAGGGCAATGCCTCATTGTAGTCAGTAGGTAAGGGAATGTGCAGTCTGTGATAGAAAGTCAGAAAATACTTCCTTTTTTTGAGAAACAGAACAACTGAGTTTTAAGCAAGTCATGTCCCAGGTTCTGGGTGATGCAGAGAGCCTGTTACTTCAGCAAGAGCATGGAGTCTTTGTCAGCACTCCTGAGGTCCTGCACAGGTTCTTTATGCAATACATCCCCTTGACTGCAGGCATGAATATGAGCATGGAATGCTTCAGTTAAGCCCTCGATTGGAGTTTTAAAAGCAAAAAACCTCAAAACACTTAAAAAAAGAGGCCCTGGTTGTCTGAGACTTCCTTGGACAGCAGAATGTATGTTTAAAACAGGACTCCTAGCTTTGGAGCCATGGCAGTCTTTTTAAACTGGCTGACAAGTATGTTTTCCACTTCTGTGTCCAGAAAGGAACGCTTACAAACCTAATTGACTGTTCAGGTCATCTGTTTTATTCCAAGCCTTGGAAAAACAGACATCGATGAGAGAAAGTCAAGTACCTCACCTAACTATGGAATCATTTTTCTTCCAACACTATTAAGCATGGCTGTATTTTGACATAAGCATAGAATTTTGACTTCCTGATGCAAGATAATAATTCAAGCTATGCATGTGTTTTGTGTGTGTGACGTAGCTGGAGGAGGCCCTAATCAAATGGGAAGATTACAGTATATTCAGCACCATACACCTGGTTTACCTATATGGTTTATACAGCTTAGTGGACATTCAGTTCACATTTCAACTGGGAAACATGAGAGAGTTTGCAGTAAAAAGAAGAATACATTTTTTGCTGCCGCAGCTGTTGAGAACAGATTTCCCCTTAGAAACCATAATTTACCCTGACTAATTGAAAATGGTTGAGGCATGGTTCATTTGTGATATTTTAAGATTTGCTTAATTTAGGGGATTGACATAACGTTTCCAAAACTGCTTGCACTGGTGGAAAATGCCCTCATATTCTGGAAATAACGGAATCCCCTGAAACAAGCACATTGAGATAACATGTGCTGCGGATTCTCAAAAAGGCTGCTGGCATGGCAATGCAGGAGTCACTGCAATGATTCCCTCAGCACTGTGAGCACTGTGCAAATTGGACTGTGCACACTGAGGTGCTACCACCCATCTCATTAATATTAATGAGATGAGAAACAGCTGGAGACTCACTATGCACAAGAGTTAATTTGCTGTATCGAGTTATGCTTGCATCATGACTATCTGAGGATATCATGGGAATGTTACAGTGTTTGCACCTTATTTTAGCTCACGTGTGTGCAGAAGTCAGTGTTAGTGTCACCGCACACCACCACCTCATCAGAACAACAAAGAAAGTGGCCCTACAAGAAAGGATCAACGCCAAAGCACTCAAAAGCAAAGAGCCTTTCACTGTGGTCAAAGAATTTGTCAAAACCAGCACAGAGACAGCAGTCATCCCACCTTCCCAAGACCTCTGCAACAACCTCAACACCTTTTTCCAGTGCAGGATGAAGGTGATCTACAACAGCTTCAACAGCATCGATACCCAAGACCCTCACACTCCACTCACAACCACTGCATCCAACAACATCGGACCCCAACAGACTCTTCTCAGCTGGACTCCCCTCACCCCTTATGACACCCTCAAGATCATGAAGAGCACCCACTCCGGAGCACCCTCGGACCGTTTCCCTCACCACATCTTCAACAGAGCCGGCACCTCCATCGCCCCCGTACTCTGCTACACCATCAACTGTTCCACCTTCCCGGAAGACTGGAAACATGCTGAGATCAACCCCTTGCTGAAGAAACCCTCTGCCGACCTAACGGACCTCAAGAACTTCAGACCCATCTCCCTGCTCACCTTCCCAGCCAAGGTCATCGAGAAGGCCATCAATGCCCAACTTTCTGAGTTCGTTGAAGCAAACCACATCCTGGACCTCCCCCAATCTGCCTTCTGAAGCAACCACAGCACAGAGACAGCCATCCTCGCTGCTTCAGATGATGTCCGCATCCTCCTTGACCGATTCAAAACTGCAGCCCTCATCCTCCTGGACCTCTCGACTGCCTTCAACACAGTTTTCCACCGCACCCTGTGTACAAGACTCCATGACACCGGCATCCGTGATAAAGCCCTGGAATGGATCCGCACCTTCCTCACCGGTCGAACACAGAGAGTTAGACTGCCTCCGTTCCACTCTGAACCCACAGAGATCAGCTGCAGAGTGCCTCAGGCCTCCTCCCTGTGCCCCAGTCTCTTGAACATCTACATGACCCCACTCACAGCCATCATCAAGTACCACAGCCTCAAAATTGTCTCCTACACTGACGATGCCGAGCTGATCCTCTCTCTCACCAATGAACCCAGAGTCCCCAAGAACAACTTTCACAACGGTATGAAGGCTGTTGCTACCTGGATGAAGGACAGCTGCCACAAGCTCAACTCGGAGAAGACCGAAGTCCTCATCCTGGGCTCCACCCCCTCCGCCTGGGACAACTCTTGGTGGTCCGCAGATCTTGGATCCCCTCCACACCAACAGACCAAGCACAAATCCTTGGAATCATCCTGGACTCCACGCTCACCATGAACCGCCAGATGAACACCGTCTCATCATCCTGCTTCCACACGCTACACATGCTCTGAAAGATCTTCAAGTGGATCCCCACCAAGTCCAGAAAGACAATCCCCCACACACTCATCAGCAGCAGACTCGACTACGGCAACGTACTCTACATCACCCAGAAACTCCTCAAGAAACTGCAGAACATTCAGAATGCCTCCGCCAGACTCATCCTCAATATCTTCCACTGCAGCCACATCACCAGCCACCTGAGACACCTTGAATGGCACCCAGTCAACAAAAGAATCACCTTCAAGCTCCTCACACATGCCTACAAAGCCCTACATGATGCGTGACCTGCGTACCTTAACCACTGCCTCTCATTCCACACACCCACCAGAGACCTCCGCTCCACCCATGACTGGCCATGGCCACCATCCCACGTATCCGCAAGACCACAGCTGGAGGTAGGTCCTTCTCCTACCTCACAGCAATGACCTGTCTGTCCATTTGAGGCAATCACCGTCAGTGCCTCAATTCAGGAAGGACCTCAAGACCTGGCTCTTCGACTGAACCGCAGTGCCTTCGGCGGATCAGCAGACCACCCCACCAGCGCCTTGAGACCCTTATGGCTGAGTAGTCATGCTTTACAAGTCAACTGATTGATTCATTGATTGATTGAGTGTGCATAACATTGTTGAATGTGTACTGTTGGCTTTGTGAAGCTAGCAAATCTTGCTCAAGAAAGTCCTGTGTTCTCCCTCACTGAGCATGACAATCATGTGAGCCCAACGGAGGTGTTCCCTTCCCTTTAAGTGTTTTGACAACATCAGAGATGTACTTTGTGGTCAGGGAGGACACCAATGTGTATCCCTATTCTGAGAAAGGGTGCCTACCACCATTTCAACATGTGATCACTGACAGCAGTGTCAGTGTGATTCTAATCAGGGGCAAAGGTATTTTTACCTCTATCTCCATCATAAGACTGTCCACCGGCTCTCCCCTGTTTAGGTCTTTTTAGACCTCATAACTAGAAGCATTTGCCTAAGTGGCTTCAGAACTATGTATGAAAAACACCAGTTGTTTGTTTGGGAATGTGTGAGTTAGGATTGGCTGGCGAACGTTGGGGTACATTGGACTCCACATGTGTGTGCCATACAAAATGGTGGTTTTAAATTACAGCATTACATTCATCCTGTCATCCTCCAGAAACTTGTTTAGCTGGTGAATCGGGCGTGTCATCCTAGTCTCTATGTGTCTATTCTTGGTTTCCCCTACCTGGTCCAAGCTCATATTTCCCTTGTTTCTTGTGATTTGGCCATCTCTCTTGGTAGCACGAGCTGTAGGAGTCTCTAGATGGATGGCAATACACATCACATTTGAGTCAGGCAGAGCCAGGCTCGGTGTGGACACTGGGCAGAAAGCCCAAGAAACCTGGCCAGCAAAGAAAGTTTTTATTAGGAGGGATCCAGGTTACACTTCGATACTGAGGTTGGACGGGGGAGGTTAAACAGAGAATTAAGAACACCGAGAATGAGACTTGTATGTCCTGCTATATTTACAAAAATCCCTTGCTAGAAAAAAACTATAAAGGCAATCAGCCTGGGAGCAGAAAATGGCATTTTTAGAGAAGCAATGCTAAGAAATAACTGGTAAAGCAGACAGAAGGAGGAAAGAGACAACAAATGGGCAATTAATTGCCCTAAGGCTGTCTGGGTTGAACACATCAAGCTCTTGTCAAATCAAACTGCTGGGAGGGGGGCATTGCTGCTGCTGAGATGGATTAATTAAAGAGCCAAGTCTTTAGGTCCTTCCTGAACTCCTGCAGGGTGGGGGCTGTGCGAAGGTGGAGGGATTTAGCTGCTAGGTATGAAAAGGTGCATACGCCTCGTCTGTGAATGCGGGGTGTGTGAGCCAAGAAGCAAGATGAGGACCAAAGTTTACAGGTAGCTTAGTAGAAGTTCACCCTGTGGTTGACATAAGCTGGTCCCTTGTTGTTTAGAGCTTTGTAGGCATGGGTGAGCAATTTGAATTGCCACCGTTTGCTGATGGGGAGCCAGTGCGGAGATTGGAGGTGGGGGTGATATGGGTGATGTGGGTCTATCTCTGGACGTGAGCAGTAAGTCGATGTGAAATCCATTTGGGACCCACTTTTATCAGCTATTGTTTTTGAATGTGATATTACGAATGGGACATTCATTTCATAAAAGAAGTATGAGCAATAAGACCACTGATTCTATTGATCAATATGGATTTTTCACTCTACAAATCCTCCTTTAAAGCTCATGGGAAGGATCAATTTCGCAGCCCATTCTAAGAAGAGCAAATGAAAAGTTCAGCTAATTTTCGCATCATAACACCTGCAGATACAGAAGCCAAATGTCATGTTCTTATCCTTCTATGCATCCTAGAAATCTGGGCTAGAACTAATAATCTTATACCACTGCATCAAACCAGTGTCATACCAAGCTGTGGTACCTCAGATAACATCTTCACTTAATCTTTATCATCGTTTACGAGGCGATGAATAATAAGAACATTAATCTCTTTGCCCATTTCTTAGATTTAAAAATGGTGTTTAATGTGATGGATAGGGGTTTGCTTTGGGTGAAGTTGTAGAAAAGGAAGACACATAGGCCCTTATTACGATACCGGTCGGAGTTGGCTTAGACCGACAATGTTTCGGTGAAGGAATCGTCTGACCATAGGTCAGCAGTTCCGCACACTGAATCACATTTTTTGTGAATAGTTATGTTTTCAGGCTTAGGTGTGACTTACTGATGGATTTCAGAAATAACAACATGTTTACTCCGGTCAGATCAATTAATCTTTTTATCCGGAAGTGTGCATGCCTTATTACAAATGTATAAGAAAATAAAACCTATGCCTGGACTAAGACGCAGGAACTCACTAAGTGTAATAAGTAACCCATACCTAAATCTAGAGTAAGACACAGTTACTCACAGAAAAGCTTTGTGAACTTGACCTGAATTGTATGCTCTGCTGTAACCATGGACTTTGGTACCGATCATGACCCAATAGATATGTGCAAAGCAAAACTATTCCTGCACTGGATTGTGGTGTAGGTTCTGTTAAAACACGTGCAGTCATGTAAATGGAAGCTACAGAAATTCTAGCAAACACTATTTTTTTTACACTCAGAACAACACTGTAATATTATAGAATCCGTGTTTTATTGAGAAGTGTGAATGCACGCCTAGTGTTGTCCACCACACTTTCCCATTTTTTCAAATAACCTACTGAATCGGAAAACTAAACTGACTTGCTGCCGGTGTTTATTTTTAAATTATCCTGTACCTGGACACTAAATATGATACTTTTTTTATGTAGTTGGTGAGCAACAACAAAGGTGTATCCACGAGTAGTGTAGAGTTTGAAAGGTTGAAACTGGAGGTACTTACACTTTGTACTGTACACATGGGGATACAAAGCAGAGACAAGCTTCACTTGTATTTTCCTTCCAACTCTCTTATAATATCCATATGGTTTAAAAATCCACAGAACACCAGAATCTGCTGCTCAATGTCAAAACAGACACACGCAGCAATTTCTAACATAAACTGCCTCAAGGAATAAGCTTTTAATCTCCTAATCCTGTTTTGGTTATTGTTTTTAGTGTTTTCTAAAGTAAACAGCCTTCTAGATTGCATGGCAAAATGAGGCATCCACAAGACCATACTGTAGGCGGTACAAATTGCAGGCAGTATGGTAAGAAGTGGCTATGGACATATGCAGGTTCCAATCAAAGTGTGCAGTGTGGTGTGTCTTTATGGAACAAGCTCCCCCTGGAATTCAGACACATTAAAGCAACCCCTATGTTCAGAAAAAAGTTAAAAACATGACTCTTTTCCAACAACTGATATTCCTATGCACCCCCCCGACAGGTCCACTTTCTGTATTAATGCCAGGCTTTAGAAATGCCCTTACATTTACATATTACAACTAGAACATTATCCAGTTCTGCAAGAAGAAGAAAACCGACAGTTTTAGAAAGGGTGATGAGAAAATCCAGATCTGATGCTGTAGAGGGGGATATACACTGACACTATCCTGACTGCACAAATGAACTGTGATCCTGCGGACATTTTTCATCATCATCTTCTTCATGCAGTGTACCCAGGTGCACTCTTAGGTACTCTAAAAGCAACATGCACAGCACAATACAAACGTTATAAGTAAATATTAGCTGGAGACAAAGGAGGTGCTCCTGAGAGTAGAGCCAGGTGATCAGAGGGGGTGTTATAGGTAGGTGGCCATCCCATTCTGGTCCTACGCCCACCTATTGACCAATGCTTCACCTCAGCTTACCATGTCCCGCTCATAATTATTGGGATCACATCTGGTCGATCCCCGAAACCCTAAAAGGTAATCCCGACCTTTTTGGGGTCTCTCATTCTCCTCTCACAGACGCATGCTCTGCTGATCAGGAGAGTTAGGAGTCAAACAAACCCATCACAGAATCTAATTTATCTGCAGGTGTCATATATATATCACCCATACCCGAAATCAGTATGCACACATAATGGTTGGTATATCACATTCCATACTCTTCGTCTACATCTCACATATTATTATGACCGCATTCTAAACAATTTATCACACATCCCTAGCTTATTAACCTACATTTTAACCCACATTGTGGGTTGCACAAATTCTTCACAATTTGCCAAGTCATATAATGCTTTCCCAAAAATCTCATTGTGCCCTCAGCGCGTACGGGGGTGTGTGCCCAGCATGCCATCTAGAGGGATGGGATCTGCTAACCAGTGCTCCGCTGCAATCTGTGGCATGTACCGAGGGGGGTGGAACCAATATGAGGCATAATGAGCTTGCGCACAATTATAATACAACTCGAAATCCGGAACATCAAAGCCTCCCTGTGCATATGGTTGTGTGAGCACTTTCCATTGCAGACGTAGTTGTTTGCCCCCCCAGAGCAGCCTTATCATTTCTGACCAGAGGGTCTGGAAAAAATGTCGGCAAGGATAATATGGAATATTTAAGAATAGATATAATATTTGTGGGAGAACCACCATCTTGATCAGTGCAGCTCATCCTGCCAGAGATAATGGCAGCGAAATCCACCGGGTAACATGATCTGTAAAGCGATCTATGGTGTTTCCATAGTTTAAGAGCAGCAGTTCCTCCCTATCCCTAAATATGACAACCCCAAGATAGCGTAGGTCATCATCGCACCATTCCAATGGGTAGTCAAGGGGAAATCGAGTGGCTGCTGTTGTTAGGGGAAATATTTGTGACTTTCCCCAATTTATATGAACCCCAGACAGCTTTCCGAAAATTATGAATTCTCTCAAGAGTGGGTTTAAATTCTCTTGTGGATCTCTCACATAGAGGGTGGTATCATCCGCATATAAAAATATGAGGATCTACCGCAAGTTGCACCGCAGTGCCTTATCTTGGTGATGCTGCTGTAGTTTAGATGCCAATGCAGGGGGGAGAGGGGGCACCCCTGCCGTGTGCCTCTAGATATGGGGAATGCGTCAGACAGATAGCCGTTGATTGAAACTTTTGCAGTTGGGAACTGATACAACAGTCTTATCCAAGACAGAAATATAGGAGGAAACCCCATACGCTGCAACACCCCAAATAGATAATCCCACTCGACAGTGTCGAACGCCTTAGTGGCATCTAAAAAAACTGCCGCCAGCGGCAGTTCAGGAGCAACATTCTGTAGAATGGAGAATAGCGTACGGAGGTTATGCGTGGTTGCTCTGTCCGGAACGAAGCCCGCTTGATCAGGAAGCACTAGCTTTTCCAGTAGGAGAGCTAGACGATTTGAAATAACCTTTGCCAATATTTTTTTATCACAATTAATAAGGGGTAGCGGTCTGTAGGAATCGCAGTGAAGAGGTGACTTGCCAGGTTTAAGTAAAGACGTAATAAGTGCTTCTCTCATCGAGGATGTGGGCGTGCCAGTCTCGAGTGAGTCTGCATATACTTCTTTTAAGATCAGAGCCATCAAATCTATATACGTTTTATAAAATTCATCAGGCAGCCCGTCCAAGCCAGGGGCCTTTCCAGACTTCATCTGCATGATGGCTTCTCATATTTCATCAAGTTCGAAGGTGGCACCAAGGAATTCCCTCTGAAAATCACCTAGCCATGCAAGTGCTACATCCCCAAGGAAGCTATCTAACTCAAAATGATACGGCCGTTGTGAGGAGTAGAGCGTTGAATAGTGGGTGGTAAAGGTATTAAGTATGCCAGCAGTGTTGCGCTGCAGTATCTCTCCAGGGCCAGAGATCTCCAGTACGTAATTGGAAAAGCGCGGGCATCGTATGGTTTCAGCTGGGGCCTTCCCAGGTCTCTCCCCCACACCATACCGCCAAGCCACCCAGTATTTCCCTTTAAATTTTGTTTCTCGGTCAGCAGTTGAGATATATTCCGACAGTGTTTCCCGAAATGTATGCTGAATGTCACTACCACCACCCATAGTCAGTTGCGTCTCCAAGGTCTTAAGGTCTGCATCCAACTTTCGGAGTGTGCCCTGTATGTCCCGGAGTACTCCAGAACTCTTAGAAATACAAAATCCACGGATCGTCACTTTAAAAGCTTCCCAAATTGTTGCTACGCTAGCTACAGAGCCTCTATTTCTTTGGAAGAAGTCTTGGATTTCATCTCCTAATTCACTGTGAAATACCGTGTCTAGTAGCGTTAAGGGTTGTAACCTCCAATTACTGCGTGGTTTGCTGTACCCAGGTGGGGCAAGTGTAAGTTTAACTGGAGAGTGATCAGAATATGTTCTGGCCAGATGTGTAGTATTTTGTATTAAGGGACCCAACCCTCGAGACAGTAGGCAATAATCTAACCGTGCCCTCGCACATTCCAGGTGATCATGTGTACTGTCTGGTGAGTCGTCAGATCAGACATTAGTGACTTTGGTGTGTGAAAATTGGCAGTGCACCCTCTGTGACTTGTGTGAAGTAAGAAATGCAACATCATACATCTGTCTGCCTCGCTGCAGTAAATAGATAACAATGAACAATGAAACCAACTCCCATCCTCCCCCACCCACTGTAGCATCCCAATCATGCCAGACTGTACCTTCCCACCTCCCTCCCCGGCCCCTAAGTGTCCATAACCAAGCCACGCTGAACAGCGCCATATAAATTGGTAGGGAAATGCCCTCGCGGGGGAACCTTCTAGGGTCATACACATTCAAACCTCGTCCTCATAGATCCAGCAATATGATGTCAGCTACCTTCGAGAGGGCAAGGGTACCTGGCGTGCATTATCATAGTCACCCTTTGTGTCTGTACTTCAAGACGAAGAGAATATAGTTTGACCGTGGCAGGTGTAAAATTCAGTTCCCATGAGTCCTCATGTTACCTCAACATCCTGCGCCTTGTCGTTACGATGGCCCTTCATCAGCGTCTTGTAGGTTACTCAGTACCTGATGAATCCAGTCCGAATGAAACGTCTAGTGCATTGGGAGTTTGATTTGAGCGCTTCAAGTGTTTCAGGAACTCCTCTACTTGCTGAGGTTTAGTGTAAATCATTTGTTTGCCTTGATGCGTGATTCTCAGACAGGCCGGGTATAACAGCGCATAGTCAATTTGGGCTTGTGTCAGCTTCTGTTTAACAGGAAGAAACTTGCGTCTGTCTTCTTGTACAGTGGCTGTGAAGTCGGGGTATATGTTAAATGAATTCCCTTTGAAGTTGAGCTGTGCTTTTCCCGGGCTACTTTCAAGGTAACCTCTATATCCCTATAATTCAGGAGCCTCGCGATAATGGGTCTGGGCTTGCTCCCGGGTGGAGGCCTGGATCCCAATGAGTGGTGTCCCCGTTCAACTATGAAATGTGAAGAGCGGGCCTCAGCTCCGATTGTAGCTAGCAGCAATTTCTCGACATAGTCTTCCATTTTGCCGGTATTCTTGCTCTCTGGAATGACAAGGATGCGAATATTATTGCGCCTACTTCTTGCTTCAATATCTTCATTTTTTGCAGCTATGATTTTTAGTAGTTTGTCTATTTGCGTCACATTGGCTTGTATGTGAGATGTCGCATCTCCAGCGTCTGAAATCCTGCGCTCCATTTCCTTTATACGTTCATCATGGGTGTCTAATTTATGGACTATGGCATCCATGCGTGAGGTCATGGAATCCATTTTAGCCGTAATTGTGGTGAGTCCCTGTCTAACTTCCAGCATAATCGCCTTCATATCGTCGCTGTCAGATGGGAGTTTCTTCAGAGCGGGTTGCTCAGTGATTCTTTCTTGTTCATCCTGTTGTGTGCGCGTATTTTTATTGGCGTCAAATGTCAACTGCGTCTGCTTCGTGTCTGTTTTCCCCATGTTTGCACTGTCCCAGCATGGCTCAGTATTTGTAGCAGCAAACCACCAGGCTTTACACACACAAAAAGCTTGAGGCGCCAAGCCCAATCACATCCGCCTACAGCAGGGCTAGTAATTGCCAGCAAGAGTTAATGAATGTGCTATCTCTTCTTCCCCAGCTGGCACTCTAGCCGTACAGCTTCAGGCGCACGTTAGGCTGGCGCGGTGATCAACAAGACAGGTCAGTGCTCCACCAAGTGCTCCACCCAGGAAGGAATACCACCAAGGAAGGAATATGTAGGCAGCCAGATCACATCAGCCTACAGCAGGGCTATCAATTGTCAGCAAGAGTTATTTAATGCGCTACCACTTCTTCCTCAGCAGGCACTCCAGCCGTTCAGCTTCAGGCACACGTTAGGCTGGAGTGGCAGTCCACAAGCTAGTTCAGTGCGCCGCTAAGGAGGGAATATCTAGGCAGCCATATCACCCCGGCCAGGTGCCTAAAAGCTGCCTAAAAGATGTTGCGCAGAAGATCAATATTGCGGTAACACATGTGTGAACTCCAGCATCATGGCACACAGCAACGCCGCATCCCGCTGCAATCACCAGTCGCTACCTTGTCTTCTTATGTCTGAGATCGGGATTGGCGCACAGTGAGCAAAATGCACGTTATGGGGTTGTGCAGGCGTCAGTCCTCGCCTCAGAGGAGTATCCTATTAGCGATGATCGCTGTAGTGACAATTGTCTACGGCATGTGCCTCCGTGCACTGCTTGCAGCCATCTCCGGTATTATTAACCACCGAGCAATACCGCCTCAATCAGCATACTGTCCGTGCCTCGCACCGCCTGTGCCGATCCGCCACCCGGGTAGTTAACAATCAAGTGCGTCCCAGATTCAGTACAAGGGAACACACACAGGAACGTCCGAGTCCCATCCACAATGTTTTAGCATGCAGGCAACTTCTTTATTGGAGCTGCGCCAGGACTACGGGATGCGCACTCACCTCTCGTCAGCGGGCGCCACCACCAGCGGGTCTCTGGCATGGCCTGGATGCCTTGTGGTCAGCACGGCAGTAGCGTAGCACGCTCAGCCCAGTGGCAGTACCACGTAGTCTAGGCCTTCCCCCCGGTGCAGACAGGTCCTCTCGGCGGGAGCTTAATGCGTCATGGTAGAGACGCCACTTTTACACCATCAGTTCCCGGACCGCTGAGCAACGTAGTGCCCCGTTTCTGGCTTCTTGAAAGACAACAGGGCAGAATAATTGATAGGATTTATACACCGAGTGGCAGGAGCCTCACATCAGTGCGGCCATCTTGCCAATGCGCCACCTAGCGCCCAGCACACAGTTAATAGTTGCTGCAGCAAGTTAGCTTCCCTTCTCTTCCATGTAATTGCACCACACACTTTATTCACTTTAAATGCAGAAACAATTTTCATGGTATTTAATTATTTTTTAGTTTTCTATAGCGCTGACTCGACCCAAAGATAACAGAGCGCTTTACATGTTTAGAGGATAAGTTTACACAAGTAAATGGTGAGAGGTAAAAAGGCATCGCATGAAATTGAATACAGAATTATACGACCACAGAGTATTAAAGCAGACATAGTGAGAGCTTAGTTGCATAAACCAATAAAGTAACTGGGTGCAGGGGAGGAGGGTAGACTTTGATTTAACCTGGTTAGGATTCCAACTGAAATTGTCCAGGAGAGTTGAGTCTTTGAGAGGCGTAAGTAATTGCATGCTCTAGCTGAGGTACTTGGTGAGTAATAGAGACTTGAGGTCTCGTTTGAAGCAGGCGAAGGAAGGGTTGCAGCATAGTTCCTTAGGGAGTGAATTTCAGACTTTGGGGACACTTCTGGAGAAGGAGAGTGGAGGAGCGATTTGGAGCTTTTAAGAACCCAGCTTTTCCCTGCTCGAGATAATTTAGATTCTATATATTTCGGTGTCACAAACAACCATCGATGTGATAATTGTTTCTACCTACAACTGATATTCATGTAAAACAAAAAAATCATACAGAAGACTTGCCACACACCGCAGACTGACCCCACTCCTTCTGGACTATGTTATAGCTACCGATCATATCCCTGAAGACCATACACTGCCATTAAACCATGCCTCTTCTGAAACAACAACAGCTTGATGTTCCCACCACCCAAATGCATGCTGTATTCGGATCTTTCACTCCTCCCTGATGAGAAGGTGAATGTACCCATATATGCATGCTCAATTGATAGACCTGGCATCCTTAGGGTGGTCTGCCTCTGGACGTTTTGCCTTTTGCCTCCAACATTTTGCTGATTCTTTTTTGCTGGCCTTTGGACTCTGAGCACATTACCGCTCCTAACCAGTGCTAAAGTGCATATGCTTCTCCCCTAAACAAGATGACATTGGTGTATACCTGATTAGAAAAATTGTTTTACTAGTAAGTCCCTTGTAAAGTAGCATACCATAACCCAAGGGCCTGTACTTCAAATGCTACTAGTGGGCTGCAGCACTGGTTGTGCCACCCACAGAAGTAGCCTTTCAACCCTGTCTCAGGCCTGTCACTGCAATACCTGTGTGTGCAGTTTACTGCCACTTCGACTAGGCATTTAAAACTGCTTGCCAAGCCTTGAACTCCCCTTTTATTACAGATAAGTCACCGCTAAGGTAGGCCATAAGTAACTAACCATAAGGGGAGGGTGCCATGTAAGTAAAAATAAGGACATGGACTTGTATGTTTTGCATGTCCTGGCAGTGACAAACAGCCTGTTTCATTTTTCACTGCTATGAGGCCTACCCCTCTCATGGGCCAGCATTGGAAATTCCTGCTATAAGACATTCTACTATTCATTCTCTCCAAAGACGGTGGGGTGCCTCCAACTGTCTGAAATAAATATATTATTTTCTATTCTTTTTCCCAACTATGGTGTTGGGTAGGCTATTCAAGTCAAGAAACAAGATGTAATGCTAGAAGAAGTAACCAAAGAAACTGCTATGTCTTTAAGGTTAATTACAGATCAGTTAGATCCAAAGAAAACAATTCTCTTGCACAATAGAATCGCTTTAGGGGGTCTGCACAATAGTAGGTTTTGGGAGTTGTATATATCTACCCAACACATCACTTAGCATACATGCTAGATCTGTCAACTATAAGGTGGTCTTGGGGGCGTGGTCTGCTGCGCAGCGAAATGGCCGCTTCCTAAGTGTGCTCCACCGGCCGGGACCGAATCCTGCAATAATCCTGCACTCTGGATGTGTGCTCTTCTGCCCTGAGCTCACCGTCCTGCTACGGAGTGCTGGCGGACCCTGCTGCGGGAACTCCGACGTCTCAGCTCTGATCTGGAGCTAAGTTGCAGATGCCGTTGGTCGGACGCCGGAGGCTGTGGAGATCGGGGCTGGACTGCGGGGCGGAGCTCGTGAAATCGAGTCCACGGCTTCTGGAGGCCTGTGGGCCGTGCAGCGATACGGAAGACAGCTGGGCGCTTTGCGGTGCCTGAAATCCGACCCGCGACGCCCTGTGGTGCCTGTGCCCGGACCCGCGACTGTCCCTCGACGGGCGGGCTTTGGAAATTTCTGCTTTGAGCCTGGGAGCCCCCTCATGGTGGACGGTGAGGAGCGTGACGCAGCAGTGACTGGCGATCACTGTCCTGGGGCAATATCGGCCCGTAACAACCTTTGGCGGCATAATTATAGCCTTGCTGCCGGACCTGCAGATTAGATGGTGGCAATGGGGACCGCAATCTGTGTATGTTGATGCGGGACATGCGAGCCACAAGACCTCAGACGGCCGCCATGCGAGATTCACCCTCTGCAGCGCGCGCTTGAATCCTGTGGTGTTTGATCATCGGAGTCACAGTGAGTACATTCCCATGAGTCGAGTGGCGTGATTTTGCTCCTGTGGGCGCTACGTTTGAATGGCCTGATGTAAAGCCGTGGGAGTACCACGGCCTGCCCTGGAAAGATTATTGGTGGAGGCGTAGAATCGTGCCCGGTCTGCTACTCTAGCGTCTTGGTGTGGTTGTACGTGGTGGCTGCGTGTCTTTGTGTCTGCGGCTGCTGGATGGTCGAGAATACTACTCTGTGGGCAGTGCCATCGACATAGTGGAGCTCCCGGGGGCTTTATCTTGCGGTGGATCTTGGATGTCAGTGGCTGTGGGATAGGTGGTCCTCTGCAGAGGACGCAACGTGGCCGTATATTACTAGATCCTGCACATTCTGGGCATCACACAGCATTAGTGCTGCACGGGCTGCTTGTGGCCGCCGTGGTGTAGAGGGAGGGAGCTAAACCGAACTAAAGCAGCTGTGTGCAAGTAGCGGGGGCGACTCGAGAGAAGATTAAGTTGGTGTGTCTCTGGTCAGCTTCCCCGCTGTAGGGTGCTCCACGCCACCATCGACATGGGCAAGCCAGATGCGAAGCAACCAAAGTTGACGTTTGAGAACAAACGTTCTACACGGCATACGGAAGCGGAGGATGAGGCACGGTCTAGCAGTCAACTTGACTCGCAGGCGGAGGACCAGGGCGAAGACTTGCGAACACTTATGCTGGAAATGCGTTCCAGCCTTCGAAACATTGATACCAAACTGGACACACTGACATCGCAGCTAGACTCAGTCAAATCCCAGGTCACGACATATGAAACATGCCTGGATGCGCTTTAGAACCACCACACTGAATTTCACAAGTTTCAGGTGGAAACTAAAGAACAGTTACTACACATGGAAAAGCTTTTGGGGGCCATCAGAGCCAAGAATGAGGATTTAGAAGCCAGATCGAGACGTAAAAATCTCCGAATTACGGGCATTCCCGAGACATCAGCGATTTCTAAAATGGAGTCCTTCATCACAGATCTACTCCATGAGCTATTCGACCCGGCCTGTCGTCTGTGTTCGTGGTGGAGAGAGCTCATAGCTCGCTGGGGCCGAAACCCCCTGTTGGCGCGCCATCCAGGCCTATCATAGGCAAATTATTGAATTAACAGGGCAGGGATTGTATCCTTCGGCTGGCTAGAGAGAAAGGACAGATTAAGCACAAAGGCGATACCATCTCCTTTTACCCTGACTTCACCCCGGCGGTGCAGGTTGCGAGACGGGAATTCCTCCAGGCCAAGCGTATCCTGTTGCAGGCACAGATTCCATACTCCCTGCTGTATCCAGCCAAGTTGAAAGTATCGTATGATGGGACTGCTCACTTCTTCACAGACTCAAAATCCGCACTGAAATTCGCAAAGCATGTTGGAAGCAAGACTGCGAAGGGGAACCGCAGGGCAGAGACGACCGCAGGAGGCAATATAAGTGACAATGACTGATATGGGTATCGTATTGTTGGGCTGCTTGGTATTTTGCACACACTGAACTGTGAGGTCTAGAGCAATGTGAAGTTGGGTACCGGTATGTGACCTGCTGGTCTCCTATTCAGCTCCTTACTTTGCTTTTTACTTTTCCGCTCAGCTGATTTTGTATTGATAGCATGGTTGAGCTCTTGGGTATTTGGCGCCATCCGCCGTACTCCCGGCCACCTCGTGTGAACGAGGTAGTTTGCCGGCACTACTGCGCCCCGATGGGACGAGTCCCATTTTTGTTTGGAATGAATGGTTTGATGTCTTTTGTGTTTTTAGTCCTGGGGGGGTTACTTTGCAACCTAATTGGGGGGTTGGAGTGGGTGGTGGGAGGGGGGGTTGAGTGGAGTTTATCGTTTTATGCCAGTATGTATCTGAATGGTTGGCTAACATGTGCAGTCCATGGTTGGAGGTCATGGTGGGACCACTACATGTACAGGATTAGTCAATGCACCTTGAACACAGCGCCACTAATATGTTAAATTGTGTTACTTGGAACATCCGTGGGCTTAATGATGGCAGGAAGGCCAGACTGGTTCATGCTTACTTGTCCAGACACAATGTAGATGTTTGTGTATTGCAGGAAACACATCTCAATGTAACACCTTCAAGGAGGCTTCGTCATAGTCGTGGGGTGGGGTTTATACATCTGTGTATTCCAACTATGCGCGTGGGGTGGCTGTACTGATTAAACGGGGATTGGACTGGAGGGAGGGGCTGGCGCAGGCTGATCCCCAAGGTCGATATGTCCTCATACGGGGGTATTGTGTGGTGTTTCTTTGGTCATTGTGACCGTTTATGGGTCCAATGTGGACTCCCCAGAGTTTTTCAATAATGTTTGGAAGAAGATCAGGGCGATGGGCTGTAGCACAGTGTTGTGGGGGGGCGACTTTAACGCTATCCTAGATGATGACTTAGACAGACGAGGCACCTCCCGCTCATTGCATCCAACAGCTAGTGCCGCATTGTGTGCTATAATCACTGACGGTGACCTGGTAGATATATGGCATGCCAGGCACCCATGGACAAGGGAGGGTACATGTATTTCCGATCACCACAGCGCATGGTCCCACTTGGACTTCTGGCTGGTGTCTAGAGACATAGCCACCTGGACTGTTGATATAGCGCACTTGCAACGTTTGCTATCGGATCATGCTCCCTGCTTGCTGAAGCTAACCGTTCCGAATTCCCCGCAACGAGCCTTCACTTGGCATATCCTGCCATATGCCTTACTTGATGAGGCGTTCAAAGAAGAGATACGGAAGGATATCACTGAGTATTTCACTTTGAACTCTGGGTCGGTGGCCACTGAGACCTCCCTATGGGAGGCTTTCAAAGTTGTGATAAGGGGTCAGTGTATCGCCAGACAGGCGGGAGTGTTGGAGCAATCAGGGTCACGATTACTTCGATAGAGGCTCAACTTAAGGAACTTGAGGGGAGATTTTACTCCACCAATGATCCCACCGTACTTGGCCTTTTTTGAAGACCAAGTTATTGGATTTCTCCGAGGAGGCACAGAGAGAGCTTAAGTTCCTTGGGAAATATGCAGAGGCAAGACGATATGGAGAGGGGGACAGGCCAGGACGCACATTAGCGGGTATGATCAGACCACAGAGACCCACGACATTCATACATGAAATATACACTGCACCAGACACTGTTGTTAGAGGCCAGGCAGAAATCCTAAATGCTTTTTCTACCTTTCACTCTCAACTCTATACTGCTACCCAAGATACGTGCCCCGAGGGGCTGCATTCGTTCTTGGACTCGATTGCGTTGGTCTGGTTCAACAACACCCACAGAGAATATATGGACCTCCCCTTCACTGTTGAAGATGTTGCCCAGGTTATTAAAAGTCTGCCGCTTGATAAGGCCCCTGGTCCCGATGGTCTGACTACAGCTTTCTATAAAACATACGCTGAGGAGCTGGTGCCTAGGTTGCGGGCGGTGTATGAGGATGCTCTGGGTGGGGGGATATTGCCTGACTCCATGAGGGAAGCTGTGATTATTACTTTGTTGAAGCCCGGTAAGCCAGAATCTGAGGTCGATTCGTATAGACCACTATCGATGATAAATGTGGATGTTAAAATTCTAGCCAAATTGCTTGCGAACCGGTTGCAGCCGCGTCTCCCTATGATTGCGCTCCCGGATCAGTCAGGGTTCATCCCGGGAAGATCTACATCCCATAATTTACAAACAATTTTCTCCATCTTACACTACCTGCACCCAGAGGTTTGCGCCGCGATGATGTTCTTGGATGCCACCAAGGCATTTGATACACTGGAATGGCCATATCTCTTTGCCATACTGAGTCGTATGGGGTTTAGCCCACTTTTTATTAGAAGTATACGCCTACTATATACTTTGCCCAGAGCCCGAATCAAGGCGAACGGGTTGCTGTCCGATCCCTTCCCCATTTCTCGTGGCACGAGGCAGAGCTGCCCTTTATCTCCACTCCTGTTTGAGATCGCAATGGAGCCACTTGCTGCTCGTATTCGGCAGCACCATATGGTACGAGGTATAAGTTTTAGTACCAGAAGCCTGCTCATCTCCTTATACGCAGATGATGTAACTCTTTACCTCGTCAACCCAGAGGAGAATCTAGACCCGGTTTTAAGGGAATTCATTCGCTTTGGTGGTTTGGCTGGCAAAGTTGTTAATTGGGCAAAATCAGTGATATTTCCCCTAAAGGATGGAACGCCCCAGGTACGCTCCGAATATCCTTTAAAATGGGAAGCGGAGGAGGTCAAGTATTTGGGCATTTGGATCAGTTGGGACACGCAGGAGGTATGGAATCTGAACTACGGGCGGGCTGTGACGTGGTTGGAAGAAAAAGTGAAGTTGTGGTCGCAATTGCCGCTGTCCCTGGCTGGCAGGATAGCGCTAGCAAAAATGGTCATCCTGCCCAAGTTTTTGTATCTATTCGCCAATATTCCGATTCCGCTCACACAGCATTTTTTCAAAACCCTTGAGTCACAGCTCATTTCCCTGGCATGGGCGGGCGGACAGGCCAGAGTGTCCTGGGATATGTTGACACTCCCGCTAAGACAGGGGGGATTGGGAGCGCCGGACATGCATCTCTATGCACTTTGCGCTCAGGCTCAATTTTTACAGTTCTGGGTGTACCCAACGCCCTTTCAGCCTCACGTGGCTGTGGAGCTAGACACGGTAGCACCAGTCCCGCTCAAAGTAGCCCTTTATAAAGCGTTGAAGATATAGACTCTGCCGGAACACTGTGTTGGGCATGGGAGGAGCTGTGCAAGCGGGCTGGAATCCCTTTTCTGTATGCTCCCTCGATCCCTTTAGCTCGTAATCTAATGCTGCCCTGTGTGGAAGACAGAATTAGCAGGGCATTAATACAAACTATGCATCTTCACACTTTTGCAGATCTGTTCCCTGAAAACGAATTCAGACCACCTCCGACTGCGGACGGGGATAGGACGGTATCCTTCTCTGAGCTGTTCCTATATCACAAACTATGCACGGCCTGGCGAGCCCTCTGTGGGAGCTTCCCTGCTGCCCCTCCGACCCTGTTGGCGTTGGAGATTCTGCTAAAATCCATTTCCACTCGCAAACTTGTAACGAGACTGTACACGCATATACAGACATTTGCTCCCTTGCTTCAACCTAAATCATTCCAATATTGGAATGAAGAGCTTTCCGCCCCAGTAACTGAAGAGCAGTGGGAGTTTTGTTGTGGACAGTTAAGAGAACTTTCTCTCAATTATAGACTCAGGCTGATTGATTTTAAATACTTGCACAGAGTATACAGAACACCTGTAGGTCTGCATCGTATGGGGCTCAAAGAAGATGAAAGCTGTTGGAGATGCGGGTTTTCCCCTGCTTCTTTCTTGCATATAGCGTGGGACTGCCCAGAGATAGCGGGGTATTGGGCCAAGGTGTTCGTTACGGTGAGCCAAATTGTTGGAAGATCGGAGGTCCCCTCCTCGGCTCTTGGATTATTAGGATATGTTAAAGACACCCCACCCAAGTTGTGAAAACTGCACGCTTTGCTTTTATTATATGCTAAACGTCAAATAGCGCTACACTGGGGAAGGAGGAGGGTTCCCACTCACAAGGGTTGGATAGCGGATGTCACCTATGGGCATGCACAACTAACTGTGTTCTGAGAACTTGCTCCCCCCACTTCTCGACCCCCGTGATATCTGGGAACCGTTCCTGACATGGGCTCGGGGACAGAATGAAGTTACCGATGTGGTACAGACCGGAAATCCATTAGTTGCAGAGAGGTGCGATGTGACTATGGGACTTGTAGATGTGCTCTCCTGCACGCTGGTTGCTGATGAGTAGTTACGGATGTATGTAATTTGTGTGGTACTGGTCCGAAGATGTTCACGCCATGAGACCAAAAACTGGGTTAATGCATGTACTGTAACCAACCCGCATTTTGATTTATTGTGACAACAAACTGGCCTGTTTTGTTGTTGAAGTGTTTTGTATTTGCAAAAATGTAAAAAAAAAAAAAAACTATAAGGTGGTCTTCCCCCAAACTTTTTGAATAGCTCATCCACAATTTTCTGATCTCATTTTTGTATGCCTTAGAACTCTGTGCACTTTACCATTGCTAATCAGTGTTAAAGCTTGTGTGCTTACTCCTTAAAACATGGTATCATTGGCTTGTCACCAATTAGCATTTTTAATTTACTTATAAGTCCCTAGTAAAGTGGTACTACATGTACCCAGGCCCAGTAAATTAGATGCTACTAGTGTACCTGCAGCTCTGATTGTGCCACCCACGTACGTAGCCCTTAAAAGCTCTCTCTGGCCTGCCAATGCAGCCCGTGCATTCACATTTTTAAACTGCCATTTCGACCTGGCACAATAAACCTTTTGCCAGGCTAAAACCAGCCTTTTTAATACATATAAGGCACCCCAAGGGTAGGCCCTAAACAGCCCACAGGGTGGGCTGCGATGTATTTAAAAAGTTGAATGTATAATTTGAAGTTTTACATGTCCTGGTAGTGAAAAACTCGTAAATTAATCTTTCACTTCTACAAGGCCTGTGTATCTCATAGGATAATATTGGAGTTATCTTATCTTATTTAATAAGCTGCAACTTCCATATGTGAACAGGTAAACAGTTCACGTTTAGTATCTTTGGAATTGTAATGAAAAGTCCTCTTTAATGTTGAAACCGGATTTTTCATTCCAATTTTGAAAATGCAATGTTAGAAATGGGATTTTAGGTATTATCCTGTCCAAGCAGGAACTACCACTCTATTCAGGGTAAGCTAGATATATACTAAAAGATAACCTGTGCTCACCCTGTGGTAGCTTGGCATAGAGAAGTCAGACTTATCTAAATAGGGAATGTGTAAAGTATTTGTGCAACACACACACACACACACACACACACACACAGTAACACAATGAAAACATCACAAAAATACTCCACACAGGGTTAGATGATTTTTTATGAGTAAATCAAGACCAAAACAACAAAAATCCAATAAGTAGAACCGGAGTTATGATTTTTTAAAGAGTAAATCAAAATCTAGTGCTTTGATTCAAATAGCACTCAGGGGTTACTTGAGGTCACACTGGATCGGGGTAAATCCAAAGTTCAGTTCGACCATGACAGAGGGCAGGCTGGCTACATGACTCAAGCAGGTCCTGAAAAAATACCTTGGATGAAGCAAGCGGCAACGTTGAAGACTAGTTGCATCGGTTCCGATCCGTGCAGGGGACAAACTCTTCATCGTCGAACTGCTTAACAATCCAGCAACTGTCTCGTCGTCAAGCTGCACTATCGGTCATCATAGAGCCGCGCTGTCTGCTGAAGTGATATCGTCAATCAGCTCCTGCGTCAAAGGGCAATGCATTGGAGCTGATCAGTGCAAAGTTGTCGCTGCACCAATTTTGATGGTTCTGCACAGCAGAAGTCACCTTTCAAGGGGCCACGACTGGATTGGCACCACTTGGCAGGGGAGGACTCACAGAGTCCAGGTGCAGTTGCAGGGTTAAAGAAAGTCATTGATGGCCCTCAGACCTCAGAACAGTGGGCAAGTCAGCAAGCCCTTGGAGTCACTCTGGGTTCAAGTGAGATAGGTCCAGTCCTTGCCCGCAGCAGGACAGAGTTCGGCAGGCAGCAGGGCAACCCAGCAAAGCAGAAAAGCAGTTCTTCCAGAGCAGCAGTCAAGCAGCATGGTAATCCTTGTAGCACATCAGTGTTAACTCCTGGCAGAGTTCTTCACAAGTCCAGTAGTGTACTGTCTTGGTATGGTCAGAGCACCTGTACTTACACCCAGTTGTGCCTTTGAAGTGGGGGTGACTTCAAAGCAGGCCCTTGAAGTACACAGGTCCCCCTTTGTTCCTAAGTCAGGGTCCAGACTATCAGTAGGGGGTAATCAGCCTTTTGTGTGGGAAAAAGGACATTTCCTGATCAGTTGTAAGTGTCAGCTCCCCCTCCCTCTTCCTGCCCATGAAGGGCTATCAGAATGAAGATAAATGCAGATGAGTTCTCTGTCACAACCACCCTTCCTGTGTTTTGGGCTGTCTAGAGGAAATACACAAAGTGTAGCTGTCACCCACCCCAGATGTGCATTGGGGACAGGCTGCGAGGCACACAGAGCAGTAAGGTCAGAGAAATGTCCACTTTCTAAAAGTGGAATTTCTAAAACAGTAATGTTAAATCCAACCCTACCAGTAAAAAGAATTTATCATTACCATTCTAAATATATGCACCATGATGCAGCTACTCCTTCCTAATCAGCTTAAAAGTGTATTAAGGAATTCCCAATGCTAGCCTATGAGAGGAGTGGTCATCACAGTAGTGAAAAACAAATGTAGCTGTTGTCACTACAAGGACATGTAAAACTTAAAAGTGTGTGTCCTACCTTTGAGTTCCACAGCATTCTGTCCTTAGGGCTACGTAGAGCCAATCTTAGTGGTGACTTGTGTATATTAAAAAGCTTGGTGAATGGTTTTAAATGCCAAGTCGAAGTGGCAGTAAAATTCACACACAGGCTTTACGATAGTAGGCATGATGAGACAGGTTTGAAGTACTACTTGTGTGGGTGGCACAACCAGTGCTGCAGACCCACTAGTAGCATTTAGATTACAGGCCCCAGGTTTATGGTATACCACTTTGCAAGGGACGTACAAGTAAAGTAAACATGCTAATCATTTATACACCAATGTCACCATGTTTAAGGGGGAAGCACATGCACTTTAGCACTGGTCAGCAGTGGTAAAATGCTCAGAGTCCAAAAGGCCAACAAAAAGATACAGTAAAAAGAGGAGGTAATCAGGCAAAAAGATTGGTGGAAGAACACCCTAATGATGACAGATTTAACATGCCACTTTTAGAAAGTTGGCATTTTCTTGCCTTAGCCATTTAGTGCCTGCAGTCTGTCTCTGGGTCACATGACTGGGTATAGTTGTCAGATGGTCTTTGTGTGTTCCTTCTAGAGAGCACCACACAATAGAGAACTTAGGTGTACCTGGATGTGCCATCACTGACAGGATGAGAGGGCTGAATAGGTTGTGTCTGGCCTTCAAACAAAGGATTGCATACCCCCTGTAGTTAGTATGGAGCCAGGGCAGGGGAGGCAAGAAACCTATGCACTTCAAAGGGAAATGTCTAGAAGCTTCTCCCACTTCAAATGAGGCACCAGGTATAAATATTGGACCTCAGACACAAACACTTTAGTGCACTCCTGGACCTGTGGATACTACAGAAGGAGGACGGCTATGCTGCTTTGCTGCCAGAGGACTGCCACTCTGCTGCTCTGCTACTCTGCTGCCATGCTCACTGAGAAGGAAGATTGGACCTGCACCCTTCGCCTCAGGTTGAAGGGACTTCAAGGGTCAGCCAGCTGACCTCCTGTTCTGAGCTACAGGTACATAACAAGCTCCAGAGCCTCCCTGCAACTGCCCAGCTGACCAGCAGCCCAGAACTGCCTGAGCCCTCCTGGCCTCTGCTGGAGTGAGTTTCTGACCCCTACATGGTGCCCCTCAGGTCCTGGACCCTATGTGTGGCCTCATTTGAGCCCCCTTTAAGTTTATGGGCTTTTTGCAAATGGGCCATTTCGCGCCGAGATGTTGCCTCCCATACCGCCCACCAATACGAAATGCCAGCAAACCAAACATTTTGTGCTACAGTGACCACCAGCGACACCCGACAGCAAAAGATCCACAACGTCGACAGCTCATGGTGACCTCCACCCTGAATCTCCAGCAAGGACTATTTATGATTCTAACAGGAACTTCACGCTAGTTGGCCTAGCTTCTGCAACGCTCTACCCGCTCTTCGTGGCCCCTTCCACCATGAACAGAACTTGTTGCACTGGATTTTGAAGGTAGATCAATTATAAACCTTGACTCCAATATTCTCAGTTTAAGCACTTTTATTTATTTATTTTATTTTAGCGATTTGTAAAGCGCCTGGTGACCCGAGGGCATCCCCGCGCTATAATCTTGAAGGCGAACCTGAGGGCAAAAAGGGGGGGTTTTTATTTAGGAAACAATATCGTTTTCAATTTCTTCCTGAACAGCAGGTGATTGGATTCCAGTCGGAGGGTACGGGGGAGAGCGTTCCATCTCGTGGATGCATTAATCGAGAAGCGGCGGCCACCCGAACGTGTCTTCTTATGTCTAGGGACATTGGCCAGATTCTCATTCTCCGAGCGGAGGGACCTGGAGACTTTGTAAGGAGTAACCAGGTCTCTTAAGATGTTTGGGCCGGAACCGTTAAGCAGCTTATGTGCAGTGCAGAGGGTCTTGAAATCGACCCTTTGGCGGATTGGAAGCCAGTGAAGATCCTGGATTGCTGGCCTGGCTGATGCTCTGGAGGGGAGATTCCAGAGTAGCCGGGCGGCTGCGTTCTGCGTTCGCTGGAGTTTGGACAGGGTAGATTCTGGTGCTCCGAGGTATATCATGTTACAATAGTCCAGCCTTGCGAGCACCAGGCCCTGTACTAGGAGCTTCCTGGATAGGGGCGGGAGAAGTGGGAGGATCTTCCTGATGGAGCGCATTAGGCCAAAGCAGGTCCCTGCTGTCTTGGTAGCTTGAGTCTTCATTGACAGCTCGGGCTCTAGCCATACTCCTAGGGTTTTAATTTCCTGTTTCGGGGTGGGGATTTCCCCGAAAACGGCTGGCCAGACCGAAGGAGGGATGGTGGACCACTGCTTGCCCAGAAACATGACCTCGGTCTTTGACCCGTTTAATTTGAGTGCTGACTCACACATCCAAGTGTGGATATTTTTAAGGCAGTTTTGGAGATTGTCCGGGTGTTTGTCCAATTGGGAAAGTGAGACGACTAGTTGGGTGTCGTCGGCGTAGCTTACTATTTTAATCCCGAAGGGGGTGACCACGTCTTCAAGGGGGGCCATGTAGGCATTAAATAAAGTTGGGCTTAATGAGGACCCCTGGGGGACCCCGCTCGTGAGGGGGAGGGTGGCAGAGTGGAATTTGCCATCCCACACCTGGAACGAGCGCCCTGAGAGGAAAGACTCTATCCACTTGAGCGCTGAACTTGCAATCCCTGCAGCAGCTAGCCGATGAAGAAGGACACGATGGTTGACTGTGTCGAAGGCTGCGCTTAAGTCCAGGAGGATCACTGCCACTGATCCTCCTGAATCCAGGATGCATCTCGCCTCCTCGATGACGGCGAGGAGGGCGGAGTCCGTGCCATGACCTGGACGGAAACCCGTCTGGGACTGCCGTAAGATGTTGTTGGCTTCTAAGTATCGTGACAATTGGCCATTGACCAATTTCTCGGCCATCTTGCTGATACCAGGGAGGAGAGAAATAGGTCTGTAGTTCGCCATGTCGGCTGGGTCAAGCTGGGGTTTCTTTAGGAGTGCCTTAACAATTGCACTTTTCCAGCTGGGGGGAACCGAGCCTTGGGAGAGTGATGTGTTTATGAGCTCCGTAATTGTGGGCACTATGACTGCGGCTACAGTTTTGAGGAATCTGATCGGGGCAGGGTCTAACGGGGATCCGCTTTTCATTTTGGTTAAAGTGGATTCTACCTCGTCTCTTGTTACTGCTTTAAAGGAGGTGAGCTGGGGAAGCACGCTATTTCCTGCGTAGTTAGTGGAACCCTCAGCGTTCCTGTTGTTGGGTGGGCTAAGAGGGGGCAGAGATGTTAAAATGCGATCGATTTTAGCATTGAAGTAGTTGGCCAGCTCATTACTTCTGTCCACAGGAGGTGTGTTAGATGAGGGTGGGACAGGTTTTTTCAGTAACTCTTTAACGATGAGGTATGATTCCCTTGCCGAGTTAGTAGCGTTTTTAATCCTGGTATCATAATGAGAGGCTTTAGCGAGTTTTAGGGAACCTTTGTATGTTCTCACCGTTTGCTGATACGCAACTTTGCTTGCGTGCTGCCATTCTTTCCTCCATATCCGTTCTGCTTTTTTACAGTGTTTACGGAGGATCCGGAGTTCCGGAGTGTACCATGGAGCGGATCCTGGTTTATCGTTCTTATTCTCGCGAGTTTTTATTGGGAGGATGGAGTCAAGGGAAGTGGTAATCCATGCTCTGAATTTACTGTCCGCGGTAGTCGGGTCTTCCGAGGGGGTCGGGATCGATGAATTCAGTGTTTTGGTCCAATCATCTGGGGATAGTCTGGCCCATGCTCTATCTTTAATATAGGTGGTGGGTTTGTGGAGTTTCTTGAATACTCCTGGGAGGCGGAAAGGAACCATGAAGTGGTCCGTCCATGGGAGAGGAAGGGACTTAGTGACTTGAAGAGTGGTGTCATTCGTGAACACTGGATCAAGCAGATGGCCTTTAGAGTGCGTGGCACCAGAGTTAGCTAGGTGGAGGCCAAATGTAGCCAGTTCTCCAATCAAGTCAACCGCTCCTGTATCTAGGGGGTCATCGAAATGGATGTTAAGATCCCCTATTATGGAGAAGTTGGGGGTGGAGTGGGCTTGAGATGCGATAGTCTCAAGGAGAGCTCTAGTGAAAGAGCTCGTATTGCCGGGGGGACGGTAGATTAGGAGTCCCACTAGTGTGTGGGTCGGACCTACGTGGATGGTAAATTGGAGGCTTTCAGAGTCCGTGATCTGGGCGTCATTGATTCTACAGGTGAGGTGGTCACGGTAAATAATCGCCAAGCCTCCTCCTCTACCCAAAGGGCGGGGCTGGGATTGTACCAGGAAACCTGGGGGAGTAGCCAGGATGACGTCTGAGTCCGAGTGGTTTGTAATCCATGTTTCTGAGAGGAACAGGATGTCAAGCTCATGATCTTCTATAAGATGGTTGATTAGCAGCGCGTGTCTGGGGAGAGAACGACAGTTCAGGGTGGCTAATTTGAGAGCTGTGGGCAAAGTCTGTCGGCAGGGGAGCTTGAGCTGGACAGGGCGGCAGCGAGTGCATGTAGTGCATGGTCCTTCAGGATCATATATATAATTGCATGCAGTATCAATAGGGGGTCTAAGACTAAGGAGGTCCCGGCGTGAATAGTTTACCACGAGGGCAGTCTGGTCCGGCAGGGGTTCTGGCCCTAGGCCCGGCTGTACGCGGACGGGCACAGACGGGCTTGCCTTAGGCGCGCCTTCGGCGCGCAAACGGCGCTTCCGCTGCGCTCGTCCGCTGCGCTTCCGTTGACAGCACATGATGTAGGGGGCAGGGGGCGTGGCCTTCAGGGGGCGTGGCCTAAGTTCTCGCCGGCTTGGCGTTTGTGGCAGGGAAATGTTAAACAGCGAGTGAGCGCTAGGTCCGCTGCTCGCTGAATTCCCAAGTGCAGGTGAGTGCCCTGGCGCTTGTTAGCGCGTGGTGAAATAAAAGTACAAGTTATTCAGTGACACAAGCAATCAACAAGTTTTAAAACCTCCCGGCTTCCGCCTCAGGAGTGCGCGATCGTGAGATTCAAAGTCGCTTGTAAGCAGCGCTTTAAATACCGTGTCAGGGGGGCGTGGCCTTCAGGGGGCGTGGCCTAAGTTCTCGCCGGCTTGGCGTTTGTGGCAGGGAAATGTTAAACAGCGAGTGAGCGCTAGGTCCGCTGCTCGCTGAATTCCCAAGTGCAGGTGAGTGCCCTGGCGCTTGTTAGCGCGTGGTGAAATAAAAGTACAAGTTATTCAGTGAAACAAGCAATCAACAAGTTTTAAAACCTCCCGGCTTCCGCCTCAGGAGTGCGCGATCGTGAGATTCAAAGTCGCTTGTAAGCAGCGCTTTAAATACCGCGTCAGGGGGGCGTGGCCTTCAGGGGGCGTGGCCTAAGTTCTCGCCGGCTTGGCGTTTGTGGCAGGGAAATGTTAAACAGCGAGTGAGCGCTAGGTCCGCTGCTCGCTGAATTCCCAAGTGCAGGTGAGTGCCCTGGCGCTTGTTAGCGCGTGGTGAAATAAAAGTACAAGTTATTCAGTGACACAAGCAATCAACAAGTTTTAAAACCTCCCGGCTTCCGCCTCAGGAGTGCGCGATCGTGAGATTCAAAGTCGCTTGTAAGCAGCGCTTTAAATACCGCGTCAGGGGGGCGTGGCCTTCAGGGGGCGTGGCCTAAGTTCTCGCCGGCTTGGCGTTTGTGGCAGGGAAATGTTAAACAGCGAGTGAGCGCTAGGTCCGCTGCTCGCTGAATTCCCAAGTGCAGGTGAGTGCCCTGGCGCTTGTTAGCGCGTGGTGAAATAAAAGTACAAGTTATTCAGTGACACAAGCAATCAACAAGTTTTAAAACCTCCCGGCTTCCGCCTCAGGAGTGCGCGATCGCACTCTATCCCCACCTCTAATATGGAGTGGTATATAATCTAGCCCAAAATATTGGAGTAAATTCCTATTGCTGTTATGTTTTATAGCAAAGTGCCTCGCCACTGGATAACTCATATCCTTATTAGTAATTGCACGCATGTGCTCTAAGACCCTTATCTTTACACTATGTACAGTACTACCGATGTACCTTAACTTACAAGGGCACATCAGGCAGTAGACCACATGTGTAGTTTGGCATGTCATGAATTTATTTATAGTTTTGCATTTCTTCATCCCTTTGATGTCATAACTCAATACTTTTTGACTAAATGCACAAGCCTTGCATTTGCCACAAGGGTAGAAACCCTTCATATCACTCAATGTGCCTTGCTTGATTATAGAATTATCCAAATGGCTATGGACCAGTTTATCTCTGAGTGACCTAGCTTTCCTAAAGGTCATTAGTGGAACCGGCGGGATGTCCATCCCAATGATTAAATCCGTTCTCAGAACATGCCAGTTCTTACGGAGAATGTTTCTTGAGGAATCAGCATCCTCAGAGTAGGTTGTGATTAGACGGAATTTGCCCTCCTCATTCTTTCTTTCATTCTTATTGTCTCCTAGTAGTTTTTCTCTGGGTATCTTACTCACTCTTTTCAGTGTGTCCTGCAATAGGGCTGATTTGTAACCTCTAGCTGCAAATCTGTAAGGCTGTCTTTAGCTATATTAACAAAATCGCATTCCCTGGAGCAGTTACTTTTAAGACGCTAAAATTCCCCATGGGGTATGCTTTTTTCAGTTTAACTGGATGACTGCTCGTAGCATGTAATGTGCTATTTCCCGCAGTCGGCTTCCGATATAGAGCAGTTGTAATCTTATCATCTTGTACCTTGACTTCAAGGTCGAGATAGTTCACTGCCACCGAACTTATCTCACCTGTAAAGTGCAGGTTAACATTGTTCTTATTAAGATGTTCAATATAAGCTTTTGTGTTCTTAATCGACCCGTTCCAAACTAGGAAGAGGTCGTCAATGTATCTGTGCCAGGTTACTATATTTTCTGTCCATTCGGCATTTGAAGGGGACCATCCCACCTGCTCCTCCCACCAGCCCAAGAATAAATTTGCGTAGCTGGGGGCGAAGGAGGTGCCCATAGGGGTCCCCAAACCTGCCTGTAGAGGTCCCCCTGAAACAAAAAGATGTTATTAAGCAGGCACAATTCGATGAGCTCAATCAGCATTTTGTTATGTTCTACCAATTTTAGTGCCCTTTTGTTAAAAAAATATTTCACCGCCTTCAGTCCATGTCCATGATCAATGCACGTATATATACTTGTAATATCAAGTACTATTAAAATGAATAGAATAAAATAGGGACAAGAGCCCTAAAAGAGTTGCAAAAGGATTCTAATGTGGTCTACAAACCCTCCGACAAAGCGGGGAATATTGTCCTTATGTCAAGGGAACAATATGTGGGGGAAGCCCTACGTCAACTGAATGACAATCGATATTATGAATTAACGACAAGAAATAGATATGAGGACAGTGTGAATATATACCATCTATTAATTAAGAAGTGGCACGACAAATCCATGTTGACCACTGAGGAATATCTTTTCTTAAGAACTACTAACACGATTATTCCTACCTACTACCATCTACCGAAAATACACAAAGACAATATAAATCCACCTGGCAGACCAATAGTATCATCTTTGGGGAGCCTGACTGAATATCTGTCTGTCTTTGTGGATCATTTTTTATTTCAATCAGTATTGCAGCTATCCTCCTATATTAGGGACACTAAGGACTTCATTGCCCGTATTGAGAGCCTACAATGAGAGTCATCCTTCATTTTAATAGTACTTTATATTACAAGTCTATATACGTGCATTGATCATGGACACGGACTGAAGGCGGTGAGGAGTTAACAGTACACCTAGGGACCTAGGATACTGATATAAGGTAAAAGCAACTCCAAATGAGAAATATGACATTGTAAATATCTGAAACTTCTTAAACTGATAAAACATTGATGGGTTGTAATTAGCCGATATACGGCCAGATTGAAGAGCATTATGAAGGACAGGGCGGTTCAGTATAGGGGAACCGCCATTAGCCGATCCACGGCAAGATCTGTAAAAATGAGGTGCAAGAAGCTTGAGTTAATATTAATTAAGAAATCAAGGAATGCATGATAACATGTAAGTTTGTTAAAATATCGATATGATATAATATTTGCCATTTGAGATTGATCATGATAATGAAATTTTCATTAATGTGTATATAGTACAATTGTAAATATCACGTACACGTTCAATGCTATCTTTGCACACTCTAAGATGGCGCCCAAATTTAGGGGCGGAATTGTCCTTCTTTGCTCGCACTTTCCAGGAAATGTGATATTTAAAAAATGGTGCCGCGCTATGCAAATTATAACACACTGACGAAGGGAGAACCCAAAACGCGTCTGTGAAGTGCTACGTAATAAACTGGCCAACAATTGAAACCCGTGAGTGCTGTTGCTTTCTTCCCGGATGGGAGAGAGGGTCTTTGGAGCAGGATATAAAACACGGGGCACCACTGTGGGAGCAGCACCCGCCATTGAGTAATCCGTTTAAAAGGTGCAAGGAAGCGGTTATATATATTACCTACTGGCGGTCGCCAGTAGGTAGTTATAGTTAGGACCCTGTTTCCATAGGAAATCCGCAACATTCTATTTGGAATAACTTTGGCGCCGGTCGACGAATCCTCGCGAAATTTTCAAAATAGGTGGGGCGCTCCGCTCCGCTCCTACCCTGAAAGTCTCGGGGGGATTCGTCAAGCAGGGGCCGAGAAAAAAGGGGGGTCCCAAAACGCGTTTTCCCCATGCATTTTTCCATAGGACCTTTAGACACAGCTACAGCCCGAACGGCTGAACAGAATTACTTGAAATTTGGCAGAGAGGTAGCCATAAGGTCAAGGAAGTGCCTTTTGCAGGTCTGGTGTAAATCTGTTCAGTATTTCCTGAGAAAATAGCATTTAAAAGCATATATATATGTGGGCGGAGCCTAACCACACATCTCATCCTGAGATCTGATTGGCTGTCAGCACTTCATCCAAGAAGTGTTGGCAGCCATCTTGGGACCAATATACATGATAGCACCTCATTAAAAAGCATTGCAGTTAATAGAAGGTTTTAAGACTTTAGTTACATTATAAATCATTTGTTGATGGTACCATACTCATTTTAGGAATTGTGGTATGTTCTAAGGTGATTTCACCATGTGAAAAAGCCTTCTGCTGGGATATCATGATTGAGAGAAAAATATTTTCTCATGCTTTTACCACAGAGGTTTGGAAGGTGATCTATAGGCTAAACTGAGAGCTTATTTTCTGTAAATTCACATTATCTTTCTCAGTCATGTGAGAATGAAGTCTGACATTCTCAGTAAAACATGTACATCCAACAAGGGCAGAGACTGTCAGTTGATTCCTTTGTGTTCTACTGCAGCTTCCCAGAGTGTTCCAAAGAACTACTAGAGCGCTAACAGTCCTACTTATGATAAACGTATGGCACACCTGAAGCCATCTTGCTTGGATTAAAGTGGTAACTCTTAAAACATTTAATTTAAAAAGGAACAAAATGAGGGGGTTCATTTTTCCATAAAAAGTATGATTAGTGCTGCAGAAAGAAAAATTAGGGCACATTTTGAGTGACTTCTCAAATCCTCTTCTATTTCATTAAAAAATTCTGACATGCAGACTGAAACATGCACTTTCAATACCAGCAGCAGTTTTCCCTGGTGAGCAGTAGCTTTACTACAGTGATCTAATGAGCAAAAAGAGTGCTAACATTCTGAATTTATGGCAAATGTGTGACACATCTGAATGCCTTCTTGATGGAATCAAAGTAAAAAACTGAAAGTATTTCCTACTGAGGAGACTGCAGTAAATAAGGAAATTAGGAAACTTCATAACAAATAAGTCTCCCAAGATGGCCACCAGAGACAAAAGAGCCCAAATGTAGCCCAAATATCACCCAGATGTAGCCCAAGTATAGCCCAATGACAGAATGTCCCAGAATGTTCTTAAAAACAACTAGAGCGCTTACTGTCTTCATTATGACAAAAGTATGGCACACCTGAAGCCATCTTGATTGGAATAAACTGGTAACACTTAAAACATTTAATTTAAAAAGGAACACAATGAGGTGGTTCATTTTGCCATAGAAATTATGATTAATGCTGAAGAAAGAAAATGAGGGCACATTTTGAGTGACTTCTCAAATCCTCTTCTATTTCATTAAAACATTCTGACATGCAGACTGAAACATGCACTTTTAATACCAGGAGCGGACTTCCATAGTGCAGTAGTTTTACTACAGTGATCTAATGAGCAACTAGAGTGCTAACATTCAGAATTTATGGCAAATGTGTGACATATCTGGATACCTTCATGATGGAATCAAAGTAAAAAACTGAAAGCATTTCCTACTGAGGAGACTGCAGTACATGAGGAAATTAGGAAACTTCATAACAAATAAATCTCCCAAGATGGCCACCGGAGACAAAAGAGCCCAAATGTAGCCCAAAATCACCCAGATGTAGCCCAAATATAGCCCAATGACAGAAGTGTGCAAAACACTTATTATTTTGTGTTTTTGCAGTGTTATATAGTGCAGACTTGTCAGGTATTGGAGTGCTTTACATGAGCATTGGTTACATCACACAAGAACAAATTCATTTTGGTTGTAGACATGGGGAGACTAAGTGATTTGACCAGAATCACAGAATGTCGAGCTGAAGCAGAAACTTCAACCTGGTTCCCCAGTTGCAAAGTCTGCAGTTCTGGAAGTAACACCACATCCTCTCCCCTAAGTGCAACATTTAATCAAGTGGTCAACTGGATAAAAAAACATAAAGATAACAAATAATTTAAAAGTGCTTTGTCGCTATTTGAAAACTCAGAAAATATGTCCTTATTTTAGTCTTTTAGAGCACTAACCATAATTTTGATGCCAATAAGACCCTCTCATATATGTAATTTCTAAAGGAAATGCTCTAGGTATTACAGTTTTGATTACATCAAGATGATGTCAGGCGTTCCACACTTTTGTAATAAATATAGAATGTTAGCAATCTAGTTGTTCATTAGGATACTGTTGAGAGGCAGAGGCCAGGGGCACAGACTCTGAAAATTGAAGGCAGGTAGGAGGGTGCAAAGGCAACAATTTAACCACACTGAGCAGGCAGGAAGGGCCGTGGAAGCACAACAGACTATGGAGGGCAGTGGAAAGGGGGGCAGGGGCAACAAACCAACAATACAGGACTTTCAAGAGAGGCTGTTGGAGGGAAGATCTATTACGGGTCAAGGAAGCTAGGGGCGGTCCCCAGATCCCCGGGAGCCACCACAGAACTGAGCAGGAGAGTGAGTCAGGGACAAAAGGGGCACCTTAATTTGAGCCGGGGTGCCTAGGAACGCTTGCTCCAAAAATGAAGAAAACAGACATATGAGACATGGAATTGGAGGCAGAATACAATGGCAGTTTAATGAGAAGATGCAACTTCAAAGAAACCGCAGAATAGAGACATAAAGTACAAAATACAGAATACAGATAATCATACAGCTGTCATAATATTCTCTGTATCTCAATTAATGTACTGACAGAGAGAGAGAGAAAACACATCTATAAATGCATCATGAGAAACAAGTTACACCAAGGAAAATGTTACCTAGGAACACTCACGTTTACTCTTAGAGCAAGCATTCCTGCAATTACAATACAAAATCTTTTAAATGCAAAAGTAAAGAGAACAATGGTTAAACATAACATGACATTTCATATAGGTAAAATAGAATAAGATACTTCAAGCAAAGCAGAGCAAGACATTTTAAGCAAAGGAAGACAAGAGCTCCCAGCTCTTGGGGAAAACCTGCACTGCCTGTTAACCTACATACAGACGGCGAGGTAGTCCGTCGATATCTGTGGGTGCTCCCTTTTTATATCATTTTGTGGGCTCCTTTGCACGCTACATCTACCTACGTATGCTACCCAAAAGCTTCGTCTGCAGATTTTACCAGACATTTCGTCATTTACCCACTTAATGCTGACAATGGACTGGGTGAAAAGGTCAGTCTCTCAGGCCAATCGCTTATCATAAGTTCCATAGAGCAAGCAGAAAATAATGGGTATTGTACGGGAATTCAATATATTCATGTATAAAATCTCCTCAGTTCTCCTAACTTGACGCTCTGCGGTTGCCACTTCCTTAAAAGCGGGAAACCTGCCCAGGAAGCAAGTACCAGTCCAGGATGCAGCCTACTGTATGTCGACAGCTTCAGGGGGATGTTGAACTTTGATACCGAGCACGGAGCACTCGGGTAGGGTGGGGGCTACTAGTTTGGATCAGAAGGCCTCGCAGACCTGCCTTCAGACTGCTATACACTAAAATTGCAGAGCTATGGTCAATTTAACAAAGAGGCCTACATATTGAACAGAAGGGCCTACACAGGGGTTTTATGCTGGCTGAGTGGTAAGGATGTCTCAGGATAATTATATAGCAACACAGGACCCGCTGGTCAATTTAATACGGCCTACAAATGCAGCTGGCAGGGCAAGGACAAGGGTCTCATACTTCAGGTTTGGACAGAACGGGCCAGGGGCCCCCTGTGATACAAAATCTACCCTCCTTCAAGGCTGTGGCAATGTAATAGACCATTGTGGGCAGAAGGAAGAGGCAATGGTAGTACAACCATACATGCCAACAGACCCGATTCAGCCAGGAAACGTCCAATGTTTTTAAGCTCAAATGGGCTTTATTTGATCTGTCTCCTGTCTACAATATCCTCTTTTTCAATGTAACTCAAAGGGGAAAATCAATACCCCAGTTTTTTTTCAAAATCTCCCTCTTACCAAGTTCAAAATGTTCGCAAGTATGGTACATTGGATCATGGAAGGAAATGGGATAGGGACATGGACTTGGATAACAGAGGACAGGAGGGACATGGAGAGGTGCACCAAACTGACCCTGCAGGGCAGGCATCAGGGTTTGCAGCAGCACAATACACCACACAGGGCATGCAGGACGGGAGTGCAGCACAACAATCCATAGAAAGCAAGAGGGAGGGGACAGGACCATGCACATGGACAACAGAGAACAGAGGGGCAAGAGGCAATGGTAGCTAGCTGACCATAATGGACAGACAGGAGAGAAAGCTGCAGCATAACAGACCATAAAGGGCAGGAGGGACGGATCAGGGGCATTACAATGGAACAGACAAGCCAGGAGGGAGGGAGTAGGGCTGGGGGCAAGGGGGCAGGGCAGGAGCAGCAAGATAGCCATGGAGGTCAGGCAGGATGGGCACTAGAAGCAAGACACACCATGAAGAGCAACAGTGAGACTGTGATGGCATACACACAGACCATGGAGGGAAGGTGGGAGGGGGTCAGGGGCAGCTAACTGACCACACAGGGAAGGTGGGAGGGGCCATGGCAGCATAGAAGACCATGCATGGCAAGTGGGAGGGTTAGTGGCAGCACAATGGCTATGATGGGCAAGAAGGAGGGTGGAGGGGCATGCACAAAGGACGATGGAGGATAGAAGGGAGGGTCAGGACCTGTGCACAGACAAGAAAGTTCAGGGGAAGGGACCTCACAACAGACCACACGGGGCAGGCAGGAGGAGCAGTTGCAGCACAACAGACCAGGGAGGGCAGAAGGGTGTGGCAGTACAATGGACCATGTAGGACAGGAGGAAGAGGATAGGGGCATGGCATGTTAACAGGCAGGGTGGAGGTGGCAGGGACAGGTTACAGTCATCTGACAATGCTAGGCAGGTGGGAGGGGAGTGGCAGCTCAACAGAACACTCAGAGTAGATAGGAGTGGCAGGTCCATGGGACATGGTGGGCAAAAAGGATGGAGCAGGGGCATGCACAAAGACATCGGAGGGCAGGGGGAAGGAGAATAGGGGCAGCAAGCTAAGCACAGAGTTTAAGCAGGAGGTCAATGATGGGGCATAGAATTGGGCAATGGAGGGCAGGAGGAGTGGACTGGTACATCATACTAAATTGAGGGCAGTGGCAGCACATCAGACCATGCATGGCAGGAGGGAGGAGGCTAGTCCATGGATTCACACAACAGAGGATAGGGAGGAAGGGGATGGGGCAGCAAGCTAACTGTTCAGAGAAGGCGGGTATTAGGAACTTTATTGTTTTTAAAACATTGTGTCTGTGCGAACTACTTAAAATATGAACAAGTATGCAGCATAATCTCACTTTTATTCAGGAAGAAGAGGACGTTTGTGACTGTGACTCCGGGCTCACTTGGCAGAAACACCCCCTGACCCTCCACCCCCTATCGCAAAATGTACTGCCCGTGAAAAGGGTAGGTGAACACAGTGTTATATAGAACATAGTCCTGAGAGCACGATTGAAAATGAAAACTAGATATAGTGTATGGTATAAACTATGCACCAAAAAGTGTGATATAAGATGAACCGGGCGTGAAATATAATATGCAATACATTGTGCGCAATGACAGATTCATTGGAGAGCGCGAGATAGCACAGGCACTAGTGTGTGCTATGCGATATGCGCCTTGGAGTGTAATATACACAGGGCAGTGTTGTGTAACCTAACTAGTCTCTAAAGTTGTAATATAAAATATGTGCTGGGGAGTGTAACGTTGCATATGCACTGTGACAAAGATATGGATCCCAGATTGTAATATGTATGGCATAGCACTGTGCGTTATAACATAGGCATCGAGAAAGGCACGTTAGATGGGGCAATATAACCCGTGCAAAGACAAGTGTGGCATGACATATTCACGGGGTGGTGTTACAGTGCACATGGGCTAGAGAGTGTCATAGCATATGCACTAGCTAGTGGAATACAACACAGAGGTGTGTGGCACTCGGCAGGCAATGGTGGGTGTAACACAGCATTGGGCTCTGTCAGGAGCACGCTGTGACTCTCAAGTGATGTTCGTCCCCTTTCCAGAGAGTAAAACAAAAAGTATTACACATCCGGCAGTGGATGTGTGTTTTATTAACCGTGAGGGGGGTTTCTTGCATAGTTTTGGTCGAATTTTTGTCGAATCCCCTTTGAATGGCTTGGTGTGCATGTGTATTAAATGTGCCCGTCAATAGCTACCCATGTTTGTATAAATAAACGACAAGGGCGTCTACCAGGATTAGGCACGGTAGGGCATCAGACATGTCAGAGCTTCACTAGTGGTGTAAATACATTCCACGTGGATTCATTGCATGCATAGTCGCCTTTTAATGAATATCACGCAAATCGTCATGGTGATAGGTACGTACGGTTTGTCCAGCATGTCCTAGGTGTGTCTATAAATATATATTTTTTAAAAATAATAAAAAACAGTGGCCGGCCCTGGGGATTGGGGTCAAAAATATATAATTAGGAGACTGGCCCTGGGGGATGGGGTCATCAGGGCCAATAAATTAGAATAAGAAGGGGAACCAAACAGCCCCCCTTCTTAAAAAACTAAAATAAATAAAAGACTGGCATCGTGCCGGAGGCCATGCCCCCTCCGTGCAGCACTCTGCAAACGCGCCCCCAACAGGCATCTCCAGTATGCGCCAGGGAGCTGCGCTGCAGCCAGGTGTTCTGAGGCCAAGCCCCTTTTTACACCTCTCTGCAACGCAGCTCTGTGGCGCTTACTGGAGGTACCTAGTGGTCTAGTTTGACCCTAGGGACCCTTAGGATTCAAGGGGACTTAATCTCTCAACTTAGAACAGCCACAGGGCGCGTTTACACAGTGGTGAAGGGAGGGGACGGGGCCTGAGGTGACGTGTGCAAACACGCACTATGGCACGTTTTAAATTGGGGATATAATTTCCCTTCAATACTGAGGGCCCCTGGGGGCTAACTAGCCCACCAAGTGCTTCCAGTAAGCGCCACTGAGCTGCATTGCAGAGAGGTGGTCCAGGCCGTGCCACTTTTTACACCTCTCTGCAACGCAGCTCTGTGGCACTTACTGGAGGTACCTAGTGGGCTAGTTGGACCCTAGGGACCCTCAGGATTCAAATGAACTTAATCTCCCAACTAAAAATGGACACAGGGCGTGTTTACACAGTGGTGAATGGAGGGGACGGGGCCTGAGTTAACGTGTGCAAAAACGCCCTGTGGCCTGTTTTAAGAGGTAGTTTTAATCCCCATGCCCTATTATATACTAGGGGCTTACAGAGGAGGTCATGCTAATCACAGGGGGACCCCAACGCATAATGTTCCCTAGTGTATGTAGGTGTTTTCACTGTATTCTAAGTGTCTTTTAACATAGCACTGGCTCTAGGACTGGTTAGTCAGACTCAGTTACCACCAGTATCCGTCTGGAAAAGTTGAGGGTACAGGATGATTTTGCAACAAGGCTTCTTTCTGCTCTTCTTTTTGTTCTTTCTGCACGTTATCCTTCTTCCTGCACTTATCTTCGTATTTGAGGACTTCTGTTGCTTCTTTCTGCACTTCTTTTGTTTCTTTCTGTGCATTTTTTCTTCTTTCTTCACATGTCCTATCTCTGTAGGCATAGTTAGAAATTAGCATTTAAAAAACCTTTGAAATTCACAGAAAAAACCATAGGTTTCAGGCACGTTAGTGTTAGGAATTAGCATTTAAAAAACCTCAGAAATTCACTGAAAAAACCATAGGTTTCAGGGGTGTTATAGTTAGCTGGACTTTTCACTTGTACAAAACCATTGAAATTCCCCCGTTATAGTTAGTTCAGCTAACTATAACTCGCGCGCCCGCAATGCACTGCTGATGACGTCACATATTACATCACTCATGACATGGTCAGTGACATCACTCATGACATCACTGATGACATCTCAAATGACATCACTGATGACATCACTGATGACATCATCCTTGTGATAGAGTGGCAGACCTCCTCTCACCCTAATATAACCTTTGATACACACATTCAAAAATAGAGACTAAAATTTTCAAAACAATGGACATACCAATACCAGTTACAACAACCTCTTCAGTAATTCTAAGATCCACATACACATCCACTCATTCACCAACAGTCCTATACAGTCACTCATACATGTACTCACTCATCATATGTACTCATACACCTATACATCCTGTTACACAATGCCACTCATCCATAGAGTTACTCACACACATAGTCACTCATGCTAATAAAGAATCAAACATACATTTACTTGCATATACAGTTATACACACACCACCATACTTACTTCTACGGAAACTTACACATACTTAGTCTTTTAAACAATCACTTAAATAAACACATACTTATTCATACAGGAACTCTTTCAATCTCTCACTCTCACATATACTCACATATATACACCAATAGTCACATATACTAGTTTAAAACATATGTAGTTACTCATAAAGACACTATTGAGACAGTCATTCACTCACTAACACACCCATACACACACTCATCCACCCATACAGTCCTGCACACATGCTGTGTTCAACCCATACAAACAGTGAGTCACTCATTCATGCACCTATGCACTACGTAATACCCCCCACCGAACCATGCAGACACTCAGACTGATACTCAAAAAACCAACTAATAACCTATATAGACACCCATGTAGCTACTCACCAACCCATGCAGCCACTTATACACAAAGTGAGAGACTGATACAGATATTTACATATTTAAACATTACTCACTAAGCCATGTATTCACTATGATACACTTAATCAGTCAGTTACACAATCAATTTTTCAAAAACAAATCATCCATTTAGACACTTATATACCCATTTATTCTTTCATCGACCTTGAGATATACATATATAAAACATATTTAATTTTCAGAAAAACACACATTCACTGGATGATGTCATCAGTGATGTCATCAGTGATGTCATTTGAGATGTCATCAGTGATGTCATGAGTGATGTCACTGACCATGTCATGAGTGATGTAATATGTGACGTCATCAGCAGTGCATTGCGGGCGCGCGAGTTATAGTTAGCTGAACTAACTATAACGGGGGAATTTCAATGGTTTTGTACAAGTGAAAAGTCCAGCTAACTATAACACCCCTGAAACCTATGGTTTTTTCAGTGAATATATATATATATATATTACCTACTGGCGGTCGCCAGTAGGTAGTTATAGTTAGGACCACGTTTCCATAGGAAATCCGCAACATTCTATTTTGAATAACTTTGGCGCCGGTTGACGAATCCTTGCGAATTTTTCGAAATAGGTGGGGCGCTACGCTCCGCTCCTACCCTGAAAGTCTCGGGGGGATTCGTCAAGCGGGGGCTGAGATAAAAGGGGGGTCCCAAAACGCGTTTTTCCCATGCATTTTTCCATAGGACCTTTAGACACAGCTACAGCCCGAACGGCTGAACAGAATTACTTGAAATTTGGCAGAGAGGTAGTCCTCAGGTCAAGGAAGTGCCTTTTGTAGGTTTGTTGTAAATCTGTTCAGTAGATTCTGAGAAAATAGCCTTTAAATCAATATATATATCTGAGCCAGCTTACGGTGCGCTTACGGTGCGCTTACCGTACGCGTACGGTGACGTGCGCGAGCGCGATTCTGATTGGCTCTTAGATCTTAGTAAACATTCGAATCGGTCGAAACCAGGAAGCGGCGGCCGCCATTTTCTCACTCGCACTCTGACAGGGGGTTGAAAAACAAAGTGCAAAAACATATAAAGGGGCTGTTTAGACAGCTCCCAAGCACCTAGCCATGTCGAGGGAGTCCCCAACGATCCCCCAAGTGAAAAAAGGCAATTTTAATTTTTTCAAAAATTTCGCCGATTACGCTTACCGTACGCGTACGGTAATAAATAATAAAAAAATAAAAAAAATATCCACATTCTCCCCACCCCGTGTGCAAATGGTACCCGCAGGGCACCATTTGTGCATGGCCTATGACATCAAAAGCAAAACATATATTTTACCTGTCACAACGATGCTCATCATATGTCCTCCATGTGCGCACGGTGCGCGAAGCGCATCGTGCGTTCATGGCCCATCTAGCGTAACGTGGGCACGCGGTGCGCGAAGCGCACCGTGCGCGCACGGAACGAACTGCGTTAAGTGGGCGCGCACGCCACAAATGGCGTAAAGTAACTTAGCATTTAAAAAAACGTACAAATTCACTGAAAAAACCATAGGTTTCACACACGTTATAGTTAGTAATTAGCATTTAAAAAACCTTGCAAATTCACTGAAAAAACCACAGGTTTCACACATGTTATAGTTAGCTGGACATTTTACTGATAAAAAACCAATGAAATTCCCCCGTTATAGTTACTGTAGGCAACTATAACTCACGCGACCGTAATCCTCTGCTGATGACATATGTGTCTTTATGAAAAAAAAATATTTGTAATATATGTATAGCTAAAATTTAATGGAAGAAGACATGGGCAAATAAGTGTCTAAATACAGTATTAGCATCAGCAGAGGATTACGGTCGCGTGAGTTATAGTTGCCTACAGTAACTATAACGGGGGAATTTCATTGGTTTTTTATCAGTAAAATGTCCAGCTAACTATAACGTGTGAAACCTATGGTTTTTTCAGTGAATATATATATATATATATATATATATATATATATATATATATATATATATATATATATATATATATATATACTATTTGAAAATCTTTAAACTTAAATTTCCCACTCTAGTCAGTAAAACAGTAGGGAAAGTGTTGGATAGCGGAGGGGTAAAAATAACTATACCCACTCCAGTGAGAGCAACAGTAGGGAAAGTGTTGGGTAGCGGAGGGATAACATTTACTATTCCCACTCCAGTGAGTGCAATAGTAGGGAAAGTGTTGGGTAGCGGAGGGATAACATTTACTATTCCCACTCCAGTGAGTAAAATAGTAGGGAAAGTGTTGGGTAGTGGAGAGACCAAATTTACTATTCCCACTCCAGTCAGTGCAACAGTAGGGAAAGTGTTGGATAGCAAATGGGTAGAAATTACTATTCCCACTCCAATGAGTGCAACAGTAGGGAAAGTGTTGGGTAGCGGAGGGATAACATTTACTATTCCCACTCCAGTGAGTACAATAGTAGGGAAAGTGTTGGGTAGTGGAGGGATAAAATGTACTATTCCCACTCCAATCAGTGCGTCAATAGGTAAAGTGTTGGATTGCGGAGAGGTAAAATGTACTATTCGCACTCCAGTCAGTTCAAAATATCATCAACAGAATAAAAAAATCTTTTTTAAAAGTAAGTAAAAAAATATAAATATGTTAAAAATAAAAATATATTTAATATTAGAAAATAAACATTATAATGCTAAATACATATCACAAATAATATATTAAATAAGTTAAAAAAATAATTTTGAAACAAATAAATATTTTTATTTAGAATGTATTTATTAACACAAATATTAATTATTACATACATGTAGTCTATATACCTCCTAGCCTATCACACCACATAACTCACAAACTATATCGAAAAATAAAAAAAAAGTATTTACATAATTAACATAATTATCAATTAAACAAATATTATAGATTAAAATACAACTTAAAACATATGCAATTTATGAACGTCCCACACTTTACACCTATAATACCCACAGTCCACACCTAAAATTAAACTGTAAAAAATGTAATTATACAATGAAACATTTTTTCCAATTAAATACCTAATAGAATTTAACAACTAACTATGAAGTAAGGAAAACTAATTTACTCCCCACCCTTCACCCCTATAAACCCAAAACCAAACACCCAAAAAAAATTAACAATTACCCTAATAAATAAATAATTAATTAATTAATATTAATTATCAACTATTTATTAATTAATTAAAAATAAATTACTTCCCACCCTCTACCTCTACAACTCCACAACCAGAATTAATTACACAATTTCCATATTTAATTGTCAATTACTTAATCAAGTGACAATTAGAGAGGAATTGGCCTGACGGCTAGGGCGGTCAACCTTGAATCTGGGGAACCGGGTTCGAGCCTCAGCAATGATGCTGAACATCCTGTGATTCTGGGCAAATCACTTAATCTCCCCGTGCCTAACAAAAATGAATGTGTCCTAATGTAACGCAGCTGTTGCTATGCAAAGCGCTCTGATACCCGATACCTTCGGGTCAAGTTCACGCTATATAAAACTCTGCAAAAAAAAAATTATATTAATTAACAACTAATTAATAATTAATGAAAAATAAATTACTTCCCACCCTTTACCCCTATAAACCCCACAACCCGCACCTAAAATTAATTACACAATTGCCATAATTATCTGTCCATTAATTAATATTAATTAACAACTAGTTAATTCATTACAAGTAAATTACTTCCTACCCTTTACCCCCATAAACTCCACAACCTGTACCTAAAATTCACCAAAAACAATTAAAAACACAATTAACATTATAAAATCTCAATTTAATGAATATTAATAAATAAAAAATATTTATTAATTCATTAGAATTAAATTACTTCCCACTCTACTCCCCTATAAACCCACAACCTGCTACGGAACTAAAAAACACAAAATTAAATTAAACTAAAATAAATACCTACTAAAATTGTAACACATATATTAAAAAGCATAAACAAGAAGTATAAAAAAATACATCACATACATTTAATATATTTACTAAAATACATAACACTAATTAAAAAATCTAAATTTTTAACCACCTATATTTTTGCAAATGATATTAATGACTTCTATATTTTTACAATCGATATTTCTTACCTTAAAGTCGATTTTCTTGACCACAATATTCTTGCCGGCGATATTTCTGTGTCACGATATTTAAAACTCGATATTAGTGTAAGTCGACATTTCCAACTCGATATTTTGATGAATACCTCTTTGTTTATCACTGGTAGATAAAAATCTTGAGCTACACTGCAGCTGTAACCTCTTTCTGGTTCCCTGATAATGCTCAAAGTGAAAGCACTGCGAACCAGGATCACACTTGGTATTGTTCTATGCTCACTCAAGAATAACACAGTAACTTCAACAAATGTCAGAGATTAAGGCACAGGAGTACCTGCAGGAGCTCAGAGAAGCTAAAGGAAGGACTGGACCTGGGACTGTATGGCTGGGGACCCTTCAAAACCTTTTGGCTTTTTTTTCTCTTCTTTTTTTTTCTCACTGTGTGTAAGATCGGCGCAATTCTACAGAATAGTATTTTGGTAAAAATGTGGTCAAATGTGTCTCAGCATTTATTTATTTATTTATTTATTTATTTAATTTATATGGCGCGTTATAACCACAGGGGTCTCTAAGCGCTGATGCAGTATAGGTGTAATTAGCGGATTGGGGGAGGGGGATTTCTCAGCAGCACGAGCGGTGAGATACGGCCGTCACACATGGGTCATAGCTGACCTATTTGCTTGTAAGGGGTTTGGGGAAGGGGGGGAGGCAGGGAGGGTTAGTAGTGGGGAAGCGGGATGGTGGGCACAGGGAGGGGTAGGAGGGGCAAAACTCCACTCGAGGAATATTTTGATAAAGGGGGAAAGGGGGAAATCGAAACTGCTTGGTTGATTTATAAAATTACTGATGCTAGATCTGAAACATATAATAAAGGTAATATCATGGATGATAAACTACTTCTGCATAGCTGATGAGTATACAAATGATCTCAATGAATATATGTGGTCTGAACGACCAGGGTAAGAGACAAAGAGCAGCAATAGTGCTAAAAAATGCTAAGGCTGATCTTATATGCCTACAGGAGACTCACATCGAGGGCACTAGAGGGAGCATTATGGAACAACTAGGGAATAGGCATATCATGAACACTAGACAGGGGGGCAGAACAAGAGGGGTGACTATTCTTTCACGGCGGAAAAGAAGCCACGCTAACAGGTGGGGTTGCTGGGCTATGGCTGAATGTACGTTTCAAGAGGGTAGTTTTACTTTGTGCTCAGCATATGGCTCAACTGGGGATGATCCAGAGCTTTTTTAATTTTTGATACTGAACTTACAATATGGCCAACCCCCATTATATTGTGTGTTGATTTTAATCTTAATGGTCTGGGAGGACTTTGGGGGGAAGCAGGTCACAATTACTCGGGACAAAAGAGAAAGGTTTTCAATGCTCTTACTAACTTAGTGCAGAACAACGGTCTTACTGATGTGTGGACCCACCTGAGGCCTGCTGACCTGGCAAGTACATTTTTCTCAGCCCCTCAGAAATTAGTTGTTCGATTAGACTATTTCTTTGACTCATACTAGGTACAGAGAAACATCCAAGGGTTTTTTCAGACCATAATCCCCTAATATTAGCAGTAACTTTTACACGGGTAGAGGGATTAGAGCGGACTTGGTCCTTTGAAAGAAAACTTTTAAAGGATCAAGAGTATGGGGCACATATGAACAACTGGATAAAGGGGTTTTGGGATAATAATAGGGGGAGCACAATCTTGGGGTCGTGTGGGATGGGTTTAAGGCTAGGGTGAGGGGGAGACGCTAAGCTTTAGCCTACATCGGCAAAAGAAAGAGGCACAGCGAGAGAGAATGCTCTACCAACATTTAATGGAAGTGGAAGAGGAGCTTGTAGCAGCCTTGACATAAGGTGCCGCTTCAGACAAAATACAGCTAAAACTGGCAAATGCCAAGGCAGAGATTGGAATAACCACTGCAGCCAAGGCAGCTGAAAGATTATTTGGCAAGAAGGAGATATGCCATGAGTATAGTGAACAAGTTGGTTCTGTCTTGGCAGCACGATTGAGACAAAAAAGTGCTGCAGGAGCGATCCTTGAAGTTCTAGACACTAGTGGAAATCTAGTTAGGGATACACCAGATATTCGTGAAGTATTTCAACAATATTATGAACAATTATATTGTAAGGAACAACGAGGGGAGGTGAGCCTGATTTTAGAGATTCTGAGGGATATAACCATACAGTGCATACCATCTGAAGACAAGGAAACACTGGAAACCTTATTGACTATGGAGGAGGTTTATGGCGCAATTAGCAGTCTCCCCTCTGGTAAGGCAGTCGGCCCAGACCAGATCCTACTGGAATTTTATAAAACTTTTCTTAATGTAATTAGGCAAGATTTAGTAAATACTGTTCAACAAGCTCAGCAGGGGAACTCGGTTCCTGAGTCCTGGGCCTGGGCAGTTATCACCATTTAAAAAAAAAAGGGTAAGCCACCTAGAGAACCAGGCTCTTATAGACCAATCACGTTAATGAATAGTGATACTAAAATACTATCTAAGGCCTGGCGACTCGCCTGAATTATGTTATTGGGAAAGTGATTCAACCGCGTCAACACGGGTTTATTTCTGGGAGGGGAACAACTGACCATACACGTAGGGTTATAACATTGTTTGATGCTGCTGAGGTCTCAGGAGACCCTATGGCTCTCTAGGGTCTCATGGGTCTATCTGTGGATGGTTCTGAAATGGTATGGTTTCGGGAACTCCTTTCCTGGAGCGATACAGGCTCTCTATAAAGCAACTATAGCACAACTAAGACTGAATGGGGGGATAACTGCACCAATAACAACTACACGGGGCACCAGGCAGGGTTTTCCCTGTTCACCTCTGTTATTTGCGCTGTACATCGACCCTTTGATTCGGAAAATGGAGGCTAATAATGCAATTACATCAATGAAATTTCACGGGCTAGAAACTAAAATCCTAGCTTAAGCGGATGACGTCGCGGTGGTCAACCTCGATCCCTGCCCAGCATTAGCTGCAATAGAGAATGAAGCTCAGGTATTTAGATTAATTTCGGGCTACGCACTGAATCGACAGAAGACTCAGGTAGTAAAGAATGGCAAGGTGGAATTAGAGGGCTCCCGGGTCACTGATGCAGCAACATATTGCGATATCTCCATTACAACTAACCTGGAACGGCTGGTAGAAAACATTATGACCCCAGTAATATAGAAGGCTAAAAAATATTTTGATAGGATACATAACCTCCACTTGTCTATTGTAGGGCGGTGTAACATAATAAAGATCGTCTTTTTACCCAAAGTGCTGTATTTCTTCAGGGCTATCACGCTGGAATTTGAGAAACAGTGGTCTTTAACTTTGGAGAAAATCTTGAATAAGTTTATCTGGGCACACGGGTGAACAAGGAGAGCCTTAAGGTACATGACGTTACCAAGGGAAAGGGGAGGCTGGGAGGTACCAGACTTTAAAATGTACTATTGGGCTGCTGCTTTTCAATATATGCGGGGGCTACTGGATGGGACTATTGAAGACCTATGGATAAAAGCAGGTTCCCCAGATGTTTATAAATTATTACTAGGGAAGGAAGCACAAAACTACCTATTGAAATATAGTGAACCTAGCTACTACAAAAAACCAAGATTTAAGCCACTGAAGGCAGTATTTAAGTTCTGGGCGGTATTTAAAAGAAAAACAGGCCTAGGCAGGATTCATTTTTACACCCCAATGTATAGAAATCCTACGTTTCCTGGAATTTTATCGGATGGTGTAATGTTAGAGTGGGAGATGCACGGGTTACAGAAAGTGAGTGACCTTACTGGGACGGAGGGAACCTGAACATTTGGAGATATTCAGGTTGAATTTGGATTAGAAACTAGATACTTTTTAAAATATCTCCAATTACGGAGTTTTTTCGAAAGTAAAAAAGGGGGATTGACCGGCTTCAATGAAGTTAAAACAATTGAGGCTGCAAGAGATGCAGAGAAATGTACCATTAGGGGAATTTATTCAGAATTATCTATTCTAAAGCAAGATGATTTAGAGAAGTATGGGAAAAAATGGGCGGTTAAACATAATATAAATCAAGAGATATTTTTTGAGTCGTTATCTCTAGGACAGACTATTTTGTGTTCAGCAGGACTCCAAGCCCAACATTTTAAAACAATATTTTCACTGTATCACATGCCGGCTAAGATAGCACAGTGGGGGGGACAAGAAGGGACTAGATACCCCCGCTGCCATAGCACTGAAGCGGATATAATCCATATGTTCTGGACCTGGCCACAGCTTGAAACATTAGTAAATACAATTGGGATAGTCCAGAACCAAAGTTTAAATCTAAAAGTAGTATTAACACCTGAACTAATCCATTTGGGGGTTAATGGTGAGAACATGCAAGATCAGTCTCATGTTATCTTTCTGGCTACGACAGTGAGGAGAATCTGTATTGCCTCTCTGTGGGTTGATAAGATGGCCCCATCATTTCAGCAATGGCTTGCTAGGCTTCTCTCCATCTTTAATTTAGAAAAAGGAAAAAGGAAAAAGGAACTCTCAGACTCCAACAAGATGGCCTGGAGGACCTCATGAAGATTATACTCCAGCTCAAACAGAGGTAAGTCCCATGTCATATCTACACCTGAACCAAATAACCTGCCTCCCCTGAAATCCAGGTCCAGCCCCACAGCGCCCTGTGCCATGTGTCTCTCCAATTGGACTTTCTGATTTAAGATCAAATGATGTTTCTGTTTGGCCACCAGCATTGCATGAACGCAATTTACACAAGAGACAGCATAGAGTTTCCTTTTATACCAGCCAAATATTGTAATAGCCACCTGCATCATCTTATTGATCATCTTTCATTCCAAAAATATAAAAAGACCTTAGTTTTTCTTCTATTCTTTCTCCTTTCAGGCTCTTGGTTGCTTTGCTTAGTTTACCTCTTTAGTACATAGACACCCTTCAGGGCAACTAAGTGTTTGCGAACACCATCATCATCATACCCATCAGTCAGGCCCTGGAGACAAAAAAGAAAGGAGCAGTGTATTGGCAAAGCCCAGAGGGGGCACTATGCAAGGAGGCGTGGCAGAGAGCAGGGAGACAAAGTATGAGCAGAGCGAGGATGGACCAAAGAGAGCAAGGTATGAGCAGAAATGGCAGTGTGCGATCAGAAGAGGCAGGGTGCAGACAGAGAAGTTTGTAAGCAGAAGAGGAAGGGTGCAGACAGGGCAGTGTGTGAGCAGGAGAGACTGGGTGCAGACAGGGAAATGTGTGAGAAGAAGGGACAAGGAGCAGAGAGGGCAGTATGTGAGCAGTAGAGGCAGGGTGCAGACAGGGCAGTCAGTGAGCAGAAGAGTAAGGGTACAGACAGGCAATGTGTGAGCAGAATAGGCATGGTGCAGACAGGGCAGTGTGTGAGCAGAAGGGACAAGGAGTCGAGAGGCAGAGAACTGAGTATTAGCTGGAGGAGAAGTGTGCTCATAAGAGTCAGGGACAGAGGGTAGTGATTGTGCAAAGGGGTGCTGTAGCGCCACTAGGCCCATTTACTTTGACATCAAGTTTCCCTGACACTACACCTCAAATTCATTTATTTACTCCTCCGATGGATCTTGAACCGTGCCAAGAGGGGCCGGACATAAGGGACTCAATCCAGCAATCAAATGAGGACCAGGTATTGGATAACTGACTTATAAGCTAGTAATTATGTGCATGTAAATGACTCTCATTACTACACTATACAGGTACAGAATTATTACTGCTAAACCAAATCATCAATACATTTAGACGAGCTAGGATCATACAAACAAGTAACTCAGTTTAAGCTATACAAAATAATAACATAAGGGCCTGGTGACTAGAAATCTCTCTATTTGAAATTTCATCCCTCATCTAGACTATGGAAATGTACAATCAATTATTGGAGACCAGTCATAGAGAGAAAGAAACAGGATTTATATAAATGGTTAGATTTTATCAGTATTTTTAGGAAGTAAATACACCAAAATCAGACATTAAGGGGGTCATTAGTATGGCGGGCGGACTTTCCGCCCGCCATACCCCCGGGAAACGGGACCGCCCGCAATGCATGCGGCGGTCCCGCAACTACAATTAGGATGCGCCCGCCACACTGGCGGGCGCATCCCGCATTTGTAACATTGTGGCGGGCGGTGCTGAAAGCCCCGCCTGACGCAATGCCACAAAAGCAAGTTGTGACTTTCAATGCACAACATGACAGGCACTGCGCGGTGCCTGTCACGCTGAACATTGGAAGGCAGGGGGGTACCATAAGTACCCCCATGTGCACCCCCACCCCCCAGAATCCCTGGGGGCCCACTACGCGCCCCCAATGTTGAAGATCGCATGCCTTTCCGTGGTGGCAACGCCGCCATGAAAAGGCATGTCCCCGCCTGCATTCTAATATGGATGGCGGTGTCTACCAGACACCGCCACCATATTAACAGCTTTTCCGCCCGGTAGGCAATCGGCGGATTGCCTACCGGCGGAAAACTGGCGGACGGTCTTTCCATCCGCCGGGGTCCACCCGCCATAGTAATATGGCAGGGGGAGAATGGCATGCGGGCGGTAAAGAATGTTGGGCGGATCGCCACCGCCATGCTGGCGGTGGCGATCCGCCTGACATTCTAACGGGCCTCTAAGAGTTTAGAGTACAGAGTAATCACATTTATCACTTTGGGCCATCAATTACCATGGTTCTAGAAGGAGAGTTCAGGAAAGAGCATGGATCATCTCAGCTCAAAGATTCTCTCTCAAGGTGGGCAGAAGTCCGGTAATAGTGCACACAGCATATGCACCAGCCAGGAGAGTCTGCAAGTAAAGTTGTCTCTCAGTCCGACAAGAAGCAATCCTCATGAGAAAAGTGGCCAAAAGAATGTGTTCCATCAAATGGCAAAGAGGATGCCTCAGCGCCTGATCATCAATCCAACAGATAGTATAATTTTCTAGTTCGGGGGTGGCCCCACCTGGGCCACCTCATCAGATCAGACCTCTCAGTCCATTGGTCAGTTTGTTTAGGATGATTGTCATGTAGCATGAAGAAGATATATTTTTATGGCAAAAAAGGTGGAAATCATCACGCAAGCTGTAGAAGTATTCCAATTGTATAATTACGAACAATCATCTTTCAGTGAAGGCACATGAGTGAGTTGAAAAGGGCAATTTCTCACGGCAGATGTTCCCATTGTATCAATTTAGTGACAATCAGTTCTGGAATGTGCATGGGAACTTGTCTTCAGAAGCACAGTATCATTCTGCATTGCAAATGTTTGAAACATTCTCATGAGAACAGAATCAAGTACAAGGAAGAAAATGCAAGCCTAATGTGGATTTTAGTTCATGAAATACACAATATAAATTAATTGGAATATATTTTCCATTCTAAAGTTTGTATCTTTAATATCTTTATGAAGTCTAGGTAGCTAATAAAGCATTTGGATCCTATTGCAATTTGCACACATTACTACATTTGAAAAGTATAAACATATCAAATAATTTCAAATTATAAGATAACTAAATCATTTCTAGTAATTCTCATTAGAATATATGTGAAGATCATTATCTAAAAGTTTCAGTGAAATTAGAATTAGCATTTATGTGCAACACCATTTCTTTTTCTCGTTTGGTGCACACTTTAACATTAACACAAATAGCATTGAAGCATCTCTTTAATTTAGTTATCTCATTTACATTTAGTTCTCTTAATTCTTCACATATCTCTCATTACCCAAAGAAGGCTGGTTAATAAACTTCCACTACACGTGAGTTACCACTTTCACATTTCTATTTCACATTAACACGTGAGTTATCACTTTCACATTTCTATCTCACATTAAAAGAATACCGTGAAGTCTTAGTAAGCAGTCTACTCTTATCTTCATGCTTTTCCGATGCAGTGACTATGTGTCTTTATGATCTACATCTCAAGGCTCTTTGGCGTAAATGAGGGTCAATTGTGCACGTTTGTCGTTTTCTTTTAAAATATGTCAAAATGTGGTTTTAAGTGTCAAGTAAGGATTCAGCAGTTTATCTGCTTCATCAGGGGCAATGAGCAGAGAATGTTATATATGAACATAAAGGACAGGAACTAAAGCGGACAGAATAGAAGTGACAGGGAGCAGAGAGGAGAGAGTGTGAGCAAAGGGGCAGGGAGTAAAGAAGCCATGGTGTGAGCAGAAGAGGCAGAGAGTAAAGAGGGCATGGAGTAAGCAGAGTGGGCAGGAAGGGCAGGGATCAGAAATGATAATTTGTGAGCTGACCGGGCAAGAGCAGAGGAGGCCGTCTATGCAGCAGCAAAGGTAGGGTCCAAGTAATAAAATGTGTGAGCAAGTGTGTGAGCAACAGGGTTGGGAAGCAGAGTGGGCTATATAGGAGCATAGGGAAAGGGAGCCAAGGGGGCAGTGTGTAAGAGAATTGGGCAGGGAGAAAATAAGTCATGAAGTATGCAGAAGAGGCAGAGAGGGCAGTGTGTGTAAGCAGAAGGGGTAGAGAGACGGGAGGACACAAAGTAAGCACTTGGGCCAGTGGAGTAATGTGTGAGCAGAAGGGGAAGGTGCAGAGAGAACAACGTGTTTGTGAGTGGGGGCAGTGGCTAAAGTGGCATTAACAAAGCCCATCAGAAAGGGCATCGTGTGAGCAGAATGGGGATGAGCAGAAAGGGCAGTCATTGTGCCAATAGGCCAGGTAGTAGCGGGGGCAGGGTGGGAGCCTAAGAGGCAGACGTATATCGCTGTGTATAATCAGACTGGGCAGTGGGCGAACATTAATTGAAATAAGTAGCATTAATTTGCAATGAAATGAACTGCCTTGTACAGTCTTCTAATGGATCAAAGTGTGTGCCTTTCACAAGTAGATATGCCCTCTGAACTCCACTACCATCTGTAATTCGTTCACATTTATATCCAATATTCGTCCGGCTGATTCAGGACTCGCCAATACATTTGTGAGCACATCTCCTATGTTAGCAACAGGCCAGATCCACCAGCTCCGCATTTCGTGTCTAGTCTTCATGCGCTCCTCCCGTTCATCTTGTTGCAGTCTGAGAGTCCGAATTCAGGATGCAGAAAAAAGCACTTCGACACACGCTTATGAAGTCAGACTAAATCTTGCCGTAGGTGCCCAACCCCTCAACTGGCCAGCATCCCCTGTGAGGGAAAGACATCAACGTGTTTGGGGCTGACTGGAAGAGAATAACTGAAACCACCCTGCACCTCTGACACCCCTGTGCCTGTCCAGGATTGCTTTCCTAGGCAGAACATTCCTGTCAGCAGGGTGTACTGAGAAGTACTGGCACAGCTTCCGCACGGTGATGCTACCGAACTGCTTCAGGGGTACACATCCCAGAGTGCACTGGTGTGGTAAATGAAAGCCTAGCTCTGGAGACCAGGTATCATATAGAAACCACAGCTTAAAGAGTTGGCTTGTGATGTTTCAATATTATGCTTTCTTCAGTATAAACAAAAAGTTGTCCTGTTGTGGTCAGTGCAATGTTACTTTTCCTTGCCCCTATGCATGGTTACCTCTAGAGAGCAGGGTCAGCTTTTAGGGGAAGATTTATCTTGATGGTAAATTCTTGTTAAAATATTCAACACAATCCTGTTTACGTTGTTCAGAACAGCCCTTGCTAATAGGTAGGGTTGCCACCTCTCAGAGGAAAAAATGCCCACAACTTCTTTACATTTCAGGATTCTGTAATGATGTAGACATAGTACTTAAGTTAGAGTTTTGTAAACTCATTTGTGTACATTTCCATTCATAACCTGGCATTTCTGTCTTTGTTTACTTGTATTATCATTAAGGAATGATTTAGGTAGCCTGTAAGAAATTACGTTATTGGATGAGAGGAGTGGAACAAGCAACAACCACAATCCTTGTCAAGGTGAACCCAGTACTTAATTTGTAAAAAATTAAATAAGTGCCAGAGCCCTTGTCAGGAGGTCACTGCAGCTTGCACCACCCATTGCCCTTGCCAGCACTGCCAGTGACAGTACCAACCCAACTACTAACCATCCCACTCCTACAAGTGTGGCAATTCAGACTTTTAATATACATAAAAAATGACTCATACCTGTCACCCCAGCTATTCTTATAGTTTTGGGTGGCAGATATTGGTCATTTTTTTTATTTATATTGAATTATTAAACAACTGTGGTAGTGCTCATCACAAAATTAGAAAAATAGCGCCACCATGTGGCAGGCTGTCATGAGTGCTCGTGTTGGCAATAAAGTGCTGGTGCCGTGCACCGGAAACCATTGGTTCAAATTTAGCACTGCGTGAACCACAAAAGCCACTAATTTAACCTGTGCTTAACCCTCTGGTAGCTTGGCACATAAGCAGTCAGGCTTAATTTAGAGACTAGAGACAAAGTGCAAAGTATTTATGCAGCACAAAAACAGTAATAAAGTGAAAATAAAACAAAAGAAAAATCCCAACCCAATTTAGAAAAAGAGTGAGTTTTGATCAATAAAATGGCATTAGAACAACAAAACTCCAATGAGTAGAACCGGAGATATGCAATTTCAAAGTGTAAGGTACGTATAGTGAACTAAAGCACAAAGCGCTACTCGTGGTCATGTGGTCATGCTAGACTGGGGGAATTACATGTTCAGGCCAACCGCAATGGAGCGAGGGCTAGATACAGGGCCAGGTGACTGAAAAAGTAACCTTCTCAAGTCAGGCACGAGTAGTTCCATTGGCAGTGGAGGAGGTTGCAAAAAGCAAGAAGAGCATCGCGGATGGTCATCTTTGTAGCGCAAACAGCAGGAAGAGCAGTGTGGGCTGTCAGACATGTGGCATGAGGAGCCATTTGGGTGTTGTGGATGGTCGTTGCTGAAGCTTGGTGACGGCGGTCACAGCGGCCTGTCATTGCTGTAGCGCAAAGTGCATCTCACGCTGCCAGTCACCACTGGCAGTTGCGGTTCCCAAAAAAAGTCGGATTCACCAGAGCTTTGCATTGGCAGTTGGTGCGAGTGGCAGAGTCTCAGCAGCATGCACAGGCCCATTCAAAGTCACCAAGAGCCCAAAACTTCTGCATTTATACCTTTCTTTACAGAAGAAGCACAACTGATGCCAGCCAAGGGCCCAGGACCTGGAGAGGTACCTCTTGGGATGAGGAATTCACTCCAGCAGACGCCAGCAGGGCTCAGGCAGCTCCAGTTGCAGGTCCATGTCAGCTGAGTAGTTGCAGGAAGAATTCTGGTGCCTGTTGTGTTCCTGTAGCTCAGAACAGGACAACTGGCCCCTGGAGTCACTCAGAAAAGCCTTGGATGATGTGAGAGTTCCAGTTTTCCTTCTCAGACAGAAAGGCAATCCTCATGCATCAAGGAAGTCCTCCTTCTGCAGGGTCCACAGATCCAGGAGTGTTCTGAAAAGTGGCACAGAAGGCCCAATATCTATACTTGGAGCCAACCTTTGAAGTGGGGGAAACATCCTGACCTAACCCCACATCTAGTTCTAGAAAGTTTTTCCCTTCCCCTGCCAGGCTCCAAGAAGTCTAGGGTCACAAAAGACTGGTGTGAGGTTTCTTTGTATGTGCTGGAGACAGCCCCTATTGAAGTGCAAGTGGGGCAGGGAACAGCACCGCCCCCTCCCATCCTGTCAGTGTGGTTCGTCCTGCCCACACCTAAGCCGAATTGTCTTATTGTCTGGGAGAAATATACAAATCCTAATGGCAGAGTCATGAGACCCAGGAAACTGGCAGCCGACACCAAATGGTTAGGACAAGAAAATGCCAACTTTCTAAAAGCTCAGAATCTCAGAATCACGGTGCCTCTGTTTTGAAAATGGATACAAATAATTTTGGAAAAATTTTGAATAAATATGGATTACCTGGATGAATACTGGTTTCAAGTTTCTTGTCCTTGTGGAGACTGGAACAAAATGGCAGGGCAACATGAAGCTGGTGCGTGACGACACACCAGACAGTTGTGATATATGGATATGCTATTGGTACATAGCGCACTTCTGGCTTGCACGCAAAAAATGCATCATTGAAGATTTGTCTACACTGTTTAAATTAAGTATCAATCAGGAGTCAATTCCACCACTTTCTTCTCTAACTTTCTAAAAGAGCCATTTTCAGAACTGTGACTTAAAATATGACTTTACCATTACTGGGCATTTCAAACTACATTTCATTTGATGTAAACTTGACATTCCTCCCAATCAAAGGTTATCACTTATTAAATGTAATAAGGTAACCTAATGTTATCCACTGGGAGATGTAAGACTTACAGTAGTGGAAAGCGAATTTAGAACTTTTTCACTATCAGGACATGGAAAACTTAAAACCACATGTCCTACTTTTTTAATACAGTGCACCCCAAATTGTAATGATGCATATACATATGTTTAGGGACTGTCCTCGGGGTAGCATGTTTTAAAAAAGAAGGTTTGGGCCTGGCAAAAAAATGTGCTTAGCCAGGTGGAAATAACAGTTTAAAACTGCACTACAGGCTGCATGGGCAGACCAGAGATAATGTATAAAAGGCTACTTCAGTGGGTGGCATAATGAGTGCTGCAGGCCCACTTGTAGCATTTAAAGTGATTTCCTCTTGTATGCACTGCTTTAAGCATGAAATGCAAAGGGTAAAAAACCCAACCAGCTTTGACTGATATTCCTAATTTTTTTTGCCAGCCTTGACATGAAAATACTACCCATGCCGGTAATAACAAGCACTGGCAAAGCTAATAGGTCTTCCATTTGGGACCTATTGGCTTTGCCAATGGTTCTATATATGCTGCTCAGCATGCACAATGCAGTGCGGGTAAGCAAATAGAGAGAGAGACAGGTGAGAGAAGCAAACAGATGACAGAAAACAACATCAAGGTGGGGAGCAGCACATGTACGAAAAAGCTGAGCAGGGTGACATAGGCACACAAAGACAGGGGGAGGCTCACAGGCAGTGAAAGTGCAATGTGCGGAAGGAGAGACATATATTAGGAAGAGAGATAGAAAACAGTGCACTCTCGTACAGTGCTTAAACCAACAGAAAAAAACTAGAGCCTGAAAACAGAGCAGTTGGAGGACACAAAATGCCATTCTCCAGGGGAGAGACAAAGCCAACAAGAGGGAGTGAAGCCCAGAGGTTGAAGTGGGCGGGATCAGAGGGTTAGGACATGCCCATACTTTTTTGATTTATGAAAAACCATTCCCCTGCTTTTTGTAAAAAGACAACCATCCCAGGCCGGTTAATTCCGATAGTTTAAATGCTTCAGCTAAAATGTAATTCAGTAAATCTCCTGTGCTAGGAAACCGAAGCCGGGCAGACAGCTAATCAAGCCTTCCTGCAAGGGTGCTTGCTTGCCTTAAAGAAATGCAAGTGTGCACAACTAGTTAATTCTGCAAATGTAAAGGGTAATATGCAAATGCAAAGGATCAGGTATACAATCGGTGGTCAGCAATAGGCAAAATGGTGCTCTAAGGTCTAAACCAAGTACAAATCAGTTATGGCAGATAATCTAGCACGGTACATATGGTAGGGAAAAACCACCAGATCCCAAAGTTTGTGGCCAGCAGGCCACTGTTACTATATATACAAATCCTCTGCACACGTTTAGAAGTAAATTGTATTTTCAGATGTCTTTAATTCAAGATCTTAAACCTTCTTAGCCAACGTGTGTTTCGTTGCTGTTACAGGGGATTACCCCGCAACTTCTTCAGGGCTGTGGTCAGTATCAAGTAGTATCTTAATTCCGGTGATAATTCCAACCCAGAAGGGGTTCCAATTAGTATTGCGCCTGGAGAAGTAGACTAATCAGTCTGCTGATTCACACAGCGTACACGCCACAACCTGGAGATCGACAGGATTCTACTTAAAACTGCCGGATGGGGCAGTTTCTCTAAAACTCCTTTACATTTGGAAGCACAAAACTAATTAGTCTACTTCTCCAGGTGCAATGGATGCTTGGGAGTCGGTACTGGCTTTAATTGATTGAAACACTCAAAACTTTGTGATGACAAATATTTATTCTTTCTGAGTGGTAGTGCAAAGACACAAGCCCGTACCACCCCATTTTACCGGGTTATTTCCCTGTGACCCTACTGTGATGCCTATGACAGGACTGGGACCCGATACCTCTAGTCTGCATTGTGACATGTTGATGGGTTTGGGGTATGACTTCCCAGAACCCCCATAGATCGTTTACCCGATGGGAGAGATGTCAGGACTGATTCATGAGGACTGTCTGGGCTGGCGTCACTTCATTATAAAATTTCGGTACTATTCACGCATCGCTGTGAACATAACATTAATCCCCATATGCAGTACGATGCGCACGCGCGGGTGAGTAGTTCTCCCCAGGGGCGCAAGCGCGGCGGGACCTCGCATCTGCGCAAGTGCCCTGTCACGCTGAGGGATTTACGTCCCGGATGTAGACGCCGCCCGGGCTTCTCTATTTGGACTATTTAGTCCGAGCATTGTCCCCTGGTAACTCGTGGGAGGAGACGTATGGACGGGGCAGGTACTCTGCAGCCCGCACCTGGACACCATTGTAAGTTAAGTAGGGGGCGTTTTTGAGGAAGGGGCTTACCGAGCGATTAGAGCACGACTCGTGCACAGCCCTTGTAGTGTTTGGGCTCTGGTCTTTTTGCTCCCCCTCATGATTGTTCTCTTTTAAATATCCCTCTTTATTACAGTCCGTTTGGGTGCGGGGGTCCACCGTCTCTGGCCTTAGAAGGGACTCTCCTGATAATGCTGGGTAAGGAATTTTTATTGAAATTGCTTCCCTTTTTGTAAGTCCTGTGACATTACGCTTACCATACGGAAACAGGTAGCCATACATGACTGGTCCTATGCAGAATCACACTGTGGTCTAGGGTACTGTACATAATTTTGACACCCTGGTCCTCCACCTGACATTAAGGGTGTTTGCTAGACCGGCTTCGATGTAGTATGGAATTTTTATGGGCACGCACATTTTCGAGAGGTTCTCTTTCTTTAGAGTGGAAAAATCCCGGTAAGGGATAAATGGTACTTGGGTAACTTTTGGGACGCCCCGAAGTTCTGGCTTGTGTGTCTTTTATGGTGGCAGGTTGTGCACACGATTGTGGCACATTTTGTGGCATCAAGTTGTACTGATACACATACTGCTTATAATGTATTCTGTGTTTCTACCCTAGGTATCCATCAGGAGGATAAGCAAATTACTGCCACCCTGTATGGGAAACAGGGCACTGGCTCACCCTGACTGATTATGAGGGTATATGCTTTTTATCACTCACTTCACGTGCACTTCACTGTTGATTGTTTTTGATACTGAAGAAGCGCCTATGACCCTTGTGGCACCAGTGGCGCAAAACATGTCGATCTATTACATGCATATCTATGCCTGTAAGGGTAACTGTTTACCCATGGGGTTCTAATGTGCCTTTATGGGAACTATTCCCGTTGTCAATTTTTTGGCCTTAGCAACCCTTTTTTTAAATTTTTATTGTTACCTGCACGCACCTTGTAGCCCTCTTCATTTGGACCCATACCCCACATACCCTCAGGCACCATCCGGCATTGACTTTAAAAGAGCTCCGCCAAAGTGACACTTCGGGGGGACCCGTTGGGCATTGCACCGCCGTGTCCGACGAGGAGCCAATGCCCGATGATGAAGCATGACATCCTCCGGGGTGTGTGAGGGCAACAGGAGATCAGACCTCTTCTTTCTCCTTTTAAGGGGGTCCCTTCTATACCTAGGTCTTTCTCTTCACTTTTGCTTTTTCTTGGCGAGGACTATTGGTTGACATCCGGTAGCCAGCCTTTTGGAACAGTGTCCTTTTTGTTTGTTTAAATACTATGAAAGAGGAGCATGGACACTGGACCGTAATTCGCTCCTCGGTCCCCCCTCTCTTTTTTGATTTAGCAGTAGCACGGCGGTTCAGCCGAGGGACCTATATCTTTTCTATCCCTTCTACTTTCTTTTTTCATTTCCTTTTCACACACAAGCCCGTACCACCCCATTTTACCGCGTTATTTCCCTGTGACCCTACTGTGATGCCTATGACAGGACTGGGACCCGATACCTCTAGTCTGCATTGTGACATGTTGATGGGTTTGGGGTATGACTTCCCAGAACCCCCATAGATCGTTTACCCGATGGGAGAGATGTCAGGACTGATTCATGAGGACTGTCTGGGCTGGCGTCACTTCATTATAAAATTTCGGTACTATTCACGCATCGCTGTGAACATAACATTAATCCCCATATGCAGTACGATGCGCACGCGCGGGTGAGTAGTTCTCCCCAGGGGCGCAAGCGCGGCGGGACCTCGCATCTGCGCAAGTGCCCTGTCACGCTGAGGGATCTACGTCCCGGATGTAGACGCCGCCCGGGCTTCTCTATTTGGACTATTTAGTCCGAGCATTGTCCCCTGGTAACTCGTGGGAGGAGACGTATGGACGGGGCAGGTACTCTGCAGCCCGCACCTGGACACCATTGTAAGTTAAGTAGGGGGCGTTTTTGAGGAAGGGGCTTACCGAGCGATTAGAGCACGACTTGTGCACAGCCCTTGTAGTGTTTGGGCTCTGGTCTTTTTGCTCCCCCTCATGATTGTTCTCTTTTAAATATCCCTCTTTATTACAGTCCGTTTGGGTGCGGGGGTCCACCGTCTCTGGCCTTAGAAGGGACTCTCCTGATATTGCTGGGTAAGGAATTTTTATTGAAATTGTTTCCCTTTTTGTAAGTCCTGTGACATTACGCTTACCATACGGAAACAGGTAGCCATACATGACTGGTCCTATGCAGAATCACACTGTGGTCTAGGGTACTGTACATAATTTTGACACCCTGGTCCTCCACCTGACATTAAGGGTGTTTGCTAGACCGGCTTCGATGTAGTATGGAATTTTTATGGGCACGCACATTTTCGAGAGGTTCTCTTTCTTTAGAGTGGAAAAATCCTGGTAAGGGATAAATGGTACTTGGGTAACTTTTGGGACACCCCGAAGTTCTGGCTTGTGTGTCTTTTATGGTGGCAGGTTGTGCACACGATTGTGGCACATTTTGTGGCATCAAGTTGTACTGATACACATACTGCTTATAATGTATTCTGTGTTTCTACCCTAGGTATCCATCAGGAGGATAAGCAAATTACTGCCACCCTGTATGGGAAACAGGGCACTGGCTCACCCTGACTGATTATGAGGGTATATGCTTTTTATCACTCACTTCACGTGCACTTCACTGTTGATTGTTTTTGATCCTGAAGAAGCGCCTATGACCCTTGTGGCACCAGTGGCGCGAAACATGTCGATCTATTACATGCATATCTATGCCTGTAAGGGTAACTGTTTACCCATGGGGTTCTAATGTGCCTTTATGGGAACTATTCCCGTTGTCAATTTTTTGGCCTTAGCAACCCTTTTTAAAAATTTTTATTGTTACCTGCACGCACCTTGTAGCCCTCTTCATTTGGACCCATACCCCACATACCCTCAGGCACCATCCGGCATTGACTTTAAAAGAGCTCTGCCAAAGTGACCCTTCGGGGGGACCCGTTGGGCATTGCACCGCCGGGCCCGACGAGGAGCCAATGCCCGATGATGAAGCATGACATCCTCCGGGGTGTGTGAGGGCAACAGGAGATCAGACCTGTTCTTTCTCCTTTTAAGGGGGTCCCTTCTATACCTAGGTCTTTCTCTTCACTTTTGCTTTTTCTTGGCGAGGACTATTGGTTGACATCCGGTAGCCAGCCTTTTGGAACAGTGTCCTTTTTGTTTGTTTAAATACTATGAAAGAGGAGCATGGACACTGGACCGTAATTCGCTCCTCGGTCCCCCCTCTCTTTTTTGATTTAGCAGTGCAAAGACTTACCAACTGAGCTGTGAAGTGCGTTTTTAATTGTAATTATATTTATATAGCCTTAATTCCCCTGACGAGGTGTTGAAGGGACAGATATGTAAAAACATTGCATTCTGTACAGTCTGGGGATTACTAAAATCTATATTTCGGAAGCACCAATTTATCCTAAATATTTTTGCACATTTTGAAGCAGTCTGTCTTATACTGTGTGTAATGTAAGTTTAAAATAATGACTTACTGTTAGACCTGGCATCTTTTGGCATGTCTCTCTTGTCTTTTTGCTTTCTGGCCTCATGTTTTTAAGGGTACGTTGGACTTTGCTTTGTTGGTTTAGTGCCTCTGTGCACTATCTCACTGCTGTTCAGTGTTGAAGTGCAAGTGCCCCTACTAAAAATTGTGTTTATGGATTGGTGTTTCCATGCTGGCTTGTTTGATTTACTACTAAGTCTCTAGTATACTGCACTGTGTGTGCCCAGGTCCTAGAAATCAAATGCTGCTCATGGGCCTGCAGCACTAATTGTGCCACCAACATAAGCAGCCTTTCAAAGGTGTCTCAGACCTGCCACTGCCACTGCCACTGCTGCTGCTTGCACCTTGGTTTGAGGGCACTGCTAGTAAGTTACACGACGCACCTCCCTGTCCCACACTGCAACCTTGGCCTACCAACGCCAGTGCCATCGACTCCAGTTCATCAGCTGATGACAGCGCTTCAGCAACAACAACGACGCTGCCTGTACCGTGACCTGCTAGCACCACACCACTTCGCCCTGCAGCCCTGGTCTCACCGACGCCGCTAAACAACCGTCACTGAGCCGCTGCCTGCACCGCGACCTGAGGGCACTGCACCGCAGCCCCGACACCCTCCGATGCCAGCACTCCTGATTTCAACCGCACGAAGTTCGATCTGCAACATGTGTGACTTCAAGAGCCCGACAACTTCTGCACCGACCTCTGGGACCGATGCCTGCCGATGCTCTGCATTTCTAAAGGTACTGTTTGCTGGTCTTCCCAACACCGCAGCTGGACTGTGATACCGCGGTCATCCAGAACTGTTTGGAGTTGTTGTACATGACACGGTGATAGCCTGGACGGAGCTATCGACTTCAAGGAACTGTTTAAGTCTATTTTTGCTTATTGATATTACTAAGAGCTGTATAGCAGATTTTTATTGTTTTTGGTCTTGTCTGCACAGATAAAATATTGGATATTTTCTAAAAACTGGTGTGGTGTCCTTTTGTAATGTTCTCACTGTATTCCTGTCTGTTATGTGCAAATGCTTTACACACTGCCTCTGAGATAAGCCTGACTGCTCGTGCCAAGCTACCAAGGGGGTGAGCAGGGGTTATTTTAGAAATGTATCCCCTATTTAGGTCTCACCTGGCGAACGCAGCGCATGTGCTGCTTTCGCCTTGGCGAAACTCTATTGTTGTCGGTTTGGTTCGGAAGGGAGACAAACCATGTGCGCGTACGGACAGTCGATGTGCACGCGCATGGCGTCTCCTCTCTGGCTACATTCAATGCCGCTCACACACGTGCACATCTCCTGTCCTTAGCTGTCTCCTGTTCACTGTGCCTGCACGGACAGGAGATGTGCACGTGGAGACAGCTTGTTTTGTAATCCAATCTGCTGTCAGCGCTAATGCATGCCCTCCTCCCGTGGCACAGCCCGGGTATGCTATTTGCGTTTTTATTTTCTGAATGTCTGTATCCCGACACCCTGCTCCTAGACCTATGGTGCACAGAAATGCTCAACTTCCTACAGACACACAGGGCAGGAGCAGCACACATGGGCGTCCCTCCCCCTTATAGCAGGACTTCCCTCCCCTCCCTAAATAGCTCGAGTTTGGCTCTCGCATCCAGTCTTTCTTCCAACAGTAAGTTTTAGCAATTCCCTTAAGGAAACAAGCAGTTCACTCCAGCATGTGTTTCCTCTCTTTCACACATTTACACAGATATTCTTTCTCTCAAACACTGTCACAAAAATTTTCCCAAACTGTAACACACTCTCTCTGACACTAATTCTCTCACACATGGTTCTCTCGGGCACAAGCTCTCTCTCTCTCTCTCCCTCTCTCTCTCTCTCTCTCTCTCTCTCTCTCTCTCAAACACACACACACACACACACTCTCACACACACACTCACGCTCTCTCTCGCTCATACACTCTCTCACACACTCTCTCTCACACACACTCTCACACACACTGTCACACACACTCTCTCTCACACACACTAACACTCTTTCTCACACACACACACACACACACACACACACACACACACACACTCATATACACTCTCACACACACATTCTAAATCTGTCTCTCGTCCACAGGTTCAGAGCCCCATCCCTGTGAGTGCACAACCCCACTAGCCCTTGCCGGGTTGCTAATTCTGCCGCACATGTGGTGACTGCACAGGTTTCCGCATCCCGACTGACTTCTTGAGTCTATGCACCCCCCGGTACCTAGCAGCCAACGGGCTCTTCTGTCTGGTTGTCAGTGCCGCGGGTACAGCTTTTCTTTCATCAACCGCTTCTAAAACTCCCAAATCACTTGTCACTTTGTTACACTTGCGGCACTTAAAGCGCACACACCCTGCGATGCTATTGTGCCCACCCTGTGCCAGGTGGAGCCTCTGACTGCCTATGAAGCTCTGACCTCCGCCAGAGGACCTCTTGTAGTGTGTGTCTGTGTTTCACAGAGGATTAAAATGTAGATTATATGGCAGATGATTCATTCATCTCGTTGCTCCATGTTGCATTTTATCAGTGCAAATTGCAATAGGTCACACCTTTAATTAAGTCAAAGCCATTTGCTTTGCTATACAATACCATTAGCAAAACAAATGGCTTTAACTTAATCAAGGTGAGACCTATTGCATTTTTAATGCTTGTTCTAATTAGGAAGAAGGGTCCCTACTTGGACAGAGTAACAACCTGCCAACTAGAGACCCCCATTTCTAAAATTGGTTGTAAGCGGTGAGGATAGTACTTGACCTCTAGTGATTGGTGTCCATATCACAGACCACTACGTACTACATACGGTTTTCTTATTGGTCTATTTTTGTATTCCCAGATTTTTTAACTTAAACTTCCTACTGCATCATGCCTGATTCAGCAGCAGCATCAGTTGCATCCCTAGAAGTGCACTTTGAGGAGGAAAGGTTGGAAACCTACATGGTAAAGGAGTTGAAGGCTATTTGCATAAACCTAAGAGTCTAAATCAGAGGCTCACCAGGAAAGAGGAGCTACAAAATGTGCTGAGGGCCTGGGTAGAAGTCAGACATGCCAGAGGACAGTGTGGAGACCATAGTGTGGAGGCAGAGGAGCCTATTCCAAGGGTGGATGATCTGTTGGGAGGGAGGGACCCTCCAGGCCAGGTAGCAGTGGTTTGTCCCCTAACGAGCTGGAGGACGGGAGGGAAGCTAGGAGGTATCAAATAGAGCTTGAGAGGCTCAAGAAGGAATCACAGAAGATGGTTTTACCATGAGCGTGGTCTTAAGGAGCTGGAGCTACAAGGTAAATCCAACTCAGACGGTGGCAGCAATTCCTCAGTGCACTCAGAAAGAGTAGTATACATTTCAAAGAATTTAGGGAAGGAGTACAAGGTGTGGCATCATTTCTTAGAAGAGGAGAGGGACACCTTGTTGGCTTTGGGTAAGGGGCACAGCCACACCTACACTGACATGAAGGAGGCCCTTCTCACTAGGTATGGTCTCGCTCCTGAAAAGTACAAGGATCAGTTTAAAACCAGTAAGAAAACTGATTCCATGACATGTTTAGAATGAATAAATTCTTTTTGCAGGTCACTGGATGGTTGGGTGAAGCGCAGCAATTTGACAGTTTTTCAGGGGCTGTCCAATTTGATTGTGTGGGAGCACTTGTCTAGTCTATGTTTTGCAAAGGTGCACCAGCACTTGACAGATAGTAAGCTGACTGACCCCAGGAAGGAAAGGCGTTCTCCAGAGGGCCCCAAACTAGTATGCGGGGGTAAGGATTCCTATCCCCCCAGATAAGAAACCATGGGCCTCTTCAGGAAAATCTGCAGAGAAGGGAACCCGCACGTGCTATGCCTGTGAGCAGGTGGGTCACTTGAAGGAGGAACCCAAGTGCCCCAAAAGGGCAGAGCCACCCACCGCTGGGCAGTCCAAGGTATTGGCTAGTGTAGCGCTTGGGGAGGAGGAGTACCCACAGGAGGGTGGGGACCCCGCAGAAATGACCGTCGTCTCACTAGGGGACAGTGAGATGGTCCCTGGAAATGTGGTGCAGCCTAACACAAAGAAATACAGCACCTGGGTGACAATCAATGGGAAATGGGTAGAGGCTCTCAGAGATACTGGTGCCAGTGTGACCTCAGTCCAGTGTCACCTGGTCTCTGAGAAGCAGGTAGTCCCAGGGGCATTCCACCAAGTAATTGCGGTGGACAATTCAGAGCGCCAGTGTCTGGTAGCGCAGGTTCCCTTTGAGTGGGGGGAGTCTCAGGTCCCTTGAGGATGGTTGTGAGCACTTCCATGCCTGTAGATTGTCTTCTAGGTAACAACCTGGAGCAGTCCTTATGGAAGGATGTTGAGCGCAGGTCTCACTTGGAGATGCTTGGGTTGCCAGAGTGGGCATGCGTGTCAACTCGGTCAATGGTGGCTCTAGAGAGTGATCAAGAGGACTTGGAGCCTGAAACAGTGGCGCAAGTCCCTGCCAAGAGAAAGGGCAAGGGTCGTGGGAAACCGGCCCCTGAAGTTCCCACGGACCGGGAGGAGGCGGACCATGAGGGGGGTGCCCCGGTGCCTACAGGGGAGAGGGTAGCTGAACTGGGGAACATCTCTGAGCTGACCCATTGGCAGCAAGAGGGGGTCCCACCAGGGAGGAATTCTGCAAGGAGCAGAAGGAGTGCCCTTCTCTGGAGGGGTATTCAGAGGAGGATGGGGATCCTGCACCCTCATCACACTAGGGGACAGTGAGATGGTCCCAGGAAACCAGGTGCCTGCAAACACTAAGAAGTAAAGCGCCTGGGTGACCATCAATAGGAGAAGGGTGGAGGCTCTTAGAGATACTTGAGCCAGTGTGACCTCAGTCCGGTGTCATCTGGTCTCTGAGGAGCAAGTAGTCTCTGGGGCATTCCACCAAGTAATTGCTGTAGACAACTCAGAGCACCAGTGTAAGGTGGCACAGGTTCCCTTTAAATGGGGGGTCTCAGGTCCCTTGAGAGTGGTTGTGAGTCCTACCATGCCTGTAGATTGTCTGCTAGGTAACTACCTGGAACAGTCCTTATGGAAGGATGTTGAGCGCAGGTCTCACTCGGAGATGCTTGGGTTGCCAAAGTGGGCATGTGTGCCCACTCAGTCCATGGCAGTCAGGAAGGGTGGTCAGAAGAACCTGGAGCCTGAAGCACTGGCCCAGATGCCTGCCAAGAGAAAGGGCAAGGGGCACGGGAAACCCATCCCCACAGTTCCCACGGTCCGGAAGGACTGCGGCGGTGTGCCCTGGCAGCAGCAGTTGTCAAGGCTGCAGTGTGAAGCGGTGCGGTGCGGAGTGCAGAGCCCACAGGGAGCGGTGCAAGCAGCGGCTCGGTGGCCGCAATGGTCGCCGTTGTCGGTGAGATCAGGGTTGCACTGCACAGTGGGGCAGTGCCCTCTGTGGTGCTGACAGTCACAGTGCATGCTTTGGCGGCCGTCGTGGATCGGTGGTCAATGGGGCTGGTGTCGGTGGGCTGCGGCTCTGGTATGGGATAGGGTGGTGCTGCGTCTAGCTTAGGAGTGGTGCCCCCAGACCACGGTGCAGATCACAGCGGCAATGTTAGCTGGCAATGGCGTAGACAGTGAGACCAGGGTGGTGGAGTGAAGTGAGGTGGTGCAGAGTATGGTGTCCACAGGTTGCGGTGTAAGCAGTGGCTCGGTGGCGGCGGCGGTCATCGTCGTCGGTGGGACCAGGGTTGCGGTGCCTTCAGGTCACGGACCCGCCAGCAGTCTTGTTGGCGGCATCCGGCTGCAGTCTCTTTCTGTAGCAACTGAGACATGCGGTCCCAGTGGCGGTACCCAGAGGAAAGTGACATCTTTGCTGTCCCTGATACTTCGTGAACAGGAGGCAAGCTCTACCTCAAGCCCTTGGAGATACTCAGCAACAAGTGAAGAAAGTTCAGTCAAGTCCTTTCACTGCCCAATGCAGATGTGGCAATGGTAGGCCAACCCAGCAAAGCAACAACACAGCAAAGTGGCCATTCTCCTCCTGGCAGTTCTTCCAACTCTTCTTCTTGGCAGGTTCCTTGATCCAAGCGAGTTCTAAAGTTCTGGGGTTTGGGACCCAATATTTATACTGCATTTCTCTTTGTTCTCTTGGGTAGATAGTGTCTGTGTTCAGTCCAAACCAGATTGGTCCTCTCTGGCCCAGCTTCCCAGCAGGAGGTGGAGACAGCATTGTCCAAGGCAGACCAGGCACATTCAGGTGCAAGGAAATCTCCTCCCACTACTCTAAATGCGGCCCGGGTCTATTCAGCCAGCCCTGACCCATCCATTAGAAGGCAGGACACGCCTCAAACCCCCAATGGCTGTCTGAGGAGAATGAACATCCCCAGTCCCTGTCACTCCAAAAGCCAGACAGTCAATCCACAACCCAGCAGCGCCACACAGGATGGCTAAGCAAGAAAACACCTCCTTTCTAAAGGTGGTATTTTCAAACACAGAAAATAAAAATCATCTTTACTAAAAGATGCACTTCTACATTCTGAGTTCAGGCATAATAAACTCCATTTCTCTATCTTGTCCCAATGGGAAGATATACTAGTAAAATGTTACAGAGTATTCCCCATTCTATCCTGAAGGACAGATAGTCTTTCATCAGTGAAAAACGAATTAGACTGTAGTTCACTACCAGGACATGTCACACACACGAAGACATGTCCTAACTTTCACATACACTGCACTCTGCCTATAGGGGTACCTTGGGCCTACCTTAGGGGTGACTCACATGTAATAAAAGGGAAGGTTAGAGCTTGGCAAGTGAGTGCACTTGCCAAGTCGACATGGCAGGAAAAACTGCACGCAGACACTACAGTGGCAGGTCTGGGAATCCTTTGAAAGGCTGCTTGTGTAGATGGCCCAATCAGTGCTGTAGGTCCACTAGCAGCATTTGATCTACAGGCCCTGGCACTCTCAGTGCACTTTAATAGGGATTTACCAGTAAATCAAATATGCCAATCATGGAAAAACCAATCCATAATCCAATTTACAGCACTTGCACTTTAACATTTAACAGCAGTGAGAAAGTGCGCAGAGACACTAAACCAGCAAAAACAGTCAAAACAAGGAGGTCAGAAAGCTAAAAGACAGGGGAAACATGCTTAAAGATGCCAGGTCTACCACTGGTTTAGTGCCTCTCTACACTTCCTCACTGCTGTTGTTATATACCCCAAACTAGGCCTAAGTAGCAAACGACCTTTCACCTACATTAGTCCTACATTGCTGTGAATAACGGTTCTAGCACTGACCTTTTACCCAGTTATGTGCTGAATAAATGTCGTTCGGTTTCCTTGAAATTAGCCTCATTTATTATGGCTGAGGATTCTTAGAAAAGTCCCCTACACATGACGTACATAACAGCATTAACATACTCTATATAAAAGTCATGGTCATCTTCATCCTAGGGCAAAAGAACTATTTTGCATAATTGCAGGTATTGATTTAGGCTCATTTCCATAATAATACTCACTACATATCGATTGTGGTAGGAACCCCGAGGCTATCTTTATGGTATAAAAGACCTATACCTTCCCTAGATAGGCAGAGGAAAGGCTCCCACACTGATACAAGACACTGAGATCCCGGCCTGTAGAAGCTACTGCACGCAGTGGTCTGACATCCCTTGCTGGGTGTCCAACTGGAGACCAAGATGTGATCCTTCATTCTCTCCCATCAGGTAATGGGGTTGGCTCTTTCCTAGGGGATTCTTGGCTTTACAAACACATACATGCTAGGTACACTTAGGTAGGGTCAGCATAGTGTGAGTACGCTTGATTACTGTCATGTACATAAGCCTGCATATATTAACTGTTTTAGCACCATGGTAGAATTCTACTTTTTATTTACTCTGTTGGCGCTTGTAATCTTATGTATTTACTTTTGTCTAATGATTGTCGCAACAAACATGTTTTATACTAGAATGATGCTGGTTCAATACATGCTTATTGAAAACGTCCCCATCGTTTACTCTATTTATCTCTCTGAGACTAAGTGAGCACGATTGACTGAGCGAAAAGTACTGTACTGTTTCCACGATCCCTGAAGGATCAAGGGTTGTCATGTTCAATAGTTGCCAGACACTATTCGCTCCTTGGTAAGGTTACGGGGTTTATGGTGGCACTGTGAGCTAGTTGGTCTGAAGGCTAACCCCTTAGTTTATGTTGTCTAAATGCACAGATCCTGTGTAATTTTAGGAACTACATGACATGGCGCACCAAGGTTGGTTTGGTTCTTATTTAACAGTCAAGTCTCAGTAGTTCAGTCGTGCTTTCTCAGAGACCCCTACTCACATTTAACCAGAGACCTCTGGAGTGGGAAGGGAAAATCCGCCACAGCTGAGTAAGTATATACTATCTATTGGTTGTAGGTTTGTTCAAGCATGAAGGATTATAGTTTCCCATAGTGTGCAAAACCTTATCTGTTTTCCTTACAACTTCCTTCCGCAATGTCTGTCCAGGACGACGCTGCGAATACAGGGGAAGAAGAGCTTGAAGATGCTCTTAATATTACGGAAAATTGCAGACATGCAATTACTATGAAATTAATAGATTATGGCCTCCCACCAATGGGAGAAAATAATACCTTCGTGATTGAGGCACACAAGGCATTTAAGATAGAGGTATTCTATTCTTGGATCAAATTCCCACCTGCAGATGCACGTACAAATTTGTTTCATACTTACATTCCAGATGAGCCTCCTGAAGAATACTCTCCACATGAGGACATAGAAGTCCCGTTAACTTACCAGGAACATATTAACTGGTTTAAAGGCACCATCGTCCACATCACAGAAAATGTCAGAATCAGTCCACTAAGCAGAGAAAGAGTGACTTGGCCGGTCCTAGCTGCTTACACACCGTATCCAGAGCGATATTCATTGCCAGCAGCAGAATTATATACACTTTACAAAGATATAGAAAAACTATACAGAAACCTTACACAGTTCATAATGCGAACACTCACAATTCAATCTACAAGGGTCACTCAAGCTGGTCAACCGCAAAGGTCTTCAACAAAAATAAGCCAACAAACGCTGAACGCGGTTATGAGACAGATTCCCACTAAGCATTAGCAGATTCCGTTGTAGATAGCACAGAAAATAGCACCGCTTGAAGCTGTATTTCCCCATACGTGCCCGCAGGAAAAACACAGAATACTAACAATTTGCTTTCCATTGGGGATAGCTCCCTCGAGAGAGGATTGTACCACTTGAGGTACAGTTTTCTTTGCTGTTTATACCAGAACTCATGGTACCCCTTCAATAGCAGTTATACCAGAATTATGGAAACCAATACAGAATGAGTACGGGGCAGATCTGTAGTGTAGTTCCTTAATACCCTTCATGCAGGACCTGCGCTGTTTACGGATAACATAAACTGTGGGTCTTATGGCAGACTGACTCTGTACATCCCCGCCGAGTATGTTAGCCTATGTTTTGCATTAGCTAGCTCGCAGTGCCACTGGAATCTCCTTTCATCAGAGAGATTAGTTTTGGGCAAACTCAGAACACAACAAACCCTGGTTCCTCAGACTCATGGAAACAATATACTACTTTTCACCCAGTCAATCGTGTTTGCTCGTTTTCTCTCAGAAAGATACACAGAAGAAACTGTCGGGCGTGTTTACAATAAGAAGTTATTGTACCGTTGTTCTTCTCATGTAAAATATATGTGCTGCTATAACTGTAATACAGTAGCAGAGATATAGGATCAACAGTACAGTGAATAAAAAGAAATAGTACAGCTCTACCATTTTTCAATAGTCATGAACATGTACATGAATTTAGAATGCATTTATAAAATAAAGTGCATACTCCTAAAATGCCTGTCTAGATGTACCTGAGTGTATCTAGCCTGTGAGTAGGTGCGAAAGAGCTAATAAGCCTAATATCCTAATAGTCCAATAGCCTAATAGTTTAAGAGCCTAGAAGCCAAGTAGCCAAGAATCCCCCTAGAATTTAGTCGAACCCCATTACCTGAATAGTGATAATGTGGGACTTCGTCCTGGACTTGAGTTGGACACCCCGCAAGGGATAGTTAGACCACTGTAAGCTGGAGCAGTGGCATGCTGGAGAAGCAGCGTCTCTGGTCAGTGTGTCGGCCTTGAAGTCTCGGTTCCCTCCTGCCTACTGAAAGCAAGAGATGTTGTATTTATACAGTCTATGTTCATGTGTTAGCCATTGTTCAGTATGAGGATGACGTTGGGGATTAAACCTTTGTGCGTAGATAGGAGAGGTGAAGTATGCCTCCTGGAGAGTGTTCTCATAAATTATTCATATGTGCTAAGGATGACGTCTTAGCAATATCGATCTGGCAAAACCCACCCTCGTCATGGAACTAGGTGAAAAGTTTAGTCCTTAAAAGGCATCAGTTCTTATAAGGCGTTCAGTCCCTATAAGGCATTCTGTCCTTATTTGGAGTTATGTCCTTATAAGGCTCGTTCATATGAAATGAAGGGGAGATGATGTAGGGAAAGAGTACGATGTTCTCTAAACCTATATTAGGGTACCGATATGGAATATAACAGACCCTGCCCTGGACTTAGGGCAGAAATTGATATGCATTTCTGCCCAGGTATCTACAATTATGTTAGGTAACATAAAAGGGGTGGCAGCAGCAGTGGCTATACGCCAACAGACAGACGAGAAGAACCTAAGAACCACAGATGCTTTGATAACCTGATTCTGGGATTGTAGATGCAAGTGCAGTACACTGCATCCTATGAATGACTTGAAGCTATATGGAGACAGGAAATTTAGAAACCTAAGCTCCGATGAAGTTCCCCTTGCAGGAATGAAACGCGTTGGCTGGACCTTTTATAACAGATGAATTCTTTAACAAGTTGAATAAAGACGTTATTTATTTATTACTACCTGCCTCTTGGACTTTCTGAACTGTGCACCCCCACCTATTCTTAATCTTTGTTGATCTGGAACACAGTGACGCTGCTCAACGGCTGGCGCTTGGGGTCGAATGCATGACTATTACTGTTATTGGAACTGGTGTGAGGTGCGGCAAGAGAGGTCCGCCATTGTCGCAAATAGAATATTGGCTAACTCAAAGCAAGCACTCGATTTTTCTAAAAAGAAATGGGATAACAAACAAACAAAAAATAATAAGCATATTGCATTACCATCACGGGGTGGGTCTCCTCAACAGGAGCCCTCTGATAAAAAATACAATCTTAGGAACCGTGATAATATTTAAAAACCTGACAGGTATCAGGATACTGATACACGTTCCTCTCGTTCCTTTCAGGCTTCATCAAAACACTCGGAGAGGGAAGGACAGTCAAAACACAGGTCAAAAGAGTGAATCAAGACAAAAGACACATATCACACTTCAGACTACATTATCAAACAAGAAGATAAACCCAAAACTAGACCCCAATTTAAAAAGAAGAAGGTAGCTGGCCTTAAAATAAGAAATGCCCAGGCTACTGAGGACACAACTTCTGAGCGGGGAATGGGCTCTGACAATGCTAGACAGTGCAGCAGAAGTAACAATAGCTCGCCAGAACTTGATGGAATTTCTGGTGACAGCAGCATTGAATTAACATATCAGGGTAGAGACACCCTACATCGTTTGGGTAAGGGGCACAGCCACAACTACACTGACATGAAGGAGGCCCTTCTCACTAGGTATGGTCTCGCTCCTGAAAAGTACAAGGATCAGTTTAAAACCAGTAAGAAAACTGATTCCATGACATGTTTAGAATGAATAAATTCTTTTTGCAGGTCACTGGATGGTTGGGTGAAGCGCAGCAATTTGACAGTTTTACAGGGGCTGTCCAATTTGATTGTGTGGGAGCACTTGTCTAGTCTATGTTTTGCAAAGGTGCACCAGCACTTGACAGATAGTAAGCTGACTGACCCCAGGAAGGAAAGGCGTTCTCCAGAGGGCCCCAAACTAGTATGCGGGGGTAAGGATTCCTATCCCCCCAGATAAGAAACCATGGGCCTCTTCAGGAAAATCTGCAGAGACGGCAACCCGCACGTGCTATGCCTGTGAGCAGGTGGGTCACTTGAAGGGGGAACCAAGTGCCCCAAAAGGGCACAGCCACCCACCAATGGGCAGTCCAAGGTGTTGGCTAGTGTAGCGCTTGGGGAGGAGGAGTACCCACAGGAGGGTGGAGACCCCGCAGAAATGACCGTCGTCTCACTAGGGGACAGTGAGATGGTCCCTGGAAATCTGGTGCCCCCTAAAACAAAGAAATACAGCACCTGGGTGACCATCAATGGGAAATGGGTAGAGGCTCTCAGAGATACTGGTGCCAGTGTGACCTCAGTCCAGTGTCACCTGGTCTCTGAGAAGCAGGTAGTCCCAGGGGCATTCCACCAAGTAATTGCGGTGGACAATTCAGAGCGCCAGTGTCTGGTAGGCCAGGTTCCCTTTGAGTGGGGGGGAGTCTAAGGTCCCTTGAGGATGGTTGTGAGCACTTCCATGCCTGTAGATTGTCTGCTAGGTAACAACCTGGAGCAGTCCTTATGGAAGGATGTTGAGCTCAGGTCTCACTTGGAGATGCTTGGGTTGCCAGAGTGGGCATGCGTGTCCACTCGGTCAATGGCGGCTATAGAGAGTGAACAAGAGGACTTGGAGCCTGAAACAGTGGCGCAAGTCCCTGCCAAGAGAAAGGGCAAGGGTCGTGGGAAACCGGCCCCTGAAGTTCACATGGACCGGGAGGAGGCCGACCATGAGGGGGGTGCCCCGGTGCTTACAGGGGAGAGGGTAGCTGAACTGGGGAACATCTCTGAGCTGACCCATTGGCAGCAAGAGGGGGTCCCACCAGGGAGGAATTCTGCAAGGAGCATTCAGAGGAGGATGGGGATCCTGCACCCTCATCACACTAGGGGACAGTGAGATGGTCCCAGGAAACCAGGTGCCTGCAAACACTAAGAAGTAAAGCGCCTGGGTGACCATCAATAGGAGAAGGGTGGAGGCTCTTAGAGATACTTGAGCCAGTGTGACCTCAGTCCGGTGTCACCTGGTCTCTGAGGAGCAAGTAGTCTCTGGGGCATTCCACCAAGTATTTGCTGTAGACAACTCAGAGCACCAGTGTAAGGTGGCACAGGTTCCCTTTGAATGGGGGGTCTCAGGTCCCTTGAGGGTGGTTGTGAGTCCTACCATGCCTGTAGATTGTCTGCTAGGTAACTACCTGGAACAGTCCTTATGGAAGGATGTTGAGCGCAGGTCTCACTCGGAGATGCTTGGGTTGCCAAAGTGGGCATGTGTGCCCACTCAGTCCATGGCAGTCAGGAAGGGTGGTCAGAAGAACCTGGAGCCTGAAGCAGTGGCCCAGATGCATGCCAAGAGAAAGGGCAAGGGGCACGGGAAACCCATCCCCACAGTTCCCACGGTCCGGAAGGACTGCGGCAGTGTGCTCCGGCAGCAGTAGTTGTCAAGGCTGCAGTGTGAAGCGGTGCGGTGCGGAGTGCAGAGCCCACAGGGAGCGATGCAAGCAGCGGCTCGGTGGCCGCAATGGACGCCGTTGTCGGTGAGATCAGGGTTGCAGTGCACAGTGGGGCAGTGCCCTCTTTGGTGCTGACAGTCACAGTGCATGCTTTGGCGGCCGTCGTGGATCGGCGGTCAATGGGGCTGGTGTCGGTGGGCTGTGGCTCTGGTATGGGATAGGGTGGTGCTGCGTCTAGCTTAGGAGTGGTGCCCCCAGACCACGGTGCAGATCACAGCGGCAATGTTAGCTGGCAATGGCGTAGACAGTGAGCCCAGGGTGGCGGAGTGAAGTGAGGTGGTGCAGAGTATGGTGTCCACAGGTTGCGGTGCAAGCAGTAGCTCGGTGGCGGCGGCGGTCATCGTCGTCGATGGGACCAGGGCTGCGGTGCCTTCAGGTCACGGAACCGCGAGCAGTCTTGTTGTCGGCATCCGGCTGCAGTCTCTCTCTGTAGCAACTGAGACATGCGGTCCCAGTGGCGGTACCCAGAGGAAAGTGACATCTTTGCTGTCCCTGATACTTCGTGAACAGGAGGCAAGCTCTATCTCAAGCCCTTGGAGATACTCAGCAACAAGTGAAGAAAGTTCAGTCAAGTCCTTTCACTGCCCAATGCAGAAATAGCAATGGTAGGCCAACCCAGCAAAGCACCAACACAGCAAAGTGGCCATTCTCCTCCTGGCAGTTCTTCCAACTCTTCTTCTTGGCAGGTTCCTTGATCCAAGCGAGTTCTAAAGTTCTGGGGTTTGGGACCCAATATTTATACTGCATTTCTCTTTGTTCTCTTGGGTAGATAGTGTCTGTGTTCAGTCCAAACCAGATTGGTCCTCTCTGGCCCAGCTTCCCAGCAGGAGGTGGAGACAGCATTGTCCAAGGCAGACCAGGCACATTCAGGTGCAAGGAAATCTCCTCCCACTACTCTAAATGCAGCCCGGGTCTATTCAGCCAGCCCTGACCCATCCATTAGAAGGCAGGACACACCTCAAACCCCCAGTGGCTGTCTGAGGAGAATGAACATCCCCAGTCCCTGTCACTCCAAAAGCCAGACAGTCAATCCACAACCCAGCAGCGCCACACAGGATGGCTAAGCAAGAAAACACCTCCTTTCTAAAGGTGGTATTTTCAAACACAGAAAATAAAAATCATCTTTACTAAAAGATGCACTTCTACATTCTGAGTTCAGGCATAATAAACTCCATTTCTCTATCTTGTCCCAATGGGAAGATATACTAGTAAAATGTTACAGAGTATTCCCCATTCTGTCCTATGGGACAGATAGTCTTTCAACAGTGAAAAACTAATTAGACTGTAGTTCACTACCAGGAAATGTCACACACACGAGGACATGTCCTACCTTTCACATACACTGCACTCTGCCTATAGGGGTACCTTGGCCCTACCTTAGGGGTGACTCACATGTAATAAAAGGGAAGGTTAGAGCTTGGCAAGTGAGTGCACTTGCCAAGTCGACATGGCAGGAAAAACTGCACGCAGACACTACAGTGGCAGGTCTGGGAATCCTTTGAAAGGCTGCTTGTGTAGATGGCACAATCAGTGCTGTAGGTCCACTAGCAGCATTTGATCTACAGGCCCTGGCACTCTCAGTGCACTTTAATAGGGATTTACCAGTAAATCAAATATGCCAATCATGGAAAAACCAATCCATAATCCAATTTACAGCACTTGCACCTTAACATTTAACAGCAGTGAGAAAGTGTGCAGAGACACTAAACCAGCAAAAACAGTCAAAACCAGGAGGTCAGAAAGCTAAAAGACAGGGGAAACATGCTTAAAGATGCCAGGTCTACCACTGGTTTAGTGCCTCTCTACACTTCCTCACTGCTGTTGTTATATACCCCAAACTAGGCCTAAGTAGCAAACGACCTTTCACCTACATTAGTCCTACATTGCTGTGAATAACGGTTCTAGCACTGACCTTTTACCCAGTTATGTGCTGAATAAATGTCGTTCGGTTTCCTTGAAATTAGCCTAATTTATTATGGCTGAGGATTCTTAGAAAAGTCCCCTACACATGACTTACATAACAGCATTAACATACTCTATATAAAAGTCATGGTCATCTTCATCCTAGGGCAAAAGAACTATTTTGCATAATTGCAGGTATTGATTTAGGCTCATTTCCATAATCATACTCACAACATATCGATTGTGGTAGGAACCCCGAGGCTATCTTTATGGTATAAAAGACCTATACCTTCCCTAGATAGGAAGAGGAGAAGCTCCCACACTGATACAAGACACTGAGATCCCGGCCTGTAGAAGCTACTGCACGCAGTGGTCTGAAATCCCTTGCTGGGTGTCCAACTGGAGACCAAGATGGGATCCTTCGTTCTCTCCCATCAGGTAATGGGGTTGGCTCTTTCCTAGGGGATTCTTGGCTTTACAAACACATACATGCTAGGTACACTTAGGTAGGGTCAACATAGTGTGAGTACGCTTGATTACTGTCATGTACATAAGCCTGCATATATTAACTGTTTTAGCACCATGGTAGAATTCTACTTTTTATTTACTCTGTTGGCGCTTGTAATCTTATGTATTTACTTTTGTCTAATGATTGTCGCAGCAAACATGTTTTATACTAGAATTATGCTGGTTCAATAAATGCTTATTGAAAATGTCCCCATCGTTTACTCTATTTATCTCTCTGAGACTAAGTGAGCACGATTGACTGAGCGAAAAGTACTGTACTGTTTCCACGATCCCTGAAGGATCAAGGGTTGTCATGTTCAATAGTTGCCAGACACTATTCGCTCCTTGGTAAGGTTACGGGGCTTATGGTGGCATTGTGAGCTAGTTGGTCTGAAGGCTAACCCCTTAGTTTATGTTGTCTAAATGCACAGATCCTGTGTAATTTTAGGAACTACATGACATGGCGCACCAAGGTTGGTTTGGTTCTTATTTAACAGTCAAGTCTGAGTAGTTCAGTCGTGCTTTCTCAGAGACCCCTACTCACATTTAACCAGAGACCTCTGGAGTGGGAAGGGAAAATCCGCCACAGCTGAGTAAGTATATACTATCTATTGGTTGTAGGTTTGTTCAAGCATGAAGGATTATAGTTCCCCACAGTGTGCAAAACCTTATCTGTTTTCCTTACAACTTCCTTCCGCAATGTCTGTCCAGGACGGCGCTGCGAATACAGGGGAAGAAGAGCTTGAAGATGCTCTTAATATTACGGAAAATTGCAGACATGCAATTACTATGAAATTAATAGATTATGGCCTCCCAGCAACGGGTGAAAATAATACCTTCGTGATTGAGGCACACAAGGCATTTAAGATAGAGGTATTCTATTCTTGGATCAAATTCCCACCTGCAGATGCACGTACAAATTTGTTTCATACTTACATTCCAGATGAGCCTCCTGAAGAATACTCTCCACATGAGGACATAGAAGTCCTGTTAACTTACCAGGAACATATTAACTAGTTAAAGGCACCATCGCCCACATCACAGAAAATGTCAGAATCAGTCCACTAAGCAGAGAAAGATTGACTTGGCCGGTCCTAGCTGCTTACACACCGTATCCAGAGTGATATTCATTGCCAGCAGCAGAATTATATACACTTTACAAAGATATAGAAAAACTATACAGAAACCTTACACAGTTCATAATGCGAACACTCACAATTCAATCTACAAGGGTCACTCAAGCTGGTCAACCGCAAAGGTCTTCAACAAAAATAAGCCAACAAACGCTGAACGCGGGTATGAGACAGATGCCCACTAAGCATTAGCAGATTCCGTTGTAGATAGCACAGAAAATAGCACCGCTTGAAGCTGTATTTCCCCATACGTGCCCGCAGGAAAAACACAGAATACTAACAATTTGCTTTCCATTGGGGATAGCTCCCTCGAGAGAGGATTGTACCACTTGAGGTACAGTTTTCTTTGCTGTTTATACAAGAACTCATGGTACCCCTTCAATAGCAGTTGTACCAGAATTATGGAAACCAATACAGAATGAGTACGGGGCAGATCTGTAGTGTAGTTCCTTAATACCCTTCATGCAGGACCTGCGCTGTTTACGGATAACATAAACTGTGGGTCTATTGGCAGACTGACTCTGTACATCCCCGCCGAGTATGTTAGCCTATGTTTTGCATTAGCTAGTTTGCAGTGCCACTGGAATCTCCTTTTATCAGAGAGATTAGTTTTGGGCAAACTCAGAACACAACAAACCCTGGTTCCTCAGACTCATGGAAACAATATACTACTTTTCACCCAGTCCATCGTGTTTGCTCGTTTTCTCTCAGAAAGATACACAGAAAAAACAGTCGGGCGTGTTTACAATAAGAAGTTATTGTACCGTTGTTCTTCTCATGTAAAATATATGTGCTGCTATAACTGTAACACAGTAGCAGAGATATAGGATCAACAGTACAGTGAATAAAAAGGAATAGTACAGCTCTACCATTTTTCAATAGTCATGAACATGTACATGAATTTAAAATGCATTTATAAAATAAAATGCGTACTCCTAAAATGCCTGTCTAGATGTACCTGAGTGTATCTAGCCTGTGAGTAGGTGCGAAAGAGCTAATAAGCCTAATAGCCTAATAGTCTAATAGCCTAATAGTCTAAGAGCCTAGAAGCCAAGTAGCCAAGAATCCCACTAGAATTTAGTCGAACCCCATTACCTGAATAGTGATAATGTGGGACTACGGCCTGGACTTGAGTTGGACCACCCGGAAGGGATAGTTAGACCACTGTAAGCTGGAGCAGTGGCATGCTGGAGAAGCAGCGTCTCTGGTCAGTGTATCGGCCTTGAAGTCTCGGTTCCCTCCTGCCTACTGAAAGCAAGAGATGTTGTATTTATACAGTCTATGTTCATGTGTTAGCCATTGTTCAGTATGAGGATGACGTTGGGGATTAAACCTGTGTGCGTAGATAGGAGAGGTGAAGTGTGCCTCCTGGAGAGTGTTCTCATAAATTATTCATAAGGCATTCTGTCCTTATTTGGAGTTATGTCCTTATAAGGCTCGTTCATATGAAATGAAGGGGAGATGATTTAGGGAAAGAGTACGATGTTCTCTAAACCTATATTAGGGTACCGATATGGAATATAGCAAAACCTGCCCTGGACTTAGGGCAGAAATTGATATGCATTTCTGCCCAGGTATCTACAATTATGTTAGGTAACATAAAAGGGGTGGCAGCAGCAGTGGCTATACGCCAACAGACAGACGAGAAGAACCTAAGAACCACAGATGCTTTGATAACCTGATTCTGGGATTGTAGATGCAAGTGCAATACACTGCATCCTATGAATGACTTGAAGCTATATGGAGACAGGAAATTTAGAAACCTAAGCCCCGATGAAGTTCCCCTTGCAGGAATGAAACGCGTTGGCTGGACCTTTTATAACAGATGAATTCTTTAACAAGTTGAAATAAAGAAGTTATTTATTTATTACTACCTGCCTCTTGGACTTTCTGAACTGTGCACCCCCACCTATTCTTAATCTTTGGTGATCTGGAACACAGTGAGGCTGCTCAATGGCTGGCGCTTGGGGTCGATTGCATGACTATTACTGTTATTGGAACTGGTGTGAGGTGCGGCAAGAGAGGTCCGCCGTTGTCGCAAATAGAATATTGGCTAACTCAAAGCAAGCACTCGATTCTTCTAAAAAGAAATGGGATAACAAACAAACAAAAAATAATAAGCATATTGCATTACCATCACGGGGTGGGTCTCCTCAACAGGAGCCCTCTGATAGAAAATACAATCTTAGGAACCGTGATAATATTTAAAAACCTGACAGGTATCAGGATACTGATACACGTTCCTCTCGTTCCTTTCAGGCTTCATCAAAACACTCGGAGAGGGAAGGACAGTCAAAACACAGGTCAGAAGAGTGAATCAAGACAAAAGACACATATCACACTTCAGACTACATTATCAAACAATAAGATAAACCCAAAACTATACCCCAATTTAAAAAGAAGAAGGTAGCTGGCCTTAAAATAAGAAATGCCCAGGCTACTGAGGACACAACTTCTGAGCGGTGAATGGGCTCTGACAATGCGAGACAGTGCAGCAGAAGTAACAATAGCTCGCCAGAACTTGATGGAATTTCTGGTGACAGCAGCATTGAATTAACATATCAGGGTAGAGACACCGGATACAAGGGTAAGTGTCCTACATCGTTTACATGAAATTACACCCCAAATGGAGGAGGACATACCCAGGAAAGTAAAAGGTCTCTTTTGGGAGAACCTGAAATAGGGATAAGATATCCTTTTGGCTGAAAAAGATTGGCCGTCTGAGTTCGTTATGGAGTGCCCAAAGGGGGAAGATGTAATGTTACCAGTTTTCTCTGACCTCATTTGAGAGTCACTAAAACATACATAGTCTCTGGAGTGGGGGTTAGTGTTAGCTCCCGCACTTTACCGCAATCATGTAGTGTGGGATGCTGAGTCACCACACCATGAAATCCCATTAAAATCTACTCCTACACCACAAAGGCAGTACCCAAAAAAACATGCCGCAAACAACCAAGTCAGGGAGATCTGAGATCAACTTGAATACCAAGGTGTGATTGAAAATTGCGCCTCTTCCATGAATAATCCTTTGTTTCCTGTAATGAAACCCAACAATTCATACCGTCTAGTTTTAGACCACAGGCATTTGAACACATGCATGCGAACATTTGCAGTACAAAATGCACACAGTGCCGCATTAATGAACAACATTGTGCAGAAGAAATACAAAACAACACTAGATATCTCAAATGGATTCTTCTGCCAAAACATAGCGCCAGGAAGCAGATATTTGCAGCATTCTCAGCCTTCTGCTCTCAACGGCAATTCTGTAGACTGCCCCAAGGGTATGAGAATAGCCCCGGGTTGTTCTCAGCAAGAGTGTCGGAGTTAATTCAAAATTGTGATGAGGAGGCATTGTCCTATGTAGATGATATTTATCTGACGGACGATGAGTTATTGGATCACTTGGACAGGGTAAACAACATAATCGTGCGGTTCACCACTGTGGGCTACGAATTTTACTTTAAAAATAAAAAATTGCGCACCTCACAGTCCTATTTTTGGGAATATGAGTTATCCAGTGAAGGAAAAAGACTGGCAGCTATTTTTTTTAGAAAAATGTGCACTGCTACAACTTCCAAATACTCTGAAGGGTTTACAATCCAGTTTAGGATTCCTACTTTTTGGCAGATCATACATTTTGGATTACGCAGAAAGAGTTAAACCTTTATATGACCTAATCAGACCTGATTTTTCAGTTCAACATTGGACACAGAAACACACAGAAATTCTCCATTCCGCACAAGCTGACATGATAGCTTCCAAACATTTACACACATGTGTAAATAGCACAAATTTGTGTACACCTACCTTCAATGAAGGCGAAACGGTACCCTTTGCATACAAATGACATTTGTAAACAAAAACTGAAATGCGTTTTGCATCCACAGAAAATATTCTGACAGCAGTGCAAACTGCTGCAGTGAGAGAAAGGGCACTATCTCAGGGGAAACGGATAATTGTGGTGATGCCAGTGCGAATGTTAGAGTCGTTACCAAAGCAAGCATTCCAAATGTAAAAGTACTTCATCCACGATGGATACAATGGGCTAATTCTCTCACTGCAGCTGATGTAGACTGCAAATTTGATTCTACATTAAAAACACAAGCATTTCTGTAGTACGAACAAGAATATCCTCTCTTGAATGAAATAATGCCTCTAGATCAGTATGAATGCATTATTTACACTGATGAAGCCTGCCGTAGGAAGTAAACTGCAATACAGCGCAGCATGTGCGAATGTGAAGGGACATATGCGGGATGGCAAGTCCCGTCCTAGCAATACACAGACGCAGTCTCTAGGAGATTGCACAGCACAGCTGGCAGAACTAAAAGCCCTGATACTGCCACTAAAGAATACAGATCGAGAATTCCCCACACTCATTGTGTGCAATTCGTTTCATTGTGTCCAATCACATATCTTCACTATTGGGGCCAGAATGGGTTTTGAGATTCCAAAGGTTGCACAATAAAGCACAAATTGCTATAGGAACAGGTGGCAGAGCTGAAAAAATGCTTGCCACATGCTCATGTAATTCACACATTGAGTCATCAGCGTGTTGGTGTGCATGTTGAAGGGAATTCCCTTGCTGATGAAGCCGCCAAGGTGACAGGGTGAACTGCTGCCGTTGCTGCAATCACTCGTTCTAGCACGAGGATAGACGGACAGATAATGATAGCTGTGAACGCTACGCGCAATAACAGCTCAGCCTTACCAAAAGGTTTTCCACTCAAGTACTCCTACAAGTTAGATGCACAAAACATTCCGAATGCTCAAATTCCAGGAGTGGGGGATAGAATAATACCAAACATGGATAGCAGATTAGGATTAATTCTAGCTGCACTGGAGGGTCTAGGTTCAGCACACATAGGTATCGCCTCAACTGTTTCACTCCTAAAGCAGCGTTATTGGTGGCCAGGTCTCACTAAACAAACCATGGATTTTGTACTCAAGTGTGACATCTGTCAGCAGATGAAGGGTTCCACCGTAGCATATCCACCGCAAATACCATTACTAATATCAGACAGACATATGTCTATTTAGACCACTGCATCCCCTTACAATCAGACGGGGCTTACAAGAACATCTTGGTGGCAGTAGATTCATGCTCTAGATTCCTGTAGGTTTGGCCTCAGTTCTCGGCTGACACCCGAACTGTTATAAAGGATATGCGAGTCTTCATTGGGACATATGCATTGGCACATTACATTCTGACTGGGGCTCAGCATTTAGCTCACAGGCTTACAAAGAAGCCATGGGAAGTTTGGGTGTAGCATTGCAGTAGTCCTCTCTGTATCATCCAGAGGTAAATTTGATTTTGGAGAGGAAGAACCGGGACTTAAAGCAATCCTTAACAGCTTAGATATTAGGCTAGGTGGCAGTTGGTCCAATAGACTATATGGGGTGCAGAGGGCACTTAATAACATGCCAAGAAGTTCCCTACGGGCCGTACTTCATACGAAGTCCTGTTCGGGATTAGAATGTCGGTACCTGACCTCGACTGTGGCAGCACAGTGGTGGATGAAAAACTATTTGACATCAATGATCGTGTGGCTATTTTACGGGACCTCAATGAATTCTGGGCATTACAAAGCAAAGTCCAAGTAAAACGCACCACCACGGGAGAAGTGAAATCTGTTCCAGCAAGACCTGCCTGGGTCCCGATGATTGGAGACCTGGTCAGAGAAAAGATTGTGGACAAAAACTAATTTGGCCTGTACCTGTCCTGGCTCTCGAAGGAACAAGAACAGTGCTTCTTCTGTCCCTTGCCAGCAAGAAAGAAAATAAATTTGTCTCAATTGATCGGATCAAACCACACTATCTGGCCAATACTCAATAGTAGGCCACATGGGCTCCTGGGTAGCACCAGATTTCCTATCGCTACCATACAGGAAGTTCAGATGGAAAGATTAATTACGTTTGAAGATTTTACTCCAAAAAGTGAAGGAGTACCAACAATGGAATGCAACTTGTACCTGTTGAAATTGAACAACTTCAATCTACAAATGAAACATAGATCTCAATTCGCCTAACACCGACATCTATGTGAATATGTTTCAAACAGAGGCATCTGCCAGTTCCACAAAACCTGCTGAGCTACCAAAGGTAGATCGAACTGCGTCTGGCTACTTCATCGATTTTGGCAATTTCTCATTGGATCCAAGTGAACTCGAGTTACAGCCACCGCCTGCTCCCCACAAGAAAATAATTTCAACCTTTGGATGAAAAAGACTTACTTTATTTCTCCCTGGCTACAGCTCTGAATTGCAATTGGTCTACAGTTCCTAGTTCTTTGGATTGGTATAGTGACTGTCTTCTTCCTACTCCTGAATGAACATTACCTCCCAGAACTCTGTGCAGTACAACATGTGAACTTGGCCTGAAACCGCATGCATCATCACACCGTGAACAGAGAGACCTGTTTTTACTGAACATTATAGCAGATCTGGTTCCTGATGAATAGTATAGGACAGAGTTTCCTATGATGTATATGGTCCCACTGAATTATTAAGAATACCACACTTGTTTAAAATTTCTCTTAGTGATATCATCACCTCTAGTACTCTCTCTGATGATTGGGATATTGAAACTGTGCATACTATGCTATCTGATTAAGAACAATCCGATGCATTTTCAAGTGATGAATTGTATGATGGTACATCTAATTTTGACACCATGTTTTGTTACCAACACTATGCTCACCATTTTTTGCACAAAGCAAGTATCCCACGTAATGCTTTTACTTACTATCAATGGGAACATTGCCCAACACCGCCAAAAGGTAGTTCAACTACATTTGTAAAGATGTTTGCTTATTTTTCTGGGTTTAACACATCAGACCTTATTATTATAAGCTTGCACCTACATCTGCAAAGAAATATATGCTCACTAAGCAGATATACTCTGCTTCCTTTATTGCCCAGTTGTCTGTACATGGTTTTGACTTTTGGAAAGACACTAACGACACAAAATCTGTCTGGGGGACTAAAGATTGGTAAGTTCAGGGAACTGAAGCCTTATTTAGAGCATGCCTCATACCACATCCAATGATTTTCCAGAACGAGACAGTGCAACAGACTTCCTGTCTTGGGCTAGCCAAGATCAAGGATTTGAACTCACCTCGGATTCCCTCACTTACACAATTTTGAGGGATGGCAAAATTATACACAACACTGCGAGGATACATTAGATGCCATTCTACACAATGGTTCGTACAATTCATCTGACCCCAATTGGAAGGGATGGTTGGTTTGGCCTATCGAAACAAATAGGTGTCAATCACGATTCAGGGATACCACTGAAGGGTTTAGTATCCTTAGGCCTGACCAAGCTATTTACACTCAGTAAAGCTCTGGGGTAGTGACATCATACAGTGTTGGGAAGTTATGCCTAGAGTGGCTAAAAACCTCAACACGGTCCCAGGTAAAACAACACTTATATCTTCTCTCAAATTACATGGATCTTAGGGATGTTTTGTTAGGTCCCCAGAAGCCACGCCACAAGCGCTTTTTGTGTGCTATTTACAATGAACTATTGAACAGGAGGCTGCTGAGAGACTACGCAAGATTGATAGGATTAACCTAGAAAAGGCTTTGGCGGTGGTCGACAAAGGTATGACCACACTATCATCTAGAATTTATTCACTGGGCAACATTGTGTCTTCTGCGATAGATAAAATGTAACAGGATTTGCCTATTCTTCAACATGGACAATCACAAATGCGATCCATTCTATTATTAAGCTGGACGCTAGAATCATTGCATTCTGGCCCTGTGCCCTGGCATTACACCAATAGCTAAACTCTGTTCTCTGTATATAACCTAACAGAAAAACAGATGGTTATGGCACGCAGAGATGCAAAACATACAGTGTTGCACATTGAACAATTGGATCAATTACCTTTCACCGTGGCTGAGTACCCTTCCACAGAATGGCTATATTACACTGCCAGTCACGACATTCCAATTTCAAAACTGTCTGCAGTATCACCAGGTAGGCAGATACGAAGTGCTAGGAGACGGATACATACGTGAGTACTAGGAATGACCTTACAGATATACATGCAGGAATGGGGGCACTGGAGTTTTTCTCAGCGGTTCAAACTGTGAAAGTGCCTTAAGTGGTTCCTTAGTTTGCAAATACAATTCGCTTCACGGAGCCTGTAATGCTTCGGTTGCTAACTTGTCATGTCACTGGAAGGGTTCCCCAGCTGCCGTGATTCATCCGGTGTTCAAATTGATTTCGAATGGTAGCTATTTGATGCTGAATGATTAAGGCTGTTGTGGGATGGTACCAGGCATCGCATATCTAGTTACAGTGAGTTCCAGGGTTACTTGTTGTATGCAAGTATTGTTTCCACCGACCCACTCCGTTAGGGAGGCAATGCTGTGGCCTCCACTGACTGTTTCCTTTAAGCGGTTTAATTCTCTGAGCAGACTGAAAGCCCTGCTTTTGCAGAAAGATGCGGCCTTAACCTCAGCCCGAGAGACTTTTGATCTCCAGGTGGCAAGGTCTTCATCTGAGATAAAAACACTAGTCCGTATGAATTTCCCCCTCCATTTCAGGGAAATGGTTCATCGTATCTTTAACATGACTGATACGAGGGGGATTGTGCACCTAATTGAAAGCATAGATTCTGGACTATTGAGCATCTTTCAGACAATCTTCGCAGTTATTTCAGCATTTATACACTCCGTATTAGGAAGCGTTTTTGGAGGGCTTCCATTGGTCCTACTACTTGTAATGGGTATCCTGTTTTGTATTTTCCTGCTACGCAATGGATAGCCCAGTTCCTCGAGAGATGAAAAAAGCACTACTGGTGCAATGTTGCTGTGAACACATGGTACTCTATCTGGGCACACCTCGGTTTCAGGAGGTAAGCGAGCATTGGTTCCTATCATTCAGACCACTCTGGGTTGACTGCATCTTACCTGTGCTCCGCTGCCTATTCTGCGGATATGAATGCGCATTGGACATATGTCTGACTCTTCCATCGGTTGCTTCACTGGAAATAGACATACTACTGGACCCCTTAAAGGCCCGCGTGTTACAGTGTACTCAGCGTATTCCCATGTTGATGACCTGGTGGAACAGACAATGGCTCTGCAACAGGCTTACAGGTATAGAGTGTTTCCTCAGCGGCTCCTCTGGGAACTGAAGATCACCTTTGCTCCATTGACCTGATGCAAGAGGTGTTACAGGGACCACTGTCTGTGAATGCGAGCGTCCGTGATGTTGCATCTCCTATACAGGACACATAAGCATTTGGATTTTCGTATGATGGGAACAATTCAGTCCTTTTTCCAAAAAAAGCCAAATTGGAATGCAAAACATTGTGTTGTTTCGATTTTCTGCTCTCACTGAGCACTACGGCTTTCAGCGTGCTCAGTCAGTCTGATCATAGATTGACTCTTATTTAGGACTTATAGAGGTTTTTTTTTAATAAGCATTGTTTTTAAATATACCATGTTTTTAGATGTTTTTAGACACTGGTTTTATGATGTTTTTATGTTTTTAACAGGTATATTTTAGCATTAGGTTTATCGACCTTCGGAAGAGGTGAGGGAGTTATGTACCCCAAACTAGGCCTAATTAGCAAATGACCTTTCACCTACATTAGTCCTACATTGCTCTGCATAAAGGTTCTAGCACTGACCTTTTACCCAGTTATGTGCTGAATAAATGTCATACAGTTTCCTTGAAACTAGCCTCATTTATTATGCATGAGGATTCTTAGAAACCTCCCCTGCACATGACATGCATGACAGGATTAACATACTCTAAAAAAAGCCATGGTCTTCTTCATCCTAGGAAGGAAGAACTACTTTGCAGGTATTGATTTAGGCTCATTTCCGTAATCCTACTCACAGCATATCAATTGTGGTAGGAACCCTGAGGCCACCTTCATGGTATAAAAGACCTTTACCTTCCCTAGATAGGTAGAGGAGAAGCTTCCACGCTGACACAAGACACTGAGGTCCCGGCCTGCAGAAGCCACAACAGGCAGCGGTCTGACATCCCGTGCGAGGTGTTTAACTTGAGACCAAGACAGGGTCTTTCGTTCTCTCCCATTAGGTAATGGAGTTGGCTCTTTCCTAGGGGATTCTTGTCTTTACACCCACATACATGCTAGGTACATTTAGGTAGGGTCAGCATCGTGGGAGTACGTTTGATTTCTGTCATGTATATATGCCTGCATATATTCATTGTTTTAGCACCATGGTAGAATTCTACTTTTTATTTACTCTGTTGGTGCTTTTAATCTTATATATTTGCTTCTGTCTAATGACTGTCGCAGCAAACATTTTTTATACTAGAATGATGCTGGTTCAATTAATGCTTACTTAAAAAGTTCCCACTGTTTACTCTGTGTATCTCTCTGAGACTGAGTATGATTGAGCGAAAAGTACTGTACTGTTGTCATGTTCAATAGTTGCCCGAAACTATTCACTCCTTGGTAAGATTAAGGGGCTTATCGAGGCACTGTGAGCTAGCTTGTCTGAAGGCTAACATATCCTTTGGGGGTGTCTGGAATCAGTCCGGACAACAATCCCTTAGTTTATGTTGTCTGTACGCGGAGATCCTATGTATTTTTAGGAACTACACAACACTGTTCAGTATTAAAGTGCAAGTGCTCCTACTGTAAATTGTGTTTACAAATTGGTGTTTCCATGTTTGGCTTATTTGATTTACTGCTAAGGCCCTAGTATAGTGCACTGTGCGTGCCCAGGGCCTGGAAATTAAATGTTGCTAGTGGGCCTGCAGCACTGATTCTGCCACCCACACAAGCAGCCTTTCAAAGGTGTCTCAGACCTGCCACTGCAGTGTCTGCATGCGGTTTTTACTGCCATATAGAGCTGGCAAGTGCCCCCAATTGCCATGCCCTAACCTTCCCTTTTCCTACATGTAATGCACCCCTCAGCTAGGCCAAAGACACCTCCTGGGCAGGGTGTAGTGTATGTGAAAGGTAGGGCATGTCCTGGTGTGTGTAGCATTTTCTGATAGTAAAATACTGCCAATTTCGTTTTTCACTATTGTAAGGCTATCGTTCCCATAGGCTAACATGGTAGTTGCTTTGTAACATCTTACAAGTATAACTTTTCATTTTCTTAAAGAGATGGGTTTTAAATTGTGTGTTTGAAAATACCATTTTTAGAAAGTAGGCATTTTCTTGTTTAACTATTCTGTGTGCCTGTTAGACTTGGCCTTTTTGCAGAGTCATCCCTGAACTTTTTGCCTTTCTCCTAGTATTTTTCTGACCTGGTGTTGGTTATTTTAGGACTCTGGCCACTTTATCACCACTGTCCAGTGTAAAGTACATGTGCTCTCTAAGGTAAAACGTGGTAAGATTGGTCTACACCTGTTTGGCTAATTTAATTTACCTGTCAGTCCCTTGAAAATCGGTATCCCAGATACCCAGGGTCAGTAAATTAAATGCTACTGGTGGGCTTTCAGCGCTGATTGCGCCTCCCACCATAGTAGCCTTTCAAACCTGTCTCAGGCATTGCAGGGCCTGCACGCGCAGTTTACAGCCGCTGTGACGTGGCACATAAAGTGGGTGCCACATCTGTGACTCCCCTTTTACTACATATCAGTCACCCCTAAGCTAGAACCTAGCTAGCCCTATGGGCAGGGTGCAATGTAGGAAAAAGGTAGGACATGTTCCTTAACTGTGTGGCATGTCCTGGTAGTGACAAACAGCCATTTTGGTTTCTCACTACTGTGAGGCTGCTCTCTCATAGGAATACATTGGGGATTCCCTGATGTGTTTCAGTGGTAATTCCTGATCTGAGAGGAGTAGAGTGATCAAGTTTGGTATGTTTGGAATAGTGGTAATAAATGATGCGCAATGGTGTTCGCAGATTTATTATCACTATTTTAGAAATGCCACTTTTAGAAAGGTTCATTTCTGTGTGCTATGTGTCTTTGTGCCTGCCTGTTGTGTATTGCATGTCTGGCTCTGGAGTGACAGGGGCTGGGGAGATGCAGTGGCTCCAGAGGGGCTGGGTGAGTCAGCGCTAGGCTGAATAGGCCCATCTACATTTGAAGTGGTTGGAGGAGTAGCTCCTGGGACTAAATGGGACTGTGCTTCCCTTCCACAATGCTGGCTCCGCCCCCCTGTGGTGTGTCTGGGGCCAGAGCCTAAACTGACAAAGGAGGTGATTCTGCACCTTTAGAGGAAGGTGTGAGTGCCCCCAGAACTGGTTTGGACTGGGTGCAGAGCCCTGGGCCAGGGGGTAAACAAAGACTCAAACCAGTATATGTATTGGGGCTGTGACCCCATGTGTGGCTGCTGTGTGCTTACTTGGGACCCGCTGGGGACTATGACACTGCGTGGACTGCAGTGTGCGAAGAGGAACCCCCACATGAACTGAACTGCTGCCTGCTGGGTGAGCTGAAAGGACTCCCCTCCGCTGGAAAGCCCTGTGTGCTGGCCTGCCGGATGAGACTCTGGGCTGACCGCTGTGTTCTATACATTGCCCTGGACCTGGGCTTGGAGCGCTGCAGGAGCCTTCAACGTAGAGCCCTGGCGTGAGCTCATGTCACTGCAGTGTTAGGTGAGCGCTGTTTATGTAACTGCCTGAGTCAGAGGAAGGGGGCTCTTCCTGGGGGTGAGGCAGGTACCATCACGCTGTGAGGAAAGCCGCAGGAGAGGCCGGGAACCAGGCAGGGTCCAAGCATGGTCGTGGACGTGGCCCCAGAAAGAAAGGGGAAGTCTTGGAAGCTAGCGCGTGCAGTGCTGCTCGTGCCTTGTGTATGTCGGGGGGAGAAGCTGGAGCTTAGGCAAGAAGTACTCTCCCCATCACACTCGCATTTCTAGGATCCTCTAGAATGTCGCCAAACCGCCCTGCATCTTGACAAAGTCCCGGCCGGGAAGCGGGACACCAAGCCGCTGGAAGTCAAGTGACTGTCGCCTGGTTGTGGGTGGGGCCGTTACCGTGCTCAACTAATCACCAAGAGCGGTCCAGGAGAGGCCGCCGGAAGACAGGCAGAGGTTGCCTGGTTGTGGGCAGGGCCCGACCGAAGTTAGAACTGGCGCCTTGCAGGTACCTGAAGCCGAGGTTGCGACGTCAGAAGGACCAGAGCCTCACAGGCTCCATTACATGACTTCCCACCTCCCCCCACGGGTATAGGGAGAGGCGGGCCACCGGAGATCGCAGGGCATGGCGAGGAGACTGGAAGAGTCTCAAGAGGCTACAGTGAGTGGGGCCTTTAGGGGAGCCCTAGTGACACGCTTTAATGTATCGCAGTTGCGCCGCATGGTCGCAGGCAACTGCGTTCTCATTTCCAGCACCGGGGTCCATCCACCATTGGAGGAGACAGGGGTGAGTTGCACCCCCGGCCCCCTGTGCATTACGCACGCTGTTTTTGCTGCATTGGCAGCCAAAGGGGGCCAGGTTGGAGGCCCCGTGGGAGGGGAGACACCGAGTTTGGGAACACTGCAACGTGGGGGCATCTGTGATATTTTATGGGGGCATGTTTTCCATGCTGGTGTGTACCCAGAAGGCTCCATACTGCATATGGCTGATTAGGTTCAGTAATGAGGAGGTTTACGCCTACTGTCTGAGGTGATGAAGTGACATACTGTGCAGTGTATGCCCTGAGGCGCACGTGTATGTGTTGTAATATTGCCAAGGGTGGTACTTTACGCATCACTAGCACGGCTGCAAATGTTGTTAGAGGGCCCTGCTGATTATGTTCATGCATAATGCGTTATGCTGAAAGGTGGGCCTAACTCTTGACATAATGTGGTTAAGCTACGTGCACTATTGCCAGTAGTTACTGGTTGTTTTTACTATGCCCTGGTGTACTGATTATATGTATCATATTGTGCCAAGTTATCCCTGGGGGGGGGCATGATAGGCTTGTGGAATGTGCACTCTGAATATCCCTGTGTGCAGTGATACTGATAGGGTGCACTGCATAATAGGTTTATGCTAAATGCATCTTACCAGTAGTTACTGGTTGCGCTTTTCATTAATGGTGGGGTCTAATTTTGAGGACAGTGGCCCGATAGGCCCTGTAAAGTATATAATCCCATGTGAAGTGATACCTAGTGCCAGGTGGCACAGTGTATATATGTGATTGAGTTCTAATGTGTTTTATGAGTAATACAAATGCTATTTTTTATATAACCTTGTGTGGAGTTTCTTTTGTGGTGTGCCTAGTGTGTCGCTGCTGTGTGAGTGTGTTGCGCAAACGCTTTACACATTGCCTCTGGAATAAGCCTGACTGCTTGTGCCAAGCTACCAAGGGGGTGAGCAGGGGTTATCTTCAGTGTGTAACTCCCTTGCCCTGACTAGAGTGGTGGTTTCTGCCTGGCTTAGGCGCTTGCCCTAGCCAACCAGAAATCCCATTTCTAACAGTGCCTCTGCTGGTTTGAGTATTGACTATCTGGTTTTGGAGTGAATGGGACTGGGGGTGTGCATTCACTGTAGACAGTCACAGGGGGGGTGGATGTGTGTCCTGCCTTTCCTGGGTGACTCGTACCAGGGCTGAATATTCCTGGTCTGCCTTTAGAGCGCTGAGAGGAGTTTTCAATAGCACCTGAATTGGCAGTGTCTTCTCTGCACAATGCTGCCTCCTGCTCCTGTGGTAAAGCTGGGCTAGAGAGGGCAGAACTGGGTTGGACTGGGCTCAGAGACCCTTGCCACAAACAGATCAAAGTAAAAATGTGGTACAAATATTGGGGACCTGATCCCAGAACTTTATAACTCTTTTTGATCAAGGAACCTGCCAAGAAGAAGAGCTGGGGAAGCTGTGAGGAGGAACTACCACTTTACAGTGTGCTTTGCTGTGTTGGTCTGCAGTGGTTGCTTCTGTTTTGAGCAGAGAAGGGCTGAACTGAACTTTTTGCAACTTCTTTGTTTGAGTGTCTCCAACGCTTGAGGTAGAGCTTGCCCCCTGTTCAAGAAATCTCAGGAACAGCAAGTTAATCTGCTACCAGCACTGGGAACTGTGTGTTTTGTGCTGTAACAGTAGAAAAAGCAACCTGACACCGTCAGCGATGACGCTGCTGGCTCCGTGACCTGGGGGCACAAGACACTTCTCATCACGACCCTAGTCTCACTGATGACCACGCCCGATGTCGCCACCGAGCCGCTGCTTGCACTGTGACCTGTGAACACTGCGCTCCACACCACCTCATTTCACACCGCTGCCCTGGTATACCTGACGACAACGCTCCAAGTTGATAATCAATGCCGCTGCTTCACCGCGGTTTGAGGGCACCGCTCGTAAGTTACACAACACACCGCCCCGTCCCACACCGCAACCTTGGCCTACAGATGCCTGCCCCATCAACTCCAGTTCGTCAGCCGACCTGAGGGCACCACATGTCGCACCACTGCATTTCGCACTGCAGCCCCGCCAGTCAATGCCAGCGCTCCTGACTTCCCCGCACAGAGTTTGATCTGCAACGCGTGTGACTTCAAGGCCCCGACAACTTCTGCACCGACGTCCAGGACCGACGCCTGCCAAACCCGGCTCTTCTAGGCTCATTGCGAGGTCACCAATGCCCTGTTTGTCTAAAGGTACTGTTTGCGGGGCTTCCCGACACGGTAGCTGGCCTGCAACGCCACAGTCAGCCAGAACTGTTTGGATTTGTTGCTCACAACGCGGTGATAGCCACAGACGGAGCTATAAACTTCAAGGAACTGTATTTTAAGTCTATTTTTGCTTTTTGATATTTCTAAAAACTGTATGGTAGATTTTTATCATGTGTGGTCTTGTCTGCACAGATAAAATATTGGATATTTTTCTAGAAAGTCGTGTGGTGTCCTTTTGTAGTGTTTTCACTGTATTTCTGTATGTTATGTGCAGATACTTTACACACTGCTTCTGAAATAAGCCTGGCTGCTCATGGCAAGCTACCAAGGGGGTGAGCAGGGGTTATTTTAGAAGTGTACCCTTTTTCCTGACTAGGAGAAGAATGGTCCCTACTTGGATAGGTTAACAACCTACCACTAGAGACCCCCATTTCTAACACTTACATATTCACAGTGCTTTCTGTCACGGGCTTTGACCTCCTAGCACTAAAAATACTCAAGTCACTATTCTCCACTGCACTAACCAAGATTTAATTCTGTGGCTCCGTGGTTACATACAGACCTCTGCAGTGCATTAACTAATAGAGGTTTCATCAGGGCTTTAAGTGGGCCGGGTCCGTCCGGGTCTGAGCACCGGCAGTTATTTTCAGGGGGCCTCGAAATGGGTCTCTATCATGCTCTATTTTCGGGCCTCGCAAAGGTAGTCCATTTTCTTTTTTTTATTTGGACTGCAGTGAGAGCATGCACATCGGTCACTACTGAGAAGTGGAGACGTCATACCAGGTAAGCCGCGTTGTAGGGGAAGGGAAATCCTTTAAAGAGAACCATTTTCTCTCAGGATTTCCGTTCTCTTTTTGCAGCGCAGGAGCAGCAACATCATCGTGGGATGATTAGGAGAGCGACGACCAGGCGCGCAACGCCCATTGCCCCGGGCTGAGACAGCTTCCCGGGCGCACACTCACAGCCGCACCCAAGTACTTCACAGGTCTTTAAAAGACCATTTGCTTGTAAATGAGGCTCTGTTGTTTTTCACCCCTTTTTAGAGCCCTTGCACCCCCACTCTGCCTATTGCTGAAAGAATTAGCCTTCCCCGAAATTTAGCTAGGCAACCAACTCCAGCGCGACCCTGTTCTGACCTTTCACAGTGTCTTGTTTTAGTGCTACGAAAACACACGGTTTGCCTGGCTCACTTATTTCTCAAACCCTCTCTTTAATATGAAGATAGTAGCATTGGAATTACCTTTATATTCCTATTCTGTGCTTCACATGGAAATATAGAAGGGCAGGTTCTCACCACCCCAAATTAGCTGTTTGGTATACTCTCTCAAATGTAAGGAGTACAGGTATTCAGTATCTGTCAGCCCCGGCCAATTTAAAGCAGTGTTCCTATATAGAAATGGACAAAATGTTATGTTTCTGAATTAGCGTCTTACACTGAAAAGCTGGTTTATATTTCTTTAGCTGGATCAACCTTTGTTTAAAACACCACCAGAGAAGGGTGGTGAACTATGGTCAACAAAGTGCAACTGAAAAAAGCTTTCTTGTTCTTTATCAGAAACATCTGCCTGTCAATGGTTTTCACCGGCCTTTTCGGCCCATTAGGAGGCTGGGTGGATGAGTATAATAGGGGTATTTAGGATCGGGCGGAGGATGCACAGAAAGACGGATGGATAGGTAAATAAAGGGCGAGTGGATGGATGGCCAGATGTATGAATGGATAGCTAGATGGATGGATGGATGAATGTATGGATGGATGGAAGGATGAATGAATGCATGGACCAGTACTTAGGATAGGCGGGTGGGCTGATAGATGCTTAGGATAGGTTCTGGGACAGATGTATGTATGGATGTATGAGCGTATGGATATATGGATGGAGGTATGGCTGGATGGAAGAATGAATGAATGAATGGATTGCTGGCTGGATGAATGGCTGGGAGGATGAATGGATGGATGGATGGAAGGATGAATGGATGAATGGACCAGTACTTAGGATAAGCGGGTGGGCTGATAGATGCTTAGGATAGGTGCAGGGACAGATGTATGTATGTATGTAGGTAGGAATGGATGGATGGATTGAAAGATGGTTGGATGGCGCAGTGCTTAGGATGGATGGATGCAGGGCTTTAAGTGGGCCGGGTCTGAGCACCGGCAGTTATTTTCAGGGGGCCTCGAAACGGGTCTCTATCTGGCTCTATTTTCGGGCCTCGCAAAGATAGTCTGTTTTCTTTTTTTTTTATTGGACTGCAGTGAGAGCATGCACATCGATGTGAGCATGCTTATTTTGCTCACTACTGAGAAGTGGGGACGTCATGCTAGGTGAGCCGCGTTGTAGGAGAAAGAGAAATCCTTTAAAGATAGTGTTTTCCGAAGGTAGGATAATAGGAGGGGATTTTCTTAAGCACACAATGCTAGTTATCTTGATTTAGACCATGCCCCTACTTGGATAGGCCACACCCCTTTAAGAGGTTTGCCCTGCCCCTTTTAGAGCACCCCCAGTTTTTTTTGCCCACTTAAAGCCCGGGGTTTCATAATACACTATAGTGCATTTCCCACTGAGTAATATCTCAATTTTTTTTATTTTATTTAAGCTGAAAGTTATTTTATATGTAGCGACCTGACAGTGAAAGACCAAAAATATACAGAATATTTTGTTTTTAGCCACGCCTTTTACCCTGCCCCCACACTCACTGACCCCGTCCCCATCATATGCGTTATCTCAGTTCCCATACTTTTTTTATGCACTTTGGCCACTGGTGAAGCCCATGTGTGCTATCAAATTAGAAGCAAGTATATGGGAGAGACATAGAAGCAAACTAATGGTAAGTAATGGGCGAGCTCTAAGCCCACTGTAAGGTAACAATAGGTCTTGCAACAGAGTATGAGCTGATTTAGGTGAAACTAAAAACGACCAGGTGTCAACCATACTAACTCCAAGTCAAGTTTGCACAGCAGTGCTAACAGGTAAAATAAACTGCCAGCCTCTGAGAAACGTAAATTAGTGAGATTTGCCAGAACACAGGCAATGGAAAACTGCCCTTCACAGGCAATTGACAACTCTCAGCTGTATCCTTAAACCTTTCGAAGCGATTGTTATTTTCGCTGCCCCTCCAGGGGAGTCTAGGAAGCAAGACACCTGTCGACTATATAAACAGCTTACATACTGCGTCTACAGAAGTATCGAACTGTGTTGTAACGTTTAACTCCTGTCTGATGACAGAAGCACAAAGAACCTGGACTTCAAAATACACAAAACACAAGCCTCTGAGGCCAGTTTGAATAACACTGTACGTCTTCGTCGATAACTATTCTGCTTGCGCCGCGAAATAAATCTCACTCACGCGCGTGCGCAGTTCCTCTATTAGTTTCGACTTTAACCTCCCTCCCAGCGCATGCGCCGCTACTTCCCGGTAGCTGTCATTGATCCATTTGAAACATGGCGCATTCGGGGGTGCTGCAGAGATGCTTCGTGCCAGCAAGAGGAACTCATACGGCCTCCGTCTTTTTTCTGCACGGATCAGGTCAGCGCAGCGTTGGTGTGCTCAGAGGGGAGCAATGCAGCGAATGGGGGTTGATGCCACACTGCAGTCAGCGAAGCAGATGTGTTTTTCCGAGCTCTCGAGTTTCCAAGTTCCCTTCACGAGTACCTCATCAAACCTAGATGTTTAATTTGTATTATGAGGCTAGTGGTCCTGGTTTTGATAATACGTTTGGTATGACTACATATAATCCCAGACTGCAACGAAAGTACCTGTATTTGCGGTAACGGCGCATGGAACTGGGAAACTCAAGAGAACTGCTGTTTTGGAAGCACCACTCCCGGGAATATGTTCTAGACAGAAATAGTGCCCTTGGTACTGGAAGGGTCACAGAGACGGGTGTGGAATTTAATTAAATATCTACTTGTCCATGGGACAGGTTGCTTCATAAATCCACTTGTCCTGTAACAAAATCCACTTGCCCCTTCTGTGCCATGTAGTGCATCAACAAATTATGGCAGCAATCTCTTTATAAAAGAGCTCTGATATAGCATCTATGAATATGCCAGGGCTCATACCATAGTAGTGTTTGAATACTTGCAATCCCCTTATGTTGCCACATTTCCGCAGATCTACATACTGGGGCTGAAGGTAGTGGTAAGCAATAGTACCATGGTTAGATTGCCCTTTTGAGTCTGTGCAAACCTACCAACATGCATGTTTTAAGGGTTTTCAACAACTCTTCTCTAATCTTTTCCCTTATAGAGAAATGTTGGAAATGTACTCCTGACAATGGCAGATGTAAACCTTCTTCCAGAGTTGGGGAAAAAGTGGCTGAAAGGAAAGTGATCTTGCAAACACTCAGATTTTCGCATGAGCAAATCTACACATGCAGATTTGCTCATGCGAAAATGCAGTTCATAAATATTTTCTAGGAGTATTATTTATTTCCCTACTTCTGTTAATTCTTGGGAATTCACGAAAGCTGTGCAGCTGCACTTAAAAGGGCACCCATGGTATATGTCCTTGCATTAAGACTTTATTTAATAGTTATGCCCCTAATTTGGTCTGGCGTTGACCATGACCTTCTGTGTTTATTGAAATTCTGTCTCTCTGTATTGGCTGGCTTCACTGTGAGTGACCACATTCTGCTCTTTCACAAGGAGCATATCTACACACAAAGTTGTTTTGTTCAGTGCCAGTAACTACTGTGGCAGTGAGTGCTTTTTTGGACCAAAAAACAATTTTTGCTTTTGCCAATGTTTGTTATAATGGTGAGGACCCAGCACCTCCAACACCAATAAGGTTTTACAAAAAACATGCCACATCAAGTCACACATTGACTAAACTAAAAAGCTGATCACCAATTTCAGACCTACTGGCTTTACCAATGCTTGTTTGTTTCCCAAAATCCTATTGAAACTGGTTACACTGATTTTCCAATATGAATATTTTTGGGAAATACTACCATGCATCAACACATGTTACTAAATGATGCTGCATAGAAATGGTACCTGAAATTTCATAGTAGTTTAGCTAAAAGTTTTTTTTTCCTGCTTTCATGTTTTTTAGGAACATTTTATTTTGAAAGCAAGTCATCAATCTTGGTTCAAGCTTCTGCAAATATTTGCATCAAATCAGAGAGCATTCTGGGAGCATTATACATAGCCTTATATTGCTAAACTTTGAAAACTTGTGTACACATTTTTATACTGGAACCACTGTCAGTGCAGTCGGAGCTTACAACATTTACTTAGAGTGCTCACCCTAAAAATAAAGGCTTCTAATTAATGAACCATAAATGCAAGTTTGGACAGCATTAACATATGGGCAAAAATATTACCTTAACTGCAGACCGTGCCCTTCCCCGATCCATAATGTTGTACTGCAAAATGGCAACCAAAGGGTTTGTGCTGCAGGGGGTTGGGCCTACTTGTCCCAAGGACAAAATACACATGAAAACTTGTTGCCCTTGACCCCAAACAATATGTCCTGGATGTCGGGCTATAGGAATTGCACATCCCTGCAGAGAATTAGACATTTGCCCGGTTATGGTACCAACAAAAAAGGCAAATCCTGAAGGCGGCAAAGGTGGAAATTATGGAGAGCAGAACACAGGGTTTAATGGGACAATGGAAGAACAAAGTCGAAATACATTTACCAAGGAGTGCAAAGGACAAGGGTTCCAAAAGACGGACAGTGCCGAAATCTCCAAAGGGACATATATAATAACATGATGGATATTTCTAAAGAACACGCCCACTCTTTGCGGCATCTTAGCTTTGAAGATGTTTATTATACATACAATGACCAAACAGAGCAAAGAACCATGGTAACAGAGCTCTCAGGTTTCTGAGGTCAATGCATGAGTATCTGATCCAGTCAATATTTTTTTTCTTTGTATTCTGGGTGTTGCAGTCCTGATTTTGTAACAGAATAACAGGGCTACAAGTCCCAGAATGCAAAGTTAAAAACCTTGTAAAGTATGGTCTGTTTAAACGATGTCTCAGTTCAGAGTTTGCTCGCATCCGAGCCCCTTCCTTAGTAGTGATGCCTTGCTTCAATGTTTTAGTTTCTTTTGGCAGCACTGCCTCAATTTCTTCAGAAGTTCAAGCAGTGTTGAGACAGGAATATTGTGTGCGTGCTAAAAGGGGTCCCCTCCCCACCCTATGTGCCGACTGCATGTGAAAACTGTTTCCCAACTTTTTATTTTGGCCCTGCCAGCACGCTAATCATACATGGGTGCAAAGGGCTAGGACAGTCCTTGGAAATGTGAGGTCTGGATTTTGATCAATAACCTGAAGGGAACGCAGAAAGTGTGCTCTCCCAATGGGTGTAGAACTGTTTTTCATGCCGTGGGTGAAACACGTGAAGTGGTGCCGGGCACCATGTTTTTGTGAACCAATAGTCAGACAAGACTGTGCCAGAGAGAAGAATCCACAGACTTTCATGTAACGTTCTACTGCTTTGTGAACCCTTGAACCGTGCGCTGACATTACTTGTGACTACTGAATGCGTAAATGTGCAGTGACTGTTTAGCACATGTACGGCAGTAGGATGCTATGCGTGGAATGAGTATGGCTGCTAGGATAAGTGGGTTTCTTTCTGAATAGCTGTTAATTTAGGATGGCACAAGATCGAGGGTGATACAGCTTCTCAAGACAGTGGAAGTATAGGAACTGCAATTCTGTAGTTGAATGGTGGAGGTCCAGATACTGTTCCCACATTGTTCCAGTTCAGTGTTTCATGGCCAAGGAAGCGAGTGCTCTGTAGAGAACTCAGATGACTGTCTGGCCAGGGATGGTCTTTGCATGCCACCGAGCAAGGGACCCACGTCTAGGCATACCCATCCCACTTGGGGGGGAAAAGTGTTGTGGCAACAAATGATGGGCAGAATGCTGAATGAATCATTCACCCCAGTTAAGACGGGTGTTACCCGAAACTCGTCCAGGATGCTTGTTTCCGGTCATTAGACTGGCTTGGCAGTTAAGGATGGACTGTTCTCTTGAAGAGCAGGGTCAAAACTGATTTGCATATGGCTGGGTCCAAACTGGGGTGGCGTAGTAAGCAAAAGAATGATGGATTTAACCCAGATCTCTTAACTGGTGTGAATGTTTGATTCATTCAGGATTCCGTCCATCATTTGTTGCCGGAGCACTTTTCGCCCTCAGTGAGATGGGTATGCCCAGACGTGGGTCCCTTGCTCACTGTGCCACTGGATTCAAGGTAGCCTGGCTGATGAGGGGTGTTACCCTGAAACCGATCCCAGGATGATTTGTTCCGATCCAGGGAGGACCCGGCTTGACAGTGCAAGCTGGACTGTTACCATGAAGAGCAGGGTCAAGACTGAATTGCATATGGCTGGGTCCAAACTGGGGTGGCGCAGTGAGCAAAAGAACAATGGATTTAACCCAGATCTCTTGACTGGGGATGAATGTTTTATTTATTCAGCAATCTGTCTATCATTTGTTGCTGCCACCCTGCTAATGCAGCACAACAGCAGCAACATGAGTTGATAACATGACTTACACGTGTAAAACTGAGCTAGATGTGCCAACTGTCTCCTGCAGTGGCAACAGTGACTGGTGCATAAGCAATCTCCTATTGAGTGCAAACTGGTGAAGTTAACTACAAAATATCCTGCACGAGCAGAGACCCAGTGAACTGTACCTGTGCCTAAAAACTATGCTTGCAGTTGATGTCCTTTGAGCACTTGAGCATCTCCTAGAGCAGGAAGAGGGTGCCATCAAGGGTGTACATGTTTTCTTAGTAATTGGAGTTGCAATCATAACGCTACAGGTGAGCCCAATTTAACTGTGTAGTATTTACATTTTACTATATATTAAAGTACTTTCTTTTGCCTAAGATAAGCACTGGACTGAACAATGCATTATTGTGATTGGAGCTCTTGTCTTCCACACTACCTCCCTGAGAAGCTCTTCACTGTTTGCCCTCGCTATCCTGAGAGCAATGTATGTAAATGGTCGTTCTTGGTTATTTAGCTACTAGAATATGGCTTCATTTTTTCTGCCCATTGCTCTGCCTTTTGAGTGTGCCTGGTTTAATTCTGTGCTGTTCGGATGCAGACCAGGTTCTCCTAGCATGCTGCATAAATTATCTCCTCCCAAGTGGTAACCTTAGATTTAAGGGGATGGCTCGGTAGTAACTTCAGGTAATATATTAATGTTGGTTTTGATACTATTATAATAATACCAATATTTTGGATTGTGCATGTGTGGAATTTTTTTTTTATAAAGAAAATCCAAGGAAGTTAAATGTAAATATTGTTGAAAAGAAAAATGCTCGGTTTTGTGCGCCTCTAAGCATTTTATTTTAGTAGGAACGCATGGTTATTTTTGTAAAAGGTACCCTCTTGTTAATGGAGAAAATAACTTGGCCCATATAGATTGATGGTTATGAAATAGCATAGAATGTTCTGTTTCGATATTCAGACGAAAGATCCAGTTAAAAAACAAAACTGGGGCTGACGAGCCCATGGCTACGCACCTGCGCGCCTTGAGTGGTACTATACCTGAGAATATTTTTTGGCAGCCTACGCAGCAACCCTACACACATACCTACTCCCTGCTGACGAGAGGCAACTACCTCGAAACACGTGTCCAGGGATGGCTAACACGACACTCATTTTCATTTTAAACATTTGGCATAGGCGTACCCGCCGACGCTACTTCATGGACCACAATTCTTTGGGGTAACACGCTGGTAGGACTAGCAGAGTGTGGCCAATCGGATTTTAAAAAAAAAACAAAACTATTAGATCGGATTAATTCATTGTATTACACTAGCAGCTCAATTGGGTTGTCCCATTTAAGATTTGGGGTGGATTCGCAATAATTTTTGCATGCACAAGTAGACAGAAATTCCAGTAAAACTAATAATGCATGCACAGGTGTAAATAATGCACTCACTACACATAGCGTAATGGACACATAATGCAAAAGTCTACCTGAGACTTTAGTCTGCCACCTGTGAGGTGGCCACAGGAATAAAAAGAAAATTATGAACCACTCACAAAATAGTAACTTTTTGGTCAGTCACAATCACGTGGTCATAAACGTGCATACTTGTATATGATCCCTCAACTTTGACATTATTTGAATCGCAAGTAAGTGCTGCAGAAAGTGAGAGAAATTACGTCAGTCTATCTAGAAGGAGGGGAGCATTGTACAGTAACACTATTCACAGTACAATAAACAAGCAATGGTATGCAAAATTCAAGTTGCATTTTGAATCCGCAGCAGCAAAATAATAATTAAAAAAACACACTAGTAGAGAGGGGGTATGGGAGCAAAATGGAGTGAGTAGGGTTGAAGGTGGGTAGTTAAAAAGTAAATATGCCAAGCAGCAGTAACACTATATTAAAAAGAAAAAGCAGACACGCCAAGAAGGGTGAAGGCATAATACGATGCAAACATGTGAGATTGACAAGAAAGCCAGCCAACGGTAAGCAATGGGCTGTCCAAAGCCCAATGTAATTATTGGTTTTGACCACCTGTAGGAAAGTCCTAAATATTACTGTTAGTGATATAAAAAAAATCCACATTTTTTTTAACGCTACTGCTAAACAAAGTATGCATTTTAAATATTTAACAGCCTCACAGATTAGCACAATTAGAAAAATAGGTGGAAGTCTCAAGTGTGTGTGTGATGTACAATGTAATGAGTATCTTTGTAGTTGAAACTCTGGCATCCAGTGGTATTGAACTGCTTGAATGGAAAGGTCCTTTAGTGTTGCTGTTCCTTTAGCTTGCTGGGTGACTAGATATCCGTGCTTCGGCTGTGTAGAACCAAACACCTTCCTCCTTAGAGTTAAAGACATTCCAAGGACTCTTCTATAATTTCTGCTTAAGTTAGAGCGTCACATGATTTACTAAGTCGTTTTACTTACCACGTTTTTCAAAGCAGTTATTGAACTTTTAAAATAAACTCTGCTCAGCCTTTGCCAGAACGGCCCCAAATATGTTATTGGTCAGAGTAAAGTTTTTCAACACTCATATTCCCTTTAAATATGGGGTCCATAAATATATAAAAGAAGCCTTTAAAGGCCTCTTTAGCTCTTTTGGACTGTGTCCAGTATTCTGGCGTGTTCTTCTGTTGAGGTATTTTCGGCTTAAAAGGCATTGCTGATCATGCAGTCCGGTGCAAGGCAGCATCCCTGGCTTTCAAACACCCCAGCCTTCTCCACAGAATCTCAAAAGAACCCACTTTTTTTTAAAAACATTGTGCATTGGAATTCAACTGGACTCTGGCTTCCCAGGCATTTCTCTTCCTATGCATATCTTTAACAGAGGAAAAGGAGGTTGAATGACTCTGGTGGTACAGGAAATGTGCACCAAAATATAGAAGAGCAATTGTGTGGGTTACTTCAGTTTCATCAGTGGACATAACCCCACCTCTACTTTCAGCGGGAGGTACATGCGCTTAGCCTCAGGTGTCTGCTGCTTTTTTTCAAGTCAATATTTTCCAAAATATGAATGTGCAAGAATCGACGCTCTGTGGTATAAAAAATTCCCCTCTTTCACATTTTGGGGCCTGTTTTAAATAGTCCACCAGAAGCTAAAAAAAAAGTGAGATTCCGTGGATTTCTGTGAGTGGGAAGAGCTGCCATGACCAGTTACTGGACACGATCAGCCCCCTAAGTTCCACACACCACTCAAAGATGCCAGTAACCAGCAGAACACATGCAGCCATACAACAATACAACTGCAACACCGACCCACTTACCAGAAAGAACCAGAAACATGCAGCCCAGCCACTGTGCAACCCATGTGATGATGAGACATGGCAAGACTCCCACACATAGGAAGCACCACTCTGCATGCCTGCCTCCACTCCCCACACTTGAGATTGAAGGCTGCTGAGCACACATGGGCAATGCACAGAGATAATCAACAGAGCACACTCGCTCCAAGAGACAAAAAAAGAGTTTTGTGGTAAAACCGCCTCAATGGCTGGCATGCCAGCGGCCATCATCAACATCGTCAAGATAGACCCCAGTCCTTGCATGTGAAACATTGACAAAGCAGGACCTCGACTAGACACCGCATTCATCAAGGATGCACTGAGTTGCCCACTCGACAGCCAACAACTCTGCCCTGCCCTCTCAGCACAACCACCCATTCAATGAAAGGACTGTAGCGCACAGAGGCTCATCCGACACAGGCTCCCAGCCCAACGGCTTTTAGAATGAACTTCTCTCGGAATCGACCAGGGCCAAGTACCTTGTTCGTTGTTCTCCCAGCGGCTTTCAGGCAGATAGCATGCACAGCAGCACAGTCTGTCTGATGTCATTATGAGCCCTTCATGACACGTTTTCTACGGTGGAACAGGCATGCTTTCCGTTGCCTATCAGAAGACACCTCAGCGAATCCAAGAGCACAGACATGCACCAGCCACGTTAGCCTTACAACGCAACACAAAGTGATAAACATTCACTCGCCCCGTGATTTCACCAGGAGAACTGTACAATGTGAACTATTTTCAAAAGCTCATCACTTGATAGAAGTTCATTTTCCTCTTTTGTTAAATGGCATTTATTCAGAACTAATGACTCTGTTGCGGATCCGCAGTTTCAGCATTACTTACCTCGAATGTGATACATCTCATTGGCTGATAAACCTACCCAGCAGAGGTGGAATTCTTTACCAAAAGCCTCCCAAAGTCCCCAATCAGAGCAGCGCTGAATCGATCAGTGTGGCAGCGCCCATGTGGGCCCGGCAGCGGCAGATGTGTGCCAATCACCACATATCTGTCCCGCTCTCCATCAGCACATGGGAACTCGGAAATGCAGCCAACCCTCCACGGCAAAAACCGCGCATGTCAAACTGCGTGAAGGCCGAGCCTGTCCTGAGGAGACACTATGACAGGGTAAGGCAAAATGCACCTCCAGTATGACAGCGTCAGCAAACTCCGCAGAGCAGCGGCTAGAGGAGTTTTTGCTGAACTCCACACCCCAAGGGGAGCGTGGAGTGGAAAAACTCTGCCAACACCGCCGGTGGAGCAGAACCCAGCCCTAATGTCAGTGGCAGCTGCTCCCAGGAAGCAGTAGTGGGGGGTGGATTACAAATAAATAAATAAAGATCACTTGCCTGCCGGCGTCCACCTCTCTACCATCCTCTTCCTGGCTTCTGTGCAAACAGGAAGCACTCGGGGGCGGGGGGGGCGTTGTGTCTGGCTGAGCGCTGTGATTCGGCACTCGGACAGTAAATGGGAGCCTGGGTATGTGCTCCACCCAGGCTGTAATGCAGCCTGAGTGGAGAATATGCAAAGTGTGCATGATTGTTTGGCCTGCCCCAGACAGCCGGCACAAACATTCATGCACACTTAGGAGGGTGCCCACCACTCCTCCCCCCTGCGCTACCAAGCTTAGCCCTACAAAACTGCCTCAGCACAGAAAAATAAAATGATAATAACAGCGCATTATCATTTTATTTTTCCTTTTTTGCAGTGCGGCAAGGCAGTGGGGAGATGCTCCTCTGCCTTAGCGGAGGAGCTGCCCCTGCCTAATGTACACCCTCTTCTCTATTAGAGTTTGATATAGTCCTTTCTGACCACTGGTAGTTTTAATGACATATGGGTACCCCCATAATTTACTAGGGTCTAGGGCTGTTTTGTGCTAGCATTGTGGGAGCATTGCCATTAGTGGGGTGTGGGTCATATGTCCATGGGATGGAGTACAGTCTCAGCATTTAGCCTGAAAAAGTGTATGAACATGTGTCTTCTGGACACATTTCTGACCGGAGTATGGGTTACCCCTCCAAAACACTATTTTCCACCCCATAGCAAGTGAGCTAAATAAGAGCCATCGCTTAGCTGGTAGACATTAAGCGTTGTTCAAGGGTTTGTTTGTTCACATGCATGCTGTGAACATGGAGCAATGTACATTGTTCCCTAATTCTCATTTGCACGTGGCACTGGAAGCAAACCTCTTGAGAATGCATGGAACATGGATCACTGCCCCCGCATACCACATTACAGGCAAGGATGGTCTTATTTTGTAATTCAAAGCCATTCCTGTTGTTAGGAAAAATACATTGTTTGTCCTTTGCATGGCAACTACAGCTTCATTAATGGTGCTGCTAATGTCTTAATTCTACCTTGAATTCTGGTTTTAGGCCTTCTGTTGAAATACTTGCATTTCTAATATTTACAGGTTATATAATGTACACATTATCCCATCTTTCCCTGAGATCTAGTGTTGAGAACAATGTTGTCTCATTTTTCACACATCCTCCTTCCTTTACCAGTCACTACAAATGTATTCCTCAGTCTTACAGAGTTCTTTACATTTAGCCTCATAGCAATGAATTTAGGGAATATATCCTTTGTTTAAGTACCACTTAGGCAATAAGTGTAATGCAGATGACAAAAGATTTCTGCTAAGAGATCCCACAGTGTTTTTACTAGTTTTATTAATTTCATGCTTCATATAAACCTTTTGCACACCCCAGGGATTGAGGCCCAAACTCCAGGTTGAATTAGACACTCTTTCCATTGAGGTGATTCCAAGAAATTGTTTGAGATCAATATCTTGCAGGTAATATTATCCAATCGCATGTGTACAATTTATTTATCTTCATGCTCCTTTTATGATCTACTTTTTCCTTTTTCTGTTGTTAAGAAATATATCATTCCCTTTTCCCATCTTTAGTGCTGAGAATCTTGGTACACCAGTTGATGCCAGTCGCAGACATCTGTCCCTGGGGGGTGGGGGGCGTTCTCATTTTTCCTTTTATCAGGTTTTAGAAGCGAATCTGCTTCCTTTGACCTTGAAATAGTGAAGAACTTCATTCAGTTTCCTTGTCCTCTGCAGCTGACAAATATGGCCTTTCAATTTGAACAGTTGAAATAGGCAGTTATTGGCTGCTCCTCTGTTCAGAGGGACCCCAGATCTACCAAAGCTCTAAGACTTCAAGGTGTCTGCTCTTCATGATGTTTTATTGGGATTTCAAAGGTTAACATGAGATGGTGGCAGAAGAAGAGGAGTAAGGGGTGTCTCAGTTTAAAACATCAAAACGTTCAACAAGAAGTGTTAATGAAAATAATCCATTTTTGAACATATATTTAGGGAAATTGTGCTGATGTTAAATAATTAATCGTTGTCCCCGTTTGATTTTATGGAAATTAAAGTGATAATTCAGTTTGTCCTTGGACACATCTGGCTGCATGGCTGATATTCAATACTATTGCTTTATTCACAAAAGTGCCATCAAATGTTCATTTTCAAGATGACTTGGGCGTTATCAATGTTGTTTCTAGATGTATCAAGTTGTTCATAAAGGTAAGCATATGCTTGTGGATGTATTTAAAGAAAGGCCAGGGCAGGTCCAACAATTGTCTATACAGTGATGTGCTGAGGATGGCTTAAATATTATCCTGATTTGTCGAAGTAGAATCAGCCATTTCTTTTAACAAGGTAGGTTTGTTTTTCAATGGATGGTGTCACCACTGTTCTTCGAAGGATTGATGGCAATGATGAAGAATGCTTTAGCAGAAGCAGGTATAGAGAATTTAAAGACCTTGTCTCACTACAAAAGTAGGAGTTGCATTTGGCTAGTGCTAAGGAACACATGTGGAAGTAAATTGAGACAGAAGTATATTTTGGTTTCATTTGGGTGGGAATGAGGGGCATTGCAGCCGTCTCCACATTAGGTGGTTGATTTTGTAAAAGGGGGAAGATGACTGAGAGTAGACGTGGTTTCAATAACTGTGGAAAGTCACTGGTTCAGTAGTGACAGAGGTGTGTCGATAAAGCGTTCCAGAGGCATGGGGTTATAAATCTAAATTACTATCCCCCTCTAGATGTGAACAGTCAAACGGGCTGCTGTAGAGGACTTGGATTTACGGTTTTTGCAGAAAAAAGTTTGTATGTCAGATTTAGTGGACGTTTTTTCTTTCTTGGCAAAGGAATTTCTGCATAATCCATGATACTTGAATTGGATCTGGGATTTGATAGAGTGCCCATTAAGTTGGCAGAAGAAGTGCAAAATATAGTGCGTGCTTTTGTGATCTGCACAAATATACTTTGTTTTCTCCTCGTCCTAAGGTGTTAAAGTCAGTTTCTCTGAAGAATAAGGAGATAGTGTTGCACTTCTGTAGGCTTGTTTCAACTATTCAAATGGCTTTGGGTGTTTTCATTTTACCAAAGAACATTAGGGTGTTGTAAAGTGACCAATAGTGCAATCAAAGGCAAGTGATAGAGGAAAATTCGGGAGTAAATTATTATTAACTGTTTAAAAAAAAAAAAAAAAAAAGTTTCGTTATTTTGATTCCTGTAATAATTGTTCAGATTTTGCTTTAATGTTTGGGAAATATATTTGTTGGAGGCAAAGACATAACAATATCTGTGCTGTTGCATCATACTTGGACCTATATATATTATCTACTGGCGGTCGCCAGTAGATAGTTATAGTTAGGACCGTGTTTCCATAGCAAATCTGAAAATTCTATTTTGAATAACTTTTGATGAATCCTCGCGAAATTTTCAAAACTAATGGGGCGCTCCTCAGCTCCTACCCTGAAAGTCTCGGGGTGATTCGTCAAGCGGGGGCCGAGTAAAAAGGGGGGTCCCAAAACGCGTTTTCCCCATGTTATTTTCCATAGGACCTTTAGTCGAAGGTACAGCCCGAACGGCTGAACAGAAATACTTGAAATTTGGCAGAGAGGTAGTCCTCAGGTCAGGCATGTGCCTTTTGCATATATGGAGTCAATCTGTACAGTAGTTCCTGACAAAATTGCAGTTAAAAGTACATAAATATCTATATGCTCGCACTGTGCCGTGCGTGAGCGTAATTCTGATTGGTGGTTACATGTCAGTCAACATTCGAATCGGTCGAAATCAGGAAGTGTTGTCCGCCATTTTGTTTGTTTTGGGTGCGACACTGAAAAAGAGAGGTGGCGAACGTGAAAAGGGGGCAGGGTAGTGTGTTCCTGACCCCCTAGCCTTTGTCACGGGGTCCCTGAAGGACCCCGAAGGGTGAAAAAAACATTTTTTTTTTTTGTTAAATCGCAGGGTGCGCGCACGGTGAAAAACCTTTAAAAAAATATATAATAATACATACATAACTTAGCATTTAAAAAAACGTACAAATTCACTTAAAAAACCATAGGTTTAACACACGTTATAGTTAGGAATTAGCATTTAAAAAACCTTGCAAATTTACTTAAAAAACCATAGGTTTCACACATGTTATAGTTAGGTGGACATTTCACTCGTAAAAAACCAATGAAATCCCCCGTTAAAGTTAGTTCAGATAACTATAACTCACGCGACCGCCACTCTATCACAAGGATGATGTCATCAGTGATGTCATGAGTGATGCCACTGACCATGTCATAAGTGATGTAATATGTGACGTCATGAGCAGTGGATTGCGGGCGCGCGAGTTATAGTTATCTGAACTAACTATAACGGGGGAATTTTATTGGTTTTGTACGAGTGAAATGTCCACCTAACTATAACATGTGTGAAACCTATGGTTTTTTAAGTGAATATATATATATATATATATATATATATATATATAGCTGAATATTATGTGACAGCTACTTGAATTTTCATATTTACACCTTCTACTTTTAAAATATACTCTCGAGGCTGAATACTTGTATCTGCATTTATCGAATACCTGAGTAAAGCATTTCAATACATTGGCACCAAATACAAATAATGCAGATTTATATGCAGGGATACCATGAGGCCATGAATAATGTTTCCGGGCAGTGTCGCCTCGCACAAATCTGGCTACTACAAGTTAATATCCACTGATTGTGGAATAACTGTGAGGACCTGTTCTTTTTCCAGGTGGAATGCCTTACAGAATTCACAATTTTATCTTGATAAATGCTCCCACTTAACTTCCTGTTCTAAGCAAGTTCAGGCCTGCCAGAGATTGTCATTGAGGAGAGCACTATACCCCAGTGGATCAACTGAGGACACTGCTCTGCTCCACTTGTAATATGCCCATTTCTCTCATTTGTATTTTTTATGTAGATTAATCTATTGGAATCTTGTTTACATTAGTGATAGTGTGTGACCCAGTAGCTTGCTCTTCCACGACTAATCTTTAGATGGTGTTCTTATTGTTGTGCATAAAAAATATTTAAATTTGTTCTTACTAGGTAAATGTAAACTGCATTTCAGTTCCATAAGTCAATGTTCCCTTGAGATATATTGTTGATGAGTACATTTGAATATCCTATTTAACTCTTCTTGAGTTTCACTGTTTTCTTTAATTGGATAATATTTAGTCATGAAGTAAAAGCAATTTCTGTGGAAGGCATTGAGTAAAGATCAAAGTCCTCTTCCTCATTTTTTTTATAGGTGATACAGGAAGCGGGATTAGAAGCTGGATTAAACAGATTTTAGATGAAGATCTTTCTTTCCAGCATATAAAAGTTATTTTTCCTACTGCTCCTGAAAGGTATCGTACATTTATGTTTACTTGGATAATTCAATGCCGTTTGCTTAAGGTGAAGTTTTGTTAATCTGTTGTGCATTTATATACTTTTTGTTACACAAAAAGTTACACATGAAATAAATATACTTTTGTTATATTTGTTTGTTAACCGGGTCTGGTGGCTCAGTGAACTAATGCAGCCACTGCAGGGGCCTGTGTTCGACCTCATGGTCACAGGTTCAAATCCCGGCGGGTCCACTCAGCCTTTCATCCATCTGAGGTCGATAAAATGAATACCATTGAGTTGGGTACCATTAAACATCTGTTATTCAGCGCCAGGACACCTACGGGTAATCGTGCGCTTTACAATTACACCTGTTATGTTATGTTATATAAAAAATTAAAACCCATATCAATTGTCATCCGTGAGAAATGCCATTTTCACTAATTGGCATGCTTATTCTCAACACAAAATACATGTGTACACATCACAACGCTAGTCATGTAAAAACTGACATCCGTACTCTGTTCATTCTTTTTCGTACACTTGTTTTATTTAAAGCAAAAAAACCCTGACCAAGGGATTCATTTGACACCCTTGGGTAGGTTACGCCCACTGTCCGAGTGCCATGCCTGCACAAATACTGATCAGGCTTAAAATAGCATCTTCAGTATGTTGATGTTGTTCTGGTAAAACGTGTGATCCAGTTTCTTATGTTTTAGGATCACAATATTATAGCCCATTGCACTATGTTTACCATAGCTACCTTCCTGTGACCACCTTCAATGCAACATGCATGAGCCACAAACACACACGTTCTACCAGGAAATTTGTTGGCAGTTCTTTAAACTATACACTGAGTGGGCATTCCTCTCTCGCCTCATGCCATTGGCTAGTTCGTGTACCATTTCACCTCCCATACGATGCATGCGTTGCAGTGTGTGAAGTACTATTTTAAATCTTAAAGTACACTCAATCATCAAACATTTTGTCACATTCACTTTATCCTATATATGCAATACTATTATCTATACCACTGCTGCCACCACTAGGAACAAAAGTACTGCCACTTCTACCAGTAGCTCCACTAATACCAATAGCTCTACCAGTATAACCCATATCGCCACCAATAAGACCACCACCATCAATGCTACCATATATATATTTTTTTTTTTATCAGTTTTGTTTTTCAGATAGTATTGAGCACATGTACTATAGATACAACTTTAGCAGTGACAGTGTGAATTGTGGATAACAACGCAAATCATATACATGTACATTGCACTATTTTCTTCACCATAGCACAGAGTTTGATAGTACAGTGTTGGTATGTATACATAAATTGCCATTGGTAAACATCGGCAGATGCTTCATTTGCAGCTATCAGTACTGCCACTGATACTACAACCAATGCTACCACCATGGCCAACAAAGATTGTCAAAACCAATAGGTGTGGTTTTTAAAGTGCTATCACGTGGGAATATATTTCTGCATGGCTGATTTTGCATGCGTTCACATTAAAGCCAGATGTATTGGATTTGCCAGTGCTTCTTGTTAAAATATAAATGATACATATGAGCAGCGTGTAACTGAGAGCCAGTGTGTGTATTTTGATGTATTTCCTTTGCTGATACAATCACAATTTAGTTGCTGATATATATTTTTTTTCTTGTTTCGGAAGTGCATGCTGTTTGAATGCCTGTCATGAAGATATGAAAATCATAAAGAAATAGTGCTATTCACTAATTGTCCTTGTGCGTTCATATGTTTTAGTTTTCTGTAATGATAATATATTTAATTTACAGCTTTACTAACTCAAAGGAAAAAAACATTCATATAAATTGTATTAAAGATTCACCAAAGTACTGGCCTTTTGTCAGAATTAAAAACTAAGCAATATTTTATTTTCTATGCCTTTGAATTTCACCACTTACATCACAAACTTCATCTTCTAATTCATTTGCATAAAACTCAACATCAGATCAACTCAGCTCAAGCACTCTGTTCGGCAGTGGAACTCTACTCCCAGCTTCTATATTATTGTAGTCTAAGATGTTAATTCAATATGGGATTTTCTTTATAGAAAAGCTGGTGCACACATTTCCTAGACCTATTGACTTCACCTATGCTTGTTTGGATTGGTGGCCACTTCTTTGAAAATATTAATTCCATCAGATTCCTGAAACATCAGGACGAGGGGCATTTAAAGAACATTTAACAGCCTAAGGGACATGAAAAATGACTTGTAATGGCAGATATGATAAACTACCATGGCAGGGTAGTCTACAGTCCCTCATACCTTCCTAGTGAATTGGTGACACTCGAGTCCATTTAAAAATGTCTTTTCTGATTGAAACTCCAAAATGGAGGCAGATCAGGAGTCTATACTGCTACAACCTAGAAATACAATGAGAAAAACAAGTTAGGAATAGGGCCTGTGCCTCTGGAGCCCCACGGGTGATATATTTGAGAGTGTAAAGCATGCAGATGTAAAATGTGACAACTTCCTGTCGTAGAACCAGCAAACGTTGTCCTACTCCCTCATTAGCTGTGAAGCCTTGTGTGTAGTCAACGGTGTCACAAGTATATGAGAGAAGCCTTGTAGAATATGGAAGCAGACCTGATGCTCACGCGCACTCTGTTATTTACATTTTCAATGAAAGCCATTTCTCTTGCATTACATGGTTAGAGTTGCAACATGCTTTCTGTCAACATGTTGTGCAACTTAATATGTTCTCTTTAGGGGTGTGCAGTATTACAGAAACCCTTTACGTCACATTTCATGAACTTTCTAAGAAAAACATTGACCTATTTGCAAAAAACTGTGAACTTTGGTTTAATAACAGTTGCTGCTGAATAAATGCACAGATGGAGTCTGGCTGATTGTGACGCACAATTAGTGAAATATCCGTTGTTATTTTTCAAGTTATGCTGGAAAGAAAATCTGCAGTTTGGCTTTTTACTGCAGAATGTTACCTCAAAAGTGGTAGAAGTTGGCCAGCTGATAAAACTCTCGTTTGCATTTTCATTGTGTTCAAAATGATGAATTTAGGAAACTTTCATTAGTATATTTTCGCACATCCCTAGTAACCTATTGCGTCCTTTTCTTGCCACCATATTCGTACCTTCCATCAGAGCTGGAAATGGGAAAATAAAAGTGCAGGTATTCAATACCAGAGTGCCTGTTCGCTTCTGAGAAATGTCAGTACTCTCCAATGAAAAGTATTGCTCCTCTGCTGAGAAGTGCAGGCAGTCTGCCCCTCAAAATGCAGAAGTGCAGGCAGTCTGCCCCTCAAAATGCAGAAGTGCAGGCAGTCTGCCCCTCAAAATGCAGAAGTGCAGGCAGTCTGCCCCTCAAAATGCAGAAGTGCAGGCAGTCTGCCCCTCAAAATGCAGAAGTGCAGGCAGTCTGCCCCTCAAAATGCAGAAGTGCAGGCAGTCTGCCCCTCAAAATGCAGAAGTGCTGGCACTCTGCCCCTCAAAATGCAGAAGTGCTGGCACTCTGCCCCTCAAAATGCAGAAGTGCTGGCACTCTGCCCCTCAAAATGCAGAAGTGCTGGCACTCTGCCCCTCAAAATGCAGAAGTGCTGGCACTCTGCCCCTCAAAATGCAGAAGTGCTGGCACTCTGCCCCTCAAAATGCAGAAGTGCTGGCACTCTGCCCCTCAAAATGCAGAAGTGCTGGCACTCTGCCCCTCAAAATGCAGAAGTGCTGGCACTCCGTACCTGACAGTACTGGCTCATTTGAAGCGCTGCCTTCCATCATAACTTTAATTCATCTGACAGTAAGTATACTGACAGAGATTGAGGGCAGGCTTTACCACACGGCTCCACACATATCTAATTCTGAATGATTAGATTAAGTTCTGATTTCATAGTCCTAAAGGTTTTGGCTTTTAGGGAGTGCACGCTGCTTCACTAGGGCTACCAACTCACCCACTCGTTTGCCAGCTATGCATCTGTGAGACGAGTGAACACTGCTGTCGTGGTGGGTCTTTGTTAAGAAATTAACACCTAAGGGAAAGCCTGTTAAGCCCATTACTGTCCATCAAGTCATGCAGACATTGCTGAGTTCTCCCTACCCCATGAAACCTGCCACGTGACCTCAAATTCATTATGTGAGTAATAGACTGCTTTGAGAACAATACATTTCCGCACTCTCTTTCTGCAGCATTTTATGTATGATCGCTGTCTTTGTTGAGGAAAACAGACAAAAAGTGATTTGCCTGTGCTTTTTTTTGTTTCATTGTGAACTGGGAATTCCTCTAGGGATTCTGCCTGGGGTTTTGCTCGTCAGCTCCCTTTCCTGATAAGACCATTAGCCGAGTTAACAATGTGAAACAGATGCACTTAAGTAATTCCGGCTTCGGTTTTATACCAATGCACAAAGAAAGTTTATAAATATGTGCTTGCTTTGTATAGTTGAAATGTAAATACCAGAATTCTGCTTTGACCTAGTAAAACCTTTTCCCCTAAATTGGCTTCAAATGTGTTTATTTTGCAAGTCTGTTTTGTTTCAATTTTCTCGTGGTAGAAAAGGGAACTCTAAAGACCACAATTTCAAAATACTAAGATATCGAAGTAAAAAAAGTCTGCTCAGTCGATCCCATTTCGTGCAATTTTTTTTAATCGTGGTTGGCTGTGAATGGCCCTCTGAGCGGTTTTTTGCCCATGCAATTTCCGAATGTAATACGCTGGGTGAATTTGTACTTGCAAAACACTGCACAAAGATTAAGGCCAAGTGGTAAAAGCAGTCACATAGACGTTATGACAATTTACACCGCATTATATTGGAATCGAACACCAAAAACAACCCCATCCCGTGTGATAAAGGGATCTCTCCAGGGCGCCTTTGAGCTGATGTTTGCACAGCATTCTGAACGACACTGCAATTCAGCACAACAGACTGTTCCCAGGTAAAGATAATCGGCCAACAGAATGGGATCAAGGTCTGGTTAAGATAGGGCCACCATATAACCCAATGCCAAAAGGTCAACATTTTTCCTGTCGTGGCATTTCCTTTTAGAAATCATTGTTTAGAGGTGGAACAGGCTCGTGGGCTCAAATGAGCAGACCCAAGAGACTTGGGGCCTCATGTAGGTAGCTAATTACCGGTCGGTAACGGCCGAAATTCGGTAAATATCCCGTTACCGACCGGTATTTAGCTATTTGAGATGTAGGAGGCATAATTTCAGGATTCGGTAAATTACTGAATCGGTAAAATACCGATTCGGTAAATACCGAATCCTGAAATCATATGTAGGGAGCACTCTAAAGAGTGAAAATTAGTATTAAGAATTCGTTATTTACCACCAAATACAGGTTGGTGATAAATAACGAATACCTTGCAAAAAGTATTATTTTGCAGATTTAAGAGTGCCATGTGGCAGACATATGTGCGCCACATGTGCACACATGCAAGATTCAGGGGTGCAACAGGGTGTCAATGTGACACCCTGCCACCCTTGAATATGCTCCCCCCATTACTGAATCGGTATTTACCGAATCGGTAATGGTGAATGGCTTCCCATTGATTCCTATGGGCCTCCAGGCCCATAGGAATCAATGGGAAGGTATGCCTCATTACCGAATCGGTAAATACCGATTCATAATTACCGAATTTTTCCGATTCGGTAAAATTTACCGAATTATTACCTACATCTTATTTACCGATTCATAAATACCGAATCGGTAAAATTCGGTATTTATGAATCAGTAAATTTGATGCTACCTACATATGGCCCTTAGTATGCACTGATGCGGTTAAAGAAAACACAGGGCTTCAAACAAGCGGTGCTCCTAACACTGCGCCATACAGTGAACTTTGTTGAAGAAACGCCTTCCGTTGTTGGGCAGTGCCAAGAGTGCTTAGAAGTATGGTATTTGGTAGCACCTCGAGGGTAGATGAGAACAGTGTCAGACACTGACTAATGCAATGGAAGAAAGAACTTAAACAGTGGACATAGTATCACACCTATGTCTAAGTGGACTTTACTGGCCCTTGAGTGGCCATCCGAGCCACTCCTCCAGGAAAGTTTGGGTTGGTTCAATCATTCTGATTAACTCCCCAGTGACCATTCAGATCAGTGTGAATGCAGAGGCCAATTCTGTTTGTTCAAAATGTGAGTAATGCATTTCTCTCAAAACTTTGCATCAGAATTTTCCCATGCGTTCTGGCCATCTTTTTGGCTGCGTGGCAGCGATTCTGGCTCAAACAGTGTTGCAGTCCTATAAGATTGAGGAATTATCTGTGTGGTGCGCGTGGTACTGGACACCCAAGTGGCAACCTTTGTCCTGCTGCGGAACTCAGTCTACTGTTTTTACAGTCCATGGAGCAGCAAGGACACATCCGGCATAAAGGTCACAGCCATTTAAAAAGAGCATCAGTCATCCTTCCCGGCTCTTTAGGAAAGTTGTAGATCACCAACGCTGCAAACGAAGTGAATGAGATGGTTCATTGATGATGAACTACGTACCTTGGGGAGGAGGTGGCAAAGGAGAATGAACGACTGTTGTGGACCATGCCCATACTTTTCTTGCTGACAGCAAAAATGCTGAATACATTTTTTACTCTCAAACACTGACCACTATCTCTGACTGAATTCCATTCCAGCCCAGCGTTTTTGGTCTGTATCCTTCCAGAAAGGAACCTGCCTTATATAAATTGGCAGGCCTGTCTGAACTACCAAGCCATGCCCTTTCTGGATGGGAACACTAATAACACAAGACAATTGTATCTGTGTTGGATCTCATCATTGAGGTGTAGCTTAAATTCCTGTGAGCTATGGGACCTAGGTCTGAGCATAACTATGTCGCTTAGGTTCAATCACCGGGATCAGCAATTACTATGAAAGAATGCTTGAAATAATCTCAACTGCCGATTAATTAATCTTATTCGCATTCAATCCCATCTTTTTTTTGTTTGCTGTGTCATTAAAAATGAGATCAATAATGGGTAAATTATTCTCCCTCAAAAGAAACAGTCCATTCAGAATTACTAAGTTGTGTGAACGGGGAGAAAAACACATTTTGCCCTCATTAGGCATGATAATTGAGACACAGGTTAAGACTCAGTAGTACTGCAAGCTGCTTGACCTGCGTCTGTCAGACCCAAGTACGGAGGGTGACTCTGAGAAATAGAAAACGTGGTGGAGAGCATGAATTAATCTTAGACACAAGTAAGCATTCTGGGTTGCTTTCCATTCTACTGTTTTTTTGCTCACTGTGTCATTCCATTCCAGGTTTAGCCCACTTGCAAGTCAGTGTTGGCAACACCATGCTACTCCACTCCACCAAAGCGACAGTTCAGTGCATACTATTAGGTGAGGGCTCTTGAACTCTGACCTAAGCAATTGGACTACTCCTTTTTGGTGAGTTAAAGTCTAATTTGCATATGGTGTGTCACCTCCAGGAATGGCAAAGAGGAGGAAAAGATAATGGAATGGAGTGCACACAGAGTAAGTGACATAGGTTCAGATTAATTCAAACATTTACAGCCGTCGCTGTTCTTAATGACCTAGAAAGTTCATATGGCCACAGAAGGGCAAATAAGAAGAGACATCCTGGACTGGGAACTGCTTTTGTTCTTACCAGGTCCAGGATGCAGCTCCCTTTTTATCCGTATACAAACACCGCACTGTGTGAAACAGCATAGCCCTGTATACAGACAACACTGCTAAAGTTAGCTTTGGACAGCCTGGGGAATTGTTAAGCGATATGAAATGCAACAGAATGGTAAAGCAAGGGTGTCTTCTGGCGCTATACAATCTATACAGTGACCTTATTGGGCCATGTGTCACAAAGCGGAAAACTTCCTGAGAATTGGTGAAGAAAATCATCCAGGATGGTAATATTTGGACAACTCTGTGCTCTTAGCCAGAAATGCAATGGCAATGATATCTCCCTTGAAATCAGTTGAGTACTATTGAGCACAACGCCAACTGATCGTAATTGAAATAAGTCTAGAGTGGTGGTTATGTCCTATAAAACTCCAGTCGAATACAACTTTTATTTAAAGTAAAGAAGATGGAAAATGTAAATTCCTATTTTAATCCTGGGGCAGAGACATGATCAACTGTGCATGGACAGATCACCTAAAAGATGTGATTATGTGCGCTCAGAATGCTGCCACGGTTATGAACAGCTTTGCCAATGCAACACTGCAACCCACACGGATAGAGTCTTCAGTGCCAGTTTGGGAGGATTAATCTCATATGAAGCTGATATATTGTCCTCCACGGTTACGAGAAGCTGAGTAGGGGATGTTGGGAGGAAATCTAGAAGCAGATCCTTCGAACATCCCAGAATTTCCCCATTTGTACGTTATTGGCCACCATTCCCTACAAATGCGTAGAGGGTGGGCTTGGTCCCATATTGAGCAACCAGCTTCAGGAACAGCTTAGTGGATTGATGCTGAAAAGAAAAACTACTTGACCTGGCACCATTATAGACAGAAGTAAGTTTTCAAACCAGCTGAAATTCTCTGGGTACCAGACGTCTTTCAACCAAACAGAGAATTGCTATTTCTTTTTTTTTTTTTTTGTTTAAGAAGTTTTTATTGAATTTTCAGAGTAAAAGAAAAAGAAAAAGCAAGTGATACAATAAAACAATTATTACAATATAGCGCCATAAAGAGATATTATATAAACGAAGTTGGTTTACAATGACTAGGTCGACAAAAAGAAAAAAGAATCAATAATAGGATAAATTGAGGAATAAGGCACTGGTGGATGGGATAGGAGGGGGAGGAGGGAAGAAAAGAGGAAAGACCAAAGAGGTGAGAGGGAAAGATAAGAGAGAAAGCCAAAGAGAGAAGAGAATAAAAAGAAAATGAGTTATCACATGGGAGGGTGCGAGGAGAGATAAGTAGTAAAAGGGAGCCAGAGAAGATCAGCTTTGATTTTTTGGGAGACAGAAGAGGAGGAAACGGAAGCAATCCTATGTTCGTCACAAATAAAATTCCACCAAGTAATTGACGACAGTTTAGAATTATCTTTCCATGCAGACAGGATCACTTTAAAAGCTAATGCAATAAAAAGATCAAATAACCTAGAACTAGGTAAAACCGTTTCCATATCAGGAGCTAAAGAACCTAAAAAGATATTTACAAAAGATAAGGTTACATTAAAGTTGAAAACTGACATGCAAACATTCCAAATTGAATTCCAAAAAGATAGAACAGATGCACATTCATATAACTGATGGATTAATGTACCAGTTTCGATAGAGCAGGACCAGCAAAGGGGAGAGGATGTGGGGGAAAACTTACAAATAGTAACAGGAGTAATAATGGCTCTATGATACAGAAAAAACAGAGATTGGGTTATCCTGGCTGCAGCCGAAACTTTAAATAATTTCGACCATAATTTGTCCCAACATTCAATAGGCAGAGAGGTGGATAGGTCCATTTCCCATGCACTTTCAATGGTGGTTTTAGAACGAACATTGGCATTAGATAACAATAACTTGTAAACAGTGGCAGCTTTAAGTTTATGCGCCGGAAATAGAGGATACAATGGTGAAGAGGGTGTTAAAGAAGGTGAAGTTGATGGGAGAGAGTAGGTAGCTAATTGGGTTTGTATAGCATTAGAGATAATAATATATTCCTTGTGAAAGGAGTCAGGAAGCTGATATCGTGTTTGTAATTCTTGGAAGGGGATGATAGAAAACCCATTCAAAAGCTGATGGACAAAAAAGATCTCCTTTTCCTTCCAGTATTTGTAATAGAAAGATCTACCTTTGTATTTGAGAAATTTGTTATACCATAGGGTAGAAATTAAAAAACATTGGATGGGAGATAGGTCCTTAAGAAATGTATTGCACAGCAATTCACGGGAATATTTTAATACAGGGCTTTTGGACAAAAAGGTGCAGTTAGACATAAATGTGACATGCTGAAACTGAAACTCTTTTAGGAGCGACCGCTCAAAGATAATCCAACGAGGTATAGGCGTATCCCCAAAGTCGAAGGCCAACGAGAAAGATTGTTTAATCAAAAAAGCCGAGTGGTATATTTTAAAATTAGGGAAGCGCACTCCCCCCTCTTCCTTGGGGCGAATAAGTTTGTTTAAGGCAATGCGGGAGCGTTTATTGTTCCACAAAAATTTAAGACATAAAGAGTTTAATTGGGAAAAAAACCTGTTAGGGATTTTGACAGGGAGCATAGAAACCGTGTAAAGGATATGGGGAGAGACCATCATCTTAATAGTGTCAAGTCTACCCCACCATGATAAAAATAAGGGGGACCACACGAGGAGAAGGGATTTCAATTTATTCATTAGTGCGTTAAAAGTGAATTTAATAGTGTCCGCAATATTGGAGGCAAACCAAATGCCAAGGTATTTAATTTTGGAAGGACACCATGCAAAGGCAGTATCAGCAAACATAAATTGATAACATATCGAATTTAAAGGGAGAACCTCCGTTTTGGATAGGTTGAGTTTGTACCCAGAAATGGAAGAGTAAAGGCGGACTTCTTCTAAAAAGGGGGGAAGGGATTCACTGGGATTGGACATGTATACCAATATATCGTCCGCGTAGGCAGATATTTTAGTTTCAACAGAAGCAGAGGCAAAACCTTTAATTTTGGGATTGGTTCGAATACGCTCAAGGAAGGGTTCCAAACACAGGATAAAAAGTAATGGGGAGAGAGGACAACCTTGCCTGGTGCCTCTAGATAGGGGAAAAAATTGAGAGAATTGGTTATTAACAAAAATACTAGCCCTCGGACATGAGTATAACAATTTGATAAAAGAAATAAAATTAGGGCCAAAACCAAACCATTGTAATGTATGAAACATAAACTGCCAATTTATACGATCAAATGCTTTTTCCGCATCCAGAGACAAAGCAGCCAGGGGATCTTTATAATTTTTACCATGGGACAGGATATTCATGAACATTCTAGCATTATCGGAAGCCAATCTACCTTTGACAAAGCCCACCTGGTCCGTCTTGATCAGAAGGGGAATAACAGAATCAAGTCGAGAAGCAATAATTTTAGCGAAGATCTTGCAGTCGTAATTGATTAGGGAGATTGGGCGAAAATTTTTACAAAAAGAGTGGTCCTTATCAGGCTTAGGGATGATGACGATCAAGGCATCCATAAAGGAGCCAGATGCTTTCGCATCAGTAATGAAGGAATTAAACAGCTGCAATAATTTAGGGGCAAACAAAGATTTGAAAGTGCAATAAAACTCCACCGGTAATCCGTCCGGGCCGGGGGCTTTTGATTTCTTTAAAGCTTGTAGGGCAGTAAGAATCTCTTGAAGGGTAATATCCGCCTCTAAAGCGGAAAACTCAGCACTCAGAGATGGGGGAGCAGGGAGTCCAGAAAAAAACTTATCAAGATTATGAGAGGAGGGGAATGTATCGTCTGAATAAAGAGATCGATAATAGTCATGAAAGACCGCTGCAATTTCTTCATCAGAGGACACCAGATTATTGGTGGATTCATCCATGATAGGACCAATGGTCTTACGTTCAGAGCGAATTTTTAAATAGTTCGCTAGCATTTTACCTGCTTTATTTTGCCCTCCGTGAAATTTAGACTTAATTCTAAGTAAAACATTGCAGGCATCAACAGTAGCAATTTTGTTAAGGTTGGTTTTGGCTGTAATTAAATTCCTAAGTGAGTCAGTATTTTTGGAGGAAAAGTAGTCGTGCTCTAATTTTTTCAACTGTTGTAATTGGTCCTTATACTTTTTCACATTGGCCTTTTTCTTCCGGGACACAAAGGAAATAGTAAAAGCACGGAGCGCCGCCTTAAAAGCATCCCAGTTATTAGAAGTGGAAGTGTCTAATGGGTTGTTAAAGGTGAAAAATTCATTAATGAAGGAAGTGGCTTCTTTAAGATAAGCTGTATCAGAAAGTAGGTGAGTGTTAAACTTCCAGCGATTATATTTGGTGGAGGTGAGTGAAAGGTCAAAAACAGCATAGACAGGGGCATGATCTGAAATAAAGATAGAACCAATTTCAGATTTTTGGATACATGGAAGAAGGGATTTGCTAGCCAAGATATAATCTATTCTGGATCGGGTTTGGTGAACATTAGAAAAGAACGTATATTCCAACAAATCAGGGTTACAGGTTTTCCAAACATCATACAGTGGGCGAGAGGCAATGGCCGATTGAAAGGATTTATGGGTCTTATCCGGCTGAAATTTATACTTTGATAAGCGATCCGAGAAAGGATCCAACCATTGATTGAAGTCGCCTGCTACAATAATATTGGGACAATCAGCGGTGGAAAGGAGAATTTTAATATCATTCCAGAATTTTGGATCCGGTTTCACAGGGCCATAAATGTTTAACAAGATTAGCGTTTTATTATAAACAACAATCTTGGCCATTACCCATCGACCTGCGTCATCATTTTGAGAGGAAATAATTTGCACAGATAAAGATTTGTGAAACAATATGGCAACCCCCCCCTTCTTGTCAACAGCAGGGGAAAAAACAACTTGGCCTACCCATTGCCTTTTTAATTTCAGCGACTCAACATCATTACAATGAGTTTCTTGAAGAAAGGAAATTTGGGAATTGAGTTTAGATAAATGAGAAATTACCTTTTGTCTTTTAACAGGATTTCCAAGACCACGTACGTTCCACGTAACAAAATTACACATACGCGAGGTTCAAGGGAATGTGATACACATGGTGTGGGAATACTTCAGAGACAAAACGACACTGGAAGACAAAATGCGCATAAGGGTTACAAACGGGAACAACAAAACAAAAAATCACATTACTAAGAAGAATCAACAAACCTTTGACAATGTAATAAATGAAGGGAGGTCCGCAAGCACCATAATCATGAGAAAATGAAGGGAAAAGAGCGAAGAGAAAACATGGAAAATCTCGAAAAAGGAAGAGAGTGACGCACCGACCGGAAGAAGACTGAAAAAAGAAAGTGCGGGAAAGAGCAGGAGAAGAAAAGGAGGTGAGCAGACGTAAAAAGCATAGGAGAGTAGAGAAGGAAAACAGGTCAAGGAAAAGAATCCAGACCTGAAAGACAGCAATAGAAAAGTAAAGTTGGAGCGTGATGAGACAGGAGAGAAGACAGCGGTGTAAATCACAAGGATAAAATTGGAAGCAGGACATAACCTAGGTAGTTATAAGAAAGGAGCAAAGAGATGAGGGAGAAAAGAGAGTTTGAACAGGAATAACCAATAACAAAGAAGAAGAAACGTGATTAACAAACATACAATAAGCAATAAGCAATAAAGCATATAGAAAACTATGTATAAGAGGTATCTAAGGTAACCAGAAAAAAGCTGTTAAAAGCTGTTAAGAGCACCAAACTAAAGCGGTAAAAAAGAAGAGACGCTCAATGATTTGTGTCCATATTGCGAGAGGAGATGTTATTGAGAAACAGTTTCAGTTTTCCCGGGTCATCAAAGGATCTTGTCTGGCCGTCGTGGGTGATCTTGCAAATGGAGGGGTGAAGTATGCCATACTGGACGTTCAAATGCCTCATTTGTGGACGCAGTGCAAGGAATTCTTTGCGACGGGCATTGGTCGCATTGGAGACATCTTGTGAGATAAAGATATTGTGACCAGACCACGATAGGTGACGCTTAAGTTTAGCTGCTTTGAGTACAGTCATAAGTTCAGTGAACTCCAGAAAAAGCATGATAATGCCACGAGGTTTAGTGGAATTCGGTTGAAGGCGACCTAAGCGGTGAGCTCTCTGGATATTCAAAGGTGTAGATGACTGAAGGCCCAGGAGGTCATGAAGGAATTTTCGAAGGAAGAGCAACATATCAGGACCCTCAATATTCTCTGGCAAGCCAAAAAGACGGAGGTTATTCCTTCGATTACGATTCTCCAAGTCCTCAGTTTGGAGCTGTAGTTTGTGAATCTCTTGTTCCAATAACGGTATTTTTGTGGCGACATCTTGAACGTCACTGACACGCTGTTCTAACTCAGTCACCCTACCTTCCATGACAATCCATCGGTCCTCTATTTGTTGCAATTTTTCGTTTGTGGCGGCCATAAATGGTTGAAGGCCACGCACTTCCTCTAGTATATTATCTAGAACTGGGCTTTGCGAAGAAAGAATCGGCGAGGGCGGGTCATTCTTCAGCCTTTTAGGCTTTGCGCCAGAAGAAGATGGTTTACTCGGAGGATGGGAGTCATTAGACATCTTGGCAATTCGACTAGACGCTTTCTTGGCGGGAAAAAGTATACGGAGTTCTCTCATACGCTGAAAAGTTTGGCAAAAATACTCATAAAGCCATTACAGCATCACCTTAGGACAAAAAAACAAAAAGAAAAAGATACACGAAGCTGTACTGCATCCAACCTGTTGCTCAGGAAATAGGGGTTAATCACGGCTCTTCTGAAGAAAAGACAAAATTATGAGATCTTCTCCTGAGAGAAAAACGGTATAGAACAAGCATGGCCGGGGGCTAATGGAAACTGTTGAACTTGGAACAGACTCCCTCTCGGAGAAAAATGAAGCAGTAAAGCATCAAAGCATGATCCAGGAAATGCGTGCGCGGTGCCTCAGGAGTGGGATACAGGCGCCTTGATATAAAATGGCCGCCGTCGGGCATTACCTCAGGAAATCAAACCGCCACGTCTCCAAGGAATAGGAGTGATATAAACAACCGGCGAAGGACAATTCTGAATCACGCCATGTTCCGCTGGTGAATTCTTCTGGAGACAGCACCCGCAGCTCGCTGGGAAGCCTTCCACACAGCTAGAAAGCACCGCGTCCGAGCGGAGCTAACGGAGATCCGCCATCTTCCCTCGGCGTCCAAGCCACGCCCCCGAGAATTGCTATTTCTGAACTTTCCATTACGGTCTTCAGTTCTACTTTGTGCCAAATCACCCAACCCTGTGATTTGGCCGAAAGTGCTCCAGTGACAGGTATGCACTTTCCTATAATGTCCATAGATTCCCCTCTTTCCATGATTGCTACCTCTCTGACGGGCAATCTAATGCTTTTTAATGATCAGCTGCTCTTGAGACAACACTTTTCATTGCCCACTCACCGCCTCGTCCCCTCTGGTGATCTCTGCACCCACTCTACCCCCTTTCAATGTAAAGTACAGTAAAATGCCCAGACCCATTGCATTTGCCTTTGCTTGTTCTTTAAGGGGCAGCCTATAGATGTTTTACCTTTTTCAAGTTCGTGAACTGAGACCATTTATCAATGGGATACTTTGGCGAGCAATCCACTCCAGCGCGTTTTGCTGCTGGTCTGTTCAGCCTTGTTAGATTGAGCATGAAGTCTGGAGTAACTGAGGGTGAGTGAACATTTCTCCCTTGCTTCAGAGTATGTGTGATTTCAAACCTGCCCTGCCTCGCTCTGTCCGTATTCTGTCAGTGCCCAGGTTCTGGAAGCTGAGCATAAAATCTAATTATTGAGTAATCATAAACATCTGTCCTTCATTTCATTATATTATGTTTATCGTGAACCCAAGCCAAGCCTATGACCGTGGTCTCTCAGTCCCCCCAGTGTTTGGTGTTTCTGGTTTCATTCCTCGTCTCGTTAGTCACGCCGTTTGTGCTGTTATGGCTTCACATACAGTGCGGCGTGTTGAGGTCGAGTTCGCCATCGCGCCGTTCCTCCTTCGTGCCAAGGAAAGATTAAAGACCACAACTCGACACTGCAGTTTTAATTGATTTTTATGTTGCCTTTTTTCCTTCTTCTGTTTCCATGGCATAACGCAGGTTAACCTTGAGCCTGACACCGATGGCGTTCCCTTTAATTTTAGGCAGGAAAAGTTCGTTTTTTGTCTGCAGTTTCCAGTAAATGTCTACGATTGAGAAGACGCACACCACTTGACTACACACAATTTAATGGGAATATAAGTGACCACGCCGTGCACACTTGTTTCCTTCACAGCTTTCCATGGGTTTAGTGTTCACTTTGGAGAACCAGTGCTGTCACATGAACGGGAGACCGTAGGATGTTTGCACCTGAAAGTAGACTTCATCAGATTTGTATATACTTACATCTTTCTTGTACTTTACAGGACTTGGAAAATGTTAGAATTAATATTTTGGTCTAATTGTAAAAGATGTATTTTAGGTGGTTGTTGGGGGGTGGTAATGCAGTCGTACGAGAAAAATAGAATCAATTATCCAAAACGAGAATATAAAACGAAAAAAGAAAAATAACACAAAACCAAATTTTTAGTCTAAAATGTACGATCACCCGATAGGAATCTCCCTATTATATTTCATAGACAAACATTTCTCTTTTTTTATCCGTTACCTGATTACTAGCTTAAACAATGTGTCAATAGAGACAATTTTCTTTGGAGAAAACTCGAAGATAAAAACTTAAAACAAAATGCCTCATAAGCTATCCTGCACTTGACAGCCACTGTTACCAGCCCAGTAGAGTTCAATACAGCATTCTTGAGGTTAGGGTGCAATTGTAGTAATGTAGTGAAGAAAGGCAGTGTATAGCTTGACACTGGTGAACTGCAGAGCGTTTGAGGTCAGACCGCAATTGCAAGAATGCAGAAAGGAAATAAATACCCATCCAAGATGGGAAGAAACCTAACAAGTTTCAGAGACAGCCTTCAAAAGTAAGACCACTGTAAAGCTGAGAACTTCCATGGGCACTGAACATAAACCTTGTCATTAATGTGGATTGTGATTCAGGTGTCGTGCAACCACATTGTTGAGAAATTTCGGGATGTTGCCTAGTGCTGTGTTTATGGAGGACGTCCAAAAATTGGTTACTATGCAGATGTTTTGTTGAAGAACAATGAAGTGCGGACAGTCTGCTCTTTAGCAGCAACTCATTCCATCATGGCTGCCTTCACACACAACAAAAAATGCAACCATTCCCAAACCAATTCAGGAAAACGAAGAAAATGTTAATGAGTAAATGATGCAAAATTGTTAATCTAGGATAATGGAACCGAAGATCTTATGTCCAGCAAATGCTCATTGGAACCAGACTGGTGATAATCCTCGGTTCGTTCTATGCGGAATTGCCACCTACAGCCATTCAATTTTTTATGACTTCCTGTATTAGTTGTCTACAAACTATCCCAGAAGACTTCACTCACCATGACTGGCGTCGGGGTCCTCTCTCCATAGCTCCTTGCCTTCCCCATTCCCAGTCTTGGGAAACATGGGACCACCCCTCTGCCTGATCATGGAGTAGGTTTCTCCCCATTCCCCATACTGGAGGCAGAGATAAATGTCAGAGAGGCTGTACTGATTAAAAAGCTCCTCCTACCTGACCCCTTTTGAGCATATTTATGTCAATGGTCGGGCCTCATTGGAGGCTCTTTAGCCCCCTGTTCTGTCCACCAGCAAAACCACGTTTGTAGACAACGAGTAATACCATACCCCATCCTTCCTGCTCCCAGAAATACTATTGGTTTTCTGCCTGCGGAGGTTTTCTCAAGAAGGAATCCCAGCTGAACCGAATTATTACCGGACCTTTAAAGAGCAGATGGGTCATTGTCTCAAACTCTGTATTTTCAGGCCAGTCAGGACCAGGGTCACAAAGGGGTAACGCGTGGAAAACATGGACTCACAATTATTGATTTGAAAACCCCCGAGTATCGATCTCAAGTGCATTGATGTCTGCACACTGACATTGAATTGAGGAAATCCAGATGATTACCTTTGACTCTTGAGTGGTTAGTGCCTTCTGTCATTCTAAATGTCCTACCCAAAGGGTGGGTGCGTAGGAGCAACGGAAAGAATACAAGGGAGGAATATGCAAATCTGTGTTCAATAGCAGACCATGAAGAGGGAAGTGTAGCTGGAATGGTCATGAAAAGAGACCCCAGCAACAAGTGCTGGTATTGGTGACCAACAAAGGTGGTTTGAAGAACTAAGTCGTTGTCACTAATGAATGCGGTTCTAGATTCTACATCATACAGCCCGCATGAATCTGTTTTCATATTTTGGATCCCGTGGTTTTCTTTTAACCTCAAAGTATTGCTAGTATTGGCGCCTCTGCTACATTGTTGGTTTTCAAGGGAATGCCTGCAGAACTATTGGACTGACCCCTTCTGCTTCTTGATAAAATGTCTAAACAAGGGTGCGGTTTCCTTGACAGATGGAGAATTCTCGAACGTGCGCCATATGTGAGGGTTGCTGGGGGGGGGGGCACATTGGCATTTTATGCAGCAAATCAAGATAGAGCTGAAAGGAGGATGTTGATATGTGTGTGTTCTGTAAATGATAATGGAGGATGCATAATTCTTGAGATCTTAGTTTTCATAATCCCTGATTTTAGGTCTGGCTTAGCAGTGCCATTGTCTGCTGACCTGTTACTAGACCTTTAAAATATTCACAGAGTGGGCAGTGGCTCCACCCGAGGAGTATTTCTCTCTTACCTCATGCTACTGGCTGCTTGGTGTATCATTCCACACCATATTGACGCTTACTTACAGTGCATGAGAGACAGTTTCACATTACAAAAGTGAACTGCATCATCACGCAATAAATAATTTATCTCATAAATGCCAGCTATGCAGAAAGCAATCGTTTTTTGCTTTGCTCTTTTCTGTGCAGCAAGCCTTTTTGGCGTCTTATTCGGAACTCGAACTATAAGCCGACATATTGGCTTTACCACTGTTTGGTTCTGTTTCTAGTCATATCGCACTTAGTGCAGGAATGCATTTAACTTGTCCTACAAAGGGGCACCCCGTACTGCAGGGATTGTTGGCATGGGAGCGTCGAATGCAGGACAATTATCCCAAACGTGTTTTGAGTTCTTTGCCTTTTCTAAACCGGAATCTAGTTTTTCAGACTGAAACTGCCCTGTAATGAAATGAATAATAACTCCGTACTTCTTTTCGTCACTGCTTACAATGCCAGAGGGGTTACAAGTTGGTGAGTCCCTACCTCATATGAACATGTCTGCAAGTCTGCTATACATGTTGCCCTTGATACCCTCAAACCAAGATCGTTTCAGATAGAATGTCTTCCACAAAGTAAACGTCCTTTTTGACAAGTTCACCAATTTATCTTGGAGGTTCCTAGATGATGCTTTCTTTGAGGGAGGGTTTCTTTACGTAGGCCATCCTACAGGTGTCGGTGCCCGTTCTTTTCTCCTCCTGTTAGTATTGTGAGTGTTCCAGATGTGTTGATATTTTACCTTTTCTAAACGTGACCATAGGCTTTAAATACAAACATTTACTAATTCCCTAGCATTAGCCTTGAAATGTCATTAATGAGGGTGCATCAAAAACCTGCTCCTGCTCACAAGTGAGCCTGATCGAGCACCAATGATGCGTGCACGACTTCACTACAAGCCCGCAGTCTTTGACGAAGACAGCCTACTTCTACAAAACAAGCAACCTTCTCTAACACTCTCGCCAATTTGTCTCATGTTTACAGGGTGAATGTTTTATTATTTGAGGGATGCGCTTCACCTCTTTCGGCTTCCTCTAATTGGAGGGGTATAGAGTTTCTTCTCCTTTTAGTGTCATACGATTGAGGACATGTATTGCACTGATTGAGGACATGTATTGCACTGATTGAGGACGTGTATTGCACAATGGTGACATTACGGAGCGAGCCTCTGTTCTGTTCTTTTGTGGTTAAGCCATCTGTAGAAGAATTTCGAGGTTCATGCTCCTTTTCCTTATAAGAAGGGTATATTTGAAAATTCTGACACGGCTGTGTAGGGACTGTTGGATGAGAAAACATTTTCTTTGAAAGTGGCTTCAAGGATGTTTGTTAAATCAGTGTTTCATCCATGGTTATGCCTCTTGTCTGAAGATAAATGTCTTGAAGAAATAGTTTCTGTTAAGAAACAGTCTGGCATAGTCCACAGTAAAACGTTTGGGATTTCCCTGTACCTTGGACTAGTTGGTAAGGTGACTTCTTCCTCATAGACTCCAGTTCTACAAAATGGCATGCTTGGTGGAAGTGACATCAAACACCCGTTTACCTGCAGGGAAATTACAGGATTAGATGTACTGTGGCATTTGACCCTGGTAACCTCACAGGAAATTGCATCACTGAACAATTCCTAAAATAAGTGCAAGATTATTAAATTTTCAACAGCTCCCGGACAGCAGATAAGAGTATAGCCTACTTACCACGTATTGTATAAGTATTTATAAAGCGCAGAAAGACTGTGACCCTACGGGTATCCAGGCGCTCAGACAAAACGAGATCTTTTAATACTGAGGGGGGCAGATCAGGGGCCATCATGCTGCTGGAAAGAGCCAGGTCTTAAGGCTCCTCCTGAATTCCATCAACGGCTGCGTCTGTCTAAGCTCATGTGGGAGCTCGTTCCAGATTCTAGCTCCAACCACACTGAAGGCCCTCCCGCCCAGCCTTGCCCGTTTAAACCTGGGCTGTGCCAGCAGGTTGGCATTGGAGGATCGCAGTTGCCTTACGGGGGAGTACCTTAGGAATCTTTCCTGGAGGGGAACCGGACCCATCCCATGGATTGCTTTGTGAACCAAGCAGAGGGACTTGAAGAGGACCCTTTCTCTAACAGGCAGCCGGTGTAGTTCTCGAAGTGCCTGAGTGGAGGAGGAGTCAAACTTGCGGTTTAATGCCAACTTCGCTGCAGCTGACTGAACTCTCTGTAGCCCCTGCAGAATGTATTGGGGGGCTCCTAGGAACAGCGAGTTGCAGTAATCCAATCTGCTTAGCACCGTACTCCTAACGACCGTACTACGAGAGTCCGCGGGCAGCAATGGAAGAATACGGCGTAGGAGCCTCAATAGTCCAAAGCAAGTGCTAGATGTTTTATTCGCCTGCGAGTCCAACTGGAGATTGCTATCGAATAGAACCCCGAGATTCCGTACTGTGCTAACTGGGACCAGTGGGGCTGCGTCTGGAGCAAGCATGATATCCACTGGTAGATGTTGAATCCGCCTTATCGGCGCGTAGCACAGCAGCTGGGTTTTATCTCCATTGAACTGCAGACAGTTTCTCTGTAGCCAGTCAGTGGTCTGCCTCATGCAGCATTGAAACTGCTCCAGGGGAACTGCCTGTTTACCTTCCAGGGAGAAGGCCAGTTGTGTGTCATCTGCGTAGTTAATCAGCTCCACCCCGAACGCCTTGATGATTGAGAATAACGGCTGCAGATATATATTGAACAGGATGGGGCTGATACTTGAACCTTGTGGAACTCCAAAGTTTGCAGGAGTATTATCTGAGAAGAAGGAGCCCAGTGTCACCATTTGGTGTCTCCCTGCTAGATAAGAGCTGAGCCACTGTAATGCCTGGCCTCCCACCCCAAACTCCTTCAGCCGCCCCAGCAGGATTTTATGACTCACGGTATCAAATGCGGCTGACAAATCCAGGAGCACCAGAACAGCGGTGTTCCCAGTGTCAGCCCGCACGCGCATCGAGTCCAGCATGGTGACTAATGCTGACTCTGTTCCGTGACAGGGGCGGAAGCCAAACTGATCCTTGTCCAGCAGAAGATTTACCTCTAAATAGTCCGAAAGGGACCTGCTCACAGCCTTCTCTAAGATTTTGATAGGAAAAGGAAGTAGAGAGATAGGCCGGAAACTAGCAGGAACAGTTGGATCAGAGTTGGTTTTTTGATGAGGGGAGAGACTACTGCCTGTTTCCAGCTCTCTGGGACCAGGCCCTCTTCCAACGACTGGTTGCAGATCTGACACAGCCAGGGGAAGGTCAGGTGGCCATATAGCTTCCAAGCCCTCTGGGGCAGGGGTTCAGGGGAGAGCCAGAAGAGATACTATGTGCCGTAGTAACAAACAACGCTTCCGTAAAGAGCGGAAGAGTGGTCAAAGAGCAGAGACTACCAAATCTCTCATTGGTCATCTTCCTCTCAGGATCTTCGTCTACTGTATCAGTGCCCCTAAAGGATCGGTTATCTTTGTCACCTTATCCTTAAAATAAGTGGCAATCTCCTCACACAGCCTTTTTGAAGGTACGACTTTATTCTCTAGGCAGCGCGGGGTCGATGGGGATTTGACGATTTTAAACAATTCCTTAGCCCCATTTGGGGCTTGCACTATGGAGTCAGCATAAAAGCTAGCTTTGCGCTCCATAATGAGCTGCTTGTACCTGCTCTGTGCAGATCTTAACGCCATCTTGTCGCTGTCGAGGAATCCCTTCCTCCACTTTCTTTCGGCCCGTCTGCAGAGCTGTCTTGACAATCGCAGATCATCATCGTACCAGGGCGCAGATGGTTTAATCCTAACTCTTGTCTTTTTTATCGGAATTAGAAGGTCCAGCTTGTTGATGATGAACTTGTGATACGCATTATAATTTGCCTCCACCGACCTGGAGGCCTGGAAGAGGTTGACTGTGGGATGAATTAGCAGAGAGCCCATTTTAGCCAGTTTGGTCCAGTTTCTGCCCTCTCTAAACAATGCTGAGGTTTTAGCCTGGGTTAGAGTGTCCGCTAAGAGTAGACCAAACTGTATACAGTAATGATCTGTCCAGATTTGTGGCAAGACGTTTAAGACTTCAGCCTCAGCCTTGTTGGCGAAAAGAAGATCAAGAGTATGACCACCTTGATGAGTGGGAGAGGTGACTAATTGATGAAAGCCAAGGCCATTACAGGTAGACGTCAAGTCCCGCAACTGGCTCTTCATGCTAATGTTCTCCCACCAATTAAAGTCACCCATAACAACCATTTTAGAGTGTGTGAGTGCCAGATTAATAATAGTGTTCAGGAAGGGCTGCAGTGGGGTGTTACGCCCTGGGGGGCGGTAGCAGAGCAAGCCTGTAAATAGATTGCCTCTATCGCCGTGTAGCGAGAAGGACATTACTTCAATTCCCTCCAGTTCGTCCATTTGTAACAAAGTGGGCCGAAGTTCCTCCCTGTAGATTAAACCCACCCCACCTCCTTTGCCCCCTTGTCTGGGTTTGTGTATAAGTTTAAAGCCCTCGGGGCAGGCAGAGCCAACCTCCACTACTGCATCTGCCCTTATCCAAGTTTCTGTAAGAAATAGCGCATCGAGCGACAGATCTTCAATCAGCAGTGCAATTTCTGTGTGGTGCTTGACTAGGGATCTACAATTCAGCAACCCACAGTTAAGAGTACTCGACTCCATCGTGCGCCTGTTGCCTGCCCTCGCCTCCCAGTTTGAGGATTTTTTAACGAACTTACTCTGGCTGGTTACGGCGGAGTCCACCCTGCCCCCTATCTCTAGCAGCTGTGATCTAGAGTGCGAACGGCGTACCTTAGTGCCCAACAAAGAGTCGTGAGTCGTCCTATGCTCGTCCGAGGCGCGGACGGGCGCAGACGGGCTTGCCTTTGGCGCGCCGCCGGCGAGCCCGCTGAGCGAGCGCGCTGCGCGCTTGCATTATGGCCTCTTTCATACCCGGTCCCCCTGTGATTCGGGCGCCCCTACCAATATGGCGCCTGTCAAGCACCTCCGAGCCCAACCCAAAATGGTGCTGGTACAACGGAGTCGGAGGAGGTCCCGCTCGAGTAGCAGGTGAGAGCAAGTACATTTTATGGTGCGGGTATGCGGATTAGTGAAACCAATGTCAGTGCAGCATAAAAACACAAGAAAAGCGAACTAGGTCTAGCGTCAAAAACGGCTCAAAAGACCGTAGTCCAACAACACAATTATCAGCGATAAAGAATATTAAAAAGATTCAGCGAGAACCGCAGCGACCCCTGAGCCAGCCACTCAGCTGCTCTACAGGAGTACGTTTTGTCAGGTTAGCTAGGGTGCTGTGGTGATATTTATGCGGTAAACCCAACGCCTCCAGATGCCATGTGGCCAACAGTAATGGTATAGCCAGGTAAACCATTACATGGTAAGTCTTCACCGTCATATTCTCTTGCACAGCCCTGGACGTCCAGTCATAGCTTCCGAGGCCTAATTTCATTCCGCGTATGCCTGTGCATAGCATCTCAAAGCCCAATTAAAGTCTTCAAAAGCCAATCACAGACTCAAGTCCTCAGAAGAAACTTCAAATGTTCGAATGCCCGGGCACATCTTCATATGTCTAGGCACTGCCCACTCCCGTACTGATATCAGAGAACTGAGACCTTCACAGACCTCTCAAAATACGCATCTGTCTTGACATGAAATATGAGAAACTTTCACAGCAGAGAGATTTCAGGCGGTTCATTCATGGCACCTCGGTTCTGAACTGGCATACGCTAGTAAACCAGTCATAAGAAGTACTCAAACTCCTCTCCTGACCCGCAGCCTGCCCTGGTCTCCAAAAACGAAAATATCCAAATACCTCTGCCCAAGACCATCGTATGCCTCAGTACCCCAACAATGAGCAGTCCACCGTCCTCTCTCGGGTCACATTGCTTTGCAGTGCGCCGTGGTGTCCGCACTCGGATACAGATACCCATAAGGCTCCTACAAGGCACCTCCATGTAAGCTGCACTGAGCTCCAGTGTTTCAGTAAGCAGACATCACCAGCTCTTTGCAGGGCAGCTCCGCCGTGATTTACAAGCATCGATATAGAGCTACACTGAAGAATCCTCCTTGCATTTACCGTGTAGTGACCTGACACCGGCATATTCACAGGCCTCTCTCAAAGCACAGCATGTCTGCGTGTAAAGTGCAGGTGGGGGGTTACAGCCCCCAGCGCCAAGAGTAGTATTGCAGGGTTAAAGCCCATGAGCCGTAAATGTCTGTGTGGAGAAGAGAGATCTGCAGGTCATGCACGCACGCACTCAACCACCCACGCAGCGCAGTCGAACGCAGCAGTTTCATTAGCCATTTTAGCTGTCTTGCTCATGTCACATCCCCTGTAATGCAATATAAACAAAGCCTTATGTTGCATTTGCTCAACCACCTGAGGTATCCAGTTGGGATTAGAGTTGTAAGCAACAGAGTCAACCGTTCTTTGAAACGTGTTCACCCAGTGAGCTATTAACAGGTTCCCTGCTCCTTACTTAAGGTCATTACAGAGTGTGCCACGAGAACCCTCCTAATAATGCAGTCCCAACCTACCCGGCAGGGGGTAAGGTCAGTCCCCCTCAATGGCTCAGTAGTGGCAAGTCAGTGCATCCTTCTGACATCACAGTCAGCGCTGTATTTCTAGTGTAATGTAAGTGCTTCATCTCTAGAATGTTGTGAGTGCCTCGTTTCTAGTTCAAAGAGCGCAACATTGACCGATCAAAATAACTGTTCGATAAAAGTGGTATTGTCAAATTATGAAGTGAACTATTACTAGACCACTAAGTCTCTTACTTTCGCCACCAGAGTGAGGGTCACTGTTAGATCTGGGGGTCTCCAGTTGGCAGGGTAGGTACCACTGTCCAAGTAGGGACCCTTGCTTCTAGTCAGGGAAAGGGGGATACACTGTTAAGCTAACCCCTGCTCACCCCCTAGGTAGCTTGGCCTGAGCAGTCTAGGCTATCAAAGGCAATGTGTAAAGTATTTGTACCAACACTCACAGTAACACAGTGAAAACACCACAGATTTACTCCACACCAGTTTTAGAAAAATAAGGTATCTTTACTAAAAACTTCACAAGACCAAATACTACAGAAAAACCAACATACAATTAAAAAGGTTACTTTAAAGATAGTTCAAGAGTTTGTAGAAAATACTCCAGGATGTAAAAATCAGTGTCCTGCACAATGCGACTCTCAATGCACAAAATGCGACACTCTCGTGCCCAACAGTACCTGTAGTTGCGCTAAGGTTCCCAAAAGCTATAACATTGAAGATGGCAAAGGCGATGCGATACTCCTGAGACCTTGGGGAGGCTTTGCAGCAGCCCTGCTTCACGCAGCAGAGGTGGATGCGCCGGCTCCGATCTGTAGGGGGAGGATGCGATGACTTTGGCTTTCGTTGCTTAGGTTTCTTAGGGGGAAGGTTCACGCACAGGTACGGTGCAACGCTCTTCGATGGGGCGCGATGCGCGGCGCTGACTTCTGGCGCCGCAACCCTCGATGCGCCACGTGACAGGACTCTGCGTCGACGCACGCAGCGACTTGATACTTTCACGCACCGGCCCGCAAACTGGTTCTGCGACGACCTTCGCAGTGTCAGAAATCTTCACGCACCGGGACGATGCTCGACACACTCGGCGATGCGGGGACTCCGGGTGCTGCGATGACGCCGCAATGAAATTCTTCTCGCACTCTCGATCTTGCGACTCGCAACCGGATGATGCGACCCTCAAACGGATGATGCGGTGGGTACCAGTTACTCTTGTTCACGCTTTCTGCTTTCCAGCTCCCAAACACAGCAAAACGACCTCCTGAGGCCCCAAGACTAGGCAAGCACTCCAAGGCAGGTCAGAACTCCCTCAGCAGAGTTCCAGGGGAGCTGGTGGTGCAGTCCTTTTTTCCTGGGACTTCTTAACAGAGAGCCAGCTCTCCTCAGGCTCTTGGAGATCAGAATTTAAAGAAGGGGACACAGCAGAGTCCTTCCCCTCTCCTTGGCAGCAAAGCAAGACAGCAAGCAGGCAGTCTTCTCTTCAGTTCCTTCCAGCTTTCTCCTTGGCAGAGGTTCCTTCTTAGTTCCACAGTGATCTAAAGTTTAGGTGTCTGGGGTCCTCTTCTTATACCCCTCCAAGTCTTTGTCTCTCTTTGTTTCAGTGGGGGGATTCCCCTGCTCAAACCGGTTCCTGGGTGTGCTCTGCCCTGGAGCACCTGGTTCCTTTCAGAGTGAGGGTCAGGGTCGTTAGACGCTCAGCAGGAGGTGGAGCCTTCTTTGTACTGGCAGAGGCAGAGTCCTCAGCCTGACCAGCAGGGGGTGGAGCCGGCATTGTGCTGGCAGAGGCAGCCCTACTCAAACCCAGGGGCAACTCCTCCCACCCATCTAGAGCAGATCTCCCTATTCACCCTGCTGCTGACTCATCCAGACTCCTGGAGCCACCTAGCCCATCACATGACACCAGTCAGCCAATCTGCACACAGGCACACAGGAAGGTTAAACAGGAGAATAGCTACTTTCTAAAAAGTGCTATTCTCACACAGTGAATTTAAACACCATCTTTCTAAAAAGATGTATAATTAAATTCTGAACACAAAGATACCAAACTTGGATTTTCTATCTTGCCTTTAGGGGAAGATAGGCATGTAAACAGCCTCCCCCATTCTGTCCTATGGGCAAGATAGCCTCTCAGCAGTGAAAAACGACAATGGCTGTAATTCACTACCAGGGCATGTTACACACCTCAGTACATGCCCTACCTTTCAGATACACTGCACCCAGCCCAGGGCGGTACCTAGGGCCACCATAGGGATGCCTTACATGTACAGAAAGGGAAGGATAAGGCCTGGTCAGTGGTTGCACTGGCCAGATCGACATGGCAGTCCTGGACTGCACATAGGCACTGCAAGCAGGCCTAAGACATCGTTTTAGCGCTACTCCTGTGGGTGGCACAATCAGTGCTGCAGCCCACTAGTAGCATTTGTACTACCAGCCCTGACACTCTCAGTGCACTTTACTAGGGCCTTGCAGGTAGAACAAATATTCCAAACATGTATAGCCAATTACATCACAATTTCCCTAGGGAGCACTTGCACTTTGACACTGATCAGCAGTGGCAAAGTGCCCAAAGCATCTATACCAGTAAAAACGACATCCAGCATAGCATCAAAAATACAGGAGGTAGAGGCAAAAAGTCAGGGGTAACCACGCCAAAAGATGCCAGGTCTAACAGTCACTATGCCAGATTAGTGCAAGTGCGCCCTCTTCATAGCACTGTAGGATAATCCTTGCGCCCTCGCAGTAGGTGAATTATTTAGTACGGGCAATGCTGCGTTCATTTATGAAAGCAAGCATGTCAACGTTTCCAGATTAGCTAGAATTGTCTCCTACTCTTTGCAAATTCCTCCAGCTGCTCTTTAACTTTTGGATCTTCTGATGGAACAGGAGGGTGGAGAAGGTGCTGTTTTTTTCTTTAAATTAAGCTGTTACTTTGAAACGGACTTTGTAAAATACTTTGGCAGGCAGCCGTTGATGTGATAACTTTTCTTGTATCTTTCTCAGGGCACCATCACTGCAGAGCTATGCACAGCTAAATTTCTGTGAGCAAATTGCATCTAAAAAGGTATTGTGCTTCATGCCAATTAAATGTTATGATGTGTCGCCAGTGCAAATGCCACTAACAATGAAAAATAGTCAGGACTTGGGCCATCTGATTGAGAGCTCCAAGTTCAGTGGCCACACTGAACACAATGAACCTTTCATCTTGTTGAGTTTGCTCACAGTGTAGTCCTGACAGGCCAGTCCCTGCCTGCTTCCGATGCTCACCACTGTCTTTAGCAGTCCACTGCTCGGACCTCTGGAGTCAGATGTCGAGGAGTGGCTGAACTATCCGCTTGCACCCTTTTTGTCTGTGCGCAGCATTTGGATGACAATATGCCAGAGGAACGAAAACAAAAAATCCCCGCGTTATTGGGATTGATGAAGATATCAGCAGCAGGAAGCCAGTATTGGTTGTGCAAATAGAAAAATAAAAATACGGATAAACAGTCTACCTTTTGTTTCTGGTGCACTGTTGGTGCCAGGGTCGTAAGGCCAGCATCCGTGATTGCAAAGGACACTGCAGGGGAAGCAGCTGCTACCTCTGGAGACCCCTAATTTACATTCGGGTTCTTCCTTGCAAGTGTAAATTATAATTTCTCAGATTTTTATTTACTAGGGAGTTTTGTAAAGCGCTGCATGCTGCCTTTCATCCTTTTAATGTATCTTTTGTTGATACCACGAGCTGACATTGGACAAAGGTTTCTTGGCAGATGTTAGTTTTTGCAGGGATCAAGGCCCTTTTCTCAAGTACATTTTGTGAAAGGCGCCGAAGACCTTGTAGCATTTACAGGGATTCAGTGAGTGGTTTAAGTGTTTACATAATATGTCCCTTCTTTTAAAGGTGAAGGCACATTCTGGCTGCCTGGTTCTGTCTTGGTCTTTGGAGCCTGGCAATGAGTCTTGGGAAGACTAGAACAGATGATGTGATGTTACAGTAGTCGAGGCGTGCCATGACACAGGCTCTCATCAGCTTAAGTCTATGGTCAGTGTAAAGGAGTGCAACTTATTTCCAGAGAATGGAGGGCTGCATGTTCAGACAACTTGCCAACATGTTGACATGGGATAGGCATTCCCAAATTCTGTTCTTTTGTTGAGTTAGAGGAAGTCATTTTGAGGTTTGTAGGCCAAACAAATGGAAGTCCATCTCTTTGAAGATCTCCAGTCACTACACACTCTGTCTTGGAGCCGTTCATGAACAGGAAGCTGGTTTAGTAGAACAGTTACTCCGTACACACGGTAATATTCATTGGTTTCCCAGGACTGTTTTTCTCTTCAAAGTGTACCTGGTACTGCTCTGGAAGCATGACTAGATCTTGAACAAAAAGCTCAAGAAGGAATGACCCTGAGAACACAAGATGTCACTGGGCCTGTGGTTGATTCGATTGACCAGAATCTGACTTCTTGGTTGCGGTCGAGGTGAAATAATTGGACCCATATGAACCCTACCAAATGTTCAAAGCTCTCCATAAGTATAGTGTGAGCAATATTATAGGCTGCAGACAGGTCAAGTATGGCAGTTGTCCGTTCTTAAAGTCAGTGACCGTTTCTGTTTCTTAAAGAAGTACTGGTTTTGGGATTTTTAATATGTAGGTGTACCATAATTATGTCATCTCATTCCCACCCCTTCTTTTTCTCAGCCCCCCTCTATGTAGGTACATCATTATCCCAGAATGAATAGACTAATTTTCAATTTTCCCACAGTACCTCTCATTAACATTTTAAAATGTGGTCTAACAGAACATAAAATATTTCTGTCGCAATATCTCTGCTCTGTCACTAAACTGAATCCAGTAATCCCGTACATTGGCAGCTGTGGTTATGACACATTTGCAGATCTAGTATGTTCTAAAGTAAGGGTTAAGTTAATCCAACTCAAACTCCAAGTCCAACATAACTTCAGATATACCAGGTGCTTCAAACTGTGTCTATCCATCCTGCCACCCTTTAAAGTGCACCACTTGATTGTGCACTTCAATCAAAACATATTAATAATCCCTTCCACTGGAGCACACTGAACGTCTTGCATATGATAGTATTATAAAAAGACAGTCCATGCATTTTCTGTCTACTTTATTTTCACAACTTCAGTACAGTTCACACCGACATATCTGGCAGCATGAATTATCCCATACGTGGCAGTACTTCTGGAAACAAACGTGGCCATACTTCTGGGAACAGCCATGTGCCTCATTTACTGACTATTCCAGACTGCAGCACAAGTCTAGGCTAGTCTTCCACTTTGAAATACTGTAGAATCGTTGCTTCTTCAATTCTTTGCAATATTCCTTTTTCCCAACCGTTTGACACAGCTGCAGTAGGATTCTTTCAGCCTGTGTGAAGCCCTTGCCCTCAACTATAATTAGTAGTGCTATCTTTAAGTTTAATTCTATTGGTCAGTGAGTAACTGCCTTTAAAGTTTTTATACTGCCTCCCAAAAGGGCACATTTTCCTGCACATGAGGTTGTGTGGATAAAGTCTCCTAGTTCAATGTTGCATCAAAGACAGGAGGGGAATGCACTTCCTGTTTCCACCATAGGTGCTGTGTGGTGAGATATTTGGACTCTATTAGAAGATATGAGGTGCACAAGGACGACTCATTTGGGGCCATCGGAGTGAATGCTCACCCTTCTTTGCTCAGTATTCCAAAGTCTTTTTCACATTTATCACTTAGTTTTAGAAATTTCAGATGTGTTTTTAGATGAGGGACCAATACAGAGTTGATATTTGGCCACAATGCTGTAGCTGGGACATAGTAAATGTGACAGCCAATGGGCTAAATTCAGGGATATGTGCATTGGTTACTAAATATGACACGGCTGCATACCACAGTTGTAATTCGCTGACAAATTGGTAAGGTTCAAGTCCAAATTCCTCCTTCAGTTCCTCGAAGCATTTAATGGTATTGGAGGCTGCCCCAAGGTTGAGATGCCAAGATTATCCCATTTCTTGAGCCCCCTTAATGCAGTTAACTGCGGAAAACCATTCACAACCACTACATGGTTTCACCTGTATTTTTCCTTTAACAGTTTATTTGTTTGAAGGACCTAACCCAACTGTGTCAACAATTGCCCTGGTTGCTGAGGGGTGTCTCGTGGAAATTTACCTATGCATGTATATATAGTGTAAGTGATGTTTGTTTCCCAGTCCCAAAATTTCAACTACTTATGCTGGCAATATGCTTTGACGTATCCAGCTGTACAGTACTTGTAGAAGTGCTGTTCAGTAGTGTAACATCTGGTCCACTATGCCTAGCCCACCTTTGTTAGTAGATTTACTGCATTTAGTAAAGGGGTCCATCCTGACATATTTTGTATTGTGTGTATCACTGGTTTGAGGCTGAAATTGTGGTTGCAAACTATTGATCAGTTACCAACACCTCTCGGGTGACTGCAGTGGGCTAGGGAGACAGTAGGCAGTGGTCCATATGACTGCTGCCTGCATCCCCTACGGTCCAATGGTTTTCCAAACTGGAAGCCCTTTAACAAGTTTTTTTGAAGCAGCACTTGGTCCTTTAAGGAACATGGCCTGCTTTTAAATTGTTTCCCTATTTGGGAGTTTAAAGGGAAAATAGTTAAGCTATTCCTAGCAGACCACCATCCCTGTGCTTGTAGCCAGTTGCAAGTTGTTGCAGATAGCAAACTACCTATAATAGTCATTAGGCAGGTTGTTCTGTGAACTCTTGCAGTTGTAGATTTTACAATGCGCCTTATTAGTACATAGGCTGCATCACAAAATTAAAAACTGTTTGCAAAACATCTATGCGGAACTTGTGACATTTTCTATGACCACTCTTTCAGTATATCTGCCCATAAGTTCTTTAGTTTTTTTTAGGTTGTTTTGACATTTGTACTTCTGAATAGTTATGTGCTGTCCTGATAAAAGATCCAGACATTTTTGCAATGATGTCCAGAGCATCAAAGGTATGACCAAACTGTCACTTGAATATAAATCTGTCCAAGTGAGGTATCGTATTCCTTGATAAAGCCAGAATATCCCCTGAGTATTTTCAATCTGTGGTTTTAAGGATGTGAATAGTTCGCTTGCATGGTAGGTTTCTATTTTAGTTTTTGTATATTTGACTTTTAAGATTTTTCTCTGACATGAAGGGTGTGCAACATTGGGGGGGAAGTAAACACATTTGTTTTTGTAAAACCGTTAGCTTTTCGTGGTCTTTTTGAGAGCTATTGTCTATGTAAGATATTTTATTAACCTCGTTCAAAATAGTTGAGTGTGGAAACCCTATTTTTCTGAAATGGAGTTCTGAACTGTGCCCTTAGGGTTACTTGGAATATTTTCCTACGCTCCTCTTGTGCATGATGGACTTGATCATCATTGAGGATGAATTAAATATTGTACAGGTATCTGAACCTATTGAGATGATTCCATAATTGTCAAGAGGAATCTATCTCTGTGACCTTCTGATACATATAAGATAGTGATAATATTTGAAAGATAGAAGGTGTAGAGGTCACCTGGATTTCTTCCAAAAGAGGTTTGAAATACATATAGTGCAGGTGTGATTAGGTGTGATTCTTGTAATTCGGGAGAGGGTCTGCTTCACTCTTGGAATCCCAGATTTAGATGATGGCTCGGTAGTGTACAAGCAAGAAAGCATGCTCTGACTTTTCTCTTTTGGACGTGGCTTGGTTGACCAAGAATGTAAAATAGTCTGCATCCCCCCTCCCTCTAAAGGAAGGAGTACTAAGTTTAAAGAGCAAGTTTATTAAGATAATAGAATAGAACTAAACAAAAAGCGAGGGAGGAAAAGGGGAGGGGGATAAAAATATACAGTTGATTTACATCCATGTCTGTACAAAAGGACAATATGAATCTGAAAAAGAGATACTAAAAGATACCTGATGATAAAGTAAATAGCAGGAGGTTGCAGAACTTCTTGGGTGTCAGGGGTAGGAACAAAAGACGCCTTTACAGAGGTATCAAGGAATTGTTTAACAGGTGTCCATATGTCCTTTCACTTTAAAACGAAATAAAGGTTGCATATATGCAGTATACAAACGGTGATTATGACGTACTGCATACCACCATGCTTTGGCGGACAACTGTTTATAGTCTTTCCAAGTTGGGGTGATTTGCTGAAAAGCGATTGCTATTAAAAGGTCCAATATTCGGATATTAAAAGAGCTATTTATCCAGACATCAAAAACACTTCCCAAAAACACATTCCACAAAGACAAGGAGACGTTGGAATGAAAAATAAGATTAATTTGACGCCAAACTTGAAACCAAAAAACAGCAACAGAGGGACAAATGAATAGTAAATGTTTCAAATCAGCTGATTGTGCAGAACACGTCCAACAGGTATCTGGGTTAAACTTATGGAGAAGTTTCAGTGTCATGAAAAGTCTATTATAAATGAAAAAAAGTGATTGGATGCGTGAGAGGAGTTTCTAATTTTAATCCCCATCTGTCTCCAAGTAGATATAGGTGCAGTGATATCATGATCTTTTTCTCATGCCAATTTAGTATTAGACTTGGGTATGATACTGGAGACAACTCGTAAATGTGCATATATAGAGGAAGCCCTAGGATGTGCATGCAAAAGAACAGCCAAAGGTTTAAACAATAGAGCAGAAGGAGAGGAATGTGTTTTGAAGTGATTTATGCTCGAGAGATGGATTCCTGTAGAAGCGCAAATCTGTTTCGAAAGGTAGATGGTAAATTAAAAAGTATCTGAGCCTGAGAAAAGGGAATAATAGAATCCTGTTGAAACAATTGGTTGACCCAAATTAGGCCTTTCATTCTCCAAGCTCGCCAGTAAATAGATCTCTCCTTTATATGAATAAAACAGCTATTCCAAATAATAGATTTAAGGAAGGAGTGTAAATCAGTCGGTCAGTAAGATATAGTAGGATCTATTAAGTTACACGTATTCTTAAATATAGGAGTGGAGAATTTTTGAGGCTTTCGTGTAATGGGGTGTGAGATGGTGAGGAGTCAATCCAATGAGCAGATGGACGTAATAAAAAGAATTTATGATAATGAACAAAATCTGGGAAATTTACTCCACCTTCAGTCTTGGGAAGTTTCAAATTAAGTAAAGACATATGAGGTTCTTTTTTATTCCAAAGAAAGGAAGATAGGATAGAATGAATTATTGCATAGAATTTCATAGGAATCTTAAGGGAATGTTCGAGAGAGTAAAAAGAATAATGGGAACCAGCATCATCTTGATAGTCAAGCTGATCCCACCAAGACAATTAAATAGGGTGCCATCTAACAGTTAAAAAAGTTAGTCTATCAATACAAGCATCCATATTAATAGAAATGGAAGAAGAGAAAGACTGAGTAAATTGAAGGTCAAGATATTTAAGTTATTTAGATTGCCAAGTAAATTTGTCAAAGAATAATCCTGCCTGAAAGTGAATTTATTAAGCGTTAAACCTTCACATTTATCAGTGTTTAATTTATAACCGGAAACAGATGCATAAACGGAAACGTCTGAAGAAAAGGCGACAAGAGAAGAAAGAGGTCAGGACAGAAATAATAAAATATTATCTGCATAAGCTGCTAATTTAACTTGCTGAAAATTACAAGTAAACCCATGAATAGTAATGTTTTGTCGAATCCTAGACCGAAAAGATTCTAGCACCAGGTTAAAAAGAAAGGGAGACAAAGGGCAAGCTTGACAAACCTCTCTATAAAGGGAGATATCATCCCGTTAACACTGATGGCTGCTTGTGGAGAAGTATATAAAAAAGAAATGAGATATAATTCTTGGACCAAAACCGAACCAACTAAGCATATGAAAGATAAAAGATCAATTCACTTGGTCAAAAGCATTCTCTGCATCTAAAGCAATAGCTGCCATAGATTCTGACATACTTGATGACTTGGAGATGATATCAAAAAATAAGCGAGTATTATCCGAGAGATACCTCCCCCTTGACAAATCCCGATTACTCCTTTCCCAAAAGGTCAGAGGAAAAGGTTCTAATCTAAAGGCCAAAGCTTTAGAGAAAATCTTATAGTCCAAATTAACTAAAGAAATGGGCCTATAGTTTTTGCAGTATTGGGGGTCCTTCCCTTCTTTGCATCTAAAAATAAACCTGAAGAGGAAGCGGATTGAACAAAGGAATTAATTAGAGTATACAATTTAGGGAGAAGTAACTCGGAGAAGTAAATATAGAATCCTGCTGTAAATCTATCCGGGCCAGGAGCTTTATCTTTTTTGAGAGAGAGCAGTGCAAGATGAAGTTCAGATTGTGTAACATCTGCTTCCAGAGAAGAAAAATCAATCTGAGAAGAATTGGTTTTTTGAACAGAAGATAAACAATCCAAAATATCCTGATCAGAGGGATTAGAATCTGCTGTATAGAGGACATTATAACATTTCCGAAATTGAGCTAGACTATCAAAATGTCTGATAAGTGAGGCCATTGTCGTCAATAATTGAATCAATAAATAATTAGTTTTGTTTAATTTTAAGGTAATTCACCAAAGGTTTTCCAGATTTGTTTTGGCCCCCCATAATATTTAGCACTGGATTTAGTAGATAACTTGCAACATTGTCAGTAGAGACTTTATTAAAAGTAAGCTTGGCATTAATCAGTTGCTGTAATGAATGTTAGGAATGAGATGTGTAATAAGAATGTTACAAGATTTTTGTTTCATCAAGAATTCTTTTAGATGCAGTGCGAAATGAGCGCCTTTTCTTAGAGACAAAATTGATTATGAAATCTCTAGCTGAGCCATAAATGCATCCTATACAATATGAAAAGGGATACCCTCCATCTGATTAAATAGAAAATATTCCTGGGCAAAGGTAGTGAAAGAGGAAGTGAAAATGTTATCCAATAGAAGGGAATTGTTAAATCTCCATCTGTTAAGTGAGGTAGACTTGTGTAAAATATCCAAACGTATGGAAACTGGCGCAGCGTCAGAGATTAGAATTGAGCCAATATCCACTGAATGACGAGACAAAGATGATGTGAAATAAAAAATATCAATTGGGGACTGTGTATGATGTACTGGTGAGAAATATGTATATTTTTGTAAAGTCAGATTAGACAATCACCACGTATCAGTGAGACACTGATGATGTAGTGAATGCTTTTTGCGGCCTATTCGGAATATACGGGGACAATGAGCGTCTATCAAGGAATGGGTCAATGGGCAAATTACAATGTCCTGCAAGAACGAAATTATCATCAGGGTATTGCATGAGCTTCTGGGAATCAGAACCCAAAATTGACTATCTGGAGCACTAGGGCCATAAACATTAAAAAGAACAATAGGAATGTTATCAAAGCACAATTTAAGCATCAACCATCTTCCATCATCATCTTGATCCTGAGATATCGACTGAAAATGTAGAGATTTATAACCTAAAATAAGAACACCATGATCTTTTTCTTGTCCCCAGTAAGAAAAAAACCCTCACCAACCCACCCCTTATACAACGCAGGGATTTGGTTTCAGAAAGGGGAGATTCTTTAAAAAAAAACTATTTGAGCACTAAGCTTAGACAAATGCGTTAACACCCGCTGTCTTTTGATTGGAGAATTCAAACCTCTGCCCTTCCATGAAACCATTGTCAAAATCATTGAAGTAAAATAAAAATATATTCAGATATGAAACCGGACTAAAGACAAGGAAACCGTATGCAGGAAAGAGGATCTCTAAACATGAGAAAGAAAGTGGAATGAGAAAACTAAAACGAGAGGAGGAAAAGAAATAAGGAAAGAGAAGAGACCAAAGAAAGACAAGGCATTAAACTGATACAGAAACTTAGAGAAGAAACCAGATAAAGAACGAAAAAGGAAACATACCTAACAGTATTTTGATGAAGGAGGAGACCACATGACAAGACAGCATGCCTAAACTGGAGGGGAGAGACACGGTGCAGGAGTGACAATAAGCTATGTAGCAGGTCACAATAGGGAAACCACACGTGCAATTAAAACAAAAACAATTAAAATAACGACGTAATTTAAAAAAAATATATACACACATCTATATCTACATATATGTGTGTATATATACATATGTGTGTATGTATGTATGTATGTGTGCGTGTGTGTGTGTGTGTGTGTATGTATGTATGTATATATATATATATTCACTGAAAAAACCATAGGTTTCAGGGGTGTTATAGTTAGCTGGACTTTTCACTTGTACAAAACCATTGAAATTCCCCCGTTATAGTTAGTTCAGCTAACTATAACTTGCGCGCCCGCAATGCACTGCTGATGACGTCACATATTACATCACTCATGACATGGTCAGTGACATCACTCATGACATCACTCATGACATCTCAAATGACATCACTGATGACATCACTGATGACATCATCCAGTGAATGTGTGTTTTTCTGAAAATTAAATATGTTTTATATATGTATATCTCAAGGTCGATGGAAGAATAAATGGGTATATAAGTGTCTAAATGGATGATTTGTTTTTGAAAAATTGATTGTGTAACTGACTGATTAACCCCTTCGACGCTTATGACGGAACGGTTCCGTCATGCACGTCGGTTGGGCTGTGCTTATGACGGAACCGTTCCGTCATGGCCCCGCCCGCGCTCAGAACCTTCAGCACCGCGCGGAAATCCGCGCAGCGCTGAAGGGGTTAAGTGTATCATAGTGAATACATGGCCTAGTGAGTAATGTTTAAATATGTAAATATCTGTATCAGTCTCTCACTTTGTGTATAAGTGGCTGCATGGGTTGGTGAGTAGCTACATGGGTGTCTATATAGGTTATTAGTTGGTTTTTTGAGTATCAGTCTGAGTGTCTGCATGGTTCGGTGGGGGGTATTACGTAGTGCATAGGTGCATGAATGAGTGACTCACTGTTTGTATGTGTTGAACACAGCATGTGTGCAGGACTGTATGGGTGGATGAGTGTGTGTATAGGTGTGTTAGTGAGTGAATGACTGTCTCAATAGTGTCTTTATGAGTAACTACATATGTTTTAAACTAGTATATGTGACTATTGGTGTATATATGTGAGTATATGTGAGAGTGAGAGATTGAAAGAGTTCCTGTATGAATACGTATGTGTTTCTATAAGTGATTGTTTAAAAGACTAAGTATGTGTAAGTTTCCGTAGAAGTAAGTATGGTGGTGTGTGTATAACTGTATATGCAAGTAAATGTATGTTTGATTCTTTATTAGCATGAGTGACTATGTGTGTGAGTAACTCTATGGATGAGTGGCATTGTGTAACAGGATGTATAGGTGTATGAGTACATATGATGAGTGAGTACATGTATGAGTGACTGTATAGGACTGTTGGTGAATGAGTGGATGTGTATGTGGATCTTAGAATTACTGAAGAGGTTGTTGTAACTGGTATTGGTATGTCCATTGTTTTGAAAATGTTAGTCTCTATTTTTGAATGTGTGTATCAAAGGTTATATTAGGGTGAGAGGAGGTCTGCCACTCTATCACAAGGATGATGTCATCAGTGATGTCATCAGTGATGTCATTTGAGATGTCATCAGTGATGTCATGAGTGATGTCACTGACCATGTCATGAGTGATGTAATATGTGACGTCATCAGCAGTGCATTGCGAGCGCGCGAGTTATAGTTAGCTGAACTAACTATAACGGGGGAATTTCAATGGTTTTGTACAAGTGAAAAGTCCAGCTAACTATAACACCCCTGAAACCTATGGTTTTTTCAGTGAATTTCGGAGGTTTTTTAAATGCTAATTCCTAACTATAACATGCCTGAAACCTATGGTTTTTTCTGTGAATTTCAAAGGTTTTTTAAATGCTAATTTCTAACTATGCCTACAGAGATAGGACATGTGAAGAAAGAAGAAAAAATGCACAGAAAGAAACAAAAGAAGTGCAGAAAGAAGCAACAGAAGTCCTCAAATACGAAGATAAGTGCAAGAAGAAGGATAACGTGCAGAAAGAACAAAAAGAAGAGCAGAAAGAAGCCTTGTTGCAAAATCATCCTGTACCCTCAACTTTTTCAGACGAATACTGGTGGTAACTGAGTCTGACTAACCAGTCCTAGAGCCAGTGCTATGTTAAAAGACACTTAGAATACAGTGAAAACACCTACATACACTAGGGAACATTATGCGTTGGGGTCCCCCTGTGATTAGCATGACCTCCTCTGTAAGCCCCTAGTGTATAATAGGGCATGGGGATTAAAACTACCTCTTAAAACAGGCCACAGGGCGTTTTTGCACACGTTAACTCAGGCCCCGTCCCCTCCCTTCACCACTGTGTAAACACACCCTGTGTCCATTTTTAGTTGGGAGATTAAGTTCATTTGAATCCTGAGGGTCCCTAGGGTCCAACTAGCCCACTAGGTACCTCCAGTAAGTGCCACAGAGCTGCGTTGCAGAGAGGTGTAAAAAGTGGCACGGCCTGGACCACCTCTCTGCAATGCAGCTCAGTGGCGCTTACTGGAAGCACTTGGTGGGCTAGTTAGCCCCCAGGGGCCCTCAGTATTGAAGGGAAATTATATCCCCAATTTAAAACGTGCCATAGTGCGTGTTTGCACACGTCACCTCAGGCCCCGTCCCCTCCCTTCACCACTGTGTAAACGCGCCCTGTGGCTGTTCTAAGTTGAGAGATTAAGTCCCCCTGAATCCTAAGGGTCCCTAGGGTCAAACTAGACCACTAGGTACCTCCAGTAAGCGCCACAGAGCTGCGTTGCAGAGAGGTGTAAAAAGGGTCTTGGCCTCAGAACACCTGGCTGCAGCGCAGCTCCCTGGCGCATACTGGAGATGCCTGTTGGGGGCGCGTTTGCAGAGTGCTGCACGGAGGGGGCATGGCCTCCGGCACGATGCCAGTCTTTTATTTATTTTAGTTTTTTAAGAAGGGGGGCTGTTTGGTTCCCCTTCTTATTCTAATTTATTGGCCCTGATGACCCCATCCCCCAGGGCCAGTCTCCTAATTATATTTTTTTGACCCCAATCCCCAGGGCCGGCCACTGTTCTTTATTATTTTTAAAAAATATATATTTATAGACACACCTAGGACATGCTGGACAAACCGTACGTACCTATCACCATGACGATTTGCGTGATATTAATTAAAAGGCGACTATGCATGCAATGAATCCACGTGGAATGTATTTACACCACTAGTGAAGCTCTGACATGTCTGATGCCCTACCGTGCCTAATCCTGGTAGACACCCTTGTCGTTTATTTATACAAACATGGGTAGCTATTGACGGGCACATTTAATACACATGCACACCAAGCCATTCTAAGGGGATTCGACAAAAATTCGACCAAAACTATGCAAGAAACCCCCCTCACGGTTAATAAAACACACATCCACTGCCGGATGTGTAATACTTTTTATTTTACTCTCTGGAAAGGGGACGAACATCACTTGAGAGTCACAGCGTGCTCCTGACAGAGCCCAATGCTGTGTTACACCCACCATTGCCTGCCGAGTGCCACACACCTCTGTGTTGTATTCCACTAGCTAGTGCATATGCTATGACACTCTCTAGCCCATGTGCACTGTAACACCACCCCGTGAATATGTCATGCCACACTTGTCTTCGCACGGGTTATATTGCCCTATCTAACGTGCCTTTCTCGATGCCTATGTTATAACGCACAGTGCTATGCCATACATATTACAATCTGGGATCCATATCTTTGTCACAGTGCATATGCAACGTTACACTCCCCAGCACATATTTTATATTACAACTTTAGAGACTAGTTAGGTTACACAACACTGCCCTGTGCATATTACACTCCAAGGCGCATATCGCATAGCACGCGCTAGTGCCTGTGCTATCTCGCGCTCTCCAATGAATCTGTCATTGCGCACAATGTATTGCATATTATATTTCACGCCCGGTTCATCTTATATCACACTTTTTGGTGCATAGTTTATACCATACACTATATCTAGTTTTCATTTTCAATCGTGCTCTCAGGACTATGTTCTATATAACACTGTGTTCACCTACCCTTTTCACGGGCATTACATTTTGCGATAGGGGGTGGAGGGTCAGGGGGTGTTTCTGCCAAGTGAGCCCGGAGTCACAGTCACAAACGTCCTCTTCTTCCTGAATAAAAGTGAGATTATGCTGCATACTTGTTCATATTTTAAGTAGTTCGCACAGACACAATGTTTTAAAAACAATAAAGTTCCTAATACCCGCCTTCTCTGAACAGTTAGCTTGCTGCCCCATCCCCTTCCTCCCTATCCTCTGTTGTGTGAATCCATGGACTAGCCTCCTCCCTCCTGCCATGCATGGTCTGATGTGCTGCCACTGCCCTCAATTTAGTATGATGTACCAGTCCACTCCTCCTGCCCTCCATTGCCCAATTCTATGCCCCATCATTGACCTCCTGCTTAAACTCTGTGCTTAGCTTGCTGCCCCTATTCTCCTTCCCCCTGCCCTCCGATGTCTTTGTGCATGCCCCTGCTCCATCCTTTTTTCCCACCATGTCCCATGGACCTGCCACTCCTATCTACTCTGAGTGTTCTGTTGAGCTGCCACTCCCCTCCCACCTGCCAAGCATTGTCAGATGATTGTAACCTGTCCCTGCCACCTCCACCCTGCCTGTCCACATGCCATGCCCCTATCCTCTTCCTCCTGTCCTACATGGTCCATTGTACTGCCACACCCTTCTGCCCTCCCTGGTCTGTTGTGCTGCAACTGCTCCTCCTGCCTGCCCCGTGTGGTCTGTTGTGAGGTCCCTTCCCCTGAACTTTCTTGTCTGTGCACAGGTCCTGACCCTTCCTTCTATCCTCCATCGTCCTTTGTGCATGCCCCTCCACCCTCCTTCTTGCCCATCATAGCCATTGTGCTGCCACTAACCCTCCCACTTGCCATGCATGGTCTTCTGTGCTGCCATGGCCCCTCCCACCTTCCCTGTGTGGTCAGTTAGCTGCCCCTGACCCCCTCCCACCTTCCCTCCATGGTCTGTGTGTATGCCATCACAGTCTCACTGTTGCTCTTCATGGTGTGTCTTGCTTCTAGTGCCCATCCTGCCTGACCTCCATGGCTATCTTGCTGCTCCTGTCCTGCCCCCTTGCCCCCAGCCCTACTCCCTCCCTCCTGGCTTGTCTGTTCCATTGTAATGCCCCTGATCCGTCCCTCCTGCCCTTTTATGGTCTGTTATACTGCAGCTTTCTCTCCTGTCTGTCCATTATGGTCAGCTAGCTACCATTGCCTCTTGCCCCTCTGTTCTCTGTTGTCCATGTGCATGGTCCTGTCCCCTCCCTCTTGCTTTCTATGGATTGTTGTGCTGCACTCCCGTCCTGCATGCCCTGTGTGGTGTATTGTGCTGCTGCAAACCCTGATGCCTGCCCTGCAGGGTCAGTTTGGTGCACCTCTCCATGTCCCTCCTGTCCTCTGTTATCCAAGTCCATGTCCCTATCCCATTTCCTTCCATGATCCAATGTACCATACTTGCGAACATTTTGAACTTGGTAAGAGGGAGATTTTGAAAAAAAAACTGGGGTATTGATTTTCCCCTTTGAGTTACATTGAAAAAGAGGATATTGTAGACAGGAGACAGATCAAATAAAGCCCATTTGAGCTTAAAAACATTGGACGTTTCCTGACGTTTCGGGTCTGTTGGCATGTATGGTTGTACTACCATTGCCTCTTCCTTCTGCCCACAATGGTCTATTACATTGCCACAGCCTTGAAGGAGGGTAGTTTTTGTATCACAGGGGGCCCCTGGCCCGTTCTGTCCACACCTGAAGTATGAGACCCTTGTCCTTGCCCTGCCAGCTGAATTTTAGGCCGTATTAAATTGACCAGCGGGTCCTGTGTTGCTATATAATTATCCTGAGACATCCTTACCACTCAGCCAGCATAAAACCCCTGTGTAGGCCCTTCTGTTCAATATGTAGGCCTCTTTGTTAAATTGACCATAGCTCTGCAATTTTAGTGTATAGCAGTCTGAAGGCAGGTCTGCGAGGCCTTCTGATCCAAACTAGTAGCCCCCACCCTACCCGAGTGCTCCGTGCTCGGTATCAAAGTTCAACATCCCCCTGAAGCTGTCGACATACAGTAGGCTGCATCCTGGACTGGTACTTGCTTCCTGGGCAGGTTTCCCGCTTTTAAGGAAGTGGCAACCGCAGAGCGTCAAGTTAGGAGAACTGAGGAGATTTTATACATGAATATATTGAATTCCCGTACAATACCCATTATTTTCTGCTTGCTCTATGGAACTTACGATAAGCGATTGGCCTGAGAGACTGACCTTTTCACCCAGTCCATTGTCAGCATTAAGTGGGTAAATTACGAAATGTCTGGTAAAATCTGCAGACGAAGCTTTTGGGTAGCATACGTAGGTAGATGTAGCGTGCAAAGGAGCCCACAAAATGATATAAAAAGGGAGCACCCACAGATATCGACGGACTACCTCGCCGTCTGTATGTAGGTTAACAGGCAGTGCAGGTTTTCCCCAAGAGCTGGGAGCTCTTGTCTTCCTTTGCTTAAAATGTCTTGCTCTGCTTTGCTTGAAGTATCTTATTCTATTTTACCTATATGAAATGTCATGTTATGTTTAACCATTGTTCTCTTTACTTTTGCATTTAAAAGATTTTGTATTGTAATTGCAGGAATGCTTGCTCTAAGAGTAAACGTGAGTGTTCCTAGGTAACATTTTCCTTGGTGTAACTTGTTTCTCATGATGCATTTATAGATGTGTTTTCTCTCTCTCTCTGTCAGTACATTAATTGAGATACAGAGAATATTATGACAGCTGTATGATTATCTGGATTCTGTATTTTGTACTTTATGTCTCTATTCTGCGGTTTCTTTGAAGTTGCATTTTCTCATTAAACTGCCATTGTATTCTGCCTCCAATTCCATGTCTCATATGTCTGTTTTCTTCATTTTTGGAGCAAGCGTTCCTAGGCACCCCGGCTCAAATTAAGGTGCCCCTTTTGTCCCTGACTCACTCTCCTGCTCAGTTCTGTGGTGGCTCCCGGGGATCTGGGGACCGCCCCTAGCTTCCTTGACCCGTAATAGATCTTCCCTCCAACAGCCTCTCTTGCAAGTCCTGTATTGTTGGTTTGTTGCCCCTGCCCCCCTTTCCACTGCCCTCCATAGTCTGTTGTGCTTCCACGGCCCTTCCTGCCTGCTCAGTGTGGTTAAATTGTTGCCTTTGCACCCTCCTACCTGCCTTCAATTTTCAGAGTCCGTGCCCCTGGCCTCTGCCTCTCAACAGTATCCTAATGAACAACTAGATTGCTAACATTCTATATTTATTACAAAAGTGTGGAACGCCTGACATCATCTTGATGTAATCAAAACTGTAATACCTAGAGCATTTCCTTTAGAAATTACATATATGAGAGGGTCTTATTGGCATCAAAATTATGGTTAGTGCTCTAAAAGACTAAAATAAGGACATATTTTCTGAGTTTTCAAATAGCGACAAAGCACTTTTAAATTATTTGTTATCTTTATGTTTTTTTATCCAGTTGACCACTTGATTAAATGTTGCACTTAGGGGAGAGGATGTGGTGTTACTTCCAGAACTGCAGACTTTGCAACTGGGGAACCAGGTTGAAGTTTCTGCTTCAGCTCGACATTCTGTGATTCTGGTCAAATCACTTAGTCTCCCCATGTCTACAACCAAAATGAATTTGTTCTTGTGTGATGTAACCAATGCTCATGTAAAGCACTCCAATACCTGACAAGTCTGCACTATATAACACTGCAAAACACAAAATAATAAGTGTTTTGCACACTTCTGTCATTGGGCTATATTTGGGCTACATCTGGGTGATTTTGGGCTACATTTGGGCTCTTTTGTCTCCGGTGGCCATCTTGGGAGATTTATTTGTTATGAAGTTTCCTAATTTCCTCATGTACTGCAGTCTCCTCAGTAGGAATTGCTTTCAGTTTTTTACTTTGATTCCATCATGAAGGTATTCAGATATGTCACACATTTGCCATAAATTCTGAATGTTAGCACTCTAGTTGCTCATTAGATCACTGTAGTAAAACTACTGCACCATGGAAGTCTGCTCCTGGTATTAAAAGTGCATGTTTCAGTCTGCATGTCAGAATTTTTTAATGAAATAGAAGAGGATTTGAGAAGTCACTCAAAATGTGCCCTCATTTTCTTTCTTCAGCATTAATCATAATTTCTATGGCAAAATGAACCTCCTCATTGTGTTCCTTTTTAAATTAAATGTTTTAAGTGTTACCAGTTTATTCCAATCAAGATGGCTTCAGGTGTGCCATACTTTTGTCATAATGAAGACAGTAAGCGCTCTAGTTGTTTTTAAGAACATTCTGGGACATTCTGTCATTGGGCTATACTTGGGCTACATCTGGGTGATATTTGGGCTACATTTGGGCTCTTTTGTCTCTGGTGGCCATCTTGGGAGACTTATTTGTTATGAAGTTTCCTAATTTCCTCATTTACTGCAGTCTCCTCAGTAGGAAATACTTTCAGTTTTTTACTTTGATTCCATCAAGAAGGCATTCAGATGTGTCACACATTTGCCATAAATTCAGAATGTTAGCACTCTTTTTGCTCATTAGATCACTGTAGTAAAGCTACTGCTCACCAGGGAAAACTGCTGCTGGTATTGAAAGTGCATGTTTCAGTCTGCATGTCAGAATTTTTTAATGAAATAGAAGAGGATTTGAGAAGTCACTCAAAATGTGCCCTAATTTTTCTTTCTGCAGCACTAATCATACTTTTTATGGAAAAATGAACCCCCTCATTTTGTTCCTTTTTAAATTAAATGTTTTAAGAGTTACCACTTTAATCCAAGCAAGATGGCTTCAGGTGTGCCATACGTTTATCATAAGTAGGACTGTTAGCGCTCTAGTAGTTCTTTGGAACACTCTGGGAAGCTGCAGTAGAACACAAAGGAATCAACTGACAGTCTCTGCCCTTGTTGGATGTACATGTTTTACTGAGAATGTCAGACTTCATTCTCACATGACTGAGAAAGATAATGTGAATTTACAGAAAATAAGCTCTCAGTTTAGCCTATAGATCACCTTCCAAACCTCTGTGGTAAAAGCATGAGAAAATATTTTTCTCTCAATCATGATATCCCAGCAGAAGGCTTTTTCACATGGTGAAATCACCTTAGAACATACCACAATTCCTAAAATGAGTATGGTACCATCAACAAATGATTTATAATGTAACTAAAGTCTTAAAACCTTCTATTAACTGCAATGCTTTTTAATGAGGTGCTATCATGTATATTGGTCCCAAGATGGCTGCCAACACTTCTTGGATGAAGTGCTGACAGCCAATCAGATCTCAGGATGAGATGTGTGGTTAGGCTCCGCCCACATATATATATGCTTTTAAATGCTATTTTCTCAGGAAATACTGAACAGATTTACACCAGTAATTCTGTTCAGCCGTTCGGGCTGTAGCTGTGTCTAAAGGTCCTATGGAAAAATGCATGGGGAAAACGCGTTTTGGGACCCCCCTTTTTTTTCGGCCCCTGCTTGACGAATCCCCCCGAGACTTTCAGGGTAGGAGCGGAGCGTAGCGCCCCACCTATTTTGAAAATTTCGCGAGGATTCGTCGACCGGCGCCAAAGTTATTCCAAATAGAATGTTGCGGATTTCCTATGGAAACAGGGTCCTAACTATAACTACCTACTGGCGACCGCCAGTAGGTAATATATCTCCCAGGAATCCTCTCTCGGTCGAAAGAAGGAAGGGACACAGCGGGGTTCGTTTCGGACATTTATTGAAAGAAAAGTCGGCATGACCGGTTTCGGCGTCAAGCCTTTTTCAAATGCCGCAGTTCGTAAGGGTTGTTTCCATCAGGTTGATATCAAGCTCCTCCCATGCAGTGATGAAAGGCCCAGCTGCAGTGCATTACTGTGCTGACGTCACAGCAGCCTCTGCCACGGACTGCTGATACCATCATGCACCTTGTTGGTATCCAATGTGCCGCAGCGGAAAGTGACCCACGAAAATACTGGAAACAAATGTCCTTGGGTCCCCTACTCCCTAGCCCCATCACACACATATACATATATATATATATATATATATTATATATATATATATATCCATCCATAAAAACCACATTATCCCACCAACCAAATATAGGAAGAAGAAAAATATGTCTAAAACATAACATGTAATTACATTAAGAACATATCGACGAGATAAACTGGTTGACACAGTAACTTCTATAGTCTCTGCTTTACAGGTGTCAAGAAAAGTCCTAAAAAAAGGTGGATCCTCAAATGCTGTTGTCTTTTTCTTATATGTGACCTTAAAGAGACCGGGATGGTAAAGACCAAAACGAGCTCCAACAGAACGAATTTCAGGTCTCATGCTCAAAAAAAGCTCTGACAGGCAGCTGTAGCTTTAGCATAGTCCCAGGAGAAATAGATGTTGTCACCTGACCAAGAATTGCGTTTGTGTTTTTCACAGCCAAGATTACCTGCATTAGTTCTGTGAATTCTAAAAAGTAAAGGATAACACCTCCTCAAGATGACCCAACCTATGTGCTCGCTGAATATTAAGTATAGGCACATCAGGCAAATTCAGAAGCGGAGGTTTGAAAAAGGAAATCTGGTTCGACCCTTCCGTCCCTTCAGAAAGACCTTAAATTCCTAGATTATTCCGCTTGTTACGGTTTTGGAGGTCTTCAACCTGTTTCTGGAGGGAAATGACCTGCGTTTAAAGGACAGACACTGTACTACAGGTTGCATTAAAATTGGTTATTTGCTGTTCAGCATTAGAAACGCGTTCTTCCACAAATGACCATCTGTCATTGAGAGTCTGTAATCTGGTATTAGTCTCTTCCATAAATGGACGTAAAAGCCTTATTTCATCTAATAAAAGATACAGAGAGACCGAAGGCATCGTTCTTGTAGGAGATGGAGGATCGTTTTTCAGCTCTTAGTCCACACTTTACCAACAGTAGGATGTGCAGGCATACCTGCCACGTTAGAAGAAGAGGCACAAACTTTCTGTGAGGCGTTTTCATCCATGTCAGCATGAGATAAAAGTGCAGGTAGGTGCTTGAAGGTTTTACCAGAAGAGAGCCTGAGAGGTTTTTTAAGATGACACAATTTGACCATAAAGCTTCTAAATAAAGTAAGAAAAGTACAAAGTGCAAAAAAGACAGCACAAGCAAACACTACATATCCTGTCTCTCCGGTAATATACTGATTAGAGGCCAGCTAAAGTCATAATAAGGAGCCCAAAGCCATTTGTGAACAAAAAAGGCAGAAAACAGTCGCCTCCCAATGCATACATTTCAAAATGGTGGCCGCTTCATGACCGAAAACACGACGCCTGTAGCTCACCAAATGTTACTCCAGAAGCTCTGAAAAGGGTGCATGTAGCCGTCGCTACATATCACCCATGAAGCCCAAGACTCGGCAAGACCAGAAAAGCTGCTGAAACACAGCCGCAGCCCGTGCCGTCCCTCAGACCCTCACAGAGACACCGTCATCTTGGTCATGCGTCAAACAATGCCCCCCAAAAGGAAGGAGTACTAATAATCCTCAAAAGAAAATGCTATGCAGAGGCCGGCTCGAAGAAGTCCTAGTCTTTAGTGACTCACGAACGATTAACTAAATATTTAAAAAAACAAGTCATTGAGTCGGTCTGTGTTGAACATCACACCTCAATATGGTCCTTGTTGGGAGAGGAGAGGTTGGGCGTTAATAAGCTTGATATCCTGTGACCATCTATAGAGAGAAACTCTGCAGTGCACTGGGCAACTGAGGTAATAAGGATCTGAACTGGTATTTCAGTCTGCTTTCTGCTTCTTTGGCCATGTTTGGTAGTTACAACATGTTTTTTATTTTTTTTCGCATGGAATGTACTAAGATGTGCAATTTCACTAGAATACATGTAAAGAGCAAACAAAGTACTGATAATGGTGAACATTCTACTAAGAGACGATTGCGGAGTCGCAAACAGAAAGAGACCCCTACTTCACAGTTTTGGTAGGCCTTACATAAACTTCTTACACCCTATGCGCACAACACCGTAACCTTCTGTCTTGCTCGTTTAGGACTTTAAAATGTACTTCATGCCCTAAATCAATTTAATCTTTCTAATAAGCTTAAAATCAATGTTAAGAACACCAAGGTCATCATGTTTGGGATGATTCACGTGAAAGTGTGATATTAGTACCACATGAAACAAGCATTGGAAATGCAATAGGTCTCGCATTTGTTGGAGTTGGAGCTACTGGCATTGCAAATGGCAATGTTTTGTGCTTATTCAATAGGTCTATCTGAACCACTGATCAGGGGACCGCTTCATAAGCGAACTAGGAGAAGTAAACAGCCATGAAAATATGGATGGATCTGTGCATAACGTCCAGTATACAAGATTAAAAAATACAGACGTATATTTTTTAGAATATGTAATGTAAGAACTAAATTAGAGGTGCTATTGAAGTAGTGCAGTATATAAACTCCGCCCCTCAGCCAACCATATAAACACATCTGGAAACCTAATTAGATGCAGTCTGTGATAGATACCCCAGAATATTGTCCTGAATCACAGAAAACCAACAGTACTGGAAGTTTATGCTACTGACCTACATTGCAGAACACCAATGCCAATTACATACCTCTATACAATGAAAGAGGGATATGGATTTTAAAAAGGTATCTGAAAGAAACACGTTAGTTAGATTCCTCACCTTAGAATATCCCCAGGCGTCAGGCTGGATCTGGAAAGATTTTTGTAGCAATACCCCTTGCGCGTCGCTAGGCGTCGTCTGCGGCTCCGCGTCCGTCGTTGGCGTCGTGCGCCGGAATGACGTTGTCGGAGTACTTAGACGCCGCCCTCGCGCGCTGACGTCGGTTCTTCTTTTTTCCGCGCCAGACAGCGCAGATCCAGGAAGAGCTTACCCCTTAGTCAATTTTTGACTAAACTTTTTTTGGACTCTTTTTGGTCTTCTGTCGACTCGACTCTGGTGCCGGTAGGATGCCTGGGTTTAAAACCTGTGACTCCTGTCATCGACTGATGTCGGTGACGGACCACCATCGCCAGGGCCTTTACTGCCTGGTGCGTAGTCGTGCCCTGATTGTCAGGCCTTGACCTCGAAGGCTAGGCGGGAGCGGTCCCGTAAGCTTCTCGAGCTTCGGCACTCGGCTCTGCGCCGCTCACGGTCCAAGAGGAGGTCCAAGGACCGGTCGCGGTGCCGCAGCCACCATCATCGCTCGTCGGGCTCGAAGTCTTCGGGTAAGTCGAAGCGATCAAAGAAGTCCGAGAGGCGACACCGCTCTTCAGACTCCCCTCGCCGGTCGCGCGACTCGGCCGAGGGTCAGGGTGGTCCCACCCCCGCAGCTCCGTCTGAGTCGCAGGAGCCGCGTCCGTCCCCATACCCGCCGGTCCCTGGGACTGACGCGACTCCGGCGGAGGTCAGTGCTTTCCTCTCGGCCATGAGGGGCCTGGCTCCGCCGTCGATGCCTGCCGGCGCGCCTTCGGGCCCCGTGGGCTCGACTGGTCGACCTCTCGTGCCGCCGGCTCTGGCCCCGGCACCATCGACGACTTCGATCCCGACGCCGCAGGTCCCCGAGGGATCCAGGCCTGGATCTCTGCCGGCACCGGTCGACCTCACGACGCCTCCTCCGCCGACACCGGTTCCCCGGTTTAGCCCCGATCCGGCGCCGGCGCGGCTCTTCGCTGCTTCCGACGCCGATGGATGAGCGTTTCATGTACCGCCCGGCTCCGATCATTCCTCCTGTTTATCAGGAATCGGATGACGGGGGCGACTGGGAGGGGTCTGAGGACCCTATGGCCAGACAGGGCCAACTTTCACAGGACTGGGCAGACGAACTGGGGGATACCAGTGGTCTGGACACCTCCCCGGACGCTGGTTTCATCTCTCCTCCGACTGTGGCCTTGGAGGAAGGTGCAGCTTTCTCAGTGGTGCTGCGCAAGGCGGCCGAAGCCCTGGGGCTCGAGTTGCCTGCTGTGGCCATGAGGACTAACATCCTCACAGATGTGCTTCAACCGTCAGCAAGCTCCACAGAGCCTCTCCTGCAGTTCAATGAGGCCCTCATAGACGTTCTGCAGGGCACTTGGTCCAAGCCCTCTACAGTTCCTCCTGGATTGGATTGGATATGGTTTTTGTAGAGCGCGATAGCTACCCGCAGGCATCCTAGCGCTTAGCCAAGTACAGGTGTGTGGGCGGGTCAATTTTATCTTCTGAAGAGAAAGGTTTTTAGTTTTTTCCGGAAGTTCCGAAGGTTGGGTTCTGAACGAATAGAGATTGGGAGGGAGTTCCAGAGCCTTGCCGCGTTTGTTGAGAACATTCTTCCTCCACTCCTTTCTCTTATGAACCTGGGTCTGATGACTTGAAAGGTATGAGTCGACCTAAGCTGTCTGTTGGGGTGGTAGGGGGTAATCAGGGTATGGTTCAGGATTGCTCCTTTCCTCCAGTAGGCACGGTGGGCAATGCACATGCTTTTAAAATTGATCCTGTCTTTTACTGGCAGCCAGTGGAGGGCTTTTAGTTCAGATTTCACTGATTGGCGGCGGGGAATGCGCAGAAGCGTGCGGGCAGCGCAGTTTTGAATCACCTGGAGTCTTTTCAAGGTTGATTCAGGGGCGCCTAGATAAAGGGCGTTTCTGAAATCCAGCCGGGAGAGGATTAGGCCCTGGACCATGATCTGTCTGGCCTTGTAGGGGAGAAGCGGTAGGATTTTTCGGATGAGTCTTATAATGCCCATGGAGGTGGCAGATAATTTGGTTGCCTGGTGTCCGAAGGATAATGTGCTGTCAAGCCAAATTCCTAAGTTCTTGATGGTGTTCCTGGCTGGGGGTGCTGGGCCTAGATCTGGTGGCCACAGAGACTCAATGGATTTTTGAGGGGAGTTACCCAGTACCATTAGCTCTGTTTTGTCGCTGTTTAGTTTCAGGTAAGACTGACTCATCCAGGTACTTACTGCTTCCATGCAGCCTCTGAGATCATTAGGACATGAAGAAGGATGATTTAGGGTAACCACCAGTTGCGTGTCATCCGCGTAGGACACGACTTGGACGCCGAAAGGGCGAATTATTTCTGCGAGGGGGTGCATGTATATGTTAAACAGTGTGGGGCTCAGGGACGAACCCTGGGGAACCCCACAACTGAGTGGTTTACTGGGCGAGGTGGTATCGCCTTCGCAGACTCGGAAGGAGCGTTCTGACAGAAATGATCGTAGCCAGGCCGCCGCTGTAGCTGTTATCCCTAGTTCTGAGATTCTGTGAAGAATGATGTCGTGATCCACAGTGTCGAAGGCGGCACTGAGGTCCAATAAGATAATGGCCGCAGTGCCGCCCTGATCCACGATCATTCTTGCTCCTTCTGTTACAGCTAGTAAAACGGTTTCTGTTCCGTGAATGGGGCGGAACCCAGTTTGAGATGAGTCCAGTAGTTTATTTGTTTCCAGGAATTCTGTGAGGGATGGTTGACGTGCTTTTCCGCGATTTTGGATATCCAAGGTAGCAGGGAGATTGGGCGGTAATTTCCCGGGTTCATCTGATTTAGATTGGGTTTTTTCAGGAGGGCTTTGAATGTTGCCTGCTTCCATTTTGGGGGATCGAGTCCTGAGGAAAGTGAATTGTTGATTAAGTTCAGAATGGTGGGCAGGATGGTAGGGGTGATTGTTCTGAGAAACTGAGCTGGGGCTGTGTCGCTGGGAGATCCGGACTTTACCTGGAGTAATATGGTTTCCAGGCTGGTAGACTCCAGTGGTGGAAAGTTTTCTAGGGTGGTAAGTGGAGGTGGACTATTTTGGGATGAGGGGGTGGGGGGAAAGATGAGTAGATTGAAGAAGTAGTCTGCCTGTTCATTGCAGCGAGTTTAAGCAGTGAGTGGATCTGGTGGTTTATTGGGAAGTTTGAGCAGGTTCTTCGCGATTTGATATATTTCTTTGGGTTTGGATGCTGCTTCGTTAATTTTGTTTTCGTAGAAGGTAGCTTGAGCTTTTTTTATGTCATTTTTATAGATTTTTATGGCGGCCCGATATTCATTTTTTCTGATTTGTGAGTAATCAATGCGCCATTTCCATTCCAATCTTTTGCATTCTTTTTTAAGAGTGCGCAGGTCCTGTGAGTACCAAGGAGCGTTTTTTGGTCTCTGTTTGGGTTTGATATCCTTAAATGGGATAGTAAGATCTAAGGAGGTGGTGATCCAGTTGTTGAAGTTGTCATTATTAATAATCGGATCGGGGTTGTTTACTGGGACAGAGGCTCCCAGAGTGGTTGTCCACAGGTTGGTGTTAGGTTGGGACCATTTTCGGTCCCTGCAAGAGGCGGTGGAAGGTTTAGGACGTGGTCCGGACGGCGCCCAGATAAATGAGATCGGAAAATGGTCCGTCCATGGGAGGGGAATGGATGGACTAACTGTGAGATGGGTACAGTTAGTAAAGATGGGGTCCAGGAGGTGACCTTTATCGTGGGTGGGTTGCAGCACTCGCTGGGAGAGTTCTAGTGCCTCCAGATTGTTGCGTAGTTCAGCGGCGGCCGAATCTAGGGGGTCATCTAGGTGCACATTAAGGTCGCCTAATAAGGTGTAGTTAGGCGAGGAGCAGACACAATTGGCTACCTCCGGTGCGAGTTGGTTTATAAAGTTAGTCGGAGTGCCCGGTGGCCGATAGATAAGAGTCCCTGAGAATGTGCATGTGGAGGAGAAGTCCAGCGAGAAAGTAAGATGTTCGCAGCTGGATAGGGTAGTTGGAGAGGCGCGGCAGGTATAGCAATTCTTGTAAATAATGGCTATGCCGCCGCCTTTCCCAGATGGACGGTCGACCCGGAGTATTTGGTATCCTGCGGGAAGAGCTTGAATGACATCGGGGTCAGATTCAGGTTGTAGCCAAGTTTCCGTGAGGAAAATGGCATTGGGTTCTTTGTCGGAGATTAACAGAGATATTTCTGCAGCATGTTTAGGGAGAGACCTGCAGTTCAGCAGGAACATAAGGTATGAGGGAGGGGGTGTTTTTGGGCCACTTTGATACGTGCACTGTGGGCAGCAGAAAAGTTTTGAGGTGGGATTCCAGGACGCAAGGCATTGGTCGTGGATGGGGCCTCGTAGTTGATGTAGAGTGCTGGACGAGTATTGGATGGATTTATTTTGGCCAGCGGTCATGGCCCCTGGTCCCGGTCGGTCGCAGACGGGCTTGCTTTTGGCGCGCCTTCGGCGCCCTGCTGGCGCCGCCGCTGCGCCCGTCCGCTGCGCCTCCTGGGTAGAGTGATCATTTTATAGTGGCGAGGGCGTGAGGGTGGGAGGGGCCTAGCCCTGGTCAATTATCTGGTATTCCTCACCCAAGATGGCGGGCCCGGAAATACTAGTTCGGCAGGTGAGCCGAGACTCAATCAAGTTCTCGAGGGGGGCAGGATCTGCTCTCACTTCAGCGGTAACTGATAGTAAGTGGCGATTTGATTTTAGTATTTTTTTAAAATGCAGTTTTCTCCAAATAAGCAATCTTTTGGAGCGAGTTTAAAAACGATAGTAGGCTTTTTGATTCAAGCGGCAAAGTTTAAAAACAATGCCCCGGCTTCCGCCTCAGGACCAAAACAACACACCACACTCCTGTGGATCGGAACGTGGCCCGGCGCCACCGCCCTGCTCCGGGCGACCCCAGTTTCCTGTCCCAACACCCCACCCCCGAGAGTCTGGTTATCCAGGCCTCAACTTCCCAATCCTCCTTCCCATCCGCTCCTCCGGATCGGGAATCCAAGAGGCTGGAACAGTTTGGAAAGAAGCTGTTCTCTTCCCTGTGTTTGGGCCTGCGGTCTTTGAACACCGCTTGCCTCTTGGACCGTTTCTCCCACTCTCTGTGGGATACGGTGGAGGACGTGCTGCCCCTGTGTCCGGAGGAGGCCCGGACATGTCTCTCCCAGGCGCTTGCTGACGGGCGAGATGCAGCACGACATGCCATACTGTGTGGACTAGACACCACGGACTCGCTGGGTAGGGTGATTTCAACCACGGTGGCGCTCCGGCGCCACGCCTGGCTGCGGTCCACGTCTTTCTCGGAGGATGTCCAGAGTACCGTCATGGATATGCCCTTTGATGGCACTCGCCTTTTTGGTGAGAAGGCGGATAGTGCGCTGGCTCGTTTTAAGGACTCCCGGGCTACGGCCAAGTCCTTGGGTCTCTCGGCCCCGTGGCCACAAACTTCCGCCTCACGCCTCTTTCGTGGCCAAGGAAGGGACGCCTCCTCACGTCCGCCTAGCCACCGGCCGCAGAACCAACCTGCACGCAGTCGCGGACGTGGATTCCGCCGTGGCGGTACTGGAGGACAACGTGCCGGTCAGTCCACATCCACCCCGGCAGCATCCGCCTCAAAGCCCTCCTAGTCCGAGCTTTCAGGCCCATTCCACGCCAGTGGGCGGCAGAGTTCGCCATCACCTGCTCCACTGGCGATCCATCACATCGGACAGGTGGGTGCTGCAAATCGTCTGAAGGGGCTACTCCCTCCCCTTCGAGACGACCCCTCCAGCCATGCCACCGCAGTGCCACCGTATGTCGGAGGATCACTTGAATCTTCTGCGGGAGGAAGTTACAGCCCTCTTGGCCAAAGAGGCCGTCGAGCGCGTTCCTGGTCCAGAAGTAGGCCGTGGTTGCTATTCCCACTATTTTATGGTTCCCAACAAGGGCAAAGGGGGCCTACGCCCTATCTTGGACCTCAGGAGCGTCAACGCCTTCGTCTGGAAGGAACTGTTCAAGATGCTCACTTTAGCTCAGGTTCTGGCAGCCCTCGACCCTGGAGACTGGATGATAGCGTTGGACTTGCAGGACGCCTATTTTCAGATCCCCGTCCTGCCGGCCCACCGGCGTTACCTGCGGTTCACGGTGGGTCAGGAGCACTTTCAGTTCACCGTGCTCCCCTTCGGCCTCAGCAGTGACCCTCGGGTGTTCACGAAAGTGATGGCAGTGGTCGCAGCTAGTCTGCGCAGATCGGGGGTTCCAGTCTTCCCCTATCTCGACGACTGGCTGTTGAAGGCGGGCTCGCCCCAGCAAGTCGTCTCCCACCTCCAGACTACGGCCGACCTCCTGCATTTGCTGGGGTTCTCAATCAATGTGCCGAAGTCACACCTGAGACCCTCCCAGAAGCTCCTATTCATCGGAGCGGTTCTCGATTCGGCGCAGTTCCGGGCCTATACTCCGGAACAGCGGGTCCAGGATATTGAGGCTCTGATTCCCATCTTTCGGCCTCTATCCTGGGTTTCGGTCAGGTTGGTGCTGCGGCTTCTGGGGCTGATGGCCTCCTGCATCCTGTTGGTGCGTTGCGCCAGGTGGCGAATGCGGGTTCTGCAGTGGGACCTGAAGTTTCAGTGGGCCCAGCATCGAGGCAACCTGTCCGACCATGTCTTGATCTCGGAGGGCACTGCGAAACAGTTGCAGTGGTGGCTCACGGACCGCGATTGGGTCAGGGGCAGATGCCTCTCCCTACCCCAACCGGAGCACGTAGTAGTGACGGATGCGTCCCTCCTGGGATGGGGGGGGCCATATGGGAGAGGCGGAGATAGAGGCCTCTGGTCTCCGGCAGAGTCTCAACTCCATATCAACTTTTTGGAGCTGAGAGCGATCTGGCCTTCACTGAAAGCCTTCCTTCCCTCTCTCCGGGGAAGGTGCAGGTGTTCACGGACAACACCACCGCCATGTGGTATTGCAACAAACAGGGCAGGGTGGGGTCGTGGACCCTTTGTCAAGAGGCTCTGCGCCTCTGGACATGGCTGGAACACCAAGGCATCTTCTTGGTGGTTCAACATCTGGCGGGCTCTCTGAACACCAGAGCAGACGAACTCAGCCGCCGGTGCATGATGGATCACGAATGGCGTCTAAACTCGGACGTGGCGCAAGGTCCCTTTCTGCAGTGGGGAGTGCCTTGGTTAGATCTATTCGCCACCGAAGAGAACGCGCAATGTCAGAAGTTCTGCGCGTTGGAATTTCCAAGGCGGCACCCGCTCTGAGATGCTTTTCGTCGCGAGTGGAGTTGCGGTCTGTTGTACGCCTTTCCGCCTATACCACTTCTGCCCAGAGTGCTGAAGAAGATCAGGCGCGACCGGGCCCAAGTCATCTTAGTGGCTCCGGATTGGGCACGAAGGTACTGGTATCCCGATCTACTCAGTATGTCGATCGATCCTCCGGTACGACTGCCTCTTCAGGAGGACCTTCTGTCGCAGCAGCAGGGGACGGTCCTCCACCCGAACCTGTCCAGTTTCCACCTCCATGCGTGGAGATTGAGCGGCAACAGTTGATGCCATTTGACTTGCCTCCTGAAGTCTGTGACGTCATTCTGGCAGCCAGGCGTCCCTCCACAAAATCTGTATACGCCTGCAGGTGGAACAAATTTGTGGCATGGTGCACAGCAAAGGCTGTGGATCCCCTTTCCGCCCCTCTTTCTGAGGTTCTACTCTTTCTTTTTTCTTTGGCCCAGCAGGGCTCTGCTCTGGGCACCTTGAAAGGTTATCTTTCTGCAATCTCTGCTTTCTTACGGCTTCCTGATCAGCCTTCTCTTTTCAAGTCCCCTGTTATTTTGCGTTTTCTTAAAGGCATTACTCACATGTTTCCTCCTGTCCCCTTCGTAATGCCTCAGTGGGATTTGAATCTTGTATTGACCTTTCTGATGTGCGCTCCCTTTGAGCCTCTTCACAATTGTCCTCTTCGTCTTCTGACTCTTAAGACTGCTTTCCTGGTAGCTATCACCTCGGCTAGGCGGGTGAGTGAGCTCCAGGCTCTGTCATCTAAGCCTCCCTTTCTTTCTGTTCATCCGGACAATGTTGTCCTCCGGACTCGTCCTTCTTTTCTTCCAAAAGTGGTGACCCCCTTTCACATCGGGCAATCTGTCACATTGCCCACCTTCTTTCCGCCTCCGTATCCTTCGAAAGAGGAAGAGAGGCTCCACCGTCTGGACCCCAAACGTGCGCTGTCCTTTTATTTGGACCGGTTGGTTCTGATGCTCCGTCCATCACCACCCACTTTTGTACCGCTTTGGACCGCACCAGACCGTTCCAGGTGGCGAAAAAAGGACCCTCCTGTTGGGCTGAGAGCCCATTCCACCCGGGCCACAGCGGCGATTACTGCCCTGGGACGGGGAGTTCCCTTGCAAGACATCTGTCAGGCAGCGACGTGGGCCTCACTGCACACGTTCGCCAAGCACTATTGCCTGGACAGCCAAGTCCGGAGAGTTGGCTTCTTTGGCCGTTCTGTTCTCCAGGGCTTTCTGGTGTGCTCTTGGTTCGCAGACCCTCCACCGTGGTTGGTATTGCTGGGTATCTGTTCTAAGGTGAGGAATCTAACTAACGTGTTTCTTTCAGATGAACAAGTTACTTACCTTCGGTAACGATGTATCTGTAAGAAACATTAGTTAGTTTGATTCCTCACCGACCCACCCATCCTCCCCGCTCTGCGAACCGACATCTAGGGTTAAGGTCATCCTGTTCAGGGCCCTAGACTTTTTGGCACCAGTGTCGGTCTCATGCATGGCTCTGCGTTCCTGGTGCGGAAAGCTATGTACAAGAACGGACGCAGAGCCGCAGACGACGCCTAGCGACGCGCAAGGGGTATCTAGGATGACGCAAATATGGAGCTGAAGAGAAGCAGATATCAGAGCACCAGAGGGACGCAAATAACGAGAGCGAGCAGAGACAGATATGATGGCAACAGCAGGGGCATATATGGGGCCACAGAGGGGGGAAACAAAAGCGAGGTATGGTGGCACATCAATAGAGAAGCAGATATGGGAGCACGACAGAAGGGAGACATTGGGAAACAAAGGAGAGGCAGGTATGAGAGCAAAAGAGGAAAGGCTGCTACGGGGGCAACAGAGGAAAGGTCAATAAGGGGGTAAGAGCATGGAGGCATGAGAGAAGTAGGAATGAGAACAGTAGAGGAAAAGCAGATCTAGGGGTGAAGGGTGCACTTGCGGTACCCACGGTAAAGTTATTTTTTGCATTGAAATGGCGTGGCCAGTGACGCTGTGTTGGGTAGCTGTGATCAGGTCCTTGATGGATTGTTCTGACATTGTGGTACAGATATCCCGGGGATCTGTGCAGCTTGGTCAAAGTAGCCTGGCGCAGGGAGTGTCTGCAGTATGACGGTGATAGTTCCCAACACAGGAAACGACCTAGCGACAACGCCTACATCCCATAAACGGTACACACCCACTGGACGTCGTGCATGCACCTTGCCCCTACTCTCAGCACTGTTCGGGTCTATTACAAGCGCTTCTGTGATTGGACCAGGAGCTTAGCTTTTGGTGGATTGCCATTGGTTTAGCTGGCAGCTGGAGAGCGCAAGGAAAGAAACAATAGAGAGGAACGGAGAAACTAGAACATCACTTGCGTGCAAGGCACTGAATGGCTTGTTGAGCGCTGCCAGCGCCCACGCATGGTGCGCTTGAGGTACAACAGTATCATACTCGCATTTAGAAGAACCAGTAGAACACAACAGGAGCTGATAGAAAAGCGCATATTTATCGGCTTTACGCCATGCATACGCATGAACCCCCGAAGCGGTTGCTTAATGAAACAAGCAGGATAAGCTTGAATATGTTTGATTAACAGTTCGCGCAGTGCTCATTACTGTATGCAAATAAGTATGCGCACTATTTTAAAAATAACAATTACCCTGTGTAAGCGTAAGAAGACTGTAGTTAGGTTGTGCTGCTTCGGGTACTAACGGATGTTACGTATCGGATCAAGAGCCGATACTAAGCTCGCTAACAAAAAAGATGCAAAAGTTAACCAATAGCAAGCGGCGAGAAATGACCCAGCAATTGGCGGAGTTTAAACTAACATAGTGATTACTTCATGCCTCGTAGAGGCAGCGCATACGCTGCCTATGCGAGACCTAAAAAGAATTGAGTGAGTTTGATAACCAAATCATTTAGGGCTATAGCTCCAGGAGGGTGAAATAATAAGCAGCTGCCTTAACATTTTCCATACAAAGAGTTTGTTTGAGCTACTGAGCCATCTTGACGGTCATCCCACCTTCTAACACATGGTCTTGAGGCATTTCCTGGTAGGCTGTCAGGCTGGTTAGATCTTGCCTAATTTCGAGTTCCATTTTTTTTAATCTCAATCTACTAAACAGACTCCAATCCAACTCTAGTTTGTTCTGGCAAGACATGTTTATGTGGCAGGATCATATTTGCGCCAGGGCAAGATTAGTGATGGAGTGAACTGAGAAAGTGCTAGTTTTGTGAGAAATTGTGAAATTGGGGTAAGTGACAAAGCCTAAAATGTGACTGTGCTATTTTTAGCAATCATTAGTCAATCGTGAGATGTGCACACAGTGGGATTATTCATTTAATTATAGTACATTCAAGGCTGCTGTAAAACAACAACAAAACTTTGTAGCTGTGTACCCCCCTCATAATCTTCACCAATTTGCTCCACTGAAACATTCAGCTTATATGTGTGACTTCTAACAGCCAAAATGTGTATAGTTTGATTGTCAAAATGTCTTGTGTTTGAGATTTCTATTCACTTCGTGAATTTAGGATTTAATGGATTAGTTTTGCTGGCACCACAGGATACTGCTATCTTTGTTGTTAAATAGTGCGATATTCTGGGTTTCTTTGATGGGGTAAGGATTCCCCAAACTTGTAATATAGGACCAGATGTAATAAACTTCCATTTTCAAAAAGTGGTCGCAAACTGTGCACCAACTTTTGCGAATGGAAAAGTATTTTGCAATCTGACATACGTATTAATAGATCAGTTTTTGAAATTCCAAATTATAGTGGGCTACAATCTGACATCCCACATCAAATTAATGAGGTATGTCACAGGTTGCGACTCACAGCGATGGTCAGCTGCTCATCATGCCTGTGATGCAATTTAAATGAATTATTGTTGTCATTATTATTTTGAATGTAACCTGTTTTTCTTGAAAACTGCGCTGCATTTAAATAGAAAAGTCTTTTGTTTTTGTTTGTCTTGGCAGTGGCCCCTTGGACCATCGCCTACTCGCCAAACAGCTCTTTTTTAACATTCATAAAGGCGAAGAGTCCCAAAGCAGCCTCTTCTATTTAGTGATCGTGTTACTGTACCGGCTCAGGAGTCAGTAACTTCAGTGTTTTTGCAAATGGATTTCAGTTGTAAAACATTCACATAAACCCCAAAAATAGCTTTTTATAAAGGACACCCTAAACATGCCCCTTCCAAATAGTGATTTTGTTATGCCTTTCTGATTCCATTTTGTGATTCACTAACCTGTTACCGAATTGCAGAATGGTTTAAAGACATTCTAAAAAAACATTTAGCAGTCATAAACCTTCTCTGATTTAGCAAAGTGCAGGCTTTGTAACTGCTAAATAGCTTTGCACATCTGGCCCCTAATAGCGTGCGTGGTGAAAACACAGTTTAAAGGAGAAAAACAGGGCTTTATCAGTCACACAAAGTAGCAGGAATTTTGGCAAATGGCAAGTATTTTAACCACCAAAATTACATAAAAGTCAAAAATTAAATCAATAAATTCTCCCAAATAAGTAAAAAGAAAGGAGAACAAAGTGATAAGAAAAATTACAGTAAAATGATTTAAACCAGATTAAGGGAACAGAAGATGTGATTTTTTTTTTTTCTATTTTATTTAAAAGAAGATAGGGATTCATAGGGCGACCGTGAAGAACTGTAAAACGTGGACTATGGCTATAACTGAAACATGCGTAATGTATGTTTTGTATGCGTAACGTATGTCTACGATTAGACAAATTGATGTAAGAGATAGTTCTACGTGAAGTCTGCACTGTGTATATCACCTATTCATCCCCTTCCTCCTCAGCATTGATGAGAATGTGTTGTCCTTTCAGGCAGTCTTGACAGCCAGAGCAGAGGCTTGAGCAAGGTAAAGTGGTGATCAAGAGGCTGGGTTTGTTAACCTAATTATGCGGTGCTCGTCTAGAGAGGTGGGGGGTCTATCTGCTGCCGATCTAAAAAGGTGAGCTCCATGTGGAAGAGATGAAACTGTGGAGGGAGAAGCGAAGCATTACAGGACACTGGCAACTAACATAGTCCTAAAATATAAAACATGTGTATTTGTAAAGTGCATGTTCACCCAGACGGGTAACTTGGCGCTGAATAACAGATGTTTGTTTCCCAATTCAATGGTCTTCATGGTACGTATGGTGTGGGTGGGTACGTATGCGCACTAGGTAATATTACTTATACACAAGCATGCTTCCAAATGTTTGCGAATGGGCCTTTGTACCTTAAATGTGTGTGACAGGGGCAGGGGGGCTTGATGTAGACAGGTGCTTCAGAGAACTAGACCGCAACACGTCAGAGATGTCACTGCGTTCACTTTTTTCTTTCGCTTTACAAGCTTCGACTTTACTTTAAAAATCAGGAACATGACTTTTACGTACAAAACTGCCATCAAAGCACATGGGAGCGGGTAAGGTTATTTTGTTTTGGTGTAGGTAAACGTTTGGTAAGTGATTGAATAATTGTTTAAGCTGTCCTTTTTACAATTAGACTTTTCGCTGTTGTTTCTAAACTGAAATCCTAGTAATATAATGCTAATCCACGGAGAGAGATCTTTATTTACTAGACCAGAAGCCTGAAAGTGCGCCCTGAAAACCAGAAACGCCTCCTGGTTGACCTTGCTCTGCAGCAGGAAGGATGTCATTTGTTATTTGCTTGTGGTCCAGCTGTTGCAGCTGAACGACCTCTGCAGACACTTGATTTGGGCAGTGGCTCTGAGCTGTTAGTTGATGAAGTGCTGGGAACTGTGTACATTTTAGATTTCCTCCGGCGTTTTTGGAGCACGGATGCATCGTTGAGCGGTCCTCCTTTCGGTTCAAAGAGTACAATATAAAACAGCCCAGTTCTGTACTTTGTACACAGCATTGACGTCGCTTAGTAAAGTTACTTTGAGACGCCCCTTTTGTAAAAAAAAATGTTTAGCTAGCAAAGGTAGACATACTGTAAAATGCAAAGTAGCTTTCATAATGTAGAAATAATACATATAGTCCCAATCTAAGAACATTTACTTTCAAATCCAAATGCCTTTAAAAAAAAGTCAAGAATTTACTATATTTTAAACGAGAGAACAAAAATGTATATTTGTCAAATGAATGTAAATCTAGTTAATTGAATACAGTTTCAGTAGAACATATCACAGTGAAGACTTCTTGGGTTGTAGACACAGGGCCTTATTACAAATACAGCGGTCCCTAGGACCGCAGTAGTCATGGTGGAGGTCCACCCTCCCTACTACGACATGGGCTGTTGGACCGATACAGGACCGCTGCAACCGCTGGGCATCTGTGATCCTGCGGTGGTTGTGTAGCGGTCTGAGGCCGCTATATGCTGGTGGTTCCATAGCGGCACCGCCACGCAAATTGAGTTCCCTCACAACCACAGTTTTCTTGGCAGTGAGCCCGCCATGAAAAGTGGGGCGTGAGGAAACTAAGGGGGCCCTACAGGGTCCCCTGCTGTCTTAGAACCTGGGGGTGCATGCAGAGGGGGTACATATTCTCCACCCCTGTCAGTATGCACCCCATGTTCCTGCACGGCATGGACTGCACAGTCCATGCAGTGCAGGAACATGCTTTTGTGCTCCTATTGCAGTGCCTTTCTAAGACACCGGTATGAAACTTTGTAAGGCAACGCCATGGGACTGCCAAAGCACTATCCGCCAGACCGCAAATTAACTCTTAATCTGGAGGGCGGTGTGCGGACAAGTTTGGCAGTGTGGCGGCCCACTGCCACACCGCCAAATTCGTAGTCAGGCCCAATGTGTTCTGCATAGTAGCATATTTCTAGGCACTTAGTGGGCTACTGAGTTTTTTTACCAGTGAGGTCACTCCAGTTTCCGCAATGTCAGTATTACGCAGTCGCCTACCATCCAACCCAGCAAGAGTGGGCCTGATTGCCTCTACAGCTGCCAGAAGCCACCTTTCTGAGTTACATTGCTAGTGTGGGGGGAATGCTAAAATATAATTTGCCATGGGTGGCAAACAAAATCTCGGCAGACGCCCTAGGTGAGGTAGATAGTCTTGACAATAGTGTATGCCACACATGCCTCAGAGATAGTTGTGTTTTAATTTTCAGTTGAGGAAATCTCTGCTCACTTGTTAGTGATTGTAGTTGTGGTGTAAAGAGTACAGCTTTGGACTCTCAGTGGTCAAAGTTAGGGAAATGGCAGAAAGAGTAGTGTTCATAAAGTGAATGTACAGTGGTTTCTATGCTGTAGTTAATAATGTGCAAAACACAAGTCCCCTGAAAGAAGCTGATTGGGTGTGACTTATAACTCGCTATCCGGCATTCCCCAATCACTGCTCTTGAAGTTGCAGTGCTCAATCTGGAATAGATTCAATACATTACAGCATCTCCTGCCCTGGTCTTACTTCAAACAGTCTTTGGTTTTGTCATTTGAAATATCATTGGTGTATCAGTTTTCATGTGGCTGTGCATTTGTTCCTGAGGACATTAAAGGTGGTGCCAGTTTTTACAGATACATAAATCCTTTGCTTCAGTGGGCATTGGACCTGGTACAAAGTATTTTAATGTAATCCTGGGCCCTACTGTCAGACAAATAAGTGTGTTTAAAAGTAGTTTCACATGCTCTTATTTTTGCAAACTGTCAGTCATTTGTGGGGTGGTCCATGTAGAGAGCTGTACAATGGGCCAAGTCCGTTCTCATCAAGGCTCTCATCAGCTCTGACTACTGGTTGATTTCAGTGAGTAGCTCGATTTCGCACAGAATTGGCTGCTCAAGGCTAACGCTGAGTGAATTGTACCTCCGTATGCCTGTGTGTGTGGGGGGGGGGGCAAGAAAATAAGTGGAAGATGAATTCCGTTCCTCATTTGACCACTGAAGATATCTAGTGACACACCTTTCCCTAAACCACACTTCTGTTGCCTTTCAGTCAAGCGTGAATGGTGTCCTTGGGCCCTTAAATGGCTATTTTCATCTTCAGCGGGCTAGGTGCATACAGACAAAGGCCATCCTTACAACTGGGCTGTAAAATTCCAATCCATGTGCAAACCTCTATTTGCAGAGTAATCTGTATCTGAATTCAAAGTCATGCGGAATTTACAGCACCAGTTCATTTTTAGTTTTCCTTCGAGCAGTCTTTGGTTTTGACATTTGAACTATCATTGGTGTATCAAGTTTCAGGTGGCTGTTCATTGGTTCCTGTGGACATTAAAGCTGGTGCCAGATTTTTACAGTCTTCAATGTGCCTGAAATGTACTGGGGTAAAAAGGCCAGTAATTACCAGGACATTCTGTGAGGTGTCCTGCTATCTCATCAGTCTCTAAACACAAAGGCAACATTAAAGTAATTATACAGTAAAAACAATAGCACTGAAGGGAATTAGCTTGTGTGCGGATGTGCGCCTTGTGAGACAGCAAAATGCAGTCACTCAAAGTGAAGTTACCCAGTGGCTTAATTAGGCTGCCCCACTCCCCCCAGGATATATGCTGCAGTAGGTGGAAGCAAAATGTGAATGATGCAAGAGACCAATGGATGTTAACCACAGACCTAAAAAGATGAAAAATCGGGTTTGTGTTCCTGAAGGGGTCTCCACTTTAAATAAATTGGTTCAAGGCTTGTAGACCTTTTGATGGGGGCAGGTCAGGATATTACCAGGACACAATGTTCATTTAAGACTCGACTCGCCCCTCATACTCTCACTCTGAAAGGTCACGGGCTTCAGTGGCTAGTTTTGTTTTTCTGGATCATTGCAGGGCATGCAAGTTCCTCAGATTTGAGAATGCATAGAAAATAGACTGTCCTTTTGGTACATTCCCTTTTTTTTTTACCCCAGTTGGTCGCAATATTATACACGAAAGAGCCAAGCAGTGAGAGTATGAATCCTTTTTAAATGGTACAAAGGCAACAATTAGTATATTTACATTGCTTTATGTCTCCTACCTCGCCGCCAAGTGCTGGAACAACCTTCTCCTCCACCTCCGAACAGCATCCTCTTACACGGAATTCAGAAAGGGACTCAAGACCTGGCTCTTCAAATGATTACAGCAGAATCTTTGCACCTGGATGCCCTCTTGCATGATAGGCCGCACTCTACAAATCCCAATTGATTGTGTATCGCTTGGTTTATATTAATGTTAAGTGTTGCAAAGTTTACCTGTTGGAAAGTGGGAGTGGTGGATCTGGCCTTATTAAATTCAATTAAAAACTTGAAACAAAGTAGCAGAGAGAGCAGTGCCCAGAATAATAGGTTTGGAGACGAGAAGGGGTGAGAGGGAGAGATAAGTGAAAAGGAGAATAGGCAAGATGAGTAGTAGTGGTGTTAAGACCGGGATCATAAAGGATAGAGAGGAGGGAAGGATGGGCAGAAACAATAGGAATGTGAATAGGAGACTCATCCTATGGGTGACGGTACGTGGAGGAGGAGAGGGGCTGAGACATGAGGGACGTGCTGCGCAATTGTAAACCAGTTACAAGAAGAGTAGAGCAGTGAAAAAAGCACAATTGATGCTACATAAGCTAAAACAGAAATGAAGAGGACCAGGGTTCGGCTCAGCAAGGGACTCTTATCATTGTGTACACTGAACGTTTTGTGAAACAATAGACCCCAAAGCCCACTTTGCTAAGGACATGGAAGCGACAATCTCTTGCTGATTTCGTATACACTTCCAACGTTTAATCCATACTGAGAATAGAAATGTGGCCATAGAAAACACCACCACTCTAGAGGTGTCAACACGGAGGATAATAAGTGCCTCTATGTGCCATCTGGTACCCAAATTCCTGGATAGTAGAACTATCCATTTTGCTCTGTCGGTACGATACACTGGACAAAAGAATTGAATGTTTGTAACAGATTCGGGCACCTCTGCACAAACAGGGCAAATATACCCCCCACACCCAAAGGAATCGGATGACCACTTGCTACTAAATTGTCTTGTTGGGAGAGTCTTGTATCTAAACTGGATGTACAATTTACGTGCCAGAGGGGAAGTAATTTCATCAATTGTTGACTCGTAGTACGGATAAGGTTTTACATCTACGAATTCCAATGTTAGAGTTCCTCTGCATAGGGTCACCGTTTGGACAGCTACATACTCTCAATACATTCCTTTTAGACCTGCTTTTTTTGTGGCACACATCTCTGTGGAGGAAGACCAAAATTTCTCCTGACCCTGTTGCACATGCTGGAGACATGTCTCCAAGACATCCCTGGTATGATTCAAGGGCTGGTGAGGTCCTGAGGCAAAACCAGGAGGTCAGAAGTCTACATTGTCTATTTTATGTAAAAAAAACTTCTCTGAGCCAAATCCAAACACACTGTGATCATTGACGTGCTGGCTGGGAGTCCCAGAAGGGATCTAACAAACCTATTTTCAGCTGTTGACAAAATCTTAAAATTTGCATAACTCCAGATTTCTGAGCCATACAAAGCATACATTATATATCTCCAGAGCCGGTGCCACCCTCTTGGGGGTTGTCAGTCTGTGAATCTTGGCTATACTTGCAGGGTGGTAGGATAATAATGTATGGTTTTTTTTTAGTTTGAAAAACCCAATTTAGATTTGGTGTAAGTATTATGCCTAGGTAATCAAAGCATAACACCTGACCTGGGCATAATTTTCTGAGTGTAGACGCACCAAGGTGTCTAATAGATTTGCAGGGATACCCCTTCCCTCCAGAACCTACCACAACTTTCCTCTAGGAGCCAGATTGAAAGTGGCATGTAAATCAATGAACGCTACATATAAGCTGCCTCCGTTGATTACTGATGTTTTTCCAATAGATGCAGGTAAAGCGAAAAACCTGGTCAATGGTGCTGACGTTTGCTTCTAAAGCCCGCCTGAAAGTTAGATAGGACCTCATTCGCAACAATCCAGTCTTGAAGATGCACTAGCACTTGTTTGCAGAAGGTCTTTTGCAGGGAGTCTAGCAAACTAATGGACCTGTAATTCCCCAGGTCATTTTGATGCCCCTTCTTATGAATAGGTATGATCTCAGCAATTTTCCAAGAAAGAGAAATCGCCATTGCCTTCAGGGTTTCATTCGATAGATGGTTAATATAGGTTCCCCAGACTTCCGGGTTAGCCATTTACAAATTATTAGGAATCCTACCAGGCCCAGGGGCTCTAGACGCAAGGCAGCTGACAATACCTGCTCAGGTTTCACTTGCATCGAATTCTAACATACCAGCAGAATTCGGCTCAACTGTTAGTAGGGAGTCCTCTACCTCCTGCACCTGTTCAATACTAGGTGAGTATAGGCTACTGAAATGGGTACCCACTCTTGAGGTTGGATACAAAATTCCAAATTGACATTGGGGCCTATAGTACACACTGAAGCTATTTTCCCCAAAAGATTTGGAATCCTTAGTTAGCATTGCGTTATGGAGGTTTTCCCAGAGGCTACTCTCCCAGCCCCTGTTAGCCATGGCCAGTCAGACATACATTTAAATTTTGCCACTATTAATGATTCTGTTTTCGCTACCCTACATTCTTTAGTGTACCATTCCACCTCCTTAGGTTTGCTCCTAGCAGCCTTGGTATCGTGGATTAAAAGATTCCTAATTTCTGCGTAGAGCTCTTTATGAATATGCTGCAGAGAAGATATTCTGGACCTGGGGCAAGAGCATTTAGTGTCTCAACTGCCATCTTGACATTAGTAAGGACAGATTCCAAAGCAAGGGGGAGCTTGACCACCCAATTCCACCTTCTAGTTTTGCCATTGTTTATTTTAGAGAGGTCGCCAATGTCTGCGTCGGCTATAATTTGGGGTTTCTCTGCCAGATTTCCCACTAGTGTCCGACACAAGGCATTATGGTCGCTATCTGTCATGTCTACTACTGCCATATGCTTCAAGTCCTGCCTAGTATCTGTTCTTCCAGCCCTACTGGGTCTTCCCTGACTGATCTGCCACAAACGCTTTACAGGACCTCTAGCTGGCATAGGTGAGGGAAGACTGGCACATCCTTGCTGCTGGTGCACCAAAGGCAAGCCCCTCTGGACCTGCAGCACCAAGGGTGCCCCAAGAAGATGAATGCAACTTGTTAGCAATGAGGTTTCTTGTTATCAGAGTATGCACCCTGTTCAAGCAGGTACCACCACTCTTGTCAGGGTAAGGTAGATACACACTAAAAGATAACCTGTGCTTACATTCTGGTAGCTTGGCACAGAGAAAATCCACACAGGTTTAGACAGACAATAATGTTATGAGTAAAACAAGACAAAACCGCCAAAAATCCAACAAGTACAACCATTGATGAATTTTTAAAGAATTAATCAAAAAGTATTGCTTGGACGCAAATAAAGCTTAGGGGTTACTTGAAGTCACACTGGACCGTGGTAAATCCAAAGTTTAGGCCGACCCTGATGGAAGGCAGGCCGGCTACAGGACTCGTGCCGTTCCCGAACAAAAAGTACATTGGCTGGAGCAAGCGTCAATGTTGAAGACTTGATGCGAGGAGCAGAGGAGGCGATGTGTCGTCGTCGATCCCATTGATGCAGGGGATGCGTCTGTTACGATCCGCGCAGTCGATGAAGGCTTTGTCAATGAACCCCCTGTACGATGGCACTGCGTCGTCATCAAGCCGCACTGTCTGTCGCTGAGCCGTACAGTCCGAAAAGTGATGTAGTTGATAGGCTCTTGCATCGAAGGGCAATGTGTCCTTTCTGATCGGCGCAAAGTTGGTACTGCATCGATTTTGATGGTTCTGGACAGCAGAAGTCACCATTCAAGGGCCCTGGACTGGATTGGCGCCACTTGGCATGGCATGACTCACAGATGGCAGAGTTCAGGTGCGGTCGCAGGGTTAAATGAAGTCTTTGATGGCCCGAGACTTTAGAGCGGGGGCAAGTCCTTGGAGTCACTCTGGGTTCAACTGAGATGGGTCTATTTCTTTTCTTCAGCAGGGGACAGATCAGCAGGCAGCAGGGCAGCACAGAAAAGCAGTTCTTCCAGAGCAGCTGTCAAGCATAGTGGTGATCCTTGCAGTACAGCAGTCTTTACTCCTGGTAGAGTTCTTCACAGGTCTAGTAGTGTACTGTCTTGAGGGAGTCAGAGGCCCCATACTTATACCCAGCTGTCGCTTTGAAGTGGGTTGACATCAAAGCAGTCCCTTGAAGTGCTCAGGTCCCCCTTTTATCCCAGCCCTGGTTCCAGACTATTAGTACAGCATAATCAGCCTTTGGTGTGGTAAACAGGACACTACTTATTCAGGTGTAAGTGTCTGCTCCCCCCCTTCCTGCCCATGAAGAGCTATCAAATAGCACATGAATACAGATCAGCTCTATGTCACACCCACCCTTTCTGTGTTTGTGGCTCTCTAGAAGGAATGCACAAAGTTTAGCTGTCACCCACCCCAGACGTGTATTAGAGACAGGCTGCAAGGCACACAGGGCAGTGAGAGCAGAGAAATGTACACTTTCTAAAAGTAGCATTTCTAAAATAGTAATTTTAAATCCAGCTTTAACAGTGAAGAGGAATTATCAATACCATTTCAAAGATATGAAACATGATGCAACAATTCCTATATAGTCAGAAATTACAGCTTAAACGTGTATTAAGGAATTCTCAATGCTAGCATATGAGAGGAGCAGGCCTCCCAGTAATGAAAACGAATTTGGGTGTTTGTTACTACCAGGACATGTGAAACTTAAATGTACATGTCACATCTTTTACTTGCCCTTAAAGTTACATAGGGCCTACCGTAGGGGTGACTTATGTTTAATAAAAGGGGAGTTTAAGGCTTGGCAAGTGATTTTAAATGCAAGTCAAAGTGGCAGTAAACTGCACACACAGGCCTTGCGAGGGCAGGCCTGAGACACTATTGAGAGGCTACTTGTGTGGGTGTCAGAATCGGTGCTGCAGCCCCACTGGTAGCACTTGGGTTACAGGCCCTGGGTATATGGTAATTACTTTACAAAGGACATGCAAGTAAACTAAATATGTCAATTGGGTATACACCAATGCCACTATGTTTAGGGGAGAAGCACATGCACTTTAGGTTGTTTCTTTAGGAGAACTCTCCACAATTCTTTCTTTATTATCTTTATCTTTGAATCTGGCATCTGAAGTGTTACTAGAGATTGTATCCCGAAATCAGGACAATCTAACTGCCTCTTTGAGGGTCATCTGTACATTTTCTACGTTGATTATGAACCCGGGTTCCTGGAGAACAGATATCATCTATTGTCAATCACTCTTCAGGATTATTGGTCTTGTGACCTGGAAGTAATGTCATGTAGAACAATGATCATGCATGCTATTTTTAAACTCAGGAATTCCTTCAACAGCTTAGTGAGACACCTTGAGTGCTTATAAGTCTAATTAAGAGAGACCCGATTTCTCCCCTTGAACTGAAAAACCAGTGATGAGATGGAAGTCTGGGGACCAGGAGGTATGCATTGTTTAGGTCAATTTGTCCTTCTCTTAATAAATCTCCCAGAAGTGGGATACTGTCCACATTGAAGTGTCTGTACGGAATCCAGCTTTTGAATGTATTTTTCAACAGGGCTATAAAACCGAATACTTTTAACTTTTTGATAAGAAAAAATATTGCTTAGGAATCCATGAGGGCTGGGGAGAAGTCTCCTAGGTGGTGAATTTCCTCAAAAGTTCGTCAGTCTCTTTGTAGATGACCAGCTGATCTTTTGAAAACCTCAGATGTCTAGGGGAACTTGGCTGGACTGGAGAGACAAAAATACTTATGTGAAATGCTTGCATCTTTTCCAGCACCCAAGTGTACTCTGACCATAGGCACAAATTGTTGACAAACGGTTAGACCGTAACCCTCCCCCTCCCCCTTCTTACTTGGGAAGAATAGATAAGACTGACTGGAATAATTGGCATGTAAGTAGGTTGATCACCAGGAATCTTTTTTACTAAAGCACCTGCATTATCTTTGGCCATGAAGGAAAGAACATACACAACAGCTTCTAGTATGCACCACCCTGGACCCCTCGGAACACTGTTATATGAAACTGCCAACCATGCATCCCATACCATGACTGGACCCTCCATGAAGACCTTCATTGAATACTTTTCTTTTTTTAAACAGAGAATTGTGCATCATCTGCGGCCATTAATGTATTCATGTTGGACCAGGTCCTTTCTACAGGTTTACCCTCAATCTTTTTGCCTTTACCCTCCACTTTTTTGCTGAATTTGTTCTTGCTGGCCTTAGCACTCTGTGCACTTTACCACTGCTAACCAGTGCTAAAGTTCTTGAACTCGCTTCTCTAAAATGTGGTGAAATTAGTTGATACCCTGTTGGCACATTTAATTTACTTGTGAGTCCCTAGTAAAGGGGTATTGCATGTACCCAGGGCCTGTAAATTAAATGCTACTAGTGGGCCTGCAGCATATATTGTGTCACCCACTTCCAGAGCCTTTTAGCATGTCTCCGGCCTGCCATTGTAGCCTCTGTGCATTTCTAAACTGCCATGTTTGACCTCGCAAAATAAACCTTTTTCCAGGCCCAGACCTTCCTTTTAAATACATGTCACCCCTAGGATAGGCCCTGAACAGCCCAGATGGCAGAGTGCAATCTATTTCAAAAGCAGGACATGTACTTTTAATTTTTACGTGTCGTTGTAGTGAAACTTTCACTACTAAAAGGCCTACCTCTCCCATAGGATAACCTTAGAGTTAACTTATTTACTAAGCTGTAACTTTCAAATGGGAACTAGTAATCAGTTCATGTTTGATGTCTTTGGAATTGAAATGAGAAATCCTGTCTTATGATAAAGTCTGATTTTAAATTACTATTCTGAAAATGGCACTTTTAGAAAGTTGGTATTATCCAGTTCTTGCATCGTGTATCTGGGTCACATGACTGGATGTAGTTGACAGTTGAGCTTTGTGTATTCCTCCTAGACAGCCACACACAATAGAGAGCAGAGGTGTACCTGAATGGACCATTACTGGCAGAATGGGAGGGTGGAGATGGGGACAACCATACTTACACTTGAGTAGGCTGTGCCCTTGCTCCATACAGAGGGCTGCATACCCCCTGTAGTTCATCTGGAGCCAGGGCAGGGGAGGCAAGAAACCTGTGCACTTCAAAGGGAAACCTCTAGAAGCTTCTCCCACTTCAGCAGAGGTCCCTGGTATAAATACTGGCTCTCAGACATCAATTCTTCAGTAGACTTCTGGACTTTGGAGACTCTGTTAGGAAGATGGACTGCTGTGCTGCTGAAAGGACTGCCACTCTGCTGGGCCTTGCTGGACTGCTGCCTGGCTGAATTACTACCCTGATGGATTGCTACCCAGCTGCCTGAGTGGATTGCTACCCTGCTGCCCTCCTGCCTGAGTCAGAGGGTTTAGCCCTGAACCCAGGACTCCAAGTGTGCCTTCAAAGGCTAGTCTGCTGGCCTTCACAGCCACAGGGACGTAACAGGATCCCAACCAGCACCCAGATCCAAATCCAGCTGGTGCTAGTCACTGAGCCCCTAGTGGTGCCCTTCAAGTCCTGGACCCTTGATGTGGCCTCAGTGGAGCTGAAATTACGTTTTTGTGCTCTTTGCGACCGTGAACGGGCCCGTTGGCACCACCGCCTTGTCGCTCACAGTGCCTGCCAACGAAAAGTTCGTCCAACACGACTCTGCAAGCTACAACATTGACTCTTCACAGGGAGGGCACTGCAACGCTCTGACCCGACCAGGATCTTTGAGCTACAGCAACGACGTCCGCAATGCCAGGTCTGCTCTTCTCACTACATCAACAACCATCCACAACGCTTCCCTGCTCCTCACGGCCCCCTCCACAACGCACGGGACTCTGCGCTAGACTGAGAACGTAACTTTTCATCTGGACTAACCTGGCCCCTGTATCTGAACCATGCTCCCTCGCAGTGAGCCTAAACTTCTACCCAGTCTCGCACCACCAGATAGCCACGAGTGGCGCTTCGGGCTTTTTTGTGCTATTTTCATTCATATCTTTAAAATTGCACTTCTCTGGTCTAATGTTTGAATTTTTGTCGCTTTGGTCTTGTTTTATTTATTAACTTTTGCTCTGTTTGTCTAAATTGGTGTGGGATTTTTCTTGTGTTGTGTTTTCACTTTATTACTATTTGAAATGCTGCGTAAATACTTTACACATTGCCTCTAAGTTAAGTCTGACTGTTCTGTGCCAAGCTACCAGAGGGTTGAGCACAAGTTAATTTGGGGTTTGCTTGTTCCTCCTCCTAACAAGGATTGTGGCTGCTGCTTGAGTAGGGTTTATTCTCCTGAACATGTAACTCTATTTCTTATCATTCATATTCTTCTCCATTTCTTTGATGAAGGTGGTCCCAAAGAGGGGCCCATCAACTACAGAGCTTGCTTCAGCTGAAGGTAATTCTCCAGGTGTGGGGTTTACATGCAGCCGAATGCTGCACCTTCTCTCACTGGGTATGGTGCAGTTACACTTAACTAGAAGGCACATAGCTCCGTGCTCCCTTCTAGCTTGAGTGTTATGTTCATTGACAATTCTTCCTCCTTTATTGTGAAACCTATTTCTGGAATTCTCATTATTCGGCCTGACATGTCAACTAACCTATGTTGAGAGGCCTTCCATCAACAGTTTGCACACTTTGGTGGTTAAAGGAGAATATGCCCATGAAGGTTAGAATATTGGCATCAATTTCTGGGTGACCAATAGCTTGCCCTCTAGTGATACCTTAGGACGGTTATGCACTTTTACATACCCTTGTAAAGGTTGGTCTATAGGTCTGGTGGATGGGAGCCATTTCAAAGATCTGGATGCCCAGTCACCTCCAGGTCAAACATATAACTTTGTCAGGGTGGTCCCGATTACCCTTTGTATCGGTATCTCTTTCCCTTTGTCCCGGATGGTTGAGGGCTCTGGAGGCACTAGCTGTCTGAGTCCTCAGAGAGATCTAAATCTCATTCTCACATATCTTCTGGTACCTGGTCATGCTCTGAATGGTCTGAAGACATACAAGATAAACTCTTTAATTTCAGCTTCAGTTTAGAGGGATGAAACGCAGTGCATGGATTTGTGTGGGCACCTGTAATTGCAACAGGTTACAACGATCCCCTTCCAGATTAGAACGGGGCTCTTTAAGTAGGTGCCACAAGACAAGCGGGGGCACTGTCACATTTGTTAGGTAGTCTCATGACCTACATCCTAAGGCAGCACGGTTTAGAGTATTATTGCCACCCTGCCATATAGGATTGAGGCAGAGGTCATATGGAAGGAGGTGAGCTGAGGATTTTCACTGGGACATTGAGCTGGAAATATTTTCCTAGAGGGCTTAGTGGGTGAGAAATCCTTCTCTGCGTGCCCCAGTCCCACATGCTGATTCACAGCAGCGTCAACAGAGGACTTCAAGCCCTTCTGGATACCGCTTGCACCGCTCATCTGCTACAGTGCACAAAGGTGCACCAATCGGAGCACATTCTCTAGCCTTCCAGAGAGAAGGGCCCAAGTACCGGGGGAAAACAATATTCAAAGCAAATCAGGCAGAAGGAACTGTGGACCTGGAAGTCCATGCAGTCACGCGGGGATCAGCACCTTTCCTCTATGAGATGATTGAAAAAGAAGCTGTAATGTAAGTAAAAGAGTTAAATTAACTGCGGAGCATATAAATAAAATAGTATTTTTCCAGCATTTTAATCGTAGCAAGTCTCATAAAAAACTTTCACTAATAGAGATAAATAAAATAAACGAACTATAAAGAGGCCGCTGAAGATATGGACCAGACATTACAAATCCCCAATATTTTTTTTCTTTTTTTGAGGTTGCTGTTTGAGTAGTCAAGAACATGAAATGCCTTTCTTGACATACATGGGAAGTGCTGGAAAAGTGTCATAATTCTTAGACACTAAAAAGGACACTTCCAGCTAACCGAAACTAACTGTAATATTGGATTAGTTTGCTATTTGCGAATATTTTGCTTCCAGATATCCAGTCTACAGCATCCACTGTGGAAAAGGCTCATATTACCGAGGATATTATTTTAGGGGAGGTTTAGGCTGCGGCCCAGTCGGCCCTAATTCGTTGTAGCCGGCAGACAACACAGAAGGGCAAGTTTGGGCAGCTGTGGGGGAAAATCTCACATTAGTTACCCTAATGCAGGCTTGACCAGGCAAGGGTAACCCTGTACCGCGATAGTTTACACAGTATACCGGTTTTTAGTAAACCAAGGACAAAACTACACACGTTGATCTGTTAAACCTGCAGGCCCTGCTAGGCTGTGTTCGAGGGGAGACCAGGGAATATGAATGCAGGCCATTTGGGGGATGTTCACCAAGTCTCTGGCTGCAGCAGAGGTAGGAAACGAGGTGATCTGAGGGTATACCACGAGCAGAAGGGGTTTCTTACAACGTCCAAACCAATGACATTTTCTTTAAAATAGGTAAAGGTACTTAGTCGCTTATTCATTATTTCACAGAAAAATGAATAACGGGGGAAAATACAGATTAGATGACAAAATGTAGAGATCGAAATGTCAAAAATTCTGTGCCTTATTACCGAGCCAAAGTTATGAGAGATTGCAGTTTTCGTCACTTTCTGAGTGTATAGTCAAATTATTGGTCATTTATCAGTATTTAACCCCTTTCTTTTGTGTTAAGTCAAAAATGCATTTGCATCCAGTACTTTTGCACATTTATTTAAATGATAAATGTACGTGCACTGTTGGAAGCCGCCAGGTCTGACTTCTTTTCATAACATATCTATAAAGTAGAAAAATATGTTCCTCTGAAAAATCTAGAATTGTAATAAAAGACATGCACATGATGTTGCTGATGGGCTTCTGCAGAGCCATTGGACCGACGTCATGAGGGACAGCTTTGACAGCCTCTCGGAAGAAGGCCTACTGTCCGACTTTATTCTGTATCTACAAATACGTACAGAGAAGTACCATGTTTTCCTTATGAGTTCAGTGTACACATCGGTATAAACAGAATAGCGGGAGCAATGGTTGTAATCGAGCAAGTCAGCAAATTTAGTATAAGGAATATTTGTACATTCTGTACTCTTATTTTTTTTTTTTTTATTGTCCTGTGGGTCTATCTTAGAGGCTTTGTGCTTTGATGTGAATGTTTTGTGGAGCACATACATGAACATTATATACTTGTTTTAAGAATAAAAGGCTTCTGAATTTCCATACAGTAGCTGTTTCATTCGTTTCGTGAGAACAGACTCCTTTGTTGGGAGAAAAACTAGGGCTTGAATAGGGACAGTATTTATTTTAAGGGTTTGACTTACAGTTGATCAAAGGCGGCCCGAATGCAGGCTGTCGTTGTAATAGGACCTACGCTCTTGCGTCTAATTGCGAGTGGAACATGTGCCTCGTGATTAAACACCATAATTAATCTATGCTTTTTAACCTGCCCGAAATGACAGCTTCGGTCCCGGTGTAGCATGCTTGATCCTGCACTGCTGTGCACTTGCGAGGCAATGAGGTGACATGTCTGAGAAGCCAGGGGCTCTGTTCAGCACCACAAGGTCGGCTCTACAGAAGTCATTTTCCAGTCTGAAAATGAGATTAAAAGGTTTCGATACTGGTAGTCTAACCTAATAAACGTGAAAGAAAAGGCACGTGGTTGGCATTCCTCCATTTTCCTAACTTTCTATAGTTATTTGGCATCATTGAAGCGTTTGTCACCTTTGGGACAAAAATAGGGATATTTATAATTTTCTTTCATCGCTTTGCTGCTCTGTGGAAGCCTTCAAAATGCAAAGCGAAGTTACATTTAATGGCGTCGTGAGTACCACCAAGCGTTTTTTTTGTTGTTGTAAATATTAGTGTGCTTTCAACTCCACAAAGGCCTGTGCTTTTCTGGGCAGTTCATAAACTCTTTCTATTGCAAAGGTGCACACTTTCTTTCTGGTCCCTTATAATCTTATTCATGAAGCGAGTGGGCCCTCGTTTACTCAGGCCAGGGGTGTTGTAAATGTATGAGATCCATCTATTTCTTGTGTTTGCACACGTATGGATCTGAATTATCATGCTGTTTGTTTAATGGAAATTACATCAGCAGAACAGATCCCATGTGAAAAAAATCCTACATCAAAGAAATGCATTCATGGTTGGCAACACGCCGCCTGGGCCTCCAGTACCAATATAGCTTCTCACCTATAGCTCTAGAAGAGAATGTCCACCTGTTCCTCAAAAGTTACTACTCTGTCAACGGAGGAGCACAGGAGCTGCCATGCTATGCTGCATCCCCACTTTCCTGTTCTCCCTGTATGGCTTACCCAGTGACGTGGCCCCATAGGTCTCAAGATCTCTGCTCCTGACTGGGTGCAGAGCTTGGTCTGGGGCTTGCAGGAATAGGAAACTGGTGCTAAATCTACGGCTGCTGCTGTGTCCTGGACCTTTGAGTTGCTGCTAGTGGGCCATGGCAGCTCAGCAGTACAGCAGTCATCACCCTATGCTTCTCTGCGCGGTGATCCAGCCTGAGTCAGCAGGCCTGGCGCCTCGGCCATTACAGCTATTGGCTGCCACATCCAACTGGCAAGTGTTGCACCAGAGCTGCTGTTGTCCCACTAAGAGCTCTGTCCCATATGTGGAGGCTGCTGTTTACTTCTAGGATTCTTCTGCCCACCAAGCCCCTCCCACCATCGCCACACCATCCTTACCCAAGCAGGTCTCTCTTTTCCTACGAACCCCTCCATGCACCTCTCAGAAGGCCGTGTGCTGCAGGAGTTACACAAGACCAGGAAGGGGTGGAGCAGTGGTGGCTAGCTATCCATATCATTTTCAACATGTGCCCGTGCTAGCTGCAAAGCTAAGGCTTTACAGCCAAAAAGAAGAGGCTGGATAATTCATGATGCCACGGTCTACCATTACCCCATCGGGCCCAGAGTTCTCAATCATCATACCCTGTGAGCATTCAAAGGAGGCGTGATGCTGGGGACCCTCTCTTTGGCTTATGTGCAGTGTAGTTCAGACAAGTTAGCAGAAGTGGCCTCCCTGAGGCTCAATAATTTCCAAGAAACATGGCATGGAGTTACCTGGCAAACGTCAACCAAATCCAGAAACAGAGGATGTCTCATTCTCACAAAAGGGATGTGCAGACCTATCATTTATTATAAGAAGATGGAAAATGGCCAATAACCCATATAGAATCATTGGAACCGTCAATATCGCTGTGGGTTGGAATCTGCCTCCTTTTTGATCCCAGGGAAGAGATAATAATGCACGATTAGGCAAATTGCAGGTTACGTGGGTATTAAATCTTAAATTCAGTACATTGGAGTATAGATTTATGAATTTGGTTATCTTGCAACCAAAACCTTTCTTCATAGAACATCCATTGTTCCTCATTGCGTGGTTGATTGTTGGATTTCTGTTTTTCTTCTTTGAAGTTTTGAAAAGCAAGAGAGGATTTTGCCGAAAACATTCATGTATGAATTTGTTATAAATGTTGCAAGAAACTGCATGTATTGTCATGTTGCTAAAAAATGTCTGTTTTTGGAATAATCCCCGTCCCATTTTTATGGCGGTAATCACTTACTGACGGATCTCACGGTGTTGCAGATCCACAAGTTCCCAGGGCTAGCGATGGGCAGAGTTTTAATTTTGGGATATAAAGTACTCATCACACAAACACATCACCTGAGGACCCCATGCAGCTACTGCCATTGTAGGAACATGTTTCCCTGGCTCCTCCACCATCTTAGAACTCATTATCTGAGCAGACCTACTACTCTAGCACTATTATGAGATGCACTATTCTACCAGACATGCATCACCCAGACACAGGCTGTTGTCACAGGACACACGTCACCCTAGGCGCCTCTTTCTGTTTTAGGATGGACACCTCCCACTCAACCCTCTTCCATAGGGCAGCCATCACCTAAGAGCCCACTCCTGCTGCTGTAGGTCACACATTTTCCAGGCATCCATCATCAAGCAGAAGCCATACACTCTAATACTGGATGTAACATTTACGTCATTGGTATTCCCAGTCTGAAAAAATCAGAGACCGGGTTTGTTCTGACTGGATTCTATTCTGCAACTGACATGTGAAGTGCAGAAATGTACATCCATGTTAGCGTTTGTTAGAAATGGGATTTCTGGTTGGCTAGGGCTTGCGCCAAAGCCAGACAGAAACCACCACTCTAGTCAGGGCTGGGGAGTTACATGCCAAAGATAACCCCTGCTCACCCCCCTTGGTAGCTTGGCACGAGCAGTCAGGCTTATCTCTGAGGCGATGTGTAAAGCGTTTGCGCGCGCACCCAGCAACAACACCCAAGGCCCACCACAAAGGAAACTCCACACAAGGTATTCTATAAAAATAGCCTTTGTATTATACACAACACATTAGATAAAAACACACACTCTACAATGTGCCAACAGGCACGGGCAGAATTTACAAGGGATTATATATACAGGGGACAGGGCCACCTGGACCACTGTCAGGAATTAGCACTTTTTAGAACATAGGAATAATACTGTAGTACAAAATAACATATGTAGCACACAACCAGTAACTACTGGTATCAGGTAAGTACCACCTACGCAACCCTAACCACCTTAGGAAAATATTGCGCAGGGAATCAGGACCTCACTAGCACCACCTGTACTAGGGAGAAAACAACCACCTAAGTATCACAATACCTGTAGGGGTCTAAGCACATAAACACATGATGCATAACATTCAGAGGTGTAAAGCAAAGCACATGACGCATAAACACATTCAGAGGTGCAGGAAAGGAACAATGGCGCAAAAACTCACAATAGCCACTATCTGTGGCAGTCCCTAGGCCAACTGGCTTTGTAGGGGCAAGGGCGCCCAAGCTGCGCAAGCCAAAACACAGAGGCCACAACCTAAACGTTGCAGCTGCCCACTAAGTGCTGGGCAGCTGGGAAAATACTTGGGCACCACGGTGCCTTTGGAGCCTTCTCTGGGCTCTGAAATTGATATGCCCCCTTGGAGCCTCGTGGGCTCGAGACAAGAAATGCCCCAACGTTGGAGCGACTCGCGCTCAAGAAATAATGCCCCCACCTCGTGGGCTCTCAAAGAATGCCCTCGTAACGTTGGAGCCTCAACCGGCTCTGGAATCAGCCCCGCCTCGTTGGAGCCCTCACGGCTCTTTAACAAAAGGCCCACGTTCGTTGGAGTCCCACACGGGGGACTCTTTACACACAATGCCCCCGGAGCCTCGCAGGCTCTTGATCAACGAAGAACAATGCCCCCAAACGTTTAGAGCCTCCAAGCGCTCTAGAGTAGAGAATGCCGACACCACGGAGCCCCCAGGGCCCTCCCCTACTCACCGGGCCGCTCGCAGGGGGACTCCGTTCCTCTCGCTGCCGGTCTGCTTCGTTTAGGGAGCCTCCGGCGCTCCCGTCACACCGGACTCTTTCACCGGGGCAGTGCGAGGCGGCACCAGAGAGCTCCCGCTCCTCGGGGCTCTCTCGCTCTCTGGGGTTCTTCCTGCTTTGCCCAGGACAGCGCGGGGTAGGCTCCCGGCTGCTTCCGGGTCAAGTCCCGCCCACGTCTCAAGCGAAGGCTGCCTGACTTCCGGGATTTCGGCCCGGGCTGCAGCGGTGATTATCTCTACGGCGATAATGAGGGGTGGGCTCCCTCAATCAAAACGGCCATAAGCGGGGTGGGCACCCGCGCCAGAAATAATTGATTATGCGGGGTGGGCACCCGCCGATGTCCACGGCAATGTCCCTGGCAGGGTGGGCACCTGCCAGGGGACTTTCAGGATCGGCAAAGACGGGGCAAACGCCGGGTGGGCACCGGCTTTCAGCAATAAAGCGCTCCTGAGCGCTAAAGGCAAATCCAAGCGCTTTGGGGGAAAGAAAAGCGCTTCCAGGCGCTTAGGGGTGCCAGTCAACACCTAAGTCCTGCAAAGTTCTTCCCTGCATGCAGCAGGGCAGGGGTGGGGGCAAGGCTGGACCCAGAGCCAGCTCACTGGTCCTCCAGGCAGGGAGGTAGTCCAAGTGGCGGTCCTCTGGTCCAGCAGCAGCAGCAGCCCCCCTCAGGTAAGATCCTGGCAGAGAACAGTTTCTGTGGGGACACAGCCCCATTTTTATACAGCAAAACCCTTTGTTCTGGGTTTAGGGTGAGTGGGAAAACCAGTCGCAGCTGGTTGGGGAGCACCCTTGATGTGCTCAGCCCCTCACTCTATTCACTGGCAGGGCTAGGGTCGTCAGTCGCACCACAGGGGGCGGAGCCAGCATTGTGTGTGGAAAACCCTGTCCTATTCAGGACCCAGGTGTACTCCTCCCACCCATATAGCTGCTGATCTCCCCATTCACCACTGGGTGACTCATCCTGACTCTGGGGAATCCCTAGCCCGTCACATGACATGACCAGCCAATCACGCGACAGACACACTGCACACAGAAGTGCCCACCTCTAGAAGTGGCACTTCCACACTAGGTACATGCACGCCGCACACATCATCGCGCAGCATTCACTCCCACGAGTCCGCACATACCAAACTCGGGCCTGCACACCCCACGCATCAGGAACTACTAGGGACACATACATTCCCCATGCATTCCTATGGGAGGGCAGGCCTATCTCACCACATGCACTCAGAGCACGCACGCACTTTACCCTGGGACACAGGGAAAGTGCGCAGAAACCAAAAAATTACCACACCAAGGGCCTCATGTAGGTAGCGAAATACCGGTCGGTAACGGCCGATTTTCGGTAAATATGCCGTTACCGACCGGTATACAGACAAGTGAGATGTAGGAGTCCAAAAACCACTTTTCGGTAAATATGAGGCGGTAAATACCGATTCATAGTTACCGAATTCTAAAATACCGATTCATATTTACCGAATACAGAATTAACGAATCGGTAAACATGAAGTGGTAAATATGAAGTGGTAAAAATTTAAAATGACATGTAGGAGCAGTCGGTAATTAAGAAATCCATTAAAATCGGTAATTAAGAGTCGGTAATTAACACGGACTAAAAGCAGGTGGTAACCATCAACAATGGATAAAAACAAACCCAAAATTCAACAGCGTGGACAACATGGCCGCTATGTACGTCATTGCAAGGCGCCTACGTCTACAGGCAGCAGGACTGAGGGTGTGGCGACGGGAGGAACAAATCTACAGACAGCGCATCACACTATTCCAGCTGACTGATGCAGAGATACATGAGAGGTACAGGCTACACCCCGAAACAATCATGGACTTAATCAGGGACCTACACCCACTCCTGGACCAGCCAGTTAGAAGGGCGCACGCCATACCCCCACATGTGCAGGTGCTCTGCAGCCTACATCTGTTGGCATCCGGCAGTTATCAGGTGGTGATAGCTGCGGTGGGTGGGGTATCCCAAAGTTGCCTGTCCCGTTTCTTCAGGAAGTTCCTGGATGCCATGATGCAGAGAATGCACCACTACATAAGCTTCCCGAACTCACAGGCTGCACTGCAGAAAGCAAAAACTGACTTTTATCACATGGCACAGTTCCCCCATGTCCTCGGCTGTATTGATGGTACCCACATCCCAATCTGTCCACCAGCAGATACAGAGCACATCTACAGGAACAGGAAGTCCACCCACTCCATCAACGTGCAGGTGATCTGTGATGCAGGGAACATCATCACAGATATTGTTGCAAAGTTTCCTGGGAGCACCCACGACTCTTACATCTTCCAGAATAGTGGGATATACACACGACTGAGTGCCGGAGAATTCGGAGAGGGATACCTGCTAGGTAAGTAACAGTGACGCCCCTTGAAACATGCAAACATAGTGTATAGAGGCATGTTACTGATGGTTCCCTTTCACCCATCCAGGCGACAGTGCATATGCATGCCGGTCATTCATCCTCACTCCCTACCTACACCCAGCTACCCAGAGTGAGAGACGATACAACGTGGCACACAAAACAACACGCAATGTGGTGGAGCGCACGTTTGGACTACTGAAGAGCAGGTTCCGCTGCCTGCACAAGAGCGGAGGCGCACGCCAGTACAAACCCATCACCTGCTGCAAGATCATTGCCACTTGTGCAATGCTGCACAACCTTGCCACGAAAAAAGGTACAGATGTGGAACTAACATATTTTGAGGACAACGAGGATGAGTCAGGCCAGCCAGAGGGCAACGCAGCTAGAGTGCCAACTGCAATCGATGGGAGAGAGAGACGGGCAGAGATCACATCCAACTATTTCTGAGTAAGTAAGGGGACACAGCGAGTTGTGAGCAGTCATGACGTAGTTTAATGTGGCACCACGCCATGAACACATGATCAGGCGAATCTGGCAATATATCATCTATACAAGGAGTATGTCCAGGGTTACGTCACCCATTGTGAAGTGGCTAGGCAGGGCGACATCAATGTTTGCGCATACGCGCTGCAGTGGTGGATTGCACGGCCTGTGCATCCTCACTAGAGCCAACCCCAAGCCGCCTGCTGCTCCTGCGTGTTTCTGGGACGGGGGGTGTGATGCTGCTGGTGGTGTCGATGCTCTCCGCAGGATCCCCTGCAGCAGTTGTCGACGCCTGACTCGTCAATAGCACCCCTAGTGCACTTGTCACCTGCACCATCCCCCGAGACAGGTCGCTGCAGCACTGTGTTAGGCCCTCCTGCATCGTCACAGAGCGCCGGCACAGTAGGGAAGTGGCAGTTGCCAGACGGTTGAGTGCCCTGCTGGTAGTGTCCCTTCTCTGGCGTTCCCGGCGCCGTGCTTCGATGTCAGCATCTAATTTGCTGCACAACTGCTGGATAGACTGGGACATGTCCCGAATGCCCGCAGCCATGCCGCCAATGTTTGTGTCCATGTTGACTATGCTTGTCTTCATCACCCGCATGTGCCTCTGGACTGACATGACTGCCTTTGATTGCAGGCGCTGTTGCTTTAACATTTGGCCCTCGAGCCCCAAGAAGACACCATGGCCGTCAGTGGGTGCTGGTGGACTCTGGACACGCGACCTGCGGCGCCCTCTTGTTTCCGTCTGTGCTGCCTGTGAGGTGTGGGGCACAGTGGCATGGCTCCCTTCCTGGGGCCCGGTGCGGTCTTCAGGGCCCATGCTGTCGTCTGACGAGGTGTCCAAGGCTCGTAGCCTGGCTGCTGGACGCCTCCTCTGTCTCACGCATGCAAGCGGAGATGTGGCCGGTGAATCGAACATGAGTGGCGAGGCTGGCTCTGGTGGTGGTGATGCTGGCTCACGGTGAGGTGATGCTGGCTCTGTGTGCGGCGATGCTGGCTGTGTTGGTGGTGCGGCTGCCAGTGGGCCTGCTCCCCGGTCTGTACTTGTGCTGGCTGGAGGTGTTTGATGTTGCCGTGGTGCCGTCTCTCCTGCAGCATGCCCTGTCCTGCATGATGTCACATCTGTGGACAGAAATACAACATTGGCTCAGTGTCCCCGAAGGGCTGCATTGCAAGCGGCACAATAAATAATTTCACATTCCAACATGTCCCCTGTCTCCTTGTGCCTCGAGTGCGTGACATGCCTTGTTGCCCTGTAACATTTACGTCATGGTTAGTGTTGCCCTGACTACATCTCCCGAAATGCATTGCCTGTCTGCACTGACACGTGTGGACTGCAGTGTGATTCTCGTTTCACATTTGGGGGATGTGGGATGGGGTAGGGGGGGATACATTGCTGTGCTTTCGTCTTACCTTGGTGTGTTGCGGCTCTGGCAGAGCTGTCGGCGTCCCCAAGACCCACGACGCTCTCTTGCTCGATTGTGGCCGCCACCAGCTCCTCCAGTTCGGTGAGGGCAGGTGCCCTGTTGGTTCCACCTCCGGTCTGGCTGGCCTCCTTCTGGATGTCGCCCATCTTCCTCTTGGTTACAATCCTCAGGTCATACCAGCGCTTTTTGAGGACCTCAATGTCCCTGTGGGTCACTCCCACAGCATTGACCTGCGCCTGGATGGCCAGCCATATGTTGCGCTTTTCCACCTCAGGCACTTGCAGGGATTGCCTGCCGAACAGCTTCTGGTGCTGCTTCACGACCTCCTCCACCAGCACCTGGAGTTCCTTGGGGCTAAATTTCAGCTTCCTCCTCCTTTCCCCTCCGTCTTTCTGTGTTCTCTGGCTGGACATGCTGTTCGTTTACCCGCTCGCACATGCAACTGCTCCCTGCCTCTCCTCTGCACTCCAAGCCTCTCCAGGGTCGGCTAATTATGTCCACCTGCCTGGGTGTGGCCACTTCGGCTAATTGAGTACACCTGCCTGGGTGTGGGCAGTTCCAGGTTGGGTGGGCTGTCGTTGCACTGGATTCGCTGTTTCGTCAAGTCATGTGATTTTCTTTACCGACTCCGTACATACCGAATCGGTATTTTCCGAATCGGTAACTACCACCTCGGTATTTTGCGATTCGGTAAATACCACCTCGGTATTTACCGATTCGGTGAATTCCGATTCGTGATTACCGAATGTTGCCGAATCGGTAACTGTTACCAAATTTTTACCTACATATAACTTACCGATTCTAATTTACCGATTCGGTACGGCTCGGTATTTTAGAACCGGTAAAATTTATTTACCTACATGAGGCCCCAAGTCACCAGTAAAAAGCAAAAAAGTTCAGGGGTGAACCTGCCAGAAGGGCCAAGTCCAACAGCGTTTAATACAACAAGGACAGTGTCCGTCTCAGTGGAAAGTTTACCTTCTGACTCAAATTTTGTTTTTTTAAAGAAAGTGTTTTTCAGTGAGTCGTTGGTGGGGCAAGCCTCCTGCTGGATCCAAAACCGGGCTTGATTACGGCAGATTGTAGAATAGCGAGGTCTTATTTTAGTCAACAATTAAGGTTAGAAAGCTCCAAGTAGGCACAGCCTGGGTAGGCTTTTACTTCAATCGGATGTTGCTCACCACTAGTTCTGATGAAGCCCTCTACATTCAGACTTAGAATCATTTCTGGAAGTCAGATGCCTGTCAGTGGGGCAAACCAGCAACTGAGGCCAACTGGTGATTCCACTACTGCAGCTTTGATGGCGGTCCCAGTTTCCCCACAGTTCTCCAAGCAGAAAGTTTGCAAAAAAGTTTCTCAGTCATGCTTTTTGCAGTTTTGGGCCAGGAGCAGTACACTCTAACACCAGCCCAGGTCCAGGAACTGGGGGAACCACTTAGGGGTTAGGACTCACTTTGGCAGAGGCTAACAGCAGGTTCCAGCGCAGTTCAAGGTGGAACAGGTTAGCTGCGTGGTTGCAGGGAGAGAGGCCTCTGCAAACCTTGTGTTTCCCTGTAGCTCAAACTGACCCTTGGAGTCACTTCTAAAATCTTGAATTTAAGGCAGCCAGGTCCAATCTTCTTTCAGGTCCTTCAGACAGCAGGGCAGTCCTCCTTCCGATTCCTCAAAGGTCTAGGAGCGTTCTGAGGAGAGGTCTGTTCGGGTCCATGTTTATGCTCCAGTGCCAGCCTGTGGGTGGAGGATAAGCCTTTGTCTACTCCCTAAATCAGTTCTGGTCAGTTCCTCCCCTCCCACTGGGTTTAATGCTAGCCTAACAAAAGATGGGCAGGCCTAGGGTGTGAGCTTCATCTGCCAATCAATCAATCAGGGTTTGTTAACCGCAGCTACTCACCCGGAAGGGTCTCAAGGCCCTGGAGGAAGGGGGTGGCGCGCAGCTCTTAGGCACTTGCGGGGTGTCGTCGCAGGTGAGATCAGCTGTCTTCCATGGCCCATCAGGGTACGTGCGGTGCCGGATGCTTATGGTGATACGTCGAAGAGCCAGGTCTTTAGGTCCCTTAGGAACTTGGAGAGAGTAGGTGTCTGGCAGAGCTGGAGAAGGAGGATGTTCCATGCCTTGGCCACGCGGAAGAAGGAACAACCTCCTGTTTTGGTCTTCTTGATGTGTGGTACCATGGCGAGGGAATGCTGGGCTGTGCTGAGGGATCTTTGGGGTGCGTGGAACAAGAGGTGGTGGCTCATGTAGGTGGGGCCGGTGTTGTGAAGGGCTTTGTGGGTGAGGAGCTTGAAAGATATTTTCTTCTCGAAGGGGAGCCAGTGTAATGCTCGCAGGTGTTGGGTGATGTGGCAGTGGTGCAGTAGGTTGAGGACTAGTCTGGCGGCGGCGTTCTGGATGTTCTGGAGTTTGCGGGTGAGGTTCTTGTTGATCCCGGCGTAGAGTGCTTTGCCGTAGTCCAGTCTGCTGCCGAAGAGGGCGTGGGTGACAGTTTTCCTGTGTTCGAGGGGGATCCAGTTGAACGTTTTACGTAGGAGACGGAGGGTGTGAAAACAGGAAGAGGTGGCGGCATTGATCTGGTGGTCCATTTTGAGTTCGGAGTCCAGGATGATTCCAAGGTTGCATGCGTGGTCCGTGGGTAGGGGTGGCTTTCCGAGGGCGGGGGTGGCACCAGGTGTTGTTCCAGGCATCGGGATGTGGGCCTGTGATGAGTACTTTGGTTTTGTCGGTGTTTGGTTGTAGGCTGCTGTTCTTCATCCACCTGGCGACTGCCAATGACATGGAAGGTATCCCTTGAATCTCAGGAAGAGTCTGGGCACAGCTCCCAGGCCATCCTGTCAAGGTAGGTGCCCTCCCCCCTTCTCACACCCAGATCCCTTTGTCCACTATTTTGTAGCAATACATATCTTACTACAGGCCATCAGGGGTCAGGTGACAGCTGGGCACTGGCAGTAAAGTCTTTTGGTTTTAGCAGGAAAATAACTTTAAATGTAATGGTGTAAACCAACATTACCCTGTGGGAATGCTCGCCTTGCCACAGTGAAAAGCCAATTTGGAGGTATTTTTACTGCTAGGGCAAGTAAAACATTAAATGTACATGCCCTATATTTAAATAACACACACCTTGCTCTATGGGCATGTAGGGTCTGCCTTCGATGTGACATAAGTATTAAAAAGAAATGTTTAGGCCTCGAAAAAGCTTTATTTTGCCATGTCAAAATGACAGTTTAAAACCACACACCCAGGCTGCAGTGGCATGCTTGCAAACATGCTTTCCAGTGCTTCATTTTTGGGTGGGACAGCCCACTATTTGCATTTAATTTACATGGTCACGGTACATTTAGTACCATTTACTAGGGACTTCAAGTGAATGAAATGTGCAAGTTTGGGGTATTCCAATTCTAATACGTGTATAGAGAAGAACACAAGCACTTTACCACTGGTTAGCAGTAATAAAGTGCACAACTAAGTCCCAAATACATGTCCTCTTTGTGCCTACCAGGAATTGTCTGCCTGTTAACATGCATCTTTTATCCTCCTGCGATTATGTCATCAGAGGAAGCTACGGCATGGCCTGCTAACAACACAGAGCAGTATCAGATCTTAATTTGTCTGCTGCACTCATTGACTTCCAATGTTCAAAAGGATTGCCAGCCTCTCAAAACGTTGCCTGTGTGTGAAAGTTCCAGCTCCCAAAGAAAGTGTGCAGAGTCCTATGGCCTACAAGAACAGGGTGCACTAAAAAGGCAAAACGATTCCTGGTGACTCTGGAGGAAGGGCGAATTTTCAACACAAACCATGATAAACACATGAAATCTTATAGCAGCAGGGGGATAATGCAAAGTCCACTCTCAGTGCTGTTTTTTGTGTACTTTTTTGAAGAATTAATGACATGATATCCTTTAGCCCGCATTAGTTGTCTGTGGCCAAATGTAGAAAGAAAAAAGTATTCTGCTCCAAAAACTTCGGTAATCTGCTCCAAAAATTCACCATGTCCTTAACCACAATTGCAACCCAATCAACATGACTAACCACATAATTGCACCATACACTGTGGATCTGTAAAAGGTTCCTCTGTACGATAGCATGGTTCGGTGCTCATGTTTTACCTTAAGAAACGCAAATAGCTCATATATGAAAAAATCGTATTTTTCCTTCTGTTAAGTTGGAATCGTTTTTTGTGTGACTTATAACCGCATATTGTTAACAGCAGGTGCTGGAAAACACCCCATCTGTGAGTCTCGGTGGTCTATCAGTCCTTGCTGGAGCCTCTGCATGAGGCATTTGTGGAAAGAGGATATTGACTGATATCTGCCACCAAGCACACAGCTCTCTGCTAGCCGGCAGCGATGATTACTGCCCTGCTTTCATGGTCTGGCTTGAGAGAGCGGCCATACAGTTATGTGAGCATCACTAGAGAGGGGTGTGCTCCGCCCGCATGTTGGGAGCCAGAAATACATATTGTCATGGGGCAGAAACTGTGTGCTTTCACAATAAAGTGCCTACCCTTCATGCAGCCTTGATCATTTTGTTTATTTATCCAGCTGGCTATTCTTGAACCTACAGGGGCAAACGCATGACACTGGAATGCTAATAAAGCGTCTTCGATAACTGGAAAATGTATGTTTTCTGTGGCAGCAGCACAGATGGGAGGAGGCAGTCATTGACCTACATGACTTTTTAGGTCTGAGTTAACAGTCCAACTATCACTTGACCTTTTAACCTGCACCATTATTATTCTACGTTTTTTTTGCTTCCACACAAATACATATCTATTTCCATGCTATGTACTTGTAATGCTCGACATTAGAGTACAGCATTCCTTTAAAGCCAGACCTAATGCCATTGCTTAGTTGCCTGTGAAATGGATTTGGGTCGCGTTTCTCTCGGATATAAGCTACGCAGGTGGTTTTAAAAAGGATTGGTTTGCCATTTTGCATCTTGCCCACTGTTCTCTGTAATCCTGAGATTGTTAGGCTCTTCCTCAGAAGGTTGTTTTACAGAAGTTAAAGGTCCATCATTCTGGATTAAACATTCTTGGTTGTAGCAGAGTGTTTTTGATAACTTGCTCCCTTACTAGAATGTATACAATCTAAATCTGTGTGCACCTACTTAGAGGTGTTTGGTTGACCGGCTCTTACAGACCCAGGTGACTTGTACCATGCAAAATACTTCAAACCCAAACTCAAGTCTGAAACTCTTGTTTTCAGGTTTTTATGGGCTGAGTGTGTAAACATCTTTGCTGTCACTCAACATACCTTTTCACAATTCTTCTACCATCCACCAGATACAGCATTTCCAAAGTTTTCAATGTAAAGAATTTAAAGACAAAAATACAAAGTTTACGTCACAGATGAGTAATGAGTAATGTTTTCTTGCTTTACAGACCTTACACGCCTATGATGGGGGCCCTGTCCACTGTGTGGTTCGACAGATATAAAATTTCCAATGATTGTCCAGAGCATCTTGAATCAATTGAGTCAACTTGCAATATGCTTAACGATTTGATTGAAGAGGAGGTTAACAGTGGCATACCCAAGAACAGAATAGTATTGGGTAGGTCTGTTTTAAATTTGTATAATACAATGTGCATGCTGTATTAAGAAATATACATCCAAAATTAGAGGGCGCAATGTGTGATGTGCTTAATGATCACTTATGGAATATAGGGGGAGCTTCAGAGATATATATATTATCTACAGCATATTAACATTATAAAGCCTAATTCCTTTCATGCTTTGCAGCACCAAAGAAGATATCAAATTATTGGTCAAAATTTGTATATGGGGGCGTGGCTACGATGAGGACCCATGTAGACGTGTTCTCACTGAGTACCAGAGGGCCTTCTTAATCCTGCAGGCAGGCCAGATGACAACCAACAAATCCTGAAAAGAAGGTAGAGGCAGGGGAGGTGGTCCTTGACCAGTGGAAGCCTCCAGATGGTGGCATCAGCCGTCTGTAAGCAATGAAAAGAACCTGAGAGGCGTCATCCCCTGCCCAACGGCAATTCTAATAAGATGGTCACCACCAGGTAAAAGACGGCATGTGGGGAGGAGAGGCATGCCTGTCATGTTCCTGCCTGGTGTGATCAGGGTGGGGGGGGGGGGGGGGGGGGGGTTAGGCGCCGACCGGAAGTCTGTATGCCCCTCAATCGGAGAAGGGACCCAGAGCCGAGAGCGAGGAGCTCCTGGCTGGCAACAATTGCAGCAGAAGCTTCAGCCGCTATGGGCGGGGACAAAGTGACTAAAGCTGGCACGGACAGCCGCAGTCCAGAAGAATGAAGAGACTCTTGGGGCCTGATATCTTACCTCCTCGCCAAAATGAGAAACTGTAATTAGGAGTGGCAGCCCAGGTGAACCAACATCTTTTGAAACAGAATGCACACGCCATGACTAACTACCTGGACCGCTATTAATATTGTGGAACACCGCTGCTCCCCGGTTGGGTGTCTGGATGTATTTTGGGCTCTGAGCCTGGCAGAGTAGTGCGGGTGCAATGGGGATAGCCCAGGTAAGAGACCAGAGAGGGTGTTCTATACGGGATCTCCTGAGTGCCCAGAAGCTTGAACACAAGTCTGTCTCAGCCACAAGCACTATGATCGATGAGAGTCCATCCGGCCCACAAGTTGAGACCAGAGGGGACAGAGACTCCCCAGCTACAGGGGAGATATCCAATTGATGCTGGCAGCATTTAAAAAGGAAATGGGCCAACTGAGGCAAGACCTTGTGAAATCTCTAGCCAACTTAAATTATGTAGCCCAGAGACTGGACACGAGCAGATCATCTCCTAGTTGCAGCTCCAGAAGAGGCCAATAAGAGAGGTAAACTGACCATGTGGCTTAAGGAATTAGAAAAACTGTGGCAATTGCTAACTGACAAAGTGGAAGATGGAGAAAACTGATCACTGTGAATTAAATGTGCATATTGGAGGTATTCCAAACTCAGTCATGTCAAATATATCAATAGCTTAATCAAATCGCTTCTGCAAGACCTGGAAGAGCCCACAGTCATGTTGGACTTCACACAGAGTATTTTCCCCATGCCGAACAAAGATGAATTTAACTACTTATGTCCTAACTAGAGTGCATCACTTTCATCAGAAAGACGAAATCATGAAAGCAGCTAAACGGTCTGAACCCATAGTATTAGCTTTGATGCTTACCAAGAAGTAGTCCATGAAAATAGTGACTGGCTACCTGCGTACTCAAAACATCCCACGGCGCTAGGGCTTCCCAGTCTGTCTTCTATTCCAGTACAAGGCTAAACAGTTCTCGATCTCCACAAGATGAGAATCTATCTCTCTTTTTCAGCTGGAGGGGCAGCAGGGCATGGGTGGCAAAAAATTGGGCAACCTTAAACTGGCATGGCAACGTCAACAAACTAGAAAAGCCAAGCAACAAGAAGCGTGCAAAGCCACCCAGGAGCAGCAATTTCCTTCAGAAAGCAACCCCCAATTGGAGGAGCCTTGACAGAGACAGTATTGGGATTACTAAGGAATATCAGGCACGGAGCCCTCCACGTACGAGCAGTAGGTCTTTGGTGGAGTGAGCCAGTGGACTGCCTTTGGACCCGGTAAAACCCTCTAAGTCTCACTGGCTTGGTGTTTATCCCTTAGCACTGTGACTGGAGACTGTCCCCTAAGAGATCCCGTTGGTTGTTCCTTATATCGGAGTCATACCTTTGATCTTTGTTCTATAATAATTAATCTATGTCCTTACTGGCCTGGGGAGGTGTGGCGGGAGGAGGGGGCATGCACTTCCTGGCTCAGAGGAGCTGTCCCAAACTGAGGTGGACCCTTTACTGTCTACCCCAAGTTGCAAAATCGCGGTCCCCTGACAACACACAGTAACTCAGTGGGAATTACGTAGGGCTATGACCTGGGAGGACCCCTCATTAGTTAAAGTAATTTTTATTCTTTTTGTTAGTTAAAGTGTGTCCATCACTATGGCCAAGACCATACCGACTGAAAAGCTGGTACAGACAGTTGGGTAAGTGCACTTCGTAGCCCAAATCCCTTACTGTGACAGCTGCAGGTGGGTTAGCAAACTTTGTTCCCCACTCTCAATGCAGAAAAAGAGACAGGCTCTGAGTATTGTAACCCTAAATGTGTACAGGGCCTCAGTTCACTGGTAAAGAGGAAGTCCTTGTTTTATTGGTTGATATGAAAGAGTCAAATCTGGTGTTATTCCAAGAGATGCACCTCTTGCCCAGCAAAAAAATGCCACTCTCTGTACCATCCATAACAGTTTCACTCAAATGCACCCACCAAGACTAGGGGTGTGGCAATTCTGTTGGGGCCAGCAACATGTGTTTGCTTGTACTCGATCCATAGAGACTCAGAGGGGAGAATGATAGTGTCGGTGTACGGCCCAATCAACCATGAAGAGCAGTTTTACTCCAGAATCGCCTCCTATGGGGCCCAGCACTCATTTATAATATGAATGTGGGGGAAACCTTAATGTGGCCATTATCCCCATTATGGACAGATCACACTCATCGTGGCAACCATTGCACCTCCCAAAATCTATGATACTGGGTCTAGAGGATCTGAAAATCGTTGATGTTTGGGAAGGTGTGAAGGATTACACATTTTATTTGTCTCCCTGCCTGTAAACCCCTGGGTGGGCTCATCAGATATTGGCAACACAGGCACTATCCAACCATGCCCTGATGATGGCTACACTGTTGCATTTCCCTCTGGGAGCTCCCCTCTGTAGATTCTGGAAGATGTATGAAATAGTGTTCCAAGACCCTGTCCTTAAAGAGAATATAAAGGAAGTAGGCAATAACTACTTCAAAGAGAATGCAACCGAGGAAATCTTCTGGGCAATCCTATGGGATGCTGCTACGGCAGTGATAAGAGGCGAACTTATAAGCTACAATACAATCTTCCTTCATATGGCCAGATCTAGAAGTCTGGACTTGAGGCTGAAATAGCCACACTAGAACAAGAATTTAAACATACTAGTGGTAGAAAAATGCAAAGAGCCTTACGCAGGCCCGAGGGGAGCTGGAAGCAGTACTAACTGCCCAACAACTGCTAGAAATAACACTGTATTGGGATGAGGTTGATAAAGCAGGTGGGCTCTAAGCCTATAACAAAATGCATACAAAGGTCAAAGAATCACATAGCCTCGATTAATGACAAGGAGGGGTGCCTACACATGACTGAAAAGAAAATTGTGGCAAGTTTAGTCACCTATTATGCTGCCCTCTATGAAAGAGAGCTGTGTTATGAGAAGCTACAAGATAAATATCTAGCTACGGTACACTTCCCGGAGATTGACAAGACACTTGGAGAAGAAATGGACCAACCACAAAAGGTACAGGAGGTGACCGAGGCCATAAAAACGCTTCCCAATATTAAAGCTCCGGGCCCTCTCGGTGTTTCTTTAGCCCTACCTGGCTATGATCTACAACTCTTTTCTTAACACCCGGTAGGTCACTCCATCAATGATGGAGTCCCTCCTCACGTTGATAGTGGAGCCAGGAAAAGACCCAGAGGAGCGAGGATCTAACCGCTCCATAGCCCTTCTCAACAGGGATGTCAAGACCTACAGCAAGATCTTGACCGCCAACCAGAAACGGGTGTGGCCCAGTTTGTGTTCTCCGTGCCTGCTGGATTTCATTAGAGAACAACACACAGCAAGCAATATGCTATTGGCTATCAATGTAGTAGACAGGGCGTCCACCACGAACACTCAAGTCCTCCTTCTCTACCTTGAAGCGAAGAAGGCTTTTGACCTCGTTAACTGGGTCTTTTTATTGAATTGCCCTGGGTTATGAAATGAGGTCCTTTGTTATGGTGAACTAGACTCTGAATACAGTCACATCTCTCGGACCCCATAGGACTGGCCCGAGGGACACAACAGGGTTGCCCCCGCTTACCAACAATATTCACCCTGCTACTGGAACCATTGTTACAACATCTTCAGGCTCACCTGGATATCACCAGTTTAGAGACAAAAGATGAGCACATGAAGTGTGCCCTTTTCACCGATAACATTCTCTGTTTCTGTAGTAGGGGATCTCTGTGTATAGTCATAATCTATGAATAGTCCCGCCCATGTGCGGGGATCCCGGAGCAATCAAAAATATCTCTTAAGCTGTCCTGCATTTGCAAACCTGCAAAGACACTTAAGAGACAGACAAAATAATACAGCCTAATTACAATATGGCTGCACTGGCCAGCACTTCCTCTGAAGTGAACACAAAAGCCAAAATAAAGTTTAAATGTCATTTTTATTCACATCTGACATGTTCCTTTATTATCTCACACTCCCTTCACCAAAATCCCTTTAAACAATAGAGAGGAAGGGGTGGACAGACAAGCCCTATAGGCTGTCATTATGTGTCTGCTAAAGGGATACCGTGCCTTTAAGAAACTCTCCAGAGACCCCCGGTTTCCCAGGATGCACAGCCAAAGCAAGTTACTTTCAGTTCTTTTTTCCGGCTCCTGCTAGCAGGACCCTGGAGCATTAGCTCTTCATTTTTTGAGCTTTTATTCATTTTGAGTGATTTTTTTTTCTGGATTTGAAGTTTCATTGGACCTCTTTGGCCTTTCTCTACATTCTGCTGTGGTTTTTTGGCAGAATTTCTGCAGTTTGCTTGCCTCTATAGAATCGGACAAGTGCTTTGACTGCGGTAGGACATAAAGGCCAAAGCTGAAGCTCACAGAGTTTGTCTTCTGTGCTTGCCTGTGTCTTCTGTCTTTGACACCTGTTTAGGCTTCTTCTTCAGCCCCTGGGTAAGGAGAGGGTAGGTCCTCTACCACGTCCCATGCTGTGGTCTCGGGGGCTTTCCCCAGTAGGAACGCGCCTGCAGTATGGCGCGTTTTCCGGTCAGCATCGAGGACGGCGACGTCGAGAGCAGGTATGACGCCAATGCTCTCCGTCGACCCAAGAAAAGGCCCACGTCAAGGAGGCTGCTTAGCCATGACGTCGAGAGCCATGACGTCGAGAGCCATGACGTCGAGAGCCATGACGTCGAGAGCCATGACGTCGAGAGCCATGACGTCGAGAGCCATGACGTCGAGAGCCATGACGTCGAGAGTCATGACGTCGAGAGTCATGACGTCGAGAGTCATGACGTCGAGAGTCATGACGTCGAGAGCCATGACGTCGACGTCGAGGCTTGACGCCGCTGCTTGACGCCGCTGCTTGACGCCGCTGCTTGACGCCGCTGCTTGACGTCGATGCTTGACGTCGATGCTTGACGTCGACGCTGATGCTTGACGTCGACGCTGATGCTTGACGTCGACGCTGATGCTTGACGTCGACGCTGGTGCTTGACGTCGACGCTGGTGCTTGACGTCGACGCTGGTGCTTGACGTCGACGCTGGTGCTTGACGTCGACGCTGATGCTTGACGTCGATGCTTGACGTCGACGCTTGACGTCGATGCTTGATGTCGATGTCGGTGCGATGCCTGCCGTCGGTGCGATGCCTGCCGTCGGTGCGATGCTTGACGTTGGTCCGAGGCTTGATGTCGGTGCATGGCTTGATGTCGGTGCATGGCTGGACGTCGGTGCATGGCTGTACGTCGGTGCATGGCTGTACGTCGGTGCATGGCTGGACGTCGATGCATGGCTGGACGTCGATGCATGGCTGGACGTCGATGCATGGCTGGACGTCGATGCATGGCTGGACGTCGATGCATGGCTGGACGTCGATGCATGGCTGGACGTCGATGCATTGCTTGACGTCGATGCATTGCTTGACGTCGCGGCGCAGTGATGCTTGACGTCGATCGCCGTCGAGGCGCGGTGATGCTCGACGTCAAGGTGCAGAAGGAGGTTCGACACCGCTGTGGTGGTGCCGTCGCAGTGCTGATGACGTCGCAGTAATGGTGAGGTCATGGGTGACGTCGAGGGGTCATTATTGGCGCTCGAGGTCTAGGTCCTGTTCTGGACCTCGCTCTGTTGTGGGCCTATCATCATAGGCGGGGACTTCGTTTTCCCGTCAGCGTCGACTCTCGACGCTGAGCTGGCGCCGAGGGACCCTTCGGAGTCTGGGGCTACTTACACGTGGTCCGCTCGGAAGCGCGGGACTTTGGTCCCCTCGCTTAGCAGTGTCTGCGTACCGGCTCACCATCTTGGTCGCCTCCTGCTCCGCCCCCACGGGTGATACCACGGGGATGCCGCAGAATTCTCTCCGGCTCATCTCCCACTCACCGGGGGGCCTGTGGCGCCTCGGCCGGAGATCCCCCCCACCCCCCCTCCGTGGAATCTTGATGTCCCTAGCACGAGGTCTCGTGTGGGGGCGTCGGTCCCATGGAATCCGCTGTCTTCCATAAGGTCCCGTCGTCACCGTTATGGAAGTTCTCGGGTCAGGCATGCCAGGGGTGCCTCTTACGTGAATAGGGAGAGGTGCTCTCCTGTTCTTACGAACCTCTGGCTGGGCCGTTGTGGTGATCCCTGTGTGCGTTCCTTCACCGACGTGTGGATCTCCTGCCCAGAGACAGGGATAGTCTACAGGGCATGATGGTTGCGGATATATATATATATATTCTTAGGCTCTGCAGCAGATATTTCGCTTCAGGCGCATCCCGGGTTTGCCGTGGGTTTGTTCTACGGCGACATTCTTGTCTTCGACGGAACCTCTGCAGCCTGCGGCGCAGCAGTGTGTTTCTACTCTCCTTCTCTGCCGCAACTCTTGTGCTCCCATGCGGATAGCGAGGTGGCCCGCATGAAGGCCAAGGCTGAGGCTTTGACGGTTGGGAGGGGCAGGGAGAGCGGCTTAAGGCCGTCTGTCCTCTCCAGCGGCGTTATGCCTCCCAGATTTTGTTTCTGCGGTCTCGGGCCGCCATTGAGTCATTTTGGGGCTCACTGCCGTGCGACTCTTCCGGTTTCCCCCCAGCGCTCCCTCCACCTCAATCGCGCTCTGTGCGCGAGTTGTAGAAGGAGGCCACCTCCATCTTCCAGTAAAGGAAGATAGACTCGGCTCCTCTGGGACGGACTGGAAAGGGATGGCACTCACTGTTCCTTCTAGCATGCAAGGGAGACATGACCGAGTTTGGACCCATGTTCGGCGGGCGACAAGCCGACTCGTGGGATCAAAGAGTAGTACATTCCGGTGGAGGTCTCTGCATTAGGTTTCCCCTCAACCTCCTCAGGGTGACTGACTATGCAGCGGGGAAAATATCGCGAGTTCATGTTTTTCACAGTGGGCAACGGCCATTATCATTGCTTTGTGCCTCCTTTCGGCCTGCAGCCGACACCTCGGAATGTTCCATACGCTAGGCCGTGGTGGCTGCGCATATGAGAGTCACAGTGGCTTTGTCTATCCGTTTCTGAACGGCTGGTTGATCAAGGCAGCTACTTTCAGGTAGCGCGCCTGCATTTCACTTGGACTCTCTCTCTCTCTCTCTCTCTCTCTCGCTCTTACTTCGTTTGGGCCTCCGCACTGACCTCACGAGGTCTGTCGTGACTCATCGGCTGTGTGCCCTTCGGAGGGGAGACGCTCTTCGATCCTTCGTAGGGCTCGAGTTCTTGTATTATTACCCTTCCCCCCCCCCCCCCCCGACGGTGGGGCAGGTCTCGTCTCTGACGATTGGTTGGTCAGGGCACACTCCTTCTCAGAAGCGCAAGCGCACTCCCTCCAGACGTGCGTTCTCTTGAACAAGCTGGGGTGGCACGTCACCATGTCCAAGTCGGTCCCGGCGCCGTTTCAGTGCATATAGTACGTGGCGGCCTCCATCTCTACGCTGTCAGTAAGCGTGTCTCCTTCGGAGGAAAGACGATGGTCACTCCTTCGGTAGGCTCAGGCCCTTGTGACCGCTCCATCGGAGGGGCTTGTGACGACGAGATTCGGCTGTCTCTGCATGCTCTTCAGTCGCTGCAGTGGTGGTGTTCGGGGGACAATCTCCTCAGTCGGGCCCTCTTCACAGGGGGTATGGTCGCAGACGGAGATGACTTACCACATCAATTTTTGGGGAAACTCAGAGCAGTGCCCTTGGCCCTGAAGGCGTTCCATCCCTCCTTCAAGGCAGACTCCCTGCTCGTTCAGACGGACAATCCTACTTCCATGTATTGCATCTACAAGCAAGGGGGCTCCCGTTCACGCATGCTGTCTCGGGAGGCGCAGGCCATCTGGTATTGGCTGGTGACCAGGAACCTACCGATCACGGCTACCCATTTGCTGGGAGTGCAGAATGCCCAAGCCGTTGCGCTCAGCAGGCTTGTTCAGGAGAATCACGAGTGGGTGCTAAACGGCGACGTGCTGATAGACGTCTTCGCAGAGTGGGGCGCTCCGGAAGAGGCTGCGACTTCGCGTCCAGGTACTTCCGACCAGGGACGCTGGGGAAAGCTCTCTGGATCAGCTGGTCTAACGGCTTTCTCTACGCCTTTCCACCCTTTCCCCTGATATCGGCGGTGCTGATCGAGCTGTCGCGATCCAGAGCCAGGATGATCCTGTTGGCTCTGGAGGGGTCGAGGCACTGGTGGTTCACCGACCTTCTTCACCGGTCTGTTATTCCGCACAGGCGCCTGCCATGTCGGCCGGACCTTCTCACGAGGTTCGGATGACAGATGGTTCCCCCAATCTTTCGTCCTGGAGTTTGGCAGCCTGGCTCCTGAGTTAGTGCGATATGGACACTTGAATCTGCCTCGGGACTGTATGGATATACTGAAAGAGGCAAAGAGACCGTCTACGAGAAATTCTTATGCCTATAAGTGGAAGAGATTTTGCTTATGGAACAGGGCAAAGGACGTTGACCCTACATCCTGTAGAGAAGATGTTATTCTGCCTTATCTGCTGCAGTTGGCTCACTCTGGGCTTAATTTTCAGTCTATCAGGGTTCGTCTCGCAGCTTTGACTGCGTATAGAAAGGGCCCTTCCCAAACCTCATTTTTCCAAATGCCTGTGGTTACAGATTTTTTGGAAGGTTTGCGTAAGGTGTTCCCCCCCCCGTTAGACGACCTCCTCCACCATGGGAGTTGAATGTGGTGTTGTCCAGATGAATGAGGGAGCCTTTTGAGCCTTTTCATAAGGCCTCCTTGCAGGATTTGTACTGGAAGGCTGTTTTTCCTTGTGGCGATTACATCAGCCAGGAGAGTAAGTGAGATTCAGGCTCTGTGTTGTCAAGAGCCGTATACTGTATTCCATGCTTCTAAAGTGGTAATGCGTACTCATCCTAAGTTTTTACCTAAAGTGATATCTGATTTCCATGTGAATCAAATGATAACTTTGCCTACGTTTTTTTCAGCATCCCTTCTCTCCGGCGGAGAGGTCTCTGCGTTCACTTGCTGTGCGTAGGGTGTTGACCTTCTATCTCGATAAGACAAAAGGCATCCGCAGGTCGGATCCACTGTTTGTGAATTATGGTTCGGTAAGAACTGGTCTAGCTACCTCAACACGGTCCCTCTCCGGATGGATTGTGTCCTGTATTCAGCTTTGTTATCAGAAAGCTAATAAGACGTTAGGGGGTAAGCCTACAGCACATTCGACTAGAGGCAAAGCAGCGACTACAGCTTTGCTTAGGAATGTTCCAATTGCTGACATTTGTAAGGCTGCCACCTGGAAGTCGGTCCATACGTTTGCAAAGCATTACTGCCTGGATTCTGATGCTAGGGCAGATGCGCAGGTTGGACAGGCTTCGCTGAGGAATTTGTTTGCACACTAATTTGTTGGTGTCTGTTTTTTTTTACTCCACCGCTGTTTGTTGGTTGGGATGGGCTTGCCATTCTATTCATAGATTATGACTATACACAGAGATCCCCTACTACAGAAGGAGTAGTTTCTTACCTGTAACTCCAGTTCTGTAGTAGGGGTATCTCTGTTATAGTCATAAGCGACCCTCCCTCCTCCCCGGTGGAGTAAACTGGCAGTACCAGGCCTGTTGTTATACACCTTCAAAAAGAACTGAAAGTAACTTGCTTTGGCTGTGCATCCTGGGATACCGGGGGTCTCTGGAGAGTTTCTTAAAGGCACGGTATCCCTTTAGCAGACACATAATGACAGCCTATAGGGCTTGTCTGTCCACCCCTTCCTCTCTATTGTTTAAAGGGATTTTGGTGAAGGGAGTGTGAGATAATAAAGGAACATGTCAGATGTGAATAAAAATGACATTTAAACTTTATTTTGGCTTTTGTGTTCACTTCAGAGGAAGTGCTGGCCAGTGCAGCCATATTGTAATTAGGCTGTATTATTTTGTCTGTCTCTTAAGTGTCTTTGCAGGTTTGCAAATGCAGGACAGCTTAAGAGATATTTTTGATTGCTCCGGGGTCCCCGCACATGGGCGGGACTATTCATAGATTATGACTATAACAGAGATACCCCTACTACAGAACTGGAGTTACAGGTAAGAAACTACTCCTTCTTAACCAATCCCGTCACTTCTCTCTTGGCAGTGGTGGAGGAACTGGACCATTTCCAGCGAGTGGCAGACTTTAAAGCCAACCGCCGTAAAAAACTAAAGGGATGGAGCTGGGCAGTAATCAGGAGAATAGCGAAGCTGTCCCCTCTAGATATAGGCTGCAAATTGCTTTGGCAAGAATAAATTGCCTGCATGCGACTATCTTCCTCCTCCCCCCCCCCCCCCCCCTCCCACACACACACAAAAAACTGTGAGATATTTCAGAGCAATTTACCTCCTCTGCTTGACATCCTAATTACAGACCTCTACCCATGGGACAGGCTTTAGGTTTCATGAAGGGGTAGGATCATCTGTTTCAGGATGAACTTTCCACCTTGCCTGCTTTATCCTTTTAGATTACTGCCAGTGAGGATCTCACCAGAGGTCTTGAAATCAATACAAGCAAAAATGTGGACTTTTATTTCTCTTCCAGGGGATCCTCATCAATAGTCATAAGCATTAGAATATTCCCGCCCATGTGCGGGATCCCGGAAACGGTATATTATATGTGCCCCACATATATATATCCATACATATATACCTATATGTATACACAAGCAATTGCAGCCCCTAAACCCTAGAGCTGAACCATGCTGTAAGTAATTTCCACTACACATAAGAAAATAGCATTATAAACATGAGAAACAACATTATAACTTGTTTGGAAACTGTTTTAATGCTTAGAAAACAGCAGAAATTCTTAGAAAACACTGAAAGCATAGGAAGCTCCCAGGCTGCATTGCAAATACCCAGTCTAAAAAGACTGAAAAGCTAACTCATAGCTGCATAGCAAAAAACTGACACCGTGCCTTTAAGGCACACCTGACCCCCACCTTCCCATCATGCCTCAGGGGTGGCAGTTAGGTCAGTTGTTCTTTCCGGCTCCTTCTGGAAGGATCCTGGCAACAGAGCTCCACTTTTTTCTGAGTTTGTCAGAAAATTTTGTCTGTTTTTCAACTGTTTTTTCCCTTACTTCGACGTTTTACATCTAAGTCAGTAAGAGGCTGCCTTTTTTAGGCATTTTTGGGCATTTTTTCCATCTTAAAATGCCTTCTCTTTTCGATCCTTGCCCTGCCTGTGGCAAGAAGAAGGCCAGGACTGACTCTCATAGGGTCTGTATCCTGTGTCTACCGGAGGATCATGATTCCAAGACATGTACTCACTGCCAGAGCCTGTCCAAAAGAACTTTGAAGGACAGAGAGCGAATTCGCGTTTATGGCCTGGCACAACCATCCAGGGGCCGATCTCCGGTGAGGAAGGGCTCCAAGAGGCATAGAGATTCATCTAGAAGCAAGTCCTCTCGTCCTTCCGCCTCAGCGTCGGGCTCGGCGCTGAGAAAAGATGTTCCGGTAGGTCGTGTTTCGAAAAAGAGGCTTTCGACAGCAGGCTCGCCGTCGAGAGCAGGTACGTCGTCGACGTCGAAGTCCAGACCGCCATCGTCAACTCGGCGACGATCGGCGTCGAGATCCAGAGCTTCTCCGCCGTCGTCAACCCGGCGACGTTCGGCGTCGAGAGACACCACCCCTCCGCCGTCGTCAACCCGGCGACGATCGGCGTCGAGGAGCAGGGAACCTCCGCCGTTGTCAACCAGGCGACGATCGGCGTCGAGGAGCAGAGAGCCTCCGCCGTCGCCAACCCAGCGGCGTTCGGCATCGAGGAGCAGGGACCCTCCGCCGTCGACATCTCGACGTCGATCGGCGTCGAGGAGCATGGACCCTCCGCCGTCGTCAACCAGGCGACGACCGGCGTCGAGGAGTGTCACCCCTCCGTCGTCGAGGGCACCATCCCCTCCGTCGTCGAGGCTCCATCGGCGTTCGACGTCGAGACAACAGGATCCTCCGCCGTCGTCCTCCAAGCGGCGTTCGGCGTCGAGGTTGGCATCCGTGTCGACGTTGAGAGTGGCAGCATCTCCGCCGGCGTCCCCGCGGCGTTCGGCGTCGAGGGAGAGAGGGCCTCCGTCGTCGGCTTCACATCGCCGTTCGACGTCGAGGCGGCATGCTTCGCCCACTGAACATGGCCGCCGGTCCACATCGAGGCGTCGTTCGACGTCGAGAGAGTCCCGGCGAGAAAGGAGACGACACCACGGATCGACGTCAAGACCGCGCTCGACGTCGAGACAGGCCTCGGACAGGTCGGTGGTCCTGGTGACAGAGTCGGCGTCTCGCCATTCCTCCTCTCACTCAGGGGCCTCTCCACGACCGGCAATTCCACGAGAACCTGCGGTTCAACCCCGTAGGTCTTCTCCTCAGACTCAGACAATTAATCTGTCGCCCAGATGGCTGCTGCCAGCACATCATGGGCAGGACTCAGGGCCTACAAGGAGGATGCGGGAATACATCAGTCCAGTGCATGATTCTCCGCTGCAACAGCTGGTGGCGGCTGTGGACAGAGCTAGTCCCCCCAGGCCAGCGCGTCAGAGATCGCCGGACGACAGGCGACGCAGATCGCGCTCCCCCAGACGGGAGGAGCGTTCACCTGGGTCACGGGCTCGTGATCATCGCCGGAAGAGGAGAAGGACTCCATCATCGTCCTCTTCCTCGTCCTCCAGGTCATCCATCAAGGACTATTCACCCACGCTCTCGGGCAGCCCAGTGTCCAGGGTCTCGCCCATAGACGACATCAACACCTACCAGGAGGTGTTGCAGCGGGGAGCACAGAAGCTGGGGATTGAGATGTCAGTCCCCCAAGTCACCACGTCGGTGATTTTTGAAACACTTCACCAAAAGTCTGCCTCTCGTCCGCTGCTGCCTTTGGTCCCAGGAATCATGGAACCAGTCATGGACACCTTTCTCACCCCTGCGACCGTCAAAGCCGTTCCGGCTCGTATCCTGAAAAAATACAAGCCAGCTACCTCTGACCCCGTCTTTGTGAAGATAGACCCGCCTGCGGACTCTGTCATAGTGGCAGCTGCAAGAAAGGGTCAGACGGCGTCGGCCTCCTCTTCCGTCCCTCCAGATAAGGAGAGCAGAACCCAGGACTCTTGGGGACGCAGGGCCTGCTCTTCTGCGGCGACGGCCCTCAAAATCTCCAGCGCGGCGGCGCTTCTGGGCAGGTACGACAGGGCTCTCTGGGACTCGATGGAGCGTTTCAAGTCCAAGCTCCCCAAGGAGGACCAAAAGGACTTTGAGGAGATTGTTACTGAAGGGGCTCTGGTGGCTAATCAGTCGATTAGCACAGCGGCGGATGGTGCGCTAATCTCAGCCCACTCTTACACACACGGCGTCTGCGCCAGGAGGTCGTCCTGGTTGCGTCTGACAGGGCTCAAGCCAGACGCACAGCAACGGATTTTAAACCTCCCGTTCTCTGGCACCTCCCTCTTCGGCACTCACACGGATGAGGAGATGGGGCGCATGAAAACTGAGCTGGACACCCTCAAAGCCGTGGGCTTGGAGAAGAAAAAGGAATTCAAGCGCCGTTTTCGACCCACCAAACGCAAGGGGCCTCAACAGAGGGTTCAAACCCCTCAGTGGTCTCAGAGCAAGCCCCAAGGGAAAACCCAGTTTCGAGGCGGAAAGTCTGGCAGGGGCAGAGGTGGACACCAGCAACAGTCCTCCACTACCACAAGAGGAGGAAAGTCATGAGCTGTGGCTTCCTCTACGGCCGTTGCCCACTCCAGTGGGAGGAAGTGCGTCACAACATCTGGCAGAGTGGGACAGCATCACAAAAGATCGCTGGGTGCTGAATATACTGCGTCATGGATATGCGCTACGTTTTCGAGCGCGTCCCAGAGACATCCCGCCAAAGAGGTCCCGTCCTCACCACTTAAAACTGCTCCAACAGGAGGTGAGGGCACTTCTGCAAAAACAAGCCATAGAAAGGGTTCCTCCTTCGCAGGTCGGAAAAGGAGTGTACTCCCGGTACTTCTTTGGTGCCCAAGAAAGATCAAGAGCACAAGTTTCGGACGATTCTGGACCTTCGTCTCCTAAACAAAGTCATCGTCAAGGAGAAGTTCCGTATGTTGGCGCTTCACCAAATATGTCCACATCTACAAGTCGGAGATTGGATGTGTTCGGTGGACCTCCAAGATGCGTACTTTCACATTGCAATAGCGAAACGTCACCGCAGGTACCTGCGGTTTGTGGTTGGAAGCAAGCACTACCAGTACAAAGTCCTCCCATTCGGACTCAAGTCGGCTCCGCGAGTCTTCACCAAATGTATGGCAGTGGTGGCGGCCTGCCTACACAAGCAGGGTCTCTTCGTCTACCCGTACCTAGACGACTGGTTGCTGAAGGCTCCATCCCAGCAGCAGGTGAAGAAAGACTTCCAAATCTGTCTGAGACAGTTGCACGCTCTCGGCCTTCACGTCAACATGGCAAAGTCCGTGCAGCAGCCCACTCAGTCCATCCACTACCTTGGCTCCGTTCTGGACACAAGCGTGGGAAGAGCGTATCCTTCGGAGGAGAGACTATCTTCAATGAAGAGGAAATGCAGGCTTATGCAGCAGATGCGGAGGCCGTCAGCCCGGCAGGTAGCATCTCTGCTGGGTTCCATGGCGTCCTGCATTTTTCTAATTCCCCACGCCAGACTGCGAATGAGACCTTTGCAGCAGGCTCTGGAGGACCAATGGGATCAGTCCACAGGCCGTTGGGGAGATCAAATCTCTCTCTCCCAGGTAGCGAAATCTTCCCTAGCATGGTGGACTCGTCAGGACAATCTGTTGGTGGGAGTCCCGTTTCACCAGCCACTTCCGGTGCAATCAGTGGTGACAGATGCATCGCTACAAGGATGGGGGGCCCACATGGGGTGCCTCCAAATACAAGGTCAGTGGTCTGCAAAAGAACAGGGCTACCACATAAATATGCTAGAGCTTCGAGCAGTCCACCTTGCTCTAAAGGCGTTCCTCCCAGCACTCGAGACCGACTCAGTCATGGTGCAGACCGACAACACCACGACCATGTTTTACCTGAACAAACAGGGCGGGACTCGGTCACGCCCCCTCTCCCTGGAGGCGCAGGCGATCTGGCACTGGCTGCTCGCCCGGAACCTCTCGGTGGTGGCAGTACACCTTCCAGGGGAGTTGAATATCAAGGCAGACGCACTCAGCAGGCACTTCGAAGATCAGCCCGACTGGGTGCTGCACGACGACGTGGTGGCGGACCTGTTCCGTTGGTGGGGTCGTCCAGACATCGATCTGTTTGCAGACGACGAAAATTCAAAATGCCACGCCTTCGCGTCCAGATTCCACCGTCCAGGGACCAGGGGGAATGCTCTTTTGATGGACTGGTCAGGGACATTTGCCTACGCCTTTCCGCCCCTGCCTCTGATTCCGAAGGTGGTATCCAAGCTGCTCAGATCCGACATGAAGATGATCCTCATAGCTCCGGACTGGCCGCGCCAGTGGTGGTACCCGGAACTTCTTCATCTCTCAGTTCGACCTCACAGGCGGCTGCCTTGCAGGCCGGACTTGCTGTCCAAGATGGGCGGGAGGATTCTGCATCCCAACCTTCCCTCACTGAACTTAACAGCATGGCTCCTGAGGTCCTGCAATACGGACATTTAGGTCTACCGCCTGACTGCATGCATATTCTCAAGGAAGCGAAGCGACCCTCCACAAGAGCGTCTTATGCGTTTAAGTGGAAGAAGTTCTTCATTTGGTGTAGGGAGAATCACCATGATCCTACAAAGGGGCAGGAGGACGTCATCCTTCCGTACCTCCTTCACTTAGCTAGATCAGGCTTGAAGTATGCATCCATCAGGGTCCATTTGTCTGCCATTACAGCTTACAGGAGGTCTCCAAGTCAACCTTCTTTTTTCCAGATGCAGGTGGTCAAGGACTTCTTGCAGGGGTTGAAAAAAGTTTACCCCCCTGTTCGAAACCCTTCGCCTCCGTGGGAGTTGAACTTAGTGTTATCCAAGTTGATGGGCCCACCTTTTGAGCCGATCCACAAATCTTCTTTACAGCATCTGTCATGGAAGGTCGCTTTTCTGGTAGCCATTACATCGGCACGCAGAGTAAGCGAAATCCAGGCTCTGTGTACTAAAGAACCGTACACAGTTTTTCACCAGCACAAAGTGGTCTTAAGGGCACATCCATCCTTTCTCCCTAAGGTAGTGTCTGATTTTCATATTAATCAGTCCATTTCTCTGCCATCCTTCTTCCCGAATCCAGCGACCCCGGCTGAGCGGTCGCTCCACTCCTTAGACCTCAAGAGGGTACTTAAATTCTATCTGGCCAGTACCAGAAGCATTAGGAAGACGGATCAGCTGTTTGTCAACTATGGCGCCATGAGAACAGGCTTCCCAGCGGCTAAACGATCCATTTCCAGATGGATTGTTTCCTGCATTACCCTAGCCTACCAGCTGGCGAAAAGGCCCTTACCTTTGGCCCCTAAGGCTCATTCTACTAGGGGGAAAGCGGCCACAGTAGCTTTCTTGCATGACGTTCCAATGGCAGAGATCTGCAAGGCGGCCACTTGGAAATCGGTCCACACCTTTACCAGGCACTACTGCCTCGAATCCGATTCCAGGGCGGATGCCCAAGTAGGCCAAGCCTCCTTGAGAAACCTGTTTGGGTAGCTGAGCTATCTGAGCATACTGTTCCTTCTCTGTTTTTCTTTCCTTTGCCCGCAGGGGGATGAGGTGAGGCTCGCTATTCTATTCTAATGCTTATGCTTATGACTATTGATGAGGATCCCCTGGAAGAGAAGGATTAGTTACTTACCTGTAATCCTAGTTCTCTTCCAGGGGTATCCTCATCAAAGTCATAAGCAACCCTCCCGCCTCCCCGGGCAAAGGTGTGTTAGTTTTCAGAGGTTATTATTTTTCTTTGTGCCATGACTTTTCAGTCTCCGCAAAGAACAACTGACCTAACTGCCACCCCTGAGGCATTATGGGAAGGTGGGGGTCAGGTGTGCCTTAAAGGCACGGTGTCAGTTTTTTGCTATGCAGCTATGAGTTAGCTTTTCAGTCTTTTTAGACTGGGTATTTGCAATGCAGCCTGGGAGCTTCCTATGCTTTCAGTGTTTTCTAAGAATTTCTGCTGTTTTCTAAGCATTAAAACAGTTTCCAAACAAGTTATAATGTTGTTTCTCATGTTTATAATGCTATTTTCTTATGTGTAGTGGAAATTACTTACAGCATGGTTCAGCTCTAGGGTTTAGGGGCTGCAATTGCTTGTGTATACATATAGGTATATATGTATGGATATATATATGTGGGGCACATATAATATACTGTTTCCGGGATCCCGCACATGGGCGGGAATATTCTAATGCTTATGACTTTGATGAGGATACCCCTGGAAGAGAACTAGGATTACAGGTAAGTAACTAATCCTTAGAACAACAAATCCCCTCGCACTACAAAACCTCTGTTAGTACGGAGCTATGCAGAGGGAGGTATGGGAGTCCCTGATTTTGAAATGTGTATATACTGGCTGCTCAGCTCGTCCCTGGCTCTAGCACGGTGCTCCTCTGATGCTGACAAACCCTGGTGCCTTATGGAGTAGGTACCCTCCCGGTTCTCTCACCATCTCTTGCTGTGAATATCCCTCTGCAATCGCCACTCGCTCTCTGGGCACTTTGATGTGGTCCCTGAAGTAACAGTGCAATATTAGAACAATGCCATACACACATGACGGGTAACAACCTATCCTTCCCCATTGACCCCAGTGACAGGGAATCCCAAATTATCAACAGGCATGACCACAGAGTAATTGTCCTTGGAGGGGAGTGATGCACTTTGTCTTAGCCAACTCTCCATAAATGGAACTCCTAATTCCAGAGACCAATGTGCCAGTGCAGTGATCTTTACCGAATCAAACAGCTCTTACACTGGGCCAAACAACCTAGGGTTAGGGAACTGGGGGCGAGAGAGACTACAGTGATGTAGAATATGTTCTCGAATGGGAACACCAACAACGTGATATCTCGACTTTATCAAGTCCTAGACAGATCTATTCCCATAAGCCAGTTTGTGTGTAAGGAAAAATGTTCGGAAGCTCTTGACCTCGACCGGACGGAAGTGGACTGGATTCTAATATGGGGAATAGTAGCAAAATCCTCCGACTGCCTTCAGCACACAGAGAATGCCTTTAGAATTATGCTGAGATGGGACCTGACCCCAGTACTTTTTAAGGCAGCGATAAATACCCCGGACACTTTTTGGAGGGGATGTAGATCACGAGGGACCTACATTAATTTATGGGGGAGATGCCCCAAAAGTACAACCGTTTTGGGAACATGTTTTGGGGATCATTAAGGAGATCACGAACATAGAATTGCCAAGACCACCAGAAATTGCACTACTGGGCCATGTGGATGAAGAGCAACTTTGTCCCCTTTTACAAGCCACTGAAAAACTACTAGTGGCTTGACTGGTGGTGGTCCAGAGATAGCAAGATCCCATGTTACCAATAACGGGGAAGTGTGGATGTAGGTATGGATCATTCTATTCTATTTATGCTATGGAACGCCTCACTGCTTCACTTTGAGATCCCCTGTCTCCAAAAATGGCAAGACTGGTGGGGGATAGGGAACTGAAGGAATATGTCCTGCAGGACTTAAGTGGAGGCTTTGAGACACTAAAATTAGAGTAACCCCCAGCCCTTGGGCCACACAGCTTCCCGGCTGTGATCCTATCTGTTTGAGATACCAGTTCCATGTTACAAAGAGATTTGATGAAATACTATAAAAAGCTGTTTCCCTTGTTCCTATTACACTTTTTATACAAGCATAATACTGAATACGTTTGTGGAATGTATGGCCAATGAAAAAGGATTCAATATTGTTGTTAAAGTGTCTACGCCTAGTCTAATCTAGTAGAATCCACTGATTTTAGGAGTTTATATTTAGGACAAAGGAAGCACATAATGCATTATTGTACGAAATTGAGTTAGTGGGTGACTGGGGCGTGACCCAAGGGCAAGCAGCAACTTCAGTCCTGGTCAGGTCAAGGCACAACCAAGCACTAAATTAACCAGTGCTCAACCCCCTGCTAGCTTACCACTGAGCAGTCAGGCTTTATTTAGAGGCAATGTGTAAAATATTTGTGCAACACTTCAAACAGTAACACAGTGAAAACAACACAGAGAAAGATCCCAGACCATGTTAGAAAAATGGAGCTTAATTTAATAAATAAAACAAGACAAAAACCCAATCAGTAAAACTGGAATTATGAATTTTTAAGAATTAAAGTGTAAAATAGAGCCTAGATGCAGATAACACCTACCACGGCCATCTGGTAGCATTTGACAGGGTTAAAGTAAAAAAGTTCAGGGCGACCGTGATGGAGCACAGGTTGGATACAGTCCCAGATTAGTCCCACTGAAGGTTTGCCTTCTCAAGTTTTGTTCTAAGAGTCCCATTGGCATTGGATCGGGTCACGGGGAGCAAGGAGAACGTTGCGGGCAGTTGTCAGCGTAGTGCAAACAGCAGGCAGAGAGTCGCAATGGGCTGCTGGTGCTTTGCATTGGCAGTCCCCCATGGGTTGTCGAAGTTGCTATGTGGAAGAGACAGCCTGATGGCTGCTAGTGCTGATAATTGGTGCTAGCGACACGGTCTCTGTGAAAACTGGTCCATTCGCGGTCACGAAGAGACCAAAAGCTTCTTTTTAAGAGCCCGTGAGCCACACCAAGGGTCCAGGACCTGATAGGCACCACTTGGGGGTGTGGGTGGAGGGGGGTCAGGAATTTGCTGCAGCTAGGTCCAGGAGCTGGTTGGGGAGCCTTTTGTATCCCTGAGGCTCAGATCAGGAGGCCAGTAGAATAGTCCTTGGAATCACTCTGGAGTCCTTGATTGAAAGTGAAGTTGCAGGTCCAGTTCTTCTTCCCCTGGCAGCAGGTCAGCTCCTTTAGAGCAGCAGTCCAGCAGAATGGCAGTCTTTGTAGCAGCCTAGCAGTCCTGTGTGGCAAAGTATCCACAGATCCAGAGTGTACTGAAGAGTTGATGTCTGAGGTCCAGGATTTCTTCCCAGTTGTGCCTTTTGAAATGGGGGAGAAACTTCTAGCGGTTTCCCTTTGAAGTCCCCAGGCATCCTGCTTTCCATGGCTCCAGACTAATTACAGGGGGTATGCAGCCTTTTGTGTGGAGGCAGGAAAGAACTTATTCAAGTGTAAGTCAGGCTGTGCCCAGCTCCTTCTTCCTATCCTGCCCATGATGGCCCATCCAGGGACACCTAAGCTCTCTATTGTGTGTGGCTGTTTAGGAGGAATATACAAAGCTTATCTGTCCGCGACACCCAGTTATGTGACCAGAGACAGACTGCAGGCACTAAATGGCTAATCACAAGATAATGCCAACTTTCTTACAGTTGATCAAAAAGCTGGTTCCCAAATGGTGTATCAGTCCCAGGCCGTGATGACATCACTCCATCATTTTTATCATTCTTTAAACATTTGTTAAATCATTTTTAACATTTGTCATAGTTTTGTCAGTGTTTTGATTTTTTTAAATCCTAACGAAATGAGGATTTCCAGATCTTCCATGCTGTATTCGCACATAGAGTTGCTTCACGCATATTTCTACAACATATGACGATGTAACTGTCATCCATTCTAATGTATAACCAATGCATTTCAGGAAGATTCCCTTCTTCAGGGGTAACTACAACACAAAAGGTTGAAAAAAATCCTGTTAGCACCCTAAGTATGTGATGGTTACCTAGCAAAAGTCATAATCGAATCAGGTTAAGCTTGTGTGACCTATAAATTATAGAACTCATGCATAACCCTCCCCATAATGTGTGCCCATGGGTAACTTAAAACAAGAAAAGAGGTGTTAATCCAAAAAAACAAAAAATCACTTGATAGAACACGTTAACCCCCATCCCCCCCAAATCAACAAAACAGAACAAAAAATGCATGTTTCCAACCCTGTTCGCGTGCTGAGAAAGCTAGTGGCCAAACTATAATAAACTTGTATGCTGAATTCTACTGATTATACTGTGAAGTGAACCACAGAGAGACCCCAGTAAACGTGTAAAACTACAGAAGTATAATGCAATTCATTTACATGGTGTGTAAGACCATATCTTAATTATGTAAGAAAAATATTTGACAGCTGTACACAGCCCCTCCAAAGCCTGCTCCATAAGGAGAATAAGGTCAAAGTAATCTCTTTAAATAGTCCTGACTTAACCTGTGTTTGTGAAGAAAACAAACAAAAGACTATGAACCCCCAGTGCTTACGGTGCTCTAAAGCTAAGCAGAAAAATATCCAGTCATCCTCGTAAACCATTGCTTTAACCAGGATACTGTGGAAAATTAACTCTGTTAATGCTTAACTGAAACTATCAATTTTGCAAAAAATATACGGTGAATTACCATAAGTGTTGCAGTGTTCTGTTGGAAAATGCTCAATTTGGAAAGGAAAATACAGTGAAAGTGAGATGAACTAACGTATGAATAAAGCATTAGCCACTTGTGTGCTGTGTGACCTCACCGACAATTAATGAATCATAAATGTTTGTAGTTATGTTAAATTGTATTTATAGAGCGCCTGTTGGAAAACCACTCCCACACTAGAAGGGGTGGTGGTGGTCTTCCGGACACACTGTGGTAGCTTGGCTCGAGTGGTCAGGAATCAGGCTCCGTGCTAAGCATACAACATACCCAAACAATAACCATGCGTGCATCCGTTCCAAAAACGACTCTACACCGTAAAAATTATAAAAATAACTTTCTTTATCTTCTTTTTCTCTTAGTTGCTGATTGGATAAAATAAATAACAATCACAATATACAAACTTTTTAGAAAGTGCAGGACAAATAAATACTGGCTTACTGATTCAATAAATAGGGGTGATCATAAATACTGAAGGCATAAATAAAAGTGCAATACAGACAGGCAATTAAATATTCTGAGGCAATAAATACTGTAACCAATAAATATTGTGCATCAATAAATACTGTGGACCAATAAATACAGTGGAACAATAAATAGGTTAAATACAATAAATACAATGCCCCTAACAAATACTTAAAAGCTGACAGTGACACTCATGGAATCAGATCACTTTTGAATTCCTAAGGGCTGATTTGGCCCAGGCACAGCTTGTGGGGATGTGGAAGGCTTGGGGGTGTCTACTCCCTGGCTTGGTCAAGACTGAGGCCTAAACTGAGGTAGATAAAGGGGGGAAATTCCAGAGACCTGGCTCTCTCCCTCCACACAACTTCTCTAGATTAGTCCCAGTTCACCCCTGGCACCGTCAGGTTGGTTCCAGCACCTCCCTAGCCCCTTAGAGCAGTCTCTCAGGTCTCCACAGGGCCTTAGGCGCCCTCTACTCCACTTACTGCCCTTTTTCGGATGCTCCGACGCCGCTGGAGTCGTGTCGATGCCGTGAGGCGGTTCCAGATCGACGTCGGCGGCCTCGGCACAATGTCAGTTCTTTGACGACGCCGTTAGGCGGCTCCGGTCTCGATGTCGGCGGCCTCGGCTCGATCTCGACCTCCGATTCGAAGGCGTCGGGCAGTCTTTACTCGATGTCGACTTCGGGCGGCTCCGGTCCGATGGCGACCTCGGATTCGATGACGTCGGCCGGCCTTGCCTCGATGTCGACTTCCGGCGGCTCCGGAGTGCGATCCTCACTCCCGACCTCCGGTGCTCCTCTCCTTAGATTTCCGGCGACTCCGGAGTGCGATCCTCACTCCCGACCTCCGGCACGATTCCCACAGGTTCCGGCGACTCCGGAGTGCGATCCTCACTCCCGACCTCCGTTACACTTCACCTCGGTCTCCGACGACTCCGGAGGGCAGACTTCACTCCTCCGATGACGCCGCTCACTCGACCTCGGGTGACTTCCTCCTCGACCTCTGGTATTCCTCACGACCTCTGACGGCGCCCTCTCTCGACCTCTGGCGGCTCCGGGTACGACGTCTGCTTTTCCAGTCAGCGCCGCTTCCCCACCTCGGGCTCCAGGTCTTAGGCTACTCGACGTCGGACTTCAGGGAAACCAGTTTCCAGGTCAGGATCTTGCTGTTCTCTTGTTTCTAAGGCCTGTTCCTGCTGTCCAGGTCCTTAGGATGGTTTTTCTGACTTCTTCCCGCACAGGGCTCCAGGCTGGGCTCAGTCAGTAGGGACTAGTATCAAGGGTGGGTTTATGGACCCCACTCCAGGCACAAGTTTCCACCCCTGCTGCTTCACTCCTTCCTCCTTCAAGTTTGTGCTGCTCACTCTTCACCAGTCAGGTGCCAACTGCCAGCTCCAACTGCCAACTCTCTGTCTTAGCTTCCCAACATTCTAAACCGCCTCCAACTGTCACAGGGTTCTGGAATGTTCTGGAAGGTGCTAGCAGGTTCCAGTGGATGCTGGTGATGTCACAGGTGGCCACCATTTTGTGCTCCAAGCCCTCAGACAGAAGTTTCAGGGGTAGCTAAAATGGCTCCCTGAATCTGCAGCAACACGAAAAAGTCTGGTGGTTCCCAAAAAGGAAAAATTCAAACAGGGTTTGAGGCAAAAGTGGGACAAAATAAATAATGATGAGGAGGGACCACCCAAAGGGCTGACAGGTCTAACACGCGTCCCCCCCAGCTGAAAGTGGGGAGAGCTACCCAACCCCTTGGGAGTTCTCATCACTAAGGCGGAAATACCTTGAGAGACCGTCTGCATTGGCGTGGTCCACTCCAGGCCGATGTTCCACCTGAAAGTCCATTCCCTGTAGGGAAATAGACCACCTCAACAACTTGGGATTCTCCCCCTTCATTTGCATCAGCCAACGAAGGGGTCTGTGGTCGGTCTGAACTAGGAAGTGCGAGCCAAACCGGTATGGCCGCAACTTCTTCAGAGCCCATACCACTGCAAAGGCTTCACGCTCTATTGCACTCCACTTCTGTTCCCTGGGAAGTAGTCTCCGGGATAGGAAGACCACGGGTTGATCCAGACCCTCTTCGTTGAGTTGCGATAACACTGCCCCAATGCCATGTTCTGATGCATCTGTCTGGACAATGAACTCCTTGGAAAAGTCTGGGGCCCTTAAGACCGGGGCCTCGCACATGGCTTTCTTCAATCTCTCAAAGGCTTGCTGACAAGCCTCCGTCCAGACTACCCGTCGAGGTTGTTTCTTGGACGTGAGCTCCGTGAGGGGGGCTACGATGGTACCGTACCCCTTCACGAAGCGGCGGTAGTATCCCGTGAGGCCCAAAAATGCTCGGACCTCAGTCTGTGTCTTGGGGGGTTCCCAGGCCATGATGGCCTTGATCTTCGCCTGGAGGGGTTGCACCGCTCCCCTACCCACCAAGTGTCCAAGGTACACTACCGACCCCTGCCCGATCTGGCACTTGCTGGCCTTGATCGTCAATCCAGCTTGTCTCAGGGCCTGGAGAACAGCTTGCAGGTGACGCAAGTGATCCTCCCAGCTGTTACTGAAGACGGCTATGTCATCCAGATAAGCAGCAGAGAAACTCTCCATTCCGGTGAGGATCTGGTTTACCAGGCGCTGAAACGTGGCAGGTGCGTTCTTGAGCCCAAAGGGCATCACACAGAACTGGTAGTGGCCATTGGGCGTGGAGAAGGCTGACCTTTCCCTTGCTCCATCAGTCAAAGAGATCTGCCAGTACCCTGAAGTAAGGTCAAAGGTACTTAGATATTGGGCAGCTCCCAGCCGGTCAATCAATTCATCCGCCCTAGGGATCGGATGAGCATCAGTTTTGGTCACTGAATTCAGTCCCCGATAGTCCACACAGAACCTCAGTTCTGGTTGGGCACCCGGTGGTGCAGCTTTTGGTACTAACACCACCGGACTGGACCAGGGGCTGCTAGAAGGTTCGATCACTCCTAGCTCCAGCATCTTAGTGACTTCACTATGAATGCTGGCCTTCACCTTGTCTGACATCCGGTAGATCTTGGACTTCACAGGTGGGCTGTCTCCTGTGTCCACGTCATGGACGCACAGGTGAGTCCTACCCGGGACAAGGGAGAACAACGAGGAGTACTGCCCCAGGACCTGGCGACAGTCCTCCTGCTGTTCAGGAGTTAGAGATGGGGAGAGAATCACTCCCTCCACCGACCCATCCTTCTCTTGAGACGCAAACAGATCAGGGAGAGGCTCGCTTTCCACGTCCTCTCCTCCGTCAGTCACCATCATCAAGATGACTTCGGGCCTCTCATGGTGGGGTTTGAGGCGGTTGGCATGCAGCACCCGCAGGGGCTGACGAGGGATCTTCAGGTTCACCAAGTAGGTAGCCTTACCCTTCTTCTCCAACACCTCAAAGGGTCCTGACCAGCGATCCTGGAGGGCACTAAGCTCTCCCGGTTCGATCACCCACACTTTCTGGCCAGGCTCCAACTCCACCGGGTGAGCATTGTGGTCATACCACGCCTTCATTACTGCTTGACTGGCTTCCAAGTTGTCAGAAGCTTGCTTCCACAACTTAGCCATTTGGCTCCGGAAGGCCAGCATGTAGCTCACCACATCCTGGGGAAGCTTTCTGGGAGTTCTTTCCCATCCGTCTCTCACCAGGTTGAGAGGTCCACGTACAGGGTGCCCATACAGAAGCTCGAAGGGGCTGAAGCCCACTCCCTTCTGTGGCACTTCCCTGTAGGAAAAAAGTAAACAGGGTAGGAGGACGTCCCATTTCCTCCGCAGGCTTTCAGGCAGACTTCTGATCATGCCCTTCAAGGTTTTGTTAAACCTCTCCACCAGACCATTGGTCTGGGGGTGGTAAGGAGTGGTTAACCGGTATGTCACTCCACACTCCTTCCACATGGCCCGCATGTACGCTGACATGAAGTTGGTCCCCCTGTCGGACACAACTTCCTTGGGAAAACCCACTCGGGTAAAGATTCCCATCAGGGCCCTAGCCACAACAGGTGCTGTTATGGTCCTCAGAGGTATTGCCTCTGGGTACCGTGTGGCATGATCCACCAGAACCAGGATAAACCTGTGACCAGCTGTAGTCGGTGGATCTAACGGACCCACAATGTCGATGCCCACCCTTTCAAAGGGGGTGCTAACGACAGGAAGTGGTTCCAGGGGAGCTTTCAGCTTCACCCCTGTTTTCCCACTGGCTTGGCAAGACACACATGTCCGGCAGTAGGTATCGGACGACACTTTCATCTGAGGCCAATAAAAGTGTGGGACAAGACGGGCGAAGGTCTTGTCTTGCCCCAGGTGTCCTGCCAATGGTATCTCGTGAGCCAACTCCAGAAGGAAGGCTCGATAACGTTGAGGAACTACCAAGGCTCGTGACGATCCATGTAGGGGTGCCTTGGGTTCACTGTAGAGGAGGCCATCCTCCCAGTAAACACTGTAGTTCCCTTCAACGTTCCCTGCTGCCTGGGCTTCGGCCTGTCGCCTCAGCCCCTCAAGGGTAGGGCACTCCCTCTGGCCCTGGCAGAATTCCTCCCTGGACGGGCCTCCCTCCACGTGCCACTCGGCAGGGATGGGTAGGTCCTCCAGGTTGGTAACGTCCCCCACCGCAGACTCCTGGTCCACCACCTCCGGTGGCCTATCCGTCCTACGGGGTGGGGACGCCGAGGCAGGCTCCTCCTGTCCTCGGTTCTTCCCTTGACTGGCAGCTGGCTGGGCCTTTGTTCCAGGCTCCAGCCGAAATGAACTCCCTCTTCGGGTAGTCGCGGACCTTGTGCTAACACAGGCCCAGTCAGGTGTACCCAGCATCTCAGTGTGAGTCCGGTATTCCACCTCCTTCCAAGCGTTGTGCTCCATGTCATTCCCCAGCAGACAATCGACTGGCACGGCCGGGCTTACGGCAACTCGAAGTGAACCTGCAACCCCCCCCCATTCAAAGGGAACCTCGGCCACTGGATAGTGGCCTGTTCTGCCGTCAGCCATCGCGGCTGGGTGGAGTACATCGGGAATTACCTGCTCTGGAGACACCAGTTGGCTACGCACCATAGTCATACTGGCTCCTGTGTCTCTCAGAGCCTCCCCTCTTTGGCCGTTGATGGTGACCCATTGCCCATACTTTGCGGTATTTGCGGGCACCTGGATCTTGGGAACCATCTCCCGTTCTCCCAGGGACACTAAAGTGACACCCGCCCACTCCCTTCCCTTAGTTAAGGGCATCTCCTCCCCGAGCACTACACTAGCTACTCCGGGGGTCTTTCCTCCAGTGGGAGGGGGTGGTCGTTTCAAGCACTTCGGATCTCCTTTATAGTGTCCAACGCCACCGCACTCATAGCAATGGACAACCCTTGGCTGCTGACTCTGGCCAGGATTAGGGTTTCTGGGTGGGTTAGCCTTAGGGGTGAATCCTGTTCCCTTCCCTTGGAAGTTATTTTGGGGGCCTTTGGAGAACTCCTTTTTCTTTTCCCCTCCCTCTTTCTTCTGGGGGGCGCCCTGTCCGGCCTTTTGAGTATCCCCTCCAGTCCCCCTTGTGGACACCCGGGTACTAGCCCAAATGTCCGCCTCCTCAGCAAGCTTCCGGGGACTGGTCAGCTTGCTATCCACCAGGTGTTGCCGCAGTTCAGGGAAACATTTCTCGAGCAGGTGTTCCTTCAGTACCAGGTCAAACAACCCCTCGTAGTTCCTCACTTCACTGCCCTGAATCCAACCTTCCAGTGCCTTCTTTGCATAGTCCAGGAAGTCCACCCAATTCTGTGTGCCCAGTTTGTGACTACCCCTGAACTTCTGTCTGTACTTTTCAGGTGTTAATCCAAACTTTCTGATGAGCGCCAGTTTCATGGTGGGGTAGTGGGTCTGCTCATCCTCCTCGAGGGCCAATAATGCATCCCTACCAGCTGGAGGCATGTACTTGTACAATCCCCCTCCCCAGTACTTCTCTGGAACCCCATGGGCCCTCAACGAGACCTCATAGGCCGCTAGCCACTTGGCGATATCGTCGCCCACTCCATAGCTAGCTACTATGTCCTTTGGCAGGTATGGTTTAGGTTCCCTGGTGATCTCTTGGGTTTGGCTGCCACCACTAGGAACAGGTTGTGCCCCGATTCTCAAGATCTGAAGATCTATTTCTTTCAGTCGTAATTCATGGGCCATCCTCTGCTCCTCCTTCTCCTTCTCCAGCCTTGCTAAGTCCCATGTGAGCTGTCTTTTCTCCCTCCGGTCTGTTAACTCCACCTCAGACAAGCCACCGCTAGAGGCACTGCTGCCCTTCCTAGAAATGGTTCTGGGCCCTGCTGACAGGTTCCCCACCTCAGGTTGGTACATCTCAGCCCCCTCGGGGTCAGGCTCTCTATCCCTGTCCTCCTCCTCAGCCTTGCTTTCTCGGCGTGCCTCCCCCCAAGCCCTTAAGCTGGTTTGGAGTGCACCCTTCTTTGCTCCTGGGGGACAGTACACCCCCTCCCGCTGGCAAAACTCCCTGAGTTGGGCCACAGTGTACGTTTCTAGATTTTCTAGTACAAACTCCATCTCGCCCACTCAGGTTAGAGGACAGGTTTTGTGCAGTAACTATGCAGGGGGGTACCTTTAATAATACCTCCTCCCACCACCAGAGTAAATTTGGAAAAAAACAAAAACCCACAATTAGGAAGGCCGCTCTTGAGATAACTCCCGGTGTAGGCCTATGGACTACCCACAGTTATTGTTGAGTATGCGTAGGCACAGCTCTATCCCACCACTGAACACCAATTATGTTGGAAAACCACTCCCACACTAGAAGGGGTGGTGGTGGTCTTCCGGACACACTGTGGTAGCTTGGCTCGAGTGGTCAGGAATCAGGCTCCGTGCTAAGCATACAACATACCCAAACAATAACCATGCGTGCATCCGTTCCAAAAACGACTCTACACCGTAAAAATTATAAAAATAACTTTCTTTATCTTCTTTTTCTCTTAGTTGCTGATTGGATAAAATAAATAACAATCACAATATACAAACTTTTTAGAAAGTGCAGGACAAATAAATACTGGCTTACTGATTCAATAAATAGGGGTGATCATAAATACTGAAGGCATAAATAAAAGTGCAATACAGACAGGCAATTAAATATTCTGAGGCAATAAATACTGTAACCAATAAATATTGTGCATCAATAAATACTGTGGACCAATAAATACAGTGGAACAATAAATAGGTTAAATACAATAAATACAATGCCCCTAACAAATACTTAAAAGCTGACAGTGACACTCATGGAATCAGATCACTTTTGAATTCCTAAGGGCTGATTTGGCCCAGGCACAGCTTGTGGGGATGTGGAAGGCTTGGGGGTGTCTACTCCCTGGCTTGGTCAAGGCTGAGGCCTAAACTGAGGTAGATAAAGGGGGGAAATTCCAGAGACCTGGCTCTCTCCCTCCACACAACTTCTCTAGATTAGTCCCAGTTCACCCCTGGCACCGTCAGGTTGGTTCCAGCACCTCCCTAGCCCCTTAGAGCAGTCTCTCAGGTCTCCACAGGGCCTTAGGCGCCCTCTACTCCACTTACTGCCCTTTTTCGGATGCTCCGACGCCGCTGGAGTCGTGTCGATGCCGTGAGGCGGTTCCAGATCGACGTCGGCGGCCTCGGCACAATGTCAGTTCTTTGACGACGCCGGTAGGCGGCTCCGGTCTCGATGTCGGCGGCCTCGGCTCGATCTCGACCTCCGATTCGATGGCGTCGGGCAGTCTTTACTCGATGTCGACTTCGGGCGGCTCCGGTCCGATGGCGACCTCGGATTCGATGACGTCGGCCGGCCTTGCCTCGATGTCGACTTCCGGCGGCTCCGGAGTGCGATCCTCACTCCCGACCTCCGGTGCTCCTCTCCTTAGATTTCCGGCGACTCCGGAGTGCGATCCTCACTCCCGACCTCCGGCACGATTCCCACAGGTTCCGGCGACTCCGGAGTGCGATCCTCACTCCCGACCTCCGTTACACTTCACCTCGGTCTCCGACGACTCCGGAGGGCAGACTTCACTCCTCCGATGACGCCGCTCACTCGACCTCGGGTGACTTCCTCCTCGACCTCTGGTATTCCTCACGACCTCTGACGGCGCCCTCTCTCGACCTCTGGCGGCTCCGGGTACGACGTCTGCTTTTCCAGTCAGCGCCGCTTCCCCACCTCGGGCTCCAGGTCTTAGGCTACTCGACGTCGGACTTCAGGGAAACCAGTTTCCAGGTCAGGATCTTGCTGTTCTCTTGTTTCTAAGGCCTGTTCCTGCTGTCCAGGTCCTTAGGATGGTTTTTCTGACTTCTTCCCGCACAGGGCTCCAGGCTGGGCTCAGTCAGTAGGGACTAGTATCAAGGGTGGGTTTATGGACCCCACTCCAGGCACAAGTTTCCACCCCTGCTGCTTCACTCCTTCCTCCTTCAAGTTTGTGCTGCTCACTCTTCACCAGTCAGGTGCCAACTGCCAACTGCCAACTCTCTGTCTTAGCTTCCCAACATTCTAAACCGCCTCCAACTGTCACAGGGTTCTGGAATGTTCTGGAAGGTGCTAGCAGGTTCCAGTGGATGCTGGTGATGTCACAGGTGGCCACCATTTTGTGCTCCAAGCCCTCAGACAGAAGTTTCAGGGGTAGCTAAAATGGCTCCCTGAATCTGCAGCAACACGAAAAAGTCTGGTGGTTCCCAAAAAGGAAAAATTCAAACAGGGTTTGAGGCAAAAGTGGGACAAAATAAATAATGATGAGGAGGGACCACCCAAAGGGCTGACAGGTCTAACAGCGCCTATCACCAGAACGTCTCTAAGCGCTGTAACATAAATCAGAAGATCCAGAATCCTTATCCAAACGCCTCTGTAAACAGAAGGCTCTTAAATTTCTTCCGGAACGGTAGTAACCTGGCTTCCTTACGCATACCGTCCGGTAGCTTGTTCCAGATCTGGGGGATAGTAACTGAAAATGCCCTGCCCCCTAGAGTAGTTCTATTGAAACGTGGGCAGACTAACAAGCTAGACTCTTGACGACCGAAGACAGCGTCCTGGCGCATAAGGCCTCAGGCGGTCTTTGATGTATTTGGGTGCCTCTCCATACTGAGACTTGTGTGCAATGCACAGCCCCCTAAATCTAACCCTTTGCTTAATGGGAAGCCAGTGTAACTGTTGTAGCAGAGGGGTGGCATGGGCTCTTCTTGGCAATTTATAAATCAACCTTGCCGCATCGTTCATAACCACTTGGAGCTTCCCCAGGAGTTTTTCGGGAAGCCCAGTGTAGACTGCATTGCCATAGTCTAAGTGTGACAAGATTAATGCTGTCACTACCGTCTGCATGGTGGAGAAAGACAGCAGGGTCACCAGTTTCAGAAGTTGCCGCATCAAGCCAATACAGCTCCCCACAACAGCAGATAACTGGCTATTTAGGGTCAATCCAGTGTCACACTTAATACCTAGGCTCTTCACTGCTGGCACCTATATCTGGGTGGTGCCCAGCTCTTGAGGCCAAAAAAGACTTGACCAGGGCGAGACCCCTGAGGTAAGAGAAAGCACTTTTGTTTTATCTGGATTTACCTTTTATGAATTAGAGGTCATCCAATTCATAGTGAACCCGAGAATATTATGGACATTACGCTGTGAGTCGGGGGAGTTGTCAATTCGCACAATTAGTTGGGTGTCATCAGCGTAGTTAAACACCTGGCAATCCGTTTTTGCCAGTGCATTTATCAGAGGCTGAAGGTAAATATTAAAAGGACAGCACGGAGCCCTGTGGGACGCCCCATCGTAGGTTGCCCTGCCTAGACGTGCAATCTCCTAGTTGGACTCTTTGAGACCGATCCTCCAGGAAAGAAGTAATCCATTGGAGGACCTTCCCAGTGACTCACAGCCACCGGACACGGGCTAACAACTGTACGTGGTTCGCCGTGTCAAATGCGGCTGAGAAAGCTAATAAAATTTAGAGCTGAGGGAGTCTTCTTATCAGCTGCAAGCCGCAGGTCGTCCAGCACTGAAAGCATCACCAAGTCAGTGCTGTTTTGAGCCCTGAACCCGGCTTGCCGATTTTGTAACAGCTGATGTTGTTCAATGAAAGACGAGAGGACTCTGAGTACGTCGGAAATTTTTAAGAATCCTGGCGTCTGCCCCCGCCTTTTTCAGCAGCGGGATCACCAAGGCTTCCTTAAATTTCTGTGGTACCTTTCCTGTCGCCAAAGAGAGATTTAGTAGGGACAACACCTCATCCAATATCACTAGAATGATCGTTTTGAATAGCTTCAGAGGACAAGGGTCCTCAGGTGACCCCGATTTTTACTTTTGACACATTGTGAGCTAAATCATGTGGTTCGAGCACAGGGAACACAGAAAGGGCAGTGCCCTGAAAGTCAGGCCGGTCCCCCACTAACAGGAGGCATGGGGTGATGCATGTGTTACCTATATCTATGATAATGTCTTCAACCTTAGTTAAAAAGAAATCCTGTATCTTGTCACAGTCAGCTTGACTGGCGACTGTCCTTGGCTCTTTCAGACAACTCAGCTCCCTGAGTACGTTAAAAGTCTCTTTCTGAGTATCTGTCGCCTCACTGATCCTTGCTTCATAATGCACAGATTTGGTTCTGATAATTGAAGCTTTATAGAGGGCCAATTTTACTTTGTATGCCTCCTTCGACTCTGGAACGAAAAATTTCCGCCATAGTCGCTCACATTGACGGAGAGCTTGTTTTTCCCCTCTAAGTTCTTGCGTGTACCATGGGGCGCCCTTCATGCTATTCGTTATTCTTTCCCTGTGGGCAGGGGCTACTTCGTCAATGGGTAGCCTCAACCGATGTAAGAATTCTTCATACTTCAAATCCAGGTCTCCGGACTGAGATCCAAGCTGTATTGTCTCATTCAATACTTCCCGCAGCTTGGCGTCTTCGATCTTACGCCAATTCCATACCACCCTCCACCCTGCGGATAAATGTTTGGGGCGACTGTGCGAGTATGCTAGTAAATCCTCAATGTATGTTGATGATGCTTGTACTTTAAACAGTTTTAGGGTACAAGCTGCAGGTGGATAGAAATGTAACTACTTTTAGTTGTGACAGGATGCACAAACTCTCAAAGGCACAGTTTTAACTTTTAGTCAGAACGCTCAATCAAAGGGATGAATTTTGGTGTGCGACTCTGGTTTGTGTTCCCTCCAGACGTGCGTGAACTTGATCAAAAAGCTGGTGCCCAAGTGCTGCATCCTTTCCAGAATGCACAGCTGTACCGACATCACTCCTTTATTTTCAACATTCTTTGAACCTTTTTAAGAAAAATTTAACATTTTATCATAGTTTTGTCAGTCTTGGATATTTATTCAAACAAAATGAGGATTTCTAGATTGTTCATGTTTTATTCGCAAACAGTAGTGTTCAGAAAACGTACACAGAGTCGCTTCAAGCATATTTCTACAACATATGACAATGTAACTGTCATCTATTCCAACCTTTACCCAATGCATTTTGGGAAGATTTCTTTCTGCTGGGGTAACTACAATACAAAAGGTTGAAAAAAATCCTGTTAGCACCCTAAGTACAAGTACAAGTCAAGCTTGTGTGACATATAAATTATAGAACAACTCATGCATAACTCTCCCCGTAATGTGTGCCCATGGGTAACTTAAAACAAGAAAAGAGGTGGTAATCCCCCCCCCCCAAAAAATCACTTGATAGAACACGTTCAATCCCCTGAATCAAAAAAACAGAACAGAAACTGCATGTTTAAAACCCTGTTCAGATGCTGTGAAATCCTGTGGCTAAACTATAATAAACTTGTATGCTGAATTCTACTGATTATACTGCGAAGTAAAACACCACAGAGAGACCCCAGTAAACATGGTGTTGAATTTACGATGACCACATCTTATTGAAGTAAGATAAGAATCCAAAATCTGACCGCTATTGCACAGCCCCTCTAATGCCTGCTCCATAAGGAGAATCAGGTGAAAATAGTTTCTTTAAATAGCCCCAAACGAACCTGTGCTTGTGAAGAAAACAAACTAAATACTATGAACCCTCAGTGCTCAGGATGGTCTAATGCCAAGAAGAAAAATATCCAGTCATCCGTGGAAAAATTTGCTGTAACCGGGATACTGTGGAAAAGTAACTTGGTTAATGCTTAACTGAAACTATCCATTTTGTAAAAAATATGCAACGAATTATCAAAAGTTACACTGTGCTGTTGAAAAAAGCTCATTTTGGAAAGTAAAATACAGTGAGTGAAAGTGAGATGAACAAAGGTATAAATAAAGTTCAATCCACTTGTGTGCCATGCAACCTCACCAACAATCAATGAAACACAAATGTTTGTTGTTGCGAGTATGCTAGTAAATCTGCAGTGTATGTCGATGCTTGTAATTTAAACCATTATAAAGTGCAAACTGCCGATGGACATAAATGTAAATACTTTCATATTGTGGCAGGATGCACTCCAGTCTTTACACAAACGTTCAAAGGCACAGTTTGAAAATTTAGTCAGAATCCTCAAAGGCATGAATTACGTGTGTCTGGATGAAACGCAGACAAGGGTTGCATGCCAAAATTCATGCCTTCGAGCGTTCTGACTAAATGTTAAAATTGTGCCTTTGAGCGTTTTTGTAAAGATTGGAGTGCAGCCCGCCACATATAAAACTTTTTGAAAGTGCCATTTTCAGAATTGCATTTTAAATACCGACTTTACTGTAAGTTAGGATTTTAAGTTGTGATTCTGGAGACACCAAACATGAACTGCTTACCTCCTCCCATTTGAAAATTGCACTTCTAAAATGTAATAAGGCAGCTCCAATGTTATTCTGGGGGATAGATAGACCTTTCAGTAGGGACTTTAATAGCCGGTATAGCCCAGCTACGAAGGGCTCTAAGGCTATTAGAACATTCTGCCACTAGAGGGCAGAATGTTCAAACAAATAAAACAAAGGCCTCTCGGAGTTCGAGAGGTTTAAATTCCCTCGGGCTACGAGAGGCCTTTGAAAACAACATTGGAATGTTGCTTTGCGGGCCTTTACCGGCCCGTAAAAGCATGGAGTACTTCATTGTCTTCAATGGAGCCCCCAACATTCCAATGTTCTAATATTGTTTATAGTCTCTGATTATGGAGGATATGGGCCTGCAAGAAGAACAGATAAGCTGTGTTCTTTCCTAGGTTGTGAACAAAGGGATAGAAGCATTATGCAACTATGGTGAGGATTAATGAGAGCCAACCATGTTCTGGCAGAGTGTATGAAATAGGGTTAGAGTAGACCTTTCAGCCATGTGCTGCAATAGCTCTGCCAGGGCCTCCTACTTTGCCATATCTGAAACCATGAAGTATTTGGATAATAAAACACTCGTATTATGCAGGCACTGCCCTGGCGGAACAAAGCTCCTTGATGGGTCTGAGGAGACTGAGACAACATGATTTACAAATGCCCCAGCAACTGCTGAGTTGGAGATCTTATTCCTTTCTTCAAAGCAAATGAAGTATATTGAGATCAAATGAACTTTGTCACTGTGTTTTTAGCTTCTTTATGGACGAATGTCTTCACCTTATCGGTTTGTTTTTTCTTTCGGAATTTCTAAATAAATAAATCCGATTTCTGTTCGCGTTGAGCTTCATCCAGCTCTCCTTTCACTGAACTTGTAAACCTTCCCTTTGGGATAAGGATTTTAATTTAGTTAAGTTTCATATACCATTGTGAAGATGCCTTCTGGGCTGCCATCGCTTTGTTTTATCTTGGCTAAAGATTTTTGCTTTGTTACATCACGTTCCTCCCGGGTCTCTTTTTCTGCTGCATTTTTATCTCTGGTGTTCTCAGCCTCTGAACCACAGTCTTGCATCTGAAACTGTATATTAATAATCATTGATTGGTCAGCGAAGTGTTTAGGTGCAGTATCTATTTTCGATATTTTGGTTGCAAAAATAAATGACCCCAGAAAATAATCGATTCTTTTGAAAATGTAGAAACCCTAGTTAAACGCATAGCCTACAATTATGGGTTCAATTTTTCTGTAATCTTCTATTAGGCCACAACTTTGAATGAAAACGTGTACTACTACTTTTCATTTATAACATGATTTAGAGCTCTTTGTCATTGATAGCTCAATATTTCCAAAAGGAACTATCCAATCGTCCCATAATCTTTGTTATTATGTACATTTTAGCTGCTTTACTAAATCATAACACATGGAGCGGAGGGATAGCTCATAAGACTTATTACAACATGGAATAAAAGCATCCATTAGAACACAAAGAGTTAGCTATTGCAACTGAGAGTGTCCTTGCAGTTCACAACAGCATTTATATACAAACTAGGGGGCATATTTAACAATAGTCGATGCAGCATGCCAAGCTGCTATGCTGCATTGTGTGAAAAGGAGAGCGCTGAAGAGCGTCATATCTAAGACATGGCACTATTCGCTCGCTACCTGGCTGCCTAGCGAAACTGTGCAAGGGGGCCTGCACTACAGGCAGCATTGTTATGTGCAGGAAGGGATACCTATCCTAGGAGGCAATTTCCTTTTTTTAATGTGTGATGCAGAATGCACAGAAAGAGGAAATAATGAGGAATAAATATATTTCTCCTTGTTACTCCATGTTTGGGGCTGATGTACCATTTTGGCGCAATCCAGGGTTTACTGATTTTGGTAAATTAAGGATTACGTCCGATTCCTTGGGTGGATGCACAGGAACTTCCAATTGCGACCATTATGAAATGGAACGCAATGAAGCGCAAGCCACTGTGTTGTGTTGCATTTCTTTACAAAGTTACGCAAGGCAGCGCATATCGCCTCTTCAGTGGATTTATACAACTTACTTAAGCATTTGCCTTGCGTTGTCTTGCACGACGCAAGGACAACGCAAAGGCTTAGTAAATCTGGGCCTATATGTTTTCTGAGTTTGGTGTAAGTTTGCGCAGAGCGGTAGATTATTAACTGAAAAGTTAAACAGCTCATAAAAAGAATGTGTTCAGTTAAGGAGGAGAATATTTCGGGAGCTGCGGAGGCAGGTTGGCGTTGAAGTTTGGGGCTGAAGCATATTGAGTTTGTGAACACTTGAATTTTTGGTCTAGCTCTTACTTCTGAATGTCCAGTTACACTAGCGCTAATAACCTATAAGGTAGGGGTACAACTTTAAATATGGCATTAATGGGTGCATTGTTCGATTCACCCCAGTCGTTAAAGGGTCTACAGTTAATATGACCCCTCCTCAGAGTGACTTGCATCAAGCTGAGCTTTTCTTCCTGGGGTTGCTGATGGTGTATTTGAAAGTTCTTCAGTGCTGCCTTCAACAGGCTTTTCCATAGCTAATTCTTTCTCCCCTTCCTCTCTTTTGTGCCCTACTGTCTTTTCATTGTTGTGTCTCCACCTTCTGAGTGTTAGAGGGGCTACCGGGAGCCGTGGATGTAAACTTATTTTTAAAGGCAGTAGTGGGACGAATCAAGAAAGAACCAGTCTTGTTGACTCCGCTGGAATATAGCAGGGTCAGTCACGAGATGAGCAGTATACCTCTCATAAGAGACACTGCTTGGTTGCACTGGAACATAACCAGCTTCCTTTAGGTCTTAATTTATCCTCCTACCCAGTGCATCTCTCTGCTCGATACCTATAAGTGCCATCAGCAAGCCTAACCGACTGAGATGTGCCGGTTCTCTCGGGGTGTGTCCGAGGGTAGTTTTGTGAAAAATCTTTCAGTACTGGCACTTCCCAATACAGATCCTGGTTCAGCATGGTTGACCAAGTCAAGTCCCAGGCAGAAGTAATGGATATCCGTGGTATTGATGATGTCAACACGGCTCATACTGTTGTTTCTCCTTATTTGTCTTTGTTTCCCTCCTCTCTTGGCTCCTCTCCACCTTTGGATTCCAGACCAAAGCAAGCATTTTGCCTGTATTTCTGTTAGACGTGGGAAAGAAAACAAATCAAGATGTTTGATCTTGAGCATCAATAATTGCTATGATGCTTAGCACCTGACCCCCCGCCCCCCCACCACCCCCAGATCTTGCCGCAGGTGGATATTTGAAAGTAATCATCTCCTGTGCCTCCTCTATTCTCGCACACCGCCTGGTCCTGAGCTCAAGCAGCTAGTCGCCTCATGCCGCCACTATCCACCCCTGCTCTTCACTCAGCTAGGCGCTAGCATCAGTAAATCAAACATGCAATCCTCTACTAGTGATTATGCAATGAAATTGCAGAGATGAAATGCAATTTGGCTTGGGCTAGTCTTCATTAAGTGTATTCTGGTCAGATTATGCAACGTAGTAGGTATGTTTTTTTCTGCCAACTGATTGTATTTAACAGTGTCGTACTATACTGAAAATGTATAGTCGCTTGTGTAAATGTGGTCCTTTTTCTGTAATTACTAGACGGACATTTTTAAATTGCTTGTGCAGATCCAGTTTCAAGCTATAATCTCTTTTAATTAATGTTATTTTAGCATGCATGTATATGCATTTAATTCAGTTGCAATGTCAATAAAGTTATGAAGTGCATTTTCAACAGAGGCAATGGGGTTATGGCCAATCAATTAACCTCAGAATAATATTCTATGTCTTGTGATCTTCTGACAGTAATCTGTCCTGTGAAATAGATCTCGGTGGAAACGCCATTTTCTAATAGCATATTTAAACATACATTTCTCAACTAAAATGATTCCAACTCTGCCATTCAGTGAAAGAGAATGTCTCTGTAGTGCCACAGATATTTGCGTTAATAAATGAGGAAAAAATACGTGATTAACCTACCCTACCCGGAAGCTCCTGCAACCAGTAAGAACGCTCCAGGAAACACTGTGCTAGAAACGTATTTGAAATAGGTTATTTTCATTAGATTCGTCTATATTACTCGTTGGCATGGTTTGACATTCCTAGACTTGGAGGGTCATTGGGAAATATTTTCACTTTTTAAGTCATTTGATCTGATAGATATTTCAGGTAAAAGTGATTGTTAGGCACAGTATGATCTTTTCTAAATGGTACAATTGTGCCTGAATGCAAAGAAAAGGAAGCACGTGTAAGTAACCTTTCCTACAGGGTCTTAAAGGTGGATTCATTAGTACAGCTAATTTGATGAATGCTCGCTCGAAGACATGTAAACAGTGTGGTTCTCCCCCATGGCAGGAACAGATTGCAGCTCTCGTGCTAGCACATTATATGTTGACATAGGGGTTTGCTTGTCAGTGTGTGCAGCAAGTTGTTTCTTTCATCAGAGGAGTGTCTTTGATCTTGTTTTACTTCTGAATGTTTTCCTTTTGTTTCATCTCAAAAGGCTCGTTTTCAGAGTTTATTTTCTTTCTTTATTAAGTCTACAGGATTGAGTATCTTTCTCATGATGCTATGCTAATAGTGCTGCTGTTGCTCATTTGCAAATCTACTGTAGTCCCGATTTTGAATCTGTGTAACATTTCCTAAAGGTATTGATTTGTGTGATGTGTGCAACCAGTCCAAATCAGGTCCTCTGTTCTTAAATAACTACAAAAGGCAAGATTACTAAGTTTACTACACCTTGTTGCACAGAAGACACTATATGGATTGTGTGACTCCAGTGACAAAGATGTGCTGAGCTTTGTCCACGGAACAAAATAAATGTCTGTTGTATTTGATTATTCAAATTTTTGTGTTTTGTGGCCTGGCTAAAAATAGGGCTCTATATTTAGCCAGTTTTCTCCGAACACCTCCATGAGCTATCAATCCTGTTGGCATGGCTTCATTCCTTTAACAAACAACGCTGCATGTGTTGCATTGATTGATTGAGAGATGGGACATTGCTGTTCTGACTGGATCCCTAGACACTGAACTCCTAAGCATGATGTGTTTCTTAAAGTACCCACAGTAGTAATGATGCATATGTTACTGTGGAACAGAATAGTGCTGAATGTTAACTATTGCTTTGCTGACCAGTTCAATCGGCTGCTTTTCCAAAAGTTGACTTTTGTAGTTCCCAACTTATTCATGTCTCCTAAAAATGTCCAAGGAGCTTCAGGAACTTCTGTCACTTTGTAATGAAATCCACTCAGTGGAGGTTCCATCTTTCAAGAGAACGGTTGTGTGCCTTGCAGTCTGTGGCTTTGATCACTTTGATTTGCTTGGTACTTAATCCCAAACCTTACATTAAGTAAAATATCATGGCATTCATTTAAAAATATCCAAGTATTTTCTCAATTTTCTTTCTTTTTTTTAAACACTAGAACAAATTAGGCCTGTCCCTTCTAATCCTTATCCTAACCCTCTCCTTTTCCTGATTGATTAACTTTTAAACTTAAAGCTAAGCCCTTATGTTTTCTTACTCTTTCCCTGCACATAACTGTAACACTAGCCCTAAATTGGCACTACCCCTAACCCATATTATAATCTTAACTCTGATCATATCTATTGCCTTTACCCCTACACCAGCCCTAATTTTGCTCCTACCCTTAATTATAACACTTACCCTAACTCTCACCATACTCTCCCACCTTTAACACCTCATCGCTACAAACTCGGACCATTACCCTTTCCTTGGCTACAATTCTAAACCTTTGGATCACACAAGATTCTGTTCAACTTCATGTTTAGGTCTGGCGTTGGCCAATAACTTTTTATTTTACTAATATTAGCTCGCATGATTTGCTCTATGAATGATGTGTAGCAACTCTATGTAATGATGCAGGGAGAGTTCCACGATCGGGTTTGATCAAGCTCTGCCAGTAAAGCCTATTTTACTTAATAATTCAGTGTGATTTTTTTCCAAATTCCAAGCTCTGTGTATATGTCACGGGAACACTGTAAAACAACAAATTGTGTGCTTCTATAAAGGATTGACAAAGTTTATGTACAGTAACCATATTTTCAATGTAAACACATTCTTAACTAATTGGGCAACATCGCTACTAACGTGTGATAGAACAATGTGTCAAGCTTTATCCAGTGGGCTACACGTTTGTTGAAACTTTATTTAACTTTTTCATAAAAGCAGATAATCACCATTTCATAGTAAATTTTAGTGCCAACATGCGTATTACATTGTTGAACGACCATTGATATTTGAGAAACAGCCATGAGCGCAGGTGCATACCAAGGCCGGGTTCCGGTGTCGGGTCAACAAGCATGTGCACAACTATTTTCTTCTTCCCCACATCTGCATTCTTCCCAGTTGTTCTCTTTCAGTGTTGTCAGAGAGTGTTTCCATACTTTCCTTGAGAAAGCATAAAATGACCTATACTTGAATGCCTTACATTGGTCATTTAATGGAATGAGTAGAGAGGAACGGAATTTGTTTTATACCCTAATGAATACTTAACTCTTATCTAGACTGCTGAAGATGATCCAGCTGTCCATCCCCAACGGACTGGGTGGGGAATCCTCTCCTCTAAAATGGCTGTCATATGAAGGTGATACTGTGGCCAGCTTCTTCAATAATGGATGCTCCTTACAGTGCACCAACCCTGCCGATCCTGGGGCAGTGCTGGGTCCCACACTAAGCATTTGAAATAGTTGAGAAGTATAGCTTTGCTTGCCTGGTCCCCGGCTGGACACAAAGTCCAACTTCTTGCTAAGCCCCAGGGCCATCGCTGTAATGCTCTGGGCATTGCACAGCCCAGCACGAGCCTGCACTGGAGGCAAAGAGTGAGGATGGGGGGATTGACTGCTTTCATGAGTCCTGTTCGCCTTCTCTGTGACCTTCTTGTACCCGCTTGCATCCAGTGTGGGAGGCAAAGGTTGTGTAGAGCCACCCTCCCCATCTAGCGCCAGGTTGGCAAAGCCAGGAAAGGCAGAGTTGGGTATAGGTGTGGCAACAGGGGTGCCCAAATCTCACTCGTGCTGGTATCTCCTGGACTAGTAGGCATTTAGAAACATTCACCGAAACCATGCCTCATGTATATTAATGAGGCAGGGTTCTCTCTGTGAATACTTCCAAATATCTGTGAAAGAGCTAATATGGCCTGTGAGGGTCATCAGAATTCCATTCTTGCATTCACATTGACATTACGCCCAGAATGCAGCTCCTGTCACATAGTGGGGGAGGGGCTGCAATTTAAGCCAAAACATCTGGCTTGCAATTTGTGACGAATTCTGTGGTAAGGTACCTAGGACGAGCCACCTTCAGCAGGTGGAAGCTGGGTAGGACTGTGAGCCTCCGGTGAGTCCGTATTAGAGAGTCTGGTGCTGCTGACAGATGTGCGCTGGCTGTGTGTACAGTAAGGAACTACTTTGCCACCCCACCAGCACCATCATGGGTAGCCAGAACCTCAGTATAACCATATGTGATATTTGGTGGCGCTCTACTGTTCACATTAGAGTTCATAACAAACAGCTGAAGCTGTTGTTAGCTAGACACTAATATAAAGTGACTGGATCAGGCCAGAAATCAGGAAGGCATGCTGTTGTCCTAGGGACCCCTGCATCCTCTTCCCCGAGGCCTGTAGATGTTTGCAAATGGCTACCACACCCTATCACGTGCCTGCATTTCACCAATGGTTAATTACCATTAAATATGGCTGCAAGGCGACGGGATCAACCTTTGCATAGCCCCGTTTCCTAATGAATTGGGGGCATATGTATCAAAATATGTTATTGCGATTCTCAAATAGCGATTTTTTGAGAATCACTATTTGAGAATCGCAAAACGGGATGTATTTAAAAATTCGCAAATATTTTGCGATTTCTTGTTATTCCTTAATTGCAATTAGCAAATTGCGAAATCGCAATTAAGGAATACCTTCCCAATGAACGGGAAGTCCTTCTCAATTTGCGATTCGCAATTAGAAAATCGCAAATTAAGAATAATTTCAAGGGTGTCATAAGGACACCCTGGTGCACCCCTGAAATGAGCATGTGTGCGCATATGGCGCACATACGCACATACATGCCCTAAGGACATGTATGTGCACCACATGGCACTTTGAAAAATGCCAAAAAGTGCAACTAGAAGTTGGTGGTAATTTGCGATTTCTTAAGGAGAAATCGCACAACTTGGGTGCTTGTTACATAGCATTTAAGGAATCTTGCGATTCCTTAAATGCTTACGCAAAATTAAGGAATCGCAAAATTAGCGATTCCTTAATAATGCGATGTGAAAATGGCTCATACATCGCGATTTGCGATTTTGTATTCGCAAACGCAGTTTTTTTGCGAATCGCAGCGTTTGCGAATACAAAATCGTTTGATACATATGCCCCTTGCTGTTTAGACTTAGCAGGGTAAAAAATAATTTGCGACTTCTAATGTGTGACTTCCTTATATGCATCGGAATGTGTTTTTTGAAAAAACTGCAGCCGCTGTTTTTTTTGTTTTTTTTGCTCCTCAGACTTTGAATGGAGAACCCCTTGATGCATCAGGACCTCAATTCCCAATTGCAAAACAAAGTGCTGACAAGTTCAGAGACCACAGAAGGGTCAGCCTTGGCTAACGTTTGAAGCCGCTGCATCTTCAATGTAGAAAAAGTGTAGGGTATCAAAGAGGGATATTTTTCTTAAAAGTGAATATTAAAAATGTGGTTCTTTAATGTGGCAAAATGTCCCGAAATCCCTTGTTTGAGCGAAAGAAGATAAAGTGATTGTTCTTTTTGCTGTAGGGCTGTACTAAGGCAGCCTGGCTCTTTGCAAAGCTAGAAGGAGCGGAATCTTTAGTGCGGAGAGACATCTGGATTGAAATGTTATTCACGTCACCAATTCGTAAAAGTGAAATGTGGCTGGCTACCGCAACAAAAGCTGCCAGTTAGATCCCTTGTGAAGACATTACACAATGACCAACCAGCACACTCAAGAGTATGTCGCTAGTTAGAGTTTTACGTTTCACCTCCACGTGCCAAGTTTATATTAGTAGAATAAAAAGAAAGGGCGCCAAAAATGTAAAATCTACCAACTGAGCATGTGTTTTCTGCATCATGTCAATTTAGACTTCCATTGAAATATTATCTTTTCGAATCATAACATTGTGTCATCAATTGTAAATTGCCACTTAAATCATTGTCTGAACTGAATGTTCAGCGCAGATTCTGCCCAGAGACCTTTGTGCCACAAAGTGATAAACCGCAGGTTTTTCCATGGAAACTCTAATCCAAAGTGCTGGCCCTTTGTATTTTTGCTGATTTCGGTGGCGTGAAACACATACAAGCACCATTACCTAATATTATTCTGCATCGAAGGTGACTGCATTGTAAAAGATTGCAAATGAGTAATTGTCGGTGGCAGTGCCAGATCGTGACTAACTGGGTGCAAAACTTCGATAAAAAAAAATTGGAAATAAAAATGCGTTTTCAATATGAACATTCCTAAGTGTGCTATGAAATGCATTGTATGAAATGAAGCTGGCTTTATTTGTGCCACTCGTATCATGCAAAACGGCAACAAGACATATTGCAGACTTGTCCATTGTTATTAACATTTCTCTCAACTGCAGTTTTGCTTCCATAGGTCGAGCCGCTTTCCATTCCCTTACATCCATTTTAATTGCTTTCATTATATTTTGTTCATTTATTTTTCGTGGTTCTTGGCGTCGTTTACTGCTGCTACCATGGACTGAGGCGTGTTCCTAAAGTACAGAACCCCAGGGGTCCAATAATTTTTTTGTAGTTGGAATCCGCTCGAAGCGTATAGGGTTCACCGAGAAAACAGCGCGAGTTTCCAAGAACAGCTCCGTGTTCATTTCCTCGTCAGCAGGCTTCTCAAACCGGACATCTAGAAGAAGGTGGCGCTGCGCAAGAAACACGTTCTGTGTTTTTGACTTAAATCCATCTTTAATTTATGTATTACTTAATCACACATTGTTCTTTGTGCCTTAACACTTTGTGAGATAGTGTCTGGCACGCAAATGGGACAAAATTCACAAAACCTCAGGACAAAAGTCGTAAATGTACACACAGGTTTTATAATTTATGCCTCAAATTAATTTACACCTTGTGTGGAATAACGTGTAGGTTTACTCCAGGTCTATGCTAGTGGTAGACTTCTTTGAGTACTCCCAGGCATTGTAAAAGCCAAGTACGCATCATGGAATATTCAAAAGGTGCAGTTTCCATATGGGAAAATGTGACTTTTTTTTAATTCTAATTTGTTTTGCTTTGCTTCTTAGGCAAAATATTTTCCTTATTTAGATACCCTGCCCTCTCTCCCAGCCTAACAATTTTATGGCTTTTCAATATTCCCTATGTCAAATAAACTTTATTCCTTCCCTTTACAAGGGTAAGTTTGTAAATGTATTCAGAGAGTTAATCCCTACTAAAGTTTGATGGCTTTCCCCTAACTAGAGAGGTTGTGGGTATTAATTAACTTATTCCAGTGAACTCGCCCAGGAACGCCCTCCAACAGACTCTGGGTGTAAAGTTGCTTACATAGATAACCTCTGTAATGAATGTTCATGCCTTTTATCAGGGTAGGAATATACCACACGTTATTCTGGGGTTCTGAAATAGGATTTTGCCCTCACAAAAATAGTTATCTGCACACTTAAGGTGACACCTGGTGTACAAATAGCTTTCGGAAGACAGCCTGTGGTTTACTCATTATGCTTTGAATCAATGCTGTACATTACCCTGGTCATGTCAAACATGGATAAAGCTAGTATGGTTGCAGAACAGACAGATAAGAAAAATCAATTCTAAGCCTGTACTTTCTTTGATTTACTCTGCGTGCCTCAGTTATTGCAAACTCATGTAGCTAAATGTGACAAGTTCCAAAATAATTTAATAGGAGTAGAGTTATTCAACCCTGCGTAGTGGGTGTCCCTTCTCATACTCCTGATATATACTTAAGGATGTTTATTCTGTTTTTAGATTTTATTAAAAATGCAGCTATCATTCACCAGTGGGATGAAGGGTGTAATTTGCATAGTGTTATGGAATGTCAGAATGTGGTCCTTCTCTCCGTGTGATCAAGGAGGCAGCATGAACCCTACAATCCCCCAACGCCACGTGGCCATCACTACCGCTAGAACATTGACCTCCCAATGTTCCCAAGACAAGGGGATCAGTTACAAACTAAATCGAAGAAGTAACCTAAAATAAAAAGGAACAATGCAGGTATGCATTTGTTACGTGGAGAAGCAAATACAATAATTGCCAATTTTGTCGTGGAATACTCCGGCACTATTCGAATAACGTTAATCACTACCTGACAGCACCTTCTAGCAAAGGTGTTGTGGTATGTTCAGAGAGTGATTTGTGGTCTGTGTGGTTAGAGAGTGATTAGTGTCTGTGTTGACTCTACTGTGCTGAATAACAGTCTAGAACTTAGATAATAATTGCAGTATTTCTAATTTAGATGCACTGCTAAATCAATAGACTTTCTTTACCAAAATGCATTGACCTGTCATGAGTTACTTGGTTAACACGCCTCTCAAATAAACCTATGTGAGATCACCATGGAAGTTCTCTGCATGGCTTGAATGAGGAGAGTAGTTCTGCACAAGTTGTGTTCTTTCACACCTACATTTCCCAACATATCAATTCAAGTCATTGTATTCGACGCCGAGAGAGCTCTTTATCCATTACACAAAAAAATTATTAGTTTAATAGCTGCACTCTAAGGAGTCTTCACTGGGTAGATGCTCCGCTCTGAGTATCTTGTTACTTTAGTCTCAGACAGCTTAATTAGTTACACATACATTGATACCAAATTAAACAAGGGTTCTTTGCATACATGCAGACAGTTTCTGGTCACTTATCTAGCAAAAACCTCAGATTTCTCTTGAGATTTCTGGTGTAGCATCGGCTGCCGCGAGACTGGTAAAAGATCACAGCCTCATCCACCGCAACACTGGTAACGTGAATGCGGCACCAGCTTCACCAGGACCAGCAAGGACTGCTCAAGCCTCATCCTGTGACATCTCATGCAAACATAGGAAGGAAGTCAAAAAAGCAAGTACAGGAAACAAGGAGAAAAAACACTGTAATGACTGGTATTAGCATAACATTTATTCCAGTTTAGAGAAGATGATGTCAAAATGATCCGACAACTCGCACCAGGACTCCTACCCCATGCCTTCTCATGTTGTTGTAGAGACCTCATCTATTTTGAAGGATTATACTTAATGATGAATCTAAATTGAATCATAAGGCCCAAATAACCAAATGAATTTTGTTATACATAAAGTAGTACTACAGGAGTACTGCTCACATACTACAAAATGCTACCGCTAACCTACTTTCACAAACCACTGCCACGCCTGTCCTGTTTGTGATAAGATCTCCACCATGTATGGGGAGATATGTATTTTGGTAATAAATGTGAAAGGGACCAGGCGGAGTGATTGGAAAATGGGAAATACTCCTAAATGAGTGGGGTATAGGGTGGGGTAAGGAAAGGTTTAGTGACAGACATGCAGATGCAAACACCCACCCACAAAAGTGTGAACCCATTTTATACTCATAAACTATACTTCTAAAGGTACTACAGTCAAAACGCTCCCAGTACAGTAATAAATGTACTGCAGCTCAGCTTTTGAGGAAGTGTAGCACCACACATGGCCAATCACAGCTTCTGCAACTCCCATATAAAATAATGGAGGCAGCAATTTAACATTAACACTCAATTTGAAATAGTATTAAATAGTATTAAATACGTTATTTCAGTTTTACTAAGGTGGTGGAGACATGCAAGTGTCATTTACTCTAAATCTAAATTCCCAAATAGTGGAAACATAGAGACTTACACTTAAGCTCAAGAATATATTTACACAGGATCTACATGTGTACATTTATGATTGTGAATAGGGCCCCATATTGTTTTTTCCTTACCTCTGCGAAAAGTAAGATGCAATATACCCCAAGTGAAGTTGCTATTATATCAATTTGAATGCTTTCTTATTACTTTAAACATTTTTGGATCTGTTTCGTTAAAACAGTTTGTTGCATTAATGATATTAGTTCATTATAAATTAAAACAAAGGAAAATTGACTCAAACCAAATAAATATAAGTATACTTTTTTTTCTTAATCAACCCAAGTAAAATATAGACTTGGGAAGTCATGTCATATTTGTGATTCTCACCTTATTGTAATCATTTGTGGATGCAATAATCACCATTTTTCATTCCATTGTTGAAATTTGATGCACTGACACGTGGAGCTTCTAGACTGCTGCACAGATCGCACTGGGCTTTCATAGCCACCTAAGTACTGGGTAAAAGAATTTCTGCCTTTGGAACATACTATGGAAATTCAACTCAAAGGCAATACTTAAAATAGTTGGTTGTGCTCCGTGACGGTTCGATATTCACCGGTGTCAATTTGTCACAATCTTTTGAAGGATAACACTGATAGCATGACCTGCTACTGCTGCCATCTATGCTGCAGATCTTTCTATTCATACCCGATTAGAGCATTACTTTAGTACCATAACTATTCTTTCTGCTGAGAAATATAAGGAATCAGTCATAAGGATTCTTTAGCTATAACCTACTGTTCTCCCTACCAGCCTTGAAAAAGGTTGAGACAAAACATGTCGGCTGTTCTGCTGAAGAGAAATAAAATAATTCTCTATAAAGATAGCAGGAACTTCTAAAGGACTACCATTGGACACCTTGATTCTGCTCTTGTTCTATAGTTAACTGTTTAAATTACCTTGATTGGAGAAATAAACCTAACCAAACTGAGACCACTGTACTAATGCTTTAAAATTGGACTGGAATGTCATGTAAATATATTTATTATTCATGTACTATTGAACAATATTGAAATAACATGGACCTAGCCCTATTGACACCACTTATTTGTAGTGATTTGCAGCAATAGGAAATGGCATTTCTTCTCGAAATACATTCTAGCATATGACTTTTATTTTGTTTAATGTGTATTTTTTTAAATCAAAATTGCTATAACAATCTGAGACACACTTAATCCGTTTGAGAATAGTTATGGTAGGCCATTTCATTTTGTAACATTTTGTGTCCGGCATTAAGCTTTCCAAGACAAATCTGTTGATCCAATTAATTTTTCTCACATGCAGTTCCATGCAAATTCTTTTTTTAAAGTAGAGTATACATCTTCAGGAAGATATTTTAGGATGGAACAATTGGGCACTTATAATAAATGCGTCTTAAGCTGAGACGGATTAGCTGTGCCAAAAAATAAAGGTTTGTGAGAAAATGTCATTGTTTGAGTGATCACCTCCATTTTGTGCTTTATTCATGGCTTTTAGAAACTGCACACTGAGGCACTGCCATCCAGTGTCAAGTGCATGTGCTCTGATTCCTAAAATATGTAACAAATGCAAATCCCTGATTGGCATATTGAAATCGCCTGGCAGGCCATAGTGTATGGTGTTGAGACTGAGGACATGAAATGGAAAGTTAAATGTCATTTATAAACAGCAGCACTCATTGTGCCATCCACTAATGTGACAAGCAAACCTAGGGTCAGGCCTGCAAATGTAGCCTGACTGCTTCAGTTTAAACCTGAAGTCTGACTGATATTAAAAGTCACCCCTAAAGTCACCCCTAAGTAGGCATTGTAGCCCACAAGGTAGAATAATTGGGGCTGATTTAGAGTCTGGCAGAGAGGTTATTCCTCATTTAGAGATTGGCAGACCTTTAGTTTGTCGGCAGCAGAGATACTCCCTCTCTGCCACCGAAGTAAACCTCTGTCAGCCCAATAGATTAATAGCCATCGGAGGTTTCCCATTTGTCCATCTATTTGCGCTAGTTAGAGTGGGTAGACAAATGGCAAGTTTTCATTGTCCATCACCACCATGTAAAACCTGGTGGTAAGGGGCAGGATAAACTGCATAATGAACCCCACGCCATTTGAGAAAACTCATCACGCATGAGGATTTTGTTTTCAACCATATAAAAAGAGAAAGGTTTGACATACGGGAATCAAACTTTTAATGCATTCACAAGACTCTCCATGACAGTGGTTCCTGGAAATTAAAGAGCAGTCCACTGGGCAGGCGGAAGTCTCTAACCGTGGTGATCGGAGTAACCTCGCCATGGCAGGAGGAAAGTACTCTTCCATGGCGACTGTACATAACAGGGCTGACAAACTATAAATCGGGCCCTTGGTATTTAAATTCGGGACATCTACAAATTTAATGTTGGCATGTCCTTCCAGAGAAAAGCCCCCAAAGGTATTTTAACTGTGAAGGCTCTGGCTGTCCAGTTGGAAACCTAGAGTGAAGATAAATCTATTAATTCTGCCAAATTTATTAATTTTGCTTTCTCAGGTTTTGAGCAAGCTACAGAAATGGTTTAGCCACTATTTTTTTTTTTTTTAATTTGTATATTTATTAAAAATCAAATTCAGTAAGAAGTTTCTAATGAATATTTAGGAAAAGTAGCATTTATAAAGTTTACCTTTTCCCTGCCTTATGCTTCTGGGGCTAATTTGTATTGGCCTGCCAGCAGCTGTTCCTGCAAGTGATTGACCTTAATGTATTTTTTTGTCCTCGTATCACCAAAGCTGCTTCAAGCTCTGGCTTTACTACATTAGGGGACTGGCCTCCAGCCTTATACACTTGTGTTGGTCTCACCACATCAAAGTTTGCTAGAAACCCATATCTCATTGGTGCCTGGGTGCAATCATGGGACTACTCGATTTTCTGGAACCGACATACCACTCCACCTCAAAGTCAGCCCAGATAGTATCCGCCCTGCCTGGAGTGGTCCCTAGATACAATCTGCCGGTCCGGTGCGAAGCCTTTAGCCAATCCTCTGGGGAAGAAAGTAATGGATCTCCCTTCTAGCAAGAAGCGCTAGATAGAACAGCAGACACCGCTGAGGTCAACCCATGAGGCTGTATGATGTAGTATCTACCCCAAAAACGTCACTGTGGGGCTCAGCTTGATTCTAACTCTCAAAAGTTCCACAGTGGTTTTACTCATGGTCTCCCAGTACCTGCTGATCGAGGGACAGGTGGCAAACATGTGTTCATCATTTGCTTCATGATGGCTGCATCTTGGGGTCGGGTACTGCACAATCCTTGCAATCCTTTTGGGGTCCAAAATATTCTATTATGGGTGAAATAATGGTTCCTTTTTAAATTAGCCTGCTTAAACGTCTAATACAGCATGTTTAAGGATACTTGCCACAGAAGTAATGGCTCAAAACCTGGGATCATCTCCTCCCAAACCACATATGGTGCCTCCAGTTTTGTATTGTCCTCGTCCAAGAGCTTCCAATACCATGTGGAAACCTCTTTGTTCATGGGCCTCAAATCTTGCAGGAGAGACTCAACTTCCCAGATCCACTGATATCCTGATTTAAGTACTTGCAGCTCTCCTCTGGGTATGCAAGTGCCAATCTTGATAGGGAACCCCTAGCTTTAAGTGCTTCTCAAGGTAATAGACCCTGCACTGTGAACAGTCCCCCCCACCCCCCAGGTTGCTATCCCAGCCTTTCTTAAGGGGGTAGCTCAACCCATCCAGCAAACACTCTGAGGTACCTGGGGAGTCCAAACTGGTGAGAATTCTAAATAGTAGGTAATACCCAGAGTCTACATGTCTCTGTACCAAAGGATGAATGCAGCCTTTAAAACATTCAGTCAAACTTTATTTTTAAACTTCAGGGCCCTGAACCTATAAAGGAAACCTGTAGGTCCCAGGTCTGTGATCATTTCTGCTAAGATCTTACCCCAGTTTGAGCTATCCGGTGTTCCATGGAGCATCATACAGTTCTTAAACTGGAAAAGCCATACAATAAGAACTCTAGTCCGGTAATGCCACGCCCCCTTTTTTTCAAACTTTGCCTCATTTGTTTCTAGGAAAGCCTGGCTCCACCAGTAGCCCAGATAAAAGATTTAATTTTTCCCCATATTTTAGCTATAGCCGTTCTGGGAACCATAAATGAGATACAATTAAAAAGATATGTCAACTTGGAATATCGCCATTTTAATTAAGTTCACTTGATCATAAATAATCATTTGCAAATTCCTCTACTTAATAAGCAGCAGATCGATCTCCTTTCCCACCCTCCCTAGATTGTGTAGGAACTGCCTCCAGTGCATGGACTATGGAGATGCTCATGTATTTGATCTTAGTCTTAACCTCCCCATTCCAATTAGCAATGTTTCAACACATAACCTCAGACTTGGCGGTTTTCACGGAGTATCCAGATAAAGACCTAAACTCCTCAGCTAGCTTTTTTACCCTAGGGATAGTCTGGGCAGGATCTGATGTGCTTCTTATAAGGTCATTGTTAGACTTGACATCTTTTGGCGTGTTTCCCCTGAGTTTTTGCTTTCTGACCTCCCAGTTTTGACTTTTTTGTTTTTTTGCTGACGCAGTGTGTCTGCGCACTTTTCTCACTGCTGATCAGTTGTAAAGTGCAAGTGCGCCTGTGGTAAATTGTGTTATGGATTGGTGTTTCCATGATTGGATATTTGATTTAATTGATAGTCCCTAGTAAAGTGCACTGAGTGTGCCAGGGCCTGTGAATCAAATGCTACTAGTGGGCCTGCAGCACTGATTGTACCATCCACGTGAGTAGCCCTGAAAAGGTAACTCAGACCCGCCATTGCAGAGTCTGCGCGCAGTTTGTAACTGCCATGTCGACTTGGCCAGTGCACCCACTTGCCAGTCCCTCACCTTCCCTTTTCTTACATGTCAGCCAACCCTAAGGTAGGCCCAAGGTACCCCTGTGGGCCGGGTGTAGTGTATTCGAAAGGTAGGATATGGTGTGTGTGGCATGTCCTGATAGCGAATTACGGCCAATTTCGGTTTTTGCCATTGCAAGGATATCTGTTCCCTATAGGACAGAATGGGTAGTTTGTTTACAACATCTTATAAACATTACTGGCCCGGGGAATTAGGTAGAAAAATAAATTTTAGTATGCCTAAACTCAGGCTCTAAAGATGCATCCTTTCGTGAAGGTGATGTTTACATTCTGTGTTTGAAAATACCACTTTTATAAAGTAGGTCTTTTCTTGCTCAGTCATCCCGTGTGCCTCTGCTGGAATGTGGATTGCCTGTCTGGGTTTTGGATGACAGAAGGCTGGGGAGCAGGAGTGGCTCCAGATAGTCTAGGTGGGTCAGGAAACAGCTGAATAGGTCTGGGCTGCAACCAGAGAAGGGGAAGGAGATTTCCTTGCACCTCAAAGGGCTTGGTCTGCCTCTGACCATGCAGTCTCCACCTCCTGCCAGGAAGTCACAACAGAGAAGGCAGAACTGGTTCTGGCTGGGCACAGACACTCTCTGCCTAAGAGATCAAAGGATTTTGGGATATAAATATTGAGGCCCAGACCCCTGAACTCTAGAACTCTTTTGGACCAAGAAGACTGCCAAGAGGAAGAGCCGGAGAAGCTGTGAGGAGGAACTACCACTTTGCTGTGTGCTTTGCTGTGTTGGCCTGCAGTGACTGCTTCTGTCTTGGGCAGTGAAAGGACTGGACTGAACGTTCTGCAATCTACTCTGTGAGTTTCTCCAAGGGCTTGAGGTAGAGCTTGCCCCCTGTTCTAGAAGTCTCAGAAACAGCAAAGACCTCAAGCTCTTCTGCCCTCAGCACTGGGGACTGTGTGTTTTGTGCTGCAACAGAAGAAAAGCAACCCGATGAAGTCTACGACGCTGCTGCCGACTCCGTGTTCTAAAGGCACCGCAGAGGGCACTGCCGCAATGCTGCACTGCGACCCTGGTCTCACCGACGACGCCACCGAGACGCTGCTCACAGCGCGACCTGTGGGCACCGCACTCCGCACCGCCTCGCTTCACGATGACGCCTTGGTATCCCCAACAATGCCCTTCCACGCCGAAATCTATGCTGCTGCTTGCACCGTGGTTCGAGGGCACCGCTCGTAAAGTTACACAACGCACCGCCCTCATCCCGCCCTGCAGCCTTGGCCTATTGACGCCAGCGCCATCAACTCCAGTTCGTCAGCCAACGACAGCGCTTCAGCAACGACGACGACGCTGCTTTACCGCGACCTGCCAGAACCATGACGAGCACTGCTTTCACTTCGCACCGCGACCCGCGTCTCACCGACGACGTCATCTGATGCTGCCACCGAGCCGCTGCTCGCACCGCAACCTGAGGGCACCACATGCCGCACCGCTGCACTTCGCACCGCAGCACCCGACTCCTGCCGTCGCCAGTGCTCCTCACTTCAACAGAGAGTAGATCGATCTGCAATGCATGTGCCTTTGAGGGCCCCGACGACTCCTGCACCGACCTCGGGAACCGACGACTGCAGACGCCGTGCTTTTGGAAGCTCAACGAGAGGTCGCAGACGGCCTGCATTTCTAAAAGGTACTGTTTGCGGGTCTGACACAGTAGCTGGCCCGCGACGCTGCGGTCAGCCGGAACTCTTTGGATTCGTTTGCTCACAACACCGTGATGGCTCTGGACTGAGCTATCGACATCAAGGGCCTATTTTTCAAGCATATTTTGATAACCGAAGATTTTTAAGTACTGTATTGTGGATTTTTATTGTTTTTGGTCTTATCTTAAGTATATAAAAATGTTGGTTATTTTTCTAAACTGATGTGGTGTCCTTTTGTAGTGCTTATACTGTATTACTGTTGGTTATGTGCAAATGCTTTACACACTGCCTCTAAGATAAGCCTGACTGCTCGTGCCAGGCTACCAAGGGGGTGAGCAGGGGTTATTTTAGGAGTATGACTCCCTTATCCTGACTAGGGTGGTGGTTTCTGCCCGACTTTGGCACATGCCCTAGCCAACCAAAAATCCCATTTCTAACAGTCATCAGCATAGAGCGCTATCTTTTTCCTATAGTGCTGCGAGGAAAAGGGGAATAACTGTTGATACCTTCTGAGTAATTGGGTAAGTGGTTCGATATAGTTGTCAAACAGAAGGAAAGAAGGAGGGCAACCCTGCCTCATGCCTGTAGAGATCCCAAAACTCCTAGTCAACGAACCATTAAATAGGATTCAGGCAGACGAGGTTCCATATAATCTCTGGAGGGTCAAGATAAAACACGGGCTGAAACCTAATGCTGACAAGACCTCCCACAGATAAGCACAGCATACTTGGTTGAAAGCCTTGGCCCCATCTATTGTAGCCACTATCAAAGGGATTGAATAGGCAGTGGCTAAGTTGAGGGAGTCAATTACTTGTTGAGTGAGTTCTTGGATCTGGCGTTTAAGGACAAAACACTTCTGATCGGGTGGATTAATTGAGAAGCTACTTTGGCCAATCTACTTGCCAGAATGCTGGAAAAAACCTAATTGTCGGCATTTAGTAGAGAAGTTGTCCGATATGAGTCTGCCTTTTTAGGATCCTGAGCAGTTTTTAAGATTAACATTAACGTGGCTTCCCTTGATTAATCTGGGTCTGGGTGTTCTCCGTATAAATAGAGTTAACAATTGTTCCCCAGACAGGTACAACCACTTCTTCAATAGATTATAAAGCTCAGGGGGAATGGCATCTGGGCCCGCCGCCTTTCAATTCTTAGCATGTTTCAGGTGCTCACAAATGTCTGTCTGAGTGACCTGTGCCTCGGACTTCTTTCCCAACTCCGTGAGTCCAGGAAGGCCCCTGTCCCTCAACCATTTCCTGAGCCTATCAAGGTCTGGATAGACCTACTCTGTATATAGCGCTGAGAAAAGGGAGACCAGGTGTTCCTGCATTTCTCCTCCCTTTTTGGAGATGTTCCACCCGAATTAATAATCATCTCCTTGTTGTTGCTAGAGCTTTCTGATCTCGTCTTCCATGCCAAGAGTGATACTGATCATTTCCCATACTCAAAAAGATTTAGACACTTGGCCTGTCACTTATCCCTGCACTTATTATCCAGCTTGATATTTAAATTTTGTTGCACCTCTTCCAACTTCTTCAGTGCTTGATCCCTGCCCATAGGAGAGTTTTGCGCCTGCAGGCAGCCCTTCAATGTCCCTATTTCTTCTTCCAGAGAGAGAAACTCCACCCTCTCTGATTGAATCTTAAAATATGCTCGACTTCGCAAGACCCCACGTATGAAGGCTTTAGAAGTATCCCAGACTATAGCAGGGTAGGGAGATCCTAAGTTATCAATGAAAAGAATCACCACTAGTTATTTTCAGAGCCGATCCAACTTCTGCATCCAAGAGAAGGGCATGATTGACCATCCACCTAGAATTCTGCCCATAACCAGGACACTGAAACAGCATAGTCACAGCTAAATGATCGGAGATATGCCCTGGCAAGTTCTTGACCGATTTAAACTTTTCTGCTATGGCACTTTCCACAAAAAATTGTTGAGCCTTGAGAAATGACAATATTTCTTGCTGTGGAATGTATACACCCCTGTCTAAACCATTTGGTGGCATCACACATCCACCAACCCCAAGTCCGGAATCATACCTCTTCGAGCCTGCCTAGTCTTAGGTGTATTGATACAATCTCTCCTGGTAGATTGATTGAGACTGATATCTAACAGAGTGTTGAAATGGCCCCCCACAGCGTCATCGGTAGTGAAGACTTCACCAGGTTCCATTCCAGGGTGGAAAGGTGGGAAGGCTCATCGACATTCGGGCCATAAAACCTAATGCATATGAATTCATAATCGGAACATCTCATACCTGCCAAGTTCCATCTACCTGAGCTATCGTTTTTTGAGTATAGCACCTCCACCCCTCTTCCTTCCCTCAAAAGAATTGTAACTCTTTTGCACTGCTTGATCCGAGCCTAGAAAATTCTCCATCCATCTATATTTAGAAAAGAGGACTCTACTCTGCCAGTAAATTGGTCTCCTGCAGGATCATAACATGGGCCATACTCTCTTCAAGATACCGAAGCACAAATCTCTGCTTCCCAATGGACCTAAGGCCATTGATATTTCAAGTGAAAAAGCAAATCTCTTTGCCTGCCCCCATTTAATTTCTAAGCATCTCCACCCCTTATTCCTGTAGTATAATTTATTTTGAAATAAGTGATTAGAAAAACAGCAGCTTGGTGATTTTGAGGAGATTTTTGTTGTCCCCCCCTCTCCCCCCCCCACCCGCTGCTCTCCACCCAGTGCCCTCTCCCAGATCCCACCCTGGGGAACCCTCCCACTACTGATTAACATTTTGAATGCCTAGGAGAATCCCCTGGGAGGGAATGTTATGAACAACAATTATAAGCTAGCCCGCAGCATGCACCCCCCCCCCCTCGCCACACCCAGACCCTACATTAAGCCTGACCTCAATAAGAAAAACCTCGGGAAGTAACACAATCCATCAACTCCTTCTTCAAACACATGGCCTCGCTTGCTCTTCATCAAAGTATTGAAGGGTCCCCCGAGGGGGCTATGGCAAGACTGAACCAGGATATGGAATCTCCTCACATTTCTTCAGATGCGATTAGTATGAGTAGTATGGATATACTTAGTGAAGCAACCAGTCCAGCTATGAATGGCCCTACCCAGCACGTCCCACAGATCACTACCAGGAGCAGGTTTGAGGTTCTCGCCTATGGAGGTCCGAGCAGGTGGGTGAGCTCTGCCAGAAAGATCAGCAGGAGAGAGTTGCCACCTTGGGGCCCTTAGAAGATTAGATGGTTGGGGTACAGGCAGAGGAGTCACTGGCAGCTATCCTACTGGGGATTAAGGCGGAGATCAAGAATAGGTTTGAGATATCCAAGGTTAACGAGTCGACTATTCAAGCTTCTTGCCTAGTGTTTCCTAGAAATTGGATGAGGTGGCAGTGTGGACTAGAGCACTGGAGAAAGAGGTCGTCTTGGTCAAACAATATATACAGAAGAATGCAACTACAGTCAGCCTATTGATCAAGACAAATCAAGGTCAGAGGGGGTATTTAGAGAGGATCAAGGCTCCTTGGAAGAAAAACCCCCAGATCCTAAATATCCCAGAGGAAGGTAGAGACATGAAGACCTTTATCATTGCACTATTACGGGACACAGTTCTCAACGATATGCCTCATATTAATCTCGGACAGGAGATCCAAAGAGAACACAGGTATCTATTTAAAAGTAATCTGAAGCATCAAAAACCAAGAAGATCCTGGTACATTTTCTTTCATGCTCCGTAAAAGAGGCCATCTTCGGTATTGCTTTGAAGTGTGGGTCTCTCTCAAGGTTATTCCTTCAGTCTCTGGTCTGATGTGTGTAAGGCTACAGACCAGCATCAGTGGAAGCTCATTAGGAGAATGGAAAACTCCACAAAATTCCAAGCGATGCTACGCATTATGTGGAACAATCAGATGCCAAATTATCCTACCTTGGAAGATGTGGACTCCCTTCTTGACTCCATCAAAAGATGCTTGGCGTTAATGTGGTGTGAAAACTGCACCCAGAGTAAGATAGTGATTTAGGCCTGTTGGGCAGGATAGCCTGGGTATGAGATATGTGACACCTGTCAGCTCAGGAAGAAAAGCAGTGAGGGCTCAGGACATTAATTTACTTTAAAGGTGCAGTGGATAGCCCTGCCCAGCTCCAGTTTAGTGTAAGGGGAAGCCTTGGAGAGCAAAGCCCTTTGATCCCAGGACAAACCATCGTCAGCCTAGCATCATCCCAGTGAGAGGGAGAGCTTGTCCCCGTACTAGCAAAGCAGGTGCGGAAGGCTTGTTTTTTTAGACATACCCCTGAATGGACCAACAGAAGAACAAGGGGCATATGTATCAAACTCCCCTTTAGCGAATCTTAATTTGCGAGATTTTGCGATTCGCAAAATCAGATTCGCTAAACGGGATGTATAAAATAAATCGCTAATCATTTGCGATTCCTTAAAAATCGCAAATAATTCGCAGAATCCCGTATTGCGATTTCTTAATAGCGAAATTCGCTAAATAAGAAATCGCAAAAACGGGAATCTGCAAGCCTGGTGCAGGCTGATGACATCACAAACAGGAAACTGTAGTGATTGCCTGCACCTGCTCACCTGAGCCACACCCAGAGGCTGCTTGTGGAGTGTGAGGAGGCTTTCCTGGAGACAGCAACCAGCAATGGATCCCAAACAAAACCAGCAGGGCAAAGATGCAGAAAAAAGTAAGAGAAAACACAAGTTTTCAGAAAAGGAGCAGGAGGTCCTCATTGAGGAGATGGTCTGCAGCCATGAGCTCCTGTTTGTGAAGAAGGCACTCAAAGTCCCAGAGGCCAGGAAGAGGAAAATCTGGCTGGAAATACAGAGCAAGGTGAATGCTGTTGGAGTCACCACACGCACCATCGAGGAGCTGCGCAAGCGGTGGTATGATATGCGCCAGAGGTCCAAGGAGAGGGTGGCAGCCAGACTCAAGGATGCCACTCAGACTGGAGGAGGACCATCCACTGCAGAGCAGCCAACCCCCCATGAGGAGCTCGTGGAGTCTACCCTCCTGCCTGAGAGCGTTGGTGGTGTGGCTGCAATCGACAGCTCCGACCCCTCATCCAGCAGACAAGGTAAGATGCATGCCAAATCACCCTGCACTCCTCCCCATCCCTTGCACACTCCCCCAAATGCGCATAGTAAACTCCCAACATGCCAATCCAGCCCAGGTCTTACAGCACACCCAGCAATGCATCATGGTACTCGTAGTACTGTGTCTGACTGTGTGTCCATGACACCATCACAAATAAATGCAACATATGTGTTTTGGGGATCATTGAATAGAAATGTGTCAGAGGTTAGCCGTCAAAGATTTGTAACTTTATTGAGTGCCACATGCAGACAGTAACACAAACTCATATAGTCCCCTTTACATCCACAGCACACGGCATGCCACAAGAAGACAGCGCTGAGGGAGAGGAGCCTGCAGACCCTGCGGACTCCAGCGATGAGACAGAGCAGCAGCCAATTCAGCGCAGGAAGCGCGCACATGTGCCCCCACTGCCTCCATTTGAGGATGAAGTCCCAGCAACAGGCGATGACACCGACAGGAGAGAGGGGAGTCAGGGTGTGACAGACATGCCCCGTCATGACGCACCAACACCAAGGCAAAGGGAACAGGCCATTTCCAGGTCAAGGCCCAGGAGCAGCACTGCAACAGAAGGAGAAGGCACCGTGTTCTCCGGCTTGGAACAGTGCATGTTGCAGGAACAGCGCCTGCAAAGCAAGGCAATGCGGTCAATGAATCGCCAGCTAGGCCGCCTACATCAGGACAATCGCAACATGGTAGCGGCAATACAAGAGCTCTGTGCCACTTTGAGGGGCACCCAAGCTGCCAATGACAGGGCTGGACGACGTGCCAATGCACGGCTACACAATTATACTAAGGCAGTCAACCGCCTCTGCACCACCACCAGCGCACTCACACGCAGAAGCGTAACCATGCAGGTGGACATGGCACATTGCTGCCAGGACATAGCACGAGGGCTGGCGCAGGTGACCACTGCTGTGGAACAGCTGCAGACAGCCAATGCAGGTGGCAGCGCACTAATGGCCTCTGCTGAGAGTGAGGACACATCGAGTCGCAGCAACATCACTCCAACCTTGCCAGGTGAAAGACGCCGCAGTGGCAGACAGGTAGCAGGCCAAGGGCGCACCATGGGGGTCAACCACCCTGGACGGCACCGACGGAGGTGATCATCTGCGGGGACACTGACTGCAACACGGGTGCATTAACCCGCAAAAGGCTGTTTGCCCTATTTCTTGTGCCTTCTCTGCACTGTGTGTACAACATGTGCTGGGGACAATTACAATTTCTTTCATGTTAAGTGTGATTAAACACTTGACACATCATCAGGCTTTGTAGTCTCATTTCCTCAATACTCACCTAAAAGTAGTTTTGTGTGATCTCAGTCCGTCTCTGGCGTCCAGCAGCTGCCCCAACTCCTGGTGCTGGTCTGGCAGGGGGAGCAGGGCGCTCGTCATCCGATGTGTCTGTATCGGTCACATCAATTGTGGTGCCTTTCCTCATTGCCATGTTATGTAGCATTGCACAGCTTGCCACGATTTTACAGCAGGTCTCAGGGCTGTATTGCAGTGCGCCTCCACTTTTATGCAGGCACCTGAAGCGGCTCTTCAGGGTTCCGAAGGTTCGCTCAATGACACAGCGTGTAGATCTGTGTGCCCTGTTGTAGCTCCTCTCACTTGCATTTGCAGGATCCAGGTATGGGGTCAGGATGAAGTCGCACACTGCATAGGCACTGTCACCTGCATGGAAAAAAACACAATAGGTGAGTCAATGTCCCCCCCCTCAACTGATGTAGTGGATGTATTGATGTGTGCAATGTATTTACCGAGCAGGTACCCCTCCCCAAACTCTCCAGCACTCAGACGTCTGTGTATTCCACTGTGTCGGAAGATGAAGGAGTCATGTGTACTGCCGGGGTATTTGGCTACGATGTCTGTGATGTGATACTTAGCGTTGCACACAATCTGTATGTTGAGGGAATGGTAGCATTTCCGATTCCTGTAGACATATTCAGTTTCTGCTGGGGGTGTGATGGCCACATGGGTCCCGTCAATGCAGCCGATGACGTGGGGGAAACGTGCAATCTGGTAGAAGTCCAGTATCGTTTGCTGTAATGCCTGTTGGGTGGTGGGGAAGTAAATGTGATGTGAGAGCCTCAGTTGCATTGCATCTAGGAAGGCATGGAAGAAGCGCGAAAGTGCACTCTGTGATACCCCACCAACCTCCGCTATGACCCGTTGAAAACTCCCTGACGCCAGGAGGTGCAGGGAGCACAGGACCTGCACATGTGTGGGAATTGTTTGTGTCCTGCGAGTAGGGTGCTCCAAGTGGGGGTTCAGCTCCTCAATCAGGTCCATTATGGTCTGTGGGTGCAGTCTGTACTTGTCATAGATCTCCTCATCAGTGTTCTGGAACAGGGTGATGCGCAGCCTGAAGATACGTTCCTGTCTCATTCTCCTGTGTGCAAGGGCCCGAATACGCAGCCTCCTGGCTATCACGTACATTGCAGCCATTGTGGGTGTGTTTGTTGCATTGTGGGCTGGTTTTTGTACCTTGCACCAGTTTACCACCTGCAAGCAATTGGTGTTAATAGCGATTTCTTAATTAGCGAATTTCGTGAAATCGCAATTTGCGATTTTTTCATACATGTGTTTGCGATTTCTTAGCTAGCGATTTCTTGTTAGCGATATTCGCAACGCTAAGGAATCGCAAATTAGGTATTCGCTAGGAAATTCGCTGTTTTCTTGTTTCGCAGCCTAAGAAATCGCTAATTTAGCGATTTCTTATTTTTCAGTTTGGAAGTGTGTCATACATATGAAATAGCGAAAAATCAGTCGCAAACGCTGTTTTTTGCGAATCGCAGCGTTTGCGACTAATTTTTGCTTTCATACATATGCCCCTAAAAGAGGACTGGACCTGCTTTTTGAGACTTTTGCGGAGGCGTGAATTACTGGACCTGCTCCCATTGTACTCCAGATTAAAAGTGGACTACAAGGGTCAGTTGACAGACATTGTATGTGGCTAGAGGGACAAAACAAGCTGCAAGAGGCCTTTTTCCTGACGTGCCTTGCTGATCAGTAGCAACTGGAATTAGCGCGGATCCTCTCGGTGGCCTCTGCTGGAGTAATCCTCGCTCTGAGGACCTAGGGGATTCAGAAGTGACAAAGAGGTGCTGTTCCAGAAACTCTGAAAAGTTTTTGGAAACTTTTTTAATTTTCAATACCTCTTGGGCATCAGCAGAACTTCACGGCAAAGGTGTCCGATTCTGATTTTGTCAGATACCACTTCAGTCCTGCCTCACTGGAGGGGTTTGAACTTCTTAAAAAAAAAAAAAAAGACTACGTCCGAAAGTAGAGATCTTGACCAATAAAGGCAAGAAAAGTATCCGCCTGACGCAAGGACTTCATCTACCATGAAATTTGAATTTATTACACCTTTAACTTTTCCCATCCAAATCAATGGCTTAAGTGGGCCTTCATACAGTGGGTCTCCGGCTTTGAGATGACTGTGACTAATGCAGACTACAATGTTGCCCTACTGGAGGATTTTGACTTCAATTTCAGAGACTGGATGTAAAATCTTTGACGTGGACCGCGCTGCTTCATGTATTTGATCTGCATGACATAGTGGTTGGCCTGAAAGCACATCTATGTCCTGGTCAACCACAGATAGTGACTACTGATTGATGATTTACTTTTTCATCTGGCTTTTTGCCTCACATCTTAAAAATGTACATCTTTGGTTCCCCTTATTGAATGTTTGTTATTTTGGTGTCTTTTTACTCACTCAATTTGTATCTGTTTTTCTAAATTGCCTGTGGGATTTTTATTGTGTTGTATTGCTTCACATATTTTCAGATGCTAAGCCTTTCTGCTTAGTACTATACCTATTTTGGGTTTGAGCTTAGGTTTAAATTATTGAAACTGTATTTTACCCTTGCAAGTTTATTGCCTTGTTCCTTGTGTTGAACCCACACCCACCACAATTAATACCCCACTTTCTTTCATCTTTAAGTTAAATTATCATGCTTAATCAGAGACATGACTATTTATGTATGGTAACACCCACACCACTCCCCAGACAACTAAGAATCTGTTGTATCACTGAGCAATCGAAAAATAAGGTAATGGCAGTTTTCATGTCATCTGTGAAAATGGTTTCGAGTGGTATTGTAAAATTCAAGAACTAATTGTCCATTCTACAATTCAGGATTCACTCAAGAAACATTTTCCAAATTATACTAATCTTGTCAAGACATTTAAGCAAAATTAGCCTACTAGAGTACCATTTAGAGAATTATGATCATCTCTGAAACAGACCTAGACAGCAGACAGAAAGAGCAATGCAAGTTAAGATCAAAAAACAAAATTGATATTGGAGGAAATTATATGTAAAATGCTTTTCTTTGTTTCACAGGTAGAGCAAGTGCACATGATTGATATATTGGTGCATTTCCATACTGGTGCAGGTGATCTTACCTTGTTTTTGCCCCATATGATGATTGCACTTCATTTCTGCTAGCACCTTGTAGTTTCCTGAACACTAACACTCATCTGACCAGGATAATTAAGAGATTGTTAACCTGAAATTGGGGCACTTAGTAGAGTTATCTGGGTTGATAAATATTAATTTCCGGTGCTTGGTCTTGCTATTTCTTACTCATGGTAGGAGCACTGCGCTGTTCACTATTGCAGCGAGTGGTTGTAGAAATAGTTGTCAAAGTCTTCACGGTTGGTAAATCTTATGCATTGCTGAATTTTATTTTGTTTTCTTTCTTTAAAGGTGGGTTTTCAATGGGAGGAGCCATGGCAATGCATTTAGCATATCGATATCATCAGACTGTAGCTGGAGTCTTTGCTCTATCTAGTTTTCTAAATAAATCTTCAATTGTTTATCAGGTATGTCTAAATCGTTTATCAGTAACCTTAATGACATTCATTTATGTAAACTAAATTATTGAAATTGCTGGTGCTGGCATAATAGATGGTATATACACGACAAGGAGGATGTTGGTCATTCCTTAAACTTGGGGTCTGATGTTGGGTAGGATGCTTTTCAGTCCACAGATCTGACCACACTTCCCCACAAACTGAAGTACATTGTCAAACATCATGGCTTAATCGTCTCAAACTCCAGCAAATTCTTTCACGGATCATTTTGGGATAAACTTGTTTCAGTTAAAATTTAACATGGAAAATATGTCTGTTCTTATGAGTCTAGATCTGTTCAAAGCACACACATTGCTCAATCCCATCTGCTACTTTAAAGTTATTGTCTGCGAGATCATCATCAAAATATCTGCTGCACCTTTAGAAAATCAGAGATAGAGCTGTACCATTACCCAAAATCTGCACATTAAACCTTCAGTTCTAAGGTGGTGATTGTCTTCAGTCCTGATGGAAAGTACATGACACGTGCAGCTCTGGTCTGAGTCTGCTGCCAAATGTCCACAACACAATTGTAGTCTCCGTGTAGTAGCTTGTCAGAGCTTACTTAGTCACTTAGGGGCATATGTATCAAAATCCGTTATTGCGATTCTCAAATAACGATATTTTGAGAATCGCTATTTGAGAATCGCAAAACGGGATGTATTTAATAATTCGCAAATATTTTGCGATTTGTTATTCCTTGATTGCGATTAGCAAATTGCGAAATCGCAATTAAGACATACCTTCCCATTCATTCATATGGGCCAGGAGGCCCATAGGAATGAACGGGAAGTAATTCTCAATTTGCGATTCGCAATTAAGAATCGCAAATTGAGAATAATTGCAAGGGTGTCATAAGGACACCCTGATGCACCCCTGAAATGAGCATGTGTGCGCCACTTGGCACGTTGAAAAATGCCAAATAGTGCATTTTTCAAAGAAATCGCAAATTACCACCAACTTGAAACTGGTGGTAATTTGCGATTTCTTAAGGAGAAATCACACAACTTGGGTGCTTGTTACATAGCATTTAAGGAATCGCAATTTACGATTCCTTAAATGCTTACGCAAAATTAAGGAATCGCAAAATTAGCGATTCCTTAATAATGCGATGTGAAAATGGCTCATATATCCCATTTTGCGATTTTGTATTCGCAAACGCTGTTTTTTTGCGAATCGCAGCGTTTGCAAATACAAAATCGTTTGATACATATGCCCCTATATTCTTTATTAAATTACATTTACATTTTGTAACCAAATCATCGAAAGTTACCTATGCCACTTGTTAAAAATTATTTTACTTATTTATGTATATAGTTTTCTATAGCGTGTACCAGATTGTTGAGTGCCAGAGTGCTTTACACGAGGAAAGTACAATACAAGAGCGTCATCCCTAGGGACAGAATACACGCAAGGGACATAACACCGGTTTATAAAAGAAAGAAATACATTTCTGTCCAATGTGTAATGTTCAAGCTTACAGCCTGCCTTGATTTGATTTTTTTGTAAACATTATTTTGGTTTGAGTTAGTAGTGGAGAATTAGTTGTTTTAGATCTTTTTTGGAAAAAAGAATCTGATATTGATTAAGTGACTATAGGGGGGAGGTGGGAATAGAGTTCCATATTTTCAGGGCATGATCTGAAAACGAGATCCAAATGGTTCTTTGTTTCTTGAACTTTGGATGCTCCAGGAGGATGGATTCAGCACTTTGCAAAGACCAGATTCCACCCGAGGGTATATATACATTTTTGCCAGACTTATCCGGGAACCGCAGTGCATGACCTTGTGTTATGCAGTCTATTTTAAATCTCCTTCCACATTCTAAGTGATAACAATTAGGAGTGGCAAGGACTGGTGTGATGTTTACAGGATATTTTACTACTGTGATGAATCTCACTTCTGCGTGTAGTGCTGCCTTCAGATGAGTCGTTTAGGAATAACTATCAGCAGGGCATGGCCATAATCAGTTCTTCATAAAAGCACTGCTTGAGCCACCATTTTAAAGTTCAATGATCCATCACAAAAGTTTCAGCTAGTACTTAGTGGTCTTTGTTCTAGCTCTTTCTTTCTACCTCATAAACACCGCTCTCCAGCTGTCCAAGAGTCTTTCAATAGGACGCTCTTCTCTTGCTTACTCAGAAGATAACAGCTTCCACAAACACATCCTTACCCAGTTAATAAGGCACCCAAATGAGCAGGGGAACTTTCCAGAGATCTAACATGGACTAAACCCATTCTATGCAAACAAAACATTTAAAGTAGCCTTGGTTGAGAACGTGACATGATGTCGTTGGAGGAGAGTTTCTGGAACTTTGCACCAAACCTGTCTTTATTTTATTTATTTTTTAGGAATTACATCGAATCCATTCATAAATCCTCGGTGCTTCTCTTCATCTTCTTCCTAGTGCCATGAGAACCCACATTTTAATATTTTTGAAAGTTAGTGAGATGTTCTACATATTAATTAAAGAGAATTGAAGAAAGCCGTGTACATGCTTACAGCCCACAAATGCCAACATTACACGAATCCATAAGGGGAATCCTGGCTTATGTAAATGGTTTCACTAATTGGAATTCTCCGACACAAATGTGGATAAATCCACAGTAGGAAATCCCACGCAAGGATGATAATTGGATGTTATAAGTTACGCTTTTCATCCCAGAAATAGGTGAAGATTTACTCTAATCAAAGTCTGGAGTAGCTCCCCTGCCCCAATAGGAAGGAGAACAAATCACTCCCACCCATGTTTGATGGGGTGTGTGGGAAGAGCTTTATCCATGGGGCAAAAATGTTTCCTTACAGAAAAAATGGGCATTTGGCCGGTGGGCTCCATTCCTCCTGTCCATAATTCTGTGCTACATAGAATTACTCAGCCAGGAATTAGGATCCTTGGGCATATATCATGCAATATTCCCAATATATCAAAAAGTTATAAATCTGTGTCTATGTATAAACTACTTGTACGGTTGCGATTTACTACTTTTTTCTGGGAATTGAACCCATAAGGTTCAATGATAATATGTAAATTTTTCTTTTTCACAAATAATGGGCCTGTTAACATTTACTTCATAACTTTCTTGAATGACTCTCATTAATCCAATTTAGATGCTGGTTTGATGTAAATTTCAATTGCCATCAGCACTTTTGAGATTGTCAGTATCAGTAAAATCCTCCCAACATATTGTTATCAAATAAATTACATTTCATTAATAATCTATATCAAAAATGGGAAGAGGGGAAAAAGGACAGCTTTTAGTGTGTCCCACTAAATCATTTAAACAATTTGAGCAAAGTCATAACAAAGTGTTAGCCTGAAATCTAGATATGAGAATACATGTTCTCAAAATGCTCTTCTCTCTTAGGGCCATTTCGTAAAATATGTTCCGCTTTATTACTGTGTTTTCACAGTAGGCAATCGTGCAATTTGTTGTGCCTGTGAATTTTTTGCATAACTGTTCAATCTTCTCTCTCAAGTGTCTTGTTTTAACCGTTCTGTTATACATCTCCATCCGAGATATTGTGCCAAACTAATAGATTACAGAGTTATTTTAAATTTAACTTGTTTTCATTGTAGTTGACTTTATAAGACTATAAAAATAACATAGACCCCCAATACCAGTATTTCGTACTGAACAGCTATTCATGAATATCATGTTACTTTTTTACCTCGTGTCCTTTGTCGGTATGTAATTCTTGATTACGTTTGCATTCTTATTGTTGATCATTAATGTTCTTTTAGTCTGTCATACCTCTGATATATTTTTCTTTTCTATTCTCAGACTCTTAAGAACAATCCCATTAGACTTCCAGAGCTATACCAGTGCCATGGAACTTCAGATGAGTTAGTTATGCACTCATGGGGTGAAGAGACCAACTGCATGTTGAGTTCCTTGGGTGTGGTAACCTCCTTCCATAGCATTCCAAAACTTTATCACGAGCTCAGCAGAGATGAGCTTGAAAAACTGAGCTCCTGGATTCTTGAGAAACTGCCAGAGGACACTGATGTTGAAAATGAGGACTGATCATATCAATAAAACCTATAGATATGGGATTGTGCAAAATGTAGTTTTTTGATAGTGATTCCATTGCAAATGTACATTAGATTTGATTTTTCTGATAAATATTTAACACTGTCTAAGTTGTCAGCCTTGCCGATGAATCCTGGCAATCACACAGGAAGATGTAATGCGGAAACAGCACGACTTGATCACTAGATACACTACCATTATATACAAGAAGCTAGAGGGGAATAGTGCTTAACAGGAAATAATGGAAAACCTGGGTGACACTTGGAAGGAAGCAATAAAATATATTGTTGTGTAGTTCCTATATTACCTATGAAGGATCTGCTTGTTTTGGATAACATAAACTGTGGGTTCGGGCGCAGACTGATTCTGTGCACCCCCACCAGATACGTTAGCCTGTCTGTATCAGCTAGCTCAGAGTGCCACTAGAATCTCCTCTTAGCGGGGAGAGAATAGTCCTTGGCAACCTCAGAACATGGCAACCTGTTATGTTTCATATTGATACCCTAATAAAGACCTGGGCAATATCATACACCTACACCTACATTATCTCCCCTATATACTACACAGTAACGAGCCTTTAGGATTGAACCTTTACCTAGTTCTAGTCCTGGGTGCAGAAGGAGGGTTTTTTCCTGATCAATAGCGTCCTATAACTTCATCAATGGACTCCTACAGTATGAATGAATATTCATGAGGGTGCTTTGAAACCAGGCAGGGGCTACACACCACCTAAATAATATCTACGTACAAGGGTCATCCCATTCGTCATCCTCAAATCCAACAATGTCTAATACAAGAAACACAAGACAAAGAAACCCTAGATACTTTTGGTATAAATATAGCACTTCTTGCTAGGGTTGGTAGAGGGAACCGAGACTTCCAGGCCGACACACTGACCGGAGACACTGAGGCTCCTGCAAGCAGACGATCCAGCTGACAGTGGTCTAACACATTCCGTTGCGGGGTGTCCAACTTGAGACCAGGACAGGGTCCCACACTCTCTCACTTCAGGTAATTGGGTTACACTAAATCCTAGAGGGATTCTTGGCTTCACACCTACTCACATTCTAGGTACACTTAGGTAATCTAGATAGGCATCGTATAAGTACGCACACTTTTATCATGCATTTTATAATCATGTATGTATTCATGATAATTGCAAGATGGTAGAACTGTACTATACTTTTATTTTCACTGTGCTGCTTATCATATATATCTGCTACTGTCGAACGGTTGTTGCAGCACATCTAATTTACACAAGAAGAACAACTGTGCAATAAATTCTTATTGTAACACGCCCAACTGTTTCTTCTGTGTAACTCTCTGATACCGAATAATTGGGCACGAGTGACTGAGTGAAAAGTAGTACATTGTTTCCACAATCCTGGGGGATCAGGGTTGTTGTGTTCTAAGGTTGCCAGAAACTATTCTCTCCCGATAGGAGATTCTAGTGGCACTGTGAGCTAGCTAAAACAGAAAGGCCAACATTCTCGGTAGGGGTGCTCAGAGTTGGTCTCCCACCAATCCTACAGTTTGTTATCCAAACGCGCAGGTCCTGTATGGGTAATATAGGAACTATGCGACATGGCGCCACCAACGTTGGTTGGGTAATTATTTAACAGTAGAATCTGAGTAGTTCAGTCGTGCTATTCTCAGAGATCCCTACTCACAAAACACCAGAACCATCTGGAGTGGGTGGGCACAAACTCCGCCACAGCTGAGTAGGCTAAAAATCCTATTTTGAAACGCAACTCAAATTGCGCCTAAATTCAGACATACAATCACCCTGAAACTATTAGTAAATGGTTTACAAGGTAGGGGTGCCATTGTAGCTTTCCTGATTGAGGCACACAAATCAAACAAAACAGAGGTATTTTATTCGTGGGTTACATTCTCAGCAGCAGATGCAAGAACAGACATTTCACTACTATACAGAAGGAGATGCACCAATGGAATATGGTCCGTTTGAGGACATAGAGGTTCCACTACCGTATTATGAACACTTAACTGGTTTAAAGGCGCCCTACCACACATAAGAGGAAGAGGAAGATTAGACCCGCTTGGAGGAGAGTGGGCAACGTGGCCGATAGAAGCGGCCTACATACCACATCCTGACATTGAAACAATGCCACAGGCAAACTTACTCATACAACACAAAGATTTAATTAAAATTTACAGAAACCTGATGCAATTAGTCATGAGGACTTTCACAGTTCAACCAGCAACAGTTGCAACAAGTGGAATTCAGTCTCAGGGTACATCAACTAAAATCACACCACAAACGTTACATGGGGTAATTGGCAAAATGCCCACGAAACGTGAACAAATGCCATTCTGGGTAGCTCCGAAAATAACTCCGCTCGAGGCAGTATTCCCGAATTCTACCCCGTATAAAAAACACAGAATGCTAACAATCTGCTTGCCCATGGGGATAACACCACAAGTAGAAGATTGTACCACTTGGGGTACAGTCTTTGCTGCCATATATACCAGAACTCATGGCATTCCTTCGTTAGCAGTGGTACCAGATGTATTAAGACAAATACAACATGAGTACGGAGCAGAACCTGCCCTGAACTTAGGGATGAAGTTACTAGGTAACTATGACCAGGTATCAGCCAAAATACTTGCTAATATTAAAGGGGAAGCAGCTTCAGTGGCAATCTGCCAACGCCTGAGGGAGTTCAGTCCGTTAGATCAACAACCCGAACTACCCAAAATAAGTGAAACTGCGTATTCAGAATTAGACAGACAGTTTAGGTGGGAAAGCTTTAAAACCACAACTGATGGGCAATCCTGAGGACACTTCCAAGCTGACACCTGCTTCTTCTAAATAGAAGTGGGTTAATTAAAAAAACAAAAACTTTAAAGGAAACAGATCTGAATCCCGAGGCAGATCTCCTCCACAGGAGCCCTCCGAAAAGAGGTATATTCTCAGGAATAGGGATAATATTAGGAAATTAGGAAACCTGACAGGTATCAGGATACTGATACACGTTCCTCTCGTTCCTTTCAGGGTTCATTGAAAACCTCTGAGAGGGAAGAGCGTACAAAGTCCAGAGACAAACCGCACGCTCAAGACTATACTTCCAAAAAAGAAGAAAAGCCAAAATCAAAACCTCAGTTTAAGAAGAAGAAAGTTGCAGGCCTGAAGATCAGACATGCTTAGGACACAACTTCTGAACGGGATTTGGGCTCAGACGATGCTAGTCAGTGCGGCAAAAGTAACAATAGCTCTCCAGAATCTGATGGATTTTCTGGTCACAGCGGACTTTAATGATTACATCACGGTGGAAACACCAGATACGAGTGTGTGTCCCACTTAAGTTACATGAAATAACATTCCGGATGGAGGAAGACCAGCCCAGGAAAGTAAAAGGTCTCTTTTAGGAAAACCTGTCATCTGGTTATGACAGCCTATTAGCTGAACAAGATTGGCTGCCAGCATTCATTATGAAGTGCCCTAGGAGAGAAACTGTAATTTTTCCATCTTTCTCAGACCTTCTTCCTGTTCGTTTTAAACACACATATGCACGGGAGTGGGCAGTTGCCCTAGCTCCAGCATTGTACAAAAATCATGCCGGATGGGATGAGAATTCAACCCACCACGTGATCCCGTTAAAAGTGTCACCAAATGCACAGAGACAATATCCAGTAAAGCAAGAAGCTAAAAAAAAGGTCAGGGAGATCTTAGTTCAACTTGAATACCAAGGGGTGATCAAAAATTGCACCTCACCAATGAACAATTCTTTGTTTCTTGTCATGAAACCTGACAACTCATATCGTCTAGTTGTAGATTACAGACATTTCAACACTTGCACAAAGACATTCGTTGTCCAAAATGCACAGTGCCGCATTAATGAATAACATTTTGCGGAAAAAATACAAAACTACACTTGATATTTCAAATGGATTTTTCTGCCAAAATATAGCACCTGAAAGCAGGTTTTTGAACGCATTTTCAGCTTTGGGGTCACAGAGACAATTTTGTCGCCTCCCTCAAGGGTATAAGAACAGCCCGGGGGTATTTTCAGCAAGAGTAACTGAGTTGCTCCAAACTTTTGATGAGGAAGCATTGTCCTATGTGGATGATATTTATCTGATGGTCGATGACTTACAAAGGCACTTGACCAGGGTGAGCACCATAATTATGGGATTCGCCTATGAGGGCTACAAATTTAACTTTAAAAAATCAAAAATTGGCCACCTCAATGTCCTGTTTTTAGGATATGAGCTTTCAAGTGAAGGGAAAAGTCTGGCAGCTAACTTTTTAGCAAAGTGTGCAGTGCTCCAACCTCCAAAATCATTAAAAAATCTACAATCAATACTGGGATCCCTAAATTATGGCAAAACATACATTTTGGAATATGTAGAAATAGTAAAACCTTTCTACGACTCAATAAAACCTTACCTCAGTTAGACAATGGACACAGGAACACACAAACATCCTACGTTCACTACAAGAAGACATGATAGCTTCAAAACACTTACACACGAGAGAAAACGTACACAACTTAGTGATCCGTGTAATAGCGGGTCAATGCGGGTACACTTACTTAACCTTCAATGAAGGCAAAACATTACCAATCCCTTATAAATCACACCTGTACACAAAAGCGGAAATACGTTTCACTTTGACAGAAAAATCCTGGCAGCAGTTCAGACCGCTGTAGCAAGAGAAAGAGCACTGGCTCAAGGGAAACGCATAATTGTCTTAACACCAGTACCAGCTTTAGAAGCTGATACAAAGGATAGCATTCCAAATGCAAAAGCCTTACATCCGAGATGGATACAATAGGCTAATTCTCTTACTGCAACGGATGTTGAATACAGATTTGATCCCAGTCTTAAAAACACAAGCATTTCTGCAATACGAACAAGAATACCCTCTACCAAATTAACTTTTGCCTCTAGATCAGTATGAATATATAATTTACACTGACGGATCTGCTCAACCAGCCATAGAGAGTAAACAACAATACAGCACAGCATGTGCTATCTACAAAGGTCGCATGCGGGATGGAAAGTTCCATCCAAGTTGCACCAAAACGCAATCTCTAGGTGACAGCACGGCTCAGTTGGCAGTTAAAAGCACTGATACTGGCACTGGTAAACACGGATCACGAATTCCCCACACTGATAGTGTGATTTTTTTTTTTTACTGTGTGCAGTCATACAATGAATATTTACATCATTGGGAACAAAACGGGTTCAAAGATGCAAACGGTGGGACAATTAAGCATAAAATGCTATGGGAACAGGTAGTTGAGTTGAGAAAAAGAACTACCAAGGACTCACGTGATACACTGAGTCATCAACGTGATGGCGTTCACGTTGAAGGGAATTCATTGGCAGATGAAGCCGCGAAGGGGGCTGTATGCACGGCTTACATAGCTGCATTCACTTGTTCTAAAACGAGGATAGACGGTGAGATTATGGTTGCTGTCATTGCTTTGCGCAAAGGCAGCACAGCAGTACCAAAGAAGTTTCCACTCAAGTACTCCTACAAGTTAGATGCAAACAACATTCCATTTGCTCAGATTCCTGGAGTGGGGGACATATTTATACCAAATATGGATTGAACACCAGGTTTGATTATTGCAGCACACGAGGGTTTTGGCTCGGCACATACAGGCGTTACAGCGACTATTTCATTATTGAAACAGCGCTACCGGTGGCCAGGTCTAACAAAGTTAGCTAAAGACTATGGGCCCGATTTACAGAACTAACTTAAGACAAAATCCTAAACTTACTACCATTTTGGTATTCACAGAAGGCACTTACTCATTTTGGTATTCACAGAAGGCACTTACTCATTTCGGTATTCACAGAAGTTAGGAGTCCTAACTTTAGGACTCCTAAATGCCTTCTGTGAATACAGAAAGTCTTAAAATTAGGATTTTTCTCAGTTTAGCAGTAGTATAGTTAGGACTCCTAACTTTAGGACTCCTAAATGCCTTCTGTGAATACCGAAAGTCTTAAAATTAGGATTTTTCTCAATTTGGTAGTCCTAAATTTAGATTTAGGACTACTACATTGAGAAAAATCCTAATTTTAAGACTTTCGGTATTCACAGAAGGCATTTAGGAGTCCTAAAGTTAGGAGTCCTAACTATACTACTACTAAACTGAGAAAAATCCTAATTTTAAGACTTTCGGTATTCACAGAAGGCATTTAGGAGTCCTAAAGTTAGGACTCCTAACTTCTGTGAATACCGAAATGAGTAAGTGCCTTCTGTGAATACCAAAATGAGTGAGTGCCTTCTGTGAATACCAAAATGGTAGTAAGTTTAGGATTTTGTCTTAAGTTAGTTATGTGAATCGGGCCCTATGTCTTGAAATGTGACATCTACCAGCAGATGAAAGGCTCCACCATAACACGCCCGGCACAGACACCATTATTAAAATTAGACAAACTTCTTGCTTGTGTGTATCTGGACCACTGCGGTCCCTTACAGTCAGATTGGGCCTACAAGTAAATCATGGCTGTAGTGAATACATGCTCAAGATTCCTAAAGGTTTGGCCTCAGCACTCGGCTGACGCTCAAACTGTTATCAAAGATTTGCAAGCCTTTATAGGGGCATACGCAGTTGGAGCGTTACATTCTGACCGTGGCCCGGTGTTTAGCTCTCAGGCTTACAAAGAGGCCATGGAAAGTACGGGCGTAGCATTGCGGTACTCCTCTCCATACCATCCTGAGGAAAATTTGGTTGTGGAAAGAAAAAACCGGGACCTAAAGCAATCTTTAACAGCTAGGGCATTAGGCACGGGCAGTTGTTGGGTCAGTCATATATATGGGGTACAGCGAGCCCTCAATAACCAGTCAAGAAGTTCTCTAGGTGGTGTCACTCCTAACGAATTTCGATTTGGGACGAGAACGTGGGTACCTTATCTTTATTGTGAAGGCACAGTGGCGGTGGAGAAAGCATTTGATATCCATGATCGTTTGGCTGTTTTACAGGATCTAAATGAATTCAGGACACAACAAAGTAACGTCCACCTGAAACAGAACGCCACTGGGGAAGTCAAGGCAGTCCTGGGAAGACCTGTCTGGATCCCAAAAGTCGGGGATCTGGTCAGAGAGAAAATAGCGGATAAAAAAGAATTTGGACCATCATACAGAGAGCCTGTACCTGTCCTAGCAATTCAAGGAATAAGAACTGTACTTCTACCGCCTCTTGCTGGAGAAAAGATTTGTCTCAATAGACTTAATCAAATCACACTATGTGGCCAATACTAAGCAGAAGGCCTTGTGGACTCCACAGTAGCAGACATCCTCCTCTAGCTACAATCCAGGAAGTTCAAACAGAAAGACTTATCACGTTTGAAGAGACTCCTTTATGGAATGAAGGACTATGCAACAATGCTATGGAACTCGTTCCCCTTGAACCCGAAGTTTATTTTCAAAATAAAACTCGCAATAACACACTTGTTGCCATAAGACCAAATCCTGATGTTTACATCAACATGCCTCTGTGGTAAATAAAATTAAATATTACCGGACTGAATTTCATACGGAATCTTAAAATAAAGTAAAATAGCTCAAAATAACAAGAGGCAGAATCCGTGGTATAAGAGGTTTTCTAAATGGGCTTTATTCCATTCAAAATGGCCGACTCGAGTCACGGCCTTCAGGTTCCGTCACCACGAGGGTTCAGGAAGTGAAGTACAATATTTTATTGACAGACATGTATTTTTATAATAAGTACATTACAATGAAACGAATGTAGAAGGCGTAACATTTGATAAAAAGAGTGACAAAACAGGTACGTAATCGAAACTAGGCGTAATAAGGAATAAAAGAAACATGATTGGTTTGCATTATCAGACATAGGTGGATCTATAAGATAATACTTGGCATAGATGCGCGCGCAGCAGCATGACGTGTATTTGACGTGCAACTAGGGTGTGAAGGGGACTTGACATTTAGCTCTACATGTGGAGACGAGAAGTCTGAGGGGTCAAGTCAACCTAATCCCAAATCATATCTAACATCCTATGTTTAAAGAACTATGTTATCCACAAGGAAGGACTCTCGGACAGAATCTATTCTATACTAACTGTGTGTGCGTGTCCAAGCGTCTAAGTGTCTATATGAGATGCGAGGGGCAGAAAACTTTCCATGGCAACAGGGCTATGAATCACTCGCAGGAGGACGGAAAGGCTGAGTCCTTTGCTTGTGAGCTAAAGGAAATGTTTACCTAAATCACTAGACAGGAATGCATCGGCTGAAGAGCAAAATAGATAATTCGAAGGTGAAATACAGCTTCTTGGCAGGCAGGCGAAAACTAGCCGAGGCAGGCACCGTTAGCTGCACAGGGAGTAGGACAAAGTTCATGGATACAGATGCGAGCTCAAGCTGAAGCTGTCAGAGACAGAGAGCAGGGAAAGGCTTTGAGGACAGAATCGGGCCTACTTGCCTGAACTGTAAAAATGTAGTAACTTAGCCATATAAAGTCGGTGGCCTTTTATACTTATGAATCGAATATCCAGCCCTTTTGATGGCGGATCTGACAGAGAACATGTTGACGGTAGACACACATATGTTTGCGTCTTAGAAACTGGAACTGGAGGGAACATACATGTACTTGTAACATGCATATAGATCCGTTGGGGTCCAAGATAGGGGACATAACTGATCAGGAAAATCCACATTTCCACATTCCCTCCTTGTCCCCTACTTGCCCTTCAAGAGATATCAATCTTCATCATTCCATCGATTTGCTCATGGAGCATCATTTCTTCTTCCTTCTTCTTCCGGCATTTTGAACGAGAACTGTGATATGGAATGCATGATGTGGCACACAGACCACAAATCGCTGGTCCACATTGTAGGCATAAACAACAACTGAAGAGCATAAGAAGGCCAATACCTAGGAAGGATAGAACTCTCCATCCCCAGGCTGATATCACACTCCAAAACCACCCGGACCACGTCCAAGTGCCTGGATTTTCGTGTATCTGGCTTACAATCTTATGAAGGCGTGTTATAGCTTTATATACAGATGGCGAATTTTCTGGTATGAATATGCAGCAGCTGGATCCGATGACCCTGCAAGCTCCGCCCCTATCGGCCAGGATGACGTCAAGGACAAGACGATTCTGGAGAACAACAATTCTCATCACTGATTGTTCCTCTGTCAGATTGCCTAGGGCGGCTATAGTCTCGTTTACTACAGCTTCAAGAGTCTTGGTGAGTCTGCGTATCAGCTTACTATTTGATATGGTACCTATATAGGGAAAGATACCTTTATTGAAATCTACATACTTGTCCCATGCCGTCTCAGTATAATCGACAACTGGGAGATCTCTACGCTCTCTTTTGTGTACTAAATGAACATTTCGATAATAATCAGGGGGAGCTAGGAAAACAGGTGGCAAAAGGAATGCTATGTAACAGGTACCATCCCAATCTAGAGGCAGACGCATATATGCCGTCTGACCACATATAAAGTAAGAATGGCGAGAAGTTCTAAATGAAGATTTGCCTTGATCACTATATTCTACTGTAGTAACGCATTGGCTATGGCCCATATGTATGGAACCAACTTTTCTTAACTGGAAATACTGACATAGTGGGCAGAATTAGTTCAACTTCGGATTTGACATTCAAAATCATAAGATTAGGCGTAAAATTACCTAATTTATACACTTCATTTTCTAAATCAGTTCCTGTTCTACTGGGGTGACCCTCCTTATTGGGGTGACAGACCTTGAATAAAACTAGATTCAGATTTCCCCATATCCAATGTTGTTGATAAACGGCTGTGTCTGGGTCTATGGAATTTAATAAACTAAACCATGCTCCACAGGAGCCATTGTGTGTGAATGGATGTGGAAAGAAAGGCAGAACTCCTTTGTTATTCTGATAGGGAGGGAGTCGGCCACACACCCAACAATTGGTGGCATTACTAGTCTGATGGGAATGATGTAACATACTAATGAATGTGTTATTGCGCAGCGCAAGTCTATAGGACAACTCATGTGGGGGTAGGTCACTAAAAGAATGTTCATCAGTTATATTGAAAACATGTTTAGAAACAGGATAGTACATATGCAACAATATACTTGTAGTAACTATTAAAAAACTCAAGGAAAACAAAATTAATAAAGTCACAATACAGTGGTTACGCAGTAATTTACAATAAGCATGTCGTTTCATCATGATTCTGGACTCTACGTGATTCAGACCTAAGGGGTACATGTCGGGACAGATTCAACCGCTTCACCTTGGAGAGGACTTAAACAATCAAATCGTCCGACAGTTTAGATCTGGACCTGAGTTTCTGTTTATAGAGTTCGGTGCTACTGGCCTCAGCCAAAGGTAGCTTTGAGTCAATGGGGGAAGACACACGGGCAGTACTGTCTGTGTCAGGAGGAAGTCCATGAAATTTTTTGATATGGCTGGAATGAATCCACCCTTTGCGTCCCTCGATCTTCACGGCTGTTCTTGTGGTCAACAGGACCAACTTGGGTGCTTTCCACCTGGGCTCCAGTTGATTTTTCCTGTCGAAATTTCTCACAAAGACAAGATTACCCGGAACAACGTCATGGGGTTTCGCCTCAGTGTTGTCGGGAAAGGCTGCAGCTACCTGTGAACGAGAAGATTGTAGTGCAGACATCAAGGAAGCCAAGTAATCTGTCAGCATATTACAGTCAACATCAGTTATTTTACGGGGTATAGGCGTCCCCCACATATTCGGTGGTCTACCGAAGATCACCTCATACGGGGATAGCCCTGTTCTAGAGTGTGCTACCATTCTCATGTAAAAGAGTGCAACTGGTAATGCTACTATCCAGTCGACACCTTTCTCTCTACATATTTTGGACAGTCTGATTTTCAGTGTCTGGTTATGTCTTTCTACGAGACCTGCTGCCTCGGGGTGTCGGACACAGTGGAATTTCCACTGATATCCCAACAAAAGTGAGACATGTTTCATTAATTCGGATGAGAAAGGCTGACCGTTATCTGAATATACAACACGTGGTAAACCGTACCGTGGGAAGAATTCTCGAACTAGCTGCTTGGCAGTAGTCGGGGCAGTGTAATCTGATACGGGATACGCCTCTGTCCAACGGGAGAGAGCGCAGACAACTACGAGAACATATTTGAATCCTCGACAACGTTCCATCTGAATATAATCCATCTGGAGGACTTCAAAAGGATGGTCAGGAGGCTGAAATCCACCCTGCTCTACGGGAACACTCTTTCCTGGATTAAACTGACAACATATCATACAGGTACGAACTTTTTGTTTAGCTGCTGCTCGTAAATGTTTGTTGAACCAAATGTGCTGAATGCTGTCTAGCATAGCCTTCTCTCCTAAATGTGCTGGACTGTGAACTGTAGCTATAATGGCTTGAACCATGGAATCAGGGAGAAACCATACAGATTTCTCCTTCGTCATCCATCCTTGATCTGTCTGGATCCCTCCTAGTTCAGTCCACTTCTTTATTTCTTCTGCTGTGGCATGTGTCTGTATGTCAATTACGTCAAGTGCGGGATCCTTAATTGTCATACACTGTGTTGGTGTCTGAACTATTGGCTTTGTCATGTCTAATGTGCGATTCTGAGCAGTCTGTTTAGCTGTTTTGTCAGCTAAATCATTGCCTTGAGAAATGGTATCAGTAACCTTCGTGTGTGCTTTACATTTCATAATCGATATAGCAGTGGGTAGATGTATTGCGTCTAACAAGGCATGAATGAGGGGTCCGTGCTGAATGTGGGCACCATGGGAGGTTAAATAACCTCTCTCTCGCCACAGCACGCCGAAGTCGTGTACAACTCCGAATGCATAACGTGAGTCAGTGTATACATTAACTTTCTTATTTGTGGCTTGAATACAGGCTTTTGTTAGAGCAATAAGTTCTGCTGCTTGGGCTGACAAAGTATCTATACAATTTGTCTCAATAACTTCAGTGTCTGTTGTGACTGCATACGCGGCCACTAAATCTCCTGTACTTGTTCTCATGCACGATCCGTCTACATACAACGTCAGGTCTGGATCTAACAATGGAACGTCTGTCAAGTCTTGTCTAGGTTTCGTCTTTATTTCAATGATTTCAACGCAATCATGAGCTAGTGGGTCTGTTCCAATTACAGGTAATAGTGTAGCAGGATTCAATGTATTACACCGTCGGATCTCTATGTGTGGTTGAAACAATGTCAGTTCATAACCGGTAAGTCTTGCTATGGTCAAGTGTTGTGTTTGTGTTCGGTTCACAAGAACCTCTACTGCATGTGGTACTTGTACTGTCAATGGGTGTCCTAATACTATGGCATCGCTTTGTCTGATTGCTAAAGCTGTCGCTGCCACTGATTTCAGGCATGCAGGCAAAGCCTGAGCTACGGGATCTAATGTACTGGAAAAATAAGCACATGGCTTGCGTGATCCTGCTTGATCCTGAGTGAGTACTGACAAGGCAGTACCTTCGCGTTCTGTAACAAAGAGTGTAAAATGTTTGCTATAACATGGTGTTGCTAAAACAGGTGCTTGACATAAAGCTTCCTTTAGGCTTTCAAAAGCTTGTGTATGTTCCTGAGTCCAAGGGAGAACAGTCGATGTGGCTGCCTCCTGTGTGGTTAACTGAATGAGTGGTTTTGCTAGAAATGCGTACTGAGGGATCCACTGCCTACAATATGAAGTGAGGCCTATGAAAGCTCGCACCTCCTTTTGTGTCTGGGGTATTGACATGTTAGCAATTAACTGGATGCGATCTGGTGTAAGCTGCCTTCCCTCCTTGGACAGCGAGTGACCAAGATAAATAACTCGCTGAACACAGAATTGCAGCTTAGAAGGGGACACCTTGTGCCCCTTGTCGGCTAGGAAATGTAAAACTGTCAGAGAAGCTTTTTCACATTCTGGCTCGCTTCTCGCGGTGATCAGCAGATCATCGACATATTGAAGCAGTGCAGTATTGACTGGCATGTGGATACTGTCGAGTTCTCGTTTCAGTGCTTGGCTGTAGATGCTGGGGCTTTCTGTAAATCCTTGGGGAGCGCGTGAGAATTTAAAACTGCGCCCATTTAAACTGAATCCGAACAAGTATTGGCTTTCCGGATCTATTGGGACGCTGAAAAAGGCATTCTTGAGATCAATTACAGTAAAGAATGTTGCTTCGGAATCAATTGCTGTCAATAATGATGATATATCAGGGACCACAGGTAATTGTGGTACAATACACTTGTTTAGTTCACGCAAATCAATAACCAATCGGTACACTGGTGGGGCAGTAGGATCAGTTCGTTTAAGAATCGGAATTATCGGTGAATTACATACATTGGAGTCTGTTTCTACAACTACTCCCTGGGCAATCAGCTCATCAATGATTTTCAGCAAAGCCACTACAGCATCATGCGGTAACTTGTATTGTCGCATTCGTGGTAGTACCACTCCTGCTTTCAGTGTGACTCGATAGGGTGTAATGTTCATGCAGCCAACATCCGTAGGGCCTTGTGCCCATAGATGTACTGGTAAAATCTGTAGTCGGGGATCCATGTCTCTAGACACATAGTGACCTTTAAAATCACGCAAAAACAACCTTACTCCTTCCGGAGAACAACATATTATGGCTCCTAGTGCTTTCAGAGTTTTAATTCCTAACAGATTTTCTGGGCATGATTTAGTAAGCAATAAATCTGTAGTTCGTGTCAAAGGTCCTATCGTAAGTGGTAGAGGCTGTGATACTTCATTAACAATAGGTTTTCCCGAAAAACCAAGGGAAACATTTTGAGAGCCTGAGAGGGGTGCCCCTGGAACTTCACTACGTTTTATTGTTGTTCGACTTGCCCCTGTATCGAGTAAGAATTTTCTATCTTGACCTAATAATTCACTATGTACATAAGGTCCTTCTTGATCTACAGGAATCTCGATAAGCGGTAAGTCAACTTCCCTCTCTAGGCTGGTTCATGCGTAACGCTGATACTCAGGGTATTCATACTGTGCAGTCTGATACATTTGTCGTGTTGTAGTTTGTGTGGCAGTAGCAGGCAACGGTGGTGCAGCTGGCACAAACTGTATGGGTTGCTGTGAGGCTGGCATGGACTGTTGCTGAACTGGCATGGACTGTCCATGCTGCATAGCTCCTTGTTCATTCTGATCTTGTCTAACTAATCGTGGTCTCTCCTTTGCAATACCTGTAGCTATATTACGTTTCAGGACTGGACAATCGTGTACATAATGGCCTAGTTGTTTACAGTAATTGCAGGTTCCTTTTACAGGAACTGTAGAATCACCAGAATGTGTCACACCCTTTTTGTGACCATCTGCTGGTACTGTCTGAGAAACTAGCATTTTCATTTTTGTATCCTTCATGCGTCTATGCTCGTGTTCTTGTTCATCCCTAATTCTATTGTGATGATACTGTAACATTTGTAGCATTTGCGACGGAGTGTTACTTTGCCAGGTACTCTCGAATTTCAATATTCTATTCTTTACTGGAGGTAATGCATTTTCCACTAATTTTGTCACAAATAAATGTGGATATGAATCACTACTTGCTTTTATACCGCTATTTATACCAAAACATTTTTCAAATCGAGCATAATAATCGCTTGTGTCTTCATCTTGTTTCTGTTTGCAGGCTGTGATTGCACCCCAATCTTCCTTTTTTGTAGTTAATAAACGTGGCAGTACCTGTACTAGTAAACCCGGTAACAGTTTAACTTTATCCCCGAGCCCTGAACCTGCAGCTCGGGCCCTTTCTTCCTCTGCTAATGCTGTCCAGTCTATCTTTTGGTCTCCCACTTCCCACTCTTTTTCTTTCAGTTTTTCATAAATCCAGCAGGCAAAAGCACCTTTAATATCGTCATAATATCAGGAAAGGTGTACTCTCCCATTAGTAACATGTCTTTAATTTCTCGGTGGAAACCCGCTGGGTCTTTATCATGGCTAGGTACTACTTTCTTCATTTCTAATAATTCCATTTTTGATATGGGTGTGTAAACAAATACACGGTGAAACTCATTGTCTTCGCCTTTTATTGGGTGCACTTCTCGTAAAGGATTTTGTCTATCCATATAGTACGGCGTTCTTTCTTTGTGGGGCAGCGAGAGAGAATCCGGACTTATAAAAAGGACATACTGTTTACGTGACACTAATATCTCTTTAATTAGCTTGTTACTAGAACCTCTCCATCTGTACGTGAGTAGTTCCGTTAATATATCAGGTAAAGGACCAGGGTCAGCATGTTGGCTCTTATATAATATGAGGAGTTGCTGAATCATATAGATTCCAGCTAAACGTTGTTCATCTGTACTGAGATTAAAAAACGTGTGTGCTACGGTCTCATCACCGTATTTTTCAGGACTGTCAATCCAGTGAACGGCTGATCTGGCTAATTCTTGCTCATCCATAGAATCGAGGAGGTGGTAGCCCCTTCGTTCTCGTAGTATTTTATCTGCGGCTTGAAACGAATGTTCAGGAGACTTCAGATTTATTACAGGCGTCGGATACGTTCTGTTATTATTTGGGCATACAGAGTGTATGGGATCAGAAAAACATCTAGCATTATCACAGGATCTTCCTCTGCCTACATAGGCTATGGTCTCTGACTGTCTTGCGGAATTCTCTGATTCGGACACTTCATCTTGCTCATACTCGCCTGTTCCCAATCTTTCTTCATGAATACGCTCTATTTCTTTACGGATTTTTCGGCACATGGCTATTATACAATTTTGCTTATCGTGTCTCCCTTCTGATATATTCTGACTCCATCTTGTAAGAATAAGCATTGCATTCGGGTCTACCCCCGGACGATCTTGATTTCTGATCACACAGTTTATGAGGAAACGTAACAGTTCCCCCTGTATCTCTACTTTCTGGAATTCCATAGCTCTGTTAATACATCCTGGATCTCGTCCTGTTTGAACAAAATGATATATGTTATCTAGATGCGTAGTCATCCCTGGTAACCTCGCTAAATACTCTGCGGCTCGCCTGATACGTAATGATGCCAGGACCATTTCGTCCTCTTTACCAACCACCGGGTCATATCTACAATTTACAAGGAGTTCCTTAAGCGTACGTTCATTTACGAACTTAGGTGTACGTGAATGTGCTGACTCTTGAAAAACAAGTTTATTTATTCTAGGTGGTGTGAAGGTACTGCTAGCACCTCCCGTGGCCCTATCTGGGGCGTCGGGTGTGAATGGGTTCGTCGAACGTGACACAGCAACTATGGGTGTCGATACCCCTGTAGAGTCGACTGCGGAGACAGATGCGGAAACAGATGTGCTTGCCGAAGCTTGCGTCGGGACTTGCTGTTGCACGGGTACAGATACCTGATCCTGACGTTGAACCCCTCCGCCAGACGGTCTATGTGGTGTGGCGTTAGCATACTCGGGGGCTGCATCGTCTAGATATGAGGAAAGAAAAACATCTTCTGCGGTTCTGGGATGCCCTTTTGGATGTACCTTAATTGGAAATAATGGGGGTGGCAAGTCTTTTGGCACCTCCGTATCAGCCTTAGGCAGTCCTTCGGCTAGAAGGGGATACATACCATTCATAAGAGCATTCCTTTGCCTATTTACTTGTTCTGATTTCACTCGGATACCTTCCTCAATTAATAGATTTTCTTGAACTTTATTTGAACTTTCTTTACTCCTATCTTCTTGTCTACGTGCTTTTTCTGTTCGTCTATGAGATTCTTTACGCCATAACTCGACAGCGTCTTTCTGTGACTGTCTGACCTTTCTTTTCCATAACTCTTCCTCCACTTTCATGATGCACTCTGCATCCCAGGTTCCCGCTGCGGGCCACCTTTGACTTTCTGGTAATCCTTTGGTATAATCTACCCATAGATCAAGAAACAATATGGCATCTAAGCCATGCTTATGGTACATGAAATGCCCTGGAGTGTCTCTAGGAGGAATAGGAACTGCTTCTTCAAGCACCCCTTTTCTGGTAGTAATCTGTCTTAACTTCGAGAAGAGCGGCATATTGACAACTGATCTGATACTTACTCTTGAACTTACTTAATACGAGAAAAACACAATAATGAACAGTGAACAATGAACAATCATTCATACCACAATATGCAAGACATTTTCTGAATACTTTAAACATTAAACATTAAACATTTAATAATGGTCGACAATGATGACAGTCTGCTTAACTAATCACCACGCTGAATTCTTGACAATAACTGAATACTTCGGAATACTTGATATACTGCTAAACAGTACATATACACTGCTAAACAGTGCAGACCGGATTTGTGTACCCAAATCCGTCTTGACCGGCACAACCTATGTGCGCGTCAACACGCCTCCCCGGCGATGGTACTCACCGAGTAGCTCCTTGAAACGGAAGGCCTCAGAGAATGGACAGGACTCGACGACTGCGGACATCGGACCCTCTGGACGTCGGGATTTCGGAAAACCTGGTGGGCCTCTGTATACCTCGGATCTTGCTCTCTCAGCTAGGCTCTGGTCGGGATACTTCGCACTTCTCACCGCCTCGTCTGGGTTGATCGCAGCCTCAGTCGCCCCCGCTTGACCGGAGGGAGCTTACAGGAAATCCTGCTGGTACGCGTTTATGGTCCGTCCAGCTGTGGCAGGAGACCGGGCCTGCAACGCACCGCCGGCGCGTGAGATGAGAAAGTGTCCCTGTTCGGGCGCCATTATGTGGTAAATAAAATTAAATATTACCGGACTGAATTTCATACGGAATCTTAAAATAAAGTAAAATAGCTCAAAATAACAAGAGGCAGAATCCGTGGTATAAGAGGTTTTCTAAATGGGCTTTATTCCATTCAAAATGGCCGACTCGAGTCACGGCCTTCAGGTTCCGTCACCACGAGGGTTCAGGAAGTGAAGTACAATATTTTATTGACAGACATGTATTTTTATAATAAGTACATTACAATGAAACGAATGTAGAAGGCGTAACATTTGATAAAAAGAGTGACAAAACAGGTACGTAATCGAAACTAGGCGTAATAAGGAATAAAAGAAACATGATTGGTTTGCATTATCAGACATAGGTGGATCTATAAGATAATACTTGGCATAGATGCGCGCGCAGCAGCATGACGTGTATTTGACGTGCAACTAGGGTGTGAAGGGGACTTGACATTTAGCTCTACATGTGGAGACGAGAAGTCTGAGGGGTCAAGTCAACCTAATCCCAAATCATATCTAACATCCTATGTTTAAAGAACTATGTTATCCACAAGGAAGGACTCTCGGACAGAATCTATTCTATACTAACTGTGTGTGCGTGTCCAAGCGTCTAAGTGTCTATATGAGATGCGAGGGGCAGAAAACTTTCCATGGCAACAGGGCTATGAATCACTCGCAGGAGGACGGAAAGGCTGAGTCCTTTGCTTGTGAGCTAAAGGAAATGTTTACCTAAATCACTAGACAGGAATGCATCGGCTGAAGAGCAAAATAGATAATTCGAAGGTGAAATACAGCTTCTTGGCAGGCAGGCGAAAACTAGCCGAGGCAGGCACCGTTAGCTGCACAGGGAGTAGGACAAAGTTCATGGATACAGATGCGAGCTCAAGCTGAAGCTGTCAGAGACAGAGAGCAGGGAAAGGCTTTGAGGACAGAATCGGGCCTACTTGCCTGAACTGTAAAAATGTAGTAACTTAGCCATATAAAGTCGGTGGCCTTTTATACTTATGAATCGAATATCCAGCCCTTTTGATGGCGGATCTGACAGAGAACATGTTGACGGTAGACACACATATGTTTGCGTCTTAGAAACTGGAACTGGAGGGAACATACATGTACTTGTAACATGCATATAGATCCGTTGGGGTCCAAGATAGGGGACATAACTGATCAGGAAAATCCACATTTCCACACCTCGACAAGAACAAACTACGATTTTAACGAATCCCGATGCAATTCCTACAATTGATCGAACTGCTTCTGGCTACTTCATAAACCTTGATACGTTTTCTTTGGATCCAAGTGAATCAGAAACGACGCCAGCCCAACAAACAGGCAAGCAACAAGTCAAAGACTTTCTGAACTATCTCAAAAAGACTTACCTGGTATTGCCTTGGGTAGAACTCTAGGTAATTACTGGGATACTGTTCTTTCTTTTCTGGCTAGGCTTAGTTATAACTTTTAGCATGCTTATTAATGTACGATACCTTCAACAAAGCTCTGCAGCCCAAAACGTTATTTTGATTCTGAAACCACATCAATGCTCTCATAGTGAGCAAAGAGACTTGTCATCAGTGGACATCACAGCAGTTTCTATACTGGACGGTATAGTTTGGGACAAAGTTGATTTTGATATATTCGGTCCGACTGAACTTTTAAAACTCTCATATATTTAAAATTTCATTGAGTATATTATTACCGCCAGTACATTTTCTGATGATTGGGACTCTGAAACTGTTAATAACATGTTGTCTGATTTAGAGAAAACTGCTGCATTTCCAAACACTGAAATGCTAGAAAGTACTTCAGACTATGACACTGTTACCAACATTATGGTCATCATTTGTCGCACAAATCTATATCCTCTAGAAATGTTTTTGAGTACCACCACTGGGAAAATTGCCCTACACCACCTAAAGGTAGTTCGCAAAGATTTTCACAGAAATTCTCATATTTTTCATGGTTTAACACTTCTGACCTGACGTCATTTTATTATAAAGTTACACCGACATCGGCAGTGAAAATGATGCTGGCAAACACCAAACAGATTTACTCTGCTTCCTTTATTGCTCAATTGTCTGAACAGGGTTTTGACCTATGGAAAGACACAATAGACTTGAAATCAGTGTGGGGGTCTAGATACTGGCAAGTCCAGGGAGCAGAAGCGCTATTTAGAGCATGCCTCGTTCCTCAGCAGATGATATTTCCAAATGACATTGTGCAACAGACATCCTGTCTTGGACTAGCCAAGAACAGGGACCTGAACACACCTCGATTACCAACAGCATCACAGATGGAGGGGGTCAAAATTCAACTTCACAGGAAGGGATAGAAATAGATGAAATTTTAAGGTACAATAGATCAGATCCTAATTGGAAAGGATGTTTTTTTTGGCCCATAGACACAAACGGATGTCAGCAAAGATTCTGGGGTACAACCAAAGGGTTCGGTATCCATAGGCCAGGCCCACAGTATGTACAAAGAGAACACCCAGGGGTAGTGACATCCTACATTGTTGGGAAGTTGTGCCTTGATTGGCTAGAAACCTCAACATTCACTGAAGTGAAACAGCACTTATCTTTACTCACACAAGACATGGATCTTAGAGATTTTTTACTAGGCCCCAGGAAACCACATTGAAAACGCTTCATATATGCTGGCATTTATGCTGCCTACAATGAAATTTGGAAAATATCCCAACAAGAGTCCGTAGTGAGATTACGGGAAATAGACCGTATTAACTTAGAGAAGGCATTCGCGGTAGTTGATAATGGGTTAACAACTTTGACCTCCAGGATATATTCCTTCGGCAACATTGTATCTTCTGCAATAGACACACTGGAACAAGATTTGGCCATATTACAACACTGGCAATCTCCGTTACATTCTAATAGTATGTATGTATGTATGTATTTGACTCTTATTAAGCGCATCTGTCACCCCAAGGGTATCCTGGCGCTGAGACCCTGTTTAAACCACCGATAGAATGTTTATATTGCCCTAGGGAACAGATAGGTCTTAAGGTCCCTTTTGAAGGAGGTCAGATCTTGCTTACCCCTCAGCACTAGCGGAAGGGAATTCCATAATGAGGCGGCTGTGTGGCTGAAAGCTCGGCCACCTATCCTAACTCTAGTGATCCGCACCAGAAACGCCGATGAGGATCTCAAAGGCCGGGCAGCTTGGTACCAAGAAAACAGGCCCTGGAGTGGGATTGGTCCAAGTCCATGCAGCGCCTTAAATACAAGACATGCCGCCTTAAACGCGATCCTCTGTTGTATCGGCAGCCAATGTAGGTCAGCTAAAGCTGCCGAGGAGGAAGCAGATCGCGGGCGCGATAGAGCCAGTTTTGCCGCCATATTCTGGATCCTCTGCAGCTTCAGGATCAGTTTTTTTGGGGCTCCTAAGAGTAGTGCGTTGCAGTAGTCTAATCTACTGAGTATAATACTCCGCACCACCTCAGCTCTAAAACCTTTGGGGAGAATAGGCAAAATTTTGCGTAGAGCACGGAGCAGGCCCATACAAGTCGCTGCGGTCTTATTAACTGAACCATCCAACTGTAGGTCCGGTTCGAATACCACTCCTAAATTACGGGCCGATTTAGCTCCTGCCACAGAGCCAGGAATGGAAGGTGGCCAGAAGTCGTCAGGCAGCGCCCGGGGAAGGCGATCAGGAGAGCAATGGAGAACCTCTGTTTTAGCCCCATTGAACTGGAGTGAGTTGGTTCGCAGCCATTCAGCTGTGGCCGACATACAGCGATGAAAGGTGTCTTTCGAAACCGCCTCACTACCCTCAAATGAAAAAATCAGTTGAGTGTCATCCGCATAATTGATGACTGATATGCCGAATGACTTAATCAGTGCTATAAGGGGTCGAAGATATAAATTAAACAGGATCGGACTAATCGCCGACCCTTGAGGAACTCCCTGCTTCACCTGTCGAGTGGCAGATTGAAAAGGTGGTAAAGCCACTGCTTGCTGTCTGTCACTGAGATAGGACGTTAACCAATCTAAGGCTAGACTGGTTACACCCACGCTATGGAGACGCTCCAGGAGAACCGCATGGTCAACCGTGTCAAACGCGGCCGACATGTCCAGCAGTACCAGAAAGACTGACCTGCCCCTGTCGACACGCGTTCGCAGATCATCTAACACGGTGACCAATGCGGTTTCCGTGCCATGTGCCGGCCTAAAGCCATACTGAGCTGTATCCAGGCAGGAGTTTAATTCCAGATAGTTGGACAAGGCTTTTGTGACCCATCTCTCAAGAACCTTTATTACAAAAGGTAGAAGCGAGATGGGCCTATAATTAGCTGGACAGGATGGATCTAGAGAAGCCTTTTTTAATAGTGGAGTTACTATTGCCACTTTCCAGCTATCTGGAACTGTCGCCGTCATCAGTGACTGGCAGCAGATGGAATGAAGTGGAGGAAACAGCTCATCCTGAAACGCCTTCCAGATCTTATGAGGCATTGGATCTAGTGGTGAGCCCGATGACACTCCATTGGCCAATAAGACAAACTCCTCCGATGTTGGAATGGGAAAGCAAGGTAAACAAGATGTATCCACCTTGTTGTTATCCCGAAGCAATACCGAACAGCGGAGAGGTTCCAGTGAAGGAGGTAGCGGCGACCCCAGTTGTCCAGGCACTGAGAGTCCGTTCAAGATGGTTCTTATTTTCTCCTCAAATGCCGCGGCCAATGAATCGCACAGGTCCTGAGAGGCCGGGATAGCGGGAGCTGTACAGGACGGATTAGATAAGTTGTTAACCAGCTTGAACAGGGTTTGCGATTTATTTGTGGCCTTATCCAAGGTATCTTCTAAGAACTTTGCCTTAGCATTTCTCAGCTGGTTCTTATATACCTGTAAGGCCACTCTATACGCTACCCTGTCCAACTCCTTATATCCTTTCCTCCAAGTACGCTCAGCCTGTTTGCAGCGGATCTTATGCTGTCTCAGATCGTCGTTAAACCAGGCATTAGTCGCTCTAGGTCTCTCCCTCACCCTCCGCATAGGGGCCAGTTCATCTAAGGATATCGAGATTTGCTGACAGAGTGCAGCGTAGCTCTTATCTACACTGTCCTCCACCTGAAAACCCCTGGGCAGTAGAATAGGGCGGGTTGGCTCTCTAAGCAGTCGGGCCCATTGGCGCTTAAATTTAAAGCCACTTGTAGTAGTTGATTTTAACAGCCCGGGCACACCAATGGACATAGTGATCAGAAAATGATCTGTCCAATCCTGCTCCAAGATCTCATTCACCACCACCATCTCTGGCTCAGCAAAGATCAGATCTAACACGTGTCCCTTAACGTGCGTGGGTGATAAAATCAACTGCATAAGTTGAATATTACCGCACGATTGGCAGAGCTCTCTATAGGCCAGGTCTTGGGGGCCGGACGGCCAGAGGTTAAAGTCTCCCAATATTAAAACTTTAGCATGGGAGTTTGAAAGATCGTAAATTAAGTCAACCAGTGGCTGAAGAGAGGTTGTGGTCGAGGAGGGAGGCCTATAGCATAGCAACCCTGTAATCAACGAGCCACCCTGGGACATAATGGAAAAGCCCATAAGCTCAAACCCCATTACTTCCCTAACCGCTAGCTCCACCCGGGAAATCGAGTCTTTGAAGATGTAACCTACTCCACCTCCCCTACCAGAGGTACGAGGTACATGCCTGATCAGATAGCCCGGTGGGCAAGCCCAACCTAGTTCCAATCCACTATCCGCCGTAGTCCATGTTTCCGTAACGAATAGTATGTCCAATTGTAAGGACTCCAATAGCAGGGCTATCTCGGCATGGTGCTTCACAAGAGAGCGGACATTCAGTAGACCGCAAGACAGATTTTTGACCGCTAAAGGACGCGATCGATGTTGGACCCCGTCCCCCGTGCGGTACGATGAATTGATGTCCTCCTCATGGTTGTCGACCGGCTGGGTGGCCAGAGGCGCCCCTGACGCGCCCGGGACGCGAACGGGCGCAAACGGGCTTACCTCTGGCGCACCTCCGGCGCGCCTGTTTCCCCATGCCTATTGATAGTATTACGCCGCGCGGGCTTCCGGCTGCTAGAGCCTCTAGCCCCACCCAAAATGGCGCTGCGAGTATCCAAGCCTCAGCCCTACCCAAGATGGCGGACGAAGCACGGAGCACCCCGACCCCACTAGCTGAGTCCCGCCAAATGCGGGTGAAGGCACAATTTACAATGCAGGTGAGCCTAATCTAAAACCCCCGCTTGCTATCCCCAAAATGCTGGATGAAATAACAATATCGCAAGAGCAGCAGCAGCGCGATATAATAAAGCGCAGTTAAAAGTATACAGCGTACGCCAGCTAAAAATGCTGTCAGGCAAACACGATGGTAGAAGTCTAAGGAAAATTGGAGAGAGCGATTTAAATAAGCTCTCCAATGCGCGGGCTTCCGGCTGCTAGAGCCTCTAGCCCCACCCAAAAATGGCGCTGCGAGTATCCAAGCCTCAGCCCTACCCAAGATGGTGGACGAAGCACGGAGCACCCCGACCCCACTAGCTGAGTCCCGCCAAATGCGGGTGAAGGCACAATTTACAATGCAGGTGAGCCTAATCTAAAACCCCCGCTTGCTATCCCCAAAATGCTGGATGAAATAACAATATCGCAAGAGCAGCAGCAGCGCGATATAATAAAGCGCAGTTAAAAGTAAACAGCGTACGCCAGCTAAAAATGCTGTCAGGCAAACACGATGGTAGAAGTGGTAGGTTACTAAGCTGGACGCTGCAATCTTTGCATGCAGGCTATGTGGCTTGTCAACAGTACGTCTCTGTTTACAGAATACAATCTAACTGAAATACAGGTAGAAATGGCACAAAGAGGAGCAAAATATACCATGTTGCGCATTGAAAAACTGGATAGATTACCATTTACAGTAGCGGAATCACCATCAACGGAATGGCTAATACATGGCCACATAACTCTACCGGTCAGTTTATATTGTCTTGAGCAAAGGCAGGCAGGCAAATATGAAAAAATGTATAAGGATTCTTGGGAGTTACCATGCAGATTTCGATGCCAGAGTGGAGATTCCAGAAGTGTTTCTAAGCGGTACAAACTGCATGAGTGCTGTAAGCAGTTCTCTCATGTGCCAGGATATTTCTCTGCGTGGAGCTTGTAATGGTTCAGTAGCGAACTTGTCCTGCCACATTAAAGGGACTCCAGCGGGCGTGATTATTCCGGTATTCGAGCTGCTCTCGACTGGGAGTTACTTGATGCTGAACGATCAAGGTTGCTTTGGGATGCTTCCGGACATTGCCTATCTGGTCACTGTGAACTCCAGGGTTACTTGCTGCATGCAAGTATTGTTTCCCCCTATGAATACAGTCAGGGAGGCGCCGTTATGGCCTTTGTTGAAGGTTTCCTTTATACAGTTTGATACTTGGGCAGACTGAAAGCCATGCTTTTACAGCAAACCGTACCCTTAACCTCCGCCCGAGAAACCTTTGATCTTTAGATCGCAAAAACCGCGACTGAGACACAAGCACTTATACGTAGAAACTGCCCCCTGCATTTTGCAGAAATGGTGGGTCGTATCTTTAATATATCTGATACAAGTGGTATTGTAGATCTATTTCAAACGATAGGGTCAGGATTTCTAAGCACCTTTCAGGAATCCGGATTGTCATTTTTCTGCTATGCAATGGACAACCCAATCACCAATAAGATGGCAAAAGCCCTCCTGAAGCGCAAATACCATGAGCGCATGGTACAACATTTGGGCATACCACGCCTGCGGGAACTGAGCGCCTCTTGGTTCCTATCCTTTAGACCAGTCTGGATGGTCTGCATCTTACCTGTTCTTCGATGCCTGTTTTGCGGAGAAGAATGCGTGTTGGATCTCTGTCTGACACTTGCATCGGACACGCCTACGGACTTGAATGCCAGTCTGGAACCTGTTAGGTCCCATGCTCGGCAATGTCCCCAGCGTATCCCTATATTGATGGCTGCATTCCTCGAGAAACCGCAGGTGCTTTTCACTACAACTGGGTTGAGCATCAGCTCCTCCACTAGCACTCAGGTATCGACTACAGCACCAGCTGCCTCTACACCAGCTATTGGCAGTTCTAAATATCATCTGTGCTCCATTGTCCAGGTGTTACTGGGACTGTCCTCTGCAGCGGCGAGCAACAGCGATGTTGCGTCTCTCAGCCAGGACACTTAATCTACAATTGGCTCATAGTGTGCTGGGAAAGAATTAGTTTTTTCCTTTTTCAAAACTCAACAAAATTTGGAACATTTCCTAAAAATTGACACTTGCGCTGGAAAAGCATGGACTTCTGGTGCTTGTAGTAGTTTGACTTACATAAACTAACTCGAATAGGGCTTTGGCTTAAAGTGACATTTCCAAATACTAACTTTCGAAAAAACTTTTTTCTCCCTCCATATTAGACTAATTTTAAATGGTTTTAAAAACAATATTTTAGGAAGCTCATTGATATTTTTATGCGCTGCTACCTAGTAAAAAGAATAGTTCGCTAGCATTTTTATCATTGTTGACTATTCAGAAGAGTAGTGGGTGTTATGTTTCATATAGGTAGACTAATATAGGCCCGGGTAATATCATACACCTTCACCTACATTATCTCGCTTATACTACACAGTAACAAGCCTTTAGGATTGAACCTTTACCTAGTTCTAGCCCTTGGTGCAGAAGGGGGGTTTTTCTCTGAACAGTAGCGTTCTATAACTTCATCAATGGACTCGTACAGTATGAATGAATATTCATGAGGGTTCTTGGAAACCAGGCAGGGGCTACACACCACCTGCATAATATCTATGTACAAGGTTCATCCCATACATCATCCTCAAATCCAACAATGGCTAATACAAGAAGCAAGGGACAAAGAAACCCTAGATACTTTTGGTATAAATACAGCACATCTTGCTAGGGTTGGTAGAGGGAACCAAGAGTTCCAGGCAGACACTGACCAGAGATGCTGAGACTCCTGCTAGCAGACGCTCCAACTGACAATAGTCTAACACATCCCCTGCGGGGTGTTTAACTTGAGACCTGGACGGGGTCCCACACACTCTCACTTCAGGTAATGGGGTTAGACTAAATCCTAGAGGGATTCTTGGCTTCATACCTACTCACATGCTAGGTACATCTAGATAGGTATCATAGGAGTACGCACACTTTTATCATGCATTTTATATTCATGTATGTATTCATGATTATTGCAAGATGGTAGAACTGTACTATCCTTTTATTTTCATTGTACTTCTAATCATATATATCTGCTACTATCTAACGGTTGTTGCAGCACATCTATTTTACAGTAGAAGAACAACTGTGCAATAAATTCTTATTGTAATACACCCGACTGTTTCTTCTGTGTAACTCTCTGAGACCGAATAAGTGAGCACGAGTGACTGAGTGAAAAGCAATACATTTTTTCCAAGATCCTGGGGGATCAGGGTTGTCATGTTCCAAGGTTGCCAGAAACTATTCTCTCCCCGATAAGAGGAGATTCTAGTGGCACTGTGAGCTAGCTAAAACAGAAAGGCTAACATTCTCGGTGGGGGTGCTGAGAGTCAGTCTACCACCAATCCTACAGTTTGTTATCCAAATGCGCAGGTCCTGTTTGGGTAATCCCTCAAACGTGGAAACAATATACTACCTTTCGCTCAGTCACTCGTGCTTACTCATTTTGTCTCAGAGATACACAGACTAAACAGTCTGGGCGTTTCAATACGGATTTATTGAACAGTTGTTATTCTAGAGTAGAATAGATGAGCTGCAACAACCATTAGACAGTAGCAGAGATATATGATTAGCAATACTACAAAAGTAAAGGAATTGTATAGTTCTACCATCTTGCAGAAATCATGACTATATACATGTACATAAAACACATGATAAAAGTGGAACCTAAAAGTGTGTACTCTTACGATGCCTCCCTAACTAGATGTACCCAAATGTACCTAGCATCTGTGTAGGTGTTATGCCAAGAATCCCTCTCGGATCTAGTCCACCCCATTACCTGAAAATTAGAGAATGTAGGACCCCGTCCTGGTCTCGAGTTGGACACCCAGCGAGGGAAGTTAGATCACTGCTAGCTGTAGCGTCTGCATGCAGGAACCTCAACGTCTCTGGTCAGTGTCTCAGCCAGAAATTCACAGTCTCCTCTGTCTTTCTAAGCAAGACATGATGTATATATACCCATAGGTCTCCCCAGGGGTCCTACCTTGCTGTGTTACTGTGTCGGCCTAAAGGATGACGTCGGGCCTGACCTTTATACAGAGGTATTATACAGGAGATTGTAATCCTACTGTTAGTCCTGCTGTGTTTCCAAGAAGCCTCATGCATAATGTATGAGAATTGAACCAGGGAAAAACCTGGTTCTGAATGCAATGTCATATCTGGGTAAAAGGTCAGTCCCTATGAACCGTTATGTATGTAATGTAGGGAAGGATATAGGTGAAAGGTTACAGTGTTACCTGCACCTATATAGGGTACCTATATGGAATATAATACCCACTCCTCTTCCGACAGGACAACATATGTAACCTATTATTGTACTATCATTATAACAAGATATTGGTACACACAAAGTTTTAAAAACATTTATTTTGCTAAAATGTTTAAAACATCTCTAAAAAACTTAAAAATATTAAAAACTTAAAAGCCATAGCTCTAAAGTGTCCATAATTATAGTCCGAACCACTATAAACATTTGAAAGCCATGTATGCCCAATAAATGAAAGGAATGTAAATTTTGTTTTTGAGTTCCAAATTGAGTTTGTTTAAAAAGGGCCAATTTTCTTCCAGCACATGACGCGCCAAATGAGTCAAATGTTTGTGTCCTGGCTGGTAGACGCAACATTTTGTTGCTGGCTTCTACAGTAGCTGGACCCTGTAACACCTCGCAGAGTACATCAATGTAGCACAGATGATGTTTCACGCTGTCCGCAGCTGGGCCAGCCTGTGCGCCGTCCAAAGCCTGGGTGTCAGTGGAGGAGCTGGTGTCCATACCAACAGGTAGCTCAAGGAATGCCGCCATCAACATTGAAATACTCTGAGGACATTGCAGAACATGGGCCCTTATCAGGTCCAGTAGAGCATTCACGTCCGGATACGCACTTGATGGGAGTGTCAAACAAAGGTCTAACACTCATTCTTCTCCGCAAAACAGGCATCAGAGGACAGGTAAGATGCAGTCCATCCAGACTGGTCGAAATAACAAGAACCAAGATGTACTTAGTTCTCCTAGGCGAGGTGTGCCTAGATGTTGAACCATACAGTCATGGTATTTACGCTCTAGTAGTGTTTTTTCCATCTCCTTGGTGACTGTGACTTCTATTGTGTAGCAGATAAATAACAATCAGGATTTCTGCTATTAGAAACAGGATCAGCGGAAGTCCTCCAATCGATACTTCCGAATACGGAGTGTATGAAGTTTAGTATAACTCCAAGTACCATCTGAAAGGTGCTTATAATTCCATAACCTATGGTCTTAAATAGGTGAACAATGCCATTCGTATCAGACATATTAAAGATACGATTTACCATTTCTGCGAAGTGGTAAGTGCAGTTACTATGAATAAGCACCTGTATCTCTGCTGAAGATCTTGCGATCTGGAGATCAAAAGTCTCTTGAGCAGAGGTTAAGGGTACACACTTCTGTAGAAGCATGGCTTTCACTCTACTTAGGGTATCAAACCGTATTAACGAAACATTCTGTGAAGGCCATAACTGCACCTCCCTGACTGTATGTGTCGGTGGAAACAATACTTGCATACAACAAGTAACCCTGAAGCTCACGGTTACTAGACATGCGATGCCCGGGATCATTCCACAGCAGCCTTGACTGTTCAGTATCAAGTAACTCCCATTTGAAAGTAGCCTAAATGCTGGAGTAATCACTGCAGCTAGGGCACCCCTCAGATGACAGGACAAGTTCGCTATAGAACCATTACAAGCTCAGTGCAGCATTCTATCCTGACATATGAGTGATGCACTTAAAGCGTTCTCACAGCTTGCACTGCTAAGAAACACTTCTCGATCCCAACTCCGGCATCGAAATCTGTATGGTAATTCCCAAGATTCCTTAATGTATTCCTTACTCATTTTTTCATATCTTCCTGCCTGCATTTGTTCAAGGCAATACTGAAAGTGAAAGGTAGTGACCGGTAGAGTTATGTGGCCATGGATTAGCCATTTTGTGGATTGTGATTCTGCCACTGTAAATGGTAATCTATCCAGTTTTTCAATACGCAGCATTGTATATTTTGCTCCCCTATGTGCTATTTCTATCTGTTTATCTGTTAGATTGTATTCAGAAAACAGAGACATGCTGTTGATGAAAAGCCAAGGCACATAGCCTGCACGCAAAGATTGCAGCGTCCAGCTTAACAAGATAATAGATCGTAATTGAGATTGCCCGTGTTGTAATATGGCTAAATCCTGTTCTAGTATGTCTCTCGCAGAAAATACAATGTTGCCTAAGGAATATATCCTGGAGATCAATGTAGTTAACCCATTGTCTACCACTGATAGAGATTTTTCTAGATTTATACGGTCTATTTCCCGTAGTGTCTCCGTGGCCTCTTGTTGGGATATTTTCCATATAGGCAGTTTAAATGCCAGCATATATGAAACGTTTCTGACGTGGTTTCCTGGGACCTAGTAAAAAATCCCTAAGATCCATATCTTGTGAGAGTATGGATAAGTGTTGTTTCACCTCTGTGAGTGTTGAGGTTTTTAGCCAATCAAGGCACAACTTCCCAATACTGTAGGATGTCACTACCCCTGGAAGTTGTCTCTGTACATAGCGCGGATCTGGCCTATGGATTGTGAATCCTTCGGTTTTACCCATGAATCTTTTCTGACAACCATACCATTGGAACCATTTCTTCCAATCGGGGTCTGATCTGTTCTATTGTATGATGTCATCTAATGTAATCCCATCCTCTGATGTTCCGTTGCCCTTGGTGTGTGATGGTGTTGGCATCCGAGCTGTGTTCAAGTCTTTGTTCTTAGCTAGTACAGGGCAAGATGTCTGTTGCACTGTCTCGTTCAAAAACATGATTTGTTGAGGGATAAGGCATGCGCTAAACAAAGCTTCTATACCCTGCACCTGCCAATCTCTAGTACCCCAGACAGATTTTAGGTCTATGGTGTCCTTCCATGAGTCAAAACCTTATTCAGACAACCGGGCAATAAAGGAAGCAGAATAAACCTGTTTAGTGTTTGTTAACACATTTTTCTATGCCGATGTTGGTGCATATCTTATAATATGAGGCTGGGTCAGACATATTAAACCCGGAAAAATATCGAAACTTCTGTGTAAATGTTTTTGAACTGCCTTTCGGCGGTGTTGGACAATGCTCCCTTTGATGGTATGTAAAGACATTTCTAGGATTTGCAGATTTATGCAGAAAGTGATGACCATAATGTTGATAACAATACATAGTTTCATAGTCTGATGTGCCTTCCAATGTTTCACTATTAGAAAACAGCAGATTTTTCCAAATCAGACAACATGTTATCTACAGTTTCAAAATCCCAACAATCAGAAAATGTACTTGAGGTAATGATATCACTTAATGATATTTTAAATAAATGTGGAATTTTTAAAAGTTTGGTCGGGCCGAATATATCGAAATCAACCTTGTCCCAAACTATACCATCAGGTATAGGAACTGCCGTAATGTTCACTGATGACAAGTCTCTTTGTTCTCGATTAAATTATTGTTGTGGTTTTAAAACTAAATTCACCTTTTGGGCTGTAGAGCTTTGCCGAATGTATTGTCCATTAATAAGCATGTTAAAAACTATCACTAAGCCTAACCAGAAAAGAAAGAAAAGTACCCCAGTAATTATCCATAGTTCTACCCACGGTGATACTAAGTAAGTCTTTTTAAGGAAGTTCATAAAGTCTTTAACTTGCTGCTTGCACGATTTTTGGGCTGCCGTCGTTTCAGGTTCACTTGGATCCAAAGAAAACGTATCAAAATGTATGAAGTAGCCAGAAGCAGTTCGATCAGTCGTTGGAATTGCATCAGGATTTGTTGAAATAATTTTTGCTCTTGTTGAGGCATGTTGATGTAGACATCAGTATTTGATGTTATAGCAATTTCCTTACCATTTTGAGTCTGATTTTGAAGTTGAACCTCGGGTTCAAGGGGAATGAGTTCCATAGCATTGTTGCATAGTCCTTCATTCCGTACAGAGGCTCTTCAAACGTAATGAGTCTTTCCGTTTGAACTTCTTGGATTGTAGCGAAAGTAGGGCGTCTGCCACTTTGGAGTCCACGTGGCCTAGTGCTTAGTACCGGCCACATAGTGTGGTTTGATTAGGTCGATTGAGACACATCTTTTCTCCTTTTTTCCGGCAAGAGGAAGTAGAAGTACAGTTCTTGTTCCTTCAACTGCTAGGACCTGTACAGGCTTTCTGTAGGATGGCCCAAACTCCTCCTTGTCCGCTATTTTCTCTCTGACCAGATCCCCGAATTTTGTGATCCAGACAGGTCTTGCCATGACTGATTTGACTTTCCCAGTGGCGGTCTGCTTCAGGTGGACATTACTTTGTTGTGTCCTGGATTCATTCAGATCCTGTAAAACAGCCAAACGATCATTGATATCAAATGGTTCCTCATCCGCCACTGTGCCTTCACAATCAAGATCAGGTACCCACATTCTTGTCCAAAATAGGACCTCATATGGAGTGACACCCCCTCGAGAACTTCTTGGCATCTTGTTCAAAGCGCGCTGGACTCCATACAAATGTTTTACCCAACTTTCACCTGTGCCTAATACTCTAGCTTTTAAAGATTGCTTTAAGTCCCTGTTTATTCTCTCCACAACCAAATTTCCCTCGGGATGGTACAGAGATGAGTACCGCAATGCTACACCCAATCCTCGAATGGCCTCCTTGTAAGCCCAAGAGCTAAAGGCCCTTTTCAGAATGTAATGTGCCAATTGCGTATGTCTCTATGAAGAATCGCAAATCTTTTATAACCTGTTCCAGCGTCTGACGAGCGCTGAGGCCATACCCATAGGAATCTCGAGCAGGAATCCACTGCAACCATGATATACCTTTAAGCCCCATCTCTTTTTAAGGGGCCGCAGTGGTCCAAATAAACGCACGCTAGTGGTTTGTCAGATATTAACAATGGTGTCTGTGCGGGACGTGTTACAGTGGAACCTTTTATCTGCTGACAGATGTTGCATTTCAAGACAATCTTTAGTCTGCTTTGTTAATCCAGCCCACCAATAGCGTTGTTTCAACAATGAAACAGTCGCTGTAACTCCTGCATGTGCATAACCTATCCCTTCATGTGCTGCTAGTATTAAACCTTACCTACCATCCATATTTGGAATTACTCTATCCCCCACTCTAGGAATCTGAGCAAATGGAATTATATTGGCATCTAACTTGTAGGAGTACTTGAGTGGAAATCTTTTTGGTACTGCTCTGCTGTTCTTGCGACAAGCATTAATAGCTACCATAATCTCACAGTCTATTCTCGTTTTAGAACGAGTGATTGCAGCTACGGAAGCCATGCATACAGCCCCTTTTGCAGCTTCATCAGCCAATTAATTTCCTTCAACGTGAACGCCATTACGCTGATGACAGTGTATGTATCACGTGAGCCCTTGGTAGTTCCGATTTAAACTTCACTACCTGTTTCCATAGCATTTTATGCTTAATTGTGCCACCTTTTGCGTCTTTGAACCTGTTTTGAATCCAGTGTTGCAAGTATTAATTATAAGACTGTACACAGTAAAACTAATCAGACCCAGTTAGTGTGGGGAATTCTTGATCGTATTTACCAGTGCCGGTATCAAGGCTTTTTACTCTGCCAACGGTGCCATGCAGTCTCCTAGAGATTGCTTTTTTGTGCAACTTGGATGGAACTTTCCATCACGCATGCGACCTTTAATGATTGCACATGCTGGGCTATATTGTTAATTACTTCCTGTGGCCGGTTGAGCAGATCCGTCAGTGTAAATTATATATTCATACTGATCCAGAGGCATTATCTCAATTGGTAGAGGATATTCTTGTCCGTATTTCAGGAATGCTTGTGTTATTAAGTTTGGGTCGTACCTATATTCTACATTTGTTGCAGTGAGAAAATTAGCCCATTGTATCCATCTCGGATATAAGGCTTTAGCGTTCGGAATGCTTGCCTTTGTCGCAGCCTCTAAGGCTGGAACTGGAGTCACTACTATTATTCCTTTCCCCTGAGCCAGTGCTCTTTCTCTCACTACAGCAGTCTGTACTGCTGTTAGTATTTTCTCGTGTTGAAGCACTCACAAATTCACCAACAAAGTTTCCTATTAATGTCACAAAACTAGATACACATTAAAGTGGGCTTCTCTTCTTCTTTTATTTTCATATGAATCTCCAAACTTCTTATATTCATAACATTCTTCCACTCCCAACGCGTTTCGTCGATAGGGAATAACCCATGCGACTTCCTCAGGGCTGGAAGCAATAAATAATACACATTGGAGTATAGAAACACATTTGTTTCATATTCCATAGCCCACATGATTGAATGTGCAAAGGAAAAGCATGCTGTGTGACATATCATCAATATAATCACATCCACATGATTAATTAACACAGTAAGGAATTCGACCAATCGTTTTGACAATTCAAACTAAAAAGATTCAATCTAAAATAAATTAATTAATCACCATTGTAGCAGTGAAACACTCCAAACACTCGTGATGGCACCGTTCTCCCAACAGTAAACCCAATCAATTAATCATGCCTTAAACAAAGCCAAATTGTACCTTGATCTTGTATAACTGCCTCCTAAATTCAGAAAAATATATATAGAACCTAGTCAGACACACTGCGGTATGCATGAGGCAAGGATGGCGAGGGTAAATACCAAAATTTAATTCATTGAAGCACATACCTTAAAACAATTTGGGTTGAATAATATCTGTGCCTCCTTCCTAATGGTCTTTTATTATCCAACAACACCTACAATGCAAATATAATTGTAAGCAACCCTGCACTAAAGATAATATGTCAATCATACCTCAAGTCTTAATAGACTGAAATACAATCTCACCTGATTTCAATGAGTAGAGTACGTGACCATTAGCACAATTCTTAAGGCAATGATCCTCAAAGTTTGTATTTGAAGTCTCTGAAGTACGGAGACCTATAAATCAATGTAAACATCAAAATTTCAGTATGTCTCCTAACATACTGCACAGCGTCCCCCAATAGTCAGATGTCCCTCTCCCATTTTACTCACTTTTAGCAATCGCAAGCGTCCCCAGATACGGAACCGTCTTCGTGTCTGAACGCGTCGCGTGTATTGACCCTCTTAAACAATCCAGTAAACATAAACGAGGTAACTACGCCGTCGTTTGACGAGCGCCATTTTGGATAGGTTTCGAGAAAACACCAACATAAATAACGGACGCCATTTATAAAATGTTAAGAAATGATGCACCTTGAATCTGAGCTATCTTATTAAATAGAAAGCATAGCGATCCACGAATATAATCGCAACCATCGTTATTATGAGTTATACCCCGCCAAACCTATGATTTCTTAATTAAAAAAGCATAGCAATCCACGAAAGTAATCGCGGACATAATTATTATACGTTATATCTCGCCTTACATATGATTTTAGTTACCAAGAAATAGTGCCAATTATACTAAGGCAACCTAATCATCTTACCGCAGTAAATCATTTCTGTTGTTGTAGCAACAGATAGATAAAGACAATCTCCAAGTACTCAATTAAATCAATCCATTTTACCCAGCTATTAAACAAATAGTCACCAAACACCGTAATCACTGGTTAATAGGACCTGCGCATCTTTAATTATTAAATTCTTTGCTGATATAATATAACATGAAATAAGTACCTAAGTAGAATATACTAGGAACTGCACGAAACATACAGCTAGAAAATAGCTAACAACTAAAAGCAACATCGCAACTCCAACAAGCCATCACTAGATCTACTTAATGATCACTCTTTTGCTCAACCTGTCCAGTCCATTAAATTCTCATTCCCCTAGGAAATACTGTAACTCACGGTCATAGTTAAGACCATCCTCCACAGCCCTCAAGCGCATGATCCATCTTGCCTCATGCCTCCGCAGTGCGAGTTCTCTGTTACCTCCACGCGCTTCCCTCTTAACATGCTCAATGCCACAAAATTGAAATGATTTGTGTAAACCTTGCGAAGTGCAGTTATGTATGTGTTCCGCAATTGGATACCTGTGATCATTATTCTTTACTGCACTTCGCAAGGTTTACACAAATCATTTCAATTTTGTGGCATTGAGCATGTTAAGAGGGAAGCGCGTGGAGGTAACAGAGAACTCGCACTGCGGAGGCATGAGGCAAGATGGATCATGCGCTTGAGGGCTGTGGAGGATGGTCTTAACTATGACCGTGAGTTACAGTATTTCCTAGGGGAATGAGAATTTAATGGACTGGACAGGTTGAGCAAAAGAGTGATCATTAAGTAGATCTAGTGATGGCTTGTTGGAGTTGCGATGTTGCTTTTAGTTGTTAGCTATTTTCTAGCTGTATGTTTCGTGCAGTTCCTAGTATATTCTACTTAGGTACTTATTTCATGTTATATTATATCAGCAAAGAATTTAATAATTAAAGATGCGCAGGTCCTATTAACCAGTGATTACGGTGTTTGGTGACTATTTGTTTAATAGCTGGGTAAAATGGATTGATTTAATTGAGTACTTGGAGATTGTCTTTATCTATCTGTTGCTACAACAACAGAAATGATTTACTGCGGTAAGATGATTAGGTTGCCTTAGTATAATTGGCACTATTTCTTGGTAACTAAAATCATATGTAAGGCGAGATATAACGTATAATAATTATGTCCGCGATTACTTTCGTGGATTGCTATGCTTTTTTAATTAAGAAATCATAGGTTTGGCGGGGTATAACTCATAATAACGATGGTTGCGATTATATTCGTGGATCGCTATGCTTTCTATTTAATAAGATAGCTCAGATTCAAGGTGCATCATTTCTTAACATTTTATAAATGGCGTCCGTTATTTATGTTGGTGTTTTCTCGAAACCTATCCAAAATGGCGCTCGTCAAACGACGGCGTAGTTACCTCGTTTATGTTTACTGGATTGTTTAAGAGGGTCAATACACGCGACGCGTTCAGACACGAAGACGGTTCCGTATCTGGGGACGCTTGCGATTGCTAAAAGTGAGTAAAATGGGAGAGGGACATCTGACTATTGGGGGACGCTGTGCAGTATGTTAGGAGACATACTGAAATTTTGATGTTTACATTGATTTATAGGTCTCCGTACTTCAGAGACTTCAAATACAAACTTTGAGGATCATTGCCTTAAGAATTGTGCTAATGGTCACGTACTCTACTCATTGAAATCAGGTGAGATTGTATTTCAGTCTATTAAGACTTGAGGTATGATTGACATATTATCTTTAGTGCAGGGTTGCTTACAATTATATTTGCATTGTAGGTGTTGTTGGATAATAAAAGACCATTAGGAAGGAGGCACAGATATTATTCAACCCAAATTGTTTTAAGGTATGTGCTTCAATGAATTAAATTTTGGTATTTACCCTCGCCATCCTTGCCTCATGCATACCGCAGTGTGTCTGACTAGGTTCTATATATATTTTTCTGAATTTAGGAGGCAGTTATACAAGATCAAGGTACAATTTGGCTTTGTTTAAGGCATGATTAATTGATTGGGTTTACTGTTGGGAGAACGGTGCCATCACGAGTGTTTGGAGTGTTTCACTGCTACAATGGTGATTAATTAATTTATTTTAGATTGAATCTTTTTAGTTTGAATTGTCAAAACGATTGGTCGAATTCCTTACTGTGTTAATTAATCATGTGGATGTGATTATATTGATGATATGTCACACAGCATGCTTTTCCTTTGCACATTCAATCATGTGGGCTATGGAATATGAAACAAATGTGTTTCTATACTCCAATGTGTATTATTTATTGCTTCCAGCCCTGAGGAAGTCGCATGGGTTATTCCCTATCGACGAAACGCGTTGGGAGTGGAAGAATGTTATGAATATAAGAAGTTTGGAGATTCATATGAAAATAAAAGAAGAAGAGAAGCCCACTTTAATGTGTATCTAGTTTTGTGACATTAATAGGAAACTTTGTTGGTGAATTTGTGAGTGCTTCAACACGAGAAAATACATGAATCAATTTGATTATTGTTCTGAGGATTAGGGTGCCTATCCTCTAGTTGAAAGCACCGCACTAGGATAATCAAGTATCAATACTACTGTTGGTGTGAAATTTTGCTGGTTGCGCGTTCTTTCCCTTGACACCCATTTTTGCTTTGTACTGCTGTTAGAATCTTTTCTGTTGATGCAAAGCGCATCTCAGCATTTGTGTACAAATGTGATTTGTATGTAATTGGTACTGTATCACCTTCATTATATGTTAGATAGGTGTACCCAGATTGACCCGCAATTATACGGATCACTAGGTTGCGTACGTTTTGTAAGTGTTTGGAAGGTATCATGTCAGCTTGTTTGGAACAAAGTGTATCTGTGTGTTCCTGTGTCCAATGTTTCACTGAAAAATCAGGTTTTATTAAATCGTAGAAAGGTTTTATTCTTTCTGCGTAATCCAAAATGTATGTTCTACCAAAATTTAGGAATCCCAGGATTTATTGTAAATTTTTCAATGATTTTGGAGGTTGGAGCAGTGCGCATTTTTCTAAAAAAAATTGGTTGCTAGGCTTTTCCCTTCACGTGAAAGCTTATATACTAAAAACAGGACACTGAGGTGGGCAATTTTTGATTTTTGTAAATTGAACTTGTAGCCCTCAGATGTAAATCCCAAAATTATGGTATTTACTCTGTTCAAGTGTTCCTCCAGGTCATCATCCGTCAGATAAATATCATCCACATAGGACAATGCCTCTTCATCTAATTTCTGAAGTAACTCAGTTACTCTGGCCGAAAACAATCCCCGGGCTGTTCTTATACCCTTGGGGGAGTCAACAAAATTGCCGTGTGACCCTAGCACTGAGAATGCTGTTAGATACTTGCTTCCAGGCGCTATATTTTTGCAGAAAAATCCATTTGAGATGTTAAGCGTTGTTTTGGTTTTTTTCTGCACAATGTTATTCATTAGTGCGGCACTGTGTGCATTTTGGACTGCAAATGTCTTAGTGCAAGTGTTTAAATGTCTGTTATCTAAAACTAGACAATATGTATTGTCAGGGTTTCACGACCGGAAACAAAGAATTGTTCATTTGAGAGGTGCAAGTTTCAATCACCCCTTGGTATTCAAGTTGATCTAAGATCTCCCTGACCTGTTTTTTTAGCTTCTTGCTTTATTGGATACTGCCTCTGTGCAGTTAGAGTATTTTTTAAAGGAATTATGTGGTGGGTAGAATCCTCATCCCATCCAACATGATTTCTGTATAATGCTGGAGCTTGGTCTACCGCCCACTCCTGCGCATACGTATGTTGTACGTGCCTGGGAATATGGTCTGAGAATGCAGGTAGAATGACAGTTTCTCCTTTAGGGCAATCCATTACGAATGCTGGCGGCCAATCATGTTCAGCTAATAAAATGTCATAGCCAAAAGTTAGGTTCTCCCAGAAGAGACCTCTTACTGTTCTACATATGTCCCTCCATTTGGAGTGTTATTTCATATACTTTATGTTGGACACTTACTCTAGTATCAGGTGTTTCTACTGTGAAATAATCATTCAAGTCTGCTGTCACCAGAAATTCCATCAGGTTCTGGCAAGCTATTGTTATTTCTGCCGCACTGTCTAGCATCGTCCGAGCCCATTCCCCGTTCAGTAGTCGAGTTCTCAGAAATCTGGGCATGTCTGATCTTTAGACCTGCAACCTTCTTATTTTTGAACTGTGGCTTTTGCTTTGGTTTTTCTTCTTTTTTAGAAGTGTAATCTTGAGCGTGCTGCTTGTCTCTGGACGTTTTACTCTCTTCTTGTCTTTCTCACCATCCTTCCCTCTTGGAGTTTTTCGATGAACTCTGAAAGGAATCAGAGGAACGTGTATCAGAATCCTGATACCTGTCAGGTTTCCTAATATTATCCCTCTTCCTGAGGTTATACCTCTTTTCGGAGGGCTCCTGTGGAAGAGACCTACCTCGGGATTGAGATCAGTTTCCTTTAAATGTTTGTTGTTTTTTATTATCCCACTTCTTTTTAGTTGAAGCAGGTGTCTGCTTTGAAGTGTCCTTTTCAGAACTTCCCATCAGTTGTGGTCCCCATGCTTTCCCACCCAAACTGTCTCTGCCTTATTCTCTATATGCAGTTTCAATTGTTTTTGGTAGTTCGTGTTCCTGTTCTAAAGGGCTGAACTCCCTTAGGCGTTGGCAGATTGCCACTGAAGCTGCTTCCCCTTTTAATATTAGCTAGTATTATGGCTGATACCAGGGCATAGTTACCTAGTAACTTCATCCCTAAGTTCAGAGCAGGCTCTGCTCCGTACTAGTTCTGTTTTTGTCTTAATACGTCTGGTACTACTGCTAATGACGGGATACCATGAGTCATGGTATAAATGGCAGCAAAGACTGTACCCCAAATGGTACACTCTCCTACTTGTGGTGTTATCCCCATGGGCAAGCAGATTGTTAGCATTCTGTGTTTTTCATACTGGGTAGCATTCTGGAATACTGCCTCGAGCTGTGTTATTTTCTGAGCTACCCAGAATGGCATTTGTTCACGTTTAAAGGGCGTTTTACCCATCACTGTGTGTAATGTTTGTGGTCTGATTTTAGTTGCTGTACCCTAAGTTTGAGTTCCATGTATGTCAACTATTGCTGGCTGGACTGTAAATGTCCTCATGACGAACTGCGTAAAGTTTCTATAGATTTTAATTAAATCTTTGTGTTGTATGAGTAAGTCTCCTGGTGGCATTGTGTTAATGTCAGGATGTGGTGTGTAGGCCGCTAATATCGGCCATGTTTCCCCTTCTCCTCTGAGTGGGCCGAGTCTTACTCTTCTTCTTATGTGGGGTAAGGCACCTTTAAACCAGTATAAATGTTCCTAGTACGTGAGCGGAACTTCAATGTCCTCAAATAGACAATATTCTTCTGGTGCATCTCCTTCTGTGTAAGAGTGAAATGTTTTTGTTCTTGAATTTGCTGCTGGGAATGTAACCCACGAAGAAAATACCTCTGGTTTGTTTGATTTGTGTGCCTCAAGCACGAAAGCTACTATGCCATCTCTGGCTGTTACACCATGCTCTAACAGTTTCAGGGTGACCGTATTTCAAAATGTTTTTGCAATCGGATTTGCGTCTGCATCTTCTTCTCCCGCTGAGAGTTGTAGATCTACTCTTACTTCATCTCCTGTCTCAGTCATTTTTGTAAAGAAGAAGTTTGTTCAAGGGAACTAAGATACGGTATTTTGATGCACAATTTTTAGGAACAGTGTGCCCTCCAAGCTTGATTAACCAAAAGCCAATAAATAGGATTCTTTTAGCCTACTCAGCTGTGGCGGATTTTGTGCCCACCCACTCCAGACGTCTCTGATATTTTGTGAGTAGGGGTCTCTGAGAATAGTACGACTGAACTACTCTGATTCTACTGTTAAATAAGTACCCAACCAACGTTGGTGTGCCATGTTGTGTAGTTCCTATATGACCTATACAGGATCTGCGCGTTTTGGATTACATAAACTGTGGGTTCGGTGGCAGACTGATTCTGTGCACCTCCACCGGGTACGTTAGACGGTATCAGCTAGCTCACAGTGCCACTAGAATCTCCTCTTATTGGCAAGAGAATTGTTCTTGGCAACCTCAGAACATGACAACCCTGATCCCTCAGAATTGTGGAAACAATATATTACCTTTCGCTCAGTCACTCGTGCTTACTCATTTTGTCTCAGAGATACACAGAATCGGGGTGTTTCAATAAAGATTTATTGAACAGTTGTTATTCTAGTGTAGAATAGATGAGCTGCAACAACCGCTAGACATTAGCAGCGATACATGATTAGCAATACTACAAAAGTAAATGGAATGGTATAGTTCTACCATCATGCAGAAATCATGAATATATACATGTACATAAAACACATGATAAAAGTGTAACCTTAAAGTGCGTACTCCTACAATCCCTCCCTAGATGTACCTAAATGTACCTAGCATCTGTGTAGGTGTTATGCCAAGAATCACTCTAGGATCTAGTTCACCCCATTACCTGAGAATTAGAGAATGTAGGACCCCGTCCTGGTCTCGAGTTGGACACCCAGCGAGGGAAGTTAGATCACTGCTAGCTGTAGCGTCTGCATGCAGGAACCTCAACGTCTCTGGTCAGTGTCTCAGCCGGAAATTCACAGTCTCCTCTGTCTTTCTAAGCAAGACATGATGTATATATACCCATAGGTCTCCCCAGGGGTCCTACCTTGCTGTGTTACTGTGTCGGCCTAAAGGATGACGTCGGGCCTGAACTTTATACGGAGATATTATACAGGAGATGGTAATCTGACTGTTAGTCCTGCTGTGCTTCCAAGAAGCCTCATGCATAATGCATGAAAATCGAACCAGGGAAAAACCCGCGTTCCGAATGCAGTGTCATATCTGGGTAAAAGGTCAGTCCCTATGAACCCTTATGTATGTAATGTAGGGAAGGATATAGGTGAAAGGTTGCAGTGTTACCTGCTTCTATATAGGGTACCTATATAGAATATAACAATATCACTCTATAGGAAACAGAAATAAGGCAGATTGGAAGGAAAGGAGCACATTGGGAAATAAGGAAGCAGGGAACAAAGGCAAGGACTGAGAAAAGGGTAAGTACAAAAGAAGTAAAAGCTTAATAAATCAGATGATGCTGAATATTACTAGGTCAGAAAATGTGGAAACAATGTAAAGCAGAGCCGGCTCTTGAAACAAGAGCATGCTACAAAACAGTCCAGGGTCAAGAAACATGGCTTTCTTGATAAAATGTGCAGGTTCAGGAAACAGTAACTCGTTTTAGCTCGGGAATCTAAGGAGCCAGAGGGTAAGCCAACCAGGAACACTACAACACTTTCAATTCAGGACTGAAGCAAAGTGATGTTTGAAAAGAGCTTACTCCATGCCATTCACTTATTTTATGTGATCATGCTCACCACAGATGGGCCATTTAGGTGACTGGGTTTCTTAGTATTTAAAGTACATGGATAGATTTTTGGTCACAGGACTGGTTGCCTGCGAACAGAACTCCCTCATAGCGATTCCACCATGTTCCAACTAACGCATATATTATTTAAATTGTTGATTTGCAAAAACGATCAGCCAAGCATATTGTTTTTGCTCTCTGAATATTAACTACATTACTTTTATATGCAGCTTAGACTATGCAATCTGTTGTCGTGGGATTACCAAGGATAGATCTACCAGGAATATGCCATCTGCATTTAGAAAACAAGGAAGTTCTTTATTTTGAAGCTTCTGCAAAAACTCCCGGCTTCCAGAGGAGTGGTAGGAGGTCAAAAGCAGTTTTGCCAGAGTCCATTTGAAATTGTAATTTCTTGGTAACTAACTTTTCAGTTTCTGGAGCAGCTCCTCTTGGTCATTATCATCACATCTTTGCCAGATCGGATAATAAAATCTATCAACGTGTTACGGTGTAAAAAAAATCAGTAAAAACTAAATAAACTTGAACAAATGTAGTTGATCTGAAAATTTAAAAAAAAAATTCTAATCCACCTAGTAAAAAACCCTGATACTTGTCATACATTACAAGTGGTGGCTTTGCCCAATGTTTTAGACCTTTTCAGCCATGGAGCATAAATACATTTGGAAACAGCAAACACTATGAACATTCTTGTATCAGTTTTACACATTCTTAGCGCATTTATCCGACATGCCTATAGTCCAATATAATGGGACAATGCACATAGCTCTAAGTCTAGAATAGAGGGTGCAAGAAAACAACAGATGTTACTCCAATTTCTCTGCCAGACCACAAGAGGGACACATTTTGTACTTAATGTGAGAAAATGACCAGGAGAATGTAAAATTAGCTAATGGTAAAACAACATGGGCCAGATGTATGACTATTTTGATTTGCGAGTCGCAAATCACAATGTACAACAGTGTCTCAGACACTGTTTGCGATTCATGAATATTAATGAGGCTCTTGCAATTTGCAACCCCATTGGGAATGGCTGGAGCTCCCACGTATTGTGGCCTTCTGGGCTCAGGAGACCTGCATGACTGGGACTGCATTTAAATAAAGCAGTTTTATGTTTTTTAAATGCAGACCATTTTCCTTAAAGGAAAACAGGATGCATTTAAACAAAGAAAAATGAAATGTTTAGATTCAATTTCTAACAGCAGATAGTGGTCCCTGGGACCACTGCCTGCCCCTAAAATATATTTTCCTCTGCATTCACAAAGGGGGGACCCCTTCCCGTTTGCAAGTGCTATACCACACTTCAGAGAAGGGTGGTAAACTGCGACTGTTTTGCGACCGCAATTGCGGTCGCAAAACAGTCTTACATAAGGTTCAGACTCGCTGTTAGAAACGGACGCCTTTGGAACGCCCCTTCCTGATAGTGAGTCGCTAATCCTATTTTGCGACTCGCTAAGTATGCCATTTGTTTTTTGCATGCGCCAACGAGTAGCAAACCAGTTTGCACATGCAAAAACCGGTCGTGCATCTGGCCCCATAGCTCAACTTCAAATACAGAAATCTTGAAAGTGTTGGGTTGATATGATGTAATATTTCCTCACACAAATACAATTTTGTGGTGCACAAATTAATGTGATAAAGTGCCTAAAGATACAGAGGATTCCCGTTTCTGCATGAATAATGCCCAGTACCTGGTCTTTGCACTTGCAACTACAGTTGGACAAATAGAAGATAGATTATGCCAGCTGTCTCTCTGGCCAAGTTCTAATAAAGACAACTTAACATAGCTTTGCCAAGGAATCTTCATGGCTTGTGGTCAGTAATAATATCATGGAGTGCGTCCCCATGTGGTCTTGACACACTAAATATGGAACCAGTACAACATAGGTCTTAGTTTGGTGAGCTCTACAATGGGCTTCAATGCAAGACAAACCGTATGTGTAATAGACGAGTATTCCAGGCCAGATTTGTTAGGGACCGTAAAAAAAAAATCTTTGATCCCTAGGTTTGTAACGTCAGAATATCCCCATACCTCTGCACCATAAAGAGAAGCATTATTTGCTGGATCTTAGTAAATTTCTATTGTGGGGGAGACTGGGTGCAAGAAATGTTCTTCGCAAGCCTAAGATTGGCCAAGGCCCGTTGCAAATTATTTCTCTTCGATCCCTTGGTTTGCATCCTCCGAATATCCCTAAAAGTCTGTACTATAAAGAAAATAATGAATTACTTGATCTTTGTAAATTTCAATTGTGGGAGAGACTGGGTGTAAGGAAGTGTGGTTGGCAAGCCTAAGAATGGCTGAGGCTCTGTGTTTAATGAGAAGGCAGCTTTTTGAAATGTGTGACACCCATGAATTGCAACTACTTAGCCTCATTCCCAAGTAGTCAAATTTGTTGAGTCTTTCAAGACGATGCACACCCAACCTCATTTCCTCCCTTATATTTCTACTTGGATTAAAATATATACATTTGGTATTCTGGGTATTGACTTCCAACCCACGCATATGACAAAAAGAAAGCCTGTGAAGGAGGGTTTGTAGACCTTTTGGGGATTAGGAAATTAGTGGGGTGTCATCAGCAAAGAGTAGTGCCTGAAATCTCCCTCTATCCCTGAGTTGGTGCATCATTTGTGCAATCAGTCAAAAAGCTAATACATCTATTAATGAAAAGAAGGCAAAGGGTAGGGGCCAGGGCAAAGTCCTTGCATACACCTTTCTCAACACTGAATTTGCCTATCAATTTTCCCCTGAGACCCCACCTAACATGAGCAAAACTTTCCTTGTGAGGGCATATTATAATTTGTATATGTATGGGTGGCACTCTCATTTAAGCAAGAACTTCCCCAGCCTCCTTCTAGGGACCAGATCAAATGCGGCTCTGATATTGAGGATAGCAACATAGAGGTGCCACCCGCCAATGTCCACTGTCCTCCACTTACCAGAAATCTAAAGACCTTATGCACAGACCCCAGTGTTCGCACTGCATGCAAGACCAATCTATCTACAAAATATATTATTGGTACTGCAATTATTCACAAATATTTTTAAACAACTACTTTGTGTTTAGGTTGGACATAGCCTAGAAAGATAAAGCATCTAACTTTTGAAGTAATGCTAAAATTCCAAGGGCATCGCAAGTTCTCTTTTTCTTATACCTCTTACATGTTTCTTCTTGAAAGTGGCTGTGGGCAGTTAGTATAGAATCACATAAGGCTAAAAAGCCATTCCATAGTTGATGAAGAGTTTGTGCATAACATGTATATGTAAAGCCCATGTTCACCCCCCTGGGGCATCTTAGCTCTGAATGACAGATGTTTATTGTATGTTATCTCACATTTTGAATTGGACGCCTTCTATATGGGTTAGTTGAAACAGATCGTTAATCCAGAATTCTATTCTCAGAGGAGTAGAGGACTTCTATTACTACTTTATTTGTGATAATGCAGGTCTTCAAGATGATACAAGTTTTCTTCCAGTTCGTACTCCATGCAGTCATGACTTGTTGGGCAATTATATAACATGTTATTTGTGCCAACTAAAACAGGGAAGATGGTATTGCCCATATCCTCTTTAGCCTATGATGTGTTACAACACTACCTATGGGCCTTGATTTATATTATCAACACAGCACCTTAGAAATACATCTACTACTCATTCTGGCTTCTTTCTCGAGAATGGGAGCTGTGGTATTGTTCCTTTTGAGAATTTATAGGTGAATACTCAAAATTCTATTTAAAGGCATCATAGCAGTATTTTGTTACATAGGCTTTCCAGTTAGTGGCAATTACTGCATGCATGCAATAAGGTGTCTGCCAGACAATCAATACCATTTCATTTTATTTCATACATGATCATATGAAATAAAACAAAATGGAAATGTTGTATTGGAACATTTATGTGTAATAAGACAGCTACAACATATCATCATGGAAATCTGTAAACCACACGACAAGAAGCTTAATTTTAGTTTTATTTGAGACTTGAGTGTTTGTGGTATATTTGTTCTAGGCAAATATAGCCAAAAGGTGGAGGACCACTGCACAGTGTCGAAGGCAAAGATACAGTCCACGAGTGATTGGAGAAGTAGCTGGTCTCTTGGAGCAGAAGTGTACTGTTACTGCATCATGGCGACTTCTTCTTAAAAATGGCATCCATACTCTACCGTAATAATCTATTACAGTTCATTTGTTAGGCCCGAATACCTGCTGCATGAGCCAACAGTTTGTTGAAAACAAATCTCCAAGCACAAAAACAAAGGCCACTTGACAAACATAATTAAAGGGACATTGTTTAAGAATTGTTTCATGTGAAATTTCTTTCTTTGGTTGCCACATTCATTTGATAATAATACAGTTCAATAGGCCTCTGATTACCTGGTGCTTTTGATATTCTGCTGATGTTTGATTTCAGAGTAGGAGATATGTCTACATATTTTCACACAGACGGAACATTAATCTAGATTTCACTGATGGCCGGCAGTGATCGGGGGGGAGGGGAGAGGAGGTAAAAATAAAAAACGTATCTGATTACAGGGTCTCTCCTCTGCCGTTCCTCTGTCGTGTCTCCAGCTGGAACAGGGAAGCAGGAAACACCCAGTTTCCAGGCTCTCCTGAGCCAATCACAATGCTGCAATGCAGCATTATGACTGGTCTAAACGATGTGGATCGGCGCTCAACCAGGGAATTGGGGCCTTGGCATGTTCTCAATGCAGGCTGTAATGCAGGAAAGGTACGCATGAACATTCATGCGCTGGTTGGGAGTCCAAACCATTTCTCTCCTGCCCTGCTCTGTAAGCAAAGCAGCCCGCCTGCCCACAAAGCTGCTGCGGCAGGGAAACATAATATGATAATAAGTTATTATCATTTTATGTTTTCTTTATTTCACTGCTGCGAGCAGTGTGGCAACGCTTCTCCGCCTTAGTGAAGGAGCCCCCACTGCTAGATTTACTTTTGCTTGGATGTTTGTGTGTGATGCTTATAGCAGACAACACTGGTTCATTCTAAACTTTTTTACGAAGGTAATATATGATAAATTAGTGGATGTAGCTTCTATCCAGATAAGAGCCATAAATCAGAGTATGCACTTAATAATTAAAAGAAAAATCAGGAAACATTGGCACCACACTTTACAATAAATTACTTAAAACAATTTTGTCACAAGTTTAATAATCAAATCTTTTTTTAAAGATTACACAAACAAATCCATCAAATGATTAAAAAAAAAAGTGTAAGGTTAATAGAAAAGTGACAGGTGCATGTATAGTTTATGTACAGATTATGGCGGGTAAGCCAAGAAACCATCAAACTAAGGTATGATTTTGAACGAAAATTAGATTAAAAGATATGTTTTCTTTGTGACTCTCAAAAACTAACTTCAAAGGAGCTGTCATTTCCTTGACCTGAGGTTAAAGGTGAAATATCTACCATTTTCACTTGCTCCAGGACTTCTTTCGAAACTCAAGAAATATAGTGGTTCTGAGCCCATCGGATATCTAAGTAAACTCCACTGGCTACGCTATCTAGAAGAGCTGTAATTCTCTCCTTTTTGGTTGGTAACTCCAACCAGACTGGCAAAAGAAATAATGAAACATAAGGGTCATTTGAGAGCCAATTATGGGAGCTTGAGAGTCTCTTGTCTTTTCCCCTTTCACAAGGGACGATATCTGGTGTTTCCCAACTGTTTCATAGGACGTAGAGGGCAGGCATGGATCATATGTTCTGCAGACCCACAATGCATGCACACGCCATTTTTGCATTTGTGTCCCTCTAGGAGTTAGTAAGGGCCCCACAAGTGACACCAACTTACATTGGTTTCTCTTTAGAAGAGTCAGACTGATCTTCAGATGGTATCTCTGTCCTGTGAGGAGGCAATTGGGCATAACTCTGGAGTTAGGATGGTTTAGCCCTACGTCTCTTGGTTCGTCTTTCTTGCAGACGATGTTCGATAGTCAAGGCATCATCCATCACTGTGTACAAAGACTCGCATCTGACAGAGTGAACTAGTTCCTCATAATTTCTTCCCGCAGACCCAGCCGGAAAAGAGTGACCAGTGTTCATTTAATCCAAGTAGTCTCTAAAGCCAGTTGACGAAGTGGGTTATGTATGCATGGATGCCTTGATTCCCCTGCTGGATCTCTCATAATGACTGTAAAGGGGAGAGCAGGCCTCAAACATGTATTTAAAATGACTAAAAGAGAGAGAGACTAGGGTCTTCAGAGGATACTAGAAGAGTCGCCCAAGCCTACACCAGCTCAGACAAGGCAATCACCCGATAACCAATCTTAGCAAGGTCTTGTATAAAATGCGCAAAGTGGAAGGCAAATAAAACAGTTAGGGAATCCAAATATTCCCTTAATTTATTTGGATCCTCAGAAAAGCATTGCGTCAAAGAAGGAACAGCTGGAACGTCTGAATTTCTAGTAGTAAGGGCCTGTCATAGAGTAAGGTTTTTATCTCTAAACTGTTGCAATTCTTGTGTCTGTTGTTGGAAAGTCTGGAGTAGTGCTTGAGCAGGGTCGATTTGGCATACCTAAGCGACCAGCTGGGCCTGGTCCAATTGTTCACCCTCGGTACTGTAAAAGTGGCATTGCAGTCTGTCCGCAATCAGGTGCCTACTTTTAAATCTTCATTCGCGAATTGATGAAGAACGCTAGGATTTGGCTGTTCTGGTCTGCCAGAGGTAGGGGTGACCTCTTCTAGTAGCTGCTTTGCTGCGAATGAAGAAACTGTGCCCGAGGGCAAAAAACCTACGGAAGGCAGTTTAAATACAATGGGAACGAACACAGGAAATATAACCGAAAGAGTCCAAGCTCATGAAGGGTCAGGAAGAAGAATAACTTCTGCAATAAGGAATGTAATGCTGGGACGGAATAACTAATCGAAGCAGGAAGAATGACACACTAGGACAGCATGGACAAAGCGGTGCAACACAAGGAAGTGACTGGACAAACTTCCTCATATAGGGCCAGAAACACAGGAAATTATGGGGAAACAATTTTACATTGGGAAAGAGTGATAGAGGAGTAGAGTGAGGCAGCCATCTTTGGCTTGGGCTTTTTTAGAACCCTGGAAAGAAGACCTGACAGAATGGAGGCACCAATTGCGTCCTCCAACAGTGGTTTTCACCATGACTCTGGAGAGGCAGGAGCACAATTACACTGGCGAGTCAGCTGCCACAAGATAAGAGACTGCATGTGGTTAGGCAACTTGCCGGTGTGCTGCCCACATTACTCATCGGTCTCCACTGTCACATCCCACCTGCTCAATCTCCACTGTCACATCCCGCCTGCCCAACAAGAACCTAGGCGGGATGCTGGTGGCAGAGCCACAGGTAATGACAAGTTGGTTTGTCAATGATATGGAGACCATCATGTAGGCTTTAATGAACTTAGAAACACAGGATAAAAGAGAAGATGAGGGAGTGCTTCAAAATTCAGGTAGTGAACATAGTAGGTAATTGGGTGTTTGAAAGCCCTATAGCAGTATTGAGTCCAGCTCAGATGGTACCATAAAACTGAGCTTCTGTATGGCTTACGGTCCACTCAGGTTTGTCACCCACATAGATTGCAACATCACACCTCAAGTGGACATACCTCGCAACAATCGAGGTATCGCAATATTCAGTATCTTTCCTTTGATCAATGGCTGCTGTATGGAGAGGCAGAATTCCACCACCTAAAGACAATTTTAAATTGAAAGTTATGCAATCTGGTTTAGAGATGTTCAATCCATTTATTCGCGAATTGGTTTCTATCTGGTGTAAAGGGTGTGTCCTATTTGGATGACATTGTGCTGTGAGAAATTAGGTTGTTGGTTGACTTTGGTGTGAGCTCTGGTCAAGCAGCAACCACAACACAATCCGTGTCAGGTTGAGGCACAAGCAAACCTCAAATTAACCTGTGCTCAACCCTCTGGTTATTTGGCACAGAGCAGTCAGGCTTAACTTAGATGCAATGTGTAAAGTATTTGTGCAACACTTCAGATAGTGATACAGTGAAAACACTAAGCAAAAAGATCCCACACTAAATTATAAACACAGAGCAAAATGTAATAAATGAAACAAGACCAAAACAACAAAAATCTAATCAGTAGAACCGTAGATATGAATTTTTAATCAATAAAGTGAAGACAGCGCCACAAAGCGCCAACTAGGGATATCTGGTTCGCTGGACCGGGTCAAATTCAATAGATAAGGCTAACTGCAATGGGGTGCAGATCGAATACAGTCCCAGATTAGTCCCTTTTGTACAAAGAGTCCTGTTTGCATTGCAGAGGGCCATGAGGAGCAGGGAGAGCATTGCGGGATGCTGTCAGTGAAGCGAGAGAAGTCGGACGGCGTCACAGGCAGACATTGCTGAAGCTTCACGGTGGCAGTCCATGCGAGTGATCGATGCTGCAGTGCAAAGAGTCGGGCTGCGGACATTTGGGCTGACTTATGGTGCAAGCGGTGAGGTCTCAGTACAAACCAGCACTCTTGAGAAAAGCCCAAAAGCTTGAATTCAGTGCCTATGAGAAGCGCTAAGGGTCCAGGACCTGAGAGACACCACTTGGGGGTCAGGAACGTGCTGCATCTGGGTCCAGTGGCTGGTGTAGGATGTTGGGGAGCCTTTTATGTCCCTGTGGCTTAGATCAGGAGGCTAGCAGACTAGCCCTTGAGTCACTTTGGGGTCCTGGGTTCAAGATGGAGTTGGAAGTCCAGTTCTCCTTCCTCTGGCTAGAGGGCAGCAGTTCCTTTAGGGACGCAGTCCAGCATATTGGCAGCCCTTGTAGCAGCACAATAGTAGTCCTTCCTGGCAGAGTATCCACAAGTTCAGAAGTGTACTGTAGATTTGGTGTCTGAGATCCAATATATATATCTAGTTGTGTCTTTAAAGTAGAGGGGACTCTTCTAGAGCTTTCTCTTTGAAATCCCCAGGCATCCTGCCTTCCCTCTCCTGGCTCCAGACTAACTACAGGGGTATACAGTAATTTGTGTGGTGGCTGGGCACAGCCTATTCAAGTGTAAGTGGAGCTGTGCCCAGTTCCTTCCTGACATCCTGCCAGTGATGTCCCAACCAGGCACACCTAAGCACACTAATGTGTTTGGCTGTCTAGTAGGAATACACAAAGCTCAGTTGTCAGCTGCAGCCAGTCATGTGACCCAGGTACAGGTTACAGGCACTAAATGGCTAAGGCAGGAAAATGCCAACCATCTTACTTCATCATAAGTTAGGATTTTAAATTGTGATTCCAGAAACACCAAATATGAAGTGGTTATCTATTTCCATTTGAAAATTACACTTATAGCATGTAATAAGGTAACACCAATGTTGTCCTACGGGAGAGGTAGACTTTGCAGTAGTGAAAAACTAATTTAAGAGTTTTTCATTACTAGGACATGTGAAACTTAAAAGTACATGCCTTTTAAAAAAATACATTGCACCCTGACCCCTGGGCTGTCCAGGACCTACCCTAGGGGTGACTTATATGTATTAACCCCTTCCATGCTCATGACGGAACGGTTCCGTCATGAGCATCGGTTGAGCTGTGCTCATGACGGAACCGTTCCGTCATGGCCCCGCCCGCGCTCGAACCCTTCAGCACCGCGGGGGAATCCGCGCAGCGCTGAAGGGGTTAAAAAGGAAGGTTTGGGTCTGGCAAAAAGTTTATTCTGCCAGGTCAAAAGGGTTATTTTAGTGGGTGGCACAATCAGTGCTGCAGACCCATTAGTAGCATTCAATCTACAGGCCATGGACATATGTAATGCCATTTGGCTAGGGATAAGTAAATTAAATATGCAAATGGGGATTAGGCCAGAAAAATTGAAGTTGGTAAAAATGGAGGAGGAATGCAAAATGTTTGGGGGAAGACCACCCTACTGCTGAAAGCTCTAACAAGTGCCAATTGTGGAATCACAATTTAGACCTAATTACCAAGGCTAGAGAGTTTTGAATAGAACAAGAGTTTGGTTGGTGTGTACCCAGATGTAAGCAGGAGAAAAAAAATCCTTTTCAAACAAAGAATTAGTCAATTGTGTTGTGGATTTAGTAGAGTTCTTAGGCACAAGTTAAGGCGTTCATAGGCCTCACAGTGTTTGGAGGGAAATGTCCCATGCATGATGTGGAGTAGTGTTTGCTGCCCTGTGTGCCCTAATGTAAGTGTTTGGTATACCAGTTTTAAGATTTTCACCCCAGTCTCATGTTAATCTAATGTGTGCGCGAAGGCCTTGGCCTGCCCTTTAACAAGAATCCAGAGGATTCACCAAGTGTGCTCACCATTGTGACAGATGACTACTGTAGCTGTCAAGGATTCGTGCGTGTAATGCTGTGGTGGCAGGATTACAACATTTTTGGAAATCCTAGTGTAATCAGACTTCACCGATGTCACTGTATGGGGGCCTACTGGCCCACTGATATAAAGTTCCACTACTATAGATGAGCCTCGATCCTTGCGCTATGATCTTCTGCCCATGGGGGTATGTATGCTGGTCTGTGTGTTACACACATAAGTGGCCTGTTCATGTGCACAAGATGGTTGAGAGATTCCTTTCCTAGCCATTGGAAGTGTATTGCTGACATTCCAGAAACTATAGGGAGGGAATCTAGATACTGGAGTGGGGAAAGACAAGACAGGCTTCCCCTGTGAAATTCGATTAGGTCCATTTGCTTCAGAGGGCTACTGATAAGACTTCCTGAAACTGGCATTTGGTAAATATTAGGAGTGAAGGGTGGGATTGCAGTTCCTGTTGTCTGAGTGTAAAGGGTGCGTAAGAAGGACCTCCTTCAAGGAACGCATCAGCAACAACGCGCACAACAGCAAAGAGCACTTCAACATCGTGAAAGAACTCGCCAACCACAGCTCCAACGACATCCCGCCATCACAAGACCTCTGCGACTCCTTAGCCACCTTCTTCCACCCCAAGATTGCAGACATCCACAACAGCTTCAACACCCAGTCCCCCACCCCGACAGGCGTCGACACTTCAGATTTACCGCCCCCAAGCACACCGGCCTTCTGCTCTCCTGGCACCATGTCAACGACGACGACACCATCAAAATGATGAACACCATCCACTCCGGCTCACCATCGGACCCCTGCCCCCATCACATCTTCAACAAAGCGAGCTCCATCATCGCACCCCAACTCCGGAAGATCATCAACAGCTCCTTCGAGACCGCCACCTTCCTGGAGAGCTGGAAACACGCCGAGATCAACGCCCTACTCCAGAAACCCAAGGCGGACTCAAAGGACCTCAAGAACGTTCGGCCCCTCTCCCTGCTCCCGTTCCCGGCAAAAGTAATCGAGAAGACTGCCAACAGACAACTGACCCACTTCCTACAGGAGAACAACATACTGGACTCGTCCCAATCTGGGTTCCGCAGCAACCACAGCACCGAAACCGCCCTCATCGCCTGCACCGACATAAGTACCCTGCTGAACAACGGTGAAACTGCTATCATCATCCTCCTCGATCTCTCAGCTGCCTTCGACACAATCTGCCACCACACCCTATGCACACGCCTCCACAACACAGGGATCCGCGACAAAATCCTGGACTGGATCACCTCCTTTCTTACCGGCAGAACCCAGAGAGTCCGCCTCCCCCATTCTAATCGGAAGCCAGCCCGACCCTTTTTAACGTCTACATAGCACCGCTCGCCAACATAGTCCGATCGCACGACCTCAACAACGTCTCATACACCGACACCCAGTGAAGGACCTGTCCACCACCAAAACCAACCTCCATGAAGGAATGAAGGCTGTCGCAGAATTGATGAAGACCAGTCGGCTGAAACTGAACTCTGACAAGACAGAGGTACTCATCCTCGGCTCCACGCCCTCCGCCTGGGACGACTCCTGGTGGCCGGCCATGCTGGGAGCTGCACCGACACCCAGCAACCACACGCGCAACCTGAGGTTCATCCTGGACTCAACACTATCTATGACCCAGCAAGTCAACGCTGTCTCCTCCTTTTGCTTCAACACCCTCTACATGCTTCGCAAGATCTACAGATGGATCCCCATCGGAACCAGAAGGACGGTCACCCAAGCCCTCGTCAGCAGCAGGCTGGACTACGGCAACGCCCTCTACGCGGGAACCACGGCCAAACTCCAGAAAAGACTCCAACACATACAGAACACCTCTTCACGCCTCATCCTCAACATCCCCCGCCACAGCCACATCACTGCCCACCTGAGAGACCTGCACTGGCTCCCCGTCAACAAGAGGATCACCTTCAAGCTCTCCCACGCTCACAAAGCACTCCACAATGCCGGACCAGCCTACATCAACAAACGACTCACCTTCTACTCACCAAACCGCCAGCTTCTTTCTACTGACCTCGCCACTGTCCCAGGCATCCACCGAACGACCACCGGCAGCAGATCATTTTCCCACCTCGCTGCCAAGACATGGAACACCCTCCCCACCCTCCTGCGACAGACCCAGGACCTTCTGACCTTCAGAAGACTTCTCAAGACCTGGCTGTTCGATCAGTAGCAGCACTCCCCCCCCCCCCTCCCTTCAAGTGCCTTGAGACCCTCACGGGTGAGTAGTGCGCTCTATAAATGCATGATTGATTGATTGATTGATTGAAGAAGTGGGGCAGCCATTTGTCTCTCTTCCTGATCACCGTCAACTGTGACTGTTGATAGTCAGGTACATATTTTTACATATTTTTCACACCTCTTTGTGCCTCTGCTGTGGGTACTCCAGCCTGGAGATGACCCTGCTCTGAGAAACATCACTTTCTGACACAGAGTCCGACACTCTGTGGTATGGGAGTATTATAGCCTCAGTGACATAACTGAATTCAAGGAAACACCCTGCACTGGCCACTTGGACTTCTGACTTTAGATCATGAAAGTAGCAACTTGTATAACCCCTGTACCAAAGACTCTAAATTACAAACAGGAATTATTTGTGTAAAGAGATGTCTTAGACCTTGGATTTTGGGCAGTCCTAACTTTACTTAATGTTAACAGCGAATGTCAATGAGTAGTGATAACAAGAGAAACAAGCTGTTAGGTGTTTGTGGTTTGCCATAATTTGGTTTTCAGGAACGTAAGACCTTATTTAATTGTTAACACTTTACTCTCTGAACTGAATTATCCACAGTTACAGAGATGAAAGGACTGATATCAAAATTTCTGACGTTGTCTGTTTTATAGTTATAGTCTTGTGCTTGCATAATACTATGTGCAACACAACATAGCCTCAGAGCTCTTCACGTTTGCAAGTGGAGGGTTGTGGCAAATCATTTAGTTGTTCTTGTAAACTTGACAAAACAGGAAGGTCTTCACAGCTTGCTGCATGAAATATTATTTTGCTCTTTTAACACATGCCATTTGTACACTTTGCATATTTTAACAGTGCGACTTGCAATGATCAAATCTGGAGAGCAACCAGTGCCTATGTTATATAGTACTGTGAGGTAGGGGATCATGTTCTTCACGATCTTCAATTTGTTTGCAGCATTGATCTGTTTAGCTCCACATAAGTGGATTCCAAAATCAACAGTTTAGTGCTTATAAACTGACTGAGGTGGGGGCATGGCCTACAGCAATCAAGCATAAGACAATTAGGTGGGAAGGCCAACTACAAGGCACAACTTAAGGATGTCCAATTTCAATCCTTTAATAATAGATCTGCCAAAAACATTTATATACATTTGAAACGCATGATGTTCATTTAAATGAGTTTGAGTTTCAATATACATGTTAAGCTCAACTCTAGTTGAAAACATATTTTATAAGTTTGCAATAGGAGACACCACCAACATCAGCTTCCCCTTCAATTCCCTCTGATCTACTGAAGCAAGTAGAATCTGAGTAACCAATTGTAATCTCTTCATACTACACTTTAAACTAGTAAAATCACATAACACTTATGAGTCAGAAGATTTGAAATGAATACAGGGTTTGGTGGCAGCATATTATTGGAATGTTAAGCTATCTGTCCTGATGACATGCGTCTGTGTTATTAGGTAGACATATTAGACAATGCAGAAAATAAGAAGGAAATGGCTTGCTTGAGGCCCTCCAGTCCCAAAAGAACTGATAGGGGATACATGGTAAGCCAAACAAACCTGTTGATTCCTATGTTTCAAGTACAGTTTATGCCGGTAAGACTGGAGACACTGATCTCAATAATATCAGAAATGTGTAGAATTCCATTTGCATAGTATGAAAGCCCAGATTCATTGATTGCCTGAATACACGTGATTTGACCTTAGATGGGGACATTCTTTTCTGGTAAGTCCCCATGTTGTAATGCTTTGTTCATTTTTACACATTTCATTGCACTAGTAACCTGTGTTGAAGAATATTGTGTCACATTTTAGTTGCATGTATATTAAAATGTATTTGTATTAGAAGTGCAGATGTTAATTGAGAGATACTCCTGGGTAGCTTCTTTTGCCAGTGACTGGGAATTTTTATAGACTGAGCAATAAAATTAGTTTTACTCCACCGCCTTGAAATGCCTTTGTGCAATCATATCCTGCACAAATAGAGACAATGAACATACAGGCAAATATATTTCAACTTGTTTAGTGTATTGTTTTTTTTCGGAGCACATACAGTTTGAATTACTATTTGAAAGATCAGTGATATTTATTTAAGCTCCTTGATTTGATATTTTGATGTCTTTGTCTAAGAGGTTATTGTGTACAAGTTTGAAGCAGATATTTATCTCTAAACACTCAGTTACTAAATAACTCCAGCAGGATGTGGCATCCAAGTGTTGAAGTCTTCAGAGGGCTAAATTGTTTGCCTTCATGCAAAACAGTAGTTAGCAATTCACACCTGGTGGAGTTGATTGATTATATATATCAACAAAGGAACAAGGGCTTGAGAACAAGGTTGAAGAAAGGATACTGGCAAGCATTTTCTAGGGAGCCTAATTTAATTATCCTCAACATTAATGAGAACATCATGAGCCATCAAGATTTGGGGTATCATTGTATCTAGCACTTAGATACTTGTAGACCACTTCACAGGCAACTTTTAATTCTTACCCTACCCAGTGTGGAATTATTTTTGGTACATCTCCTTCTTGTAGTAGTTTGTGCACTTGTTCACTCTCCAGGATGACGGCCACTCGTCTTATCAGCACTGTGATCCCTGTTGGTTCAGGTTCAATCAAGCTACAAAAATAAATCAATACATACATAATTAAATTGTGTGCTTTTGGCGCACTCTTACTCGCTGATTGAAAATGTGGGTGTTCATGTTTCCATTAGTTGGATGCTTTGCAAATATTAGGAGGCTCAGATAATAATTGTACCCAACCAGGCTAATATGGCTGCAATTCCAGCCATTAACGCTGATACATGATTTTAGTGTGGGAAGGCAGTGAACTCTGCCTGTGAATGTGAAACAAACCTTCCTTGCATTGGAAGCCAATTTAACAAATGAATATTTACAGATTATGGCCACTAAATGATTGCTATTGGAATAATTATTAGCAGTCATAGCAAACCACCACATTGGCATTAAAACCATTAAGAAATTCAATATGGACTTGAAAAGTCAACTCCAAAGTGAATTTTGGGATTTTCCCAAAACAAATAATTTACTAATGTCTTGTTCTGTAAATATGTAATAGTTACATTGTGCTTCCCACCAAACAGAATGTTTGTGGATAGTATTCTTATAGTTTTGGCACGTTTTAACTACTCATCTTTGGTGTTTGTTTGTGATACTAGCATATGTGTTAGAGAAAGTTCATGTGGAATCAGTAAAAGGCTAATCTCTAAATGGAAACATCCTACATAAAAGAGGTGAGATGATACAGAACACCATGTGCACACAAGGTAACGAGACACTAATGGGAAAGCACATTTTTAAAAGGATAAAATACATGTAAATAATATGTACTAGGTGAAGAAAATGAAGAATGTGGAAGGAAGTGGAAAGGATTTCATGTCCAAGATGCATCAACTTAGCTCAGATCATTGCTTACAGGTCTTAGCACTCTCTATTTTAAAAAATTAATCTTTGGCAAGGCATGCTTGGAAATTAAAGTGTGTTCTTCCTAAGGAATATTCTTGCCATTGTTTGCAAACTGATGATTTATTGAGAATGCATTTGATGGAGCCTGTTTTTAAAACAGAACTTCAACTAATATAATCCGTTACCCAGTGATCAGGTCCTTTTTTGCAGTCTCGCTACTTACAGTCTGTTGCTGACCACATTGTAACCAATACTTGAACATATGCTTGGAGTGGGCTTGGAATCACCTCTTGCTCATGAATTGTAGTTCCCTGCTCTTGAGTCAATGTAATTTCTCCCTATTCTTGTTCTTGTTCCACCTCTGCAGCCTTTAGGGTTCAGCCTCATTTTGACTGGCTCATTGTATCATTGACACTCCCACCCCTCCACCTTGCTTCCTGAAGTGCAGTTCAGTGTCTACCTCTCTCCCTCCCCTGCCTCTCACCCATGACTCTCTGCTTGCTTTGACGCTGGCTTTGCCAAGGCTTGTAAAGTCAGAAGCTTCATAGCCAACAGCAGCTGTCAACCATCCTGGAATTCATATTTTCTAAGATGCTTTTCGGATGCAAAGTGGAGGCACTATTGGAAGTAAAGAAAATAATATTCAGCCATCCTCAAATATTATTTTTTATAGTTCAAAGATGACCACCACTATGCGTCTGGATGTAATATTTTGGCTACCTTGGAGCTATAAATGTAATACTTCCAAGATGGCTGCCAAGTTGCTTTTTCTTACGATGTGGCAGTTATCTTGGAACGAGAGAAAATATCATTTAATGATGGCTAAACATTATTTTCCCTACTTCCAAGATGGCCACAATTTGGCATCTACATGCAACATGACTTTCATTTTGGAACTATAGAAAATACAATTCCAAGATAACCAGCCACTATTATGGGCTTTAGCTGCATAGTGCTCCAAGCACTGGCAAAGCCAATAGCTGCAAACAAAAAGCCCTGACAAAGTAAGACTAATTGGCTTTGCCAATGCTTATTTTGATTAGGTGTTCGTTTCTGGTACTGTGAACATATTATTTGGGACTGATTAATAAAAGAAATATCCTTTTCGCCCTCATTCCTATTGTACAGAGTAGTATGTATTCAGTCCTGCAGTATGACAATATTGTTGTTTGAATTGGACACTAGACTCAATTCCACAAAATGTTTCCGACAAACTATTTTCCTTCAATGATAATTTAACTACTGTATGCACTGAATTATGAAAGGTCAAAAACCTGGTGGTGTCAAAGCACATAATACTTTTTTAAAGTGCACAGTTAATTTGCCACACTACAACTGTTGAAATTGTTGTGTCTATTGGAATCTACCACTCTGAACTATTTTTTACATATTTCAAAAGGTTTATATTTGACCTGATAAAATAGATCTTTGAGCATTCTGCATTCCCCCTCCTTCCATTTGCCTAAGTCGTCTCCCTTCACAACCGGCGTGATCTCAGGATTTTGAAGGATTGGTGTGAATGGTGTCAGAAAAGTAGTAAGTCTACATCTTTTGACATCTCATACTGACGGAAAATATTCATAATCGCTGGACTATGTTATCTTGGGATCCAGAAAGGGTTCCACAATGATTTGCTGATTTTTTTTATAACATACTTTATTGCTTTTCTTTTATATCCAGTGCATCCATTGAGGGCATTTAAACATTACATTTCTGTCAAACTTGGTGTTTTACAGTATTCGGTTGCATGTACTACATATCCAGTTGCTGAATTGATACATTTATCGTTTGTTATTCATATACACAGTACATCTCTGTAGTTGCGCAAACTTTGGTGAATGATTTGCTGATTAACATGTATTCCATATTTTGTTCAATGTTTCTCGATTTCCCTCAGCAACCATTCGTAAGCTGTCCTGATTTGGGCTGCTTTGTAATATGCATTGAGACATGGAAGTCTCAAACCTCCTCTCACTTTAGGGGCTTGCATCAATTTCTTCCCCAGCCTAGGTTGTTTATTGTCCTATATGAAAGAGTTTAAGTCAGCCGGTAGTCCTGCTGTAACATGCTTAGGTATGTCTACTGGTAGGGTTTGAAATAAATATTATATCACACTAAATGAAGAGACAGAGGATTCTTAAAAAAACTGTCATACACCCTCTACGAATAGCATACAACCACAAAAATATATGATGGCTAAATACATTTTTGATCACTCCACGCAGAAGACTCCAAAGGTGGAAATACAAAATCCTGACATTATGGAAGTAAAGGCCTCACCCACAATTTTGTGGCATGCTTCACCATTGGCCATTCTGCCCCATCATGATAAGACAATGCCCAAATGGTTGTCACAACCTCGCTACAAGGGAGAACAAGATAAATGATTTCTGGTCAGCATTGAAGAGGGTGGGGCTGAGCGATTTAACATTGAAGCATGCTGCAGATTAATTTGTGGGCTTGCGAGGAGTACGGTGCCAAGTTAACAGCTTGTGTGCTATCTATTTGGAAGGAGCAGATCCAGCAGAGAGTGGGTCCTTAGATGCCAATCTCGTGCAGGTGTTTGATGAGGATGGTATGTGAGACCATGTCAAATGTTGCAGAGGGTCCAGGAGAATGAGGGCAGCCATGTCTCCTCTGTGAATGATCATGCTGAGTCATCTGTGGTGACAATGAGTGCTGTGGTTAGGCCTGAATCAGAACTGCGTAGCATTGAGGAGTTGGTGATTGCTGAGGTAGTCAGTGAGGCGTCAGTTGATTAGCTTCTCTAAGACCTCCAAAGACATCCCAAGTCTTCCCGGCTACATGATCTTTTCCTTGGCTGATCAGAACAGGGAAATATCCTCCAACCGTTCCCAAGACTAAGAATCCAACCCTCTTCCCATAATTCCACATGTCCCTAGAATCACTTTGAAGCCCAAGAATGCACAATTGTCCTTTAGTACCATCAATATCTCAGGAATAGATCTCTCTGGTACTCTTAACTTCATTGAGATGTCATCTGTCAAGAAGTGTATTTAATGTGATGCTTCTCCCAAAGGGTATCCCATCTATATTATTTTCTTCAGCTGTCAAATATTTTTGTGCCAGAGCAAAGAAGAGAATAGATCAGCTTATCCCCATTTATCAAAGGTCCTGATAGCTCACCCATATGTAGGCTTCCATGATGGGGCCCGCCCCTGCTCTGTGTAACGAATAGTTCAGGAATGACCAGGTAGCGCAAATCTATTTTTTATGACTAGGGGTTAGTATCACCATATAACATTATTTTTTTAAATACCCATCATGTACAGGACTTTTCTCACATTTTTAGATGTTTTACTGTTCTTAATAAATCCTGCTTGATTTGAATCAATCAAGTGTGGTATCAGTAATTGTAACCGGGGTACTAGGATTTTATTAAATATTTTCAGTTATTGGACTATATGAAAAGCATGGATTCCTTGGTTTATGTATTAATGTAATGTATGTCTCCTTCATAGAGTCTCTGATAGATACCTTGACCCTGAAGGGTTTCTAGAGCCTAGCTTATTGTGGTACTAATTTAGAACACATTCTCTTATCAAATGAATTAGTAAGGATATCCAGACATGGTGCCTTACTGACTGTTTGACCGATAGGCCTTATTCCACAGTTTCTACTTCTGCTACTGTTATCTCTTGTTCCAGGTTATCCCGTTCCAATGTGCCAAGTTTTAGCATGTTTAAATCAGTGACAAAGGAGTCAAATGACTGGATGTCTTCTATTTTAGCTCTGTATACTTTGGCATAGTAATCTTCTCAATTTATCGTGTCGCCTCTCTTTGTGACTACATTCTGAATTTGTCATTCTAGTTCTCCATCTCCATACATACTCTCCTCACTAATAGCCTATTCACCTTTTTTGATTTATATTAGACGCTTTGCTGCAGCTGCAGTAGTGCTCCTTCTGACCCTTGAGATTGCATCAAATTGATCTGACCACAAAGAGTTACAATTTCTTTCGTCAGCTTTAGTGTCCCTTTTCTCCAATATGCATTCTCCAGTTGCACTAACTCGGCCATCTCTTTATTTATTATTGTTCATATCTTTTTAAGTGTGTCAGCAATGTATTTCCCTGTTATATCCACCTTGAAATCATGTCATACTATATCTAGGGGAGTATTGCTGGTATCAATAAATCAAAATATTCTTATATTTACTTCCTCATTTTCTCTTCCTATATCTTATTTTATTTATTTATCTATTTTTTGTGTTTTATAAAGTGCAGACATAACGCAAAGGTATCAGAGCATTGTACAAATCAATGATATACATAAACAAAGAACTGAAATCAGAATGAAAGCAAATCTAACTAAGACCTATACCAACTTCAGTAAGATAAGTTATGATGACACAGAGTTATTGTTAAATGACCTCCATTCATTTATGAGTCATTGGGAAGGCTGCTCCGTGATTGTTTTTCAAGAGTCTGCTTTCCGTCGGTTCTATTCCAGGTACCCGGTGGGCAATGTGTGTGTGGGTTCTTCTGGAGTGTTTCTGCCCTGTACTGGTATTATTATCATTATGCTGGCCACTGTTCCCAGTGGACAGGCTCACCGTGATTTTAAGAGAGGAATCAATCATTCTTTAGAATCTTTTTCACCTCTCTTTTGAAGACGTGGGCTGATGGATTAGGCCGAACCTTGGGCGGTAGGGAGTTCCAAATCCTTGGAGCAGATCCAGAAAAGGAGCGTGTGAATGTTTTCGTTTCCTGAATCTGGGGGGTTCTGAGAGAGTTTGCGCTTATAAGGACGAGGCTGCCTCCTGAAATTCTAATATTTTCTGCCTGGTTCCTTGGTTCATTATAGTGTAAGGTTGTATGCATGAGGCAAGCAGTTTTCTAGTTAAGTTCTGGCCTCCAGAGAGAGCTATTTGAGTGATCTAAATGATGGAGAGATATGGTCAAATCGACTAATGCCTGTTACAAATTAGCTGCTGCGTTGATGGTTTGCTTTGAGTGGATCTGTTCTCGATTTGGGAAGACCGGAAAGGGTCGCTGATCCATATTCTAGTCATGAGACCACTAATGATTGTACTGCTTGTTTGAAGTCTCGAGGAGGCAGGAATGGTTGCACTTTCTTCAGTATATTGAGTTTGGAATGACGCGACAACACCACCACCACCCTGCTGGACAACCTCGCCAACCTCGGACTCAAGCAACTGGTGAACACCCCCACCCACTATGCCGGACACACGCTTGACCCAGTCTTCTCCTCCAGCGAGCACATATCCTTCAGCCACTCCACCGGACTCCATTGGACAGACCACAGCTGCGTCCACTTCAGCTTCAGAAGAACCACAACTCACCACCACCACCAACAGGTTCCCTGCAGGAGCTGGACCAAGATCACCACCGACCAGCTCTCCACAGTACTGAGCCAGAACCCTCCCGCCAGCTCAACGGACCCCAACCAAGCAGCCAACAACCTCACACACTGGATCACCAACTGCGCTAACGACCTCGCACCTCTGAAAAACCATCTCAACAGGCCCAAAGGCAAGACAGCGCCCTGGTTCATCACCTCAAGAACTCCAAGAAGAACTGCCGCACCCTCGAGAAAGCCTGGCAAAAAAACCCGACTACAGACAACATGAACGCCCTCAAGCATGCCTCCCGCAAACACCACCAGCTCATCCACACCACCAAGAGGACAGCATTCAAGGAACGACTAGACAACAACGCACACAACAGCAAGGAACTCTTCAGCATCGTCAAAGAGCTCTCCAACCCCAGCGCCGGAAACAACGACATCACTCCCTCACAAGACCTCTGCGACTCACTCGCCTCGTTCTTTCACCACAAGATCGCCGACATACACAACAGCTTCGGCGCACAGACCACGCACCCAACCATCGAACCGACGCCCCCCACCACCACCCTCTGCACCTGGACCCTGGTCAGCACCACAGACACCATCCACACGATGAACACCATCCACTCCGGATCACCAACCGACCCATGCCCCCACCATGTCTTCAACAAGGCCGACTCCGTCATCGCACCCCAACTCCGAGACATCATCAACTGCTCCTTCAACACCGCCACCTTCCCGGAGAGCTGGAAGCATGCCGAACTCAGCGTCCTCCTGAAGAAACCATCAGCAGACCCCACCGACCTCAAGAACTACCGCCCCATCTCGCTCCTCCCGTTTCCTGCCAAAGTCATCGAGAAGACCGTCAACAGACAGCTCGCCGCCTTCCTCGAGACAAACGGAGCCCTCGACCACTCGCAGTCCGGCTTCCGAGCCAACCACAGCACCGAGACTGCCCTCATCGCAGCCACTGACGACATCCGAGCCCTGCTCGACAACGGGGAAACAGCGGCCCTCATCCTCCTAGACCTCTCCGCAGCGTTCAATACCGTCTGCCACCGCACCCTAGTGCAGCGCCTCAGCAACATCGGTATCCAAGAGAAGGCTCCAGAGTGGATCATCTCATTCCTCGCTGGAAGAACCCAGAGAGTCCGCCTCCCCCCGTTCAGATCCGAGGCCACCGAAGTCATCTGCGGCGTACCACAAGGATCATCACTCAGCCCCACCCTCTTCAACGTCTACATGAGCCCCCTCGCAGCCATCGCACGCCAACACAACCTTAACATCATCTCCTACGCCGACGACACCCAGCTGATCCTCTCCCTCACCAACGACCCAGCCACCGCCAGAACCAACCTACACGAAGGGATGAAGGACGTAGCTGAGTGGATGATGAACAGCCGCCTGAAACTGAACTCAGACAAGACGGAAGTCCTCATCCTTGGACCATCACCCTCTGCCTGGGACGACTCCTGGTGGCCCCCTGCCCTGGGCAGCGCACCCAAACCAACGGACCACGCACGCAACCTGGGCTTCATCCTGGACTCCTCCCTCTCGATGACCAGACAAGTCAATGCCGTCTCATCATCATGCTTCAACATCCTACGCATGCTCCGAAAGATCTTCCGATGGATCCCCACCGAAACCAGGAAAACGGTCACCCAGGCTCTCGTCACCAGCCGCTTGGACTACGGTAACACCCTCTACACCGGAACCACAGCCAAACTACAGAAAAGACTCCAACGCATCCAGACCGCCTCTGCACGACTCATCCTGGACATCCCCCGTCACAGCCACATCTCCGGACACCTGAAAGACCTGCACTGGCTCCCCGTCAGCAAGAGAATCACGTTCTGACTCCTCACCCACGCACACAAAGCCCTCCACGACCTGGGCCCCAGGTACCTCAACAACCGCCTGACCTTCTACACTCCCACCCGCCAGCTACGATCGTCCAGCCATGCCCTCGCCACCGTTCCACGCATTCGAAGAGCCACCATGGGAGGAAGATCCTTCTCCTACCTGGCAGCCAAGACATGGAACTCCCTCCCCATCCACCTCAGTATTACCCAAGACCACCTCTCCTTCAGGAAGCATCTCAAGACCTGGCTGTTCGAGCAGTAGCGGACCCCCCTTCCCCTAGCGCCTTGAGACCCTCCAGGTGAGTAGCGCGCTTTACAAATTTCTTGATTGATTGATTGATTGGTTGCACTGATATGTATTACCATGTTCTGATTTTTGTCCAGTGTTATTCCAAGGGACTTAAAGGAATCAGTAATTGCGGGTTAGCAGTTAAGCGCGTCTAGTTGATTGAGCCACTCTTGGATGCGTGTTGGGCTGTTGTAAGGAGAAAAAGTTATGAATTCTGTTTTCAGAGAGTTCAGCTTGAGGTTGTTTTGGGCTAGTCAGGACTGTGTTTTTACTAGTGTTATTTATTTGAACAAAATCCTCTAAGGAAGATATCTTTAAGTATAATTGTGTGTCGTTTGCATACATGTGGTATGCGGCATTCAATTGTTTGAAGATTTCCGTTAGTGGCTCCTTATAAAGGCTAAAGACTGTGGGGGCAATGGTCGATCCTTGTCAGACTCCGCAACTCACTGGTGTGACCCCTGAGAAAGAGTTGCCTAGTTTGATTCGGTGTGAGCGGTTTTGCAGGAAGGATCAGAACCAGGAGAGCACTTACCCGGACAGCCCTATTCTGTTTTCTAGCAGTTTTAGTAGGTTGTTGTGGTTGACCTTGTCGAACACCAATGAGAGGTTTAGTACAGATTACTAGGCAGGAGTTGTTGTCTAGCATCTTAAGTGTGTCCTCAATTATGTAAACCATGGCCGATTCTGTGCTGTACCCTGGTCTAAATACTGATTGAAATTTGTGAAGATGGTTGAATTGATCATTGTGTTGCCTCAATTGGTTGTGCACACATTTTTCCAGCAACTTGGCCAGAAAGGGGATGTTCGCCACTGGGCGAAGTTGCTCAGGGCTGTAGGGTCTGCTCTTACTTTTTTCAGGAGTGTCACCTGCCCAGCCTTCAGGCAGTCCGAGATGATGCCTTACTCTAGTGATGAATTTACAATCTTCATTAGTATGGGTGGGAAGAGGTGACTGAGTTCCTTAAATATTGTTGAGGGGATAGGGTCATTGAAATGTGAAGTTGGTTTCATCGATAGTAAGGTCTTGTGTACGTCTTCCTCAGTTAGTGTTTTGAACTCACTCCAGATAGCTTGATTTTTGGTTTTGGATTGGTGAGACGTCATCGGTTCAATGTTGGAATGATTGTCGTTTTATAAGGTGGCTCTTAGTCTTTCTTTGTCGGTTACAATTTCCTTTTCTATTTCAAAGATTTTTTTCATTGAAAAGAAGAGAAGGGTTCACAGTTTTCCACTGAGTTATTGCTGATCTTGGATTGCTGATTAACAATTTCAAAAACAACGTCTTCAGCGAATCTTTGCGATGTCGAGATGGGATCTGAAGTATGATGATTTTACGTCTTATATGTGAGTTCGGATGTTGACATAGTTTGATTAGGAGAAGCTTCAAGGGTTCCTGTCGCCACCTTGGTTCTGCAAGTCTAAGTCTCCCTCTTTCCTCTTTTAGATTTTGATTGTACCAAGGGTAAGAGGGTTTGATTTTTTTGTCTATTGAGGGTCAGTGGGCGTGCATGGTTGTTGTGCTCGGTTAATTTGAGAATATTCTGGGTTAGTGTTGTGGGATTGAGGTTTTTCATGCAGCGTGCAATCAGTTCTGCCCAGTTCAAGATTTTGGTGTCTCTGACACAGCAGTTCTGTTTAGTCTCTTGCCCTTTAGTTCTCTGTGGGTGCATATGTAGGTGGAAAATGATTGAGTGATGATCAAACCAGTCATTGGGTGTGATTACGTCAATTGTCTGTGCTCCTTATCTGGATATGATTAGGTCGAGCTTTGAACCTTTGTTATGAGTTGGGCTTGTGCAAGATTGGGTCAAGTTGTGAACAGAGAGTGATTGTTCTAGAGTACATACCTGTGTATCATCCTCATCATTCCAGTGGAGGTTGAAGTCTCAGAGAAAAATAGCATATGGTTGTAGCATAAAGTGTATTGTATTTGTTTCCACTATATTTTCAATGAACAATTGGTTGTCTCCTGGAGGGTGGTAAAAGAGATATACTATGGTTAGTGATTTATTTGCTGTGTAGATTTCTGTACTCATGTATTCACATGATGTTAATGTCTAATCTCCATGTTTTCTGCTTACGAGGCAGGTCTCCTATGTTACAGTCCCAAATAACAGGGGCCTGATCAGAGATTGTAATAAGACCAATATCAATCCTGACAGTTGCTTAAGCGAGTAAGTAATTGCACCAGATTAAAATTAGTTCCAAAGTATCTTCTATGGCTATGCAAAAAGAAGTGAAGTCTTTCTCTGTGAAGTGGAAGTGGACATTTCTTTACATACCTTGCAGTCCCAAACCTGAAAAGATCCTCACCATGTATCATGGCATCACACCATTAATGCATGAATATTGAATGTGCCTATTGACATATTTGATACTATAAAAATATCACCTAGCAACCTGCAAAATGTTCCCTTACAACTACCATCACCTGCGACAGAAATCTCTCCAAATTAAAGTTTGAAGCATAGGTAACTCTCAGCGTTGGATCTCTACTTGCCAATTTGCACATGAGTATCAATTATCTTGCCTCTTCCTTATCAGTAGTAGTTTCCTCTAAAAAAGTTGGTGTCCACAAAGGGCGACCAATATTCCACTTATCTTCTGTTTGGCTGATGCAAAGAAATGTGTGGGGTAAAGTTTGTGTGACATACTTTTAGGTGTCTTTGGTCGTCAAATAAGTATTGCGTATTCATATGATATCAGAGGTCTCTAACAAAAGGGTGCACTAAATCTTGTGGTGTTGACAGGGGGATTGAATCCCCTAGCATTTCAAGTAGGGGTACCATCTGTCCATAAAGTGTTGGTTGCTGTTTTGCTGATCCCTTGTCCATGCCCAATATGATCTATCCTCTTCTCTATTTGCCCTGACCATTGTTTTTCTGCTATGAGGAACCCTCCTCTCACACCTCGCCCTGCCCTCCCTAACATGTAACTGGCTACCCCCCAATGTAACAGATAGCATAGACCATGTAGGGTGGAGAACCAAAACACTCTGAGTGTATTGGTGAAAGTGCACTCATAGTCAGTCTCCTCCATCTTGCCCCCGGACCTCTGAGAAGGTTCAATTTTTCACAGATAATTTGCAGTGCCTTTAATTGTTTTGCGTGTGTACATGCTCATCTTTCATCCCCTGCCTCAACTGGTTGGTTCTATGATAGAATATCAGCTACAGCAACAGTGAACTACATAAATATTGATAAAAAATATATTGATTATCAATATATCATCATCATATGCTTAAAAATCCCCCAAAAAATATTCCTATACTTAAAAAACAAAACATATCAACTACAAAAATACTGAAGTACTAAATATGTAAAATACCCAAAATTTGACAACTATAACAAAAGTATACAAAATATCGTCATAATGTTAAATAGACATACTACCAAATTTTTGAAAATTATTATATCAACTATCATAATGAATGCATAAAAAAATTGACTATATATCAAATATATCACACAGTTAATTTATAATGCCTTAAATTTCTAAATATTTTTTTAGAAATAGTTTCATGAACAAATACAAAATAAATTATTTAGAAATATATTTACAATAACATCAAATAAGAATTTGACAAAAAAAAGTATTACAATCACATCTAATATGAAAAATATAAACCAATGAATGCAAAACATTTAAAGAACTATAATTAAAATCTTACATTTAATTAAATAAATGCAAATACATTTATACAACATTAACAAATAAACACTAATGGCCTTAGTACAATGAGGCCGGGAAAGCCTCTAACCGCAATTACAATTTAGGCGGTCAGAATTGAAATGTTTCTGCCGTTGGGATTACGATGCTCAGTTTCCGACAGGCTTACCATGCCGGGCTTTCCTATATGGAAAGTCTGTTGGAAAGCAAATTTGGGGGCCCCTAGCACTGCCCCCTTTTTATTGCGGACTCCGGTTGGATTGAGTGGACCTTGACCTTAACACAATCTACCATTTCTCTATGGGAGCTCATGCAACGGCCAGTTTACAGCAGAAGCACAAGCTCCCATAGAGGAATGGGAATATGCGACCACACCATGTGCGGTCACATTGTAATTGCTGGGTTGGGACGTCACCCGGAGGTCGGGCAGTTCCGAGACTGCGATGGTGTCGGTCGGAGGTAACTCTATCCGACATAGGGCCCCATTAGGATGGGGGTGGATCGTCCCAACCGCGCTGGCCATGCGGGGGCGATCCATTCACCATCCATACCTAAAAGACCCCCCGCCATATTAGGATGGCTGGGGGGTCCGCGGCAGACGGAAACACCGTCCGCTGCTCATTGACCGGGCGGAAAACATGAATAATATGGTGGCGGTGTCTGCAAGACACCGCCATCCATATTATAACGTGGGCGGAGATGAGCCTTTTCATGGCGGCAGCGCCGCCATGGCAAGGCATGCGGTCATCGCTGTTGGGGTCCCTAGCAGGCCCCTAGGATGTTGGGAGGTGCACATGGGGGTAGCTATGGTACCCCCCGGCATTAGCATGGACAAGGTCGCAGGCACCGCGCGGTGCCTGTCACCTTGTGCATGCCGATGCACAACATGCCCAGCATTGTGAGCACCGCCTGCCACAATGCTGGGAACGGGGGATGCCACCGCCACGGTGGCATCCTAATTGCAGGTGCAGGACCGCCACACCCCTGGCGGACGGTCCCGCATTCCGTTATGGTGGCGGACGATCGTAATAGACCCCATAGTTTTTGAGCCCAAATTAGGGTCCACCAAATATGGAGTAAACTGGCAAAAAACAATCACACACCACACAATCAACCAATAAGATTACACGTTAAATAAAGTAACCAATACAAACAATTGACTAATTATATTAGCACTATAAAAAAGGCACCCAAACAAGCTTTATTTCCCAGCAAAAATGCCAAAACTTCACAAAAGCAGGCCTTTGCTGGACTCCAGACAGAAGAAAAAATAGAAAGTAATTGAAATAAAAATACAATCAACTTTAAAAAGTGCTACAAACATTTGTAAGTAAATAATATCAACTGCCTTACCTTAAACTAAAAAGCTACCATCAATATAATGCTTTCTATTTATAGTTCACTAACACAGGAAACAGCTAAAAAGCATACACGAAGAACTGAACACCCAAAAAAAAATTACACCTGCAAACACCAAAAAGAAACTTGAAAATATAATCGTACCTTTAGTGTAAGCTCATCTTGCTAAAAAGCATAGTGCTACATACTATGGATTATTAACTCAAAACAAATCAACAACTACTACCCCTGGAAAATTATTACCGATTTTGAACAAGCAATGAGAAGCACAATATTAAAAGTCTAACTACACACAGCGATTCAGTGCTGTTCCTGTCATTCCACCCGGAGTATTTGGAGACACCTTGAAAAAACTACACTATGGGCCTAATTACGATGTCGGGCGCCCGACATCATCTCGACCAAGGGATGGACCGACACTTGGTCAGCGGTCCCAACAGACTAATTAGGATGCGACTGAACACTGTTCAGTCGCACTCCAATACTTTACCTAGGGGGAATGCATTCCAGTCAGAATGCATACTCCCATTGTAAAATGTGAGGTGCAGTTCATCCCTGCACCCTGTGGCAAGCACCTCAAGGTGTCTGCCACAAGGTGCAGGGATCAACCGGGGCGCACCATAGGTGCCCCCTCGGACTCCAATCAGAGGCCGCACACTCAAGGGGTACCTGCTGGGGGCCCATAAAGTCGAGTTCTAACAGCCTTTCTGTGTCATCGTAATCCCTGGGGCAGAAAGAGATGTCCTTGGGATTACTGGCCACTTTCTGACTGGCGGACGGGCTCTCCAAGCCCGTTGGAAGCCAGTTGGAAAGCTCGTTTGGATTCCTTTCCGACCAACTACATCATAATGGGTCAGTCAGAAAGGACCAAATGGCATATTACAATGCAGTCAGAACGGCTCTGACCGATGGGCAGAGCCATTTCCAGCCACATCGTAATTAAGCCCTATGTGTAGAATACTCAATAAATGCCCAATTGGCCGATGAAATAATCACCCCTAAAATGTGTACCAGTTACAGAAGTAGCTAACCACTACAACCTTCTCATAGAGAACGCCTATTACCAAACAAATAATGACCAACTAGTGTCCAGATGTATGAAGAATCAGGCCGTTTATGATTGCAAAACTGTGTTTTCATGTGTACAAACACCAGATTGCGATTCAGTAACAAGTTACAGAATCACAAGGTTTGGAATACAATTTTTATTCGGTGTTTGGAAGATGTGTGTTTAGGGTATATGTGGGTTCCATGAACACCTGCCTACTCAAAGGATGCATTCCATTTTCCTTAAAGGGAAAGGGGTATTTGTTTTTAAAACAAATGTGTTATTTTAAAGCAATCACAAGAATAGTGGTTTGATGGCCCCAACAGGCCAATATCCCTGTGGTGGCTGCGATTCCTAGGTAGGCCAATTGGGACTCACTACGAATCAATAATATATGAACTGACCTATTAATACATAGCAAAATAGCACTCTAGTCTTAAAAACTATTTGAAGATGTCAATCCAAGTATCATTGTGGAATGTATATGGCAGCACCACAGCTCCACAAGTCAAAACAAGGAATGCAGTAGAAGGATAGCACAAAACCTACCAAGTAATTCTGTGCCAAAGTCACCCACTGGAGGGTAATTATACAAAGACCAATGACTACAGATCCCAGCGTGCATTGTGAAAGGAGGGATCTATCAGGATGGCACACCGGAAGCCAATAAATTCTTAAATCACGCAGGGAATGATGGTATGGTGTTTAAAGGACTGCTGACACGGGCCTCTGAAGAGAAGCTAAACTCTTCGAAACGCGTCAGGCCGAGGGCAGTTCAAGGGGATTGGAAGCTGCAGGCTGTGAAATAAAAGTTGTACCTACCTGGTGTTGGAGTGCGGTCTCAGTCCGGGGGAAACTTTGAAAAAATACGCAGCGGCAGTCCCAAACCGCATGAGACGACGCACCTCCGCAAAAGCAGCGCATTTGCAGGAGTGAACTGTTCACATTCTGATATGCACAGCAGGTCACTATTGTCAGCATGCAGCGTTTAATCCTGAAACTCAATGGAGGGTGAATTATTGTGTCCTGTATCGCGTATCAGCAGTTAAACCCACTGGAGGGTAATTATACAAAGACCAATGACTACAGATCCCAGCGTGCATTGTGAAAGGAGGGATCTATCAGGATGGCACACCGGAAGCCAATAAATTCTTAAATCACGCAGGGGATGATGGTATGGTGTTTAAAGGACTGCTGACACGGGCCTCTGAAGAGAAGCTAAACACTTCGAAACGTGTCAGGCAGAGGGCAGTACAAGGGGATTGGAAGCTGCAGGCTGTGAAATAAAAGGTTGCACCTACCTGGTGTTGGAGTGCGGTCTCAGTCCGGGGGAAACTTTGAAAAAAAATAAAATATATATATATGAAGAACCATCCTCCTCACCTGATGGTAGAGAATGAAGGACCCCGTCTCTGCTCAGAGGATGACACCCCACAAGGGATGTCAGACCACTGCGTGTCAAAGTTTCAGCCTGCAGGACCCTGTGTCAGCGTGGAAGGAATTCTCCTCTAATTTGTAGGGGAGAATTAGGGTCTCATATCCTAGAGTGGTCACTCCAGGGTTTCTTCTAGAATCGATGTGTTTGAAAACAATCATAAATGTTTTGAAAACAATCATAAATGTTTTTCCAAACAAATGCGATCATGCACAGCGGGCTGTTGGCCAAGGATGAAAAAAGTGGTGACCCATATACAGAATAATTATGCAGTGCCTGAGGACATGTTTATGTACATCAGGTACAGGGATTATGATAGAATACTAAGAGTCTGGTGTTAAAGAGACAGGAGCAAGCTACTAGGTAAAAGGTCACCTGTTTAGAATCGTTATTGTCGTGTGGATGGGACAATGTATGTAAATAGGGTGTATACATGACAGGACTATCCTAAAGGACATGACAGATGGACACTACTATAAAAACTAATCTTTCAATTACAATTAAAAAAACGACTATAAATAACTTGCTAAACACTTTTTTAAATTAACTAATATTTAAATAAATACATTTTTATAATCATATTAAATTATGTATTATAATATTAGAAAATGCATTACCGATGATCATTAAAAGTAAATCAAAATTATATATTTAAATATGTAAATACATATTAAAAAACAACATACACCATCACATACAAGCTAAACATCTACTACCAATTACCTATAAATACACAAAATACATAACAGTTTACAATAAAACAGAAAAAGTGAAACAAATTAACATTTCCTACCCATTACAAATATATAACTTACAATTGTATAGCTATTGTCCATTATCTTCTGTAAAGCTACATAAAATAAACCTATAATAATAAATGAAAATAAAACCTAAAAAGATATAAAAAACCACCAACACAGAAAAAGTATAGTACATGAAACCCCTCAAAAACTGGAAATCTAATTAAAAAATACTCCATGCAAACTGAAAAATTAAGGAAATGAAAAATCAATGTTGGCCAACATAACAATTCTTATTTCCTCTCTGAAAAAATTCATCCAAAATTAGGAAAAATCCTCTTCTCCGAAAAACCTGTAAAATTCACATTATACCCACGCACACAAACTACCTCATAAACATTTAAAAAACAGAATGAACAATGAACCATAAAAAACCAATACACAAAACTAACTTTACTAACACTAAACATATTACCCTACACATAAATACCCACAATGTAACCTAAAAGTAGACTTACATGTTTCATAGATCAACAGCAGGGCACTGCAACCAACAGGAGACAGGAACAACCCACAAATTGGACTAACAGGCTAAAAAAGAAAGATAGGTGTCTAAAAGAAAATGGCAGCTAAATGAAACTAAGACAATGCTAGTCATCAATAGAAACGAATATACATTCAAAAATATGTTAATTTCATTTTGTTTATGTAAAAATGTTTAACAATGTTATAAAATGATATAACACACAACAACATGTTAAAAAGTAAAATTCTATAGTAGTTATTAATATAAAGCAAATAAATCTGTTTATAAAATTAAAAAATAAAATGTATCTGTTGAAATAGTATTGTTTCAAACATGTGAACAAACTACTACAGACTGAAATATAAAGTATAAAAAGTCCCTTAAAAATAAGAGTAGTACATGTTTAAAAATGTAAACACAAAGGTGTAGATTTGTCGTAAATCCAAATTATTTTAAATAATGTAATAAAAATTGTCTTTAAAATAAAAAGTATTTATAAAAAATAAACAATGTAAATCTGTTTAAAAAATAAATGCAATATATAACAAGAAAAACGATGTTAAGAAAATGAAGTCTGTTATTTGTACAAACATTAGAATCTACCCAACATTAAAATATTTATTCACTAAATCTTCTTTATTATTCGCAATCCAATGAATGCATCATTGAGGAAGGTGTTGTCCATTAAAGGTGTTAGATAACTATTCCCATTTCAATCTAAACTACATTGGGAAAGGCGTTGGACATTCAAAAGGTTATATTCACTATTCTCATTTCAATGTAATTCACATTAGAGAATGTATTGAACAATAAAATGTTTCCATTTACTATTCTCACTCCAATCTAAGCTACATTGGGAAAAGCGTTGGGCATAAAAGAGGCTATATTCCAACTTCAAGCAAAGCTACATTAATGAAGGTGTTGGACATCAAAGGGGTTATATTTATTAATGCCACTCAAATTTTAGCTACATTTGGAAGGTATGGTACATTAAAGTGGTTACATTTACTAATCACACTCACATCAATGCTGCATGAGGGGAAAGTGTTTCACATTAAATGGTTAGTTTTACTATTGCAATTCTAATCAACGCTACATGAGGAAAAGTATCGGACAATCCAATCTAAGTAACATAAAAAATTATAATGAAGAGGTTAGATTTATTATTCCCACTCCTGTCTAATATTCTTTAGAGAGGGGTTGGACACGGAAGAGGGTAGATTTAATATTCTCACTCTAATCTAGGATACTTTGGGGAAAGTGTTGTACATTCAAAGGGTTAGAGTTACAATTCCCACTCCAATCTAAGATCTATTGGGAAAAGCGTTGGACATTAAAGGGTTATATTTACCATTCCTACTCCAATTTAAAGTACATTTGGGGAAGTGTTGGTTATTAAAGGGATTAGAGTTACTATTCCTACAGCAATATAAACTACGTGTGTGAAAATGTCACTCTTCAATGGGTATCTAATATTGAAACTTAGTTCTACCAAAATTAAATTTAAAATGTTGAAAATAAGGTAGAAAATAAACTTCTTTGCTATAAATTATTAAATAAAAATAAGTACATTTGTATAAATTAAAAATAAAATCAATAGAAAAATGTTTATACAGGGATTTTCTTTAAACAAAACATAATATATTATATTGTTAAAAAAAATTAGCTTTAAAAAAATATTCAATAAACTCATAATACCTTCCAAAATATTAGTTTATGAACAATACAAAAAATAAAAAAACTATAAATATATTTCTATTTAATAATAGTTTTAAGTATTTAAAATGTTCCCCCTAAAATAAAAGATACAATGTACAATATGAAAAAATTAATATTTAAGTTTGAAAAGTAATTGAACTAAAAGTATTTTTATTTTATATAATATTCAAACACAAATGTGTTTACATAGAAACAATTAAACAATATAATAAAACATTTTTTTAAAACACATATTACTTAAAACAATTTCTTTAAATAGTTTTCAATATCCGCTATAAATCCTACACCCCAGTACTTAAAACAATATAATAAATAAAACAATTACACAAACAACCTACACAAACACATTAATATTTTAAATATATTTTAAAATAGTCTGTTTTGCAATATTTTACTTACAATAAACAAATACTCCAAATATAAAACATGTTTTTAAATACACCCACCAAATTTTCCTACAAAACATATTACTAAAATATTCCAACATTTTAATCCAATAACATATAACACTTAAAATAGTACAGTGATATTGAAACAATTATTAAATATACAACTATATCATTTACAATGGTATTTTTTTTACAATGATAACTAAAAAACAATAGTGTTATCTGCAATATTCTGGACAATTATATTTTTGATATCACAATATGAATGCAACAATATTATGCAAAGATATTATGGTAGAAAGATATTTCCAACTCAATATTTTGGTCAATCGTCACCTTACAGTCTCACTATTGTCTGTCCAGCAAGTGTCTTTCACCTAATCTCCTGCTGTTGCATCCATGTTCTCATCTAACTCCTCGACATTATGGGGGATGTGATTACATGTGTTGGGAGTCTTTAGGCTTAGTGTTTACCATACTCAGTAACTATTTTCCCTTGCAAGACATTTAGATTGAATGGGACTTAGAATCCAGGTGGAGCAGCAGTGCAAAAAGAGGACATCCATCTATACCAGATCAGTCTCCTCTTGAGTTTAGGTCTTATATCTCTTGTTGTGCTCTTCTCTTATAAAAGGTACAGTTGAACCATATTATAGTCAGAGTCTATGTCTTGTGAAGATTTTGCTTTCAACAGGATTCTTTCAGTGTTGGTGAAGAGAGTTTTGCTGTTGTGTCCCTCCGATGAGCCCTCGGTACAGTTCTCTGAGCTCCTACCCTGTTGGCTCTCAGTATATGTACTGTTAAGGTCTTTTTTCTCTTTAGATGTGGTGAAACTGAGATACATTACACTTCTGATGAATCCATGACATTCATGAGGCTTATGTTGTGCCATCTCTAGCAGTCTTTGAGGTTCCCACATTTGTCTTTGAGATACTGCAGCTCCTCTGATACCTTGGGAAGCTGGCATTTGACTCCTTCAGCGCCATAGATAGTCTGTTCTTGGCTACTCTCTTGTTTGCCAACCATTGGTATGTCCTTGTAGATTTGTCCATTGGTGATAGAATTTCAATTTCACCAGCCGGCAGGTGATCTGTGAAACATTTACTTAACTCATTGTGGAGTACTGACAGTCAACTCATTAGATCCTCTTTGGTGAGAAAAGCAGTTTTCTGTTTTTCGTTTATGATCATGGTATTTGATCTTTTTTCCCCTTCATGTATGTTATGTCAGCTAGTGCAGGTTTACAAAGCAAACACAAGGCGATGATGGATGGAGTGCTAAAACACTCACCCCCAGTCACAGATCTGAGTTGAATCCATCATCATTCTTTAGCTTACTTTGCCACCCCAGTTCAGACACAGCTATATGCAAATCAGTCTAGTGCAGGTATCACAACTCAGGCTACTTTAAGCAATATACATCTTTTAGCAGGTGACATAGGTATATTTACGAACTTTATGGAAGGGTCTGTCTTATCCAGTGCATTAATGTTGTATCTGGTATACTTGTCCAGAGTATTAAAACTTAATATGAAGCAGTCCATGAAGATGGCCTTTCTCATGTTTTGCCCTGTTATGTCTATGTAAGTTACTAAGCAGACTACTCCTTCACAGTCCAAAAGAATATGAGCAACATCAGAATTTGTGAGACCCAGCTCTACCTTTTCCTAGGAGGCAAGATGGCCGCCGCTGCGTTGTGTTGAGAGGACGCATCCCTACTCTCTCCCGCATCTATGGATAGACTGCTGTGTAAGATGCTGTGCTACCTGTGATGGAGTTTGTGCGATGGTGGTATAACGGGTTACACAAAGTTGAGCATTTCAAGGCACAAGTGCTCTGGATCAGAAAGGATTGCCTTCGAGTTAAACAAGTTAAACGAGTAATCAGGAGTTTTTTAGACGGATTACTGATGGCCCCTAAAATATCCAACCGGGTAAACCAAGAAAAGGCAAGTGAAAAAGGGAAAAAGACAGTGGATACCGCAGCGAAGACTGGAACTGCAACTGTTAGTTTAAAGACAGATACACCCGTGGGGAAGAAGAATATCGGCGCGATCAGGAAAGTGAAAAATGGAGACATACGGAAACCGAACATGGCTACTAAAGGCAACAATGGAAGTATTGGAGGAGACCGCATTGTGAGTAAACTGTACCCCGGGAAAGTAGACGAAAAGAATCGGGACGCGGGGATGCGGCAACCTACCATGGAAGAGATTCTGTCAGCGAAGCCCAGCGTGATGTCGGAGATGCCAGTTTCTCTCAATGAGACTGACGGCGCTGTCATCCTGGCCTCGGGGAGCGTCCTCGAGGACGTAACAGACGGCGGCGGGAGCCAGGTTGCTAGGCAACAAGGCGAGCTGGGACCGGAGTTGAGAGCTAAGCGGAGAACTGCAGAAGCGCACCTACAAGCGGTAGGAGGGTCAGACATCGGGGGTGAGCAACAAAAGGAATACAATAATGGAGGAAAAGATGGGGCCAGAGGGGGCCTGGTTACTGATATGAGGTGCACAGATGTTACCTCTGGCGATATGTTGGAAGCCTTAACGTTGTTGGAAGAAGAGATGAACTCTTCAAAGAAAGGGATCGGCACCTGGGGGAGTAGGAGCAGCGTAGAAAATCAGAGCTGCTTAAAGGGGCAAAAAACCGGTAAGCACCTTCAGGGGGGAGGAGATTGTACCTCCCTTGAAGGGGAAGGAGAATTCTATTCAGTGAACGAAGATTCAGTGTCAATACTCTCATCAGAGTCCAACACAGAGGATGATGACCAGGACAATCAGGAATGCACTGATTCTGGCACCAGTACGTCAGGGAAAGAATCCACAACTAAGAAGAGTCGTGTAAAATTAAAGAGACAAAACTCTGACCCATCTAGACATCTAGATAGACGGTTACTGTGGGATTACTCTGCAACCTCGCAAGTATACCAGGAGGATAGCAAATCCGGTAACGTCATTGAGGGTGCGGTAGCTGGCCCTACTCCTCCCCCGCAGGATCCCTTCCATACTTTGCTTACTACAATGAAGCAGATGCAAAGTGAGGCAAGGACAGAAAGCCGTAGGGCGAGACAGGCATCAAAGAAAATTCAGAACAGCTTAAGAAAGGTTAATAAATTATACGATGTACTGGTGGAACGTGTAGCAGAGGTAGAGGAGCGCACCGGCAAGCTTGAAGATGATGTCGGGAGATGGCAGCTATTCAAGACGGAGCAGGAAAAAATGGCTGCGGATATGTGTTGGAAGATGGAGGATTTTGAAAATAGGCAGAGGAGGAACAATGTTAGACTGCTGGGTGTGGCGGAAGGGTCAGAAGGGCAGGATGTTAGACAATTTGTTGTTAATCTTTTAAGGGGGGCCTTTCCAGAGTCTCAGTGGCAGTGGGAAAAAGAAGTACAGAGGGCGCACAGGTTCCCATTCACTATGAAGAAAGCTCAGGCCACAGGAGGAGCTGGGAGGGATGGACAGCAGAATCACCCGAGGGCAATACTAGTGTACTTAGGGAACTTCTTACTCAGGGAGGAGATCTTGGGTAAGGCAAGACCAGATAGCAGAAGGATTTTCGAAGGTAACTCTTTCTTTGCTAGACCCGACTTCTGTCACTTTACTATAGAGAGGAGATGGAAGCTAAGGCAGTTGATCGCTCCCTTCCAAGCCTTAGGCTTGGAAGCATATCTATTATACCCTGCCAGGCTTAAGGTGATTGTGAGTGGGAAAATATGGATGTTTACTTCTGAGATCAAGGCTGAGCTATTCTTGGCGGAAATGAGGAAGCATAAGGGGGGTTAGAGTACTTGTACGCATCAAAGTGCCACCTGTATATAGATATTAGGGTCAGGGGGAAGGGTAGCACAGTAATGCACAGGAATGTTAAGGTACCTTGCGGGAGAGGGATGCGACCCGCACAACCAAGGCGGGCACACATAGGTCTCTGGCCTATTTGCCTGTTAAGGGGAGGGAGGTGGGGAGGGTTGTGCAGGGTGGGAGAGGGCGGGGGTGGTTTCAGGAGGGGGGGAACGGTAATAATTATTGTTTGGTATACTTTAAGATTTGGCACATTGTTATGCATGCAGGAAATATTAGTTGTACACAAACTGGTTTGAGGATGGTAAATAATGTTTATCTTTGGCATCTTTGGCATCTACAAATATTAGCAGTATGACGTGCAGGATAGCATCAATCAACATATGTGGTCTCAACGAGGGGAACAAGAGGATGAGAGTGGCAGCATATTTAAAAGCTATGCAATTGGATCTGATATGTCTTCAGGAGACCCATATAGAACTAGGTAGGACATACCTCTTGGAGCAACTAGGGTTCAAGGTGTTGGCAAGTACTAAACAGGGGACTAGGACGAGAGGGGTGGCAGTTTTGGGTAGACAAAGGGATGTGGTTGTAGGGAAAAAGAAGGAAGATCAATGGGGTAGATGGGTTATTTTGGAAGTATGCTTTAGGGGGCAGAAAATAACTCTCGTTACAATTTATGGTTCTACGGAGGATGACCCAGATGTATTTCAGTTCTTAGACATGGAGTTAGCCCAGTGGCCTGAACCCATAGTATGCTGTGGTGATTTTAACATTCATGATTTACACGCCAAGATGCGATATACCGGGGCAGAAAGAGGAAAGTATTTAGGGCACTAGCTGATATGGTTATACATAATGCTTTGGTGGACCCATGGGTAAAGCTACACCCCTATGTAGATGGAAGTACCTTCTTTTCCGCCCCGCATAAATTAATGGTTAGGCTTGATTACTTTTTGATTTCTAATTGTTTACTCTCGGGGGCACAAGTGGAGAAGCTGCCTAGGGTGATATCAGACCACAGCCCGGTGATTCTTACTCTTAAGATTGGACAAACACCAAGGACACCCTCAGTGTGGACCTTTGAGAGGGCTTTATTAAAGGATCCTGCATATAGGGAGCACATGAATGCCTGGATTAAATGTTTTTGGGATGTTAATAGGGGGACAGCGGCCTCGGGAGTGGTCTGGGACACCTTTAAGGCAGGAATACGGGGAGAAACAATTCGTTTTGTTGGGGGGAGACAAAAGAGAGAGAGAGTTAAGAGAGAGCAGGTTGGGCAGAGATTATCGAGAAAGGAAGAAAACCTCAGCAGGGCCATAGCACAGAATTTACCCTTAGAAGTACACTTGTTGGAAATTATAGCCCTAAAAGCTGAAGTGGTGGAAGGGTTCGCTAGGCAAGCTGCAGATAACTTTCTAACAAAGAAGGAAGAAACGTATGAATTGAGCGAGAAGGTGGGGCGTGTGTTGGCAATTAGAACTAGGCAGAAAACGGCTGCAGCTGCAATAAAGGAAATTAGGGATGTATGCGGGAATATGGTTACGGATACTAATTTAATTAGGGAAGAATTCAGAAAGTTTTATACAGATTTGTATACCCCAGAGGAGTCAGCGTGTTTGGTGGAGGTCGGTAATTATTTGCGTAACATTCCCCCTCCGATAATGTCCGAAGAAGATAAAGAGGTATTAGATAGACCGTTACAGATGGAAGAACTCATTGAGGCCCTCGGTAACCTACCAGGAGGCAAAGCAGCAGGGCCAGATCAAATTCCGGTTGAATTTTATCAAATATTCAAAAATGTACTCCTGTCAGATATGCTCTTAATAATGCAACAAGCGCAGTTAGGGGTATCTAGCCCGGAATCATGGGGAGGGGCTCACATAATCGTAATTTTGAAAAAGGGTAAGCCGCCAGAAATGCCAGGGTCATATAGACCAATTACATTAATGAATTCTGATGTTAAAGTATACTCTAAAATTCTAGCAAAGAGGCTCGCGGGGATCATTGAGCAGTTGGTAACACCCATACAGCACGGGTTCATCCCTGGTAAGGGAACAACACAGCACGTTAGGACTGTTATTACTATGTTTGACGCTGTAGGTGTCCTAGGGGGTCCTGTCGCAGCGCTTTTTTTAGACGCCGAGAAGGCTTTCGACAGGGTCTCCTGGGATTACCTTTGGCAGGTTCTGAGGTGGTGTGGGATGGGGGAGCCGTTTATCAAAGCTATGTGTGTACTCTATAATACCCCAACAGCAAGAATTAGAGTGAACGGTGGGTTGTCGGATATAGTTAAAATTGCTAGGGGGACTAGGCAGGGATGCCCCTCTTCCCCCTCCTTTTTGCATTGTATCTTGAACCGTTACTACGACGACTCGAAGCTAATCAAGAGATTCCACCAATGAGGGTGAACGGTTGCAGTATCAAGACCTTGGCTTACGCAGACGATATAGCTATTATGACCCCGAACCCCACCCAAGCTATAACGGAGGTTGAGATTGAGGCCCAGGCATTCGGCCAGATTTCGGGCTATAGTTTAAATAGATCAAAGACGCAGATTATTAAAAATAGCAATACAGTATGTAATGATGATAGGGTGGCTTCCTCAGCAGTATAACTAGGGGTGTTATTAACGACGGATCTAGATAAGATTGTAGAACTGAACCTGACCCCTCTGATTGATAAGGTAAAGAGGGAATTGGAGAGGATGAACAACCTACATCTCTCACTTATGGGGTGTACCAACTTGATTAAAATGCTGATCCTGCCCAAATTTTTATATTTTTTTCGGGCTATCCCTTTGGTCTTTGAAGGTAAATGGTTTAATCTGTTAGAGAGAGTTTTGAATAGGTTTATCTGGGCGCATGGGAAAACCAGGCGGGCTTATAGATATATGACCCTCCCAAGAGAAAGAGGGGGATGGGGGACCCCTGATTTTAGGTTATACCAAATCGCGGCAGCACTACAATACATGCAGGGTTTGATAGGTGGATGGGGACTCGATACAGGAAATATGACCCTCCCCATAGAGGTGTATTCTATAGTATTGGGGGCAGAGACGGAAAATAATTTTTTAAATAGAATTGTGTTTGGATATCATAAAAGGACTAGATTTAAGACCGTAGGGGCAGCAACCAGGATTTGGAATACTTTCCTTAAAAAAATGGGACTGGGAAGATATAATAGGTATGTCAGGCTTTATAAGAATAAGTCCTTCCCTCCAGAAGTTTTTGCTGATTCGACAATGGCGAGGTGGACTCAAAAAGGGATAGTACAGATTGGGGATTTAATGGATAAGGAGGGATTAGTTCAGTTTGCAGACCTTACCCTTAAGTATGGTATTGAGAGTAAGGACTTTTTTAAATACCTACAGGTAAGGAGCTTTTTTTGTCGAAAGCAAGGTGGGAGTATGGGATTTAATACTAACGAAATATTGGAGAAAATAAAAATTGCGGAAGATTGCACAATTAGATCCTTCTACGCATGTCTTGTTAAAGGAAAGCTAGATGATATCGAAAAAGTTAGTAATAAGTGGGTGGGAAAATTGGGGGTGGAGTCCGGAAGTTTTCAAGAATCTTTGGACTTGGGTTGTAGTATTTTGTGTTCGGGCCCCCTGCAATCACAACACTATAAGACTTTGTTCTCACTCTATCACACTCCCGCGAGAATATTTAAATGGGGAGGCTCCACTGGCACTACTTGCCCTCGTTGCAATGCAGGTGACGCAGATTTAATCCATATGTTTGCTACTTGCCCTCAGTTGTACACCTTGATTAAAAATGTTGAGGATTTTCTAGGTAATACATTGGGTATACGAAGAAAAGTGTCACCTATGATGATCTTGTTGGGGATAGACAATCAAGTTGGATCTGAATATAAGGAATTTGTGTTCGTGGCTGCTGCAGTTTTGAGGTTGTCAATAGCAAGAGCATGGTTAGACAAGGTACCCCCGGGAATGCAAGTATGGCTGGCAAATTTATTATTCTGTTATAACCTTGAGAAAACAATATATGCACGCAAGGGGAAAAGGGGAAGAAGGCTTGGTTTAAAAATTTGGGAACCGATAGCGAAGTGGAAAGCGAGTATGGTATTATAGGTTAATCCGACATAATTTGAAACATAGTTGTACCAAAGTAGGTACATGCTGTCTAAAATGTGTGTTTTGTTACTTTGTATTGTTTAAACTTCAAACCAGTTATGGTAGAGTATTCGAAGACTGAAATACTGATTGGAAAATGTACTAATGTATAATGTATAACAATGTGTTTATTGTGAGGAAAAACGGGATAAAATTAATAAAAATATTTTTTTTTAAAAAAAGAATTTGTGAGACCCAAGTCCTTGCTATCTGTTTTCACTCAGAGCACTGCAGAATTGTGGTCAATCGCCCCCCTCACAGCTATCTCGGTGAGGGTTTGATTTGTCCTATCAGTGTATTTTTTTGTCTTCGTAGTCAGGTCCTTGTGTGAAAACAGAAAGTGCACCCAGAAATCTGTAATAAATATCACTCAATCCAACTGAAATTAGTCCATGCCCATCTCTTCCCATCAGGAGTACCGCCGCATTAATTGGCAACAGATTCCCACCTCAACAGATGGGCAGTGTGTCGTCTCCGGCCTGGCTCTTGACCTGTCCATTAAATCAAGACTGCTGATAGTCTGTGTGGCTGGAGCTCTGCCCGGCCCCAAGATTGCTGACCTCTCCCATGTAACAGAGCAACTAGTACGCATTTCATCTTTAATGTTCTGTGATTTAAAGTGTGACCGTCACAGGAGAAATGTAGAAGTTAAGTTTTTGTATTTTTTTGTTGGTTTTTGCAAAATGCTCGATGCCACCTAGGGTAGTCCTCAAGCAAACCAGGTGGAAGGAAGAAGAACGAGTAACATTACAAATGAACAAATCTGTCTTTAGATCAGCTCAGACTGTTGATTGGAGCCTGGCTACTTGTATTTTAAGGATGATATCAAGGTCTTGATATTTGCATGCCACAAAGTAATGTAATACACTTCCATGAAGAGGCACCAGGCAGTCACAGGCCTTGGACAAGACTATTATTATTATTATTATTATTATTACTGTCATATATAGAGCGCGCAGCTACCTCCAGCGGAGGTGTCCCGGCGCTAGCAGTAAGAGCAGCGGTGTAGTTAGGCGCTGAAAAATACTAAGTCCGGTCGAACAGCCATATTTTCCGGGTTTTCCTGAAGACCCTTTCTGATGGGGACTTCCACAGATGTTCAGGTATAGAGTTCCATAACATGGTTCTTACCGAGAAAGCCCTGCCACCAATCCTAGATTTCTTAAAATGTGGAATTACCAGTAGCGCCTGATGATTCGAACGAAGTGCCCTAGTTTGGTGGTATTTTTGGAGTCTTTTCTTAAGGTATATTGGGCCCGAGCCTCGAGATGCTCTGTAGGCCAGGGTTAATGCCTTAAACTCTATCCGCCTTTTTACAGGTAGCCAGTGTAGACTCTGGAGATGTGGAGATATGTGATGGCGAAAAGGGACATTCATAATCAGTCTTGCTGCCGCATTCTGTATGACCTGCAGTTTTCTGATAAGGTACTCTGGCAGACCAAGATACAGACTGTTCGCATAGTCCAGCTGGGAGATAAGCAATGCATGGACTACTGACTTTCTACAGCTAATCGGCATTAGCTTCAAGAATCTTCTCCGGGCTTTTAAAACATGCGGCGGTGACCTGGCCTATCTGGGATTTGCCTGACAAATTGGCATTAAATTTAACTCCCAGATTTCTGGCTGAGGTTGCCGGCACCGGGGAGGATTAATTTCCGAAGGCCACCAGAGTTGTGACCTGGGGGGGAAGGTTGGGTAAAAAAGAGTATCTCAGTTTTCTCTGCATTTAACTTCATACAGTTGTCAGTCATCCAAGAGGCCACTTTCAGTAGACATCTCTTGAAGTTAATGAATGCCGCCTCAGAGTGTTCCCTAAAGGAAAACACAAGCTGAGTGTCATCAGCATAGGAGATAACCTTTACCCCTAGTTGTTCAATTATAGGGGCCAGAGGGGCCAAATAGACATTAAAAAGGGAGGGACTCAGGGCCGAGCCTTGCGGAACTCCAGATATCAGAGGGCTAGAAGAGGACACATACGGGCCGAGGAGCACTTTCTGGGATCGTCCCTCCAAAAAGGAGCGGAACCATTTCAAGGTGGTTCCCATCACTCCTAGTGAGGCAAGTCTTTCTAGAAGGATCTGGTGCGACACCGTATCAAATGCTGCGGATAAATCCAGCAGCACTAGCATCGCACAGTTGCCTTGGTCCACCGTCTCCCTTACTGTTTCTGCCACTTCTAACAAGGCCGTCTCTGTACTATAGCCTGATCTAAAACCTGACTGTGAGTCATGAAGAAGTTTATGGGACTCCAAGAATTCGGCCAGCTGTATTTGAACTTCCTTCTCCAGTACTTTAGCTGGCAGTGGAAGAAGTGAGATAGGCCTGAAATTCTTTAAATCTGCTGGGTCTGCATCTTCTTTCTTCAGGATTGGCTGGAGAAACGCTGTTTTCCATTTAATAGGATAAGTGCCTACTTTCAAAGAGGAGTTCCAAATAGAGTTAAGTAAGGGGTTCATCCAAGGGACCAGGATTTTAAAAAACTTGGGAGGACAGGGGTCGGCTGGAGAGCCCGACTTAACTCTGCAAAGTACTAACAGAGAAATAGCTAGGCTCAACGGACGGAATTCTGACCAGCACTCCACATGTTGAGTTGTCGAAGAGGTCTCAACCAATGGCCGCGGAGTAGTTGTATTAGGGAAAGTGGCATAAATGGTTTGAATTTTTGTCTGAAAAAAAGAAGCAAGATCTTCACATAAGCTCACTGAAGGAGCAATCGAGCTTTTCAAGACTTGTGGTTTCAGAAAGCCCTTCACAATCTTAAAAACTTCTCTAGACGAATTGTCAGAAACCTTTATTTGACATGCGAAGTATTCCTTCAGGGCATTACGTTTTAATTTATGGAACCTTTTTAGTGCCGTTCTGTATGTGCCTTTAGCCTCGGCGTCATACTTTTTCCGCCATAGCCGCTCTAGACGTTTGCAGAGACTTTTCTCCTGCCGTAGAGCACATGTACATGGTAATGTAGAGTACTGTGTCGTACATAGCAATTAGGTAGGCAATAAATCTGGGCTGAGTGGGGGGGTCTGATTCATGATCAGTACAATATGTAGGAGGCTCAGGATGTTTTTTTTCCATTATAGGGCTTAAAGTGTGGCAGAGCTGCAGCCATGAGGGCCCTTACTGGTGACTTTCAGTTTCAATCATTTTATTAAAGCCACAGGCAACCAAACAGGGTTGCCCCTCTTACACGTTGACCACAGGGTCTGAACCACCATACATCAAAGATAAATAGAATGCTCCTCAGACAGAAACATAATACGAACCATACTAAACATAATCGCTCATATGGTTATCACAGACAGCAAATTGGACCCGGGGTGGGAGCTGGGGTTGGGAAAACATGTTTTAAGGACAGAAAATATGTATTAAGGATCATGTCCATAGTGCCATGTAGAAGAAAAAAACAAAAACCTGTCCACCTAATATTTCCCTCCCATAGAATGGCTGCCAGTACAGTATGGGTTAGGCCCGCCACCCTGAACAGTGTCCAAAACTATATAGTTTATGCCTGTCTCTTGTTCTGGGTTGTCTCCTGGTGGGTTGTCCACAAATGCCTTGGGTGAGTCTCCTTTTGAGAATACATACTGCTTCCCACCAAGATTCACTCCCAGCTTCACAGGAAAGCCACTTGAGGATACTATGCCTTTATTGATCAGGCTGTGTTTAATTTCCATGACTGCACGTTTCCAAGAACGTGTCACTGGTTTGAGGTCTGGAAAGAAGAGGAGTCCAGCCTTACCAAGCATTACCTTACCCTTCTCGAATGGGGCCCACAGAATTTTACTCTATCATTTTACAGTACATACAGCGACCAACACCGTGCAGCCAGTTCTCACATTGTTTCTTCCTTTTTTCTTGCAGAAGTCTGATGGCCTTCACCATTGATTGCTGGATTTTCTCATTCTCCAGTTTTGGCAGGTTTCCCTGAGCTATACACATTTCACCTTGTAGGATTCAACCAGGATCTGTGCCAGGACTCCCAGAGCCCTCATCAGGGGTCCCCTGTGCAAATTATCAAGATGTTTCACTTTAATATCCAGGAGCACAAGGCTACAAGTCACAGTACTTTTAAAGGCATCGAAAGGCTCCACAGCTATGATTGCTGCTTTCTTTATGGATTCTGTTACTTTTAAGGTGTTCCTTATCACTTCCTGTTATTTTTCTACTCTAGTCACTCAATTTGGCATCCCCTTTAATTTATCATGCAAAGTCCTCAAAGCTTGCTATATATTTTTGGATGTTTCCACCATCATCGAATTGATGGAGCTCAGGAGATCCTACTTCTATTGAGTGAGCTCCTGCTCTCCACTAGTCTCCCATTGATTCTGTCCATTTAACTCACTTTTTGTCTTGCCATGAGGGTCAGAAACAGCCCTCTTGCTTTTGTTGCATGTGTTTCAGGCTCCTTTCAAGTCCATGGCTGATGCACAGCAGGTCAATTCAGGAAAATCAGGCTAAGTGTTCTTAGTTTTTGGATCAAAACTCCTAGTTGTCCCTGCAAGGTTTCTGGTCTCCAGAGAGACATTGCATACTCAACTGAGCCTTTCTAACTTTCTCCTCTCGTTTTAAGGCCAATATTAGGCCCCGGTGACAAACGCCAACCTTCAACAGGCAAATCTCACTAGTTGTTGTGGTTCAAGGGCTTCCTCCAGAGGATCACAGTATTCCCACTTACAAAAATCCTTTTTACAAAAAAGGGTGCCTCACCCAAAAGGAGACTTCTGGATTCCTCCGCCCTCACTACTTATAGACACTAATGTAGGGTTCCACAGGATTCCATCCTTACAGCAATACTTTTCAGCCTTCACTTAGAACCGCTGGATGCACAGCTGCCCTGGCAGACTAGCACAATCTATAAGTAAGCCATTGATACCGAGCTTTGCCTCATGCTATAGTCAACAAATACCACCCACAACATGGAGGCCTATTTTAGCTTACTGGTTTACTCTAAACAAGGCCAAACAAAGAAAGACTTTGGTGTCCCTTGCAGAACCACAAAGATTCGATAAAATCCTGGATGATTTACAAAACTTCGACGGGTTCATCTTTTCCCTCACTAACTATGGTGAGTCATTTAGCTTCTACATAAACTTATAAATCTCATTCAAGGAGAATTTAACAAAAAAAAGAACAAATATCTTCCGTCTCTACTGTGCAACACTTTTCTACATTGAGAAAGAGCATGCCAGACTGACATTGCTCGATCTGTCGGACGCCTTTGATACAATGGACCAATCCAACCATCTTGAATGACCAATAGAGCTAGGACTAGCCTGAAATGCACTAAAATACTAATATTCAAATGGGCTTAATGCAAACTGTTTTACTTTTCTCTGCCCAGTTAGCAGAATATAACATTATCCAAGGGGTTACCCAGGAATATGCACACTATTCCATCTTCTTTAATTTCTATGTGCATCTCCTGGGGGAGTTAATTTTCAACTTCAAATTTAAGGTTTTGCCGGGAAACAGCCAATACAATGTGGCTGTTACCATGCAATATATTTACAGCACAGCACTTACAACGCGACTATTGTTACGACACATAGGGGTCCATTAGGATGTAGGGCGGTGGCACCACCTCGGCGCTGGCGGTGCGTAAAAATGCATTTTTCCGCCCGCCAGCAGCGGACCTCACACCCGCCATATTAGTATGGACAAACATAGGCCAATTCCCGACCGCCATCAAAGTGCGCCCGCCACCGCGGCGGTGGGTGCCAATGGAGACTTACCATCGTGCAGAATGACATCGGCCCCGCTCCACGAATTAGGATGACTCAAGCAAGCAGACGCACCGCAGCGGAGACACCGCCCAACCAGAGATGGCAGAAGCTCGACAGCTAGCGAGTCCCGGTCACGACTGCCATGGACCCAGCTCTACATGTCTTTCCGGTTCTGTACCTGCTACATCACCAGGAACTCAATGACTGCCGCGGACGCCACCGCAGGTACGCAACAACACAAACACAACACACCGCCTGACACAGGGTCCAAATCCACATCAGACACCCTAGAGGGGACAAGGACACATCCACAAGGGCACCCACACATCACCCACCTGCCACAAAGTCACCCCGCTGGATCCTGGACACACAGCTACCGCTACCATGCAGCAATGTCCCGGTCACATCACCGCAGCGGCGAACACAAGCAAATACCTGCGCACAATGCAGAAGGCAGGGCCAGTGTCAGGCATGAGCAGGGCACAAAGACCACAGGGCTTACACCCACTCCTACCACACACTAGCACACCCCATGAAGGCACATGCCATGTGCCCCTCCTGTGCACCCCATGCACAACAACAAGCCAGGGCAATACACACCCTGCACCACACAACAAACAATCATGGAGACACACAATGCAGGAGTGGCTGCACAGGAACACACAACACACAGCACTGTAGCATAGGGCCAGGGAAACACACACAACACTACACTCAGAGAAATATAAATGAGGACAAGCTACAAATGAACACATACAAGGAATTAACATCCAAATGGACACGCAGCCTGCACAGTCACACATACATACCACAGACTGACACACACACACATACACACACCCCATGCCAACAGCAATGGAGCACAACAAATAGGGAACCAAAGTGGGCTGCACACAAATGGAAGGCCATGGAGACACACAACAAGCATGTGTACATCACATCAACACAAGGAAAAAGCACAACACCCTCACACCATCAAAGCACACATGGCTGGCACAGTCAGTGAACTCAAACCACAGACAGCTCAGTGCAACAACACAGGGAGGCAGCAAGGCAAACCACGTAAAGGCACAAGGATGAAAGGAAGGCCCTGAAGTCAAACTGTGGAACAGCCACACATCCATACAACTACCCCACAGGAGCACGCCAGCAGCACTACACACAGGGTCCATCTACACACCTCAGGACTGACAAACACCAGTAAGAATCTACACACATACCCCCTCACACCAGCAGCACACAACACCAGTGCCAAACATACTGAAGGCTGGCAATTCTTGAGAGTCAAATCAACCACACAAACAACCTTACACCCTGGGCTCAGCCACAGACATCACACACACACACACGCACACACACACACACACACGCGCGGATGCCACCACAGATGTGGAAACAAATACAACAGACAAACACGTAGCCCAACAGAAACACACACAGAGCCACAACAACAACAACAGACATGCCCTGTGTAGCTAAACTGGGGAAAGGCAATGGCAGCACAGACACAACAGGAGTGCACAACCTCATCACTCAGTAACAATGCACAGACACCATACCACAACACACACAAGAAGTACACCATCACAGAACAACACAGCCACAGCAAACAAACAACAGATGCACAGGCAGAACAATCACATAGCAAACAGCACGACATCAGGGGATGCACACCAGGCAATCACAAGGCAACATATACACACAACACTGCATGCACAACAAGCGGTGTGTGCACACCAAGCATACCAGACACCCACAGACATCAGTGACAGAACAGCAACCCACACAACACCATACAGCACAGCACAAAGACAAAAGCACACCCAGGAAGTGAAGCAAAAACACAAACAACACACATACATCCAACACAACACCCACTAGATGCACAAGTCTGGGACACAAAGGTGGAAACAACTTGACCACAGAACTGGGCAGCACACACAGTTGAACTGCATAGGAGCAACCATGAATGACAAACAGCACCAGAACATCACACGTGACCCATTGGGGAAATGCCCTGAGTGAGACATTGACCCTGGACAAAGAACTGCACCACAAAGCACAATGGCACAAATGAAGTCATGGGGAGGCACACACACATACAAACCAAGGGGACAGCTCACACCAAAGTGAAGTGCACTGCATGTGAGTAGGGGACATGACAGGAGTGTACCATACACAAAGAGAGGGAGTGCAGACCCACAATGGGTAGGCAGAGGAATGCACATATAGGGGAGGGCATGACAACACACACAACATGCCACACTGGAGGCAAGAAGGCACCATGTGACAGCAAGGCATGAGAAAACACAGCCACAATGGCGGTGTGAAGCAGCAGGTCTGCACAGTCCCCACAATCAGCAATACGACACATGGATGTGCAACAAAACACAACACTGACTTGCCAGTAACACTCTCTGCATACTCACAAGTGACAAAAACAACAAGTAGGAGTCAGACAGAACTGTAAGGACACACCAACACACTGCACAGTGCACAACATACAACTGACATCCACAGGGATGAACAATCAAAACAACAGGCACACAACTCCCGGGTGACACATGTGTGTAGTTGACATTGCAGAGGCATGCACACATCAACACTCCCAACAAACTCACCCCCTTCACACTGCACACTACCTGGCCATCCAGGAGCACAAATGGAAAGTAAGCCATGGGACTAAGGATGAATGGCCATCACAAGATGATCACACACATACACCACTGGGCACACATAAAGGAAGAACACACATACATGATGACCCTGGACAGCCTGCCTGCAATACTGTGTGCAAAAACCCACTCTGTGCTGGCAGTAACCCCGCCCCCGACATGTGTACAATCGAGCCAACATGAACCAATCAAGTAAATGACTACTCATTCTAAATTGACACCATTGCCACCACAAGTATCTGGGTCAAAAAGAAATGAAGACCCTGTCACCCCTAAATAAAAGAGAGTAAGTGAGCCCAAACATTGGCCATGTTGAAGTGCCACACAGACCATATGGCACAGTAAACCATTTACACACAGCAAAATAACTTTATTCAATAAGGACACTGACAAAATAGACAACAGGAGCAACTGTCTTTGTTCACATATTGCACAGATAGGTACCATGAGAAGAGCAAGGCACAAGATGCAGACCATGTCCATGAGAAGCTGCACAGGCAAGGGGCACACAGCAGTAAATGACGAGGCCAGTGGCCAGTCCAGGGTGCAGACTGAGTCAATGATACACTGCACAGGGAAGGGTCTAACACAGCAGTGAACGACAAGGTCAGTGGGCAGGACAAAGTGCAGACTGAGTCCATGAGAAGCTGCACAGGGAAGAGTTCAACACAGCAAAGAGCAACAAGGCCAGTGGTCAGTCCAGGGTGCAAGCTGAGTCCATGCGAAGCTGCAAAGGGAAGGGTCCAACACAGCAAAGAACAACAGGGCCAGTGGCCAGTCTAGGGTGCAGACTGAGTCCATGAGAAGCTGCACAGGGAAGGGTCCAACACAGCAGTGAACGACAAGGCCAGTGGGCAGGACAAAGTGCAGACTGAGTCCATGAGAAGCTGCACTGGGAAGGGTCCAACACAGCAAAGAGCAACAGGGCCAGTGGCCAGTCCAGGGTGCAGACAGTCCATGAGAAGCTGCACAGGGAATGTGTGCGACTGTACCTTTCCATGGTCAGCAACACAGGGGGCAACAATGTGCAGTACAGGCCCACCTGTGTGAGAGACAGGTGTGTGAGGGTGACTACCACTCAGACTTGGCTGTCAGGCGGACTGGGAGCTGGCTGTGTCTTGGGGACTGTCGGGGCACTTGACAGGGGAGAGCGGAACAGCTGAGGTAGAGCTATCAGTGGCTTGGCAAGCTGGAGGGCTGCTTGGGCCAGGTGGTGTAGTGGCATGTGGAGGTGGAGTCATGCAGACGGGAGAAAGGGTGTGGCTGGGAGATTGTGGAGGGGTGCCCTTCCACTTCTTGGGGATCAATGGGAAGTGGTTTGGGCACAACACGAACACTCACCACCACTGCTGCTACATCACCAGAGGGGCTGGCAGCCCCTCTGGTGATGTGCTGGACCCAGCGGAACGCTTTGCCTTGCTTTGCCTCTGCCCCCCCTTCCCCTGTTTACTAGGTGTGACCCCTACAGTGCCCTCCGGCACCTGCTTCACTGGGCTTGGAATGGGAGTCGAGGTGGTTGGTGATACTGCCTTGGAGCCCTTGCTAGGTGTACCCTTGGCATGCACCACCTCCTTGGTGGGCACCGACACTGTACGATTATCTTTGCGCGATGCTTTAGGGGCAGGAGAGCCCTTAGATGGGGATACCACTGAGGCATGTGTGCCTGAGGTCTGCTGCTTTGCAATTTGTCCACTGGTGTCGCTGGACAGGCTTTTCTCCCCGTGCTCTGGGGTGCCTTTGGTCTTCTGTGGGGATGGTATCTGCACCCGGGACCGCTTGGGTTGCTGCTGCTGTGTGCTCCGTGTGCTGTATCATGACTCTGATGTATGTGGACTGTGATCAATATCGTCAGACGTGGCCACTGCCAGGGGGGTGGACAAAGGGACTGGAGCTGGACTGTGAATATGTGCCTGTGCAGGGCAGGTCACTGTTGATAACAAAGCCTGGACTGGCCGGTGCAGCCCACCCATTGGAATGTATGCCCTCCATGAAAGCAACCACCTGGGACAATTTCTTGTCATGGTCAATGAAGGCATTGAGGATAGCTGTCTGGCCTACACACAGCTGGCGCAAAAGGTCCACAGACTCAGCACTGATGGCAGCAGGGGGGGCAGGGGCGGGGGACACGGGCAGCACCAGAGGAAGTGGCTGGGAGGGTGGGCAATGGCCGCTGTGTGGTGGAAGCTGATGCAGAGTCCCCGTTCCCTGTGCCCTCCAACATGGATGCATCCCCGCTGGCATCGGATGATGTGGTGCTTTGCCTCTCAGGCTAGGACTCCTCCAGCAGACTCCTGTCCCCCTCTGAGGCACTGGTGACATCTGTGTCACTGGGCTCCTGGACAGCTGTGGTGCTAGTTTCACCCCCACTGGTGTCCGTCTCCTGTCCCTCCGTAACCACAGGAGACGGACATGGGAGAGAGAGATTTAGGGTCAGGTCAGTGGCAGCAACAGAACAAACAAATGCAAGCAATGCATGACAAAAGTTGACCAAATCTACATGTTGCACACCACCCTGTGCAATCACATCGTGCCAACTCACTACATCGACTCAAGCAGTGCGTGGAAACAGGATACTCAGGCATGAGTGAGCCATGTGATGACCACACAGCACAACACCCTGCTTGCGGCTCTGTTCAAACAGACACACAACTAGTTCTGAGCACACCTAGGGACATGATGGGGCACACTACTTGTTGCCAATGACAGAACTGGATGGAACAGGAGGGGACAACACAGACCCAGACTACAACATAACAGTCCACAATGGACATTAGCCCATGCCACTCACCATGTCGTACCTTGGGGACAATATAATGCTGCATATTCCTGTAAGATGTGTAGGTCTCCCCAATATGGGTGCATGCAATGGACGCATTGATGTACGCACAGTCAGAATGGGCACACTGCCGTTCCCTCCCATGGGATTCCCAAGACTACACCAATGCAGAAGAAACCTGAAGAGCACAACTCGGAATGTAATGTGAAGGCACAGCATCCAAATCACCTTTGTAAGTACAGGTAGGGCAAATGCATGCCACCGGCACCCAGGCCAGCAGCCATTTACATGCCACAGCATCACACTACCAACATCACAGAGGCCAGCGCTGGCACAGGCTCTGTACACATGCAGCCACTCCCAGCCAAAGTCAGACTCCCCAAATGCTCACCCCTGGCTTGCTGCTGATGCTCCTTCAAATGTGCATCCAGCTCAGGCTGTGTCACCGCCAAGATGCGCCCCATTAGTGGTGTCATACTGCACCGTGCCAGATGCCCAGTGCGAGGAAGCAGCCCCAAGGTCATCTCCGCCACATTCTTTGCCAGCCGGCTGATGTCGTCCCATCTCTTGTGGCAGTGGGTGCGCCGTCGGTTTGAGACCCCCAGGGCTCGCACCTTCGCTGCAATGGCCCTCCACACGGCCTTACGCTGGTGTACCTTAAGCTGCAGGCATGGGAGACAAGAGGGGGAAATGATCAGTGACACAGTGCCATGTACCGACATCTATCAGTATAGCAGCATGATACAAAATCATCACATAGCCAACGAAATTGACAATCAGAGACTATAGTACAGCTCACATAGGACACCTGCATGGAAAAAAATGATGTTAAAGCATGCAGGTGTGAGGGGGAACACAGTCCCTGCACATCTCATGCACATGCAGGATGCCAGCACTGAAACACCCATGTAGCCTGCCTACACTCCAGTCCATTGTTGGCTTGAGCAACACATGCATCATATGTCAACCTGTGTTTGGGGTGGACTCACTGTATCCAAGACTGCGCAGCCATCAATGTCCCTTTCCTGTGAATAGATGAATGTGTCATGGTGGTCACATTGAGGGACATTATAACACAAATACAAAATGCCATTCACAATGGCAGTTGTGTTCAAAATACAGTGCTGAGATGGCCCATAGCTGGAGTGCAATGTGAAAAGACTGATGTCAGACTCTGTAAGTTGAGTGAGGTGTCCTTGTCTTTGTAGGCCGGGACTGTGCAGGCCAGCTGGGCTCACACTGAGAAGGACTACAGGGGCACACACAGCCATCCAGCCAAGCATTCACTGTCCTGACTGCAGCATGAACAACCTTCTGTGTCACTGTATGGCTGACAACACAACACAGGTCACTCATACATACATGTGCAGGGAGGGAAAGCTGTGGCATTGGGTACACACACCCTCCCACTGGAGACAGCATGTCAGGCAGTGCATGACACTACCCCACACACCCAGGCACATACTGCATCAGTCCAACTACATGTGTGGCCCCCGCCCTACCCCACCACTGGTGAAGACTTACCACGACATTTGGGGCACCATATAGCCTTGGGTACTGTGTGAACACCTCGTTCACCAGGACCTCCAGCTCCTCGCTCATGAAGGGACTGGCACGGATCTTCTCTGTCCTTGCCATCACTGTGGATGGAGACAACAGCGGCAGAATTGGGTGGTGAGGGTTCTCAGGCAGCAGTCTCTGGAGGCAGCAGCAGGTGAGGGGTCTCAGGCAGCAGTCCCTGGAGACAGCAGCAGGTGAGGGTTCTCAGGCAGCAGTCCCTGGAGGTAGCAGCAGGTGAGGGGTCTCAGACAGCAGTCCCTGGAGGCAGCAGCAGGTGAGGGGGTCTCAGGCAGCAGTCCCTGGAGGCAGCAGCAGGTGAGGGGTCTCAGGCAGCAGACTCTTGGAGTAGTGGAAATGTGATGCTCACTCCCACACACATATAGCCCCCTGGGGTCATTTCAAAGGTGCCAAGCTGCAGCAATTGGTGGTCCAGGTCTGCCTCTTTCAAATGCATCCAGTTACCGCCTCCGCGGTGGCGGAGCACGCCTACCGCGATCTTCAAAATTGCATCATGCCACCGCAATCATGGCTCCCATTGGCTGTAAGGGCATGCTCCATGGCGGTGACATAACGCAGGGGCCCGGGGTGCGCTACCGCAATTTTAGTGGTGGAGCATGCCAACCGCCATTTCCACATGTCTCCATGCCTCTCACTACCGCACTTGTGTGAATGGGTGTGCTGATGACACACCGCCGTGGCCAGGCGGTAGCTACCGTGATTTGGGTGCCATACATTGACACAAGGCTACGCCATTCAGGCGGCGGAGCATGCCAACCGCCATTTCCACATGTCTCCATGTCTCTCACTACTGCACTTGTGTGAATGGGTGTGCTGGTGACACTCCTCCAGGGCCAGGCGGTGCTACCGCGATTTTGGTGCCATACATTGACATGAGGCCACGCCATTCAGGCGGCGGAGCATGCCAACCGCCATTTCCATATGTCTCCATGCCTCTCACTACCGCACTTGTGTGAATGGGTGTGCTGGTGACACACCGCTGGGGCCAGGCAGTAGCTACCACGATTTGGGTGCCATACAATGGCAATGGCCATCTGTCAAACATCGACAGTGCACAGTGCCAACATGTTCAATGGCACATCATTGTGCACACAATGCCAATGTTCAATTTACTCCACTGATGGCTACACATGCCATGTTTGTGTGTGTGTAACATAGATTGGCCTGTACCCAGTCACATGTCACTGGACTGTACAATGTGTACACATGTCAATGTGTTGAGGTCCAGTGACAATCACAGCAATGCTCGTCTCAATAAATGATGATCTATTTAGCATTGCCTCTCATGTCTGCTCATGAACACATTTCTCATTCCAGCACCGACTGTGGTCATTGTGTGGTGGATATGTGCCAGGTTGTAATGACGCATTAAGGTGTGACAAGTAAAGCAGCTAGGTATGAGACAGTGGTTTTGATTAGTTACACATATGCTGGATGCTATACTCCCAGGCATGCCCATGTGAACTGTGGCCATATCCCTATGTGCATTCACATTGACCAAGGTGGTGTTTGAGGTACTTGTCTTGTGTAAGTTGACACGTGTGCCCTTTGTGTAGCTGAAGGTGTCCCTCCATGTAAGCTGGTCTGTTAGTCACTATAGATGTCAGTCATTGTTGTCGTTGTGTCATCCAGAACGTGATATGCTGTGCACATCTCATGATGTATTGCATTGACATGTGTCCACTATCATCTCAAATAGGAGGAGGCCGAATTTGACTCGTCACTTGACGGTGCTGGAGGACATGGAGGATGTTGCGATCATACGGAAATGCCGCCTGGACAGAGCCACCCTGAAAACCCTTTGTGATCTGTTGGAGCCCCACCTGCAGCCCCGCAGGACATATCCAACAGCTTTCACCCCTACTTATAAGGTGATGGCAGCCCTGCATTTTTTTGCCACTGGATTGTTCCAAGAGACAGTGGCCAGCACTGGTGGGATGTCACAACCGATGTTCAGCATGGTGCTGCGTGATGTACTGTCCACCATGATGCTATACAAGGACAGATACATCCATTTCCCCAGGGGTGCTGAATTGCCAGCTGTGAAGGGAGAGTTCTATCCCCTTGGACACATCTCCAATGTTGTTGGGGCCATTGATTGCACCCATGTCGGTCTTGTGCCACCACGGGCACGGGCAAGTGAGCACATTTACCGCAAATTACCGCAATCGCAAGCATTACCACTCCATCAATGTGCAGGTGGTGTGCCTGGCAGATATGACCATCTCGCACGTGTGTGCCAAATTCCCAGGCTCTGCCCAGGACTCCTATATCCTGCGGAACAGTATAGTGCCCCAGCTGATGGCTAATCTTCTTCCCGGGCGTGCATGGATTGTGGGTGAATATCCCTAGTCGTGTGGTGTGCTGTGTGTGTGACCTGCTGCCCTGAGCCTCTGCGACATTGCAATGTCTATTTGTGTTTGTCATACCTTGGTGACTCTGCATATCCCAACCGTCCCAGGTTACTGAGCCCACTGCAGAATCCTAGGTCCCAGGCTGAAGTCCGCTACAATGAGGCCCATGGGAGGACACGTTGTGTGGTGGAGCGTACTTTTGGTCTGCTCAAATCATGTTTCCGCTGCCTGGACAAGACCGGAGGTGCACTGGCATACTCACCCAGGAAGGTGTGTCAGATTGTAGTGGCATGCTGCATGCTCCACAACCTAGCCATTCGCAAGGAGATTCCCCTGCTCGATGGTGAGGACCCAAGGCCCCAGCCTGCAAACCAAGCCATGTCCAGTGATGAGGACAATGGAGAGGAGGAAGGTGTTGACCTGCGTGAACAGCTCATCACCCGCTACTTTACTTGATGGTGGGTGTCAATGTGCATTTTGGGTTATCCTGATGGTAGGGGTTGTGTGATGTCTGTGATGCCACATCCAGACCAGTGACAGTCGTTATGTTGTGTTTCCCTAGGTGCCTTCAACTTCTCCTTGCCTACATACAGCCCATGCTCCTGGTACATTGTGATCATGTTGAAGACTGTACATCCTGCAATAAAGACGGAGCAGACACGACAACGTGTGTGAGGATATTTTATTTACAATGGTGAGATGCGAGGGGGGTGTACATTTCCATTGGAGGGTGGGGTGGAGCAGTGAGCTGACAATTGTGGTAGATGAGATAGTCGAGTAGTCACCACATTGCTGTGGTGACACAGTCCAACAGACAGATGCCATTCACAAGGCAGTGTGGGGAAGGACAGTCCAAAAATTCAATGCAGTGGTGGAGAGGGTTGCCATCATGGCTGGCTCCGTGCCTGGCGTCTGGCAGGTGCTTGGCCTCCAGATACTCCCAAGGTCTTCTTGGGACGGCCCTTTCATCGTTTGGCAGGGGGGGTGCCCTGCTGCAGGGCCAGTGGGGTCTGAGGACTCACCCCTCTCTGTGGGCGCAGGGGAGGATGGTGAACTGTCATTGTGCGGCCCACCAGAGGGATGTGGAGGTGTTGTCTGTGGCGCATGCATGTCCCTCAGAACCGCCACTTGCTGGTCCAAGAGGTCCACAATTTGTCCCATGCGTCTGTCGATGAACCTCATCAGCAGGATGAGCTCGTGCAACAGTTCGTCCGACCGGCCCGTTCGTCCCTGGGCCTGTTCATATGCACCTAGGACTCTGATGATGTGTTCCAGGGAGTGGGTCCCAGCCTCCTGGTGTCCCTGAGTGACCCTGCCCCTCCCACCTGCCCTACTGCCACGGACCTGTTGCCTCACCACTGTGGGCACCCTCATCCTCTCCCTGCCCTCCTCCGTCAGTGGTGTGTGCTGGTCATCCTCTGGGACAGGAAGGGTGTTGCAGACAGCACTGTTGGTGGTGGCGGTGGCCGCACAGGCCGTGACAGCAGGGGTCTGCTGTGGAGTTGTTGTTGGCGCAGATGTGGTGGGGGGGACAGTGGGGTCCTGGGACCTGTTGCTCCCTGGCACACCAGATGGGCCGGCCTCAAGCTTTTATTAATTTATTTTTATTTTAAAAGTTTTATATAGCGCTAGCTTGACCCATAGGTATCAGAGCGCTTTACATACATACTGTAAAGAAAAGCAGACGGAAATTGCAGTACATAGTAGGCAGGCAGTAAGGAAGCACAAGCATTTGCAATGCAATAGGTCTCGCATTTATAAGATTTTGAGCTATTGGCATTGTAAAATTACAATGCCTTTTATTTATGTTTTGGTTTTAAAACAAATAAAAGGCATTGTCATTTACAATGTCAGTAGCATAAACTTGCATAAAAGCAGTGTGTGGAGTGCAGCAGTGTGTGGCGTGCAGCAGTGTGCGGCATGCAGTAGCTTGTGGTGTGCAGCAGTGTGTGGCGTGCAGCGGCTTGCAGCGGTGTGCGGCATGCAGCAGTGTGCGGCGTGCAGCAGTGTGCGGCGTGCAGCAGTGTCGTGCAGCATGCAGCAGTGAGTAATGCAGCAATGTGCAGCAGTGTGCGGCGTGCAGCAGTGTGCGGCGTGCAGCATTGTGCGGCGTGCAGCATTGTGCGGCGTGCAGCATTGTGCGGCATGCAGAATTGTGCAGCGTGCAGCAGTGTGTGGCGTGCAGCAGTGTGTGGCGTGCAGCAGTGTGTGGCGTGCAGCAGTGTGTGGCGTGCAGCAGTGTGTGGCGTGCAGCGGCATGCAGCAGTGTGCGGCGTGCAGCAGTGTGCGGCGTGCAGCAGTGTGCGGCGTGCAGCAGTGTGCGGCGTGCAGCAGTGTTTCGTGTAGCAGTGTGAGGCATGCAGCAGTGTGTGGCGTGCAGCGGCGTGCAGCAGTGTGTGGCGTGCAGCAGTGTGTGGCGTGCAGCAGTGTTTCGTGTAGCAGTGTGTGGCGTGCAGCTGTGCGGCGTGCAGCAGTGTGCGGCAGTGTGGCGTGCAGCGGCATGCAGCAGTGTGTGGCGTGCAGCAGTGTGTGGCGTGCAGCAGTGTATGGCGTGCAGCAGTGTGCGGTGTGCAGCAGTGTGCGCAGCATTGTGCGGCGTGCGGCAGTGTGCAGCATGCAGCAGTGTGCGGCGTGCAGCAGTGTGTGGCATGCAGCAGTGTGTGGCATGCAGCAGTGTGTGGCTTGCAGCAGTGTGTGGCGTGCAGCAGTGTGTGGCGTGCAGCAGTGTGTGGCGTGCAGCAGTGTGTGGCGTGCAGCAGTGTGGGGCATGCAGCAGTGTGCGGCGTGCAGCAGTGTGCGGCGTGCAGCGGCATGCAGCAGTGTGTGGTGTGCAGCAGTGTGTGGCGTGCAGCAGTGTGAGGCATGCAGCAGTGTGCGACGTGCAGCAGTGTGCGGCGTGCAGCAGTGGGCTGCGTGCAGCAGTGTTGTGCAGCATGCAGCAGTGAGTAATGCAGCAGTGTGCGGCGTGCAGCAGTGTGCGGCGTGCAGCAGTGTGTGGCGTGCAGCAGTGTGTGGCGTGCAGCAGTGTGTGGCATGCAGCAGTGTGCGGCATGCAGCAGTGTGCGGCGTGCAGCAGTGTGTGGCATGCAGCAGTGTTTCGTGTAGCAGTGTGAGGCATGCAGCAGTGTGTGGCGTGCAGCGGCGTGCAGCGGTGTGCGGCGTGCAGCAGTGTGTGGCGTGCAGCGGTGTTTCGTGTAGCAGTGTGGGGCGTGCAGCAGTGTGGGGCGTGCAGCAGTGTGGGGCGTGCAGCAGTGTGCGCCGTGCAGCAGTGTGCGGCGTGCAGCGGCATGCAGCAGTGTGTGGCGTGCAGCAGTGTGTGGCGTGCAGCAGTGTGTGGCGTGCAGCAGTGTGCGGCGTGCAGCAGTGTGAGGCGTGCAGCAGCGTGCGGCGTGCAGCAGCGTGTGGCGTGCAGCAGTGTGTGGCGTGCAGCGGCTTGCGGCTGCGTGCAGCAGTGTTGTGCAGCATGCAGCAGTGAGTAATGCAGCAGTGTGCGGCGTGCAGCAGTGTGCGGCGTGCAGCAGTGTGTGGCGTGCGGCGTGCAGTGGTGTGTGGCATGCAGCGGTGTTTCGTGTAGCAGTGTGTGGCGTGCAGCAGTGTGTGGCGTGCAGCAGTGTGCAGCGGCGTGCGGCGTGCAGCGGCGTGCGGCAGTGTGTGGCGTGCAGCAGTGTGTGGCGTGCAGCAGTGTGCGGCATGCAGCAGTGTTTCGTGTAGCAGTGTGAGGCATGCAGCAGTGTGTGACGTGCAGCAGCATGCAGCAGTGTGCGGCGTGCAGCAGTGTGCGGCGTGCAGCAGTGTACAGCAGTGTGGCGTGCAGCGGCGTGCAGCAGTGTGTGGCGTGCAGCAGTGTGAGGCGTGCAGCAGTGTGTGGCGTGCAGCAGTGTGTGGCGTGCAGCAGTGTGTGGCATGCAGCAGTGTGTGGCGTGCAGCAGTGTGTGGCGTGCAGCAGTGTGTAGCGTGCAGCAGTGTGTGGTGTGCAGCAGTGTGTGGCGTGTAGCAGTGTGAGGCGTGCAGCAGTGCGAGGCGTGCAGCAGTGTTTCGTGTAGCAGTGTGCGGCATGCAGCAGTGTGTAATGCAGCAGTGTGCGCAGCATTGTGCGTGCAGCAGTGTGTAATGCAGCAGTGTGCGGCGTGCAGCAGTGTGCTGCGTGCAGCAGTGCCGTGCAGCATGCAGCAGTGAGTAATGCAGCAGTGTGCAGCAGTGTGTGGCGTGCAGCAGTGTGTGGTGTGCAGCAGCGCGCGGCGTGCAGCAGTGCGCGGCGTGCAGCAGTGTGCGACGTGCAGCAGTGTGTGGCGTGCAGCAGTGTGTGGCGTGCAGCAGTGTGTGGCGTGCAGCAGCATGCAGCAGTGTGCGGAGTGCAGCAGTGTGCGGCATGCAGCAGTGTGCGGCGTGCAGCAGTGTTTTGTGTAGCAGTGTGAGGCATGTAGCAGTGTGTGGCGTGCAGCAGTGTGTGGCGTGCAGCAGTGTGTGGCGTGCAGCAGTATGCGGCGTGCAGCAGTGTGCGGCATGCAGCAGTGTGCAGCAGTGTGGCGTGCAGCAGTGTGTGGCGTGCAGCAGTGTGCGGCGTGCAGCAGTCTCGCATTTGTGAAAGTTAGAGTTTTTAGCATTTAAATCTAATGTCCACGGTCCACTTTCACTTTCGTCCGTTGTTAAAGCTTTGTTGTCTTTATGGGGCCATGTGTTTGAAACACATGGCCCCATAAAGATAAGAAAGCTGACCCTTTGAAGTAGTATGATGGCGAGGCTGACTGAAAAGTTGAAAACACTCCATTTAAAGCTCAGTTTTTCTTTTCTTCTGCAGTTTTATATAACGTGAACTCTACCCTAAGATATTGGAGTGCGTTCACGCCCTTAATTACATCGGCCACGCCCCTTTTAGAGACCCTCCAGTTTATTCATCCCACTTAAAGCCCTGAGTTTGACCATGTCGTTTGTATATTCTTGTGTGTCTATTAGCTGTTTGCACAGATGCCGTGCTGGGTGTGGAGGAAAAGCGTTGCCTTGTCCTGTCCATCCTTGACTTCCGACAGCGACTACAAGCCAGGCTAGAACTCTGACAAATGTCTTTCACCCCCACTGCCCTTTCCAGCCTGCCCCTCCCAACAGATCAAATTAAGCTGTTTTGTGTACTTCCACGTACAAGAGTGGCTGTAAAACTCGGAATGTACTAAAAAGGGCCGAATCACGGGGGTGACAATGCGCTCCTTGCAAGCGCTTCGAGCTCACCCGATGAGGCGCTGTTTACATGAAGTGATGTGTACGCACGAAGAATGTTTTTTCCAGTTTTATATAGCGCAAACTTGACCGAAATGGATTAGAGTGCTTTACAGAAGCACCAGGTTACGTTACACAAGATCAGATTTGCAGTTTTACATTTTTATAGGCACATGGAGATTAACTGAATTGCCTAGAATCACGGGCTGTTGTGCGGACATCGGGGCTTCTAAAGCCAGCATTTCTGACCGTAATGCCATATCCTCTCGTTTTTACAAATAAGGCATAGCTGTTAAACTTCTAGTTTGGCAAACAGTAAGTGAAACACACAGTGACTGCAAAGTTAGTTGTCATTTTGATTGTATCTAGCCGCAGGTAAACAGAGCCAGCTTTGATCCCAGGGAAGTCTGACTGCCAGATTGCCCCGTATGACAGTCCGACCCTTGCCATCACTACTGTCGAGGCTGAACCGGATACGGGTAGAGAAGGCGCGCCAGGCGTGAGTAGTGATTCTCATGCAGTGGTGAGTAGGGGGAGCAGCTGTGGAAGGATGGAATCTGTTCTGCTCAGAGTTCATTAAAATTCTATCCTGGTGCCTCTTCGTTTTCCCAGCATCCCTCGGGCCTGGTTAAGATCATTTTTATTAATTCATAAAACTCTGTGAAAGCATTGAAGATGCTGACAGCAGCAACCTGCACGGGTAGGGAAGAGGAGCTGAAACGGTGGTCTGTATCCGTAAAAAGTCTAGCCAGACTGGGAATGTGTGAGCCTGTGGCTAGCCCCTCAGATAGAGGGTGGAAGTGTATGGGGACTTTGGGACCCTGCTCCTCCACGACAAGCTGAAGAAAGCCTCGGCAGGAGCCATAAATGACAAATCACTGCTATGATCGAAGCGGCAGAAGTGACTTTACGCCCCTTTGACACACACAAAATGCTTTGATTTTGAGGTCTCCAGTCACATGGAGGGTTGTTAATCCACCACCCCGTTAGTTTGTGTAAGAGGTCTGGGTCAACAAGCAGGAAGGGGGTGGCAAATGGTCACGGCCGCTTTGATGTCCATCAAAGCGGCCGCGAAAGTGAAAGTGATCAGGCAGTGCTTTTCAGGCTGCCAAATGGTGTGCGCGCCCGGCGCACATGCACTGTATTTGGAGGCCTGAAAAGCACTGTTTGCACTTCCAGATCCCCCTTTTACAAAAGCTCTCGCGAGAGAAGCGCTAAAGTGCTGTCTCAGGCGAGACCTAAAAAACCAGGGATAAAAAAAATACAGCATGGAAGATAAGGTGGTTAACACAGTCCAATCACCAACTATCCTTGAATGTCAAGAGAGAGGAGTAAACTCGGATATTGAAGACTAGGTTAGTTGACGTTGGTCAGGAAAGTATTTGTTAAGGAGATGGATTTTCAGGTCCCTTTTGAAACAGGAGAAGGAGGGGTTGCATCTGAGGACTCTAGGGAGAGCGTTCCACATCCTGGGAGCGTTGCCAGAGAATGATCGGTATTGTGTGGTTTTCCTTTTCAGTTTCGGAGGAATAAGAAGGAGTGAGTTGGAGCTTCTCAGCGATCTGGATTGACCTGCTCTTACCAGTTTGTTGTCCAGGTAGTTAGGGGCCGGAGAGTGAAGGGTTTTGTGTGTGATGCAGGCCAGTTTGTAAATACACCTCCCTTCCATGGGATGCCAGTTGAGGGAGTTGAGAGCTGGAGTGATGTGATCAAATCTTTTTACTCTAGATACGAGTCGAGCGACCATGTTCAACACTGCCTTTAGAGGGGCTAGGTGATCTTTTGGAGTCCCTGTTAGGATGGCGTTCCGTAGTCGATTTTAAAGAGAACTAGGGATTGGACTACTGTCTTGAGGTCATCATGGGGAAGAAAAGGTTTCAATTTCTGGAGCTCATCGTCCATGGAATCCTGGGAGTCAACATCCGAGAGCCTTGTACCGGGGTGGAGACTGGCTCTGCAGGTTGCTGGTGTTGTCCTCTGCAGTGAGTTCTTGGTCACCTGTGGGTCAGATGTGAAATGGTCATTGCAGTGCACCCGGCAAGCTTTGTGTTAGCTGTGTGTCATTCACTTTTTGTACACTGCACAATTGACATATCATCACATTGTTGACTATGTGCAGGACTGTGCTTCCTGACATGTGAGGTGAGGTGTCAAGGCATACCATGCGACCCGTGCACAATTAAGGTTTACAGGGACTTGTTGCCATCTAGGGCCTGGCACAACATGTGTTTAATTGAGAACTCATTGTTTATTTGTCTGACCTAGCAGATGTCACATCTGGCCGTGGACTGGCCATTGTCATCTCCTGCATACCTTTGTCCTGTCATGTACATATCTTGATTTGTGCCACCACACATGCTTTCATATTTTTTGAATGGTCCTTGTTGCACTTGCCCCTTGGCGTTGCACATGTAACTAGGTGCTGTGCATGATTGTGCCCTGACTTTCTTCTACTTGTGCATTGGTGTGTCACACTTTGGTGGCTGTGACAGTTTCCTTAGCTTACCTGTGTGCACACTGTGCTTGGCAGTGGGGTAGGTATGCCTCTTTGTGCAATGAGAGGGCTGGTGTTGTCATATGGCACTATTTAATTTGTGAAAAATGGGTGAGTGCATGTACTGGCTACTTACCTGTAAGTTTGTTTGGTGTACTGCAATGGCTTCCAACTGCTCCTGGGTGGAGGAGTGCTCCATCCTGCTGAGGTATGGGACAGAGGGAATGTTGGGAGTAGTAGCGCAGGCCTCCCAGCCACAAACACCCTCCCAGGGAAGAAGGCTACCTACCTGTGAGTTTGATGTGGGTTGTGTAATGGCTGACACATGCTTATGGGTGGGGTGGGGGAGGGATTCATCTTGGTAGGCTGTGGTACAGGGGGTATGGTGGGGTAGTAGTACAGGCCCCCCACCCCCAGACACCCTCCCAGGGAAGATGGCTACCTACCTGTAAGATTGTTTGGTGTACTGCAATGTCTTCCAACTGCTTCTGGGTGGGGGAGGGCTCCACCCTGCTGAGGTGTGGGACAGGGGGCATGGTGGGAGTAGTGGTGCAGGCCTCTCACCCCCCGACACCCTCCCAGGGAAGATGGCTACCTACCTGTGAGTTTGATGTGGGTTGTGTAATGGCTGACACATACTTCTGGGTGGGGTGGGGAAGGGATCCATCTTGGTAGGCTGTGGGACAGGGGGTATGGTGGGAGTAGTAGTGCAGGCCACCCACCCCCAGACACCATCCCAGGGAAGATGGCTACCTACCTGTAAGTTTGTTTGGTACAGCAATGGCTTCCAACTGCTTCTGGGTGGGGGAGGGCTCTATCCGCTGAGGTGTCGGACAGGGGGCATGGTGGGAGTAGTGGTGCAGGCCTCCCACCCCTAGACACCCTCCAAGGGAAGATGGCTACCTACCTGTAAGTTTGATGTGGGTTGTCTAATGGCTGACACATGCTTCTGGGTAGGATGGGGGAGGGTTCCATCTTGTTGATGCTGTGGGCCAGGGGTCCTGGTGGGAGTTGTAGTGCTGTCTGTCTGTACACATGCCCCCATGGTAATGTTGGTAGCTACGTTTGGGGTGAATGGGAGTGGGTGAATGTTGGATCTGTGAGCCATGTTTTTGTGAGTGTGTGGTGCAGATGGATGGTATGTGTCCTAGGTGGTGTAGCTTTGTAGTTGTGCAAGACAGTACATAGCAGAGTGGCGGTAGTCATTGGTTTGTACTTACCATCTTCCACTCCCACGGCTACTCTTGTGAGACTCTCTGGATGCAGTATGGCATGCACCTTCTCCTCCCATTGTGTGAATGGTTTTGGTGGAATGGGAGGGCCACCGCCAGTCCTCTGAGCCAGCTCACGGTTCTTGCTCCTCCTCTCCTTGACCACCCTCTTCAGATCATGCCAACGCTTCATGATCTCCTTTTTTGATCTTGGGGTGGTCGCTACTGCACTGACCCTTTGGACTATCCTTGCCCACATTTGTGTCCTTGTGGCTAATGGTGTCTGTTGGACCAGGGTACCAAAAAGCTGTGGTTCCACTCTGACTATCTCATCTACCATGACCTTCAACTCACTCTCAGTGAATTTGGGCATTTTCTGTGTGACCATGGTGTGCGGTGTGCAAAGTGGTTGTGGGTGCTGGAGTGTGAGTAGTGGTTGTGGTTGTGCTGTGTATGGTGTGTGTTGTACAGGGGGGTTAGTTGTGCTGGTGTGGAGGTGGTGGTGGTGCTGTGTGTAGTGTGGCTAGTGATGTTGTGTCCTTTGCCTCTCCTGTCAGCTGTGGTATATGTCCTTTCTTGCCTGGAGTTTTGCAAGGGGTTGTGGTCAGGGAAGGGGCTGGTTTTATACTCAGCTATGTGGGTGTGTCCAATTGGGGTGTTGCTGACAGGTGTGTTGTCCTGGGATTTGTATTTTTCGTTTTGCCATGTGTTGTGTCATTGGGGTGTGTTTTGTGTATTTGGGGGACATGGCTAGTTTTCTGTGTGCACTTTTGGCCTTCTTGTGGGGTTCTGGCTTCGTCCACCATATTTGTTATGGTTCGTCCACCGTGGTGGCTGTGCTTCAGCTCTTCCGCTGGCTCTTCCATTCATCCCATTGTGCGACCGCGCTGGTCGGAGACAGCGGTAGATACCGCGGGACCGTCGGGGATATCATAATTTCCGGTGCGGTGTCTCTGCTATACTTGCGGTGGGTTGGTGTTTTTCTGCCGCGATTCCGACCGCCGCGGATGGATTTTGGCGATCTGTGCCCGCTACGGGTGGTTTTTCTTGGCCTCATTCCACCGTGTTCAGATTTTTTGGGCGGTTAATACTAATTTGGCCGCAGGTTTTCCCACGGTGCCGGCGGGCGGTTGTTTTCCGCTTCCATGGCGGTCAGGGTGCTTTTCCGCCCGCCATCCAATGGACCTCATAGTCTTTACCACACATGATTTTACAATGAGTTTGCCTTATCATGCATGCCTTTTTCAATGATTTTTGTTTCATTGTAAAGGTATGAATGTTAAAGGTATATGTGTGGTAATGGTAATCAGAGCACCCATTCAGTGTCTGCAAGTCAGAGCTCCAGACTCGGCCAATGGGATATAAAAAAATAGACCTGCACATCAGAACTGCCTTCAGAGTGAATGGACGGTGGTGAGAGGTGCTTGAGGTAAAAGTTGTTCCAGTGATGGGATCGGGACGTGGGTTGGTGAGGTAGTTTTCAATGTTATCGAAAGGGCCCATTTTGGATGTTATTATGGTAAAAAAGATGTTGTACTGTTCCTGTTTTGGTCTGGATGGAGGAAAAGGTGGAATTCGGATGTGTTTTCAGAATGCATTTTTCCTGCTATAGGCTAGCATGGAGCTGGATGCGGTGATGTCGGACGAGCGCCTCACAAAGGCACTTTAGGGTTTAGGGCTGGCATTGGAATTAGCAGTTGGTTTGTGAAGGCCAGCCATGAGTGGGATTCGGTTTGGGGAGTGAAATATATGAGTTTTCTGGATCAGGGCTGAGGTCAGTGGTGTTTTCAGGGTTGGGTTTTAGGGCTCAGAGCTGGGGGAGGATAGATTTCAGAGCTGGGGGAGAGGGAAGGAGTGATGTATATGACTTACGGGTAGGGAAGAGGCTTTGGATCTGGAGCTGTGGAGGGGCTACGGTAGGTGCTGTTCTTAGAGTTCAGGGCTATGGTCAGAGCGTTTTTAGGGTCTGGGCATGGGAGAGGCTGTGGCAGGTGCCCGTGGTGAAAAGGCAGGTACTGTTACCACGTGTAGCCTTTACCACGCATATGTCGTTACCATTTATGCCTTTGAAACCTCCGCATGGAAAAGGCATGCGTGGTAATTGCATGCATAGTTGCATCATACAACCGGTTTTGCCCTATACTGACGAAACCCAAATGTTGCTAAATGTTGATCCTGCAGCTCTAAACCTGGCGATTGGATTATAGACTGCAGTGCATACTTTGATGCCATGCAACTTTCTCATCCTGAAGAGCAGCAAAAACAAACTTTTGCTGTTACATAAAAATACCTAAGGGCCTTATTACAAATTTTGTCAGTCCAACTGCCCGAACGCTGAGGCCGCAAGGAGACCACAGCGTCAGTGGTCTATAGACCACCATATTACGAGTTGACTGTAGTGTGGCTGTGGAGTGTTTGCAGCAGTAGTAATTATTTCTCCACATGTATCAATACCTCTGTGACCTTTTCAACTGCTTATCTGTTGGATGCACACATATGCATGATACAGGTGGAAAAATACCACATACCCATTGCCGGTGTCGGGCCCATATATGGGCAGTCCAGGCAATAGGCATATGGTACAAAAGCAACTCACCTGTACATCGCCGGATACAGGGTAATAATCCTCAGAGTGAAGATGCTGCTGTGAAGGGGGCGGGGGAGACCTGAAGAAAGGGATCCACATCGAACTCTGGCTGAAAGATCAAGAAAGGGGTGAGTACGGCCCCGGAAACCTTTGCTCCTACCGATTTGATGCTGGAAGTCTCACCCCGTGTTCAGCTTGTGGAAAAGCCTACTAGTAATACAGATGGCAGTGAAACTCCCCTTACAGCTGTCTTTCTCTGACTGAGACCCAGCGGTCTGCAGTGTGCTGGCAGTGTCTGCCATTCAGCTGCAATGTTCCCAAATGCAATCCGCACAACTTGTAATACTGCGGTCGGACTGCTGTGCTTGCGGTGTTTGGACTGCAACCACGGGTACCATGGTCCACGGACTGCCAAACTCGTTTTAAGGCCCTTAGTCTGGTATGAAAGAGTCTGACCAGCCTTGCTTGGAGACATGTCTACCACAAACTCACATACAAAAAAAAAAGGAATCTAGCTCGATAACAGACTATTTTTTGACATCCTAATCCAGAAGGTCTCTGTCTCATGTGTCCTCCTCACACATTATCAAATACAAAGTGTTCCCTTCATTCCTAAAGAGAAATGGGCCTCATTAATTGGCACACTGACTCCTTGCCTCAATAATGGAAATGCACTCTACCTGGGGCTACTGAAAAAACAGAACTCAGGCAATTGGAATGCTTTCAAAATATGGCAGTCCATTATGGGTATACAAAGATTTTACCACATTTTGGATGCCCGCAGATCACCACACTGACTACCTATCAAGTTAATAATCCAAAACAAGATGCACTGCCCATTGAATGAGCAGTCTTTTGGAAAGGTCCTAAGTTTCTTCATTACATGATTGTGTCCTATGTGCTAATCCATATGCTCTGATTCAGATTTCATTTTCTTATGAAAATTCGTCAGTTCAGGAAGTCTTGGTACAGATGCATTTCATTCCAAGTAACGGTCCCCAAATGTGGACTGCTCTCCCCTGAGCTTGAACTGACAGAACTTTTAGATAATGTTCTTATGGTTTTTGTCTTTGTTTCCTTTTATGTTGTCTCCTGCCCTGATGTTGTTGGTTGTTTTTATTATTTTAGCACAATGATAACTTTGGTGACTATGAGCTTTAGGAAGAAGGAAAGAAAGAAAGAAAGAAAGAAAGAAAGAAAGAAAGAAAGAAAGAAAGAAAGAAAGAAAGAAAGAAAGAAAGAAAGAAGAATGCCCTGCTCCATGATCTACCAAATAATACTAAAACCTCTGAACCCAATCTTCCATTCTGCTGCCTGCCTAATCCCTAGTCTGAAAATCTGACCACATCACCCTCGTCCTAAGAGTGCCCCACTGGCTAATCTTACAGTTTATATTAAGCTCAAGACTCACTGCTTCCTTTCCAAGTTCTGAAACAAGCATTATGATACTATGTGCACAAACTCAGCATGCCCTCCCATGAAATTTAGAACCATGCACATTGTTTCTCCAGTTCAGGAAGGAACTGAAAACATCCAGACTTCTGCAACATCTATCATGCACAGGCTAATCAAATTTGCTTTCAAGTATCTCTTCTAAGACACATATTCCTAGTACGCCTGAATCTAAAAGACAAATATACCGCAGTTAAGGACACTACACCACATATGGGTTAATTTAATGTTTTAAAGTCATGTTTTTGTATATTCTGCGTATAGTATTCTGTGTCCCTCCTTGCCATGTGCATTTCGTATCTGTTGTTAGGGGTCAACCTTGCACTTTCGAAATACCACGTTTGAAAGTAAAATGCACAGGATAACATGTAATTTGCACGATTCAATGGTAACTTTATTGTAAACTTCTACACAACTATAAACTTACCTTTGTGAATCAGGCCCTATAAAGCAATAAATACTGAAACAAATTATATGTTCAACTAAAAAGGACCCTTTACATCCCATAATCTATATTTCTGACACATTTAATCTAAAGCCAGTCAGCCACTTTCACAGTACACCTATTGAAACAAAACTCTACAACACAACACTCCACTCTACTCCACTGTACAACACTCCACTTTGACGTGTCACTCCACTTTATGACACTCCATTCTACAACACTCTACTCCACTGTATGACACTCCATAACACTCCACTCTACCACACACCACTTCGCTGTAGGACATGCCACTCCCCTCTACAACATGCTACCCCAGTCTATGACAAGCCACTGTATTCTGACACTCCATGCTACTCCACTCATCGACACTCCACTCTACTTCACCCCACTCTACTCCATAACATACTACTCATCTCTACTCCACTGTAACTGCGCCACTCCACTCCACTCCACTCTCTGCTCTTCAACTCTATCAAGCTTTGTGCCACTACACATTACCACACTCTACAACAGTCTACTGTACTGTATGGCACTCCACTCTACAATGCTCCACTCCACTCTATGCCACTCCACTCTGATGAACTCTACATTTTCCAAAGCTCTACAACATGCCACTCCACTCTACTTTAACACAGGCCACCTCAGTTTATGACACTTTGCACGACTCTACATTATGCCATTACACCCTACTGCACTATATGACACACTACTCCGCTCTATGACACTTTACTCCACTCTACTCTACTGCCCTCTATGACAATTTAACCAACTCTATGCCACTGTGTGACACTCTACTCCACTGTATGCAACTCTACTCTGTAACACTCTCCTACACTCTTTTCCACTCTACTCCACTGTACACCCATCCACTCTACGCCGCTCGACTACACTTTGTGACGCTCTACGACACGACACTCCACTGTATGACATTCTACTGTACAACAATGAACTTTACTCTATGCCACTCCACTCTAGAAGACTCTACTGCACTGTATGCCTCTGCACTCTACAACCCTGCACTCCACTCTACTCCAGTGTTCGCCACTTTACCACACTACACTGTGCAGCATGCCATGTCACTCTACGACCCTACACTATATTAGATGCTACGCCACTCGAAAGGAAGACAATCCACTCTACAACACTCCACTCTGACACTGTACTCCACTGTAAGCCACTCCACAACACACTAACACACTGCTCCACTCTATGCCACTCTACAATACCATTCATGACACTCCAGTCGACAACACTAGACTCTACTGTACGACACACCATTCCAACGTACAACACACCACTCCAATCTACGACACACCACCCCACTCCACTACATAACACTTTACTACACTGTATGCAGCGCCACTCCAATCCACTCTGACACTCCATTTTATGACACTACACTTTGCCACACTCTCCTCCACTGTCCTATAAGTTACTCCACTTAATGACACTCCACTCAATGACACTCGACTCCATGATTTCAAACACACTTTTATTTAAAAGCAAAAACCATTGAAGTTCAACCAAACAACAAAGGTTAAAACTGAGGGGCCCATTACGATGGCGGGTGGATCGCAACCGCTGGACCGGCGGTGGCCTCCACACCGCGATCGAAACCTTGAAAACCAACGGTCAGTTTATGATGGTGGTAGTGACCGCGGCGGTGTGGCAATCCGTCCGCTGTTTTTCCGCCGGTAGCAATCCGCCCGCAGTCCTGGTGGGCAGAGCTGGGCTGCCAAAATGGTGCCTAGCTTTTTCCGCCATCTGGATTAGGATGCATGCAAAAGTCAGCTTTTCCGCGGCGGTCTCTCCGCAATGGAAAGGCTGGCAGGGATTGTGTTTGGGGGCCCATTGTGGGCCCCCCTCGTGTTGGGGGGATGTGGGTGCCCAGGGGGGTACCCATGGTACACCCAAACAGTTCACTACACCAAGTTGCAGGCGCAGTGCCTGCCACGTAGTGCAGTGAAATGCACAACATGCTCGTTTTCGCGATGCAGCGGTGCTGCTGCCAGCACCACCCGTCACAATGTTAAAGTTGCAGAATCCGACCGCTGCGGTGGGGGGGCCCATCATAATACAATGGGTGGGACCCAATCACCGCCATGCATGCGGCGGTCACATCATAATACCATGGGCAGGACTGCCCCACACATGACGATCAGACACAATCTCCACGGCGGGAAAAAATCTGACCGCCATCCTTATGGGCCCCTTAGTTATAGTTAGGAAAACTTTATTTATTCTTTTTATACAAACCAAACTTAAACCACACAAATATTAGAAATTCTAAAGTTATAGTTATACCTTAAATTTATAATTTTCACACCACCTTCTAATTTCTATAACTCAAGCATCTCTGTACACAGTGTTGTCAACTTGCTAGCCATAGTACATTGACTATAACTTGCGCCTTCTCCATGCACTGCTAATACCATTTCATATTATATCACGTATAGCATGTTAAGTCATAACATTCCTAACAAGACTTATGACATGTCTAATGAAATAATTTTAAAACACTGTGCTTGGTATAGTGGCGAGTTATAACTAAGTTTTAACCTTTGTTTTTTTTATTGAAAATATATATATTTATATTCACTGGAAGAACCAAAGGTTACAGGGACGTTATACTTAGGAAAAATGAAACAAAAACTTAGAAATTCAATTTAAAAAAGGAGACGCCACAGGGACGTTATAGTTAGGTTCAGATTTCACACACACAAAACAATAGAAATCCAGTAGTTATATTTATACTTATCTCAAGAAACTATATCTCATGCCCTAAGGTAACTATAACTCACACCCTTGCCATGCACAGCTTTCTCATCAATAATTTTATTGCGAATGTTCCAGTGATATTATCAATGATGTCATAGAAGATGTCATTACTGATAAAATATGTTGGTAATTAGCAGTGCATGGCAAGGGGGCGAGTTATAGTTTCTTGAAATAAATATAACTGCTGAAGTTCTATAGTTTTGTGTAAGTAAAATCTGAACCTAACTATACCGTACCTGTAACCTTGACTTTTTTGTTAATTTCTAAAGTTTTATCAATTCTATTTCCTAACTATAGCGTCCCTGTAACCTTAGTTTTTTCAGTGAATTATGCCAAACTTGGCCTTTAGCCGTGCACAGCGGAGGATTGGCTGCAGTGTCTGGCCTGCGACCAACCACCAACATGCAGTAAACCCCACGCTTCGCACAGCCTTCAGCCATGCGTGGCAGCGAGTTGGACTCCCTGCAACCAACTCCCCACATGCAGCCAACCCCACGATGCACCCGGCCTTCAGCTGTGTGCAGAAGGGGGTTGGTCACAAGGCCTGGCCTGTGACCAACCCCCAAAGACAGCCAACCCAGAAGGGGGGCACACAGCCCCCCTCCATTTGCTGATTTCGGCCAAGGGGACCCCATTTCCCAGGGCCATGCACATTTTGTGGAGGAGGGTGCATGTGTCTCCCTCCCTACTCTGATTTTGCTTGTGCAGCACCTCATCCCGAGGGTCCTTGCCAATTATTAGAGAGAGGGCACTGCATGGCCAACCTCCCACATGCAGCCAACCCAACGACTTTGGCCATGTGTGGCAGGGGGTTGGGTGCAGGGCCTGTGGCCAACTCCCCACATGCAGCCAACCCCACGCTGATATTGGCCATGCAAAACCCCATACCCCGGGGCCCGTCCAATTATTAAAGGATGAGGGGTGCCACATGACTTTCCTCCCCTGGGCCAATTTTGCCCCATGGGATTTCATCCTCTGGGGCCTGGCCAATTAAGGATGGATGCCGCGGTGACCACCCATGGCACAGCACCCACCTTGCCCTTGTTGGAGGCCATGCAGGGAGCCCCAAGGCCCCAGCCAGCTCCCTGCATCCAGCAGGAGCCAGCATTGCTTCCGTCCACAGTGAGCAGCTAAAGATTCTGCTCCCTGCAGGCGGGATCAATATTCAGATCTGTTTCCCTGCCTGCATTACTGCAGGCAGGGAAATAGATCTGAAGTTCTCTCCCACCGGGCGGGAGCATTTTTCATGCCCCTGCCCACTGGGAGCGGACTTCGTATTTGCTCTCGCTTGCCAGAAGCTTTGAAATTGCTCCTGCCAAGCAAGAGCAAAAACAGCTTTCCCTGCCTGCTGCAGTGTGGGCAGGGAAATCGCTATGTCCCGGGGGTTGGCACTCTGGGACATAGCAGGAGCTGGCCCTGGGGGATGGGGTCCCCAGGGCCATTAATGGCTCTGAGAAGGGGGGTGTGCCGCCCTTCTCCCCTTACTAATGTCAGCTGGGCCACGGGGGATGGGGTCACTGGGGCTAAAATTGTCCTAGGGAGGGGGGCAGCCCAGCCCCTCTCCCATTACCAACATAGCCGTGCCCTGGGGCTGAAATCAGCCCCTTTTCAGATGCGGACCTGGGGGATTGGGTTCCTGGGGACAAAATTGGCCCGGGAGAGGGGCCACCTGCCCCCTCCCATTTATCTATAAGGCCGGGCCCCGGGGGATGGGGTCTCTGGGGTCAAAATTGGGGTCACATGCACCCCCTCCCCCCAAATCTATGTATTTTCCCTCCCCAGCACCTGGCCCACCTGGGGTACATTAAAAAAATAACAAGCACGGGAAACAGTGTTTTTTTTTACATTTTGCCAAGGATCCATGGATACGCAGCCAAATTAAAGGAAAACATGTTTTTACCCCAGGTGTGCTCCCTGTTGGACCCCACCACCAAGCCTAGGGATCAAGTTATTCCTACCCTGCCCCCTTATGTTTTTTTTTTGCCTAGAGGTGAGGGTCTTCCTATCCTGCCCCATTATGTGTTTTTTCTTGAGACTCTGCTGAGTCCTAAGATGGCTGCCACTACTTCCTGGTTGAAGTGGTGCAGTCAATCAGATCTCATTTTGAGATCTGTCGAATCCGTGGACACTCCATATCTCTATATACATAAACCTTTTTTTTCAAAAACTCCAAAACTACTGACCGGATTTATGCCAAATTAAAAAAAAGAGATCTTTCTGGACCAAGAACTAGTTTTCTGCCAAATTTGGTTTAATTCTGGTCAGCAGTTCGTACTGTGGTTGTGTGCAAAATCCCTATGGGAAATTGTGTTCTGGGACCTCCCCCCCCCTCCTTGACAAATCACAATGAAACTCAAACAAAGCCAATGTTATTCGCAAAACCAAAAACCTTTTTTCTACGGAAAAAAGGTCCTAACTATAACTACCTACTGGTAGGTAATATATATATTTGTTTATTTAAAATGGTATGTTTTTGTTTTAACTGACCTTTTCACCTAATGATAACGCCTTTTTAACCTGCAGGTTTTTTTCAGTCAATTTCTAAGTTTTTTTTAATGCAAAGTAAGATATTATTATCATACCTACCTATAAGTTTGATTTAACCTTTGTTTTTTTCAGTGATTTTCTAGGTTTCCCTTCAATGTAAAGTAAGATGTCCATCGCCGTACATGCCGTAGGGTTGGCACTGTGACCAAGCACTGTACCCAAACCCCTGCATTCGCCCAAGCCCCTTAAGGCGCACAACTCTCTTTAGAAGGGTAAGCCTATGGATGAAATGAGACAGGTGCACATGTACATGTATATGATTTTGCTGTGTTATACTCAGTTATAAGAATTTTCATGTTGCATCCGGATCTCTTAAGAAATAGATGTGTGTAACTTTGCAGTGTTTGCATGTTGTAAGGGGTGTAGCTTTTATATCTGAAAAATATTGATTCAATCTTTATTTTCCAGCAGGTTCTATGAGGCGTTTTGTAAGGTTAAAAAAACATTATTTTCTGTCTGCATCCCTTTGTGTGATGCATGGAGTGAGTGAACTATAGGCAGGGAGACCAACATCAGTATAGCCCTGATGAATGCTGCTGACCTCGATCGACATGTAAAATGGCCAAAACATGTAGGCAAGTCAATAGTGGATAGATGGCACATTATAACCCATTAGAACTTCACACATCAGCTTTGTAATCATATTGGGATACTCCAATGGTAATTCTAAAGGAGTATACCCTGAGACATTTTTATCTTCCTGGATCCCTGCGCCTATCCAGTTATATTGTATCTAAACTCCTGAATAGTGCCACATCAAGAGATTCAGGTGGTCTATCCATATCTTGTAGATACCTGCAGATGACGTAAGACTATATTGGGTGTCCTTCTGAAAGTCCAAGCACCATTTTGTGTTATACATTATTTCCTGCCACTTCCTTCATAGCTCCTACTACTGCAGGGAGCAATGGCAAAGGCCAAAGTAACCAGAGATCCAGCCAGTGCTTGCAAGTGCTACTCCCGGTAACCTTAAATGACGACCAGGCGTTTCATTATGTACTCAGGGGGATTGGAAGTCGCAGCGACAGGATGTGAAATACATATTTCTGTGTAACCCAGTCACAAACTAGCAAGGTGCTATAACCTAATTGTAGTTAGTTGGTGCATCTTCCTTATTCTTGTTCTGTCCCTTGCTGCTCAGCCAATAGGGATGTCATTTGGAATGTTGAGTGTGTTGGACTTGAGGAGATGTCAGTTGGAAGAGATGGGCTGAGCAGCAGGGATGCTGCTCCTGGTGGGGCATCACATGGGTCTTACTGCCATCCTGTAACTTATATTTGATCCTGTAACCTGACAAATAAACCTATAACTTGTTTCTACGTGACCTGTCTATGAGACAATCTTCATTTTAACACGTTTCTCGAAAGATCAATAAACGGGGAACAATTAATGATGACAAGAAAAAAACATAAGAGTCAAAACTATTAAAAAAAATGGGTATGTTCGATGTTTCGGTTCTCCTCCAGACCTCTAGAAAGTCAGACTATTACTAGCGTAGCCGAGGAGAACAAAATTCACCTTCTAGTTTCCAACTTCCCACACCTTATTAATACACTGGCCCATTTTGTGATTTAAGGGGGCTCATAAGGTCGAAAGACACCTGTGTATTTTGGCCTACACACCTTAACTTATTAATTTCCTGATTCGCGAGACCTTTGAATGAGCACCTTAGCCTGCTTCTAGGTACATGTTTATTTTTCATGCTGTGGTTGGCAGAAATTTTGACAGAAGCTGGGTTGACTCTGCGGTTCATTAAAATTGAGATGCTACAGTATTTTTGTTTTGTTTTTGCAGGTAACTATTGCAATTAATAACTATGGCGAGCCAAAAAAGTAACACTTAAAACTCTTTACTTTCAAATATTGAAATAACTTTTACTTTCGAGGTCTCATCTGTTGCTTCCTCTGTCTTTCATGTCTTCTTCCACTAGTGTCAGGCAGGTTTAATCCTTTTCCGCTTTTCTGTGTAAGTTTCCGGCCTTTTCCTGCCTCAAATGAAGTGTTGCCTGGGACAGCTCGGGTTTCATTGGTGCACTAAGTGAGTGAGCGGAGCTAAGGCACTTCCCGTGCGTGTCGAGCCTCGAGCCAGTTTCTCCCTGCAGCTTCTCAAAAGGGAATGAAAACAGTGTGGCTGCAGAAAGGAAGACACGCCACTGGCAGTAGCGAGTAAAAACTTCCTGCGGCTAAAAATATGTTGCTATTCTTTCATTTCCCTGGAATTAGCAAGGCAGCGGCCTGTTGAGGAACAACCGGAGCCTCAAACAGCGAATGGAAAATATGTTATTTCAAACGGGTACCGAAAAATCCCTCCTCGCCCCTGTAGCCGGGGGCTGCATAATTATCAGGAGCTGAATTGAAGCAGGTGTTTCCAGTAGCAGCTGAGCTAACAGTTCCGTAGTAGCTGTGATTACAGCGCCTCAAAGGCCGAGTCGAGCAATGGTCATAATGCATCAGTTTTATTTCTGTACCCAACTCTGTTTTGTGTTTGCATTGCTGCTGACAGGTTGAAGTGGAGAGCTGTGATCTGTAGCACCAAATGAATGACCCAACCTTCCAAGAACTAAATGGATGTACAAAAGAATGATTTCTGACATCATGAGCCAAAAATAAGGCAACTTTGTTTTATATGGTTGACCATAAAATACATTTGGATAAAGAATCAAGTTCTCTTTAAAAAAAAAAAGCGCCCTCCAAGCATTGTCAAGGCCATAGGTCTCGCCTTCAAACATTGTCGGCACAAAAAATGCTTGTTGCTGATGCATGACAATGTATGCAAGCGTCATTATGAATGCATACATACGTCATGAAGCGGTGGCAATTTTGGCATTTTTTTAGGATTTGGCTACAGACATGACCTGTTGTTTCCAAACCATGACATATACTTAGAGTGGAATTTGGGTCATCTCATGAGTGTAAGGCATTCTTTCAGTTGTATCCTCTTGATTCAATAGATTTCCTCCTTATGGATGTGTTTGCCCTGCCCAGAAGCATTACAGTCCCATTGGATTCTGATTGGTTGACTTGGTCCTTCCATTGCTGACAGTGCCTACATTCCAGGAACTACCTTTTTCTTTTACTTCAAGAACTCAATGGGAGTGCATATGTTTTCTTGCTCTCTCCCCGTGCTGCTTCCCCTTAAACTTTCCATGATCCCCTGGCTCTTTGTATCACTTTGTCCACTTCCCCTAGGTCACCTACTGCTTCTCCTTTCCCTCTGTTCCAAGGATGCCAACGTGGATGCATGCCAGTGCTTGTCAATACTTATTTTAATTTACCATGACAAGGTGGCAGATGCATATTTTGGAGCTGTACAAGAAATAATAACATGTGCACAAAAGGACATTTAGTGAATACATCAGTCTGGTACGGAATTGCTAATTGAAATAAGAAAAACAGGAACTGCTAGTGGGGGGGGGGGAGATGATCTGTGGCGTGAAACACCAACATGAACAGCATGGGTGGCAGGGATGTGATGGGGCAAGCAGCACTCGGCGGAGAGGGAGAGAGAGCTAGAAAACACATGCACTCCCATGCAGAGCTGAATGTAAAGGAAGAACGTAGTTTGCTAAATGTAACCTGTGGAAGGATACAAGCCATCTAATGAAAAGAATGGTAAGAAAGCTGTGCTGAAGGGGAGAGAAGCAATGGGCTGATCCAAAGTCCAGCGGCGGCCCGTGCAGGTAAGAGCTGTGGGGCGGTGGAGACAGGTTGGGGAAGGATTCGACAGATGAAAACAAGGGAAAATTATTTTTTTATTTAATTTCTCCTCATGGTCATCTGTCCAATCCCCCCCAACCCTGCCCCACCACCCCACTGCTCTTACATGCATGGGCTGCGGCAACCAAAGTCCACCGTAAGTACTGGAATTGTACACAATAGTACTTTTGACTAACCGGCTGCTAAATCTGACTTTAAGCAAGATCTTTAAAAAAAAATCAGGGTTGGTCAGGCCTCATGATGAATGGTCCGTTTTTGGAAGGTAATACCGCACACCGTTAATACTTAAACAAACAGGAGTGGTATTTATTGGGTCTGGAATCATCTACAGATTCAGAGCTCCACACCTCGGAATTGGGGACATGATCACAATATAACATGCTCTCTCACATTCTGAGTTGGGAAACTCTAAATGTTTAGTATCTTCCTACACAAATTCCACCAGATTTCACCTATCGAATGACATCACCATTTGTAACCTTGATTCAGGTACAAACTCCCGTCAAGAATGCAGGAGTCTGAAAATTTAAATATCCCCACTTTGAACTGAACAACTAAGTGCAGAGTGGATTGTAATGGATCTACCCTGGAGGAGTTACTTTCACTTCCGTTCATCCCATTAATCTACCCTTGTACACTTCTGTCCACCTGCCCATACATTCTTTCATCTTTTGATTCTTCCATCATCTATCCTTTAGCCATACGTTCATTCTTTCTGCAATCCAGCCATACATTCACTTTCCATCAATCTGCCGTTCACAAACCCATCCATCAATCGTCAATCCACCCTTTCAACCATCCACCCTTCTATCTATCCATCCTTTCACCCATCTATCCACCCACTTTTTTGGCTTTTCATCAATTATCTCTAATCCACCCATCCATTCACAATGCTGTCCATCCATGTGTCCATCAATTCACCTATTCTTCCATCCATCTGTTCACTCACTCACCTATCGGTCATCCAACAATACTATCATCTATCTATCCACCTGTTCACCTTTCGCACTTCATTAATCCATCCATCCATCCATCCATCCATCCATCCATCCATCCATCCATCCATCCATCCATCCATCCATCCATCCATCCATCAATTTACCATGCCAGTCATGCATCAATGCATATTTCCTTCCCATCTATTCATCCACTCATCCACCAACCATCTTTTCTACTATTCATCTACATTTTCACTTTTCCAACCTATAACCCTGCCATAAATCATCCCTGTTGGACCCGGCCTCGTGGCGTGGTCCTGACTTCCCGGGGGTTGGGCCCGTTCCCCGCCCTAGCCCCCACGAGCTACCCGTTCGGGCCGCACGAGGTCACCTACACCTCGGGGCTCCGCCATTTTGCCGCCTACCACGTGACCCTGCACACCAGTCCTCATGACTCCGCTCAACCCGGCCTCGGCCCCAGCAAGGCCCAGACATTGAGGCACCAAGAACTGGCCAGGGGGTATCACGTGAACACCTCATCGCCCTGGCAGAGGGTGGTATCGAGGGGACCCCCAACCACTCCCACACACCGAGGTGCGAACGGCCTCCATCTCTCCTGGGCCGGGCGCCTCTCCTGCTGGGCGTCTGGTCACTCCCAACCCGGCCTCTCCGCCCCCCGGGCGCAAGGGTCCGGACATCAAAGGGCCCCAGACCTATATCTGGGGCGACCCCGCCACAGACCGGCAGTTGTATCCCGGAGTCGAGAGCTCTGCTGATTGAATCGCGGCCGACCCTACGGAGAAGAAACCCTTGCTTGAAACCACCACGAGCCCTGCAGACTGCGTCGCGGCTCCTTCTTGCTGAAACCTTGGAGTCCCCCGGAACATCGGGGCCCTGCTGACGCTGTCGCGGCCCAACCTCGCTGAAACCTCCCTCGGAGCCCTGCTGACGACATCGCGGCTCGAGCTGAGCAGAAACCATCTTGAGAGTCCCGCTGACCTGGTCGCGGCTCCCCACGAACTGAACGCCAGAGCCCTGCTGACGCCGTCGCGGCTCGACCCCTCCGAGACCCGGAGGTCCTCCAGCTTGAGGATAAGAACTAGGCCCCAGGTACCCTCGTACCAAACCCCTACCAAAGACTGACCCGCTACCTCTTCCCTCCTAAAACGAGACACTGAGACTTTTTGCGGATCCCTTGATCCCCCTTTTCTGTACATATTGATCCCGTAACCTTTTAAAGTGCTGATAAAGAATTGCTCATCTTGAGACAACCTCCTTGAGTCCGGTGTGGTGGTGTTACTGTGCTAGTACATATTAGGAGAAGGATCTCCCAGGAGGCTTCTCTGCAGCGCTCGGCTACTTCGTACAGTGTGGGGGCCCCCCCCTGAGTGGTCTCGCCGACTCCTCGGGGTCCGCCTTCCAACAATCCCTCATATCATTAGTTCTTTCACTAAACAAACAATCCATCCATTTATCCATCCTCACACTCATCATCCATTCTACTTTCAATAATTCACCCTTTCACTTGTTGGTCCATTCTTCAGTCCACCTGTTCATCCATCCATTCTTTCGGTTTTCCATTCATCCTTAAACTCAACAGTCTATTCACCCTTTTATCCATCCTTCATCCATCATTTTACCCTTCCATTAAGCCACCCTTTCACACTTAAATCTATCCGTGTACATATCCTTCCTTCTTTCTTTTCACCATTCTTCATTTCCACCCATCATTCCATTCACCCTGACCTCTCTTTCACCTTTCCTTTCATCCTGTTAGTTTTCCTTCCTTCCAAGTCTCCTTCCTTTCTTTTATGCTTCCTATCTTGCACTCTTCTGATTCTGCCTCCCCTTCTTCCTTTTCTTTTTTCTATCTACCCATTTTTCTTTCTGCCCTTCCTTTTTTCTTTTTACCTTTCTCTCTCTCTTGGTCAGATACTTCCCTCATTCCATCTCCCTTTCTCTCAGTGTCATTTTCCCCATTTTCATCATATCACCTTTCTGTCTCCTTCACTACATCTGGCTCATTTAGCAAGCCTCAGCCCCCACCCTTGCCTTGGTATCCCCCTACAGCATCACTTATGAGCTTTTGTCTGTAGGACCACAGACAAATGAGCCCCATATAAAACTAAACCTCCTTTTAGTGGGACTCGGCGTAGCAGCCCATTGGGCCCCTGGCTGTAGCAGCCAGAGTGGGAGGAGGGGGGGTCAAGATGCACTAGTATCTTCAAAAACACTTCAAATGTCCATATCACACATTCAATCCCCCTGTTTATTTTACCTTTTTCTCAGATGAGTATAATTTCGAGTTAAGCCAAAATATTTCTACGATGAATGCTGATGTCTGTGTTTAGGGAAAGTCCAACTTTAGGTTAGAGTTCATCTCTTCTCAGCTTCAAGCCAGACTTCTGTTTATTAAGCCTGATTCTTGTTCGTCACCGGATGGCTTCTCATCAATGGTCAAGGGTCCTTAACTTTGCACTGCACCCCATCAAGTCCCATTTATTCCCAACCTCATTGCTATTCCAAAGTCTTGAAGACCTGGTTTGCTTCCACCACTTTTGGTAAAGGGCCGTGGACCAGCAATGGATGAGTAAATGGAGTGAGGATTTGGCGACACATCAACACATACATTCCAAATCGTTATCATTCATTAAATATGGGGATGTTTGAGGAAACTCTGTAACCCATTTAGATGCATATTTAGCCACATGTTCATGTTTGAAAGGGTTGTAAAACACTGCTTGGATTGTGATAAGTCAATATTTTGTGCTGTGCATCTCATATCCAGTGGCCACCCCCTCCATCCACCATCCACTTGAGAACATCTGTATTCCCATACCTACCTCTAAATGTAGTACTAACACGAAAATATGTTATACTGATTGATTTTTCCCTTCTGTCTCCGAGTGTGAATATCCATAGGTTCCGAATCTGTCAATATATTTGTTACATACAACCGTAGATGAGTGTTTTTTTTAGGTCTAAAAAAATTGTTAATCTGGGCCTCTGTGAGTTCTAACAGAGTAGGACTGCCCTTTGGTCAAATTAAAAGTAAGCTAACTTTCTATTTCATACAGAATGCAGATAGCCCAGCACCAGATCACTGATCTAAATAGATTTTGGAGACAAAGGGTCAGATCCAGAAAATTGTTTCCTGATCATTCATCGAGGGAAACTGCATTTTCTGCATATACTGCTTGCTAAGAAACTTTGCGTCTACAGACTATGGAATGTGTATGTGCCAGCTGTCCTCCACTTATTCATCTGTCCTGGTGGAAAATCTGTGCTTGCAGGCCTGATCTTTAGAGCAGTCGGTACTTGTGGGAGTGTCGGGATGTGGTAGGCACAGAGTGCCTTTCTCACAAAGCCATATGCTCAAATCTGCACAAGGAGACATAAGACGCAGCAGTGACTTCACAGGCCAGACTGTGGAAATGTGGATTTTTCTGATCAGTTATGTCCCCTATCTTGGACCCCAACGGTTCTATATGCATGTTACAAGTACATGTATGTTCCCTCCAGTTCCAGTTTCTAAGACGCAAATATATGTGTGTCTACCGTCGACATGTTCTCTGTCAGATCCGCCATCAATGGGCTGGATATTCGATTCCTAAGTATAAAAGACCACCGACTTTATATGGCTAAGTTACTCCATTTTTACAGTTCAGGCAAGTAGGCCCGATTCTGTCCTCAAAGCCTTTCCCTGCTCTCTGCCTCTGACAGCTTCAGCTTGAGCTTGCATCTGTGACCATGAACTTTGTCTCATTCTCTGCGCGGCTCACGAAGCCTGACATCAGCCTATTCTCTGCCAAGAGCTGTATTTCACCTTCGAATTATCTGCTTCCCCCTCAGCCGATGCATTCCTGCCTAGTAGTTTAAGTAAACATTCTTCCAGTTACCAAGCAAAAGGCCCGGCTTCTCTGTCTTCATGCAAGTAATTCATAACCCTGTTACCATGGAAAGTTTCTGCCCCTTGCATCTCATATAGACACTTAGACGCTTGTACACGCACACAGTCAGTATAGACTAGATTCTGTCCGAGAGTCCTTCCCTTGTGGATAACACAGTTCTTTAAACATAGGATATTAGATATGATTTGGGATTAGGTTGACCCCCCAGACTTCTCGTCTCCACATGTAGAGCTAAATGTCAAGTCCCCTTCACCCCTAATTGCACGTCTATCACACGTCATGCTGCTGCGCGCGCATCTATGCCAAGTATTATCTTATAGATCCACCTATGTCTGATAATCCTGACCAATCATGTTTCTCTTATTCCTTATTACGCCTAGTTTCGATTACGTACCTGTCATGTCACTCTTCTTATCAAATGTTACGCCTTCTACATTCATTTCATTGTAATATACTTATTATAAAAATGCATGTCTATCAATAAAGTATTGTACTTCACTTCCTGAACCCTCGTGGTGACGGAACCTGAAGGCCGCGACTCGAGTCGGCCATTTTGAATGGAATAAAGCCCATTTAGAAAACCTCTTATACCACGGATTCTGCCTCTTGTTATTTTGAGCTGTTTTACTTTATTCTAAGATTCCGTATGAAATTCAGTCCGGTAAAGAAGATATTATTTACCACATAATGGCGCCCGAACAGGGACACTTTCTCATCTCACGCGCCGGCGGTGCGTTGCAGGCCCGGTCTCCTGCCACAGCTGGACGGACCATAAACGCGTACCAGCAGGATTTCCTGTAAGCTCCCTCCGGTCAAGCGGGGGCGACTGAGGCTGCGATCAACCCAGACGAGGCGGTGAGAAGTGCGAAGTATCCCGACCAGAGCCTAGCTGAGAGAGCAAGATCCGAGGTATACAGAGGCCCACCAGGTCTTTCGAAATCCCGATGTCCAGAGTGTCCGCTGTCCGCAGTTATCGAGTCCTGTCCATTCTCTGAGGCCTTCCGTTTCAAGGAGCTACTCGGTGAGTACCATCGCCGGGGAGGCGTGTTGACGCGCACATAGGTTGTGCCGGTCAAGACGGATTTGGGTACACAAATCCGGTCTGCACTGTTTAGCAGTGTATATGTACTGTTTAGCAGTATATCAAGTATTCCGAAGTTAAGCAGTTATTGTCAAGAATTCAGCGTGGTGATTAGTTAGGCAGGCTGTCATCATTGTCGATCATTGTTACAATGTTTAATGTTTAATGTTTAAAGTGTTCAAAATATTGTAGTATGAATGACTGTTCATTGTTCACTGTTCATTATTTGTGTTTTTCGTATTAAGAAAATTCAAGAGTAAGTATCAGATCAGTTGTAAATATGCCGCTCTTCTCGAAGTTAAGACAGATTACTACCAGAAAAGGGGTGCTTGAAGAAGCAGTTCCTATTCCTCCTAGGGACACTCCAGGGCATTTTATGTACCATAAACATGGCTTAGATGCCATATTGTTTCTTGATCTATGGGTAGATTATACCAAGGGATTGCCGGAAAGTCAAAGGTGGCCCGTAGCGGGAACCTGGGATGCAGAATGCATCGTGAAAGTGGAGGAAGAGTTATGGAAAAGAAAGGTCAGACAGTCACAGAAAGACGCTGTTGAGTTATGGCGTAAAGAATCTCATAGACGAACAGAAAAAGCACGTAGACAAGAAGAGAGGAGTAAAGAAAGTTCAAATAAAGTTCAAGAAAATCTATTAATTAAGGAAGGTATCCGAGTGAAATCAGAACAAGTGAATAGACAAAGAAATGCTCTTATGAATGGTATGTATCCCCTTCTCGCCGAAGGACTACCTAAAGCTGTTACAGAAATACCAAAAGACTTGCCACCCCCATTATTTCCAATTAAGGTACATCCAAAGGGGCTTCCCAGAACCGCAGAAGATGTTTTTCTTTCCTCATATCTAGATGACGCAGCTCCCGAGTATGCTAACGCCACACCACATAGACCGTCTGGCGGAGGGGTTCAACGTCAGGATCAGGTATCTGTCCCCGTGCAACAGCAAGTCCCAACACAAGCTCCGGCAAGCACATCTGTTTCCGCATCTGTCTCCGCAGTCGACTCTACAGGGGTATCGACACCCATAGTTGCTGTGTCACGTTCAACGAACCCATTCACACCCGACGCCCCAGATGGGGCCACGGGAGGGGCTAGAAATACCTTCACACCACCTAGAATAAATAAACTTGTCTTTCAAGAGTCAGCACATTCACGTACACCTAAATTCGTAAGTGAACGTACGCTTAAGGAACTTCTTGTAAATTGTAGATATGACCCGGTGGTTGGTAAAGAGGACGAAATGGTCCTGGCATCATTACGTATTAGGCGAACCGCAGAGTATTTAGCGAGGTTACCAGGGATGACTACACATCTGGATAACATATATCATTTTGTTCAAACAGGACGAGATCCAGGATGTATTAACAGAGCTATGGAATTCCAGAAAGTAGAGATACAGGGGGAACTGTTACGTTTCCTCATAAACTGTGTAATCAGAAATCAAGATCGTTCGGGGGTAGACCCGAATGCAATGCTTATTCTTACAAGATGGAGTCAGAATATATCAGAAGGGAGACACGATAAGCAAAATTGTATAATAGCCATGTGCCGAAAAATACGTAAAGAAATAGAGCGTATTCATGAAGAAAGATTGGGAACAGACGAGTTTGAGCAGGATGAAGTGTCCGAATCAGGGAATTCCGCAAGACAGTCAGAGACCATAGCCTATGTAGGCAGAGGAAGATCCTGTGAAAATACTAGATGTTTTTCTGATCCCATACACTCTGTATGTCCAAATGATAGCAGAACGTATCCGACGCCTGTAATAAATCTGAAATCTCCTGAACATTCGTTTCAAGCCGCAGATAAGATACTACGAGAACGAAGGGGTTACCACCTCCTCGATTCCATGGATGAGCAAGAATTAGCCAGATCAGCCGTTCACTGGATTGACAGTCCTGAAAAATACGGTGATGAGACCGTAGCACACACGTTTTTTAATCTCAGTACAGATGAACAACGTTTAGCTGGAATCTATATGATTCAGCAACTCCTCATATTATATAAGAGCCAACATGCTGACCCCGGTCCTTTACCTGATATATTAACGGAACTACTCACGAACAGATGGAGAGGCTCTAGTAACAAGCTAATTAAAGAGATATTAGTGTCACGTAAACAGTATGTCCTTTTTGTAAATCCAGATTCTCTCTCCCTGCCCCGCAGAGAAAGAGCACCGTACTATATGGATAGACAAAATCCTTTACGAGAAGTGCACCCAATAAAAGGCGAAGACAATGAGTTTCACCGTGTATTTGTTTACACACCCATATCAAAAATGGAATTATTAGAAATGAAGAAAGTAGTACCTAGTCACGACAAGGACCCAGCGGGTTTCCACCGAGAAATTAAAGACATGTTACTGATGGGAGAGTACACCTTTCCTGATATTATGACGATATTAAAGGTGCTTTTGCCTGCTGGCATTTATGAAAAACTGAAAGAAAAAGAGTGGGAAGTAGGAGACCAAAAGATAGACTGGACAGCATTAGCAGAGGAAGAAAGGGGCCGAACTGCAGGTTCGGGGCTCGGGGATAAAGTTAAACTGTTACCAGGTTTACTAGTACAGGTACTGCCACGTTTATTAACTACAAAAAAGGAAGATTGGGGTGCAATCACAGCCTGCAAACAAAAGCAAGATGAAGACACAAGTGATTATTATGCTCGATTTGAAAAATGTTTTGGTATAAATAGTGGTATAAAAGCAAGTAGTGACTCATATCCACATTTATTTGTGACAAAATTGGTGGAAAATGCATTGCCTCCAGTGAAGAATAGAATATTGAAATTCGAGAGTACCTGGCAAAGTAACACTCCGTCGCAAATGCTACAAATGTTACAGTATCATCACAATAGAATTAGGGATGAACAAGAACATGAGCATAGACGCATGAAGGATACAAAAATGAAAATGCTAGTTTCTCAGACAGTACCAGCAGATGGTCACAAAAAGGGTGTGACACATTCTGGTGATTCTGCAGTTCCTGTAAAAGGAACCTGCAATTACTGTAAACAACTAGGCCATTATGTACATGATTGTCCAGTCCTGAAACGTAATATAGCTACAGGTATTGCAAAGGAGAGACCACGATTAGTTAGACAAGATCAGAATGAACAAGGAGCTATGCAGCATGGACAGTCCATGCCAGCTCAGCAACAGGCAATGCCAGCCTCACAGCAACCCATACAGTTTGTGCCAGCTGCACCACCGTTGCCTGCTACTGCCACACAAACAACGACACGACAAATGTATCAGACTGCACAGTATGAATACCCTGAATATCAGCATTACGCATGAACCAGCCTAGAGAGGGAAGTTGACTTACCGCTCATCGAGATTCCTGTAGATCAAGAAGGACCTTATGTACATAGTGAATTATTAGGTCAAAATAGAAAATTCTTACTCGATACAGGGGCAAGTCGAACAACAATAAAACGTAGTGAAGTTCCAGGGGCACCCCTCTCAGGCTCTCAAAATGTTTCCCTTGGTTTTTCAGGAAAACCTATTGTTAATGAAGTATCACAGCCTCTACCACTTACGATAGGACCTTTGACACGAACTACAGATTTATTGCTTACTAAGTCATGCCCAGAAAATCTGTTAGGAATTAAAACTCTGAAAGCACTAGGAGCCATAATATGTTGCTCTCCGGAAGGAGTAAGGTTGTTTTTACGTGATTTTAAAGGTCACTATGTGTCTAGAGACATGGATCCCCGATTACAGACTTTACCAGTACATCTATGGGCACAAGGCCCTACGGATGTTGGCTGCATGAACATTACACCCTATCGAGTTACATTGAAAGCAGGAGTGGTACTACCACGAATGCGACAATACAAGTTACCGCATGATGCTGTAGTGGCTTTGCTGAAAATCATTGATGAGCTGATTGCCCAGGGAGTAGTTATAGAAACAGACTCCAATATATGTAATTCACCGATAATTCCGATTCTTAAACGAACTGACCCTACTGCCCCACCAGTATACCGATTGGTCATTGATTTGCGTGAACTAAACAAATGCATTGTACCACAATTCCCTGTGGTCCCTGATATATCATCATTGTTGACAGCAATTGATTCCGAAGCAACATTCTTTACTGTAATCGATCTCAAGAATGCCTTCTTTAGCGTCCCAATAGATCCGGAAAGCCAATACTTGTTCGGATTCAGTTTAAATGGGCGCAGCTTTAAATTCTCACGCGCTCCCCAAGGATTCACAGAAAGCCCCAGCATCTACAGCCAAGCACTGAAACGAGAACTTGACAGTATGCACATGCCAGTCAATACTGCACTGCTTCAATATGTCGATGATCTGCTGATCACCGCAAGAAGCGAGTCAGAATGTGAAAAGGCTTCTCTGACAGTTTTACATTTTCTAGCCGACAAGGGGCACAAGGTGTCTCCTTCTAAGCTGCAATTCTGTGTCCAGCGAGTAATTTATCTTGGTCACTCGCTGTCCAAGGAGGGAAGGCAGCTTACACCAGATCGCATCCAGTTAATTGCTAACATGTCAATACCCCAGACACAAAAGGAGGTGCGGGCTTTCATAGGCCTCACTTCATATTGTAGGCAGTGGATCCCTCAGTACGCATTTCTAGCAAAACCACTCATTCAGTTAACCACACAGGAGGCAGCCACATTGACTGTTCTCCCTTGGACTCAGGAACATACACAAGCTTTTGAAAGCCTAAAGGAAGCTTTATGTCAAGCACCTGTTTTAGCAACGCCATGTTATAGCAAACATTTTACACTCTTTGTTACAGAACGCGAAGGTACTGCCTTGTCAGTACTCACTCAGGATCAAGCAGGATCACGCAAGCCATGTGCTTATTTTTCCAGTACATTAGATCCCGTAGCTCAGGCTTTGCCTGCATGCCTGAAATCAGTGGCAGCGACAGCCTTAGCTATCAGACAAAGCGATGCCATAGTATTAGGACACCCATTGACAGTACAAGTACCACATGCAGTAGAGGTTCTTGTGAACCGAACACAAACACAACACTTGACCATAGCAAGACTTACCGGATATGAACTGACATTGTTTCAACCACACATAGAGATCCGACGGTGTAATACATTGAATCCTGCTACACTATTACCTGTAATTGGAACAGACCCACTAGCTCATGATTGTGTTGAAATCATTAAAATAAAGACGAAACCTAGACAAGACTTGACAGACGTTCCATTGTTAGATCCAGACCTGACGTTGTATGTAGACGGATCATGCATGAGAGCAAGTACAGGAGACTTAGTGGCCGCGTATGCAGTCACAACAGACACTGAAGTTATTGAGACAAATTGTATAGATACTTTGTCAGCCCAAGCAGCAGAACTTATTGCTCTAACACAAGCCTGTATTCAAGCCACAAATAAGAAAGTTAATGTATACACTGACTCACGTTATGCATTCGGAGTTGTACACGACTTCGGCGTGCTGTGGCGAGAGAGAGGTTATTTAACCTCCCATGGTGCCCACATTCAGCACGGACCCCTCATTCATGCTTTGTTAGACGCAATACATCTACCCACTGCTATATCGATTATGAAATGTAAAGCACACACGAAGGTTACTGATACCATTTCTCAAGGCAATGATTTAGCTGACAAAACAGCTAAACAGACTGCTCAGAATCGCACATTAGACATGACAAAGCCAATAGTTCAGACACCAACACAGTGTATGACAATTAAGGATCCCGCACTTGACGTAATTGACATACAGACACACGCCACAGCAGAAGAAATAAAGAAGTGGACTGAACTAGGAGGGATCCAGACAGATCAAGGATGGATGACGAAGGAGAAATCTGTATGGTTTCTCCCTGATTCCATGGTTCAAGCCATTATAGCTACAGTTCACAGTCCAGCACATTTAGGAGAGAAGGCTATGCTAGACAGCATTCAGCACATTTGGTTCAATAAACATTTACGAGCAGCAGCTAAACAAAAAGTTCGTACCTGTATGATATGTTGTCAGTTTAATCCAGGAAAGAGTGTTCCCGTAGAGCAGGGTGGATTTCAGCCTCCTGACCATCCTTTTGAAGTCCTCCAGATGGATTATATTCAGATGGAACGTTGTCGAGGATTCAAATATGTTCTCGTAGTTGTCTGCGCTCTCTCCCGTTGGACAGAGGCGTATCCCGTATCAGATTACACTGCCCCGACTACTGCCAAACAGCTAGTTAGAGAATTCTTCCCACGGTACGGTTTACCACGTGTTGTATATTCAGATAACGGTCAGCCTTTCTCATCCGAATTAATGAAACATGTCTCACTCTTGTTGGGATATCAGTGGAAATTCCACTGTGTCCGACACCCCGAGGCAGCAGGTCTCGTGGAACGACATAATCAACTTTTAAAAATCAGATTGTCTAAAATATGTCAGGAAAAGGGTGTGGACTGGATAGTAGCCTTACCAGTTGCGCTATTTTACATGAGGATGGTAGCACACTCTCGAACAGGGCTATCGCCTTATGAGGTGATCTTTGGTAGGCCACCGAATATGTGGGGGACGCCTATACCCCGTAAAATAACTGATGTTGACTGTAATATGCTGACAGATTACCTGGCTTCCTTGATGTCTGCACTACAATCTTGTCGTTCACAGGTAGTCGCAGCTTTTCCTGACAACACCGAGGTGAAACCTCATGACATAATTCCCGGCGATTATGTTCTCGTCAGGAATTTTGATCGGAAAACCCAACTGGAGCCAAGGTGGAGGCGTCCTAAGTTGGTCCTGCTGACGACCAGAACAGCTGTGAAGATCGAAGGGAGGAAAGGCTGGGTGCATTCCAGCCATATAAAAAAATTTCATGGACTTCCTCCTGACACAAACAGTACTCCCCGTGTGTCTTCCCCCATTGACTCAAAGCTACCTTTGGCTGAGGCCAGTAGCACCGAACTCTATAAACAGAAACTCAGGTCCAGATCTAAACTGTCGGACGATTTGATTGTTTAAGTCCTCTCCAAGGTGAAGCGGTTGAATCTGTCCCGACATGTATCCCTTAGGTCTGAATCATGTAGAGTCCAGAATCATAATGAAACGACATGCTTATTGTAAATCACTGCGTAGCCACTGTATTGTGACTTTATTAATTTTGTTTTTCTTGAGTTTTTTAATAGTTACTGCAAGTATATTGTTGCATATGTATTATCCTGTTTCTAAACGTGCTTTCAATATAACTGGAGAACATTCTTTTAGAGACCTACCGCCACATGAGTTGTCCTATAGACTTGCGCTGCGCAATAACACATTCATTAGTATGTTACATCATTCCCATCAGACTAGTAATGCCACCAATTGTTGGGTGTGTGGCCGACTTCCTCCCTATCAGAATAACAAAGGAGTTCTGCCTTTCTTTCCACATCCGTTCACACACAATGGCTCCTGTGGAGCATGGTTTAGTTTATTAAATACCATAGACCCAGACACAGCAGTTTATCAACAACATTGGATATGGGGAAATCTGAATCTAGTTTTATTAAAAGTCTGTCACCCTAATAAGGAGGGTCACCCCAGTAGAACAGGAACTGATTTAGAAAATGAAGTGTATAAATTAGGTAATTTTACGCCTAATCTTATGATTTTGAATGTCAAAACCGAAGTTGAACTAATTCTGCCCACTATGTCAGTATTTCCAGCTAAGGGTGAATTATGTGTGAGAAAAGTTGGTTCCATACATATGGGCCATAGTAAATGTGTTACTACAGTAGAATATAGTGATCAAGGTAAATCTTCATTTAGAGCTTCTCGCCATTCTTACTTCATATGTGGCCAGACGGCATATATGCGTCTGCCTCTAGATTGGGATGGTACCTGTTACATAGCATTCCTTTTGCCACCCGTTTTCCTAGCTCCCCCTGATTATTATCGAAATGTTCATTTAGTACACAATAGAGAGCGAAGAGATCTCCCAGTTGTCGATTATACTGAGACAGCATGGGACAAATATGTAGATTTCAATAAAGGTATCTTTCCCTATATAGGTACTATATCAAATAGTAAGCTGATACGCAGACTCACCAAGACTCTTGAAGCTGTAGTAAACGAGACTATAGCCGCCCTAGGCAATCTGACAGAGGAACAATCAGCGATGAGAATTGTAGTTCTCCAGAATCGTCTTGTCCTTGACGTCATCCTGGCCGATAGGGGCGGAGCTTGCAGGGTCATCGGATCCAGCTGCTGCATATTCATACCAGAAAATTCGCCATCTGTATATAAAGCTATAACACGCCTTCATAAGATTGTAAGCCAGATACACGAGAATCCAGGCACTTGGACGTGGTCCGGGTGGTTTTGGAGTGTGATATCAGCCTGGGGATGGAGAGTTCTATCCTTCCTAGGTATTGGCCTTCTCATACTATTCAGTTGCTGTCTATGTCTACAATGTGGACCAGCGATCTGTGGTCTGTGTGCCACATCGTGTATTCCACCACCAAGATTTCATTCAAGATCACGGAAGAAGAAGGAAGAAGAAATGATGCTCCATGAGCAAATCAATGGAATGATGAAGATTGATGTCTCTTGAAGGGCAAGAAGGGGACAAGGAGGGAATGTGGAAATGTGGATTTTTCTGATCAGTTATGTCCCCTATCTTGGACCCCAACGGTTCTATATGCATGTTACAAGTACATGTATGTTCCCTCCAGTTCCAGTTTCTAAGACGCAAATATATGTGTGTCTACCGTCGACATGTTCTCTGTCAGATCCGCCATCAATGGGCTGGATATTCGATTCCTAAGTATAAAAGACCACCGACTTTATATGGCTAAGTTACTCCATTTTTACAGTTCAGGCAAGTAGGCCCGATTCTGTCCTCAAAGCCTTTCCCTGCTCTCTGCCTCTGACAGCTTCAGCTTGAGCTTGCATCTGTGACCATTAACTTTGTCTCATTCTCTGCGCGGCTCACGAAGCCTGACATCAGCCTATTCTCTGCCAAGAGCTGTATTTCACCTTCGAATTATCTGCTTCCCCCTCAGCCGATGCATTCCTGCCTAGTAGTTTAAGTAAACATTCTTCCAGTTACCAAGCAAAAGGCCCGGCTTCTCTGTCTTCATGCAAGTAATTCATAACCCTGTTACCATGGAAAGTTTCTGCCCCTTGCATCTCATATAGACACTTAGACGCTTGTACACGCACACAGTCAGTATAGACTAGATTCTGTCCGAGAGTCCTTCCCTTGTGGATAACACAGTTCTTTAAACATAGGATATTAGATATGATTTGGGATTAGGTTGACCCCCCAGACTTCTCGTCTCCACATGTAGAGCTAAATGTCAAGTCCCCTTCACCCCTAATTGCACGTCTATCACACGTCATGCTGCTGCGCGCGCATCTATGCCAAGTATTATCTTATAGATCCACCTATGTCTGATAATCCTGACCAATCATGTTTCTCTTATTCCTTATTACGCCTAGTTTCGATTACGTACCTGTCATGTCACTCTTCTTATCAAATGTTACGCCTTCTACATTCATTTCATTGTAATATACTTATTATAAAAATGCATGTCTATCAATAAAGTATTGTACTTCACTTCCTGAACCCTCGTGGTGACGGAACCTGAAGGCCGCGACTCGAGTCGGCCATTTTGAATGGAATAAAGCCCATTTAGAAAACCTCTTATACCACGGATTCTGCCTCTTGTTATTTTGAGCTATTTTACTTTATTCTAAGATTCCGTATGAAATTCAGTCCGGTAAAGAAGATATTATTTACCACAAGACTGACAGAGTAATGATGATGTTCCTTTATTTTTTTTTCAAGAAAGGTACTTCTGTTCTAATGAGTTTGGGACATGTCCTCTCATAAAAGATCTAGGCCCTCTGGAGAAAATGTACGTATCTGCCTGAAGCCGCATTTAAAAGAGGCAGACTATTCTATGTGCATGGCTATTGTACATCTGGAAGATTCTATTCACGATCTGTTTCACTTTATGAAGTATTGCTTCTAAGTGGCTGCTTGGAGTTAGCATTAAAAGAAATATGCATAATATTAGCCTCTGTGTCTTTAATGAAATCCAGATTCTCTTGTCATGTTATCAGGAGAATCGCAATTTCTAGTCCACACCTGAGCTAGTCTGATTCATTGCCTTTCTGCTATCACTTTATGCAGTCTGTTTTATTTTAATCTTTATTGGTTATGACGTAAACTTGCTTGGGTGAAAAGCTGTCTGTTTTATTCCCAGTTATTTATATATGAACATGGACAAGCTGCAGCCTTGATCCATTTGGGAGCAAAAGGCCATCCTTGCAGATGGTGGTCCGTGGTGGAGAGGTGATAGGAGGCTGGTATCAGCTAACCAAGAGATCATAGTCCAGAGACCATGAACCCATACCTAGTCCCAGCACATATTGTCACGTACAATCTGTTTTTGATACCCACCTTGTTGGAACTGACCATCTGTTTTTTTGAGGTAAAAACAGCTTTATTGAGAAATATGAAGAGCAAGACTGGTAGCAATACCAAATGGCAATATAAATGAAAAATGGTTATACAAATGTGTCATTAAGAAGAGAACCTATTTAACAATTTTTTTTAATATATCGGGGAGTAATGGAAGCGAGGGAAGGGGAGAGGGAAAACTAAAAAAAGAAGATCAATCCTGACAACATCATAAAATATAACATGCGGAATTAGATTTACAATATATGAACCAGAAATATCATTATTAAGATATAAAAACATGCAGCAGAGAATTACAATATTTACGGCGGCCTAAAAGTTTCAGAAGAAATACAATTAGTAGAAATATGAGCAACACTGTCTAAAAAAGACATCAATGGTAAGCAATATAACTGTCTATTAACAGTAGGGCAGTGTAAAGAAGTGAAAGCAGTATCTAATCTATGATAATGACAAACATTATACCAGCAAGCTTTGTAAGATATGTTCAAAGAACAGTTCCAATTAATAGAAATCTGTTGAAACGCCAAAGCCAAAATGAGTTCTAACAATCTTAAATTAGTTAAGGGTGAGTTGATATCTTCAGATAAACTACCTAGAAAAAGTGTCAGATGAGATAATAGGGACTGTGAATTTAAAATTGAGGTAATCTGAGACCACACCTTTCCTCAAAAGGAAGCAGTAGGAGGACAATGAAATAATAAGTGCATGAGATCCCTATTATAATAATCACAAGACCAACATTTTGAAGCTCTGTTCATGGAGAATGGGGCTATTGTGGAAGGAGTAAGGTACAACCTGTGATAGAAAAAACAATGATTGAGAGGAAGAGGCCATTCATCCCATAACTTATTCCAAAAAGGAATTGTCCAGGTACATCCCAAATCAGACTCCCATTTAGTCTCTGTCTTAGTTTTAAGTCTTGTGGAAGTAGAAGAGTGAAGACGTCTGTGAATAGGTGAAGCCTTAGGAAAAGAAGTAAGAATTAAACCAAGAGAGGACTGCAATGAAGAAGTAGAGGGAGGGTCTGATAATGAATGCAGGACATCTAAAAGAATATTTAAGAGGGGAAGATAATTAGGTGAAAAAGAACGAGGACAATTAGATAACTGTTGAAATTGTCAGAAAGAAAGATGATCATTATTAGAAAAAATCTTTAAGCCATATTATACCTTTTTGTCTCCAGGAAGTCCAAAACAACGATTTATTGTTAATAGTATTGAGATTGTTATGCCAAATTGGAGAGTGTAAAAAGGAAGCACGAGATACAATTTGTGGCTGATAGATAGGTTTTGGGACAGTACAAGTATTTTTAAGTTGCGGGAAAGCTGTAAGGGAGGTGTTAGAAGAGAAGGATAAAACTTCTTTAGGTGAAAATAGAGCTAGGAAAAAGCATTCGATGTCCAACCATAAAGGAGTAAACAAATTATGTGGAGCAGAAAGCTATCGAGAAGCTTGTCTTAAGCAAAAAGCTTTATGATATAACTGAAGATCTGGAAAGTTAACACCACCCTCTTGGATAATTTGGAATCCATTTTGTTTAAATGTAGCAGATATATATACAGGGGTAATGGAAAGGACATAAAATTATGCGCAAAATCATCATTTATTTGGAATCCAAATGATCCAACCAGCAGTGGTGGCTGGTGACATTTGAAAGTGGTGAGGCGTAAAAGTTGGCACACTGTGGTAAGCCAGCGTAGCGAGCGAGCCCAAACGTATCAAAGGGAGTTTAGGGGGATTGTCCCCCCCAAATAAAATTGTGAAAAAGAGCGGCCAAATGGTGCATTCTCAAGGACATTTCAGAAAGCAAGAATGTTAATAAAGCAATTGGGAAAGTGTAGAAATTACATCAATAAAGAGATTTTGTATGATAATATAATGTAGGTTGCTGCTTATCAATATAACCACAGATCTACATTACAGACTTTGAGATAAATAACAATGCTGAGTACCTCACATCTTCAATAAGTCACTGAGTTTGGTGCCTGTACAGCAATCGCCTGCATGCTGCTTGTGCCGAGGAGGAGAGTTTCCTTGCACTCAAGGCGGCCTTAACCTTTATGACACTTTTAATAAAACAAAGGAAACAGAGGCGCTGGACTATGTGGAGCTGAGGCATGTGCTTGTAATGAAGCATAGCATTGTTAGAATCCAAAAGATCAACGGTCCACAATTCTGAAAGGAGACAATTTATGTTCAGCTCCCTATTAAGCAACATGGGTTAGTCATGATAAAAAAGTGATAGGATTTAATAATTAAAAGGGCAAAATGTGTGGATGTACATGATTCCTTAACGATCTTCAACAAGGTAGTTAAAAAAGCAAGCATTTGAAAAAACAGTAGGTCTAATCTTGACAAGCTATTGTCTTTGCCAATGCTTTTTGCTGATTATACGCGTGTGTTGACATATGGGCACTAATTGCTAGTAATCTTGAAATTTCAAGGGGGCTGCTGATGTGCGAGCATGTGTTGTGACGCATGGGACCATTTTGAATTTACTGCGCTAACACGGCTGATGGTCATTCATGTTAGGACGGTAAAATATAAAAAATAAAGGAAAATCGGTGCAGCTGAGAAGCCCTCGTTAAAAAAAAACCTGAATTCAACATATGGAGCAGGGTAGGGTGGAGAACTGGGGAGTGGAGATGAAGAGACTGAATAGTGAGACAGTAAAAATAGGGGGTGATAGCAAGCAAACACATACGTTTAAAAGGAGTGCTGAAAATAAAGTAAAACAAGTATTGACAAAGATAATAGTTTGTATTGCATGTAGATCGGAAATGTACATCTATTGCAAACATAAAAGCAATTCTTGGGCTCTAAAATAAAGTATAAAGGCAGCCTGTTCTAATAGAAAGTAACACATGGTGAGCAGCACTTAGAATGAAATCTGTTTGCAGGGTTTCATAAAAACTGGCTGCTATTACTATTACAATTATTATATTGGACGGCGAATTAAATGGCAGGCTTATTCAACCTCTAAACATATAAAGGGATTGCGGCCTGGGGGTATTAATTAAAAAAAGAGTTTTTGTGTTGGCTCCTTAAACACTCGTTTATTTGTATTTTATTATTGGTTACGATTTCTCTAAGAATTAAGGCAACATGGAAACACATTTACATAGATTGAAACTGAGTGCGCAAAAGCTCAATCATGATTCGACCCTCTCCGCAAGAGAGGGCGCAGCCTAAAAAAACCACATTATTTAAGGCAACTGGTTTTATGCTGGATAAAGTTTGCGCTACATTATAAAACTGCATGCCATTAAATATAATGCGTGTTGGGCTTGTTTTCATAAAGTATTATTTTATGATAACAGGTCTAACAAGCATTAAAAAAGTATTTATACAATATGCACATTGCACAGTTAGTAGTCTGTCAGACAGTCAGTAGTGTACTCACTGTCTGAATCCTAGTCTGCACTACTGGTCGACTTGATCAGATGATCTTTGTGATCGAATCAATTGAAATCAATCAAAGCTGAGGCCCACTGCGGTCAGGAGAGACAAATACACCCGAGCAGTAGCACTGAACACGAGTTGTGGTCTGACTCGAGCTTCCGATGTCACGCTCGCTCCCTCCCACCCTGAGGGGGAGGGAGGGACTGACAGGCAGCAGCAGGATGGCTGAACAGCCCAGCAACGTGGAAATGGCCAATCACTGCATGGCTTCACAATAAGCTATGATAGTGATTGGTCATACACCATGTTAAAGCCTCCCACACGCGGTGCCATATGTGCAAAACAATGCTCACTGCGGAGAGGCCTGGCAACCACATGCTTATCAGCCAATCCAGATGCTGCTTCAGCAGCCCAGGATTGGCTTGATCAGTGATACTTGCCAATCATTACGAGACCGGCGGCTGCGGCATGGAACAACCCTTGCTCTCCTAATGTGCAGCCAAATGTGCATGTTCGGGCTGGTCAGAAAAATTATCAGCCCTAAACAGAACATGCACACTCTTGCTGTGCGCTCCTCTGACCTGAGATCATCATGATGTCAGTCATGACTTCACTGAACCTGCTGCCCCGCCCCCTTCAGAGCTGACTGCCTCGGGCGTGGCCCGGTGTCCGGATCAGTCTGGGATTGATTTAAAAAAAGTCCTCTAGTGAAGGCGTGCGACGCTTGTTTGAATGGGGCCTCAATTTTAGTGGGTGCAACACCCAACACCCTAATGGACGCACCGCCACAGCCCATCAGGAAAGAGAAAAAGGAGGGTTCCATGATGAAAAGAGTTTATCAACTTTATCTAAATCATTGGTATTTGTCATGATAGAATCCTTAATAGAAGGAGTAAACCAGACACCCAAATATTTAATCTTGGAAGAATTCCAATGGAAACCCTTTGGAATTAAAGGTTGGCTAAAGGTGAACTTGGGAAGATGAAGGATTTCAGTTTTATATAACCTGAAATCGAGGAAAAGTCAGCTATTTCCTGGAGCGGGGCAGGTACAGATTGCTCCGAATTAGATATGAAGAGGAGTATATCATCAGCATATGCTGAGAGTTTTAGGTGCTAATCTCCATATCGGAAACTATTAATTTCTCCATTATTTCTGATATGGGAAAGAAAAGGTTCCAAAGCCAAAATAAATAAACGAGTTGACAGCCTCGACGATTTCCATGTTTTAATGGAAAATAGCTAGAGAGCTTCCCATTAACCAAAACCGACGCCATGGGAGATTGATAAAGCAAAGATATGAGTGAGATGAAATGAGGGCCCAGCCATGCCAAGTCAGGGATTTAAGTAGTAAGGACCAATCTATACGATCAAATGCTTTCTCAGCATCTATAGATATTGCTGCCAAAGAATAAGAGAGTGACGGAGCCTTGTTGAGAACATTAAAAAAGTAGTTTATAGTTATCAGACGTAAGTCTACTTTTGGTAAAGCCTGATTATTCTTTACCAGTCATCAAAGGCAAGAAGGGTTCAAGACACAATGCTAATAATTCGGCGAAAAGTTTATAATCCAGATTCACCAATGAAATTGGTCTATAGTTCTTACAAAAAGCTTTGTCTTTGCCTTCTTTATGATTGAGACTAATGGTGGCCTCCTGAAAAGTGGCGCTAGTGGAACCTAAGTTGGAAAAGAATTGAAAAACATGCAATCATTTGGGAAATAAGGAGATAGAAAAGTGTAGCAAAAACTCAACCATAAACCTATCAGGTCCAGGTGTTTTACCTTTCTTAAGGGATTGAAGTGCTCGAATAATCTCCAGCAAAGAGATATCAGCTTCCATATCAGAAAAATTGATATGTTCAGTAATAGGTTTTTTAAGTTCATTCAAATAGGTATCAATATGAGAAGGAAGGGGTGAAGATTCAGGTGTACAGAGAAACTGATAATAATTTACAAATTCAGGCAAAATCTCATTGTCTTTGAAAACAGGAATTCCTGTGTCAGTGGCTATGGAATCTAGTGTAAATCACAGTTTGTGTATCTTCAAGTAATTAATTAGCCAGAAGCTTCCCAGATTTATTGTGACCCCCATATTAACGAGCACTACTACTAAGAATAATGGAGGAAGCCTTATCTGTGGGCATCTTATTAAAATGGAGTTTTGCAAAGATAAGTTCTTGTAATTTCGGTGCTGAAAAGGAAGAATAATATTGATGTTCTAGACATTTAATATTAGATAATAGGGACTGATGTGGCTTAGTATGGAACTTTTCATTTTTGAAAACAAGTCAATAATGTGACCACGGGCTTTAGCTTTAAAAATGCTCCACAGTAGTTGAGGAGAAATGTTAGGATCTGTATGAATATTTAAGAATTCATCAATAAAACTCGTAAAGGATGAAGAAAAAGCAGGATCAAGCAGAAGAGAGTTATTACATTTCAATCTATTGGATTAGGAATGCACTGGGATCAAATCAAAATCTGTAATAACTGGGGCATGATCTGAAATCAAAATAGGAGTTAAAAAGGTTCTGGGAAAGTAGCTTAGCGATGAAGATATAGTCAAGCCTAATAAGAGAGTCATGTGGTGCAGAGAAAAAGAAGAATTATCTACTAGATGGGTTGTAAATTCTCCATAAATCAACTAGGAGATGTTGGGAAATACACAAAGGAAATTGTTTGTGCATTTTGGGTGGTACATATTAAACTGGAGACTGATGATCAACAAAACGGTCCATTAGTTGATACAGTCACCTTCCAGATGAAAAAGTCATCAGCAAATTGTAAACATTTCTTGGAGATAGTAGGCCAAAAGGAGTTATCCCATTTCAGTGGGGCACTAACTGTTACAAGTAGTAAGAGGGATATCATTGACAATTAATTTAATAATAAGCCATCTTCCCTCCGTATCAGATTCATTGGAAATTATTACAACTTTAGTTTTTAATGACAAAGAAGAATATACACCCTTCTTCCTGGTAGAAGAAGGAGAAACAAAAACAGAACCCACCCATCCATGTTTAAGCTTTTGAGCTACAGATTCAGTAAGGTAAGTCTCTTGGAGAAGAACAAGGTGAAGACAATATTTAGCCAGATTTTGCAAACTTCGCTGCCATTTTATAGGATTATTAAACCCTTTAGCGTTCCATGAAATAACTCTGAATGGTAAAACAAGCAATAATATTTATAAATAAATAAAGGTCTTCTGAGACAACACATTTTATAATTATAAGGAAAAGAAAGGAGAAATAAAAATAACCCGGTCTAATGAAAGGAGGGAGAAAAAGGGATAGAAAAAGATCAGGAAAAAAGAAACAGTACATGTCAAACAATAATGACTGAAGGAACATACCTGATGAGGATGAACACAAGGGTGGGGTTGATGACAGCACAGGATGAAGACGGCAACACAAGGAAGTGAAAGACGCATTGATGGACAAGTGAAGCAAAACAAGACGAGGATACAGCAAGAAAGCTGCAAATAAAGAATAGTCTAGTCAATAGAAATAAAAATAAAAAAGATATGTGCAATAACAGTAAATGCGACTAGAACTAAATAAAACAAACAAAATCTTAAATGGCTAAGCAGGATTTGAAAGACAACATGAAATACAGTCATGTTATTGAAGCACCGGAAGTCTCCAAGGAGCTGGAGGAATGAAGACTAAGGAACTCTCGACGTGAAGGAGGATATTTTACCTGAAAGTTTACATTGGAGAGACAGGGGTGTAGCAGGCCAAAGCGGGCACCTAAAGAACGAAGATGTGGGCGACGTTCCAGAAACTCTTTCTGCTTAGTCACTGTAGCTTTTGAAACATCTTGTGTAATAAAGACTTTATTCCCCTGCCATGAAATTTGTTTCATAGCTTTTGCTGCATTGAGGACTTTCAATAAGTTGGTAAATTCAGGAAAGAAAATTTTGACTCCTCTGGCTTTAGTTGAGGGAAATTAAATTTGAGAATGCTGTCCTAGGTGATGGGCTCTCTGTATATTCAGTTTTGTGGAGGCTGTAAGGCCCATTAACTGAGGTTAGAAGGAAGTAAAAAAAGCAACAGGGTCCAGACCTTCCTGAAGACCATAAAGGCAAAGGTCATTCCTTCTATTTCTATTTTCTAAGTCTTCAGAATGGGCTTTCAACAACGCCGCCTCCTTTTCCAAACTTGATTTTATTTGCCTCATCCTGCTTATCTCTGACGTGTTGCTCAAGTAATGAGACTCTTGTTTCCATTTGAGACCACTTGTCATCAAGATTCTGTGTACACATGTTGGTTTCTTCCACAAATGGATGTATTGCACACATTTCATCAAGCACAAGCTCAAGAGAGATAAGAGAAGATGACTTAGCAGGCGAAGGTGGATCCTGCTTGACTCTCATGTGCGTAGACGATGGCGCAGTATGACCATATTTAGTATGGAGCGTGGATGAGGATGACATGTTTAGTGAAGGAAAAGAGCTACTCAAAGAGCACTTGTCAGATTTTTGGACAAGCAATACTTTCTGTGAGGAATATGATACGTTATGAGGAGAAGCCTTATATTTATTTTCTCTGCCCATAAAGTGTATAATTCTGTCTTCATTCAATCCAAAACACAGGGCAAGCAAAGCAAGTGGAGATGAGAGCCACAACAAAATACACCAGCAACAACGTTTTAACCAAAGCTGAACTTCCCAAAATATTTCTAGAAGGACTTAGAAAAAACAACAATATAAAAATAGGAAAGAAAGAGGTAAGTCTGACAAAAGCACCAGAAAACGTCAACCCTAAAGTCTTAATAATGAAATAATAGTGCAAGCCTCCGTCGTTGCTACAGTGCAGAACGAAAAGACACCTCGATGGAGAGACCAAATGCAGGTAATATCCAATTGATGTAGCAAAGTCAGCTAAACACATCATGTGCTTAAATAGAAAATATATTTTCATGAAGCATAGCCACAAGAGTAGGAAAAAACTTCTGGAAGAAGTATTGTCCACATCGCAGGCAAGAGGAGAATGTGGCACAGCAAACGTGCGTTTAGTACAAAATGGCCATCAACATGAGGAGAAACAAGGCAGGCACTTTTGCAACCCCAAAACAAGTCAAAGACAGCTGACAAAGGGTTAGGTGGTCATCTTAGCTGGCAGTCAAGTTCCGCCCCAAGCCCCCCAGAAATGGCCATCTTTTGTGTGGCATTCTTTCGAATTTTTTCCTTCTTTTGCTTAACCCATTTTTGTGGGCCATAGGACTCTGTGTACTTTACTCCTCCTAACAATTGGTAAAGTGCATGCACTTTCTGTTTTAAATGTGGTAAAACTGGCATATACCTAATTAGAACAATTAATTTACTTAAAATTCCCTAGTATAAGTAGGGCATGTAACTAGAGTGGGTACATTAAATGCTACTACTATGCTGTAGCACTCATTGTGCCACCCACTAAAATAGAACTGTAAAACATGTCTACCTGCCTGCCACTGCTGGCTGGGTGTGTAGTTTTAAATTTAGCAAAACAAATCTTTTGCCAGGCATAAACCTTCCTTTTTTATAGTTATAAGTCACCCCAAAAGTAGGTCCAAAATGCCTCTAGGGCAGGGTGCATGGTATTCAAAAAGAATCACATGTATAATTTGTGTTTTACATGCCCTGGCAGTGAAATATTAACAATGTCGTTTTTCACAGTGGCATGGCAGGCTGTCTCATAGGTTAACACTGGTTTACACTATCACCTTTCATAAGTGCTAAATTCAGTTTGGGAGTAGCTAAAAAAATGGCTTAAGGACTCATTTTAACAGCAATTTGAAATCCAATCTAATGGTGAAGTCAGATTTTATATTACTGTTTTCGCAATTACCCTTTTAGAAGCCTAAAACTCAGAGACTTTCCTTCCAGTGTCAAGCTGCCACTTGGCCCCTGATGCCTCCCCTGTGGTGGGAGGTCTATTGCTTCTAGACAGTGGACAAAGATACTTGGAAGTGGGTAGGGGACTCCTTCCTTGACAGAAGGGCCGGGGGGCAGTGCGTAGCCCCTTCCTGATTTTCAAAGGATGCCTACCTTGCCATTAGCAGATGAAGCTCACACCTAGACCTGCCTCCATCTTTAATCTCTGTAGTCAGGGTGGCACAAATCCACTAGGGGTAGCGGTATTGACCAGAACTGGTTTAACGGGTGGAAAAAGATTTACCCTCCATCCACAACTGGCACTGGACATAAATGTGGACCCCACACGCCTTTCCTCTAAACACTCCTTGACGTGTGAAGAATCGGAAGACAAACTGACCAGTTGTCTGAAGAACCAGAAGAAAGACTGGATTTGCTTGCCTTGAACCCAGGACCCCAGAAAATACCAAGGGTCAGTTGGCTGACCTCCTGTTTGAGTTCCTATGCACACTTCAAAAGCTGGAGCTTAGAAACGTTTTGTCAACTTTCTGCTCGGAGAACCGACTGAGACCGGGAACACCAGCTGTTGATGTTGAATCGCCGGTCAGCCTCAGCTTTCTGGTTTGCCCTGCTGAATGAGATTTGACTTCCAGAAAAGTTTCTAAGTTTGAATGTAGGGAGCGTAATCTGAACTGAAACTAGCAGCATCTCCTTGATGTTGAGGCCTCCCAGACTTCAGACTTCCCCCCCTCAGAGTTTTTCCACCTTCGTTATGACCACACCAGGACCCTGCTGTCATCAAGCCCTGCTCTGGATCCAACTGGCTGCTTGCCTGCGGTCAAATCTTCAATGACTACTTTCTCTCTATAAAAGTTTCTAAATCCGAAAGTAAACTTTCAACCGGGACAAATCTGTTCCCCGAACCTGATCCACACTCCGGCATGGTCAGCCTTAACTTTTGATTTGATAAGATCTTGCATGACTAGATAACCATAGTTGCCGCTTTGTGCTTTTTGATACTATTTTAGATTTAAACTTAAAAAATTAGCATCTTCAGTTGCAGTTACTGGATTTGTGTCATTTTGGTGTCATTTTATTAATTGGGATTTTTCTTCCGTTGTGTTTTCACTTTATTACTGTTTTAGTGCTGCATAAATACTTTACACATTTCCACTAAGTTAAGCCTTACTGCTTTGTGCCAAGCTTCTAGAGGGTTAAGTACAGGTTTATTTAGTGACATTAGTGGTTCACCTGATAAGGATTGTGATTATTATTTGAGATGGGTTCTCTCCCCCCTGAATCAATAATCACATTTTTTACATTCCACAAGAGAGAATAATTGATGCAAACAAAAGGCATGCACCCTATACAAAACCTGCAGTATTGACAACAAGATGAGTAACTGAAATAAACTTGACTATTTTGGCAACAAGCCACCTATCTCTAGACACCTTTGGAGCATAAAAACCTGAGCTGTGCTTTTGCTAGCTAAAAGTCAGGAATCACTCAAAAAGACAGAAGTCGTACCTTCTTTGTATATGCAGTTAGGTTTTGCAGAACGCAGCACACTTACAAAGAGGAACAAACGAGGAGAAATAAACATGTTTCTTCTTGTGGAACCTCACCTGAGCCTACATGTTGCGTAGGAACATCCACGCATCATCCAAGGAACGCCTCCATGGGGTAGAGTAACGCAACGCAGCGATTTGCACCGCATTGAGTTATGCTCGATTCATTGTGCCACTCAGGGCCACGCAAGGTGGCCTTGCATGCCTTGATAAATCGCACTTAAGGGTTGCTTTGCACATGCACCCCATTGCGTGGTGCAAATGCGACACAACCCTTTAATAGATATTACCCCAACTTTCTTATAACCTCCTTGAGCATCTATTAACTGCGCTTTGCTGCTTCTTGTGAGTTGGATGACATCTAAATAGAACAACATGACCTGCAGTGTGGATGGGCAAAGCTTCCTCCTGGGACCAAACCTAAGATGCAGGATTTACTCATGGGATAAAGTTGGTGTCAGCGCCAGCCATGCTGCTTGAAGTGTTGTTCCTGCCTCTACCATGTCCTCTCTTTTCTTTAGAAACAGTGAGCAGAAAGGGCATGCAGTTGGAGTTCATAAGGCTGCTACCTACCACCTTGAGGTTTGCAGGAGACCTGTCAGCTCCAACCTCGTTGGGTCCCCACATGAGGGAATTGCACTGTACCCAGAGACTGCTTCTATGAGACAAATCCCTACTGCTAGATCACCATTGTGAAACCTACCCTAGCTAGGCCAACTGCATCACCCCAAAAACGCATACCTTGCTACATCAATGTAAACGGTCCAAGCGGGAAATATAGAAATATTTCAGCAATGTAAATCAGACTTCAACATCCATGACTCAAGTCACTTACAATACTGCCAGCTTTGACACTGGGGTTACATTTAGGGGTGGGCGGAACTCGCAGAGTGGAATTTCAAAAAATTACATAAAAACTCAGCAAGATTCCACCAAGTTGTTTGGGCGGAAATCAGCCTGTCATGCTGCTTGCACTGCTTTTTAGCACTGAAAAATCAGCACGAATACTATCACGCGGTGCGCCGCCAGAAGGTGCTGCTTTTTTCTGTCGCTCAAGTAGATTTTTTTCTGGAGTGGCAGCTTTCTCAACGCGAATGGTCGTGACCTGCAGCACCTGCCCGCATTGAGAAATCTTGCTGGGATGCGTTCTAGTGCCCGAAAATCGCACTAAGGGAAGCAAATTCTCGCTCGTGCTCACCAAGTTACCATTAGCGAGCCGCGCTCAAGAAAAAACTATGCCATGCGGCAGTTGCCAGAGTTTTGCTGGAACTCTACATTTCAAGGGAAACACAGAGTGGGCAAAAAAACTGCGCACTTCTCTAGCAGAGTGGAATTTATTTCTCACTCCTAATTACATCCCTAAAACATGGCAGCAACCACACAACACTTTTTCTGGAACTAAGGGTTTAATATTCAACACATACACAACCTTACTTAACTGGGTAAACAAAGGTTTCAATGTAGGTGGACAGAGAACCTGTGAAGAGATATCCAGGACCGTCAGTGGAAGCAACTTTAGTGGGAAATTCCCAGGACTTTTCACAGTATCCTGCAAAGGGGGGTGACATACAAATAAAGGGACCCTACCCCAGCTAGACTGAGACAAATATTTCATACAAGCTCACACATAGTCCTGAAATATGAGGAGGGGAGAGGATCCTATTTCAGTTTCATAGTTCACAATGTTTGTGTTCCCTACACATTTTTTGTTTTACTCTTATTTGGTTTATTCAGGTGATTAGGGCAGCCCACTTAAACCCTTCTTTCTACAGAGACTGAGCTTTGTTTATTGCCGTTTTGACATTCCTGCTCCAACCTCAAGCACTCCAAGTCATCCTGACTTCAGACTTCTCTACTATTAGAACAGGCATTTATATACAGTTCCAAGACTGTATGCTGGTAGTCTGGGGCAAGTAGTGGTAAGCAATTCTACTGATAATCACAAGACATTGTCTCTAGTTGTACACAAGTATATTTAGTTTAATGGTGCCTTGTATTATAGGATTACCGGGGTTATCAGTCAATCCATTGCAGACTGAGGGTCCTTGTTGTTCACCTTCCACCTGTCCATGTTCCTGAGATCAGCTGGCACTGAGGGAGTGTTTATTTTCTATCTAACTTCCTTCCACTATTCAGTCACTTCAGATCTTATTTGACCGAAATGTTAAGGAACGAGGTTAGCATCAGAATCTCTCGCTGAATGAGAGTTTACCAAACCATATACTCCATGGATTCTGATGTTAATCCATTCTAGGTCATAGCTCAGGCTATTGGTAAAATCCCAGGTAAAGATGGAGACAGCCTGACAAGAAAGGGCTTTTCACCTAGACAGGGTGAATCAGATACAGTCCTCCAATCACAGTCCCTCAGGAAGCCCAAATAAGTGGATTCGGATACTTTCTCCCCTTCTGGGAGTGGTCTAAGAAATATAGGGGGAAACTCACAAACAATGCCTGTGCCTGACACCATTCCTACCTCAGGTATGCCTCCTCAGAAACGATTTTCGGAAGATCCCAAGGCATTTTCCCCTTTTTTGGCTCATTACAACTTATACTTTTTGGCTCAACCTCAGCTGTTTCAGATGAAGCAATCCAAGGTTAATTCCATCTGGTCTTACTTGGTCAAGGACTCCTACGCATGGGTGATTTTGTTAATAATAACAGTCCTTGGTTGTCTAAACATTTTCTTTTCCTGGAACATAACAAGAGAATCTTTGGTGAACCCCAAACTAAACAGGATGTCCATATAGGGCTCTTAGGGGCATATGTATCAAGCCCTTTTCCCGTTCGCAAACGGGCCGATTCTCATAATCGTCCCTTTTGCGAACTGAAAAAGGCTTTTTGGGATGTATTATCCCAAAAGGGCATCACAAAATAGGAAATCGCAAAATTTGCAATTCCCTATTTTGCAATTGCATTTAAGGAATCGCAAATTGCGATTCCTTAAATGTGATGCAGGAAGCACCCAAGTTTTGCAATTTTGGCATAAGAAATCGCAAATTACCACCAACTTCAAGTTGGTGGTAATTTGCGATTTCTTTGAAAAATACACTTTTTTGCATTTTTCAAAGTGCCATGTGGCACACATACATGCCCTTAGGGCATGTGTGTGCCACATGTGCACACATACATATTTCAGGGGTGCAACAGGGTGTCCTTTTGACACCCTTGCAACCTTGAAATTGCATTCGCAATTTGCGAGTACCTAATGGGTACTCGCAAGTTGCAAAAGTCTTCCCATTCATTCCTATGGGCCTACAGGTCCATAGGAATGATTGGGAAACGATTCCTTAATTGTGAATCGCAATTTGCGATCCACAATTAAGGAATATTAAGGAATCGCAATTAATATTGTGATTCCTACATACATTCCATTTTGTGAGTCATTAATAGCGATTCGTAAAAAATCGCTATTAAGGACTCGCAAACTTGGATTTTAATACATATGCCCCATTACTCTCAGACAAAGGTCAAGAGATCCTATTAACCATTAAAGCCTTACAATCAATTGGTCTCAGAATCAGGATGGCTGGCTGAAGCACCAGCTGCCCATTCAACCAAGGTTTAATGAACATTTGAAAGATGACTTCTCACTTTGTAGTAAACCAATCTACTAATTCTGACAGTTTCATAGACTTAGCACTACAAATAGACCCTCAGCAAAACTGTGATGGAGGGGAAGGAGGGGAGTAACACGTAGAATACCTCTAGCTCCAGCAGGAGAATGTAACTCTATATAAGGGTCGGAGGAACCTATGCATATTGGACAATTACCCCAGAAGAAAGATAAAAGAAAGAAGTCAGGCCTGTGTCTATATTGTAGAAAACTTAGACATTTCCTTAAGAACTGCCTCTGTCAGCTGAGAAACAGCAGTGCTCGATCTTAAAGTATGAACACAACTCAAACATACTTATAATAAATGAGTTCACCAGTGCTAAGGAAAATTCCTGTCAGTTGAAAAGTCCACTTTTTCAGGCTCACTTTAAATTTTTGCTCCTTTTGATTTCGGAAGCTCAGGAAGATTTATAGGTCAGGCGTTTCTAGAAAGAGTACAAATTACCAAAAGAGAGAATAGAATAAATGGAGCCTAATACAGGTATTAATGGTAAAGAATTGACTTTTGAAAATATTGTTTGGGAAGCAAAAAACGTAGTAAGGCTAAATACATGCACATGTAGAATCCTTTATTTTTTATGTGATTGATGCCTCTGCTTTCACTATTGTATTTGGAACTCTGTGGTTATGTAGACACAATCCTCAAATTGATTGGCAACAAGAAACCTTTCCTCTACTGTACAAATAACTTTGTACCTCAAGCTAATATTGTGCAACAACACATCTTGTTGTGCCTTTTATCCCAGCCTCTGGAGAAAACAGTGCAGATTCCTGCTGCTTATCTAGTGTTTCTGGATGTTCTTAGCAAAAATGGGCCCGATATATTTCCCCTGTACTAATCCTATGATTGCGCCATTGAGCTGGTTCCTGATGCCAAGATGATGCATAGAAGAATGTATCCTCTAAGGCCTAAAGATGATGAGGTGCTTAAAGAATATCTGGACAATAATCTAAAGAAAGTGTTTATTAGGTATCCATGTCCCCTGCAACAGCAGCTATTTTCTTTGTTCCAAAATGAGGAGGAGAGTTGCCCTCATTTGTAGATTAGCTCAAATTGAACACAATTACCATCAGAACTGTGTAACCCCTACCCCTCATTTCAGTATTGTTAGATCAACTAACGGATGCCGAGATCTATGCAAGGTTTGATCTATAGGGTGGATATAAATTAGTGCACATCCAGAAAGGTGGGAAATGGAAGACAGCCTTCAACACACATTTTGGCCACCATTAATATCTGGTAATGATATTCATCCTGTGCCATAGCCCTTCTCCTTTTCAATACTTCATCTTCAGGGATATGCTAAATGCTTTTGTTGTGATATATCTGGAAAACAGGAGCATTAACAGAATGTAAAGAATTCTTCCAAAGACCGAGAGACCATTCCCTGCATGTAAATGTGACAAAGTACCTATTTGTGGCTAACACTGTCACTATTTGAGGTTCCATCTCACTGATCATGGAGTGCAAGTGGATTCAAACTTAAAACTGTACGAGTCAACAATGGCCCGTCCCTTGAACTGTCAAGGAGATACAGAGATTCCTCGGTTTTATTAACTTTTAGCATCATTTCATTCAAGAATTCTCTTCTAAAGTTCTCTCACTCACTCAGTTAACCAAAAAAGAGGTTCTTTTTCCACGGGCTTCAGAAAAAGAGAAGCATTCTCTGATTTAAAGGCATTCTGTAGCCTTCTATTTCCAAAATTTCAGCCCTGCTGAGAGGAATTACCCAATATATGATATATGGCCATAAAAGAAGCATTTCAACACTGGTGACATTATCTGGAGTTTATGGCCTGAATAGACCGTAAGTATCTGGGTTATCTCAAAGGAATAAAGTTACTCAACCCTCAAAATGCACAGCAGTTCTTTTTTCCTTTCTATATTCCCATATGAAAAGATTATTGACCTGGAAATAATCACAGCAAAATGGATGCTTTGTTCAGACCCATAGAATAGGAAACAATAATTGTGGACCCCACTACCATTTTTACTCTGCATTCGATGGAAGAAAAGGATGCTCACTCATTGCTGCCAGCACTTAAAAAGATCAACATGCTGTTCCCATTCATCAGGAATGGATAATAATGGATCCTTTACATAGTAAAAGAGTAAATGGTCTGTTATGGCATGCAAATAGTCTGTATATACCTGAAAAGTACTTTACCAACGTCTTATACACAATTGTCATGACATTCCAGTAGTATGACATGGGGGTTGTAGAAAAACAGGTGAACTTCGTAAACAGCAGTTCTGATGGGAAATAATGGAGCAAGGTGTGTGGGAATACATAAACCATTGTATCATCTGTGTCAGGGCAAACACTCCTCACAATAAATTCACCCTTGGACTCATATTTCAATAAACTTCACAATTGAGCTGCCTATTGCTGAACAATATACAACAATTCTGGTTGTATTTGACTATCTGACCAAGGCAGCTTATCTTATTTCACTTAATAAGGTACCTAATTCCTTTGATTTATCCCAGGTCTTTCTAAATGACATTGTTGGGCTTTATGGACCACTTGAGCTCATCATTTCAGATAGAGGCTCCTAGTTACTTTCAAGTTTTGGAAATAACTAACCATAAAGATGGGCATAATGAACTTCCATTCCACCAGTTACTGCCCTCAGACAGATGATCAGACAGAGACATGTAATCAAGTCTCAGAACAATATCTCCATTGTTTCTTAAAATACCACTGAGAACATTGGACACAATTGCTTTCCTACACATTACTTTAGCGTTTTCTCCTTTTTTCGGTTCAAATAGGTATCATCCTTGTATCCTGAAAAAATATTTTTCTCTATTCTCAGTACCTGCTATACTCAGACTTCCGATATCAGTCTCTTAGCAAAAAGCCACAAAAATCTTCAGAGGGCGAAAGCAGACGCTGAGAGATTGGCACAGTACTGAATTATCTTGTTTGGCTATTCTCACTGAAGCTATCTATCCCTGATTCCCACTCTAAGTTTCTTTCCCAAAATAGCACATACACCCAGTAGTTCACACCTCCAGGGTTAAGAAAACAACCAACCCAAACAAGGTGCCACCTGAGTATTAAGTGGAGGAGTTTCTTAATTTCCGTGGATAGGATATGATGCCTCAGCTAGATCTTGGAACCTAATTCATTTATTCATGCACCCTGCTTAATCAAGTCATTCATCCAATGTTTACCATATAAACCAGGTCCTGATTTGAGGGGGAAAAGGGGGCCCTTTTTGGGGGAGGTAATGTCAGTAATCCTGGAGTTCCTGCTCTCCGGACATTGGGTCCAGTGTTGTAGATACAGAGTCACATTTTTCAGACTCCACAACGCAAGCTTGCTATGGGCTGGTCTTTGACTGTGGCCGACAGTCTGTGGTAGATTGGGAGGTTGAAGGAGAGCTGAATTAGAGGGCAACACAGATCAGCACTGCCAGACCAAGGACAAAAGAGCTAAAATATTGCAGAAAAGCCAGAGCATACTAGAAGGAGCTGGATGTTTTCTAACACTTCTGGGCCAGTAAGAGCTGGGAAGATTCAAGCACCAATCACAGCATTAATCTTTGCTTGGCAAAGCAGTTGATAGGTTGTCTATCCCCGGTCACACACCTTTTGCCTTTTCTGCAATTTGTTTTGCTCCCCTTCAGTTCACTTGGGTGGTTAGGGCAGCTCAGCTTAACCCTTACTTCCACAGATATTGAGCTTTGCTTTCTTCCATTCCGAATTCCTACTCCAACTTTAAACACTTCAAGGCATCTTGGCTCCTGGCATCTCTACTATTGGAGGTGAACATTTGGATTTGGTTCCTGGACTGTATCATGAATGTCCGGGGGATAGTTATAGCCTCTCTGCCTCCATTTCATAGTAAGCCATTCTACTGATACTCACAAGACATTGTGTCATGTTGTACACTAGTATGTTTAGATTAATGGTGCCTTGTTTTAGAGGATTACAGGGTTTACCAGATCGAAAGTCCTTGCGGCATGCCTTCCACCAGCCTGTGTTCCTGAGGACAGCACGCTGGGACACTTACTGCATGTTTATTTTCTTTCTTTTCCTTTTTATCCCCTTGGACAGTCACTTCATGTTCTGGAGTTCATTACAGATCTTATTTGACTGAAAGTGGAATGGATTGGGGTTAGCATTGATGTTTCTGGCCAAAGTTCCAGTGAAATCCTGACATCTGCCTTGTCACCAACACTGTAATAATTATGTTTCCCAACTTTTTTGTCATCATAGACTCTTGCAAGTTTGAAAATCATATTTATGCTGATGACACAAAGTTCCCTCTCAAGCAAGATGTCAACCTTGGTATCCTTCACAAAGTATCTCATTGCCTTTTACAGGTTCATGTTTGGATGAAGAAAAGTTGGCTTCACCTTAACCTTTAATCCTGCTCTTAGACTCTGTAAATCCTGGCCCCTTTTCTCTTCACATTGGCCAGAGGAACAGGGTGCTCTCCCAATCCTTATCAACAAAGCACACAGCTTGGATGTGCTCTTTGTTAGTTAGCTATTATTTACCCTCTCCAAATAAATATAGTCCCCAAAACATATGTCTGCTACAAGAGTTCTGCATTTGATCATTACTCTCAAAATAGTTACCAAATTCTTTCTCTGGTGATGTCCTATATGTATTATTGCAATTCCATGTACACTGGTCTCCTGACCATACCTCTCAAAACGTGAGTGAGTTTAAAATTATGCAGCTCTACTGGTTTTCATTTGAAACAGAATGATCATATCACACCAGGCCAGAAATCTCTTCTTTAGCTCCCAGTCAAACTAAACAGTGGCCTATAAAACACTTTGCCTTAAATACAAGGCAATCAGTTCACTGAACTAACTTGCCCAACTGTTAGCTCTTTATCTACCACCCAGAATTGGCAGATCTGCTGGCAGCTGTCTATAGACTCATTAGATACAAGCAATTTAGTGGCAGATCCTTTTATGTTCCAGGCTCCTCATGGCGAGCTTCTTGCCTCTACAATGGAGATGGTACGGTCAAACCTACTCAATTGGGATATCCCCACCAGTAAGCTCACTGACTTGATTAGTACTACAAACATTAGTCCCAGTGAGGAACTTCGATTTCCAATCGTGATCGAATCGACCCGCCATTTTGTGCTCCGCCTCCATTTTGTCTTGCCATCACTCAGGCAGCACGGCGAACAAAGTCTATTCTGCTTTTTCTGCAGCTTCATGTTAAAATAGCCCTTCTGCCTCTATTTGCAAAGCTGGTATTAGGACTGGCCGAGTACACTAATCCCTGTCTGGTTTTCCTAATCCCCGTCTCAACTATCTGTTGGTTCATACTATTCTTCTCTGACTTTATCTTATCGTCTGGCCTTCACTGTCCTCTGCTAGCATTCTCTCATTTCACAACTGTCCTCCAACACACACAAACGTATCTCGCCACCTGCAAGTTTGTTATGAATCCGTTAATGAATTCGTTTGAGGGAGGGGTGACAAACACAGTTGGAGGAGAAGTTTCTTCGAGTCATCTGACACTTTTGTTTTCAAATCTCTCCTATTGGTTCTGTCCTGTTTTCCAACTTTCCTTATTGGCTCTTTCTTGTATGTGCTGGGTGTATACTTGGTTAATGTATATGTAACCTATATGGTATAAAAGTTTGTGCGCCACAGAGTGAAGTGGCAGTCTCCTGAGAACCTACCTTGTGTACTTCTGGGACAACTGTACTAGCTGCAGCTAATAAATCTTATCTTATCCTGAGGCGGAAGCCGGGAGCTACGTGCATTTTAAAAATTGTATATTTGTTTTGTCACTTCCTACCTGGCCGCTGCACCCTGCCACCATTCTTGCCGTAATTTCTCCCGTGCAGCCATCCCGGGGAAGCCCTCCTGCTCAGGCCACGCCCCCTCTGCGTTAGGCCACACCCCCTCATATTATATAATGTGTCTCTCCCGGACGCGCAGCGGACGAGCGCAGCGGGCACGCCGACAGCGCGCCAAAGGCACGCTTAAGGCAAGCCCGTCTGCGCCCGTCCGCGATCGTACCCGGTCCAGGGCCATACCTTTTGTCCCTCGGGAGGGACATATACGGTGGAGCAGGCAAGAACTGCTGACTTTTCGTATGTCTACCACATGTCTACACAAATTGAGAGTGGAGGACAATACAGGCTGTGAACACTGCCACTTCTCTTTTGATCCTGGCAGGGATGTGGCCCCTAGAGACTATATCCTGGACTGTGGCCTGCTAAACGTACGTTCTCTGCGGAAACACAAACTAGATCTATACGACCTACTCACTGAGAAACAGTGGGATCTTGTGTTTCTTACTGAGACATGGCTAGATGAAGGCTCTACCCCTGATGCCTTAGAGGTACTACCAGAGGGCTATACAATGCGTAGGCAAGATAGACTCACTGGTAGAGGAGGGGGCATTGCTATTATAGCTCAGAAAAATCTACGTTGTCAATTAGACCACTCCTCCATTCTGGACAGTGAGGCAGGGAGCTTCACTGTTAAAGTGAATGAGAGCTGTACGCTGAAGGGCATGTTAATCTATAGACCCCCAGGCCCTATAGCCAGGTTTGGGGAGAGTCTGGTGGAAGGTATAATGGAGGCTGCGCTATGCAAGGACAAACTCCTGGTACTGGGGGATATTAACATACATTTAAACAATCCCACAGATAACGTTGGTAGGGACTTTTGCCAGGCATTGGGAGCCCTCCAACTGAGTCAAATAGTAAGTGGTCCAACTCACCAGTTGGGACACTTACTGGACCCCATATTCGTCAATTGGGGGGAAGTGGAAGCTAATACCCCCATTCCCATCCCTTGGTCGGATCATCACCTGGTACAATTCTCCATACGAATTTCTGGGGTTAAACCCCCGGAGCCAGCTACACAGTACCATCCCAGGCGGAGATAGGCTACCTTTTCCCAGGCGAAATTCAGTGCCGCACTGACTAAAGGAGGAAGCCCTGGGGGGGATGATGCGGATACGGCTAATACCAATCTATGCAAGCGTATCAGTGAGGCGCTTGATTGCACAGCCCCACTTTCGCACGCCAGATTGGGTGGCCGCCTTCAAAAAACTGCCCCGTGGTTCAGTGATGAACTACGGGACACGAAAACAGCATTGAAGCGAGTTGAAAGACAGTGGCGGGGGGCTCCGTCTAAGGAAACTAGGGAGGCCTACCTAACGGAGAGGCAAATTTATCATGGGCTAATCAGGAAGTCCAAAGCAGCATATTACACCACTAGAGTTAGCGAAGCTGATAACTCGATGAGGGAGCTCTTCTTGCTCTATAAAACCCTCTCGAGCCATGGCTCCAGATGACTGCTCGGTGGAATCCTGTGATAGGATCGCGGACTTCTTTTCCGAAAAGATAGCAAAAATCTACTCGGCATTTCCCAGTCATCCCATTGCTGGAACCGAATTTGCGGAAAGCCCGAGGGAATGGAGGGACAGACATATACTGACCAACTTTGTCACCCCGCCCTCAGAGGACCTACTAAAAATCTGTATATCCGTCAAGTCGGGCTCCCCGCGGGATCCCACCACGCCGAAACGGCTAGCGGATAGCTTATCGGTGCTAGAACCTTATATAAGACATCTACTGGATGTGTCTTTTAGTACCAAGACCGTGCCCAAAGCCTGGAAACAGGCGGTGGTTCTACCTCTCAGGAAGAAATCCAACATCAGCTTTGAGAAACTAGAGAACCTCCGGCCGATCTCCCTTCTGCCCTATCTGGCTAAAGTGGCGGAAAAAACGGTAAACATGCAACTGATGGATTTCGTGGATGAGGCTGCCCTACTACACGATACCCAGTTGTGTTTCCGTCCCTGCCACTCAACGGAATCAGCGCTTCTGATGGCTGTGGAGACCTTACGTCAGGGGGTGGATGAGGGTCATACTATAGCCCTCATCCTATTGGACCTGAGTGCAGCATTCGACACCGTAGCTCACACCACCTTGCTACGGTGTCTGAATAGTGGAGGAATATCAGGAGCTGCCCTCGCATGGATCCAGTCCTTCCTGACGGGGAGAAGCTTTCAGGTCCTCCAGGGCGAATGTTATTCCAGGGATATTGAATTGGACCAGGGCGTACCCCAGGGATCGTCCCTGAGCCCCACCCTATTTAATCTCTATGTCTCCCCAGTGGCCCCTATTGCTGTGGGCCATGGTCTGCACATTGTATCCTACGCCGACGACACGCAGCTGGTTATCTCCCTCTCGCGAGCGCCCGGTCTTGCGGCGGACAGTTTCAGAGCCTGCATGCAAGACCTTGCAGCCTGGATGTCCACCAATTGCCTTAAACTAAATGGCAGCAAGACTGAGGTGCTCGTAGTGGGAGGGAACCCATCTGTCTGGTCGTCGGCGTGGTGGCCCCATGCTTGGGTGAGGCTCCAACACCCTGCCAAGAAGTCCGGAACCTTGGAGTCTGGTTAGATGCTGACCTGTCATTTGGACCGCAGATAGGACGTGTGGCGGGCGTCTGCTTCAGCGTCCTGAAAAGTATACGGAAGGTCTTAGATCTCCTTCCCACATCAGCCCGCAGAACGTTGCTGCATGCCCTCGTCACATCACGCCTGGATTATGGCAATTTGCTGTACCTGGGAGCAACTAACAAGGCCATAAATCGCCTTCAGGTGTTGCAGAACGCGGCAGCCCGCCTCATTCTAAAATTTCCCAAAAGAGTGGCCTCTAAAACTGCCCTTCGGACTCTTCACTGGCTGCCAGTGAGGAGCAGGGGTTGAGTTTAAGGCCCTCTGTACCTGCCACCGCATCCTTACTGGGAAGGCGTCAATACCGCTCCAGAACCTGATCACCAGGTACGTACCCACACGCTCCCTTCGTTCTTCCCACGGAGGCCTTTTAAAGGTCCCTAGGATAAGGCGGGCTCGCATGGGAGGTAGATCTTTTCGTTACCTGGTGGCTAAGAGCTGGAATGCTTTACCTTTGGACCTCCGTCTTGAGTCATCTGAACCTGGTTTCAGGAGGAAGTTAAAAACATATTTATATACATGCTAGTCTGCACAGACTCAATGGTCGAGTCCGTGGGAGTTCTTTCTGTTTTAGCGCGGGGACACGCTTTGAGCGTAACCAAGCGCTCTATAAAATTCCCTTATTATTATTATTATTTTACGCCGACAGAGTGTCCTCGTGTCTCTGTGTAGCTAAGCAGGAGAACCCAGGAGATTAAGGCGTACCCTGCGCCGCCAGGTCCAAAAGGTTCTGGTTCTTCAACTGGCGCCCAACGTGGGGCGGCTTCAGTGGTACCGGTTCTGCCTGAAGGTCGCGAAGAACCCCGCAAGAAAATTCCGGAGGATTCGCGAGCCACATCAAGCGACCCCTGCATGTCGAAAGTGGTCCGAAGGTCTTTTGCAGCGCGGTTACTCCTTCCTGATGGCTACTAACGACTGCTGCCCTGTCTGCCGCCCTGCCTTGGCCCTTCCTTTGATGATGTATGGTAAAGCGAGATGATAGACGGGCCTCTGTTGGTGTAAGAAGATGTCCTTAGTTAAGTATCTTTGTGGGTCGCGCCCACAATTTTTGTCCTTTGTTTTCTTAGCATTTGTGGTCCTTAGATTCGACTATTGCAATAGCCGAAGCCGATGGTAAGTGCATTTGTGCTGCGTAAACTGAGTTTTACCCCCTTGAAGTTTGTGAACAGTCAGGTAAAATCACGAGATGCCTGGTCTGACTAAGTTTGGAGAATTTTGTTGCTTTGGATGTAATAGGGATTCCCGACTTGGGGACTCTTGTCCGATTCCTTCGGTTGGAACTCCCACCTATGAGCTCTATTCGAAACATGGTGTTGGCCCCATTGCCTTTAATGAGGCATGGACCCGATACACGAAGAAAGATGGTGTTTTAAAATGGCCAGGAAATGGTAGTTTCGATTCTGATGTGCTAGATAATTTGGAAGCAGTTCTATTCAAAAGAAAAGCCCGGCCGGCAATGTTTGACTCTTTCCGCCTTTGGCGTAAGGAAGCCAAACAGAGAGAAATTAAGCAAGCAAAACGAGATAGGAAAGCACAGGGTATGACAATTATACAGGCTGCTCAACAATTCAAAGATGATGAAATTGATAATGCGACTGAAATTTCAGAAAGACAGCATCGCATGGCGATAGATAAATGCTATCCGATGTTGCCTGTTTCCCCTTCTGAAAACAAGAAAGATATAGAAGAAGATCCCCTAATGTCCCATTTATTGAGGTTGCCTCCGCCCATTGCACAAATTGCCAATGCACCCCAATTGTTACAGCCTGTTCAGCCACCAGCGGTACCTCCGCCTGTTCCGGCTCTCCCGCATTTGCCTCCTCCAGTGTTACCGCCTCTGGCAGTTTTGCCTTTAACTTCAACTTCTTTGCCCTCATCTTCTGATCTTCGATCTCCTTTGCCTTCTGCTCCTCCTGCAATTATCGGTTCTCCGTCCACTAGTTCGCCTAATACGTTGTCCCCTATTCTGATGTCTAATTCTCCGTCTGTGCGTAAGCGTCTCACAGATACCGTCACAGGTATTCTATCTCCTTTCTTTGAAGCTTTAAATGTGTCTCCGGCTTTTGCTCGAAGACAGTCTCGTAGTCAGTTCCCAGATTCTGAAGAACGAGAAAGGTTGGACTCTCTCGCACGTAAATGGATCAAGAGGGGTCCCCAGTATAGTGTGCCTGATATTATGCCTACTTTCTCACAATGGAATGCGCTTACGCAAAGATATGTTTTTAATGCAATGTGCGATACTCTCATTAAAGAATGGGAAGACGTGAATTCGAGTCTGATCCCACAAGATCTGTTAGATATTCAGACTGATTTTGATAAAGGACTTGTTGTGGGTTCTAAGGTTGAGAAAGCTGTAAGGACACTTATTTCTTATAGATCCTTATTGTTCTCTCAGGCTTTCCTTGATTCTGATCCGTCGGTTAGGCTAACACTGAAAAACTATCCCATGAGAGAGGTTCCTCCAGTATGGAAGGAAGAGGTTGCAGCAGTAGGTAATATTCCAGCTATTCCTGCTCATTTTCAGCGTATATGGGTACATGTTCCATGGAAACGATCTGAAGTTTTGGCCCTTAAGCAGACTCTACCGGATCCTCGTAAGAACCCTGCAGGTTATTATAAAGAATTATCACAGACAGTTGATGCTTGCATCATGAATTTAGCTGACATCGACATGTTGATGGGAAATGTGTAGTCCCACAAACAATATGGGCTAAGATTCGTAAGGAGAATCACGCTCAGGAATTAGGTGCTACTTGGGATGTTATAACTGCCACAGATAGAGACCAAGTGGGTGGTGCAAAGCCTGAAGCTTTGATTTCAGAACTCCCTGGTAGGATTATTACATTAATGAAAACTATGATGCCTGCATTGAGAGTTAACTGGGATAAACTAGCAGCATGCAAACAAAAGAAAGATGAAAGTGTCTCTGATTTCTTCACTCGTTTCGAGGAGACATTTATTGATCACAGTGGTCAAGATATGGCTACAGAGGGTGGTCAGCGATTATTCGTAGACAAATTCGTATTTAATTTGCTTCCTGAGTTGTCATACAAATTGAAAGATTCTGAAAGTTCATGGGCTGTTTCTTCTTCTGCTCAGATATTGGCTACTGCACAATATTATGAAAACAGAGACAAAGAAGAGAAAGAAAAGCAAGAGAAAAAGACGAAAGAATTAAAAACGAAGGTTCTCTTGCAACAAGCTTATCCTCCTCGCTATGTTCAGCCTCAGTTTCAACAGCCTTCGCAGTTTCAGAGGTTGTATCAAAAAACTGTGCCATATATTCCGCGACCTTTGTTAGGACCTAATCAATGTGCCTATTGTAGAGAAGAAGGTCATTTTAAGAATAGTTGTCCGGTTCTATTGCAGCGCAATGGAGCATCATCTGCTCCACGAGGTCGTGCTGGCCTGTGAACTATTTTGATCAGCAGAATGTTAGGTCTACGCAGTATTACAACGAAGATCATTATATTGAAAACGGAAATGAAAGTCTTCATGCTAACTAGGACAGCCATGGACAAAGTAAGGGAGTTGTGTTGATTCCAGTAGATCAGAATGGACCTTATGTTAACGTCACTACAATGGGTGTTTTAGAGCCATTTCTTCTAGATACTGGGGCGATGAGTAGTTCTATCATTCATTCCAAACTCCCTGGGGCACCTTTGTCTGGCTTAACGAATGTTTCTGTAGGATTTTCTGGCGCCCCTGTTCGTAACCCAGTTTCTTGCCCTTTGACTATTTCAGTTGGCCCTTATGATTTGGAAGCTCCTCTTCTTTTGACGAATGGTTGCGGTGAGAATCTGTTGGGTTTGGACCTATTGAAAAGAATGCATGCTACGATATATTGTTCTCCTTCTGGTGTACATCTTACCCTAGGACAAAAACTGATCACTCCAATGTATTTATCAAAAGATCAGTTTCCACCTGAATTGCTTTCTCTTCCAGCAACGCTTTGGGCCACAGGTCCGAACGATGTGGGTTGTCTTGAGATTCCACCTTATGTTGTCACTCTTAAGCCTAATGTTGAATTGCCACGCATTCCGCAGTGCAGAATTTCTACTGAAGGTGAGAAAGCGCTTTTGGAAATTATTCATGACTTGATTCAGAAGGGTGTGGTTGAAGAAACAAGAGGTAACACATGCAATAGTCCTATTCTTCCTGTTCTTAAACGCACTGATCCTTCTCAGCCACCTGTATATCGTTTGGTGATTGATCTCCGGGAGGTAAACAAAATTGTTGTACCACAGTTTCCCGTAGTATCAGATATCACTGCTTTGTTGACAATGATACCTTCTACAGCGACTTGGTTCTCTGTCATCGATCTAAAGAATGCCTTCTTTAGTATTCCCATTGCAGAAGAGAGTAGGGACATTTTTGGCTTCTCTCTTGGAGGCCGAAGCTTCCGGTTTAAGCGCGCACCTCAGGGCTATTGTGAACGTCCCTCTATTTACAGTCAAGCCTTAAAATGTCATCTTGATGCTTTTCATTTGCCGTCTGGTGCTGCTCTTATCCAATACATGGACGACTTGTTAATCGCTGCTGACTCAGAAGATATTTGCAAAAATGTCACTGTTGCATTGCTACGCCATCTATTTGATCTGAATCATAAGGTTTCACCCTCCAAACTACAATATGTTCGTAGAGAAGTTACTTACTTGGGTCATCTCCTATCAAAGGAGGGATGACGATTAACGCCAGAACGAATTCAGGCAAATACGCAAATGTCTGTGCCATCCACACAAAGGGAGGTACGTGCCTTTCTGGGTATTACTTCTTATTGTAGGCAGTGGATCCCTAACTTCTCTCTGATGGCCAAGCCTTTGTTGGCACTCACTTTGAAAGATACGCCTCAGCCCCTTCCATGGACTGATGAGTGCCAAAAGAGTTTTACCGACTTACGTACTGCTCTATGTTCCGCTCCTGTATTGGGTACTCCTGATTACAGTAAGCCTTTTACGCTCTATGTTCATGAGAGAGAAGGTTGTGCATTGTCAGTTTTAACGCAGCGACTTGGGGACAAACAGCGACCATGTGCATATTTTTCGGCTACATTAGACCCAGTAGCTAAAGCATTGCCTAGTTGCCTCAAAGCGACAGCAGCAGCAGCAATTTCTATCCAACAGTCTGCTGGAATTGTGTTGGATAACACTCTCATTGTCATGGTACCACATGCAGTGGATACCTTACTAAACAGAATGAAAACGCAGCATCTTACGAGTGCTCGTCTAACTGGATACGAGCTGACGCTTTTGGCTAGTCACGTACACATCAAACGATGTAATACCCTAAATCCAGCTACTCTGTTGCCTCTTCCAGATGAGAAAAGTGTTGAGGAGCAACATGATTGTTTCTTTCGTACAGAGGAAGAGACAAAAGGAAGAATTGATTTGAAAGACACACCGCTAGAGAATCCAGATGGAACTCTATGGGTAGATGGTTCTTGTTTCAAAATGCCTAATGGAGATACAGTTTCAGCCTATGCTGTAACTACTTTGCATACAGTCGTGGAAACAGCACGTATTAGACATAATTCAGCTCAAGCAGCAGAATTGATAGCTTTAACGAGAGCATGTGTATTGTCAAAAGGAAAAAGAGTAAACGTGTACACCGAGAGCCAATATGCCTTTGGTGTAGCGTTTAATTTTGGGCGTCTTTGGAAGGAAAGGGGTTTCCTTACTTCTCATGGCACTAAAATACAACATGTCCAATTAGTGACTGATCTTCTTGAATCACTTGCCTTACCCACCCAAATAGCGATTGTAAAGTGTAGTGCGCACAAAAAGATTACAGATGATGTTGGTCGAGGAAATGCATTTGCAGACGAAGTAGCGAAAAAGACAGCGAGAGATGCTACAAGTCGAATGTATGTGGCGGGTCCTGCAAATTGGGTTAGAGAGAGAGGAATGTATGAGGATACAGTGGAAAGTGTAAGAGCGATTCAGAAAGAGGCTACAGAGAAAGAGTTGAGCAAGTGGAGAGAAAGTACAGGAATGTTGGATGAGATGGGTTGTTGGGTGGAATTATCTGAACACCAACGTTGGCTGTTACCAGATGCTTATGTACTTCCAGTAGTCACTATGGCGCATGGTCCAGCTCACTTAAGTGCAAAAGGTATATGCAAACTTCTGGCTCCAGTGTGGCAAAATGAAAGAATCCCAAAATGTGCAGACAATGTAGTGAAACATTGTATTGTTTGTTTGATGTACAATCCGGGAAAGGGAACCCCAACTCCAGCAGGTCACTTTGCTCCTCCGACATACCCATTTGAGGTGTTGCAGATCTATTATATTCATATGGAACGATGCAACAACTTCAAATATGTTCTGGTGGTAGTATGCGCCTTTTCAAGATGGATAGAGGCATACCCTCTAAAAGACAACACAGCCTTATCCACAGCCAAAATTCTATTAAAATAATTTTTCCCCAGGTTTGGTTTGCCGCGCATTGTCTGGAATGACAATGGGAGCGAATTTGTGGGCCAAGTCATGCAAAAAGTTTGTGCAGGTCTTGGTATGAAGCAAAAGTTCCATGCAGCAAATCATCCACAGTCAGCGGGTTTAGTAGAATGCTACAACGGAACCTTAAAACTGAAATTAGCAAAAGTTCAGGCTAGTACAGGACTCAATTGGCCCGATGCTTTGCCATTAGCTCTTCTGTCCACCAGAACTGCAGTACACTCTCGTTTGGGACTTAGCCCTTACGAAGTGGTCTTTGGACGCCCGGCTAACGTATGGGGAGTCCCTCGTCCTAAGAAATACTCAGACTTGCCATATCCAATGTTAATTGACTACTTACATGACCTTACGACTAAATTGCGTGTTCTCCATCAACAGGTTCAGAGTGCTTTACCAGAGGCTTCCACAGACCCAGGTCATTCCATCCGACCAGGTGATTGGGTCTGCACCAAGATTTTCCAAAGAACGAGAAATTTGGAGCCCAGATGGAGGGAGCCTCGTTTGGTGCTTTTGACCACGAGAACAGCAGTTAAAGTTGAAGGAAAGAAAAATTGGATTCACGGCGTGCATTGTAAGAAAGTGCCTTTGCCCTTACCTTACGATCAATGGGTGCGTAGGGGCATTGGTGACTCTGAGAGTGAGAAGGTTCCATGATTCGTGCCCTTTAGTGATGCACGCCTGAATGGGACACTGTCTGAGAAAGAGGACGATAACATTTTACAGGAAGCGATAACACCACATCGTCGCTTAGGTACAACAAATCCACGAACATTGTTCCAGGATCAGACTGTACAAAACAAAGAACATTATAATTTGAGACTTAGACCAAAGAACACTTAAGATTTTTTCTCTCTTGTGTAGTATTCTGTCTCGGTTGCAGGGTCACGGTAGGAGTCTTGATTGTGACCTGAGTAGTGGCAATAGGCTTGCAGGACTTGCAGTGTCATAGGACGGCAGATAATCATAATTGAGTGATCGAAGAAGATTGCCGTGAGCATCCATTAGAAAGATGGAAACTACACTGGGCAAAAGAGAGAGAAAGGATGAAATGAAGAAAGAATCCTGTAAATTAATGTACAGTTGTTTTAACATAACCTTATGTATTATTATATTATTCTGTATTGCTTTGGCGTTTATGGGTTGGATTATTTATGCTCTGCAGCAAAAAGTTGTCTCTCCTTCTTCTTCTTCGTCTTCTTCTACTGTCTCTCCACATCTCTTTCATACCCTTCCTCAACATGAACTCATTAGATAAACTGAATACTACAACAATTCTTTTGTCCAGTTGTTACATCAACACCAGTTAGTGGTCAATACGACTGACTGTTGGGTGTGTGGACTTATATTTAGTTCTTCCGTTCTTCTATGAAGGTTCTGCTTGGGCTTATTTTGTCATCTTCTCCAATGCCTATCAAAGCAAATTCAGACGATCCGTTAGTTCACGTGTTAGTGATCCGGATTTTAGTCATAGTTCGTTGATAAAGGGAATGAGAGCTATGGCTAAAATCATGGAAAAAAGTAACATTTCCGTTGATGAAAGAAAAGCGTATACTAACTGGAACGTCACCCAATATATCACTCACCTTAGTGATAAAGTTAAAAAAGGAAAGTCTTCACCGATTTGGACTATACCACATCAGGGCAATTTCTGTTTACAGATAAATGTTCAGTTTGCTGACACTATACAAAGAAATAGCTGTTCCCACACATATGTCTACTCCTCTCAAAACTCGCCTCCTCGAGTGCCGTCTCAAGGCACATATTTCATTTGTTATAATAGGGCTTATACATGGTTGCCAACGGGTTTCTCCGGTACTTGTTATATAGCTTTCCTTCTTCCCCCTACTTACACCGCTTCCGCAAATCATCATCGAAACAGATATGGCAGAGGAATTATTGATTCGAAAGACACAGCAGGACAAGAAGGAGGCGATTTCCTCAAAGGATTTCTTCCTTTTTGGGGTCCAATGGCCAACAGCAGAAATATAAGGCAACTGGTCCGTGTCGTAGAGACCACAATAGACATCACTGTAGGAGCCTTAAGTAATATCACGGCAGAACTACAGGTGGACTGTCTCATGACCTTACAAAATCGAGTTGCCTTAGACTTTGTTCTTGCAGATCGTGGTGGAGTGTGCAAATTGATCGGGTCAAGTTGCTGTATTTTCATACCTAATGACGCTCCGACAGTATACCAAGCTATCTCCAAGTTGCATATAATCTCTGAGTCGATTCATCAGGACGAAGGAGATTGGTCCTTTTCGGAGTGGTTTTGGGGACTACTGTCCAAATGGGGTTGGAAAGCATTGACATTTCGTGGGATAAGACCATTATTTTCTCCTGTTGCCTTTGTATGCACTGTGGCCCGTTATCTGTGACCTATGTTCTACTATGTGCATCTCTAAACCCAAATCACCAAGAACAGAAAACATAAGAATGATGTTACAGCAACAGCTCGATGACCTCATGGCTATCGACATTGACTCAGATTAACATGAGTCTATCTTGCCTGAGTTCTGGCAAAAGGAGGGTCTGAGGAACTTCGATTTCCAATCGTGATCGAATCGACCCGCCATTTTGTGCTCCGCCGCCATTTTGTGTTGCCATCACTCAGGCAGCACGGCGAACAAAGTCTATTCTGCTTTTTCTGCAGCTTCATGTTAAAATAGCCCTTCTCCCTCTATTTGCAAAGCTGGTATTAGGACTGGCCGAGTACACTGATCCCTGTCTGGTTTTCCTAATCCCCGTCTCAACTATCTGTTGGTTCACACTATTCTTCTCTGACTTTATCTTATCGTCTGGCCTTCACTGTCCTCTGCTAGCATTCTCTCGTTTCACAACTGTCCTCCAACACACACAAACGTATCTCGCCACCTGCAAGTTTGTTACGAATCTGTTAATGAATTAGTTTGAGGTAGGGGTGACAAAAACAGTTGGAGGAGAGGTTTCTTCGAGTCATCTGACACTTTTGTTTTCAAATCTCTCTTATTGGTTCTGTCCTGTTTTCCAACTTTCCTTATTGGCTCTTTCTTGTATGTGCTGGGTGTATACTTGGTTAATGTATATGTTATCTATATGGTATAAAAGTTTGTGCGCCACAGAGTGAAGTGGCAGTCTCCTGAGAACCTACCTTGTGTACTTCTGGGACAACTGTACTAGCTGCAGCTAATAAATCTGATCTTTTACGCCAACAGAGTGTCCCCGTGTCTCTGTGTAGCTAAGCAGGAGAACCCAGGAGATTAAGGCGTACCCTGCGCCGCCAGGTCCAAAAGGTTCTGGTTCTTCACCAGTGTATTAAGTACCACCAACTCTAAAGCAACTTTGATGAGCCAAGAAATTAATCTAAAAATCCTTTCTGGCAAGTACGTTCCTCACAATTCTCTAAGAGTAGCTCTTCCAAAATGAATTACCAACACTTGGGACTCTCGAAGAAAGTGACTACCTATAAAAGAAAGCCTCAAGATATAGATCAAGATCTGGAGGTTGCTCAATTATTCCCAGCTGAAATAAATTACAAGGCTCCTGCGAAGGAGATGTGTACTGTACGTGACTCAATTACAACAACAGTAAAAATCAATCCCTTTTGCATGAACACTCTAATTTGTACATCACTCTATCTTATTGTGGGGAACCATTCATGCTCCTCTCAACCATATCAATCTCCATACACTGAGTACCGACTAATGAAAAAATGTCTACGTTTATTTATCAAAACAACAGTAAAAATACAGTTCATGAGAGTATGTTTTATTCCAATCTACAGAAAAATCGCACTCGCATATCAGAATTTTCATATGACATTTTAAATAAAATATGTCATCACAATATATTAAAAACATGGTAAAACTGATAATAAAAAACAATATCTTCTCAGGTTGTCTCTCAATAAGACAAATTCTTAAGTCTTTATCCACAGCATAGGTACTCGTTTGTCACTGATATATAAAAACAATATCAGCAGTGCTAGTTACTCTCTAGTCATACTATTCACCTAACAGCAAACACACAAATATCAAAAATATGTAATTATATATCACACAAAAATGTTGACACAGCATTTCATGGTTTGTAGTCGATTTGCCCCACCTTCTTCAGGACAAAGTGATAAAATCAAATAAATAATCTAAAAAACAATAATAGAAAAACATGTTTCACAATATGAACCATAAAGAGTAGTCACAGATACATCAACTGACTCAGTGTATGACACTCTAATCTCTCATTCTTTCTCCATTGTTTAAGTCTCCAGAGTTATCACATCTCAGGAGGTAATTTTGATATGAATCCCTTTGTATTAGAATAATCAGTCCATCATCTACAATTACCACTCTATTCTTTTTTTAAGGACCTAAATTGATTTCACCATTCACTCATATCTCTAAACATCTTTTTTTCTATTAAAGGTGTTATATATACAGAGTGATGAGTTTTTTTGTATATACCTATTGAGTCTTTGGAATTCTTTCTTGACTCTCTCAGTTCCTTTCTCTTCTTTCACTTTACTTTTCTTCTATTTGTATACAGAAGATATGTTTACTTGTTAGAAACTCTCTATAGATTTATCCTTGCTTGTTTTGAACAAGTTATTAATTAAAAGAAACTTACTCTAAAAAATCTGTGTGTATTGTGATTGCTCCTGATGAAAGTCAAAATAAATGATCACTCTAGCCGATTACTCCTTAGTCTTGACTTAAAACAAGTTGCTGCATATAAAAACATTTCATATTACTGTCTTTTTAATATCTCTAGATGTGTTAAGTCATTATGCCCACTTTTTCTCTTTTATCTTACGCTTACTTTAATCTTCTTCACTGTAAACCAGCAATATTATGCATTTCCTAATATTCTCAATGCTGATAAGTATTTTTGCGATTCTTATTAGTTTTCTGTTTCGCCTTATATGGGACTTTAATTTTCTTTGAGTCTCGTGTTCTGCAAGTTTAACATCAAATGAATGTTTCTTGCTATCTTTACATGGCAACCAAGACGTTATAGTATTCAAAGACTGATTTTTTTATTTTCTTACTTGCCTTTCATTAATATCGTTGATTCTTTCAAAAGAGTTCACCCCTTCTCTGCATTACCATTTAACTCACTTTCAGTTAGGGTAGAACCACTGCTGTTCCACTTATCACTATAACGGTATATCATTCATTCTCCTCCCCCGTTGTTAACCTTCTAGAACATTATATCTATTTTCCCATCAAGACCTCGTGTTCTTACCTTACCATGGTCCCGTCATACTAATCGAGCGCTCATTGGTCAAATGGGTGCGGTTGGTACATCTTCCCTTTTTATTTCACTCTTCCGGTCCCGCAATAATAAGTGGTAAACTTGGCTGACATGTTCGAGTCAAGCTTTTCATGTCTAGCTAAATCTTATTAAATTGCAAGATTACTCCATGATACCGGCTACACCCCGGACATTACATGACCACAGCACCGCCTCCTCCACACAGCTCTATCCACAGCCAAGCTCTACATCCTTCGGAAATGGAGGTCAGCCACCCCCCCCCCAAAAGAGGACTGGATGGTGGCAGTGATCCAAACGGCGTCACACAAACGTGTTATGTACAGACTACAGGACCAGATGGAGGTATTCACGCAGACGTGGGCCCTCTTCCTCAGAGAGGCTATGCATTAACACCCTGCGGCCCTACCCAGCCCGGCCTAAGTCATCAATCCAAAACCATAGATAAAAGATATGACTGGTTCCCATACCCTCTCCCCCTCCTTTGTCTCTTTATTTGATTACTACCCTACTGCATCCCCTTCCCTTACTCTTCTCCGCACCTCCACCCCTTCACCCCCTTCCCCCTTGTCATCACTCTTGTTTCCTGCCACTTGTCTTTCCTCTTCTTCACCTTCCTCCCACCTCCCCCTCTCCCCTACCCCATCTACCCTTCTCCCCTTTCCCACTGTCCATCTTATCCCCCTCCCCTACCTGATCGACCCCCAATCAGTACTCGGATACGTAGGAAGACGCCTTTCATTCCCTCCCCCCTACTCAATAAAGATAGCCATTATCCCATCTCCGAAAATCAACACATTACCTTTTCATGTGGGGATGCGGCCTACCCCGCCCTTGTAGCAATGCATCAAAATAATGTTCACCACGAGATGCGGGCACATGACCCCCCTTATTACATTGTACATCCACTCCCTCACCTCTTCGCCTACCAACACCACCTGATATCTGTAATGTACCCTACACCCGGATTAGATACGGGGCCACCCCTACCCACCTCCTTCCCTCCCCCCTCTTTCCTGCTCCACTCTGGTCGCCGACCCTTCCCAACACAAGAACTTTTAGGTTTCGCCGCCTCATGCATGCATTGCTGTGGTCACAGTACAGATCCTACTGGATGATGCCCCCGAGAAAATACCCATGAAACATGTTGCCCTCCACCGGAAGTCCACCATTTACCAACTATTATGAGTTGCTCTACTGTTGATACTGAAGATGTTCCTGTCTGTACAAGCCCTATTACCTCCTCCACTCCACCCTTCACCTCACCCCTCCGCACACCCCATCCACCCCTTTCCCTCTTCAGTGTACAGCTGTATCCGCCATGTTATGTACCATGATGTACTGATGTACCATTGTTTCATTGTCCTGTACTCCTCCTCGAGAAACCTTATAAAGAATTATGAAACAAAACAAAAAAATTGTGAGGTCAGCATATTTAGTAGTTCTCACAGTTGACTGGCCTGCCGGGATTTTATTTACTGTTTCATCTTTTACTTATTTACGTTTCTCCTTTATTTCTTATTTTTGTATATATCAATGTTTATGGGTCCCTGATAACAAGCCACATTTTCTTCTTCGCGCATGTCTGACAGTGGGTTTCACTTACATGGCGCCCAAGATGGAAAGGGACAGACAATTAAGGATATACTGATGGATACCTCCTATTGGTCATTATTTGGGCCAGATCATTTTCTTGTGTATATTCTTTGTAGGTTATCTGGTTATTTGACATACCATTGATCTAGGTATTTTTTATTGGAATCTATTTTCATTTGTCAGTCATATACTATATTTATGAACTCCCCAGTTTAGCCAATCTACCACCATGTCATGTGTCTTTAGTTTAAATTTACTTATGTGGCAGCCTGATTACAGGATTCATTTACATGGTGCATATCCTCCATTAGTGCATACATAAAATATAAATTCCACCCACATATGCAGGGTGTTTCAGCTTCCCTTCAATTGTTACATTGCTGTCTCTTATTGGGATATAAACATGAGCAAGGTTGTTGACTTTACAATATGTTATTTATTATAATTCTTGTTGTCTAATAAGGGGACTGTGCTGGATATTACTATTTGTAAATTGATTAAACCTTGATGAACATAGTTTGTTTAGATTTCCATCAAGAAAAGGATTCATCTGTTTACATACTTTCTGGATAATTTAAGGTGATATGTTATCTCTAGCTCGTCTTGCATGTAATCCATCAATATTGAGCATATTACCATTCATGGTTTGCATAATTGTTTATAACTCTTATTAGGAGAACTTCCATGTATCTATTGTTTGTTTAATCCTTCTTTTATCTTAACAATCTCTCCCATTCTTCTCTATTATTCAAGCCACATTCATATGTACTGAACTTGCTCATATAGAACTGTTCACATTTTTTCGTTTTCCTATCAAGATTCCCTCCTCTCATTGTGCCTATTATTCTCTCAAGGATACACCATTTCAAGTTGCTTTCTTTGTGTTTATGTTCCAACCAGTGTTCTGTAAGGGGAGCATTTTTTCTTCCCAGTTCTAATAGCTGATCTATGTTTGTTTAATCTTGTGCGAACTTCTCTCACTGTTCTCCTATATAGCCTCTTTCAAAGGGACAAATGATTAGATATATTTAATTCTTTGTCCTACAGTTTATCATGGTATTAAAGTGGTGTTTCACTCCATTTAATGCTATGCCTTTAATGCTCATCAAGGAACTACAGTTGCCACAATTACCTCAGCTGAAATGTCCTAGAACTTTATTACCATTAATAATACTTCTGTGTTGAGGTCCTTTAGATTCTTTATATTTATGACCAAACAGTTTCTAATTGTCCTATTTCTTCTGTACGCAAACAGTGGTTGCTCTATTTTTTCTTTCCCTGTTTCATTCAATAAAGACCAACTCCTGTTGATTACTTTTTTTTTCATTACTTATACATGAGAGATTTGTTACACACACAATTTCTGTTGGCTATCTTCTTCTTTCTCATTTTACTAAAAAAGGCTCTATTATATTATTTTGCTCTTTTATAAGCTTGTCGGATTATTCTTTTCGGATATCCTCTGTTTAGTAATTTTCTTTGTAAAGTTTCCGCGAGAGTGTCAACATTTATCATAGTTGAACAGTTTCTTCTCAAATGAAGAAACTTGCCAACTGGTATATTGTTCTTCTGACAGTGTGGATAATTGCTAGTATAGTGAAGGATTGTATTACGATCTGGTGCTTTTGTGAAGAGTTCTACTTCCAAAAGTCCTTCTTTCACTTTTATTTTAAAATCTAAGAAGTCACAATGGGATTGACTCATCGTTGAGGTAAAATTCAAATTAGGATCCCCACAATTTAACCATTGCATAAAATTAGATAGATCCTCCTTGTTGCCTTCCCATATAAAGAACACATCATCAATGAAACGGGACCAGTGACAGACACTTTCAAAAAAGGGTGCCATTTCATTGAATATATGCTTTTGTTCAAAGGCACCCATATAAAAACATGCCAGACTGGGGACACATGTGGGCCCAATGCTGGTCCCTTTGGTTTGACAGTAAAAACTCACCATTAAGCAAAAGAATATTATTAAATTACTCCAACTACCTCATCTGATAGGGAGTGCAAAAATTGGAAGTCTGATATAGATTTAATAAATCTAAATAGCGAAGAAAACAAAATTTACTTTGGGAGATTCTTGGCTTATAATATAACCTTTCAAGCTGCTCTCTTGAAAGTACAACCTCAAGATTCTGAAATTAGAAAAAGGTTCCCTGAAATAAAAAAAATGTCTTCCCAGGCCATAAAAAATGTAATTTCTTTCTGAAATTAATTTTTTAGGGCTCTCACACAAAATAGAAGATCTTCAAAACCAACAGCGCCATAGTAATGCTTTAAAGCACAGATGCATTTATATGAAGTATTTCTCCATGTGTAAACATGCACCTATTACATTTATGCACGTGAAAATGCTTTTTTAGAAGGATAGAATTCCAGAACATCTAGTTGGAGCCTGTTACTGTGCCAGGTTTCCAGTAGTCCTGGGATTCTCTGTAAAATCTAAAAAGTCTGAAATTGAATCCCTGTAAAGGGATAGTCTGATCCCCATGTAAATTTCACACTGTTTTTGAGAATGACGTCTAATATTTGGTCGCTTGAGTAATTGTTCCATCTACTGATGTGGAGACTGAGCACCTGTATTCTATTTTCTTGTAACTAAAGTTTACGCTTATGCTTCAGTAACGTTAAGATTGTTTCCGTTTTTTCATAACAACATCAAACAGCAACATTTTCCTGCTTTAGAACTGATTTTTTTATTTGAATTTTCTTGTTGGTATACAGAGGTACAATGTTAACATCCAGCAAGAGATCAAGTCTAAAAAATCTCAGAATGTATTAATCAAAGCAAAGTAAATCAAACAACAAACTCAATACAGAGTTCTTCTTCAATATAAGAAATAGACATCACAACCATACGCCGTGCTAGACATCCTGTCTGTAGCTATCAATACTGAATAGTCGTATATATCCTGTGTATAATTTCCTAGGACATCCATAGCTCATTAAAGTCGGCAATATGGGAAACGCCTTATTCTATAACCATCCCCCCTTCAGGAATCACTTTACGGCTCTATAAACATGTTTCAGTCTGTGTGTACGAATCCTCCCTCCTCCCAGGGCGTATGTTACATCTACAGTAACAAATGATAGCATTCCATACACATACCGCCCCCGCCACCCTGGGGGGAGTCCAATAACTCAAAGTCGACACAGAATTTTTTGTCAATCTCCAGTGGATACGCCTGCAGGTTGGCCTTCAGCAGTTGCCAAATATCCTTCGGACATGCGCTGGTGGTTGCAATGGGGCATATATGTCACTGGTATTATCACAATATATCAGGTCGCTAATCCAAGCCTTCATGGTCGGGACCTGAGAACTACCCCAATGTAGTGAGACCTGCCTCTTCGCAATGAGCAAGCAATGGCAATGAACCGTCGCATCTCTTTCTGTAAGGGCTTGCGTTTTAACTGATTTTGATAGAGATGCCAATTTATGAACAGGTTTAGAGCCCTCAAAAAGAACTACATCAGTTAGCTCCCCAAATAAGCACTTAAAAACACAGTGTAAAACAATACAGATTCAAACATAATGGAAGGTAATAAAAGGAGAGAACTAAAAATGGGAAAGTGCATTTTGTGTACAAGAGGAAAAATAAAATGCGCTCTCCCCTGCCATTAGCTCTACAGCTAAACAAAGGGAGAAGGAGATATGCTTCCTGTGAAAAGAATCTGACACATGGAAGATGTTGAAGGACTTTTAGGAATTTAGAAAGGAGGAAAGTTTAGGAACTTCCTAGTATCAGATGTGTGGGAGTCTATGGAAGAATGCCAACTGGAAGGTAGCTAGCATTTAGTGGGAGTCAGCAAACTGATGCATGCCATTTTTCCAATATAGCAATGGGAGGCTCTTTGTGGACTGGGCGTTGTCTAGGATTCCTTGACGGAGTGATGATTTGTTTTTGGGGTCAGACATTAGCAAATACTCCTTGAATGCTTCAGTCTCATTTATGTTAATTATGGAAGAAAAAATAACTGGTTAGGGTCATCCACACCTTTTGCCAAGCATCAATGTTAAAACTTTGAAGGTTATAAAAACCTAAAAAGGGTCTCCTGGTGCAGTGTCCTGAAAAGGTATTGAGGAATAAGGTGATAAATGATATTTTTGACTGAACAAACTGTGCTCCCAATGCCAGCTGTTAAGATGGATTGATGGATCTTTTTGTTGCTATTGTGCAACAATGGTCTTTGGAATCTCATGGGCCTAGATGGTGAAACCTTGGTAGAGATTGCTGTCAACTTCTTAGGCAGTTGCTGTAGAAACATGTACGCAGTTGACGGTCATCAGCATCTGACTAGTTTGTACTAAAATGTGGGGCTTATTGTGTATGCCATGATTGTATTGTTATATACTGATAGTGATGTAAAAATCAGTTTGATGGTTGTGAAGGCCTGCATCATATTTGGAAAAAGAACAATTGATGGACAGAATGCAAAACAATGTCATACATTCACCCCAGTACAGAGATCTGGGCCTAAATTCATCGTTTTTTGCTCCCCATGCCATTCCAGTTTGGACCCAGACATATGCAAATCAGTCTTGACCCTGCATCCAATGGGAACAATCCAGCCCGAACTGCCAGGCCAAGTCCTCCCTGGCCTGGAAACAAGCATCCTAGGACTGGTTTCGGGCTTTCAGCCCTCATCAGCCAGGATAGCTTGACTCCAGTGGCATGGAAAGCACGGACCCACGTCTGGGCATACCCGTCCCACTCGGGGTGACAAATGCAAAAAGAACAATTGATTGACAGATGGTGAATGTTTGCATTGTCCAGCATTCCGTCCATCAATTGTTTCTTTTGCATATGTCGCCATAAGTGGGAAGGGTATGCCCAGGCATGGATCCCGTGCTCACTACACCACTGGATTCAAGCTAGCCTGGCTGATGAGAGGTGATGCCCTGAAACCGGTCCCAGGATGCTTGTTTCCGGTCCAGGGAGGACCTGGCATGGCAGTTCAGGCTGGACTGTACCCATGAGGCACAGGGTCAAGACTGATTTGCATATGGCCATGTCTAAACTGGGGTGGTGTAGTGGGCAAAAGAATGATGGATTTAACCCAGATCCTTGTGACTGGAGGTGAATGTTTGCATTGTCCAGCATTCCGTCCATCAATTGTTTCTTTCGCATATGTCGCCCTAAGTGGGAAGGGTATGCCCAGACGTGGGTCCCGTGCTCACTACACCACTGGATTCAAGCTAGCCTGGCTAATGAAGGGTGATGCACTGAAACCAGTCCCAGGATGCTTGTTTCCGGTCCAGGGAGGACCTGGCTTGGCAGTTCGGGCTGAACTGTTCCCACAAGGAACAGGGTCAAGACTGATTTGCATATGGCTGGGTCCAAACTGGGGTGGTGTGATGAGCAAAAGAATGAATGATTTAACCCAGATCGTTGTGACTGGGGGTGAATGTTTGCATTGTCCAGCATTCCGTCCATCAATTGTTTCTTTTGCATGCATCATATTTGGAGCATCGCATAATATTTTAAGCTACCAGTAGACTTTCTTGTTGCCTATGAAATAAGGAAAATACCAAATAAGGCATGACTGTCTAGTCTTGCCATTGAATCTAGGAGCTGAAGGGCTTTTAAAGCTGTAGAGGAATGTAGTAGTTTGAAAAATCCAATTTCTTTTAATGGAATGTGCCATTCCTGTAGAACATTCTTCTGAGAGACGGTAGTGGGATTAAGTCTACATTGCCGCTAGATAGTATGTTACCCTCTATCTGGAATACCAGGTTGAATGCTGTGGTAACAGAAATGGCAATAATGCGAATGCACAAATACCGCTAGTATATCTCGGGGAGTGAGACAGGGTTGAATGCTCACTACGTTCTTTTTTTAAATTGTATTTCAATGGGCTAGAAACTCCCTTGAGTAAGTAGAGTAGAGACATGCCAAGGGTCAAGGACAATGGGGCTCCTCTCCTGCTGTATCCTGATGATGCCATCTTGCTCGCAAGAAACTCCAATGGCTTTAAAATTCTGCTGGACACTTTTGCTGTATTTATGTCCAAATTAAACTTTGAAACCAATTCAACTAAGACTTTTGTCATGGCCTGTGGGACTTAGAAAATCAAGTGCCGCATTTTGGCCCTACAAGGAAAACCCATTATTAGAGAACAAGAATTCCCCTACCTAGGTGTGTCAATTGATTCTAAAGGAAGTTTGGGGTCTGTGCCTTCCTAAACGGGTACTGAGGTTTTCCAACGATGTTGGGGTGTTATTCAATTTGGCTTCCTCTATCAATAGAAACCGATAGGCCCCCTGCTAGAAATTTACAATAGGAAGTAGTCTATCCATTTTAACATATGGCACTGGGGCATGGGGTTACAAGGATGTGAGAGCCCTCAGTTGGAGGCAAACAGGGTTTGCAGATACCTCTTGGGCTTGCCCTCTAGTTGTAAACGTTTTGCTATTTATGAGGAATTGAAGCTTTCTTAGGTGGAGGACTCAATCCAACCTTTCCCTATTATTATTACGTTGCTCGATCTGGTGCAAGCAGCAGGCGGCTCTTTATAGGGAAATCATTGAGGATTACCTGTCTTGTGATCTTTGGCTTCGAATCTCTATAGTTTTTATATATCCAACTAGTTGCTAATAAATTGGGCAGACTCTCTATTTTAAAAAAATCCCTGAACTCTAACCTCCAAAGACAAATTTTTTTGCAACTAGGTAGGAAGAGAGGGAGCCAAGGACACAAACTCTGAGCACCTTACGATCTGCACGGCTATGGGAGTAAAACCATACTTGGATATGGCTACCAATAGCTGGGACTTGATCCTCCTTACTAAATTTAGATTTGGCATTATTCAAAGTTATTTATGTTTTCCCATGGGCCAGTTTGATGGATTGTCTATTATGATTTGTCCTTGTGATGAGTCGTCTACCCAAAGCCTATTGCATTTTTCTTTTGATTTGTAGACTGTATGCAGTCTACACCAAACAACTTTTAAACCCATTTTGAGAAGTCTTGGCTTTGTTACCTGAAGGCCCACTTTGGTGTTTTTTCAGCAACTTAGCTCATCTCTTGTATGTTCCTTTGTTAGTTCTTTTTTAAAGTCTGCTCTTTGTCACAGGAAAAAACTACTGTTTTAATGTCACTGACATGCTAGTATGTGTTATTTGATGAATCATGATTTTTATATTTAATGTCTATATTATTTTTTGTTGACTTTTTTTGCACTTAAGTTTGTATGCCTTGTTCACTTTTATGATTGGTTGATCAAATAAATATATCACAAATTACTGGTTGCTGGGGTGGGAAAGGTAGGAAATTAGTGTTATGTATTAATTTGTAAACATGGCTTGGTATATATTCACCTGTCTCCACCACGTAGTTGAATTAATAAAACAAGTGTATTAAAAATGGACATTCTTCTAAGCAAGAATGTTCAGTGTACTCTAACATTTCCTGCTGAAATACAATGCACAACTGTATGTACGATTTTCAGTTGTTATTTTTGTTACACCTTTTTTACAGTACATCACTTCTCAAAAGCTCAACCTGGCCTGTAGTCGACTGCAACAATACTACAACTACAACTCATGTTAAGAATGAATGCAGTGCAAATGCTATGCATGCGAGGCTGTAAGTTGGATCCCAAATCATATTTAGGAAATGAAGAGTGTAGCAGCTAATGGCGGCCTTGAAAGCAACAGAAAGTAGGTCCAGTTTAGGCGATGAAGAGGTATTTGCACTTCAACATGTACTGTTCAAACAGGAAGACTGGTTTGGGATCCAAATTCAACCTTTTTTGCTTTCATGTGACTGGCAGCTTTCCTCTTCTGGGTTGACACATTTCCCAGTACACACTAGAATAATTTCATTTCCTTTAGCCATTCATAAATATATGAAAACCTGACTTTCCAGACTGTGAGCGATTTATGGTGGTATGTTCTTCCAAGATGCTACCCTTCTCTACTGAAATCTACTTGATGGGAATTCCAGAATGAAGTGAAACATTTAAAAGGCGATGTTTGTTAATTCACAATTATAAATATTCAGTCACTTATTATAATTCCACAAGAAAATAAACCTGGATTGACACATTGACCATGACGAGTTGCAGACCATTCTCTGACTTCCTATGGACTTTCTTCAAAAGAACATGTCACTAGCTGATCTTCTCAAAAGAGCATAATCATAAAGCTGTGAGACTATTGCAAATTGTTTCCCAAAGTATATCCATGCCAGAAAAGTTCCACAGTCTCAAGAGGGTAATGATCGAAGCCCACAGATGGAGGTAATTTGTTGTGTGTCTGTTTATCTTGAGTGTTGTCAACTTTCAAAATCCTGTCTACTGCTCTAGACATTTTGAAAGAAGTTAGAACTGGTGCCAAACCAGAACTGAGCACGGTCTATGCTTCGTTAAATGCAAAACATTTCAAATTTCCTTGGAAGCGGGCTCTGAAACTCTAGTATTTTATTGAATATTGAATTTATGATGTGAAATTAACGGTGTCTACCTACAGTGGTGCCTTGTGTTACTAATGAATGTGTTAAAGCAGATTCATGCAGCCAGTTCAAACAGTAATATGGAGTTCTGCCTTGAGGGTAGAATGAACTTTCAGATATTAAGAAACATGGCCTGGAGACAGGCGCGTCAACAAGATGGCCGCGACCTGAGAAGCTCCGTAGCGCCGAGCTACGTTTTCTCCTGAAGGGACCCTTCTCCCGCAATGCTGCTGTCCGTGAAGGGGCGCCAGCATGTCGGAAATTGCCAGGAGCACTTGGGCAAGTTTCCGACTGACTTTATGACCGTTTAGAACCCTTTTTGTGATTCTTTGTTTCTCCACCTCAGTGCCTTCAATAATGGCGGCCACTATTTTGTGCACTCCCGCTGCGGCACTCATTTAATCTTTACGCTGCTCTCCTTAGCGTTCACATGTTGAGCTTCTTGGCACTGCTTCTACTTCAGCATCCTCTATGTTCATGATAAAAGGCAGCCTCTCAGTATTTTAAAGAGTTCATTCTTTTGTTTACTATTTGGAACTCTTTCTTCTCGACACAATGGCAGCACTGCTCCCTTCTCTGCATCATTTCCTGTCAGCTGGTGAATTTTTGCTTTGTCACAGCAAAGTTGCTCAACACAAGGCCTGTTTGCTTGGGTTCTTTACAGCATTTTATTAGTGCACATAGCCTAGCTCTACTAAATATTGGTCGTCACTAACCATCTTTTATTGCACTAGTACTTCAACTTATTTACACGTCCGCTGGCTGCTTCGCCCTTTTGTACCTGTCACGTTGAGGCGTTCTTCTCTGACAAGGGTTTCTCCTTTCTTTACAATATTCGTTTGGACTGCTGGCTCTGCAACCTTTTAGCCCTTGTTCTTTATTGACTATATCTAAGGTGACTTTGTTGTCTTTTCCTGGCGTTTCATAAGCTCTGTTGGAGTTCGCCTCACTCATCTGTTCACCATGGATCATCTGCAGTCTAACAAACCTCATGGGACTGCAGGGGCTTCTTTGGAGGTTGTAAAGATTCAACAGTTAACACCAGCAAGCGACCTAAGAAGGACCCCTCCTCCCCATCTAAATCACCTCTTCCCCTCATGCTGGAGGACATCATTGATGAGCTACGCCTCATTCGCCCCTTTATGTCAGACAACACCGCTACCCTTCAAAGAATTGAGGAGAAATGGTCCGGCCTTGACTTAAGACTTTCTGATGTCGAACAGAAAATAAATGATGCACAAGATGTCATTGCCAGAGTCGACAGCCTCACCAAAGAAGTTACCCAACTTATGAAGACCACTGAGGACTTAGAAAATCTCAACCGGAGTAATAACCTACGCATTTACGGAATTCCGGAGGGTTCCGAAGGTTCTGACATGATCTCCCTCCTGAAATCTCAAGTCTTTCAGATAATTGGCCTTCCAAAATCAACGGACTTCAATATCCAAAGAGCACACAGACTAGGGCCCAAGAATGTATACTCTTCCACCAAACCAAGAGGTATCATCGCCTATTTTCTGCTGTATTCTGACCTTATGGCGATCCTTAATGCTGCCAAACAACATAAACAGATGCTATGGTCCGGTCACAAAATCTTTTTTAGTCAGGATGTTTCTAAACCAACAGCCAGAAGACGCAAGGAATTCCTTGATCTCAGACCAGCCTTGAAATCTATGAACGCTCGCTATGGCCTTATACACCCCTGCTTCTTCAAAGTGACTTATAAAGACAGAACATTCTCCTTTGAGGATCCAGCTGATCTTCGGAAGTTTATCCATACTCATCGAGGAGAACTTTTGGAACTTAGCAAACATTGACTGTATTGTTATCTGTTATCTATGCTGGTTTTTCTCCCTTAGGATTAACATATGTTGTATGTTGTGTTAATCACCTTGATTGTGTCTTATTCATATCTTCTAGGTTCTCCCCGTGCTGATTTGTTGTTGAAGATTCATACCTGCACCACCCGTCTGTCTCTAATGCTTGATTCATCCTGTTGCCTTTCCCCTAATGTTTGGTAAATTCCCTTCCTTCTTGTTTCATTTGTCTATAATTTTTACTATTAGAGTTTCTCTCCCTTCTTCTTTACTGTCTTGTTATAGTAGTTTTATTTCCTCTTGGTGTTCTTCCCAGTGGAGTGGCCATCCTGGTTTCTGCCGTTCCCCCTTCCACATTAATTTTTTTTGTTTTTCTGATTGTCATGGCTAAAGCCATCTGGCTTTCTGTCATCTCTTCTTTTCTAACTTTTCCCAGGCGACTGTTTTCCCTTCCTCTTTTGCTTTTCCTTCCCTTCCTCCTTCCCTCTCTCCTATTTCTCTTGTACTATTCTCCCATACTGTTTCACTTCATATCGTCACCGTTTCTCTTTCAGCTTATGGTACTTTACTGTTCACCCTCTCTGGTTTTTTTACTGACACATCGCACGATGTTTTCCATTTTTTATACCCTTTGCTACCTTCTATTTTCCACCCTCTTCTGGTTTTTATTTCCTCTTTTTCTTCCTCTTTTTGATTTGTCTCTACTTTTAAGCTTACCACTACTTAAACCCTTTTGATGACCGGTTTTCGTGTTATCTCTTGGAACGTTAAGACTATTCGTAATCCTGTTAAAAAACAGCAAGTTTTTTCTCATTTAGTGAGATTGAACTGTCATGTTGCATTGTTACAAGAAACACACCTTAAATTGCAAGATCTTTCTTCACTGCGTAAACAATAGGTAGGAGATGTTTTCTGCTCCCCGACACTGGATAACAAAAATTGTGTTGTCATTTTGTGTAATAAGTCTCTAAATGTTCAGTTGCAAAATGAGTTTCATGATAATGATGGTAGATTGTTGTTTTTAAATGTTATTGTTAATAGTACTCCACTTTCCTTTTGTAATATTTATGGTCCAAATGGCATTGATCTTAATTTTTGGAACTACTTTTCTACCCTTCCTTCTTCGCATGCTGTTGACGACTTGACTGTTGGTGGAGACTGCAACCATCTAATGGACCCTTTTTTGGACCGGAAATCACAAACCAAATATGTTCCCAACAAGATGAAGAACACTTTTTTCAAAACTATTTCTTCCAGAGGTCTCATAGACACATGGAGGACTTCTCACCCTGACACACTAGAAGTTTCCTTTTTTTCTGCTGTTCACAGCTCCTATTCCCGTATTGATTAAATTTTTATCACTCAACATGCCCTTCAATTCATGACTAACTCAGAAATTGGCTCTATTCTTATTTCAGATCATGCCCCTGTTATCTTAGATATGGATTTTCCTTTACCCTCCCCTAAATCCCGCCGCTGGCGCTTTAACAATTCTCTTCTTTTAGATTCTCAGTTTATCGAGCAATTCACGCTTTTTATGGAGGAATTCTTTCACAATAACCTTCCCTCTGCTTCTCAATTCCACTTCATTTGGGACGCTTTTAAGGCCACCGCCAGAGGCTTCATTATTGACTATGTCTCTCAGAAAAAGAAACAAGCTTTTCTTGATTCTTCCCTTATCCTCAAACACATCAAAGTCCTCGAACATCAATATTTCACCACTAACTCCACAGAAACCCTGTTGTCTCTTATCAAAGCAAAAATACAATGCAATAAACACTCCTGGGACTCCGCATGCAATAATCTCCTCAAATTTAATGCGAAAATGTATGCTGGACGCAATAAAGCAGGCAAGTCTCTCGCCAATTATCTTAAAATCAAAAAGCAGAAATTTGGAGCTATTACTGACAACTCTGGTACTCGTTACACCACCGATGATAAAATTCTTGATTTTACACCTCTCTCTATGCCCCAGAATCTACTCCTTCCTCGGCACAAATAGACTCCTTTTTCCAAACCATCCCTAAATCTCCTGATGTTTCTACAGACCTTACCTCCCTAGATGTTCCTATCTCACGAAAGGAAATAATTAATGCTATTAATCTCTTACCTAAAGACAAAACACCCTGTCCGGATGGCTTCACTGTCCGTTTCTTCCTCTACTTTAAAAAGATTTTATTACCTCATCTACTCTCACTGATTAATTATTGTCTTTACATAGGAGAATCAAAGGGATCCTTTACACAGGCTATGTTATGTTTAATCCCTAGAAAGGATAAAGACCTTTCTCTATGTAAGAATTATAGGCCTATCTCTCTCATTAATACTGATTGTAAAATCTTTGCTAAACTACTTGCCATACGTATCAACAAAGTTATCCCTGACCTTGTCAACATCTATCAATCGGGGTTTGTTAAAGACAGATCAATCACTGATAATTCGAGAACTCTCCTCAACATTATCCACCTTCCTTTTAAAATGGATTCACCGGTTGCTGCCATCACATTAGATGCGAGAAAGAATTTGACAGGGTTAGCTGGGATTTTATGTTCGGAGCTTTGAGATGGTACGGCTTTTGTCCCCCTATTATTCAATATATTCAATTGTTATATTCAGCTCCTTCTACCTTTTCTGGACAAACGGTTGTCAATCCAATTATTTTCCTCTCCGTAGAGGTACCAGGCAAGGATGCCCCCTCTCCCCACTTCTTTTTATTCTTGCTTAAGAACCCTTCTTGGAAAAAATTAGGCGCTCCCCATCCTATACAGGCTTCCAATTTCAGAATATTGATATTAGGTTTACTGCTTATGCAGACGATATCTTACTTTACATCTCCAATCCGTCCACTTCCCTGCCCTCTCTTTTAGCTTTATTACAGGAATACTCCCTAGTTTCTGGTTACAAACTAAATATTGACAAATCTGAAGTTTTACCCCAAACAAATTCTGCCTTTCTCACATGTTCCTTGGTTCTGGATTTGAATGGAATCCCAGGAATATTAAATGTTTAGGCGTTCTTTACGCCAACACTATCAAAGAAACTATCAAAATTAACCATGCAGATATACTTCAAAAACTCTCCGCCCTCATTGGTACTTGGTCCCCTTTTTTTTTATCCTGGAGGGGGAGATTAGCCACTATTAAAATGATGCTTCTCCCCATTATCAATTTCTATCTCTCGATGCTTCCGGTTTCCCTTCTGCTCTCTTTTTTTAGAACCATAAATCGCTCCCTTACAAACATTTTATGGAATAATCGTAAAGCTAGAATCTCTCTTGCCCGTCTTCAACAATCCAAAGAGTTGGGAGGAGTCAATTTCCCTAACCTTAACCGATTTCACTCTGCCTTTATGTTAAAACAAATATGACCTTTCTTAACTGATTCTTCATCCCCTCCCTTAACTGCTTGGAGTTCTCTAGAGCTCGCGCAACTCTTCCCTTACTCATTCCTTACAGCCACTCGCTTGTCTCAGCCTCCAAAGTGTTTCTCCACTCCATTATTTAATCACTCCAAAGGCCTCGCTCTTTCCCTGTTATGCTAATTTCTCTCCTATGATGACTTTCTTGCCCAAACTCCAATCTGGTACAACAAATCTTTAAAGATCAACAACAGGGCTCTTTTTTGGAAGAAATGGATTGATAAAGGTATCATCACGTTTCACCATGTACTGAAGGATAAAGTTCTGAGGGACTATTCAAATATCCGTGATTCTTTTGGCATTTCTAACACACACTCTCCTCAATACCCCTTACTGAAGGCGTCTTTGACTCAAGTCCTCTCTCTGGGCTGTTCGTCTACTACTCCTTTTCATGCCTCCTCCCCTACACTAGACTTTTTTACTCCCCTTAAGGCTGCTACCATCTACAAATTACTCTCCCGTCCTGCCGCGGATAGACCCAAGTCTAAAATGGAACTCTTGTGGGAAAATGATCTAGCCCGGGAGTTTTCGTTTCAGACTTGGGATTCTATATGGTCCAAAATACACACCTCTTCCCACTCTTCTAGTACTACACAGACTCTATATTTTTTTTACAACAGACTCTTTTTCACCCCCTCTATGTTGCACAAATTTAGATTACTAGAGTCCAAGAAGTGTTGGTCTTGTTCTTGTGACTATAGTGATTTTCTCCATATGTTTTTTCATTGCCCGTTGGTTAAATCCCTATGGTCTCGTATTTGGTCAAAACTAAATGATATCCTATCCACTGAATTCCCCTTCGAGATTGTACATATATTTTTGGGAGCTTCTTCGCCTTTATGGAATGTTCCATGTAATGTTGGTAAATTTATAGACCTTTACTTAGCTATTTATTTTCAGATCATCATTACAACCAACTGGAAGGACACCTCAAAGATTTCATATCACGCTTGGTGGAACTTGTGATGTCACCATCATAGGCTTGATCATGCCTTTGCCACCTCTACATCTCTATTAATCAAAAAGGACTTGTTAAGGTCACCTTTAACCGTTTTTCTTTCCAGACAGGCTTCTTGAGTCACCCTTTTTGTTTTTGAAAGTACTGACTGTTACCCTTTCTTTTCTGTAATCTTAAACATTTACAGTATTATCTGTTATTGATTATGCATTCATTGCTACCCCCTCTCTCTCCCTCTCCCCTCTTTTTCTCTCTCTTTTTTTCCTTTTCCCATCCCCTATAAAAAACCTTAAAAGGCTCTTTTACCTTGGTATATTTATATTTCCCTATTTTGAGACTGACTCACATGTATGCTGTTTTATTATCACTCCAATTTTCATTTTTTGCCACATGTTTTTGTAATGATGTTTTACTATGTTTATCATTTTCAATAAAGCTTTCTAAACTTAAAAAACATGGCCTAATCATAAGGGTAATCTATCTATGGGATGCACTCCCATTTGAGATGACAGGAAGACATACGCTAGAATGCTTCAAATATAGTCACATTAAAGTTAGGAATTTGTAGGTATAACAATAAATACCACACCAAAAAAAAGTTAAATAAATGCTCTTTTAATCTGTTACATTTTCTATTTCGTTTTTATGACGATAAGATTCAAATATATAGATTTGAAGACAGTATATACATAAGGAAATTACTAACCAAGTTCTTGACTTTATGCTAAGTACATTCTGTAGCAGAGTCTTTAGTGTATTACCGCTTTTCTCGTAAGAACTCTAGAACTAAAACCATAAAAGAACATTAGAATGCCACTTCTGTGGGAAGTAGCTCTCTCAATGTCGGTACTGGATAGTTCCATTGCTTCCCAGCTATGGGTATAGGGATAACCTGATCCCTATGTACATTTAATACTGCTTTTGAGAATTATGACTAATATTTGGTCACTTGAGTAATATCTATCTACTGATGTGGATGGAGGCTGAGCACCTGCTTCTGTTTTCTTTTTTCAAAAGATTATGCCTATATTTGTATGATGTTAAGATTGCTTTAAAAACCTTCAGGACGTCATCTAGTAGCACGATTTTCTGCTACTCAGTGTTTGAACGATTGTAATAGGGATGCCAATTCATGAACAGATTTCGATTACTCAAAAAGAACTACATTAGCTACTTCCGCAAAAACGCAGACCAGTTAAAAACATAGAGTAAAATAATACAGATGCAAACATAAAAATTTTAGGGAAGGAAAAAATAATGGTAAAGTATCATTTGTCTACTGGAAGACAAAAAGATGCCCTCAACACCGCCACACACACATAATACTTATAATTTTCAAATTGAAATGTGTTGTTTATTTATGAAAAACTGCAGTGATCTGAAAAAGCATTACCATTATGTCTACAGCTGAACATAGTGATAAGGAGAAATCCATTCTGTGAAACAAATCAGGTCCATAGAGGATGTTGAAGGGCTTGATGTAAGGAGCAACGTTTTAGGGACTTCTTATAATGATATGAGTAGATGTCTATGGAAGGGCACTGATTGGAAGGTCACAAGTATATACTTGAACTCAACAAACAGATGGGCCTTGTGAATGCCACTTTTTTCCAAGATAGCCGTGAGAGACTCTTGGGGTGCTGGGTGTAGTCTACAACTGCTTGACTGAGTGATGATATTTTTGTGATCAGATATTAGCAAATGCTCCTTGAATGTTTCAGACTCATGTATGTCAATTATGGAGGAAACAATAACTGACTAGGATCACCCACAGTTCTTGCTAAGCATCAATAATAAGCAATTGACGGCTGGAAAGATGTTAAGGAGTCGCTTGGTGTAGTGTCCTGAAATTGTATTGAGGATAAAGCTGATAGATGGTATCTTTAACTGAATGATCCGTCCCCCCAGTACAAGCTATTAAGAAGGATTAATGTTTTTTTTTGTTAATGATGTGCAACAGTGTTCCTTGGAATCTCATGCACTTTCATGGTAAAATCTGAGTTCAGATTGTAGTCAAGATCGTATGTCGGTGGTGTAGAAACATTTATGCAGTTGAGGGTCAGAAGCCTCTGAATAGTTTTTATAAACAATGTGAGGCTTATTGTGTTGTATGGTTGTGTTCATATACACTTTTACTGCAGTTGCAATACAGTTTGATGGTTATGATGGCCTGTATAATATGTGTGACTCCGTGCTTTGATTCGGAGCATCGCATGATTTTCTTAAGCCAGCAGTAGACTGTTTTTTTGCCCACGATTCAGGAAAATACCATATAAGACAGGGAATTCAAGTCTTGACATTGAATATAGGCATTGAAGGACTGGTAACATTGTAGAGTGATGTAAATTGAAATTCTATGATTGGAATCTCCATTGCTAAGAAACATTCTTCTTAGAGACCATAGTGGGATTACCTCCACATTGTCAGTAGATAGGACGTTACACATTACCTAGAGTAACGGGTTGGGGTGCTAAATGCTAGTTTATTGTTGGACATTGCTTGGTGTGATATCACATGTCTCCACCATGTGGTTAAATGGATAAAACAAGTTGATAAAAAAGAGCATTCTTCTGAGGAAGAACTGTCACGGTTCTTCTGACATATCCAGCTTTTTACAATACACCACTTCTTTAAAAGCTTAGGATAGCCTGTGATAGTGATAGTGCATTGCAACAATAGTTCAACTACAAATGATGTAAACAATTAAAGCAGTACAAAGGCTAAACATGCACGGATGTAAACTGGATCTCAAAGCATGATTAGGAAACAGAGTGTAGAATGCAATAATGATGCTGAGCGCCACAGACAGTAGTACCAGCTTTAGGTGATAAAAATGTATTTGCAGGTCACCATTTCCTGTTCAAACAGGAAAGCAGATTTGGGATCCAAATTCAACTTTTTTGCTCTCATGGCATGGGCATTTTTCCCTTTCTGGGTCGACACCTCCTAAATGATTTCCCAGAACACACTAGAATAATTTTCTTTACTTTAGCCGTTCATAAATATTTGAAACCTTGGCTTTCCAGACTGTGAGCCATTTACAGTGTTCTGTTTTTCACGGATATCATTCTTCTCTACTGAAATCTTCATGATGGGATTTCCAGAATGAACTGAAGCATTTAGAAAGTAATGCTCATTAATTCATCACTATAAATTTTCAGTCATTTATTGCAATGCCACAAGAAAACAAGTCTGAATTGGCACATTCACCATGATGAGTTGCAGACCAACCTCTGACTTCCTACCGTCTTTCTTCACAAGGACTTGTTAATTGTTGAACTTCTCAACTGAACTGCTGAATGTTTTCAAAGTAAATTCATGCCAAAAAGGTTCTAAGGTCTCAAGAGGGGATAACCAATACCATGCTTTACTAAAAGCCCACAACCGAAGGTAATTTGTTGTGTGTCTGTTTGTCGTGTGTGGTCAACTTTGGAAGACGTGTTCAACGCTCTAGACATTTTGAAGGAGATTAAGACTGGAGCCAAACTAGAACTGAGCAAGCTGTATGTTGTGTTAAATGCAAACCGTTTCCAATTCCCTTGCAAATAGTCTCTGAAATTAATATTTTACTGAATATTAACTGTTTTATGTGTATATTAATATTGTTTATGTTAGATCTGGGGGTCTCTAGTTGGCAGAGGTATACACCTTAGACCAAATAGGGACCCTTGCTTCTAGTCAGGGTACAGGGACACACACGGTAGATAACCCCTGCTCATCCTCTAGGTAGCTTGGCTCGAGCAGACAGGCTTATCCCCAAGGCAATGTGTAAGGTATTTGCACGTAGACACCACAATGATCCCCCCTCCGTACACCACAAACTTAGACCACACAGGTGAGTTATATCAAAAACAATATATCTTTATCTAGTTTCCGCAGTTGAAATCAACATCACAGGTTTACACCATATTCGCTTTCTTGGTTGGTCGGGATCGTAAGACGATAGTCTCTAGTCTCTTGCGTGATTCGATACTCACTGAGAATGAATCAGTTCGTAGGCTCTTGTTGTTTAGGCAGCTACGTTGCTCCATCGGGGTCACTGCGCTCATTGTAAAAAGCGCTCCTCTGGCTGTCCGGTGCAAGGTTTCCACAACTCCCTCGACGAGCCCCCAGTGACGATGTCGACGTCACCGGAGTCAGCCACTCACAGCGCGGCTTCGTAGAGCAGGGAAGTACGACTCTCGATCTGCTTCAGGCCTCCGGGTCGCGGCAAGGCACGTGCCGATGAGCACGTCGGTCTTCTTGATACGGCAACCGGTGTCAGGCCCGGATCAACGCGGCACTCTCCAGCAAGACAGAGAGCAGCCAGCCCACTTCACAGGCAGATCTTGAGAAGCTTGGTAGAACAGTCCACGGTCCATGCAGCACACAGCAGCGCAGGGGGGACACAGCAGAGTCTTGGGTTCTGGGCAACCTTTCTATCCCTGGGTTGCGAAACAGGAGGCCAGCTCTTCTCAGGCCTTTGGAGATTCGGTTTAAGACACAGCACACAGCAAAGTCTTGTTTGGTCAAGTGGGTAGAGTCAGCACACAGCAAGACCCCTTCTCCTCCTCAGCTTCAGTTGTACAGCAGAACAGGTCAGCCCTTAGAGCACACAGCAAGGCAATCTTCCTTTAGTTCTTCAGCGGTCCGTCTTTCAGCAGAGGTTCCTCTTGATGGTAGAATCCAAAAATCTGTTGTCAGGGGTCTTGTACTTATACCCCTAAAAGTCTTTGAAGTCTTTGTGCAAGTGGGTCCTGAGCCCGGTCTGATCCAGTTCTGGGTGTTGCTGGAGCACTTTGTTTTCCTGGCTTCTGCTTTCTTTTCAGAGTGAGGGGCAGAGTCGTCAGCCGCCCAGCAGGAGGTGGAGCCAGCAGTGGGGCAGGCAGGCACAGCCCTATTCACTCCCAGGTGCTATCTCCTCCCTCCACTCTACTTGCAAATGTCGCCATTCAGCAAAGGGCTGACTCAGCCAACCTCCTGGGGGATCCCCAGCCCCTGTCACTCCCAAGCCAGACAGTCAATCCACAAGCATGCCCAGGCACACAGAAGGGTCAGACAAGAGAACAGCTACTCTCTAAAAAGTACTATTCTCCAACTCAGGATTTATAAACAACCTCTCCTAAAAGATGTGTTATTAAATGCTGAGCTCAGGGATATCAAACACTCATGTCTTATCTTGTTCCTATGGGAAGATAGGCGGATAGCCATTGGCACCAGCCTCCCCCATGTTAGCCTATGGAGCAAGATAACCTTGCAGCAGTGAATACGCAAAATGGCCGCTGTTCACTACCAGAGCATGGTACCTGCACTAGTACATGCTCCACCTTTTACATACACTGCACCCTGCCCAGGGGGGTACCTCGGGCCTTCCAGAGGGATGACTGATGTGCACAAAAAGGGAAGGGTTAGGCCTAGTCAGTGGGGACAGTGACCAGGGTGACATGGCAGTCCAGGGACTGCAGGCAGGCCTGCGGTGGCAGGCCTGAGACACCATTTTAGGGCTACTCCTGTGGGTAGCGCAATCAGCGCTGCAGGCCCACTAGTAGCATCTGTCATCACCAGCCCTGGCACACACAGTGCACTTTACTAGGGACCTCAGGGTGATACAAATATGCCAATCAGGTATATCCAATCAATATGATATTTTACACAGGGAGCACTTACACTCTGGCACTGATTAGCAGTGGCAGAGTGTCCAAAGCATCTAAACCAGCAAAAACGAAATCCAGCACAGCATCAAAAATCCAGGTAGCAGAGGCAAAAAGATAGGGGAAAAACCCACGCCAAGGATGTCAGGTCTAATAGTTTACCTAAAGTGGTCCATTGTGTTACTAATTAAAGTGTTAAAGCAGATTCATTCAACCAAATAAAACAATATTATGGAGTTCTGCTAGGAAGGTACAATGGCATATCAGATATTAAAAAAACACGACCTAACCATGAGAGTAGTTTACCTGTGGGAGGCACATCCAGTTGAGATGAAAGGGAGACACAGGCAAGAATGCTTCAAATACAGTTGTTTTAAAGTTATGAATCAGTAGCTATACCAATAATTGCCACAGCAATTAAGTTATATAATATGTACTATTTATGCGTTGCATTTTATACCATTATAAGATTCTATAGCATGAATTTAAAGACAGTATTTGCATAAGGAATTACTAATTATGGTCTTTATTCCACATGCATTTTGTTGCAGAGTCTTTGGTGTGTCATGGATCTTCTCATAAGAACTCCAGAACTTTTTAAAATTCATAAAAGAACATTTGAATGTCACGTCTGTGGGAAGTAGTTCCCTCTGTGTTGGTACTGGCTGGTTCCATTGCTTCACAAATGTGCTTAACTCAGGGAAAGTAACACTGTTACTCAAGAGCAAGAACCGAAAACGTGAGCATTTTTTGCACATTACCAATATTAACATCCTTAAATTCAGTCTGAAATTAGGGCAGACACATCACAGAATCAGCCATGCTTTGCATTTTTGATAACATCCTCTTAACACTAGATGAAGGATATTGATGCCCACTACTGCTTCTAGACCTAACATACCTAACAGCAGCTTTCGACACTGTAAATCCTTTAATATTACTGAACATCCTGTCAACCAGAATGAACATTAAAGGCACTGTACTTAATTTGTTCCACTGCTTCCCAACTACTACAACATAATTTATTAAACTTGATGAATTGAGAACATCACCTTACAATCTAAAATGTGGTTTGTAGCAAATATCATCCCTCTCCCCCGAACTCTTTAAAAGCTACATAGGGCCCCTGACAGAAATGTTACAAGTGGAGAACTTAATACTACATCAGTATGCCAATGACACCCAAATCTACCTTCAGGGCATCTAACCCCTCAGACAGCAGCAATCCAATCTGTCTTCTCCTTGAAACTGAACCCAAACAAGACTGAATTAATACTTCTACATTCAAACAATTCTTGCCCAATCAATACAGAGATAGGTGAATGAATTAATCCAGTTAGGTAAATCTTTAATCTCTCACCAGTAGACAAGTCTCTTGGTTCTAACTTGATAGCTTTCTGAACTTTACCAACCACATACAAAATCTTGAAAGAGTAGCACCATCTGTGCCTTCTTAAGAAAATTAAGGACTCCATTCCAGCTGAAGGCTTAAGACCCACGGTACAAGCACTAGTTTGCTTGCATATTGACAGAGGGACTGCCATTGTATCCGGTCTCCCCAAATCATCTATGTAATCCATCAAATCTACCTCGTATGCCTCAACTCAGTAAGAAACAAACAACAGGAGACGTTTTTTGCCAATTCTGGAAGAGCTCCACTGGCTCTTATTAGAGGCATGTACCACTTTAGAAAATCAACTGTATAGAGCACTGCACACATTTGAAGGGTTTCAACTTTAAGTTGATAGTATGACAACGTGGCAAAGCAAACTTTTTAAAATTACAAATCTACTGTATATACAATTTTCCACAAACAGATTTAAAAAAAAGAAAGCAAACACATACGTAAAATTCCTGATAGCCACCCACCTTCAATTACTCCAAGCAACTTCAGTTTACTTATTCACTAAATAAACATATTTGCACTAAGGCTAAAATTATTAAAATCAGACATTAACCCCTCAACCTAGCCTGACAACATATCCACCTGTTAAACCTAAAAGCAGCGTGAATAATAAAGTGCTTTTATACTTTAGCAGCATTAAGCCATTTTTTTAAACATATATAAAAATAAATCATGTTAGAAGCCCATGGACATGAGTGCATTTGTTGACTGAGAGCATCTGAGAGTTTTTAACACACTTAATTGAAACTTGTCTTATGTCCGCCTCCACTTCCATAACTGCACAATCAATCAGAAGGTTGACCTAATCAGTTCAGTTCAACAAACAATATTCAACTAAGAATTGGCCATAAAAGAGAACAGAAAAAAGCCAAACAGTTGATGCAACAAAATTAAAATATTGATATTGTTAAATCGCATCATTAAAACACCACTAAAAACAGGGGGCAACATTTAAAGCAATAAGAGACCATTAAAATCACTGAGGTAAAAGTACAATAAATGCAGATACAAGGACAGAATTTTCTTTACAAAAAGCAGTTTCATAATTCGTTGTTTGGTAAACCCTTAATTCCTTCCTAATCCTTAAGGCATGATGAGCCATTGGCCTGCGCCCTCCGTGAATACCATGCGCATAGATGGCTGGGGTTCCCTGAGTACACACTGAACATTTCTGAATATGCGGTCGAGACCCTGCTATATATCCATAACCCAGAAGAAAATCTGTCCCCCATACTACGCAAGGGGGTCCAGTTCGGTGTGCATTCGGGGCTACGAATCAACTGGGACAAGTTCATCATATTTCCACTCACCCCAGCCACTACAGAACCGGCTATGGAGTTCCCATTGCGATGGACTACTGAGGAAGTGCAGTATTTAGGTATAAAAATTCACACTGACCCAGCGGTGGTAATCTGGGAAAATTACAGAACGGCTGCACAGAAACTAATGGAAGATGTGGATAAATGGATCAGGCTCCTGCTATCGTTAATGGGGAGAATTGCTTTAATGAAAATGGTGATTCTTTCGCGCTTCCTCTTTTTATTACAAAACATACCAAATCATCTACCACGTACCTATTTAAGCAATTGCGTACACAGCTGATTCGACTAGCTTAGGCAGGGAAACAACCCCGGATACGATGGGATTCTCTCACTTTGTCCTATGAGTTGTGTGAGCTGGGTGCCCCAGATTCAGAGAAATATTACAGAGCGGCAAACAGCACATTCGCCCATTATTGGATACACGGCCCACATGACACACCCTTTTTGTATTTGGAGAGGAACGCAGCGGAACGGCTTGCACTACCCCAGACACTTTTCCAACCAGCCTCCAGGTGACTGCAAATCTTTGATTCATTAGCCATCACAGCACAAGCATGGCAGACATTACTACACATGCAAGCAGGGGCTTTCCTATATTCACCAGAGATGCCACTACACTGGTGCTTGTGGTTCCTGCTGGGGCAAGATGCGGTGGCAAGGCGGGCGCTGCGGACTGTGGGTATTCACAAAATGGGAGATTTTTTAAGGATGGAACAATGATTAGCTGGGAGGCTTTACAAAATCCGGAAGTGCAGCCGGCAGGCACAGCGTTATTTCACTTTTTCAGGGCTAGGCACAACTGGCACACCCTCTTGGGCGATGATATGTTGGAACCGCAAGCTATATGGGCTCTCACCACTCTCATCAAAGTTAGCGGACCCTTTAAATTGGTTACTAGATTCTACACCAGCATGCAGGAAACCCGTTGGGCCAAAGTCCTGAAAGTTAGACTAGATTGGCAACGGGACTTGGGTGCTCTCCTAAGCGACAAAGAATGGCAATATTGCTGCTCCCGCACCCGGTCTGTCTCTCTTAACGGGAGACATAGGCTCATTCACTTTAAATTTGTGAATAGAGCTTATTGTACTCCAGAGCGGCAGTTTCGGTATGGGCTATCAGAGAGCTCCCATTGTGAAAGATGTGGGATAGAGGAGGCAGGCTTTTGGCACCTAGGTTGTCAGTGTCCTGGGATTCAGTTATTCTGGGGTACAGTGTTCCAGGCATTAGGGACTATTATCAGTGCAGATTTGGAGCCGGACCCTAAGATGGCGTTGCTGGGGTGGGATTTAACCATGGAAAACAATGCGCCCCTTACTGCCCATTGGGCTTCGTCTCACAAAGCGTTGTGTGGCAATTCGATGGGCTGGTGGCTTGCTACCAACGTTAAAAGAATGGCACGCTGATATGCTGTACTGTATTACACATGCTGATGTATACAACAAACTGCTCCCTCCCACAAAACGACCCAAGAGCTGCTGGGGTCCATATCAAACATATCTCCTAAGTAAAACTGCAAGTACAGAATTAGACCCAAATGATAACACTAACACGGCTGAGTCCCAGGAGTCACACGTATAGGTGAGCACAGAATAAGGGGACTACAGGAGCCCCACAAGTTGGCTGCTTAGAAAGTACTCGACCTTAGATAGGCCTAATGTCAGTAGAACTGTTTGGGAGATAGTATGTGGGTACACGATTTGTTCCAGGTGGTGTAACTGTATAAGTTGTGTCCCTCAGATACCCGCCTTTTTATGTACCAGATTGTAAAAAGTCATGTGTATTGTTATGCCTGGTCGCAATATAACTGTTTTCTAAGTTGTATGTACAATGCAATTCAATAAAATCAATTAAAAAAAATCCTTAAGGCATGTCGAATGAATGAAACCAATGGTGGAGTGACAAACTTTGGCGACAGGCACTGTTACAGCTTAAGGCTCTGTCGAGCTGATCTACATTTAATGAGTCATGACACTGGGCTTAGAAACTTGACTCTAGGGACTCTAAAAAAGCTACAAAATAACAAAGTGCAATGTGGATTGTTTAATGATGTTATTGCAGAGGCAGCAAGGCAAAGATGAAAACCAACTGCCCTGTTGGGGAAACACAACCAGAAAGTGTACAATGGTGTGGATTCCATGCTAAATAAAGGTTCAACCCCCTCTGGTACAGTGATCTCCAGATGGTAGCAAACAGTGACCAAACCCCTTATGGTGATGGACCTTTTAAGTTTGTGAATGTACTGAAACTGAGGGAAGATCAGAGATGTTGAATTCGCATTAATCTCACTAGGAGAGTCAAAAAGCTGTGGAACCCCCAAGTCTGAAAAGGATTTCCTGACAAATGCTAACAATGTAATGTTATTGCTGTGACTAGATTAATACAATCAGCTAATACAGGGCGGGAAAACTTGGCAGGTAGCAAACTCCAAATGTTGACCCACAGTAAAAGAGGTGCTAGTTTAATTGTATCAGAAATATACTGTAGATCCACCTCAGTGTATGTAACAATGGAGGCAGTACATTTAGGGACTGCCAGTAGCCTGGAAAGAAATTTGTTTTCCACTATTTGTAAGCGACTTCAGTTTGCATACCCCAAAGCTCCTACCGTATAAATGCCCAATGAGAGGCATTTTGATTTTTACAGGGATAGGAGGTCTAGCACAATGTTTTGGCTTCAGTTTCTTAGCAAAACTGAAGATGGCCTTAATTGCGCAATGCATTTCTCCCTCCCTCGCAGCAGCCGCAATTAAATAGGGGAGGGAAGCGCAGCTTGGAGGCGGGAGCGGGAAAGCAGCAGGGGGAGGGGCCGCTGGGGCAGCAGCGGCGGGAAAGGGAAACGGCCAGAAAATAACAGGACAAACAGAGAGAGACAAGGCAAACTGATAACCAATAAAAATACAGAGGCAAAAGACTGGAAAACAGGCACAATACAGCACAGACAGCAGTGGAGCCAGCTGAAGAGCAAGGCTTTTCCACTGGACCACCAGGTATGAGGTGCAGGCAGGAGCTTGCAGGTGGAGGAGGGCCTCAAACACCTACCTGTACAGAGCACTGCACAGGGCAACGGCTGCGGCACTTAACAGCAGAGCTGCAGGGGAAGAGAGCAGGTCTCTGACCGGGAGGTCAGAGGTCTTGCTCGCGCTCCCTCGCAGTGGGCGCCATTAAATAAGGATGGGGGAGAGAAGTGCAGCTGAGAGGCGGGAGCGTGAAAGCAGCAGGGAGGAGGGGCCGCAGGGTCAGCAGCGGCGGGAAAGGGAAACGGGCAGAAAATAAAAGGACAAACAGAGAGAGACTAGGCAAACCGATAACCAATAAAATACAGAGGCAAAAGACTGGAAAACAGGCACAATACAGCACAGACAGCAGTGGAGCCAGCAGAAGAGCAAGGCTTTTCCACTGGACCACCAGGTATGAGGTGCAGGCAGGAGCTTGCAGGTGGAGGAGGGCCTCAAACACCTACCTGTACAGAGCACTGCACAGGGCAACGGCTGCGGCACTTAACAGCAGAGCTGCAGGGGGAGAGAGCAGGTCTCTGACCGGGAGGTCAGAGGTCTTGCTCGGGCTCCCTCGCAGTGGCCGCCATTAAATAAGGATGGGGGAGAGAAGCGCAGCTGAGAGGCGGGAGCGTGAAAGCAGCAGGGAGGAGGGGCTGCAGGGGCAGCAGCGGCGGGAAAGGGAAACAGGCAGAAAATAAAAGGAAAAACAGAGAGAGACAAGGCAAACCGATAACCAATAAAAATACAGAGGCAAAAGACAGGAAAACAGGCACAATAACAAAGATCGAAAACAAAGACAGAGACAGAAAAATGAGAGAATAACAGGCACAATACAGCACAGACAGCAGTGGAACCAGCAAAAGAGTAAGGCTCTCCCACTGGACCCCCAGGGGATGAGGCGCAGACAGGAGCCTGCGGGTGGAGGAGAGCCTCGAACACCTACCTGTACAGAGCACTGCACAGGGCAACGACAGCGGCACTTAACAGCAGAGCTGCAGGGGGAGAGAGCAGGTCTCTGACCAGGAGCTGAGAGGTCTTGCTCCTCTGTATATGTATGTGTGTGGTATTTATATCGGAATAACCTAGCCAAAAGACAGCAGAGTACTGTGCGGGGTTAAACACAGACATAGTTATTGTGAAATTGGAGGGATACCTGCTTTGTAAGAGTGAAAGCAACTGTTACTGCATCATGATGCAGTGTTTTATAGTTTTATGTTGAATACTTGTGTAAAGTAATTAAAGAGAAATACACAAAGGTATCTTCACAGAAGCTTATAAAAAAACTGAAATTATTTGCTGCTATTTGAATTTATAATGTTGAGTTTTGCTCGGCAGCCCGCTGCACCAGCACGGTAACTCCTTTGCTTGAATTTTATTACATTGCAGCATTTATATACTTATTTTAATTTCCTCCGCGACTTGCATTACTTTCATAAAATCGAAGACGTTAGTATTGTGATTACAAATGAAGTAGTCTGACAATGCTAGCACCAGGGCAGATGGGGGAAAATTGTGGCCAATCCCTGACAGCAGAATGCCGATGCTTCACAGACTTTTTAGTAAGCATGCAGTTAACTTTTTGTTGGCTCCTTTCCTCTTTTTTCAGAAGATACTCTGATAAGAAAAATGTAAACAGTCAAACTTTAAGGTGGTCTTCGGGGAAAAAAAGAAATATTTTCCCACTGAGAAAAATAGCCTTTACCAAACTTAGAAGTGTCTGTGATTAGTCCCAGAGCACAAGGCATTTTCGAGTGAGATTTTCAAGGCCCACCAGTGGTTGTGCAGCCCAGTGCCAGTGGCTGTGTGCGGGGGACTTTTTATGTCCTTAGACCCTCTTGCTTTCACTGCATTGAAGCGCTGACCGTGCACACGTGGGCGCTGCTATTTAAATGCGACTTGGCTGGAAGAGAATGAAATATTCCGCATTGACATCTGGGAAGTGTCAGGAAGGCCGGGCAGCTACAGCACAGCCCTGGGGCCGCGGTGCATGACTTTCCTAAAAGCTTTCACACACTCCCTCAGGATGCATTTGCTTGTGCTTGGCAGCCCCAGCGGCACCAGGAGACTTTTCAGATGCTCAAGCCGCGAGCCCACTGCTTTTGTTGCAAGAGTTTACTCAATGTACTGATTTTTATTTTATTTAGCTATTATCAAGGTTCCTAAACACTTGTTTACTTTGCATGTGTTCAAACGTTATTTTCTTTTACGTTACAGCATGGCAGCAAGAAAGAAATCGATTCGTGTGCGCTGTACAGGGATTCTGTTTCGTTTTTCTTGTTCAACATGGTGTTTGTTGAACCTCAGTGAGGACATTTGAAGAGTTTTTTTGTGCAGAGGGAAATTAAACAAACATGCATGCAGGCATGCTATAACAGTCCCTTCTTTGAGGCGAGCTTTTGAAGTAATGCTCAGGTTTAGTAAACTATTTGGCGATTCCCTTACTGTCGGAGTACAATATTTACAAATGTACCAACACTGGTTCTTTGCAGGGGAGAGGCAGTTCCATTTCCGGCGCTGGTTCAATACCGAGTGTTTCTGGTCAAATCACTTAGGGCGTCACTACGATTTTGGCGGTCCTACAGTGGGCAGTGCAAAGCCGTGGTGCTGCCGCCCGCCAGATTAGGACTTTAATCCGGTCGTGTGGCGGTCTGACAGGGGCGTTCTGTTAGGCTCATGGAGGAGCCAAACATGCAGACCGCTGCTGTCAGAGGTCGACTGCACCTTCCTGCACAGTGTGGCATGCTACACCGTGCAGGAACTGGGGGGTGCAAATGAAGGGGGCACTACATGTGGCCCACCGCATGTATCCCCGTGCCATGAGGCGGGATTGCGGCCCGTGTATGGCCCTTTATGTTACCTCTCCGCCACCCTTTTCAGGATGAGCTCACCGCCATGAAAAGAGCGGTACAGAGGCAACTAAAAATGTGCTCAGCGGTGTCGCTGCGGCACCGCCAGTGCATTTCAGCCTCTAACCGCTGCACGACCGCCATGGGATCCTGGATCTCCGATGGTCACAGCGGTTGTGTGGCTATCCGTCTGCCCCAGTCGTAATACTGTGGGCGGGCCCGCAGTGTGGCGGTGGTCGGACTGTCACTGCAGGTTGAACTCATAATAAGGCCCTAAATCTCCATGTGACTAAGAAAATGTATCTGATCTTTGTACTGTAACTGGTGCTCCTTCCTGTAAAGCGCTCCAATGCGCATTGGCCAAATTCGTGTTGTATAAAACTGCATACAAAATTGTGTTTTATTTGTCGCTGTGATCAGTTTAAAATTATACACAGATGTTGCAAAATGAAAAAGTAAAATTATGGCAATTGCACTAGGGACATCAACGCCTGCAAAACACTACACAAAAGCGATATAGACCACAGACACACATATATTGGGAGGGCAGTACTATCTAATGACAGAAAAGGAATATACACTGCAGATGTGAGTTCTGTCTGCCAATAGTTCTATGTCCAGGTGTGCATCCTTTTCCAGGAGATCACTTTGCTGTGCTTCATTTTCAATCTAAAAAATTTAAAGGTTCAAAAAAGTCTAACCAGACCTACCAGAAACAGGCATGCATGTCATGATGAGGTCCTACATTTTCTGGTGCGGGTAAGCAACACTGGCTGCCACATCCCTGTAGTAAGTCAAAATGATACTAGATCAGCTTATAGCCACGCATAGTACCCAATCTTCAAAGCTACCCAAACTAGTGAAAGACCTGCAGTGTCAAGGAATCATAGGCGCTCGAAGTTAGGGTGCTGAGGGCACCTCTGCATCCCAAAAATAACCATTTTGAAGTTCAGAAGGTGAATGAGCAATAAAGATCCCTTTAGATTTTTGTTTATCTTGTCACATTTGCTGTGCGTTCAAAGACAAAGGTCAAATGTTATGCTATGCCTTCTGGCAAATTGCTGTTTATTCGTAAAGTGGTGTTAAGTTTTATTTCTCTGACTGCAAAGTGAGAGGATGTTGTAAAAGTGACCCTTGTGACAATCTTGCTTGGGGTACAGGAAATGAAAGGAAAGGCTGTAGGATGGCAGTGATTTCCAACACACAACATTTAAATATCTGTAAACGAACTGTACATTTATTTTTTAAAAATATCATCAAATTGGAGCGAACAAATGAAGCACATTTTCTGTAATTCTGAAGAGTGATGAAAAAATAAAGGTACAAAACAAATCAAGACACTTTATTTGGTGATGCACAAATAATAGATATTGGCTGAAACCCGAGTTTCACACATCATTGTTTGTGTGCTATAAAGTGTGATTAGTAAAACGGCATGTCTAAGCAAATTTATTGGCTTTTTCAATGGTAAATGTGTTGTCTGTAACTGACAGTGCACAACCACCACAGTGCTCCAAAATGCACCACCAGCTACATACCACACCCTACCACTCTCCTGCGGAAACAGCATGGTACATTTGTTACACTTGTTTTTTGGTGTTACGCTTGGATTTTGCACATTTGCTATGACTTTAGTAATGTAACATTAATGGGAGCACTACCATCCTGAAAAATGTTCTAGCACAACTGCAACCCCTTTATTTTACTCATAATACCCTATAATTGGCCAGATTAGACGACACTCACACCTCCAGTGATCACAGTTTATGGGGAGCAGCAAGAGTCAGTAGCGGCTCCTGGAGGAAGTGCTGCCGGCGGTAGGGCGGGTCGGGGGAGGAGCAGGGTGGGTGGTAGTAAACTACGGCATACGGCCGAACGGAGGTTAGTAAACAATTAAATAAATAATAAGAATTTCGTTGCGCGCGCTGCATCGAATTTGGCAATGCAATGAGCGCAATGAAATTCGTTTTATTTATTTATTTGTTTACTTACCTCTGTTCGGCTGTATGCCATAGTTTACTACCCCCACCCTGCTTCTCCCCCACCCCATCGCACCGCTGCACTCCCTCCAGGAACCGCTACTGGCAAGAGTCCGTATAGTTGCACAACCAACCAGGACACTTTTGGGTGGGTGCTGTGGTGAAGACAATGGTGTCTGTGGTTAGATAACTTATCAAATCATTCTCAGGTGTCCAGTACTTGCGGATAGACTTTATGACCTGCATTTTCTTATTGCTCTATGGCCTTCTCCTCTTCTTCCTATACCAAATACGTCCACGCTGTCACCACTTTCACCATTGTTTAGAGCAAACGTGAGGGGTTTGGCCAATCCATGCCATATATGGTGGCCGAATTCATCCATTAGCTACTCAATATTATAATGCACGCGTCACCACATTAGCCAAAGGCTATTTTTGTAGTTCACAAAGCATAATACGTATTACCCTTTAGATTACCTTGAATTTAGCTGACTAACACATACAGAAAACAGAGGAAAAGGAAACAATCACTTGAAAATACAATTATTATAAATTATCAATTTAGATTTTAGAGGGAGACTGACCAGAAATGTCTGTAGAACCTTGTCCCAGAAGCAAAACTTTGATTATCATGAATAATTTATTTGTGTTAAATGTCAGGCAATAAGATATGCGGAGATTCAGTAGTATATCATTTTTTAGTAATTGTGTTTTGTATTGGAACCATCATTTTTTTATTATTAGCATGCTTATTTAGGTGCAAGTAGCACGAGCATGTGTCTGGGCACACAGGCGAACCAACAGCAATGACATCATTAGAGGAACAGGCAGATGGGGCTAGATAAAGAACATACTAGGTGCCCATGAATTTGCTATTAATCACAAAACAGCCATAAAGTGAAAATTATGGTGTTAGATTTGGGTCATCCCCAAACTTTTTGCATTCACCCTTTTTGTCTTCACTCTCCAGTTTTCCAAACCTTTTCTGTTGAATTTCAAGGCTTTGCACACTTTTCCGCTGCTAAGCAGTGCTAAAGTGCTCATTCCAACTCCTTTTTAAACATGGTAAACTTGGTTTACACCCAATTGGCATATGTAATTTAATTGTATGTCCCTAGTAAAGTGGTGCAACATGTACACCGGGGGTTGTAACTTAAATGCTACCAGTGGTCCTGCAGCGCTAACTGTGCCACCCACTTAGGTATCCTTTTTAATATGTCTCAGGCCTGCCATTGCAGCCTGTAGGTGCAGCTTAAACTGCCATTTTGAAATCGCAAAATAAACCTTCTGCCTGGCCTAAACCTTCTTTTTTAATACATATAAGTCACCCCTAGGGTAGGCCATAAACAGCCCACATGGCAGGTTGCAGTGTGTTTAAAATGTTGGACATCTACTTTTAAGTTTTACGAGTCCAGGTAGTGGAAAACTCATAAATTCGTTTTTCACTACTGTGAGGCCTACCTCTTCCACAGGATTACGTTTGTTTGCCTTATTACATTTAATAAGTGAGAACTTTCAATTGGGAACAGATAGGAATGTTGAATTTGATGCCAATTTTTTTAAGCCCTTCTTAATAGTAAAGTCGTCTTTTAAGTCACAATTCTAAAAATGCTACTTTTATAACATTGCCGTTTTATTGTCCTAACCATTTGATGTCTGCGGCCTGTATCCTGGGTCACGTGACTAGGCGTAGCTTGCAGTTGGTCTTTCCAACTTGCTCCCTAACAATTCATCAGAAGAGCACAGGTGTTGGCAGGACTGGCCATCTCTGACTTGATGAGGGGTTGGAGCTGTGACCTATCACACATGCACATCAAAAAGACTCTACTTGAGCACACTCACGGGGAGGGTTTGACATTAGTCTATTGTGATCCCAGACAAGTTGGAGCCAGGGCAGGGAGGCAGGAAATCCAAGCACCTCTGGTGGTAAAAACTTCGAAAACTTTCTCCTACTTCAAAGTGGGTACCAGATATAAATGTTGGACCCTCAGACATTCTTCAGGACACATCTGGACCTGTGGAAGATTCAGATGAAGGACTACTGTGCTTCTTTCCTGTAAGAAGGACTGTCCCTCTGCTTCCGTGCTTCCCTCCTGCCTGAGTGAATGATTGGACCTGCATCTTGAATCCAGGTCTACCGGAGTGACTCCAATGGCCAATTGTCTGGTCTCCTAATCGGAGCCTCAGAGACTGAACAGGCTCCAGCAACCTTGAACCCAGCACCTGGACTCTGCCAGCTGTGAGTCTTGTCCTCCCAAGAGATGCCATCCAGTCCTGGACTCGTGGAAGTGGGCATGAAGGTGCTCTTCCAGCCCATCTAGGGTTGCAGTATAACCAACACAGCGCTAGGCATCACCTCGCAAGAGTCTTCATTGGAACCGCTGTGCCACACATCCCTGACAGAGGACTTTGCATCGCAGCCCACAGCCCTCCGGAACTGCCGCTGCACAACACATCTCCATGAAGAACATTGCATTGCCATTGCAGCTCCTCGGAATCACCGCTGTGCAACACATGTCCATGCATTGACCACGCATCACCACCACAGCTCCCTCAGAACAGCCACTGCGTGACACATCTCCATCCAAGGACCTTATTACAAATCGTCAAACTGGACTTCACATCATTCCAAAACCAGGAATTAAGGTACTTTTGTTCAGCAGGCCTAACTTGGTCCATGTAGCTGCCCACACTCCATCATGGTCGGCCTGAACTTAAGACTTTGTCCTGGCCCAGTGCGACCAGATAGCCACAGTTGACACTAAGGGGTCTATTACGATGGCAGGCGGAGAAAGTCAGCCCACCATTGCATCATGAAATGGGACCGTCCGCCATGTGTGCGGCGGTCCCGCATACAAAATTAGGATGCGCCCGCCACACTGGTGGGCGCATCCTGCATTTTTTGCATTGCGGCGGGCGGTGCTGTTAGCAGCTCCCGCCGCAATGCAAAAAAGGCATTTGTGCATTTGCATGCACAACGTGGCAGGCACCGCGCGGTGCCTGCCGCATCGTGCATGCAAATGCAGAGGGGTACCACAGGTACCATAGGTACCTCCTATGTGCCCCCCACCCCACCAACATCCTGGGGGCCCGCAACGGGCCCCTAACTGAGAAAACTGCATGCCTTTTCGTGGCGGCAATGCAGACATTGTAATATGGATGATGGTGTCTAGCAGACACCGCCAGAATATTCAACCATTTTCTGCCCGGTCGACTCGTCGACCGGGCGGAAAATCGATGGGCGGTCTTCCTGTCCGCCGCGGTACCCCCGCCATCATAATATGGCAGGGGGAAATGGGAGGCGGGCGGGGGATAATGCAGGCGGATTTCCACCACCATGCGGGCGGTGGCGATCCGCCCAACATTGTAATAGACCTCTTTGTTCTTCTAGGCACTGTTTTTACCTAAAAGTTTGAAATTGCATGTCTCCAGTTCTGATGATTGGATTTTTGTAGTTTTAATCTAAAATAATTTATTAAACTTTACTCTATTTTTCGAAATTGATGTGGGATTTTGTTTTGTGTTGTGTTTTCACTTTCTTACTGTTCGAAGTGCTACATTAATATTTTACACATTGCCTTCAAATTAAGCCACAATTGCTTTCATGCCACACAATAGAAGGTTAAGCACAGTTTATTAAGTGGTATGTGTGTGTATCATCCAATATGGAATTGTGGTTTTTGTTTCAGTAGTGTTCCACCACCCTCAGCCAGTTACCCAGTTTCCAACACATGGCATTCACATATCACCATATTAAAGATCTTCCGTCAGAGAACATAGTAGTAAAATACATTTACTACTGCTAAACCAAACCCTGTAATGCAATAGCATAGGCAATAGCATAGGCACACCCAACTGAAGTGATCCATCACTCATAAACTATAGTTGCTTTTTTTTTATTGAAAGTAAAAATACATAAATAATTAGAACGTTGTTAAAATTCTTATCATATCTCAAAATCAATCTTTTTATCAAGGGAAATATGAAAAACTTCCTATAATCACAGTAGCTTATAGTTCTTTTGTCCCTTAATAGAGAATATCTGTTCTTGCCCAGTCATTCAGGGGTCCCCAAATCCTCTGAAATCTTCTCTGCCTGGCTGTCCCTTTCAGCCTGTAGGTTTGCGCCTCCAATTGGTAACTATCAAAATATTTTGTCCACTATTCCCAAATGGTCTGAGGATTTAATTTAGCCAACTTATAGCAATATATAATCATCAGTGACTATGTCAAAATCGAAATGTGCCACTTGTTTTGGAATACTTTGGTCAATTTCCAGTATAATACGTTGATTAACAAATACAGTTGTTTATGAGTAATCAAACATAATTTTTTTAATACTTGTGTCTAAACTCATAGAAAGAAGGAAAAGATGCAGCAATATGAACTAAGTCTGCCCCTGACTTTTGACATCTAGGACATAAATCATTACCACAGCCTCATTTAAATCATCTCAACAGAGTATAGTAGAAACAGAATAAGTGGTATTCCTAGGTAGGATTCTGCTCTTCCACACAGGATTCTGCTCCTCCACACTGTATCTATCTATATATAGTTTTCATTAGTAGCTAACCTGTTCCTGTACTTGCTCTGCTGACTGCCAAAATTGCATGTGGCTTTAGCTGCAAAAGCAGCGAAGCCTCTGCCCTCACTCCTGCTGAACATTTTGTTTGTCAAGGGAGGAGCAGGCCATATAGCTAAATCTACAGGTTGGAAACGCAGTATTTATTTTCATTTTGCTTCTGTGCATGGATTATGTTTTGCTTTCTTTTTTACATGAAGCCCTCCCACCAGTCCCTCCATTCTTCTCCTTCTGAACTGTCTACCCTTTTGCAACCTACTCTAATGTTTCAGCCCTCTCTGTGGAAGGCCCCGGTTGTAAAGCTATAAAGTGCTCCCTGAATGGATCCCAAACCCTTTGCCAAATAAATGAAAATCAACTGGCCAGCTAAATCATTGACCCTATTTTATGTTCCCAGCATTCTTTATAGCTTGAACATTGATCAACAACCAGAGTATCCATGTAGACAATTTAAACTTAGTGATACGTTTTCTTAGTCTATTTGGTCAATAAAAAAAGCTCCAGGACTGTTAAATTTAGTAGCTGTTTCAGCTGCCAAGAGTTTAGAATTTCCGTTGCCTTTATGTCAGTGGTAAGGAAATGCTATTGACAATTTTTTGCAACTTTTATCTTTACTGGCTCTTTTAGAAAGCCTGTTTGCCGGCTTTTATTTGTTGATGCTACCTCCGTCTTCTTTCACTTGTGACATGAAAAAAATATGGTTGGATGAAAAAAGATTGCTCATCATTTGAGACTAATGTATTTGTCCATGCCTTAGCCTAAAGTTGTTTGTAGAACATAAAGTTTCCAAAATATACAATGCTAGCTCTTGGGTGAATATTCAAAATGAGTCTTAACTTTACTAAAGAAGTGTTAGCAGAAATCGATGGGCACATTGTTCTTTCAAATCCAGTTCCATTGCTTTCCCTCAGGAAATGTCTTTTGGCTAGAGGTCTCCTATGATTTCTCTTTGTCTGTACCTTCAGAACCTTCCTTTATACCTGACACCAGGAATTTATTGCAGAATTGTCAGTTTTGAAAGTCTTCCATTCTCCCCTAGACATCAATCAGGTGCTTTACCTGTCCCTATGTTTGCTCAGTTACTTGTGCAACTGCTGTGTCAGCTTCCATTGTGCATCTTTCAACTTCTTTAATCTCTCTGATATTGAGGAAAGTATCCCCATAATGTTTCTGCCTCGAGTTTACAAGTTGTTGGTGTTCTCATGAATATCTTTCTGTCATAGGTCAACCTTTTCGGTCTCCAAACCTGTCCTAGAACCCTGATTAATTTCACTCTTATGATTTGACCACTTTCAGTGAAGTTATCTGCTGATAGATCTGATAGCCAATAAAATTGTTCTGGATTATCTGAGTCAGGGATTCAGGAATCCCAGTCACGTATGATTCCATGCCCCAAAGGTTACTTATTTTATATGTTTCGCTGACCGCCTTGACTTATTTGATGTTGTACTTAAAGTATTATCTCTGTGTTTTCAGCATTACTATAGTCATTTTTGCCATCCTGTTCATTTTGATTAAGCATGACAAGCTCTCATGTTTCAATAACATCATCCTTAGAGCATGTTAATCCTTTTATTTCTAGAGATTTTTGTGAGGTGAGTTTTTGGGCTACCGAATCTATCTATATCCAGTTTTCAGTAGTAGCTAACCCTTGAGCAGTTAATCCAGCAGTCGGTAATGCATTCACAACTGCCCAAATTGAGCCAAGCAGTGATCTGGGACCTCAAGAGAATAGATAGTCGGAAAATGCTTTCACCTCTCCTTGCAAAGGACTTTGTTAAATGACCTGCACAAATAATATCTATGCTTTTTGGAACAACTACCTCCTATGTACTCTGGGTGAACTATGATCAGGAGGTGATGGTGATTTATTGTTTTAAAATATGCTGTTTTCCAGTTAACTTTCCACTAATTAGTTTAGACTGAAGTTAGTCTCACGGCAGAAGTGGGTACCGCTGTGGGCTGTGTGTTCCATACTGGCATTCACTCTCAAGGCTCTTATTATACCTAAAGTCTGAACAGAGTTCAAAGCTGGGAAAATGTATAAAGCTGAGCCACTGAGCACCACTACCACAGCACAGAGATAGCATAGTGCTGTGGAGGAGTAGCTTAGTGAGTAAATGAAGGTAAAAGCAGAGATGGGGGCTCTCAGGGGCTCCCTCTAAGGCAAACTTAAAGCCTCTATTTCCGCTTCCTGGCAGATATCCCCCTGATGCAGCTACAGCAAATATGATAGCCCACCATATGTTAAATTCTGCAAGTGTAAGTGTGAATTTTACATTTTATTCCTGGTTGTATAAGAAAATAGTGAGTTAAAAAATATTGTTTTGCAAAAATATGGTGCCAAAGATATGAACAGCCTTAAAATCATCTTTCTTAATAACAGCAAAATCAACTACAAAAATATCGCCAGAAAATATATTGTAAAAATAACATCAAACACAAAATAAAAATAAAAAGTTCAACAACACACTAAACAAATGTTGTAAAAATGATTAATAAGAACATTTTCAATATATATTAATATATTATATTATGAAATAAATCTTAAATGTATACACCTAATATAATTAAAACATGGAAAAAATAAATGTTGGTCTTCCAAATATGCTCAATCCTAAAAAAGTAAGACCTACCTGGAATTTAAACCAATCTTATTCAAAATCAAAATATAAATAGAAAGCCAGGGCAAATAATAAAAAGCATTACAGTAGAACACAAGAAACAACCAAACTGCTGCACTACTAGCACACATAACCCTAATACACAACTGAGCATCGGATACGTGAAAAAAATCTATCTGAAAAATACGAAAGGTCTGAAGCTTTGCACAAAGGAAAACCAACTCAAAATCAAATACAAACTAGCTAACAAAAGTTAAATGTAAATATAAATTTTACTTAACCTCAAAAGTATATATGATTAAAACATTAACTATTAATAACAACAATAAACAAAAATATTTAAAATTTAAAATTAAAACAATATGTACAACAAGATGAAACCCCATACTTTTTAAAGTTTACAACTAAGAACTGAAAGTAAAAAGGGCTGAAACTCTGCAATAAACAAGAGGAAATCGGAAAGGGAGATTGAAAGTATAAAATGTAATAGGATAATAATATGTTTACTGTATCTTGTAACAGGATTCGATGAGAAATTGACATAGAAATAATATATTTATGTCATTAATCAATACCAATATGTCTAATATAGCTATAAACATAACCACACAAAAAGAGACACCCCTACTATGCCATATGGAATACGCTTACCCCAAAGAGAGCACTACCAGTGAAAGAACACACTGGAAATGCACCAGCTACTCTAACTACCGTTAAACCAGAAAAAACACCTAGCACAAGCTCTTCAGCCCTCAGTGAAACAAGTTTAAAAGACATTATTCCAAACATTCCTGAGGAAACAATGGAACAGTAAACCTCAATATCTAATTTAAGAGTGCTAATACCTAGAACCACGGGAACCAAAAGTCAAGCTACAAGAGCCTCAGAACATTTGAGGAAATATTACTAAATATTTAAAAGCAGTTCACAGAAAGTAGTACTTAATTCTGCATGACAACAAGAACAATTAAAAATAAATTACTATTTCCTCAAAGCAGCTATCTTACTGACACTCAGACAAATCAGTGCCTGGATTATAGATGAGACTTTTCAATCTTTTACTCCATCAGTTACAGAAATATACGCAATTAATGGGCAGTATCAATGCACAATTATGCCACTAATCCATACAATTTTATTAAATAGGTTACGCTCCATGTACCAAGAAGTACTACAAAAAGGAGGAAATGTTTCTTGGACACCTTCGGAAGGAGTCACCCTAGACTTTGTCAATTCAGAAAAATCTTAAAGAAAAAGAGCAAACCTATCAAGAACTACGCCTTTCACAATCTCCAGCATGACTTAGACCCAAAATACTCAAACCATCTTGCCAAATGTATTTAATGCTAACTGCCAGCATCCTACTCTTTTTAAAACATCCATCCCTACCTATGCTGCTACAATAAAGACCACCACATACAATAAAACCAAGACACCAAAAAATCAACAAGCTATATATCATTCCTATATAAGGATATTTTGTGAAAAGAAACATAAAATCAATATTTTTTTATTATTCTAAAATAGTGTAAAATAGTCAATAATTATCCAAATATCACGATAATATAAAATAAATGAATATATTTAATAATGTTACAATATAACTCAATACACTTAAACAGAAACAAAAAATAAAAAACATGCAATGAACATAATAGAAATATCAAATAATTAAGAACTCTTTCTATTAAAACATTCTAAAACATGAAATGACAGTTGCATGAAACATGGCATTATGAAAAAGAACAGTATTATCCCGTATTAACTTGTACAAATGTCTCTTAAATATAAATTAGTGATAATAAAACTAAAATCTATCACACCCAACATTTACTACTTAATAAAAGAAATCAAGGTGTACTTCCAATTTAGTAGCTAATGTCATTGAAGAAGAAGATAAAATCCACAAGCAGCGGCCCAATTTAAAACAGTCCCCAGGAAATGCAAAAATATACTTCACCGCCAAACAATAATGCCTAAAAAAATCCATTAAAAAACCTTGGAATTCCTCCAAAACCAGATAAAAAAATCATTTAATAGAAAACCGCAAATTCTAGGAAAATGATTATTTGAGTTTTGATTTAAAAAATCCAAGCAGTGTGAAGAATAAGACATGCCCACCTACAACACAAACAATTGCCATAACTAACTATACAATAACCTTCAAAAACCTACACAACATAAACACAATACTATCTATAAATAAATTTAAAATGATTATGCCACTAACTTTGAGTGTTTCACAAACAGAACTAAAAAAACTGCTATCACTATGCTAACTTACACCTACTAACCTCATTAGTACATAACCAGACCCACTAGTTTAACTTCAAGAAGGTAAAGGAAATATCCTTAACCAAACAAGAGTCCTGGACTCTGGAACTGCCATCCACAACAACTGCCACTGAACATTGAAGAGGAAAAAAGACTAGAAAATTATTGGTAAAAAAATGGTAACAAGAATAAAATGGCCAAACTAATTGGAAAAGTAATGACACTATTACTTATAATACAAAATATAAATCACAATATTCAAAACTGTTCATAATTTTTTTCAAAATGTTTTAACTAACATGTAGAAATATAATAATAAATACTGCTTAATAAATTAAACATAAGTTATTAATTTATTTATTAATTATGTCAAACATTTGTTTTGAAAAATATTTTCTATGTTAAATTAAAGTTACAAAACTTAATGTAATTTTAAAAATATGAATATAATTTCCTTTTATATAAACATAATTTTGCGGATATTATGTTAAAAAATGTATAATATTGAACATTAACTAAATTTAAATTACAACAATATGGAAATAAAAGTGCAATTGCAAATGTTGATGAAATAGATTGTGTTTATGTAATCCAAAAATGTTTTAAATGTCTGAAATATTTTAATATTTTTAAAATATAATGTGATATTGAGTTAAAACTTTCAAAATAAAATGTAATAATTATTATGTGATATGGTTAAATGGCATTAACTTTTAATTAACAATTACTTTTATATTACTTATTGGAAACATTGCAATTATTTATAAAAAAAATACATTATCTACATACTTTAAAATGTAAGGGCATGTTGCTATAATAATACCCAATTAACATTGGGGGAAAAAACTTGTATTTTTAGGAGTTCCTATTTACTATTCTAACTCCAATCTAAAATGTATGGATTTTGGGGAATTACTATTCGATTCCAACTAACAGTGGGGAAAGCAATGAATTCTAGGGCGGTCAGATTAATATTCTAACGCCAACCCAATTAACAGTGGGGAAAGTGTTGGATTTTGAAGAGAACATATTTTCTGTTCTAACTTCAATTCAACTACCATTAGGCAAAGTGTTGGCTTTTGATACCAGATTAACACTTCTAACTCAATTCCAACTAGCAGCGGGGAGGGAGATCAGACTTATTATTGTAATTTTAACACATCTTTGTTGGATTTTTGGATATCCGATTTACTGTTTTAATTCCAAACAAACTTAAGGAGGGGAAGGTGGATTTTGAGGACATCTGATTGACACTTTTAAATTCAAACAAATAATAGTGGAGAAGTGTTTGACTTTGGTAGGTCAGATTTATCATTTTAACACCAGTAACAAACAAAAATAACAACAAACCATAAAAAATCTTGACAAAATAATGTTATTTCATACAAAATTAATTAACAAAAATGAATACATTTAAAATACTAATTATATATTTAAATCATGATAATCATATTCAACAAAAAACAACCAAATAAATACATTTTAATTATTCATTTACGTTATTAATAAACTAATTATTTTCAGTTTATGAATAAAATAACCTGTAAAAAATAAACTTCTACAAAAGCTACAAAAGATATATCATTCTACCCAAAAAATCAAACTATAAAAGAAAAAAGATAATTACATTAAGAGGCCGATTCCGATCCGGGACGGAAAGCTCTCCGACCGAGCCGGATCCGGAGTGTTTTCCGACCGAGCCGGAGTCCTGCAGTCCGATCGAGCTAGTATGATGCGGCCGTATGCTGCCGGACTCGGTTCGGTCAGACTCCCATAGAAGTCAATGGGAGCCAGTCGTACGACGCGTACATGGGCTCCCATTGACTGAATGGGTACGTCTCGCACAAGGGCGCCCCCTACAGTGGGTATGCATCGGTGCCATCCACAACGTACATGCCTGTGTTGGGGGGACCCTTGGGTCTCCCCCTGTGTTCGAGTCATAGGACTGCGGGTGACAGGGGGTCTGACGCGGACCCCCAAAGGCAACTTCCCGGACGTTTTGCGAGCTGGACACTCTGGCTCGCACAAGCTGTCTGACGCGTGCATCATACTGGCTCCGTCGTAAATCGCATCCATTTCACGCCACGGTTAGCTTACGACCGAGACGTACGGAGCGATTCGGACCCAGAAACGACTCAGTCGGTGAATTTCACGTAGCTCGCATCGTACTTGCTCGCTCATACAGCTGTACGAGTCGGGCGGAAACCACGCATACGGCTCGTAGTTTTTCCAGCCGGATCTCGTTTGGTGCCCTTCCGACCCGGATCGGAATCGTCCCTAAATGTTACTAAAAACTATATAATGTAAAAAAAAACTTGTATTAAAAAATTAACACATAACAGTAATTGATATAAAATAAAACTTATGAAAATAAAGTAAAAAAGATATATACAACAATATTAAAGTAAACACTATGGGCTTAATTACGATGTCGGGTGGACGACCATTCCGGAATTGAGACCGACCAACCTCTGGTCGGCAGTCCCGACCGCAGCATTACAATGCGACGGCACATAATGCGGTTGCATACTCCCATTTGCCTTAAACCGGCCATAGCACCAGCTTTCACATATAAATGGGTGAATCCGTACATCTCTGCACCGCGTGGTAGGCACCTCAGGCCCCCAGTGTCGCTTTCCAACAGTTTCCGACATGGAAAGCATGTGGGAAACAGAACATCGTAATGCCTACGGTGGAAACACCGTCCATAGGGATTACGAGCAGGCCTCCGACTGGCTGATGGGCTCCTTGAGCCCGTTGGAATCCAGCCGGAAAATGCTGCCGGCTTCACTTTCGACTGTCTGCATATTAATGCAGCGGTCGAAACTTAAACCCGATAAGTCTCTGACTCTCATCGTAATTCCGCCCATAATAGATCAATATTTTTAGCAAATTAACATAAGTTTTCTTACCTTTGATATTTGATATTATGTCCCACTATGATATTTGCCCACTATATTCTTGAGTCAATCAATATTAATGGAGAACATCCTTTAATTTGCATGTACGGTGCAGCACCTGGTAGAGGGATGTTGCTAATGCTTATTCACCTTGCTCTGTAGAGGTGAAGCCTGCTTGGCTGTCCCTCATCTACTGATGCATTGTGGGCATATGCCTGCCCAGGATTAAATGTTTAATTTTAGTAGTTGTTTGGTGGTGTTCAGCACTGTAAAATTATTTTCTAGGAACAGGTCTTATTTTTCAGAGATTCTTACTGACTCAGTCTCAGGCTGTACTGCAGCTTCACACTGTGATAGTTTATAAAGTCTGCAGCTAAGATGTAGCTACTCTGAAATTGCCCCAAGCAGGGATGGACACCATATGACCCATAGGTCTCACACATTCTCACCAACTGGCAAACAGGTATGTGCATAAAACAAGTATTACTGCAGTCTAGTCCTTATATTCTAGAAGCAGTTGATATGCCTTCTCTCATTAGTAGCAATTTCAGAAGGAGCTGCAGGAATACATTTGAAATTTGTCTTTTCATCTTTTTTAGTGTCCTAACCTAAATATGTTTGAACAAAGCACCCCTCCATGCTCCATATACTCTGTCCAATATGATAACTTTAAGGTAGCAGTACGTGCTATCTAACTAGCACTAAACATATTGGATTTCCGCAGCAGTGGAGTGCCATTGCCCCTGTGATAGAAGTGGGTGGCATCAGCAGTGACACAAGTCTGTGACCTCGTATGAAGAACGTTTAACCACAGGATTTATTTTCTTTGCAAATTAAGAACTCAACACAAATACAATAAAAACTTCCTGAGAAAGGCAAAGTCAATACCACTCAGTCCAGAGATGCATGAGACCAACAAGGAGAAAAGCTGCAGGGCAGTTAATAAGGCATCTTCAATGAGATACAAGCTGCAATAGAATCTCTAGAAACCAAAGTTGATATGTATTGGACCTGTCAGCCTTAGGGTGGTCTTCCTCCAAATGTTTTGCCTTCGCTCCTCCTGTTTTGCTGAATTTGTTTTTATTGGCCTCAGGACTCTGCACACTTCACCACTGCAAACCAGTGCTAAAGTGCTTGTGCTCTCTCTTTTAAACATGGTGAAAATAGCTTACACCAAATTGGCACATTTAATTTAAATATAAGTCCCTAGTATTAGTGGTACTACAGGTACTCAGGGCATGTAAATGAAATGCTACTAGTAGGCCTGCAGCACTTATTGTGTCCTGGTAGTGAAAACATTATAAACTTGTTTTTCACTACTGCATGGCCTACCTCTTCCATAGGATAACGTTGGGTTATCTTATTACATGTAAAAATGATAACATTTGATTGAGAGCAGGTCAGAAAGTCATGTTTGGTGTATGAGGTCTTGTAATTCAAAATCCCCTTGTATAACAAAAAACAGCACTTTACTCAGGTTATACCAGTACACACATCTATTTAGACATGTCAAGGACGTGTGTTGATCAATGGAGAACATCAGCCACCAGACCCCTCTTGAGACTAAAAGCACAGGCAGTATATATGAACATTTTCATCTTCAAAGGTCATCTGGTTCCCCGTGAGAGGAGGCCTGTTCAATCAAAATGTTTTGCAGCTTAACAGGTGTGCAACATAAATTAAGCAAGGCTTCACACAATTAGAAAGTGTTCCAGCTTACCAAATCACAATAGTAAAAAAATGCTTTAACAGTTTAACCTTCTACAGTGATATATGGTAAGCAATGTGGGAGGACAGCAAATGTCTCAAAGCAGAAACCGCTAGTTTGCATTCTTCCCGGGTCAAAAAGTGAACTGCAAAGATATTCTTAGTGTTGAAGAGAGAAGCACTAATCATGAGGGCATCTGCGCACACACACACACACACATTTAATTTTTATTTTGTCATCATGGGCACTGCTGTGTTTTTCATTTACCTTCCACACTCTTTACTGGTAAATTTGGATTTTAAGTCACAATTCTGAAAATGACACTTTTTAGAGAGTTGGCATTTTCTCAGTGGCGGCAGGCATTGGTAAGCGCGGTGAGGCGGGGCAGGGTGGGGCAGGGCACAGCAGAGGGAAGCCGACACACGACGGAATAGGTATTATTTATTTATTTAATTATACCTATTCCGGCACCTGTCAACTTCCCCCTCCTACCCTGCCCCACTACCCCACCCACCACATTTACCTGTGCTAGCCACCGCTGCATTTTGTTGTTTCACCTATTTGGTGCCTGTGGCCTGTTCCTGGGTCGCATGACTAGGTGTTGTTGGCAGTTGGTCTTTGTGTATTCCTCCTAGCCAGCATCCAAATAGAGGGTCTGAGCGTTGGCAGGATATGGGACAAGCTGTCACCTACCACACTTGCACTTAAAAGGCACAGGTCCAGTTCACACACAAAAGACTTCACACTAGCCTATTGTGCCCCCATAAAGACTGGGACCAGGTAGGAGCAAGCTCCAGATGCTTCTGCCACTTCAAAGTGGGCACCAGGTATAAAAAGGGTTCCCTCAGACCCACTCTTCAGCACACTCCTAGAACTGTGGATACTGCAGAAGAATGCCCTGCTGCTCTGCTGCTTGAAACCTACCCTGCTTGCTGAGAAGGAAGACTGGACCTGCTTTCTTCCTCTGAAGTGACTCAAAGGGTCAGCTAACTGACCTCCTGTTCTGAACTTCGGGGACATAACATAGGGCTGCTTATAATAAGAGGTAAAGACACTGTTAATGTCTGACTAAGTATAAAGGGTTTGCTTCCTATGGTACCAAATAGTGGTAATACTCATATGTTGTCTCGGCTTAAATCAGTCTGGCCAGGAGGAGGCCCGATTTGACACCCTCCTCGTGCTGAGCCCAATGCACTCAGGCCCAACGATTAATCAAGCATTCACATCCAGTGAAGCGTTGTAATCCAGAACCCCCAGGCGCTAGTGCAATATTTACTTTGTTCAGAGCATTGTTACATGGTTCCTACAAATTTAGTAGGACTGTGGATTAGATCAACAAATAATACAGGGACTGAGTATTCTTATATCATAAGTAAATGTTGGTCTGGCTGATTACAGTACTGCATCTAAACTCCTAATCTTCCAGTTGTAGATGCTGTCCGCAACCTAAAATATGACCACCCTTATTCCCAAGGAATTTTTAGAAGCAGATCTAGCCCTTTCATTTGTCACTTTTGCATGCCCAAGGTTTCATAAAAAGAAGAGACAATAATACATTTGCAAATGTTAATCCTTGTAATTAAAACATGAACTGCGATTATTAGACAAATGATTTTCATCATTGTTATAAGCATTATTAGAATGGTGCAAAATATGAACAATTTGACCATATTGATTATTCATAATATTTGTCCTATCTGTCATTAATACCCCTACACTAGTGAGAGATTGGTGGGAGTACCATTCTGCCTTACCCAGTAAGAATGATCTAACTCCATGCCTTGGTGTAATGTCTCAGGAAGCTGGCTTTAGTGCAGTAACAAACGCACTCTGTCATAGTGAGTAAGTCTACACACCTCTGCCAGTGCAGGTATCTTCTTTCTTAAAATGTGTGTTTTCGGCCTGCTGAGTACATCTCGTTCACAGCTCTCAGCAGCATCCATGATAACTCCGGTGTGAAGTGCCTTGGGCCTGATTTGTGAACAGACACTGTTTAAATAATAAAACACCAAACGTATCTTATTCTGTCAATGCTGCACAAAATAGCTTTACTTAGTCCCGGTAAAAGAGCCGTCTCCTACAAGCACTAAATAAAGCAAGGACATTGTGTTCCAGTATGTGTTCCTAAAGGTAACAGTGCAAGTCCGTATTCTGTACAGGAAAGTCGGGTTGCTCGTAGTGCATGCAGCAGCACCCGGAGGCGCAGTCTCTCTGTCGAGCAGTGCTGTCGGTTCTTCCCAGTGATTAGAGCTGCTCCCACTCTGCAGTCACAAAGGTAAGTTTTTCTTGACCCTGTCAGAGGGGAGTGGAGGGGTGCTGGTGTGGTCCTCTGGCACCTGACAATAGCTCCAACTAGGCTATGACGTCCTCAGCAGCATCCTGGTGATCCTCTGGGAAACAGTTCAGTGCAGATCACAGAGAGCGGGCTCGAATTGCTGGTCACAGCAATATTCTTTTGGTCTGGGTGATGACCTGAACTCTTGGCCAAAGCGGTAACTGCAGGGTCTCCTGGCATACGGGGTTGTAGCGGTAGTCATGATCCGGGGGCAGACTCCCCTTATGGGATCACCCTCACTACAGCGGCCCTTCCTAGCAGACAGGGTCACCGATTTTGGCAGTCACAAGTCCAGCAATCCTGGTTTCAAAATCAGTTCACCGATGACCCCCTTTCGTATGTTGCGGCACAGTGGTGTGGGCTTGGTACTTTCTGCGCAGCGCTTCCAGCATGGCTCAGAACAAGGCGGCTCTCTCCTGGCATGCGGGGTCGCATAGCCAATACTGCACACAGGCAATGATCAATCAGTGCACAGCAGCACACCTCGCTCAGAGAATCCTCGTGCAGGGCTGCCCACTGGACCCCATTTCCTTTACCCTTCTCCCCTCCCTTACAGGGCACACTGGTCTGGGCAAGAGGCAGCGAATGGTGTTCCATGCTCCAGGGCAGGTTATCTTGGTGTCCTGAGTAATGTCCCCTCAACCCAGCAGGGAGATTACCAGGCCTTTGCCCCTAGCCCTAGTCACAGTCAGAAGTCTTGCAGAGCTTCCACTCCTCATACAGCCCATCTGGCTGCTCGGCAGATTACAAAGTTTGGGGTCTCAACCTCCCCTTCTTATAGTCCTTTTCCAGACACCAAATGTGATTTATAGTCTGAGTCTTTTTATGCTGGGGTTCTGATTCTCTTGAAGTAGTCATCTTTCCATTTATTTCCTCTGGAAGGGTGTCTGTCACAGCAGGCATGACGTCATAGATAATTTACCCACAACACAATTCATTGGAGTGACCAGAGTTCACACCTGGATGTCAACCACAGTGATGTGCGTCGAAAGGCCTACTCTTTATGATTCCCTTATCAGCCCCATCTACCTTCCTGAGATGTCTCCAGGCCCCTTCCTTGTGATGTATCACTGACTCAAAGAGCAACCTTTTGAAGTATAAAGGAAGAGTCCCTTCCCCCCTTCCTCCATTGTGTCCCACCCAGCTCAAAGGAATGCATTAATAAATATTTATGTCTGAGGTGTTTCTTCTACTCCTCATGTCTTCATCAGGAAGGTATGAGAATCCTAAAATAAAACCCAGGGTCCTTCATGTAATGTGCCATTGCTGGTGCGTTGGCACCCTTTGTGCATTCAAAGCACACTTACTGCACAGCACTGTTACTTCCATCCATTGTACCATTACAGGCACAAATACATTCAACACACACATTCAATCTGTGCTCACTGTTCAGCACTATAGCCTTTCTGTACCAGGATATGCTATATTAAAACACACACACTGCCAGCACACATGCTCACTATGTACACACTGCGCAACACTTCACACTTTATGTGTTGTACTTCACGCAAGAACACATACACTCAGCACATGCTTTCCTTGTACATGCACTACACAGCACCACATCTCTCATGTACTGTATCCCAACATGCATACATACATTCATTGCTTGAACTAACCATACATATACTAAGCAGTACTGCTCTAGCCCTGTCTTGTATCCTTCAAAGGTACACATACATTCAGCACAAAGTTACTTACTCCTGAGCTGTGCAGCACTTCCACATCTACCTGAGTTAAGCACAATTTTTAAAGAGGTGTGTGAGCCTGTAGGCCTCACTCCAGTGACACAGGGTAAAAAGGACTTGTTCACTACAACTGAGCAATACACAGTGTTCTGCCCCCACCGCAATTTGTTGCTTAACTCCTGTTGAAGGCGGTAGCTTTTCACCACCATGATGGCAGCACTTTTGGAGCCCCTCCCAGTCGAACAAGACTTCACTCTGTGAGACATGCCTATGTCATGGAGCATTAGGGATCTAGATAACGATACAGGTGGGCACTCAGGTCAGGCGTACTTGTATCTTACCATGCAGAGGACTTTCCCGTCCCAACAAGAGCCCTATCTCAGACTGTGCTTCTCCTAACCCAGATAGAATAAGACAATTGTGAGCTGTATGCCCACAGAAACTGAGAATTACAAAGGTTCGAATATTGATAGTTGGCTCTATAGAACTGATATTGTCAAAGAAATGAGAGATGCTAGAATGTGCGGGGTGCCTAACTAATGTTTTTGAGATGAAAGCTTTGCAGTGCCTTATGTGGATATCATTTATAATTATGGATGGGTTATTGTGAATTGCATGGATGTTATTCAAGAAGGTGTTCTGAGTGACAACGTCAAATACACAACAAAAGCAAAGCTTGAGTTGTCTGTGATGCCACTGAGCACCGAGACGAGAAACAGCCCCATAATTCAAATTGTAACCTTCTATTATGTTGCATATGCCCCTCCCAAATCGTCTGGTCCTGCTTATAGATATATGCTGGGCCAGAGGAGTAATTGGGGGGCCATAGGTAACATTTAAAAAATCAAATTACAAAAACATATCCTCCTACCACTCACCACCACCCTCAACATACTCTTCAATTTCAATATAAAAAAGAAATTCTTGCCGCCCACTCCCATCAGCCTCTGAACCCCCTTCTCAAATTCAAATATAAAAGAAACAATCTGGTGTCCTGCCACCCATTCCCACCACCCTCTCCATAAAATACATCCGCCCCCTCCCTCCATCCAAATAGGAAAGAAAAGAATGCCTGGCCTCCTGCCGCCCACCCGCACTACTCTCGAGATGTCCTCCCCTGCCCCTAAATTAAATAAACCAATACTTGGCCTCCTGACAATCTGCACCCTCCATCCTATGTAGAATACCCCCATCACTCAAACTGAAAAAAGTTCCTTATTTGCTTCCACCTCCCCCCATCATCCGCACACCACCACTCTGCACTATATGAAGCTTGGCAGCGAGACTTATTTACCCCTTTCAAAGTGGGTTGCGGCAGATCTGTGCTGAGAGGTGAGAAGGCGGTTTGCGCAGGTGCAGTGGCCCCCGTGTTCTACTGCCTCTCTTAGGTCTGTGGAGTCCCTGCAGAGGTGGGAGAAGGCAGGCAAGACTGCTAACCGCCATTCTGCTACCGTATAAGGCAGCGGACAAAGAGTAAGACGTCACAACATCAAATAACTGGACTTTGAGCTGGTTCTTTCATAATGTGCAGAAATATATCAAAAGAGCAGTGATCTGGTGAGAGATGTTATTCCCCCAAAATGTTTTTTATCCCCCACATTTGCTGGGGGTGATCCCTCACAATATCCTTGACATGTCCATCCCAGGAATGTGTTCTGCTCTCCACCCAAAGAGTGTGACCCCTCCATGCATACTGTAATTAGGATGTCTGAAGCTGTCACAGAGAAGGGGGTTTCTCTTGCATCCAGGATGGCCAAACACCGGAAAAATAGTTAAGATGCATATTTTTTAAATTAAACCAAGCAATGTCCGACATACTGAATATGACTCCATCAATTTATGACATTCTAAATCTTCATTAAAAAAACACGTTTCATAAAATAAACCCATCTTTAAAAAAAAAAATACTGGACCACAATTAGTCTCATATTGTAGAATATACTTTTAAGATTCATGTGGATTCATGATGGAAAGGACAGTGGTAATACTGCAGGTGGCAATTACAGAATTACAAAATAAGACTACCTAGAACATGACCTCAAAATAAAACTACTGATATTTTTTCAGATATTCTAAATTATAAAATGTTGGAAAATAATCTTGAATTAATCCTATCTTTGACAGCTATAATTGCGCATTTATAGACTTTTAGGAGAGTGCAAAGGATACCTGTTTGGGTGGTTATATTTTACAATGTTAGCATATTGTACTAAATCCCGTGAATTGTTTGCTGCAAGGATAGTTGACGATTTTGACTTCATCCTGACACCAGTGATGGCTCAAATATATAATAAGGCTTGTCATAAAGAGTGGAATGGGACACCTGTGATAGCAGAACCTAGAAACCCCAGTTTCAAGAATAGGGGTAGGAGGCAACAAACGTTATGGCTGCAAGTCGAGGACTGGTCAGGAGGTTGGCAGTGGCAACAGGTGAGGGCTGGCAAGGTGGCAGCAGCTTCACTGGCTGTGTGCCTACCACAGCCGCGGTCCGTGCAGGTAACAGCAGTGGAGCCGTGTAAGGGGGGATTTTGAGGGATGATAATGAGGGGAAATTAATTATTTATTTAATTTACCCTCGGCATCATCCCTCGAAATCACCCGGCCCCACAGCCCCACCGCTGTTACCTGCACGGACCGTGGCTGGCCTACCGAGAAACAGCATTAGGACATATGGGCTGCTAGCAGGAGATCCATGGTTGTCTGTGAGTAAACAAAAGAACCATGATGCTGGCACGAGTGTGACATGGAAAGCCAGTAGCAATGAGGCACCGGCAGCAGACAAAACAGTCGCTGAAAAGATCAAGAACACCCAGGAGGACCAGCTGCAAGTTCTGGTTGAGCTGGTAAAAGCAGCCAACCAGGGGTGAGCCCAGATACTGGCAGCAGCCACAAGTGAGCAATGGCTCATTCAATGGTACCTAAGTAAAGGGTCCAGTCTTAGCTGTTGTTCTGGCTTTGGTAGAAGTGGCTTTCAGGACTCACAGGACGGAAAAGGGAACAGCAGGAGTTAGGTGGATTTAAAATAAACAAAACAAATTAAAAATACACATACATTCCCACGAAATACCAAACTGCCCTGTGCATGATGTGCAGAGCTTACGCCAGTTGTAGAGCTTCCATGCTCTGAATGCCACCCCAAACATGTGCACATAAAAGGTGTCATTCCAGCCCAGCCCTGTCCTTCCACTGGCACCCTTTTCCTTAAGTGGGAACAATGTGTGAGCACACATGTAGCTTTAAAATCCAGAGGCATGTGGTCATGGCGCTTCTTATTCACACACTGTTTTGGGCTCCCACTTTTCAGAACAATGGGTTGCAGACTATGCGTTGGAGCCAGTGTGCTAGAACAAGGTATAATATGATGGATGATGAGCCAAAGTGATGGTCCATATGTTATACAGAATTTGTCCTTGTGTGGAAATGTGCCTTTTTAGGGGCACACCGGTGCAGGGTTCACCCTTAGGTTTGGCCACGGGTCCTTAGACTAACAAAGAAGAGATTGGCACTGATGCTGGAATTCAAAATAACAAGTTTATTAATCACTCATGAGTGGGACTACATCAATACAACACCCTCAAGTGCTGTAGGAGGTAGTACATGGAATACAGAAACCATGGGCCTTTTATACAGAGTTTGTTGCAGAGTAATCATGTAGTTACAAATAGAAGGTACAGGCCAACACAGGAATAGATGATGACAAACATGGGCAGATGAATATCACTTAGTCAGCAAAGTGGGAGAGGAAACAGAACTGCTTACATCAGTAGGATATGATAGACAGTTACATTCTCAAACAGGTGCATTGTAGCAGCTACAGGCCTTTCTGAGCTCATACATTGCTCTGGCTCAGTACAGAAGGAGTTAACTAAGGTTGATGACTCAAGCAGAATACAAAAGCAGGCAATAGTGAAAACAGCAGAGTCACAAGGCTAACAAAATGGATGCTGCAAAAAAGCAATTATTTTCGATTTCCACAGGCGGCCCTTTTAGCATTAGCTGAAGACATGTCTATGATTTAGAAGGAGCATGTAAGATATCATGGACATCAATCATCATTAACGCACTAATTTCTTGGTCTGTTACTAGTCGGGCATTTACATTCTTGACATTTTGTTTAGCTGGTATATATGAGGTACAGGTAGAAGCACAAAGGGAACAGAGCATCGGGCCACATTGGATACATAGACAACAGATAAAAAGGATCACAACAAATATATATAGGGCTGACAATATCTTCCAGCCCCATACAGTAAACATAGTCCATAGCCATCCAGTCAAAGTCCACGTTCCTGAATCCTGATGGATTTCAGTGGCTATCTTGTGCAGCTTAGAAATTGCTTCAAAAACTGAAGGGGTTGTGGTCAGGGATGCAGACACAATAACTGCTTCTGATGATGCGGCATGCTCCACCACGGTCTGCCAGGATCACATCCAAAACCATCCTGTTTTGGAGCGCCACAATTCTCGCAATTTGTAGTTCTTCTGTGATGTTTCCAAGTGCCATGGCTGTCTGATTGGTTACAGCCTCTACAACATGTGTTAAGCGCCTTATTTTTCTACTGTTTAAGGCCGCACCAACAAAGAAGAACAGTCCCAAATTAAAGTCAATATACTGCTGGAATGCAGTATCAGTTTGATCCACCTCAACATGATTTATTGTCCTCTTAAATTGACTCTTAGAAATGTCGTTATACAGTTTATAGTCTTTGTGGTAGGATGCAGGTGCCAAAAACACAGTTGGTAGCAAAAAGGACACATAGCAACTACCTGACCACCCAATAGGTAGGTGGTACTAGCCTTTACTTCCACAAATGAAATAGGTGTTATGTGACGACAAAAAACTATTATTGTTCATTCCAGTAATGTTCAGCACTGTAGTACAGTCACTTTTTTCGACAGGAATACTGCCAATACTGCTCACACAAAGGTCTGCTCGAGCTTTAGTAACAGCTATAACAGGAGGCCCATTACCCTTGACAGTTCGAGTGTTAGGGAAAACATAGTGCATGGAGGAATTTCCTCAGCGATACTCCTCCAATTTCCATACAGTGCCTTTAGCTTGTGGATCTCCTTCCTCATCAGGGTAACAGACTCTATTTAACTGAGCGTTCAGTCTTCCTACATCAAAGTTGGTAATATTACCAATATGAGAAGCCCACAATAGTGCAAACCAGGCTCTGCAGGAGCCATTGTGTAAAAACGGGAAAGGAATGAAAGGCGTTCCTCCCTTTTTCTGATGAGCTGGCGTCATTCCACACACCCAACAGTTGGTAATGTTCGTAGCATTATGGGTGTGATGCAACATTTGAATGAACGTATTATTGAGATAGGACATTCTATGCTTCTGCTCATGATAAGGGAGAGTAAAATATCGGTGCTCAATGGGGACAGGAGTAGTAGCAGTTAGTAGTTTTCAAGCAGGAGCTACTCCCTCTACAACCCATGTTATTGTAGCGATGATGACAAAAATAAAAGTGAGTCCAATAATGAACCTACTCTTTCGATCACAAACTTTTGCAGCAGTTTATTTCTTCTCCACAGGCATGTTCATCTTGCCGTTGAACAACTGAACAGATGGTACCCTAAGGTCCTGGGCAGACGTTGGTTTCTTCGCTGAGGTTGAGATGAGTAGCCACTAAAAGAGTACCCCCCTTTGTAACTCAGTCTTTCACTACCCAGGACAGTGGCTCAAACAGTCTTTTTCAGCAACGGAGTCTCTCTCTTCTGGGGTCACAGCTGATATCGAGATGTACCAGGGATCGTGTGGTCAGGGAAGACTTCCTCAGGTCCTTCAGGTGACCTGGCTTGTCCTTTCTGTGTGTCCAGGATGTCGCGGTGATCTGCCAACACAGCTGGGCTCACTAGGTCCTTCAACACTTTCCGACAATGGGTTGCGTGGACCCAGTTCTTCCGGTTGGTCACTCGAACCGCAGTCCTGGTAGCCAAGAGCACCTGCTCAGGGCCACGCCAACGAGGCTCCAAGGAGCTGGTCTGCTGAAAGGACTTTGTTAGGACAAAGTCCCCAGGCCGTAGATTATTTGACCCTGCGACCTGTCTGGAAGAGTCTCCCGAACCTGTTGATAAATAGAAGACAAACTGTCAGTCAACTGAGACAAATAGTCATTCATCAATACATAGGGTACATCATGTGTGGGGCGTGGCTTTGGAATCCCCAAAATATTCATTGGCCTTCCAAAAACCACCTCATACGGTGTGAGGCCAGATCATGTATGTGGTATCAATCTAATGGATAGCAATGCTAATGGCAGTTGCCTTAGGCCATTTCAAAGATGTGGAAGCTTGTATTTTGGCCAGTTTTAGTTTGAGGGTAGGGTTGTAACGTTCCACTAGCCCTGCTGATTGTGGGTAAAAAGCAGCATGGAACTTCTGTTTAATTCCTAATCCTTTCATGAGGTAATCAACAACTTGCCCAATGAAATGGGGTCCGTTGTCACTCCACAAAACTCAACAAATGCGAAATCTGGCAAAAAACTCCTTTAGGAGCACCTTTGCTGTAGTAAGAGCTGTATTATCTTTCGTAGCGTATGCCTCCACCCATTTACTGAAGGCGCAAACCACTACCAAGACATACTTTAGGTTGTTACAATGCTCAAACTGTATGTAATCCATTTGCAGGACCTCAAAAGGTACAGTAGGTATGGGAAACCCTCCTGCTGGAGTTCGTGTTCCCTTTCCAGGATTATATTGGAGACAGATCAGACAAGACTGGACTATCTTTTTAGCTGTGCCGGCAATATCTGGATGATCCCAAACTTGCATAAGATGCTTTGCCATTGAGGACGCTCCAACATGTGCCAGCCCATGTGCCATGTGAATCATAGGATGTAAATGGGCTGTGGGTAACTTCCATTTTGTAATTTCTCTATTCCTCTAACAGCCCTCATCATCCAATGTTCCCTCCTTAGACCATTGATCTAATTCCTCAACAGAAACAGATTGTTGCATATCCAGTACCTCTTGCCTGGCATCATGCCAACGCTCAGCCTGTGACTTAACTTCATACATGGGTGTAGTACTTTGCTGCATTGCAGTCTCACGACCTGTGTAATCCACAAAGGCATTGCCTTTTCCTATTTTATCAGTCACTTTCTTGTGTGCGCTACACTTAACAATTGCCGCTTTCTTAGTATATGTCAAGGCAGTAAGGAGATTGTGTACTAATTCCCCATGCACTATTTGCGTCCCATGTCAAGTAAGAAAGCCTCTTTCCTTCCAGAGTTGCCCAAAATCATGTGCCACTTCAAAAGCATATCGGCTATCGGTATAGTTGTTAAAAAGTAGATCTGTACTAAGCTCACATGCTCTTGTCAGTGCTATCAACTCGGCTGCTTGAGCTGACTTCTGTAGAATGCGAGCTGTCTCAACTACTGTCTGAAGTGTTGTAATTGCATAGGCAGCAGATGTCGTGCCATCAGGCAACTTCAAGCAGGACCCATCAACCCCCAGTTCCCCATCAACACTAGAAAGGGGCCTATTTTGTAGGTCAACATGACCCTTTGTTTGTTCTTCAGTAAGGGATATACAATCATGTAACTCTTGTGACTGAGACTGAGTAACTGGAAATGGCAATAATGTAGCAGGATTCAGAGTAAAGCATCTTTACAGTGTGATATGAGGAGCCAAAAGTTTCAATTCATATCCTGTCAAGCGGGCACTAGTCAAATGTTTTGTTTTCGTTTGATTTAAAAGAGCATCAACTGAATGGGGTACTAGCAGAAGCAATCTATGTGACAAGACTATTCCCTCACTCCGACGTATGGACACAGCGGTTGCAGCTACTGCTCAAAAACACCCAGGCAATGCACAGGCGACTGGATCAAGGACAGCTGAGAAATATGCACAAGGCCGCTGCTTATCACCGTGTGTTTGTGTTAAAACTTTGAGAGTACAACCGTCCCTCTAGTGTACATAGAGTATGAAAGCCTTAATGTAGTCTGGACTCCAGACTACTGGAGTTACTAATACTGGTGCAGAGCAAAGAGCTTGAAGTAACTGTTGGAAAGCATTCTGGCATTGAGTAGTCCATGGGAGGGGCATCGGATTGTCTTTAGTCAAAAGGGCCAACAAGGGTTTAACAATGTGAGAAAAGCTAGGGATCCACTGCCTACAGAAAGAAGCAAGGCCAATCAGTGCACGAACATCCTTCTGAGTACGGGCACAGGCGTGTCTAAAAGAGCTTGAATACGATCTGGTGTAAGTGCATATCCCTCCTTAGACAGGAGGTGACCTAAATAGGTAACCTGCTGTTTACAATATTGCAATTTCTTCCGAGAGACTTTGTGATGATGAGAGGCAAGGAATGATAGCAATAACAGTGTTCCTTCTTCACACTGTTCAGCGGTATCGGCAGCCAACAAGATGTCATCGACATATTGAATAAGAGCCACCCCTTTTGGCACAGGGAAAGAATCAAGCTGGCTATAAATGCTAGGACTCTCTGTAGTCCCTTGTGGAGCTCCACAAAATCTGAATGATCGATTATTCAAAGTGGAGCCGAACAAATAACGGCTTGAATAGGTATTGAGAAGAATGCATTCTTCAAATCGATCACACTGAATGTAGTTGCAGTAGGACAAACCATAGTAGGAAGTGTCGTGATGTCAGAGACTACCGGATATTGGGGCACGACGATCTTGTTAACCTCTCGCAAGTCAATGATGAATATATCAATTTTAGAATCAGTGTCTTTTTTCAAAATAGGAAGAATAGGGCTATTACAGGTATTGTAAGGGACTTCTTCCACAACCCCCACCTTAATCAAATCCTGAACAATGTGTATCAATGCTTTTTCGCCTTCCCGAGATATTTTATATTGGGGCAGTCGAGACAAAGAAGCACCTTCTTTCACTCGAATATGTACTGGTGGGATAACCATTTGTCCCACATCGGTATCTGATGTAGCCCACAAGGTACTAGGTAATGATGCCAAAGCAATATCCTCTTTAATAAGACAAGGCCTCTCAACCATTGGATAGTTATAGTTTAAAATAACATGCACACCCTCTGGGAAACAACGTATTGTAGCACGAAAATGTTTAAGCATATCGATACCCACAATGTTATCCGGCATGTTAGGAGAAAGCAGAAATGGACAAGTTGCAGTGAATTTATCAAGACTAAATGCAAGTGGCTGTGACAGTGGGCTCAGTGTAGGTATCCCGTCAAACCCTATCAATGTTATCATTGTGCCAGACAGGGTAGCCCCAGGAACCAATTGTTTAGACAGAGCACTACAAGTAGCTCCTGTATCAACCAGAAACTGATTAGTAGAACCCAAGACGTTTGCATCAACATAGGGACCCCTCTGATCTACTGGGACCTCAACCGGATATTTACCCCATCCTAGGCATTCCTATGCATAATCAGAATCCTTAGGACCATCAGCCGAATAATCAGACATTTTGTATTGGTTTCGTCTATCAAAGGTATTAAAAGAATTTGGATTGTGTTCAACTGCCTCAACTCTGGTACGATTATCCATGCCTCCGCTATTTCCTGTGTTTCCTGGGCGGCTTCTCATACTTCCTCTACCCATCCGATACTGCTGACCTCGCAAATGGGGGCACCCAGAACGCCAATGTCAAATTTCTTTACAATAAGCACACTGATCAGAAGACAAAGTTGCTGGAGGAAAAGGGGGTACACCAGGGCGATACATCGCACGTCCACCTCTACCACCACCTCTAAATGAGGGACCATAGATTTGAGGCAACATAACTTTTGGTTTTAAATACTTAACCTTTTTATCCTCCTTGCCTTTTGCTTCCCATTCTTGACGCTCATAATACTGGGCCATAGTCAAAAGTGAGACTGGGGAAGACGTAGTCCATGAACTCTCGCTGGCCTTTAATCGACTAGCTATTTCTGGCAACATGTTGGCAAAAAATTTGTCAACAAACAGATGCTTACCCGTGTCATTTGTCAATGACTGCCCACTGAAATCATGGAATGTCTCTTCAAATCGTGTAAAGAAATCAGAAACTGACTCATCCGCTTTCTGTTTACAAGACGCTAATGTAGTCCAATCTATTTTCTTAGGGGGTATAAGAGTTTTCAATTTAATCACAATAGCTTTTGGGAGATCTAATATCTCCTGTTGTGGTTTCTGCGCAGGCTCTCTAGCCGCATCTATTTGCTCTAAATGCTCTAAATGCACCCAAGTATCACCATAGGCTACATCATCATCTACATTCCAAATTTATCTCCACATATAAGGGGGCAAAATAAGCCCAAAAAACATGTCAATATCTGGCTAATAACTCCTTCCACTTCTTCATAAAAAGCGGCCGGATTTTTCCGTGGGTCGGGCAAAGCAGCTTTAAGAGGCATAACGTCTGCTTTACTCCAAGGAGTGTAGACCCAATTATAAAGAAAATATCCCTTCGCATTATCTGAAGTTTTATCGTCACTTGTTCCCGCTCCCTTTGGAGGAACATACAAAGGCGCAGCTTCTCGCATGGGTTTCATAGTAACTTCAATATCACTAGTATCTTTATCTGTCCCCGTAGCTCCCTCTTGTCGCTCCGGGGTCTGAACTGTTTGTTCAGTTGTAGTTTTACCATCTGCTTTTTCTCCTCTCGCAGACGGAGCATGTCAGTGCGCAATTTAACCACTCGCCTAATTAGATCGAGCACCTGTGAAGGAAGAAAGGTGCCATTACTTAATTGTTTATAATTAGAATTTATATCAGAGGACTCTAGATCATCAGAATGTTTTCTAAAACTGAGTATTACTTCCCAAGTAAACGTCTCTACAAAATATAACTGCTATAAATCTTTCCACTGCTGAACCATTGCTACAAGTTCTGGAGCAGAGGCACTCCCACAAGCTGCTTTACGAGCAGCAGATCGAAGAGTGGCCTTACCTTCAGTAGTCAAAGAAGAGCGAGTCTTCCACCCGTCCTGCTTATCTTTATCTTTTTCTTCTGAAGACAAATGCTCTTCCTCAGAACCTTCATTCTCAGGGGCACTAGGGAATTTATACGTGGGTGGAAGTCTATCTAACAAGATGAAATCATCCTGAGGTTTATTAAGGATGGGATAAATAGGGTGCCTAATAGGGTACTGGCGTGTAAAGAAATCAGAAACTGACTCATCCGCTTTCTGTTTACAAGACGCTAATGTAGTCCAATCTATTTTCTTAGGGGGTATAAGAGTTTTCAATTTAATCACAATAGCTTTGGGGAGATCTTATATCTCCTGTTGTGGTTTCTGTGCAGGCTCTCTAGCCGCATCTATTTGCTCTAAATGCTCTAAATGCACCCAAGTATCACCATAGGCTACATTATCATCTACCTTCCAAATTAATCTCCACATATCAGGGGGCAAAATAAGCCCAAAAAACATGTCAATATCTGGCTAATAGCTCCTTCCACTTCGTCATAAAAAGCGGCCGGATTTTTCCGTGGTTCGGGCAAAGCAGCTTTAAGAGGCATAACGTCTGTTTTACTCCAAGGAGTGTAGACCCAATTATAAAGAAAATATCCCTTCGCATTATCTGAAGTTTTATCGTCACTTGTTCCCGCTCCCTTTGGAGGAACATACAAAGGCGCAGCTTCACGCATGGGTTTCATAGTAACTTCAATATCACTAGTATCTTTATCTGTCCCCGTAGCTCCCTCTTGTCGCTCCGGGGTCTGAACTGTTTGTTCAGTTGTAGTTTTACCAGCTGCTTTTTCTCCTCTCGCAGACGGAACATGTCAGTGCGCAATTTAACCACTCGCCTAATTAGATCGGGCACCTGTGAAGGAAGAAAGGTGCCATCACTTAATTGTTTATAATTAGAATTTATATCAGAGGACTCTAGATCATCAGAATGTTTTCTAAAACTGAGTATTACTTCCCAAGTAAACGTCTCTACAAAATATAACTGCTATAAATCTTTCCACTGCTGAACCATTGCTACAAGTTCTGGAGCAGAGGCACTCCCACAAGCTGCTTTACGAGCAGCAGATCGAAGAGTGGCCTTACCTTCAGTAGTCAAAGAAGAGCGAGTCTTCCACCCGTCCTGCTTATCTTTATCTTTTTCTTCTGAAGACAAATGCTCTTCCTCAGAACCTTCATTCTCAGGGGCACTAGGGAATTTATACGTGGGTGGAAGTCTATCTAACAAGATGAAATCATCCTGAGGTTTATTAAGGATGGGATAAATAGGGTGCCTAATAGGGTACTGGCGTGTAAAGAAATCAGAAACTGACTCATCCGCTTTCTGTTTACAAGACGCTAATGTAGTCCAATCTATTTTCTTAGGGGGTATAAGAGTTTTCAATTTAATCACAATAGCTTTGGGGAGATCTTATATCTCCTGTTGTGGTTTCTGTGCAGGCTCTCTAGCCGCATCTATTTGCTCTAAATGCTCTAAATGCACCCAAGTATCACCATAGGCTACATTATCATCTACCTTCCAAATTAATCTCCACATATCAGGGGGCAAAATAAGCCCAAAAAACATGTCAATATCTGGCTAATAGCTCCTTCCACTTCGTCATAAAAAGCGGCCAGATTTTTCCGTGGTTCGGGCAAAGCAGCTTTAAGAGGCATAACGTCTGTTTTACTCCAAGGAGTGTAGACCCAATTATAAAGAAAATATCCCTTCGCATTATCTGAAGTTTTATCGTCACTTGTTCCCGCTCCCTTTGGAGGAACATACAAAGGCGCAGCTTCACGCATGGGTTTCATAGTAACTTCAATATCACTAGTATCTTTATCTGTCCCCGTAGCTCCCTCTTGTCGCTCCGGGGTCTGAACTGTTTGTTCAGTTGTAGTTTTACCAGCTGCTTTTTCTCCTCTCGCAGACGGAACATGTCAGTGCGCAATTTAACCACTCGCCTAATTAGATCGGGCACCTGTGAAGGAAGAAAGGTGCCATCACTTAATTGTTTATAATTAGAATTTATATCAGAGGACTCTAGATCATCAGAATGTTTTCTAAAACTGAGTATTACTTCCCAAGTAAACGTCTCTACAAAATATAACTACTGTAAATCTTTCCACTGCTGAACCATTGCTACAAGTTCTGGAGCAGAGGCACTCCCACAAGCTGCTTTACGAGCAGCAGATCGAAGAGTGGCCTTGCCTTCAGTAGTCAAAGAAGAGCGAGTCTTCCACCCGTCCTGCTTATCTTTATCTTTTTCTTCTGAAGACAAATGCTCTTCCTCAGAACCTTCATTCTCAGGGGCACTAGGGAATTTATACATGGGTGGAAGTCTATCTAACAAGATGAAATCATCCTGAGGTTTATTAAGGATGGGATAAATAGGGTGCTTAATAGGGTACTGGCCAGTTACCTCTAAACAACGCTCCCTATCTTCTTTTTCTTTTATTTCCTTCATCTCCTTATTTTTCAATTCCAATGCTTTTTTATATACTGTTTTTCACTGTTCTTTTTCTGCTATAGCTTCTTCTTTCCTCACTCTCTCATGCACTTCTTTCTCCCACATTCGTACACAATCAAACATATCTTGACGACTCTTTGGTTTAAACAGACAATGCTCAACATACTGAATCTTTTTAAAATCAAATGACCCATTTACTGGCCATCGTAGAACAGGATCCGTTTTTGTATATTTGTTCCACAGTGTACTATACATTATGGAAGCAATACCATATTTTATATACATGTACCTATTAGGTGTCCCCTCTAGGGGAGCCGGCTGACTACTTTCTAAATCCATTTTGGTACCACCAAGACAGCAACACAACCTACGAAGTGTGCTAGGAGCAGGCATGCTACCAAATTGTAGTAAAATATTACTTATCCCAGATATATCAAAGTAGAGAAAAATCTCCACATTACCTGCCTTCTTAATTGCAATAAACAAACAAACAATACCAGAATCTTGGCCAAGCAAATCCAAAATCAAGAGTGTCGCTTCAGCGACCTTACCAAACAAAAGTCTCCAACCTCCAACTGCCAATCTCTTGGTCGACCTAATGATCAATGCAAAACTTGCTCCAAAGGAGATCCCAGTCGAGACCGGCCACCACCTGGAGGGTCAAATCGGGAAAACCGGAAAAGCACTTCGGTCTGCAAAGACAAAGGGTCTCTTCATGCAGGACGTCTCCTCAGTAAGACTCCATTCCTCAGTCAAGACCACTCCTTCAGACGGCCGCGTCTCCGATGAGCCCCACGAGTCGGGTGCCAAACTGTGGAAATGTGCCTTTTCAGGGGCACACCGGTCCAGGTTTTAACACCGTTAAGTTTGTCCATGGGTCCTTAGACTAACAAAGAAGAAATTGGCACTGAAGCTGGAATTCAAAATAACAAGTTTATTAATCACTAATGAGTGGGACTACATCAATACAACACCCTCAAGTGCTGTAGGGGGTAGTACATGGAATACAGAAACCATGGGCCTTTTATACACATTTTGTTGCAGAGTAAGCATGTAGTTACAAATAGAAGGTACAGGCCTACACAGGAATAGATACTGACAAACATGAGCAGATGAATATCACTTAGTGAGCAAAGTGGGAGGGGAAACAGAACTGCTTACATCAGTAGGATATGATAGACAGTTACATGCTCAAACAGGTGCATTCTAGCAGCTACAGGCCTTTCTGAGCTCATACATTGCTCTGGCTCAGTACAGAAGCAGTTAACTAAGGCTGATGACTCAAGCAGAATAGAAAAGCAGGCAACAGTGAAGACGGTAGAATCACAAGGCTAACAAAATGGATGCTGCAAACAAGATGGCTTCAGCTCATGCTAACAGCAATTATTTTCGATTTCCACACTTGGTGCTGATTTTCGCAGATGTACCCAAACATAAGTCTGTGAAGCTAGTTAATTTTTAATAAGGCTACTCTGAGGTGTGAGTGTTTGGCAGCAGTGAATGACCTGCACTGGCATAGCCAAATGATCTGATGTTGGATGCCAGGCTATTGGCATTGTCAATGCTTGCTGTGTTTTGTCATGGTTTTTGTAAAACCTTATTGTTTGGGCAGCTCTCGGGTCCTCACTAATATAAAAGGAAAGCATTAGCTAAAAGCAAAAATATTTTCAGGGGCACAAAAAGCACACAGTCGTAGTGGTATCTGGCACTGAAGGGAACTACTTGGAGGATGGATGTGCTTGTTGTGAAAGAGCAGAATGACGTCACTCGCAGTGAAGTCAGTACTGTAACTAACACAAATGTGAGCACCACAGCATGAAATGAATCAAGTGCCAGCACCACAATGCCCCTGCCAACCATATGTGATGCATTTTCTCTGAACGTTTGATAGTTTGGAGCTGTGTAAACATCCTGTAGCGAACTTCAATGGGGGCCACATATGTGAAGAATTCAATACACCATACCTTGAATTGTAGTGAGGGTGGTCTAGCAGTTCTATTGGCCAGGCTGCAGCCACTGATTTCTAAATAAAAAAACACCCTCCCAGTTTGAATGTATGCTGTTGTGGGGTGACTATCCACCAAGTGTGCATTGTTATTGCCAAGCTACAAAGGGGAAAAGGATAATCTTATAATTGATCAAGTACAGCGACCTGTTGTGAAATTGTAGTTAGGTACCACATGCTGGCAGACCACTGATAGGAGCTCATGAACAACATTCACTTAGGCACATAGGGGACTGAAGTCCGCCCGCCACCCTAGAGGTGCTGGGACCGGCCGCCAGCGGTGCGGCGGTCCCGCACTGCCAATTAGGATGCAACCGCCGCCCTGGCGGTCGCATTCCACATCTTTAACATTGTGGCGGGTGCTGCTGTAGTGCCTGCCACCTTGTGCATGGCAATGGTACCCCCCAAGTGCAGCCCTCTACCCCTCCACCCCCCAGGGGGCCCGCAATGGGCCCCCAAAGCAATTCCCGCCAGCCGAAAGGCCTTGACAGACCAGCATCATGATATTGGCACCGCCACCATATCATGCTCGACCGGCGGAAAAGCGTCAGAAGGACTTTCCGGCCACCGCGGTACCCCCGCCATGGTAATATGGTGGGGGGTAATTATGTTGTGATGGGGGGGTGGATCGCCACCACCGCCCGCCATCATAAAGACCCCCATAGTGTACACAATGCCTAAAATACTCCCAGGTGTTACAATAATGTATACAAGTTAGCAACAGTTTTTTACAGCTCTGCATAAACTTTCTGTTTGTTGGCCATATTTGAATTCATCACTGATAAAAAAAAACTGCTGGAGATATTTTATCGCTTTATGCATATTTTTGCTTTCTGAAATACCACGGTCTGCAATGGGAAAAAAAATATATAGGGTTATTTGGAGCTAACATCAAGCATTACAAGTTTTGCTCTGACCATTTAAACACAGCTTGCACAAATGTTTTATACCATTTGGCCATTGACGATGGCAAATTCAAATTCAGCAGTCACAAAACAGTTTTCACGATATACAACCCAACAAGCGCACTGCGACTTTTACCCCTGATCTTTTTGAACAGGCAGGTTAACATTTCAGTATTCTAGACCAGCTTTAAATATAGTTTTCAAACATCTCTTCGTCGGCAGAAGTGAAAAAAAGGGTAGTCTTTGACGATATTTCTGTAGGTCTCCAAGTTTTTGGACAATAAGAATGGAGACTGCCTTTTAAAGGTACCCTTTGATCATAGACCCAGCTACAGCAAAATGCCGAGGATAGGAGAGGAGTTAACTCACACACTTTGATCACAGAGAGCATCACAACATTAACAAATCTTCCCAACCGCAGCCTCCAAATGGCCTCTTGTTTGCACCTAGAGGGCTTGGAGATGGGGAAGAGGCTCGAGGAAGCTAGAGCCCTCTTCACTTTCTATTTCTGCTGCTGCCTTCATTATCTCTGAGACCAGGGACAACAAGGGCAGTGCCGAAGATTCTTAACTGCGAGCCAGGGGTAGCAGCCCCCTACCCTGGCTATCCCTAACTGTTGTGTAGTTCCAACAAATCCGTAGGACCTGCGTGTTTGTTGGACAACATAATCTTTGGGTGAGGAGCCTAGACTGATTCCGGGCACCCTGCAGGATATGTTGGCCAGGAGACCAGCTAGCTCACAGTGCCACCACCAACCCCCCTAACCTGAACTGGGAGCAAATGATTTCTGGCAACCACTGAACATGACAACCTAGACCCCTCTGGGATCGAGATAACAGATCTAGAACATTTTCGCTCAGTCACTCAGGCTTACTTGTTCTCAGAGAAATATACAGAGAATACACAATATTGAACCAACGTTATTCTTGTATAGAATATATGTGCAGTGATAATCAGAAGACATAAGCAGATGGAAGGGATTACAAGCACCAAAGAGTAAATTGCAGATATATTTCCCGATGTGGGTCCCCTGCACTGGAGTCAAGCTAGCCTGGCTTATGAGGGGAGAAACCTAAAAACGTTCCCTGGATGCTTGTTTCCTGTCCTGGGAGGACCAGGCCTGGCAGTTCGTGCTGGGCTGTTTCCATGGGCAGCAGGCTCAAGACTGGCTGGGTTTAAACTGTAATGTCATGGGGAGCAAAAAACAATGGATTTAGGCCCAGATCTCTGTAGTGGGGTGAATGTTTGACATTGTTCAGCATTCTGTCCATCAATTGTTTTTTATGCATTTGTTTCCCAGAGTGGGGCGGGTATGCGCAGACGTGGGTCCTGTGCTCTCTATGCCACTGGAGTCAAGCTGGCCTGGCTGATGATGAGGGGTGAAACCTTGAAACTGGTCCCAGGATGCTTGTTTAAGTTCCAGGGAGGAGCTAGCCTGGCATTACGGGCTGGACTGTTCCCATGGGGAGCAGGGTCAAGACTGATTTGCATATGGCTGGGTTTAAACTGGAATGTCTTGGGGAGCAAAAATAACAATGAATTTGTGCGCACATCTTTGCATTGGGGTGAATGTTTGACATTGTTCAGCATTCTGTCCATCAATTGTTCTTTTAGAATATGTGCAGCCTTGTTACATGAGCTTAACTCGGCACAAAAGATGACTGACGCCCATGCCTTAGGCTAAAACCTGGTTATTTTGTACACAGTTTGGATCGCTCCTGTTTAAGAACTCGTGGCTGCTGTTCATGAAGGAATGAATGGTCCACGTTTCAGGCAAAAGACAAACGTATTTCAGAGACAAATGATCTTCTTGTCAGAGAGATGAATGTTCAGGTGGATTTGTGGTTTCCTCATATATTAGATCATTTCCTTCTTAATGGGTTTACGGTAGTGATTTGTCGGGCTGTGTCCAGGTCACGGTTGCCACGGGAGCCAGGACAAACATTAGCTGTGCAGGGCTACGGCTTTTTGTGAATTCTGGCCTTTCACATGGTTTTCAATGATTTTTGCACATTATTTCTTTTTCTTGGAATTTTGAATCATTTGCCCTGCTGGAAACATCCACTACCCCCTGAAGTGAACATCACTTGTTGCAAAACATGTTGGGCTTTCTCTCAACATTACAATAAACTATTTTACATGTATCATTATTTTCTATCTGTGCACTTGCAACACATTTCAGGCAATGAATGCAGTAGATTTCTGATATCCTTTGTTTTAATATTGCTTAAGCGTGATTACATTTCAAAATATACTCTCTAAAGCTACATTAGACCAGTAAGCCAGAATGCCAAAACACTGGCCCATCCGACGCTTTCTTGAGAAGTCTTTTTTATCCTATTTTCTCTTTACATGTCAGCCTCTTAGTTTACTGTATACGTTTTTATTCATTTGTCTTTGTCTGTTTTTCTGCTTACCAAATCATGTCTCCCTTTACATAAGTATGTGTGGGTTAGTATATTTCTGTCAGTGAATCTGAACATTTGTTTATCGTTTTCATGTTTTTGACTTGTATATGGCTACGTTTTCAGTAAAATCTGACGATGTCTTTCTCAATGTGCCCATGTTATCCTATCTCTCTGTTTGTATGTCATCCTCTTTGTTTACTGTATACACTTTCTCTCACTTCTCTTTGTCTGATTTTATTCTCATCAGAAGTGCCTCTCTTTATTTCTGTATGTGTAGTTTAGTTTATTTAATTCTGTCAGTGAATCTTAACATTGATCGCTATTCCTTTTTTGCCTTACTGTAAATGTAAAGTTTGTCAGTGTAATGGTTTGGAATAAGACGCAGGATACCTGTAGACAGACAGCACATAACACACATTCTCCTCAGACATTATCTTTTCAGAAGGAGAGTGGGCCAGGGATGGAAATTATGGAGGACATAAAGATGGCCGTTATCAAGGTATACCAAATTGTTTACATTGCAATCCCACTAAAGTAATGGCTTCGGTTGTGACTTGAGAGGCCAGTCACTTCTGGGCTACGACAGGCAAATGCAGCATAAAAGATCAACATGCCTTTGGTCGCCCACATGGCAATGAGTTGCTTATTTGCATTGTTTGCTACTACTGGTTCGGATCATGTTTTTTTTGTTCCTGCAACTTCTTTTGTTTGGCCCGCCTCTCCTGAGGGCTGAACAAAAAAAGCATTCTCTTTTTCCTCAGTTCTCTGTGCTTCATCCTCACAGATTACTGCTTGCATTCGTCATGTTTCGGCAGATTGTGGATTGTTTGCATGTCTTCCTTGCGTTTGTCAGACCTGGGATTGTAAATTGAAACTGATAAGCACAATTGGTTTTTTGTTTGTATTAATTGTATGGATTTTCCAGGCTGGGCCCTTCTATTTTGCTTTAGTGTTAAGATCCAAGAGCGACTGGGATAGGTGCGGCTCCTCCGTAATGGTGGAGGAGTGTCGCTCCACTGCCATCAGATGATAAATAAAACAATAATAAACATTGTTATTATTGTTTTCTTTATCTCTGAGTGTCTGCGCTGCTTACATGGTAGTGTAAGGGACGGGCTGGCCCATGGCAGGGAGGAGAAGTGGTAGGTGCACTTATAAGTGCGCATGTCAGTTTGGCTGCCCGTGTTAGGGCGGCCAATCTGACATGCTAACTTAAGTTTCTCCAACCCAGCTTTGCTCACAGCCTGGTTAAAGCTATACCACAGGCTCAAATGCACTGTCTGAGTGGCAAGCGAGGCAGCTCAGACCAATCCTGGCGCTCCTCTCATGGCATGAGAACAGCATCTGGATTGGGTGTGGGCCTGTGCTTTCAGGCCCATCCACTTCCAGAGTAGGAGAGGAGCAAGAGCAACGAGGCAGCGGGAGTGGAGCGGCAGGTAAAGAATTTGTATTTATTTTTTATTTCCCAACCCTTCCCACCCCCACCCGTACCGCCCTACCAGCTTTGATTGCTGACAGCCGCCACAGGACTTGAAGTTTGGATGCTTGGCTAGGAGAAGCTTCTTTTTTTACTCTGGAACCTCAACAGGATTCAGTTTTTCATCTCCCCAAGTATCTTGTCACCAGTTTTCCCAAAATGAACCCAGATGCAAATCCCCTGTGAGCAATGGCACAGACTCAAGACTAAATGTAAGTAGATTTAAATAGGTCTCATCAAGCATTGGTATTTCTCTTCAGTTTAGATTCTCAATGAAAGCCTATTTTATCAACAAGGACCGGTAATTCCAACAAAAACGGGCATCAGTCGACATTTCGATGTAGCACAAATAGGACTGGAAACAGAGCCCTTCTGGCAGAATCAGTTAGGAGGCTCTGCCTGTGTTTAGTTGCTTCTGATAAGTATTTGGTGATCCTTTATCTTTTCAATCATTTTAACCAAGTGCCATTAACATTACCTTTCCAGACCTAGCATTTTCTTAATGAACCTTCGAAGGTGATGTTTCTGTTCTGATATCAACAAAAGAATCAATGCCCTGCATACCCCATTCATACTGAGTCAAAGCCCCTGACTTTCAGACCAAGATCCATTTTTATCTCAATTTAGACATATATTGGTTAGTGCTGGACAACCCAGGCATCCAACATTGGTTCACTGATGAAAGATGAAAAAATAACGAACTACCAGCATCCACAAGTTATTTCCAGCAATTGGTAATGGAGCCCTCTTGGGCTGAAGGAGCAGTTTAATCAAGGATGCTACGGCCACTGCTGCATTTATTGATCATACTTTCATGACACACAACAGCAACACTATAGGATGCAACAGCAAGACTGAAGGATGCAGCAGCAACCCTCTAGGATGCAACAGCATCAGCTGGGCCAGTTTACTCCACAGAGATACTGATGCAAATCAGTGCAGTTCAAAATAAATGCATGGCTGAGGAGAAGGACTTAGACATTAGAGAAGGACGTCATTTTGACCTCCTGTTACACCTACATATCTTCCCCACTGAAGTGCAAGGTGTAATCAATGTTTTCAAATGCAAAACTGCAACTATACTTTTTCATGCACCCTACCGATTGAAGGAATGTAGCTACTCTTGCAATCTCTGTAAAGTACTCTTACATCCTTTCGGATTATTGTTGGTGCTAAATCAAGCAAAATAAATACATAAAAATGTATGTGTCTGTCTGTTGTGATGTCTCACACCAACATTCCACTCAGAATACTCACACTGGCTGAGCAGCTTGGAGCCAACATAACAGAGGAGATGCTTGAATGCCTAAGCAAGAAATGACACTGTCTGTTAGTTTTTCTATTTAGCAGTTGTTTGGTCGGTAGTTCAGTTGGTCTGTCTGTCTATGAACTCGTCCAAAACATCTGACTGTTAATATGTCCCATATTCAAATGGGGGTGGTAATTATCAGGTCACTGGGAAAACAATGATTTTTTTCTGCTATTTACCAGGCTCCTAGTAAATTGCAGAGATTATGTCCTAGTTGCCCAGCAACTAAATAAATGCCTGAAATGATGTCCTATTTGTCCGGTGGGTGAATAAATAGCCACTTCCCTTCAAATTGTTTGATAAGAGTATGGAATGTATTTGTTGTGCCTCATGATGGCTGAAAGAGTAGTCACCAGTTTACTTTTTGTCCCATCAAAGACCTTTCCAATTACTCAAGATATGTAATGCCAATTGCCCTACGGTTCTTACATTGGATATGCTTTACCATTTGTTTACCACTACCCCAATCTCACTACCCTGAAACACTTTGCCATTAGAAGTGCTATGGATAGACTTTATTGCATTGCCACTGTGAACAATGTATACTTCCTTGTCTATAAATAACCATCTCCAGAAGCATTGAAGTTTGATAACTACTACTGCCCTGGCTTTGATTTTTCTTGACAGCAATTTGTGCATTGAGAAAGTGCCTAAATGGGTAGAGACGTGTTGACCGTTTCAGTGGAAACAAATCTTTCTTCGCAACCTAGAAAACATCTAACTATATATAGAATTGCAAATGAGTAATTATGGGGACATTTTTCACAGAGGAGTTTGGCGTGAAATCAAGTAGTAAACAAGAGTGGAGTTCAAGTTGTCCATTATGTCATTGAGAACCCCAAGGTAAAAAACATCATTATATTTACAGGATGTTATAAATAAACTCCTATTCTATCCTATGGGACAGATAGCCTATCAATAGTGAAAAACGAAATTGACAGTATTTCACTAGCAGGACATGCCACACACATCAGGGCATGTTCTACCTTCCACAAACACTGCACCCTGCCCACAGGGACTACCATGGGCCTATATAAGGGGTGCCTTGCAAGTAAGAAAAGGGAAAGATACTGCCTTGCAAGTGGCTGTACTTGCCAGTTCGACATGGCAGTACCAAACTGCGCACAGACACTGCAGTAGCGGGTCTGAGTTACATTTAAAGGCTGCTCATGTGGGTGGCACAATCAGTGCTGCAGCCCACTAGCAGCATTTGGTTTACAGGCCCTGGGCAACCACAGTGCACTGTACTAGGGACTTAACAGTAAACCAAGTAAGCCAATCATGGAAACACCAATCCACAATAACAATTTACACAGAGAGCGTATGCACTGTATCACTTATCAGCAGTGGTAAAGTGCCCAGAGTCATAAAACCAACAAAGCAAGGTCAGAAACAGGAGGCCAAAAAGCAAAAAGTCTGAAAAAGCCAGGGCTAACAGATGCCATTTAGGGGTTGCCAGTGGTCTCAGCTGTGCCCCTTGCCTTGCTTCTTGCAACACCTGGTCTTCGAAGTGTCAAATACCCTGATAGCGAATTATACATTATTCACCATTAGTGTAAAAAGAATGGAGTACAATAAGCTGTAATATGGCCCTCACTGGCAGCTAAGATAAGTAAAAAATGTGTGTGTATGTGTAATTGTGTGTGTGAGTGAAAGTAAAGGTCAAATGGCATGTGACGTCACCGCTACCCCTGGGATTTTGGTGAATTTACCTTCATTTGTCAAGGGCTGCTGCATGCATCATTTCACTGTTTTCTAATGTTCTCTGTTGGAACATGCAGCAGCAATGACCTCAGCGCGTGCGCTCTTCTTAAGCATCCCATTTCATTTGGAATCAACTAGAGCAAGTCATCGCAGCAGCTTAGAGGTGAAATGGGGAAAGAGGCCCCTGATGCAGGCCCTGTCCCGGAGCCAGAACAGTAGTGCCAATTATGATTTCAGTGTCTTTCATACGTTGCCTTGCAAAGACGCCATGCGGCAATTTTCTGTGTGATTTACTGGTGTTTTTGGACATACAACGATAACTAATGCTCGCTGTAAATCACTTTCTGTTGTTTCTCCAATCAATCTGCCGTGGTTGTCTTCTCCCCATCCCAGGCGAGATGCTTGTGGCGCCCTTTATGAAACGCGCACTCCAATCTTGCTGTTTTTGTGCATGGGAAGAGGGAAGGGAAGGGAATTGAGGTTAAGCAAGCAGTTCTGAGCAGACTGGTCACTTAGATGGATCAAACCCGGCATGTGAAATCCTTTACTGATAGTTGGAGACAAACTGGCAAGCGACTCAACAAACTAAAACATCTACAAGGCATGGGAGCAAAATATTATCCTTTGCACTCCCATGAGCTAACAGAATCAGCTGGGGGTGGCTTTAGAGGTTTTAAAATTACCTTACTTTATTATGTCCCCTTAGAGTATGGTACATGGTGGAGTGTTTTCACATTAAAAAATATTACAATTAAAGTCTCATTACGAATGTTTCTCTTGGGCTGGTAAAGGTAACTATTAGCCCCATCCAATTACGAGATCTGCTAGATTATGTTCGCTCTCTTTGAAGTTGCTTTGCAACGTTGCGTGAAAGTTTCGTAAATCTGAGCCTTGGTATTCTGACTTTTTGTGGCCCAGCTCACATGATAATCCAGTTTACGCCCTGAGGTCTAGACCTGTCCTTTGACTCTGAGGTCTAGAACCTGGGGCTGAGACTGGGAGAGATGCACCAAGCATGGCCTTTTGCTGACATGGTACTACTCTCCATGTCCATGATGCTAAGTGGTAGTGACAGTGTACCATTTTTTAAATTCAAGCAGACCTTTTACTCTGATTCAGAGGGAATGTGGCACATGCTGGTCCTTCATGTGGAAAGCTACACTTGTATGAGAGACCAAGTTGCTAATATCCTGTGTGCATGTTGAGATTGCGTTGTGTAAAACGTACCTGGTAGTAAGACTCCATGTTGATGTGAGTGTAAGGTTGCTGAGGCAGCAAGATCCATTTTAGATTGGCCTAGTTTTGCATGGAATAAGATGGAGATTGTGGTACAGCCTCTCCAGACAGCAGAAGCATTCCTGAGCTAAAGGATGTAACCCTAGACACTGGACTGTGGGTGGATTGCAGAAGGGCTGCCTTTAGAATACTGTGTTAACCTTTTTAGCAAGGGATTGCTGATTAGCCTTGCGTGAGCACTGCCATTTGGGTTAAAGGTGGGGGAATTAAGTGAGTCAGAAGATTCTGTTGTTGGAAGGATGTAAGCTTTTAGGCAAGGCTTTCCCTTTTTGTCTCTCACTGAGTGCTACTTCAGGAAAGCTGTTGAGAGCCTGGTGCAGAGGTTTCGCACATCTATGTACTGATGTGTGGGTACTCCCATGTAGAATAAGCATCATCACTACCTGCTATGAGAGCTATCACATTTTACAAAGTCTGTGTCTGCACTGCAGAAAAAAACATGAAATATGGAATGGTACATCTCAAAAGTAGTTCCTGGGCATGGAGTGGGCTTGCCATCCCCTCTCTCGGAAGTGAGTATAAACGTGCGACCCAAACCACCCAACTTGGTTCCAATTCCAAGCTCTTTAAGACCAAGGAAAGGAGTGTTCCTTAGAGTACTCGAAGAAATGTTGAGGATCATGTCTTGTGTCTGTCAGATAGTCAGTCTCTCAGAGGTGAGGGGACATTGCCTGAAGATTGTGCATGTTGAAGGATGAGCTGTGGCAAATCCTGTGACTTGTGAGTTTGCTTGGTCTGCTGAGAAAGTGGAGAACAGTGTCTGACTTCAGTGGAGCTGACTGCCTGGGGAAGGAGAAGCAAAACTGCCAAGCTCAGAAATGAGGCAGACCAGAAGAGTAGACTGTTTGAGAGAGAGTAACTGGAGTAAACCTGAATGTGCCTAATTGTCTTCCGGCCTCCCCAAATGTTTTTGTGTTTAAGCAACGTGAGATGAAACAGCTCATCCACCTCCAAAGAGTGCCCACTGCAGTAATCACCGCCAGAGGAGGACAATGGATTCGAGGAGTGCCTGTATCTGCCTTATTGGAGATGACTCTGCTGCCCTGCGCTAGGCACAAAGAAAAAACAGTGTTGTCTGGATCATTCACTGTACTGGTGAGTGAGTGTGCTTGTTTGTGTCATTTGTGGCCTGCACGTTTGTAAATAAGCAAAACAAGTGCCCAAGATCTCACGTTAAATATACCTGAACATTGACTGGGAACTTACTACATGTTTATGTGAGACCCATGCTTTAAAAGGAGCTCTGCTTAAAGAGAATTGTGCAGTAAAGGAAATACAGACTGACCTACTGGTCACAGAAACTAGGGAACGCACTGATAGTGAGTCCGCACACGGTGTGTAATCTAGTCTACTGGTTTCTGTGTAGATAAACCCAGTAGCAAGCATTTTATGTAACCTGTGGTAATTAACAATTCTTGCGTGTAATATCTCATTTTGGTGAGATTAAAGTAGTTCTCATTTTACTAAAGAAAAGCACTGGGCTAGAAAGGTATTGTGCCTGTTGTTTGACGGTAGAATTCTATCTTCTCCCCACACTACCTCCCTGAGATGCCTTTGACTGCTCACCGTTGCTATCCTGATGGTCAAATGCGGAAAGAGATTACTTGACCCAGTTTGCAAAGCCATGGTAGAATGAACTCCAGGACTCTGGAGGCATATTTCCCCAACCATCACAGTGGTGGCCCAGTAGCACTTGCTTGCCTTGTGGCCCCCTGAACGAGGTCTGACAGTTCTCATGGTGAACCTTATAATCCTCTGTAATTACTTCCTCAACCATTTTACTGATATTCATGGAATCAGTAATTCCAGGAGAGTAGGAAACACTTGAGGCATTATCCCAGTTCATCCATAACAATGGCACCAACAGGTGTGATATCCTCTATGCAGTTTGCATACTGTTTGTGAGGCTGAAGCTATGAGAGAAATTAGGCCAAAAGAATGTGCATGTTGCAAGGTACAGTTTAATGCTGAACTTATGGCAAGGCTGCAACACATAATTGTCCCAACTTCCTTATGTTGGGCTTGGACGGGCTTTGGTTCCCTCTCATGATATCTTGTGGCTTGCAGGTGGACAGATAAACTGTGGCTGACATAAGATGGTAATAGGTGAACAACAAAACAATGTAACTGGTTAAGCAAGGATATCATGTCAGTAATTTCAGTAATCACGACTAAAAATACCATTGTTGAGAAACTCTGAGACTATCTAAAGGCTTCTGCTGAAACTTCCAAGCTGTCAATAGCTGGACACAATAGTTGCACCTTCTTGTCTCTGAAAAGTTGCCAAAAGTAAGGGTGACTTCCAGCAGTAAATGTCTTGCTTAATACTAGGGGTGGGCGTAACTTGTGTAATTTCATGTAGCGCAATCATGAGGAATTATCTAAGAATCCAGTGAGATTTAGCTTGAACTAAGCAAGAAGAGTAATTCTGCTTTTAGCACAATTTCTTAGTACAAAAGTGCCCCTTGCGTCCAAAATGGACACTGAAGATGCATTTTGCACTAAGAAATAGCACTGAAGGCAAGAGAACCCAAATAGCGAGCATGACCAGCCACTCACGATCGCTAAATGTGCTCTTGGGGTAGGATTTCTTCCTCAAATAACTCTTAATGATATGAGGAGGAGTAATTGCATAATTGCCGGTAACTTCACATCAGAGAGTAGCGCAGAATCCTGAAATTACTTTAATTACTCTGGTGTATGCGAAATTCTGCCTAGGTCTACTTAATACTTAGGAATAACACATGGAAGCCACAGGTGTCTATTTGAAGGGTGTAGTGGCAAAATATGCACAACGAAGGTAGGTAAGCATAAAGGTATATTTGTTGTGAGGTAGACAAGAATCCTTCCCCGTCGTCTCGTCAGGACACTCTTCAACTGCTAAACAGGGGAACGTTCCCCACATGAGCTCTAGCAAGGGAATCCCTGTACAAACATTCTACACGCAGATGCTCAAGCCAGCTTAAAGATAAAGTATAACACCACATCTTTTTTTTTTAATAAAAGCAAACACAAAAGGGGAGGCGTGGCTTGATGAGCCAAGATGGCGGTCGCACCTTGAGTGCGCTCCCGGACCCCTCCGCCATCCGCCCATGAATCCGCCTGCTAAGAGAGCCATCCGACCCTCCTTTCACTGGCAGGGTTGCCTTCATGCCTCCGGCTGAGCCTCAGGCGGTTTGCATTCCGTCTGCGGGGCACCTCTGCACAGAGATCAACCTGCCGGCAGAGACCGGCACCTAAAATGGCGGAGCACCCATGCTGATTGAACCAACGGAGCCGTTCCACGGCCTATGTTTCATGTAGGGGCTGGGGTCAGCCCCCTGAGACCTGGGATGACTGCGGGTGTGCCGTGGATCGCAGGGCGCTGCCCGTGCCCTCCCCTCCTTGTGGCGCACGTCCGGCGGCAAGTGGCTGTGGGGGTCCGGCTGGGCATGTCTGCCCAGTGGAGCCGAGATCGGAGCGGTGCCGCCTGGCGCGTCCTCTCACCTGGGACTCCTGCTGCTATTCCTGGGGTCCGCGCCGGAGGGACACAATCGACCGCTAGCTCAAGCGGTGAAGGCTGGTGGCTGTCTGTCTGAGGCTTGTGCAGCGTGACAACCCACACCTGAAGCTGAGGGTCCTTGGCCTGCGCCCGTGTGCGCCTCCGCTCGTATCGGCCGTTGGAGGGGTAGTCCGCGCCCTGGAGGCCCAGCGCTGCACTGCTCCATAGACGGTAAGTCCCAGCGGCGTTCGGGGGTCCTGGGCGCTCTCTGTGGTGGGTCGTGCATGGGTGGCACTTCGTGGAAGCTTGGAGACCCGGCCTGCATCCTCGTGACCCTCCCTCGGGCTCCAGGGAGGCCTTAATTCAGGAGCGGGGCCTCAGTCCTGGGGGAAGGGGAGCTGTGGAGTGGTGTTGGCCGCTATCTCAAGTGGCGTAGGAGGAAATCCTGGTGGGGACACGTTCTCCCTGCCGTCTGTGCTGTGGCCCTGGGCTCATCGGGCCTACACTCTCCCGGTCTGGCCGTGACATTAGGCCCGCCATGCTCTGACCCCTGGGTTGGTGCTGCAGGGTTTGGGGGTGCTCGACCGCGTGGGGGTCTCCCTCTTGAGTCCTCCCCACCCCTGGACTCAACGAATCTAGGGGAATTGTGTGCGCCATCCTCCCCGATGGCTCACCTTTGCTCCCTGGCCCACTTCTCTGCCCTCATACCAGACGACTTTGGGTCAGCCGCAAGTGTTGTGCAGCGGAGGTCATATTGGGCAGCCTACCTGATCCTGAGCCTCCCCGGGCAGTGCATTAGAGCCCTGTGGTGTGCGAGCCCTGAGACACCTGGGGTGACGCCATGGGCCGGACCTGATTAGCCAAGACCCCGGCCACCCAGACCAAAATGGACTGCTTCACGACCTCGGACACTGGGACGACGGGCAATGCGGGCGGTGATGCACCACTGGCGACGGACCTGTCCACCATTCTCCAGGCCATCCACACTTCACAGTCCTCAGTGGAGGGCAAGATCGCGGAGGTCCAGGTGGACATGATCCTCATCCCGCAGGACCTCCGGAATGCCAGGGTCAGGATTAAGGAAACTGAATCCCGTATATCATCTTTGGAAGACAACGTCCAGCAACTTAAGCGGCAAGTGGTGCGCCACCAGTCACAAACCCAGGAGCTGCACCGAAGGGCAGAGGATGCAGAAAACAGGTCCCGCCGCAACAACCTCCACCTGGTGGGATTCTCGAAGTGGACGGAGCAGGGCCGCCCAGCGGAAGTCATTGAGAAATGGTTGCGATCCTGGCTCCCAGAGGGTTCTCTTTCCCCTTGGTTTGTAATAGAACGGGCACACTGATCCCTTGCCCCGAGGCCTCCGGCGGGAGCACCGCCCCAACCGGTCATTATGTGCATCCTCAACTACAAAGACTGAGACTCTATCCTGGCCTTCCCTATGAGAACCACTCGATCATGAGCTTTACAGACTATACTCAGGAGGTCCAGGGTCAGCGGCGCTCGTTTTGTGAGGTCAAGCAGAAACTACGAGCCCTCAACATCCAGTATCGGCTCCTCTTCCTGGCACGCCTGCACATGGTATTCGCAAACAACACTTTCTTTTTTGACTCTCCGATGGAGGCATGGATTTGGGCCACGGAAGAACGTCCTCTTCGGCCCAATGGTCAGATTCCTCTGCGGGACGGTGTGGAGGATGGGCCCGCTCCTACTGGACCTCCAGAGCCTCGACCCCAGCGCCATCGCTCACGCAGGCACCGTGGGCACAGGAGGGCCCACTCGGACTCCCCGTTGACTCCTTCCCAGCTGCCGGGGTTTCTGCAGGGGGATCATCGGACTGTGCGGCGCTCCGGCTCCTCCGGTCATTCGAGTCATGGGGGAGCCTCGCTTGCTTCCTCTAGGCCCGACCTCCCAGACACTGACCTCTCCCACAGCCAAACACTTCTCAACAGCCCTGCCTGAGCCCTGCCTGAGCCTGTCTCTGCCCGCTGGGCCTGGCTCCGCGGCCGGAGGCATGGTGCCAGCTCACCTTTGTTCTCTCTCTTTTTGGCCTTGAATACGAACATCCTACCATGAGCAGGGGTCCTCCACGCTTCGCAAGTTCCCAAGTGTTTTAGTTTGGTTCTGTGATGTTATTGTTGTTAGGGCGACAGATGCTTCTGTTTCTGAAGTATAGGGTGGGATGTGGGGGTGGGGCATGGGTGGGGGGACTGTTGTCCAAAGTTTGTTTTTTTGTTTTTTGTTGTTTCTTTGTTTTACCGCACCAGCACTCACAGGGTGTCCCATTCCACACATCGTGGGGCAAGATAGCTGACATCTGGGCTCTCAATAATACACCTCAGCATCCCTGCCCCTGGTCGAGCTTCCCTCCGGGGCCTCTCCCCTCTTCCGTGATAGTCTATTGGGATGGCTGATATAATGCGACTGGGTATATCCTTATGCCTCCTGTCATGTCAACGGTCTCCTTAACCGCCTCAAGCGTACAGCGGTACTACGATATGCGCAGCGCCTAGGGGTGGAGGTCTTAATGCTGCAAGAGACGCACTTACTGGGTAACCACTGCCCCTTTCTAGCACGCTATGGGTATGACAGGGTCTGGCACTCAGGCTTCACATGCGGTTCCCGGTGGGTGGCGATCCTGGTACAACGCTCCTTTCCCTTCGTGGTTTGACAAAAATGGGGTGACCCTGTGTCCCTCAGAACCTGGGTATATATTAGTAAACAAAGAGTGGTTCTGTCGGGTTTTGTCGGTTATTTCTTATCAGCGCACTTAGTGTCACATATGTTAATCTTTCCTATTTTTTTATTTTTTAACATACGTATCTCAACCGCCTAAACATAGAAAACATTTAGCAAATAATAAAACACGTGACCCAAATTGCTGTCTACTGTTTATGTTTTATATGAATTAAATCATTCATATGTAGTTAATCACGGCTGTCAACACATGGTGAAATATTTACAAGTAAAGGGTGATCAAGTGACGTGTGCTCAGTGCTCAACGGTGTGCAATATATACAGAGTGGTCAAAATATGTACATGTGGGGGATAGGCCAGATAATTGTGGAAACACAATGACTCTGCTAGCTAATGATAATTCTTTTGGTGTGCAGAGCCATGGTCAATCTGGGCCTTGCGTGGTCGTCGACGTTTCAACCCATACTATGCTCCATTGGGTAGTCAAGGCGGGTCATCATCAGCACAGGACGGGGGAAGGACAATGACAGCCCAGTATGAACCAGAATGAATCCTGGTTACGTAATGTTATGTTATGTTATATGAATTTGTAGCGTGCGCAGCTACTCCAAAGAGTGTCCCGGCGCGAAACCTGAAATAGATCATGATTCTGAAAATTAGAACAGAAAAGTTTTCAACTTTTTCTTGAAAATCCGAGTGTCTTGAATACTACGTATAACCAAAGGCAAGGCGTTCCAACCAAGAGCCGCCTTCCGAACCTTTGGCGGATGAAACAAGGGGCCTGAACCAGCAATTTGGATGCAGAGCGCAGTTGTCTTGACGGCAGGTAAAAAGAGAACCTCTTCTGCAAATAGCTGGGTCCCCGACCATACAGGGCGAATGGGCAATAGACAAAACCTTGAATTTAATCCGGAACTCCATAGGAAGCCAATGTAGGGAGCAAAAGTGAAAGTGCACACTACTTCCTCTGGGAAGATCCAGGAGGAGGCGGGCCGCTGTATTCTGCACCACCTGGAGCTTCCTCACCAAATAGCTGGGGACCCGACATAAAGCGCGTTAGCATAGTCCAGGCGAGAAAGAATGAACGCACGGACTACAGTTTCCCTCGCATCCTTTGGGAGAAGAGGCAGAAACTTCCTCAAAGATTTCAAAATGCCAAAACAGGACCCCGCCAATTTCTTAATCTGGGTAGCAAAGGTTAAGTTCTCCTCAAACAAAACGCCCAGATTTTTTACAGCATTGTCTGACATACTAGGCAGGGGAAACTCTGCCGGCCATAGTGACTCTCTAAAGTTAGGAGGAAATTTGCCATAAAGAAGAATTTCGGATTTCTCCTCATTACACTTCAGTTGGGCCTGAGCCAACCAATGAAACACCGAAGACAAGCAGTGCTGAGCAGAGCAGACCTCGGTGTCGTCACCCTTCCAGGTAAACAGCAACTGAGTGTCGTCCACATATGCGATCACCTTAGTCCCGAGCTCGTAATCATCAAATGAAGCCTGGAGGAAGAATCACAGTTGGCCCAGGCGGTGACTGTCTTATACTGTCTTATACTGTATGTGCACGGGAAGATTCGGTGCTGAATTAACGGCAGACAGGCATCCGTCCTGTATTACCGCTGCTAGCGGGAACTCCAACATTACTTCCAAACTAATGTGGGATCGGTGTCGTCACCGGGTACCTTATAGGAGGCTGGCAAAGCCAGGCTCAGGCCTTGCGCCTTGAAAGATCCACCGCCCTGAAACCTGACGCTTCAGATGCGTGGCTCCTTATACACATCCACGAAGAGATTCGGCAATTGTTGATGGATGCAGCCAAACTCCTCTGCGTTACTCTGTTGCCAGGGTGTACGGATGGGGAGACAAGAACGGTTCACCCCTCCAAAGACTTTTCACCTACCCCAGAGCAAACCGCATAATTCCCGAGATCATAGATCGGGACGGTTTGATATGCTACTCCTCAGCCACCATGGCCCAGGCTTTTGCTCTGTATTATCGTTAGCTATACACGGCCGGGACTCCCTCCCTGTCTCTCTCTGACATGTTACGAGCTGGACCCAGCCAACTCCCTAGCCTGGACTTGGTTGTTCAGGAAGACCTGGACCATCCCATCACCCAAGAAGAAATTGGGGTAGCGATTACCCTTACCTCGTCCGGCAAGACAAGAGGTCCAGACGGTCTCCCCCAGGAATACTATGCCCTATTCCGTGAAACGTTCACCCCTCACATCACTCAGCTATTCAGTGAGGCAGTGGAGAAGGGATCCTTTCCATCTGAGACCGACATGGTCACCATCGTGGTCCTTCCCAAATCCCAGCCACCCTCCCCCCGGTGGGCGGACTACCATCCCATCTCCCTCATAAATACGGAGCTAAAATTGTACGCCACAATACTTGCTCAGCGCCTTAAACCACACTTGCACGCGCTGGTCCACCCAGACGAATGCGGGTTCATGCCATCGCGTGGTACCCGACATTGTCTGTGGAGGCTTCACTCAGCCCTGGCCCACCGTAGCTCGCTTATTCCCTCTCTTGCACTCCTCCTGGTAGATTTTGAGAAAGCTTTTGACTCGGTAGACTGGGGGTTCTTAGACGGCGTACTGACGGAAATGGGCTTCGGGCCCCGCTTAAGTGGCTTCATCCGTGTACTGTAGGCTCGTCCGAGGGCACGTGTTCTGGTGAATGGGGTCCTATCAGAACCCTTTCCGATCTGCAGGGAAACGAGGCAGGGGTGCCCCCTCTCTCCCCTGCTCTTTGCTCTGGTGATGGATCCCCTGGCGGCCCTGATACTCTCAAGTGGACAGGTGCAGGGTTGGGAATGGCCCACTACAGACACAGACAAAATTGCTTTCTACGCGGACGATGTCCTGATTTATTTGGCGGATCCTGCAAATTCAGGCCCCCACTGCCTCCGGATTCTCCGGTCCTTTGAGCAGGCTTCCGGCCTCCGGCTTAACCCTGATAAGTCGGTCCTGGTCCCCTTTCACGTATCCAGAGAATGCTTCGACTGGCAGTCCACTATACCGCTCCGCTGCCAATCATTCAAGTACCTGGGGATATGGGTGACTTTACTCCCTGAACTCAGCGGGGCTCTTAACGTCACCACCCTGGTGAAGCGGGCTCGGGGGGACCTGTCAAAATGGCAGTCTCTGCCACTGAATCCCATGGGAAGAGTCGCACTCTTCAAAATTATGATTCTTCCCAGATTCCTCTACATGCTTCAAAATACCCCATTCAATTTTCCAAGGGCATGGTTCCGGGAGCTTGACAGCCTGGCTTCTAAATTCCTCTGGGGGAAAAGGCAGGTCCCGATTGGCCCTGGGCGTCTGTCGGATCCCTTCCTTTGATGGGGGCTTAGGGATGACCCACCTATATCTCTATTATTTGGCTACACGTCTGCTTTCCCAACACAATTGGTTTAATGGAGGGTGGTCTGATCCGGTGTATAGGTTGGAACTCAGCGAGTTGGGTCTGTCCAATATCTAGTCGCTGATGTATGGGGCTCCAGTCCCATCCCGTCTGCCGGAGGTGACGCGTTCTGTGTTCCTGGCCTGGCGGGCTGCATTGCATCATACCAAGTGGACCCACACACTGACTCGGTGCACTGCCTTGTGGCATGGTACCTGGCTCAGGGAAGTCAACGGGCTACAGGGCTTTAGGTCTTTGGACCTTATAGGCATTTCGCAACTGAGTGACGTTTGGGTGGGTGACCACATGCGCACCTTTCAGGACCTCCAGACTCGGTTTTCCCTACATCATTCACAGTTTTTTAGATATTTACAGCTGCGCCATGCACTTCAAGCGCACCTTACACCCGGAACAAGACTCCTGGACCACAGCCCTCCTGATGCTTAAATTCTGCTGGGGGATTTGGGGAAGGGGGCATTTCCCGCATTTATCGGACACTCATTAACAATAACCCAACATCACTTGATCGACCGCGGACTCAATGGGAGGGTTGGGTGGGCGCCTTGCAGGAGGAGGATTGGCGCTATGCCCTTATGACCCCCAGGACAGTCACTGCCTCCGCCAGACTACGCTTGATACAGCTTTATTTCCTACATGCCGCCTACCTGACACCGGCACGCCTACATCGCGCACGGGCTCCAGCTGACCACTGCCTGCGCTAGGTGTGGTCATGAGCCGGCCGACTTTCTCCACATGGTGTGGACATGCCCGCGCTTGGCACAATTCTGGGGTGACATTGAGGAGGAACTCACTGAGGTACTGGGGTGGGAGATCCCGCACAACACGAAACATGCAATCTTAGGTATCAAAGATGGGCTGGACGGGTCCAGAAATGAAAAACTATTCTATACCACAGTGATGGTGGTGGCTAAGAGAGACATAGCGACTGCTTGGAAATGTTCTGATCCCCCCACAGTTGGGAAATGGAGGGCTGGGGTTGACTGGTGTGCCGGGCAGTAGAAGACAATGTATGCAGTGCGTGGCTGCCGCAAGAGGTTCCGTAGGGTCTGGGGGAAGTGGTTGGGGGGCATGGTTTAATTTCGCTGAGGATGCTCAGTTATGTCCTTCTGATTTTGTACGTTCTCGACTTTTGGGCCTTCCAGATTATTGCATATATTCATTTGTTATCCTAGAATATTGATGATTTGCTGGTGCTTTCTGTGAAATCAATAAAAATTTGTTTATCCAAAAAAGCAAACACAAAAGAGAAACACTTCTAAGTATAGCACAAAAGATGGACACACTATATAAAATACAAAAAGCAGAAAAACTACATAAATAAAATTACTCAATAAACACATTTATGTAATAAGAAAATGTGTTCTAACTAGCATTTACCAATACCTAAAGCTACAACTTAAATATTACATCATGTTTATGACATACACCTAGGTGTGTTCGAAACACTACCTCAACCTCCACAGCACATATCTCTCACAAGTTGATCTACATGTAAACCTGGCCGTTTATCCCCATTTCAGGGACTATTTGCCCTGATAAATTAGTTCGGCATTCAGAGGATGCTAAATGGTAGGAGTTTATTACCAACAACAGCTGAAATCACGCTTTAAGGGAATCAGGCTAGCTTAGCGTCTGTTGTCCATCTTTTTTTTTTGTTTAAAAAAGTAAAGTTTATTGAGATCTAGTCAAAAAAAAAAGAAAAAAAAGAAAAGAAAGAGCATGTGAAATAGTAGATAAAGTAAACATAAAATATAAAGAAAAGGGATAATAAGCATATACTTGAAGTCATAGATACATCATCAATACAAATTTATGAAGCAGAACGAGCAACTTATTAAATACCCAACAACATATTATTAATGACTTTAATTCATCATACTGATAAGAGAAAGTAGAATGTCAAGGAGGTTTTAGGACCTCTTGTGCAGAACAAGCACGTGCATGAGATATATTGGCATGACAGTCAAGAAATTGTGTAACTGGGGACTATAATAATGAACGCTTTATATCAAGAGCTATAGGGTATAAATATGCTGTTTCTAGTCTGTGATTATGACAAACCACATACCACCAAGCCTGAAAGGCTAAATCCGATAAAGATTTCCAGTGCTTGGTAATCTGCTGAAATGCAACTCCCAAAAGTAAGTCCAAAATGTGCATGTTTATATGAGAGTGAGACCAATCCTCAGCAAGGGAGCCCAAAAATATATTAGAAATTGAAAGGGGTACTGAAGAATTAAAAATGGAGGTAATCTGCTTCCAGACACATACCCAAAATTTGTGTACATAAGGACAAGTAAAAATCATATGTTTTAAGTCAGCATTTATGGAGGAACGGACCAGCAAGTATTAGGAGTGTCAGTATTTATCTTATGAAGAAGGGCTGGGGAAAGAAGTAATCTGTTATAAATAAAGAAAAGTGTTTGTGTGACATTAGCCGCCCTTGCGGATATACGTATTTTGAACCAAATTTTATTCCATAATGGGAGAGGATAGGTTGTATCCCAGTCTCGTTCCCAATCCAGTTCTACCTTGGTTTTGTTCCTTGGAGAATTTGAAATACTTAAGCGAGTGTAAATGGTTGATGCCTTAGGACAGGTACTTAGAAATTCGCGAGAAATGTTAAGAGAAGAATTAGGCAAAGCAGGAGAATGAGTAACAGCAGTGTTTAACGCACTAGATAGCAGGTGATATTTATTGCTAAATGAGAGAGGAAGATCAAAAATAATCTTGGCCTGACAGAAAGACAAAATTGTATCATTAAGAATAAGTTGATTAACACAAATAAGACCTCTTTGCCTCCAAGATTTCCAATATATGGGTTTACCATTAATCAGTATATGCCTATTATGCCAAATAGTGGACTGTAAAAAAGAATCTCTATCAGTGTGGTTACCCGACATGAATGGGCCTAGTAGCTTGTTAGTGTGTTGAAAAATAGGATTAGAAAGCTTTTGAGGCTTCTGTGTAAATGATAAGTATTCCTGAAAAGAAAAAGGGGTAAGATAAGAGTGTTCAAGTGCAACCCATAGAAGAGAATCAATTGAGAAGTCATGTAACCAATGAGATGATTGATGCAAAATAAAGGCTCTGTGATAGGTAGAAAAGTTGGGGGAAATGACACCACCCTCCAATTTAGGACGAATATGTTTTGATAATGACATACGGGCATTCTTTTTATTCCAAAGAAAAGATGAAAGTAGGGAACTAACTTTTTTTTAAAACGTTTCAGGTATGGACAGTGGGATATTAGAAATGGTGAAAAGAACGATTGGGGATAACATCATTTTTATAGTGTCCAACCTTCCCCACCAAGAAAGATATAAAGGGTGCCATCTATCTATCAAGGAGGACATTTTCAAAGAACATTTATCGAGATTAATGGAAATTGACGATTTGAGTGAAGTGGAGAAATACATACCTAAGTATTTGATATGATGTGAGTTCCATTTAAAATGAGCAGATTGAAAGTCATCTTTAAAGGTGAATTTAGTAAAAGGTAAAATCTCACATTTGTCATTATTAAGTTTATAGCCGGAAACAACAGAGTAGGCCATTGTTTCTTGAAGAAACTGTGGAAGGAAAGATTGGAGTTTTGAGAGAAATAAAAGAATGTAGTCTGCATATGCTGCCAATTTGATATGAGTGTTACCAGAGATAAATCCAAAGATGTCTGAATTTTGGCGAATTTTTGATAAAAAAGGTTCCAAGGCTTGATTGAATAAAAAGGGGGATAAGGGACAACCTTGTCTAACACCCCGACCCAAAGTAAAATAGGAGGAGGTAAGACCATTTGCAAAAAATGCTGCTTTAGGAGAGGAGTATAAAAGAGAAATTAGGTTAATAACTTTAGGTCCGAAACCAAACCATTTAAGAGTGGAGAAAATAAAAGGCCAAGAAACTCTATCAAACGCCTTTTCTGCGTCTAAAGCAATGCCTGCTCAAGGCTCAGTAATATGAGATGATTTGGAGAGGATGTCAAAAAACAAGTGTGTATTGTCAGTTAGATAACAAACCTTCACAAAACCCAATTGTTCTCTACCCGGGAGATTAGGAAGAAGTGATTCTAATCGAATGGCCAGAGATTTTGAAAAAAATGTATAATCAATATTCACTAATGAGATAGGCCTGTAATTTTTGCAGAAACGGGGGTCTTTATCTTCTAGGAACCAGAAGAAGTTCTTGCTTGAGAAAAGGAATGTAATAACCTGTGTAACTTGGGGAGAAGTAACTGAGACAAATGTTGGAAAAACTCAACAGTAAAACCGTCAGGGCCTGGGGCTTTATCTTTTTTAAGCATAAATAGCGCACTGTGTAAATCTTTTGTAGAGATGTCAGAATCCAGTAAATCAAAATTTAAAGAGGTATCAAAAGATTTATTGATTGATGAGAGATAGTCTGAGATGGAATTATCAGCAGGGGAGGAAACAGGAGTGCATAGAGATTCATAAAAGTTATAGAATTCCTGCAAAATCTCAGAATCTTTATATTTCAGAGAGTTTTGATCACCAAGTATCGACTCAATGTTAAATTTCTGTTTTTTATCTTTAAGATAGTTTGCCAGTAATTTACCAGATTTGTTTTGGCCACCATAACATTTTGCTGTGGATTTAAGAAGATACAAGGAAGCATTATCAGTGGATTATTTATTAAATTTAAGTTTGGTGGCTATGAGTTCGGCTAAAGAATCTTCTGACTTAGTGGTATAGTAAGAATGTTCTTATTTCTTTATCAATGAGAAAAGATCTGTGGCTTTCTTACGAGCTGTATGGCTTTTTTTAGATACAAAATTAATAACAAAATCGCGAGTCGTAGCCTTAAAGGCATCCCAAATCATATGAAAAGGAAGATTGTCTGACTCATTAAGGCTAAACTATTCTTCCAAAAATGAGGTAAAAGAAGAGGTAAACCCAGGATCAAGTAACAAGGAATTTTTGAATCGCCAACGCAGAGGAGCTGAAGAAGTATTAAGCATATCTAATGAAATAGAATCAGGAGCATGATCAGAGATCAGTATAGAACCAATCTCTGCAGATAAAATGGATTGTGTAATGTTATGAGAAATGAAAATGTGATCTATACATGATGGTGTCTTGTGGACTGGTGAGAAGCAAGTGTACTCCCTCAGGGTAGGGTTACATAAACGCCAGGCATCTGTCAAGTGTCTATGTTGAAGGACTGTAAACATTATTTATGGGCTTTAGAGGGAATGAAGGGGGTTACAGAGTTTCAGTCTATAAAGGGATCTATAATCTGATTACAGTCTCCAGCTAAAATAAGATTTTCATGGGAGTAGTGCAACAACTTTTTTTCAAGATGGGACCAAAAAAGGGAATAATTCGTAGTAGGAGCATACATATTAAGTAAAGATAGAGACACGTTCCCAATCAGTAAATCTGTAAACAGCCATTGTCCTATATCATCCTTTTCTTCAGAGATAAGTTTGACGTGGAGAGATTTATGACATAGCATAACAACACCATTGCGTTTACCATCACCCGGGGAGAAGAAGACGTCACCAACCCAGTCCCTTTTCAATTTCAAGGATTCCGATTCTGTAAGATGCGATTCTTGAATCAGAGCAATATCAGCGTTCAATTTAGATAGGTGTGTTAAAACACGTTGCCTTTTAATTGGCGAATGCAGACCTCGGACATTCCAAGTAACAATATTCAGTGACATAGGTAAATAAGTGAAATACTCATTTGAATTAGACCAGACAAAAATTAAATAGATACAAAGAAGACCACAACATCATGAAAATAAGTAAAAATGGAGTATGAAAAAATGAGATAGAAAAAGAGAGAGAAGTCAAAAAATTGAGGACTTCAGAGAAAGGCATATAGAATAGAATAAAGTAAGAAAGAAAACACATACCTATAAGAATTGAAAAATGAGGGTGGGGGGTGAAACTACATGGAAGGACGGTGTATCCGGATCTCACGAAGAAGGCACAGGGAAGACTGGAGACGACATTGTGCGAGACAAGAGGAAATACACACAACCATATTATCTATAAGAGAAAAAATATAAAATTAAACTGCAAAATGGTAATATGATAAACATAAGATATCAAAACATCAGTAAACAGAAACACTATCTGTTTAAAATATGAAATGCAGAGAGAACAATATCAATAAGGCATAACAGAACATTCAACCAGTTTGAGAAGATGAGGCACCAGGTGTATCCATAGTCTCAACTCTGCAGGTATTGAGAAAACTTCTCAGTCTAACAGGATCCTCGTATGAAGTTGTTTTATTCCGGTACGTGACCTTAAAGAGGCAAGGATGGAAAAGGCCATATCGAGCACCAATGGCACGAAGGTGAGCAGGTAGGCCCAAGACTTTAGGTAATAAAATCTTGAAGGAGAAAGTGTCTGTACTCTCCGTAATTTCTGGTAATCCATACATGCGTAAGTTATTTCTGCGATTTCTATTTTTGAAGTCTTCAACATGTTTCTGTTGGGAGGTGACCTGTGACTGAAGAGCATGAACTTTATTCTCAGTTGCGTTGCAAGAAGAAATCGTATGTTCCACTGCGACAAGACATTCATCTAGTTGGGACCAACGGTCCGTCAGAAACTGAAGTTTGGAGTTTGTCTCTTCCATAAAGGGTTTTCAAGGTGCATATCTCCTCCAGTAGTAAGTCTAATGAGGCAGAAGGTGGTGACTTTGCCAGTGAGGGAGGATCCTTTTTGATACGCTTAGGATTAGACTTAACAGGGTTCGTCAGATGGGGAATCGATGACGAAGTAGATGAGGAGGCGCCAACCTTCGTTTGGGAAGCAGAGGTAGACTCCATTATGACAAGCTGAAAAGTTTTGAATTCTTGAAGTAATTTTGTGAATGAGAGAAAACAGAGGAGTTAAATCCCCTTAACCTACCCATAAACAGTGTGAAAATGTCCTTAAACCAGTCATAGGCCAACTGAAAGAGTCAGTTATGGGAGCAAGAAGAGGCAAATTGTTGAAAACAAGGAACAGCGGACAGTTAATACTGAGGCACAGTGCATTGTAGTATCAAAAAATAATGTGCGATGATGACTGAAGAGAATACCCCTCAGTGTCAAAAAAAGAGAGGCTTCCAGCAAACGAGGTAAAAGTGATGAGAAAAAGAAAGAAAAAAAATAATGAAGTGACGTAGGCGCATGGCTTCAATACAACACAAAATGCCAGAAAACACAATCACATTAGTACACGTAAGAGAGGCAGTCGCTGTAGACACCAATGCTCATTCAATGCTGTTGAAATGCTGGAAAGCCTGAAAGCAGTAAGAGTTTATCATGAGGAGGCATTTCACAGTGTATCAGAGAGGCTTATAATTGCTCCAGGAGGCAAAACAATGAAGTAGTTAAGTTGCGCCATTACAGCTCCATGAGGGCAGTAATTGTAGAAATATTGCGGCCGTGATAAAAAATGGCAGCTGTGACTGAGGTAAAAACAGAAAAGCTCCAAATACCTTTAAAAACGTTGCTGGTAAGTTAATTACTTAACCAGATCATCATTGGGCGGTTTATGAGCAGAAATCTGCACTTCACGAAGAGAGTGGGTCACGTGACCCGGGGGAAAACAGCCTTCGTCCACGCCGCCGCATCGGAGCTCAGGAGACCACCGCCATCTCCCATGGGTGTCAAGCCACGCCCCCCCTTAGCTCGGCATTCAGGCACAAGACTTGATGGCTGAATTGTCTTTTCACTCAGCCCATTTGACGTCTCCTTTTGTACCTTTATAGTTTTACCTGTTTTCCACTAATGATCACCTTTAACTATCACTGCAATGTCACTCACTTTTCCACTCTTACTGGTTCACCATCATTGGCATTCCCTTTCTTAACAAAAGTGGATTTTGTAGCCCCACCATATCTCCTACAGTGAAAGCTAGATGTCTATGAGACTTCTTAACATTAAATCTTTCTTTTATTTTCTTCTGTTCATTTTACACTCTGGTAGTTATAGCCCTATGGTCCAGATCTCTTACAAACTTTTTTTGGTCAGTTTTGCCAAGTTGGGTAAAGTATCGATGTTGATTGACCTTCCTCTTAGCAATTCAAAAGGAGAAACCTTGATGAGAGAATGTGCTATAGTACGATAGAACCACAGCATAGATTTCACAGCTTCACAACTATTGCCCATTGTTTACAATCACTACCCGATTCATCCTCTCCGCCAAACCATTGATTCGGGGATTATACAGGGAAGGCCTTAGGTGTTTCACCTCAGATTCTTTCAAGAAAAGCTCCACAACTTGATTCAGAAATTGTTGTCCTGAGGAAATATGAATTTTTATGATCAATTGTGTCCCCTATCTTAGACCCCAACGGCTCCATGTACATGCTACAAGTACATGTATGTTCCCTCCACTTCAAGCTATGAAGACGCAAATACATATGCGTCCAACGTTAACATGTCCTCTTTCAGATCCGCCATGAATGGGTCGAATATTCCGTTCCTAAGTATGCCTTGCCACCGTCTTTATATGGTATACTTCTCACGTTTTCCAGCTCTGGCAAGTTAGGCCCTGAATTCTGCCATCGAGCTTTTCCTGCCTTCTGCCTCTGAATGCTCCAGCCTGGATCCGCATCTGTATCCATGAACTTTGTCTTACTTCCTGCGCGGCTAACGGTGCCTGGCCCGGCCTGTTGCCTGCCAAGACTGTATTCAGCCTTCAAGTTATCTGCTCCGCTCCTCGAGAAATGCATTCCTGTCTAGTAGTTTAGGTAAACATCTTTCCAGCTACAGAGCAAAGGGCCCGGCCTTACTGTCTCCATGCAAGTAATTCATGGCTTCTGTTGCCATGGTAGGCCCATGCCCCCTCGCATCTCATGTAGACACATAGACGCTTATACACGCACTAGCAGTCAGTATAGGATAGCCTCTGCCTGAGAGACCTTTCCTTCCAGATAATACAGTTCCTTAAACACAAGATATTAGATACGATTTGGGATTAGGTTGTTCTGACATCCCAGACTTCTGTCTCCTCATGTAGGGCTAAATGTCAAGTCCCCTTCACCCTCTAGTTACACGTCAATCGCACGTCATGCTACTGTGCGCGCATCTCTGCCATGTACTTCTGCTGACTTTGCAGGATTCTCCTATGGATCCACCCACCTGTGTCATCATCATAATGACGTATCTGGTACACGCCCTCATGCACGCCTATTGTAACGCCTTTATTCATTACGTATGTGTATTCTTATCTCTCTTCTCAGCTGTCACGCCTTCTGCATATGTCTTCACTGTAATGCATTTACTATATATATGATAACCTGTCAATAAAGTATTGCTCTATCCCTTCCCGAACCTTAGTGGTGACGGAACCCGATTGCCTGGTTCGAACCAATTCCTTTGTAAGGAATAAACCCATTTTAAAACCTCAAATACCACGGATTCTCCCTCTTATTTTTTACTGAGTTATTCTTATTGAATTTTACCGCATAAATTAAGTCCAGGTAATTAAAATTTACCACATAATTGGCGCCCGAACAGGGACACCTTCCCCACCTCACGCGCCGGAGGTGCGTTGCAGACCCGGTCTCCTGCCACAGCCGGACGGACAACTACGCGTACCCGCAGGATTTCCTGTATCTCCCTCAGGCCAACGGGGGTGACTGAGGCTGCGATCAACACCCAGACGAGGCGGTGAGGAGTGCGGAGGATCCCGACCAGAGCCTAGCTGAGAGAGCAAGATCCGAGGAATACAGAGGCCCACCAGATTCCGAAGTTCCGAAGTAACTAAGTCACGAGTCGAGTCCAGTCCAGTTTGGTCTAGTCCAGTCCAGACTTCCGAGGCCTTCTGTTCCGTTCCGTGCTTCCCGGTGAGTACCGTTGCTGGGGACGCATCTAGACGTGCGCATTGGTTTGTGCCGGTCAAGACGGGTTTGGGTACACAGACCTGGTCTGCACTGTTTCAGCAGTGTATCTGTACTGTTTAGCAGTACATCTAGTATTATGCAGTTAGCTAGTTTTATTCTAATTATCATTGTTCGTTCTAAAATGTTTTAATATGTTTTAAATGTCGTGGTATGAGTGATTGTTCGATCTTCATTACTGTGTTTATTGTATTAATTGTGTTCAAGTCCGAGTAAGAATCAAGTAGCAAGGTTCAAGATGCCGTTATTCTCAAAATTAAGACAGATAAAAACTAGAAAAGGGATACTCGAGGAAGCCGTTCCCATTCCACCTAGGGACTCTCCAGGGTACTTTATGTACCATAAACATGGCCTAGATGCCGTATTATATCTCGAATTGTGGGTAGACTACACCAAGGATTTAGCAGAGAATCAGAGATGGCCCGTTGCGGGGACATGGGATGCAGATTGCATCATGAGAGTAGAAGAAGCATTATGGAAAAAGAAAGCCAGACAGTCACAGAAAGATGCCATTGAATTATGGCGTAAAGAATCGCATAGACGCACAGAGAAAGCGCTCAGAAAAGAAGAGAAAAGTAGGGAGGATTCAGACAAAGCCCGAGAAAACGTATTGGTTGAGGAAGGTATCAGAGTAAAAGCAGAACAAGTAGACAGACAACGAAACACTCTTATGAATGGTATGTATCCTCTTCTGGCCGAGGGTTTACCTAAGGCCACCCTGGAAGTACCAAAAGATCTGCCACCTCCATTGCTTCCGACTAAATTGCACCCCAAGACCGCAAAGGACATTTTCCTTTCTTCCTATTTAGACGATGTAGCCCCCGAATATGTTAATACCCCGCCGCCACGCACACCGCCTGCTAATGACGCTCGACCCCGAGATAATCTGCCCCCACTTCTGCAGCAACATACTCCTCCTTCCGTTCCAAATCTACCGCCCGTTCCTTCACTTCTTCCTACCTTACACCCAACGAATCCTTTTGGACCTAGCACCTCAGGAGGTGCGACAGGAAGTTTTCATACGCCGCCATCAGTGCGTCGATTGACTTATAGGGATCTAGCACACCAACGTACCCCTCAAACAGCGAATTATGACATATTTAAAGAGCCTCTTACAGACTGTAGATATGATCCAGTACCAGGTAAAGACGACAGAATGATGCTATCATCAGTACGTCTACGACGAGTTGCGAACTATTTAATGATACTACCAGGAATGATTGATCATCTAGACAAAATATATCACTTTGTCCAAACAGGGCAAGGTCCTGAAAGTATAGGCGAGGCCATGGCATACCAGAAAGTGGACACGCAAAAACTGTTGTTACGCTTCTTCATAAACTGCCTGATAAGACACAGAGATAGGCCAGGTGTAGACGCGGAAGAAATGAGAGCACTTAACAAATGGGGCCAGAATATAGCAGACGGAAAACATGATAAACAGAATAGTATAGAAAGTATGTACCGAAGGATCAGAAAAACAGTAGAACAAATATGTGAAAGAGAACAGCCTGAAAGAGAAACAGATGCAGATAAAACAGAGTCCTCCGGGGAGGAGGAACAGCTAGAAATGACAACAGGACAATTACAATTACCAGCTAGAGAAACGATAGCTTATGTAGGAAAAGGAAGATCCTTCAATAATTCAATACGTCCGATACGTCCAGAAAGTAAGAGAATTTTTCAAGCAGCTATGTCAAACCCAAAGACCCCTGAACATTTGTTTCAGGCTACTGATAAAATACTTCAAGAACGAATGGGGTACCATGTACTCGATTCTATGGATGAGCAAGAGTTAGCCAGGTCAGCAGTACAATGGGCTGACAGTTCTGATAAATATAGTGATGACGCGCTAGTACATACGTTTTTAAATCTTTCACCAGACGAACAGCGTTTAGCTGGTATATACATGATACAACACCTCCTTATATTATATAAAGGCCAACACTCCGATCCTGGTCCCCTACCTGATATACTGATAGAACTACTCATGAATAAATGGAGAGGTCTAGGTACCGATCTAATTAAAGTAATTCTAGAATACCGAAACAGATATAGTGCCTTTTTATGTCCAGAACACGATCCAGCTCCCTCCATGGAAAGAAAGACGTATTACTTGGACAGACAGAATCCTTTACGCGAAGTGCACCCAGTTAGAAACGATGATAATACTTTTAGACGCGTGTTCGTGTACACGCCTATAACTAAAATAGAACTATTGGAAATGAAAAAATTAGTGCCCAGTCATGACAGAGATCCAGCAGGTTTTCACCGTGAAATAAAAGACATGTTACTCATGGGTGATTATACCTATCCTGACATTATGAAAATATTGAAAGTATTATTGCCTGCTGGTATTTCCGAGAAACTCAAAGAAAAAGAGTGGGAGGTGGGAGAACAAAAGATTGATTGGACAGCATTAGAAAACGAGGAAAATGCCCGAACTGCAGGCCTAGGGCTTGGAGACAAAACTAAAGCGTTACCAGGATTATTAGTACAAGTATTGCCACGTTTATTAACTACGAAAAAGGAAGACTGGGGAGCAATCTCAGCTTGCAAACAGAAACCCGATGAAGACACTAGTGATTTTTATTCCCGATTTGAAAAATGTTTTGGTATTAATAGCGGCCTGAAAGCAAGTAGCGATTCATATCCACATCTTTTTGTAACAAAATTAGTTGAGAATTCCTTGCCTCAAGTTAAGAACAGAGTATTGAAAGTAGAGAGCTCTTGGCAAGCTAATACCCCGTCACAAATGTTACAAATGTTACAGTACCACCAGAATAGAATTAGAGAAGAACAAGAACACGAACAAAGACGTATGAAAGACACGAAAATGAAAATGCTCGTCGCCCAGTCAGTTCCAGCTGACAGTCATAAAAAGGGTGCGACACAGTCCAGTAATTCAGCGGTTCCTGTTAAAGGGACATGCAACTACTGTAAACAGCCAGGTCATTATATAAACGATTGTGCAGTTCTGAAACATAATATCTCTACGGGTAAAACCAAGGAGAGACCACGTCCACCTAGACAGGATCAGATCCAACAACAAGTACCTCAGAATGTACAGCCTATGCAAGCTGCACAACAGACCGTAGCGGTACCACAGTCACAGCCAATTGCCGCAACACAAAACACGACACAACAGATGTACCAGTATGCACAAAATGACTATCCCGATTATCAGCGATACACATGAAACAGCCTAGAGAGGGAAGTTGGCTTACCCCTTATTGAGGTTCCCATAGATCAAGAGGGTCCTTATGTACATAGTCAAGTATTAATGAAAGACAGAAAGTTTTTAATTGATACAGGGGCAAGCAGAACAACTATAAGTCACAACGAGGTTCCAGGGGCACTCCTCTCAGGCTCACAGAATGTTTCCCTTGGATTTTCAGGAAAGCCTATTGTTAATGAAGTATCGCAACCTCTACCTCTTGCAGTTGGTCCATTGACACGGACTACAGATTTATTGCTTACAAAATCATGCCCAGAAAACTTGTTAGGTATAAAGACACTGAAAGCTCTAGGAGCTGTAATATGTTGTTCCCCGGAGGGGGTACGACTATTTTTGCGTGGCTTTAAGGGTCACTATGTATTTAGAGACATGGATCACCGGTTACAGAATGTCCCTGCACATTTATGGGCACAAGGCCCTACTGATGTAGGTTGTATGCACATTACACCATATCGAGTCACACTCAAAGCAGGAGTGGTATTACCACGAATTCGACAATACAAGTTACCTCCAGATGCTGTAGTGGCTTTGCTGCAAATCATTGACGAGCTCATTGCACAAGGAGTGGTTGTGGAAACCGACTCCAATGTATGTAATTCTCCTATTATTCCAATTCTTAAACGAACTGATCCAAATGCACCCCCAGCTTATCGATTGATTATTGATCTGCGCGAATTGAATAAATGCATTGTACCACAATATCCTGTGGTTCCAGATATCTCTTCATTATTGACAGCTATTGATTCAGAAGCAACGTTCTTTACTGTAATTGACCTCAAGAACGCCTTCTTTAGCGTCCCAATCGATCCGGAAAGCCAATATTTGTTCGGATTTTGTTTAAATGGACGAAGCTTCAAATTCGCACGCGCACCTCAAGGATTCACAGAAAGCCCCAGCATCTACAGCCAAGCACTGAAAAGACAACTTGACAGTATCCACATGCCTGTTAACACGACCCTGCTTCAGTATGTCGATGATCTGCTGATCACCGCCCGAAGCGAACCCGAATGTGAAAAAGCATCACTGACGGTTTTACATTCTCTGGCCGACAAGGGGCACAAGGTGTCCCCTTCGAAGCTGCAATTCTGTGTTCAGCAAGTTGTGTACCTTGGGCACTTGCTGTCCAAGGGGGGGAGACAGCTCACACCTGATCGCATCCAGTTAATTGTAAACATGCCACCACCCAAGACACAAAAGGAGGTGCGGGCCTTCATAGGTCTCACTTCGTACTGTAGACAATGGATTCCCCAATATGCATTTCTAGTAAAGCCACTCATTCAGTTGACAACCCAGGAGGCAGCGACTTCGACTGTCCTCCCTTGGACTCAGGCACATACACAAGCTTTTGAAGACTTAAAGAAAGCCTTATGTCAAGCACCTGTTTTAGCGACACCATGTTACAGTAAGCCTTTTACACTTTTTGTTACAGAACGTGAAGGTACTGCCTTGTCAGTACTCACTCAGGAACAAGCAGGTTCACACAAGCCGTGTGCTTACTTTTCTAGCACATTAGATCCAGTAGCTCAGGCTCTGCCTACATGCCTGAAATCAGTCGCAGCAACAGCTTTACCGATCAGACAAAGCGATTCCATAGTATTAGGACATCAATTGACAGTGCAAGTTCCACACTCCGTGGAAGTTCTTTTAAACCGAACTCAGACTCAGCACTTGACTATAGCACGACTGACAGGTTACGAATTAACATTGTTTCAGCCACACATAGAAATCAGACGCTGTAGTACATTAAATCCTGCCACACTTTTGCCATTAAGTGGAACAGACCCATTGGCACATGATTGTATTGAAGTCATTACTATTATGACGAAACCCAGACAAGACTTGACAGACATTCCATTACCAGATCCAGACCTGACACTTTATGTGGATGGTTCATGCATGAGAACAAGTACAGGAGAATTAGTGGCCGCTTACGCAGTCACGACAGATACCGAAGTTATTGAAACGAATTGTATTGACACATTGTCAGCTCAAGCAGCAGAGCTCATCGCTCTGACACAAGCCTGTATTCAAGCCAAAAATAAAAGAGTCAACATATACACAGATTCACGTTATGCATTCGGAGTTGTACACGACTTCGGAGTCCTTTGGCGAGAGAGAGGTTACTTGACTTCTCACGGTGCCAACATTCAACACGGTCCCCTTATTCAAGCTCTGTTAGATGCAATACATCTGCCTACTGCGATATCTATCATGAAGTGCAAGGCTCATACAAAAGTCACCGATATTATTTCCCAGGGTAACGACCTAGCAGACCGAACAGCTAAGCAAACAGCACAGAATCGAACTCATGCAACTGACTTGACAAAGACAATAGTTCCGACATCGACACACTGCATGACAGTTAAGGATCCCGCCCTTGATGTAATTGACATACAGACACATGCTACATCAGAGGAAATCAAGAAATGGACTGAACTAGGAGGGATCCAAACAGATCAGGGATGGATGACGAAGGGAAAATATATATGGTTTCTCCCTGACTCCATGGTTCAAGTTATCATAAACACAATACATAGTCCAGCGCATCTAGGAGAGAAAGCTATGTTAGACAGTATTCAAAACATTTGGTTTAATAAACACTTACGAGCTGCAGCCAAACAGAAAGTGCGTACTTGCATGATTTGTTGTCAGTTCAACCCAGGTAAAGGCGTTCCTGTAGAGCAAGGTGGATTTCAACCTCCTGATCACCCTTTTGAAGTCCTCCAGATGGATTATATCCAGATGGAACGATGTCGAGGATTCAAATATGTCCTCGTAGTTGTATGCGCACTTTCTCGTTGGACAGAAGCATATCCAGTCTCAGATTACACTGCCCCGACCACTGCCAAGCAGCTGGTTCGTGAATTCTTCCCACGGTATGGTTTGCCCCGTATCGTGTATTCAGATAACGGCCAACCGTTCTCATCCGAGCTAATGAAACACATTTCACTCCTGTTAGGCTATCAATGGAAATTCCACTGTGTCCGGCATCCCGAGGCAGCAGGTCTCGTGGAACGTCATAACCAGACTCTGAAAATTCGACTTTCTAAAATCTGTAGAGAGAAAGGCGTCGACTGGATAGTAGCTTTACCAGTTGCACTATTTTACATGAGAATGATAGCACATTCTCGAACAGGGCTATCCCCGTACGAGGTGGTCTTCGGTAGGCCACCAAATATGTGGGGGACGCCTATACCTCGTAAAATCACTGATGTTGATTGTAATATGCTGACAGATTACCTTGCTTCCTTGATGTCTGCACTACAATCTTGCCATTCACAGGTAGCTGCAGCCTTTCCCGACAACACCGAGGTGAAGCCCCATGAAGTGGTTCCCGGAGATTTTGTTTTTATAAGAAATTTCGACAGGAGGAGCCCGCTGGAGCCTCGCTGGCAAACGCCGAAATTAGTACTTCTGACCACGAGGACAGCAGTGAAGATTGAGGGTCGCAAGGGTTGGCTACACTCGAGCCACATCAAGAAATTTCATGGACTGCCTCCTGATTTGAACTCTCAGCCCTGCCCTCCTCCACAGACTGATTCAAAACTCCCCCTGGTCGAGAAAACTGCTTCCCAAAACTATAAACTGAAACTAAGGTCTAGCAAGTCAGACAATTTGATTGTTTAAGTCCTCTCCTAGGTGAATCGGTTAAATTAGTCTCTGACATGTATCCTCTAGACCGAAATCGAGAGAGAGATAGACAGAAACAGCTCAAGAAATGTGCATATTGTAAATCACTTCATAGTCACTGTATAGTGACATTGTTGATTATGTTTTTTCTAAATCTTCTGATTATTGCTGCAAGTATACTGTTGCACATATACTATCCTATTTTCAAGCGTGCACATTCTGCTTATAATGTTACTGCCGAACATTCTTTTAGCGAATTACCTCCACATGAGTTGCCCTACAGACTTGCGCTGCGCAACAACACATTCATTAGTATGTTACATCACTCCCATCAGGCCAACAACGTTACAAATTGTTGGATATGTGGCCGACTCCCTCCCTATCAGAAATACAAGGGAGTTCTGCCTCTCTTTCCGTATCCATTCACGCACAATGGTTCCTGTGGCGCATGGTTTAGTTTGATTAATTCTTTAGATTCAAATACCATAGTTTACCAGAGCAACTGGGTATGGGGAAACCTGAACTTAGTTTTGCTTAAAGCCTGCTACCCTAACAAGGAGGGACTTCCCAAAAGGACAGGAACTGATCTAGAAAATGAAGTATATGGATTAGGTAATTTTACACTTAACCTCATGATTCTGAATGTTGAATCCGAAGCTGCATCAGTCTTGCCTGCCATGTCCGTATTACCAGTCAAAGGTGAATTATGTATAAGAAAGAATGGTTCAGTACACCTGGGTCATAGTAAATGTACCACTGTGATCGAATTCAGTGATAAAGGCAAGTCTGCATTTAGAGCTTCCCGTCATTCCTACTTCATTTGTGGTCATACCGCATATATACGTTTACCTCTAGATTGGGATGGTACCTGTTACATTGCATTCCTTCTGCCACCTGTTTTCCTAGCCCCTCCTGATTATCATAGAAACACCCATCTAGTACACAATAGACCCCAGAGAGATCTCCCGATTGTCGACTACACTGAAACAGCATGGGAACAATACACAGACTTCAATAAAGGTCTCTTTCCCTACATAGGAGTTGTCTCTAATAGTAAACTGATACGCAGATTAACCAGAACCCTTGAAGCAGTAGTGAATGAAACTACCTCTGCCCTAGGCAACTTAACAGAGGAGCAGTCTGCGATGCGGATTGTTGTTCTCCAAAATCGTCTTGTCCTTGACGTCATCCTGGCCGATAGGGGTGGAGCCTGTAGAGTCATCGGATCAAGTTGCTGTGTTTTCATTCCAGAAAACGCGCCATCCGTATATAAAGCCATAACTCGTCTTCATAAGATTGCAAGCCAGATACACCAGAATCCAGGCACCTGGACATGGTCCGGTTGGTTCTGGAGCGTGTTGTCAGCCTGGGGATGGAAAGTCCTATCCTTCCTAGGTATTGGCCTTCTCATAGTATTCAGTTGCTGCCTGTGTCTACAATGTGGACCAGCGATTTGCGGCCTGTGTGCCACATCATGTATTCCACGTTCAAGTTCTCATTCAAAATCCCGGAAGAAGAAAGAAGAGCAAATGATGTTACATGAACAGATTGATGGATTCCTGAGGATCGATATCTCATGAAGGGTCCGTAGGGGACAAGGAGGGAATGAGGAAATATGAATTTTTATGATCGATTGTGTCCCCTATCTTAGACCCCAACGGCTCCATGTACATGCTACAAGTACATGTATGTTCCCTCCACTTCAAGCTATGAAGACGCAAATACATATGCGTCCAACGTTAACATGTCCTCTTTCAGATCCGCCATGAATGGGTCGAATATTCCGTTCCTAAGTATGCCTTGCCACCGTCTTTATATGGTATACTTCTCACGTTTTCCAGCTCTGGCAAGTTAGGCCCTGAATTCTGCCATCGAGCTTTTCCTGCCTTCTGCCTCTGAATGCTCCAGCCTGGATCCGCTTCTGTATCCATGACCTTTGTCTTACTTCCTGCGCGGCTAACGGTGCCTGGCCCGGCCTGTTGCCTGCCAAGACTGTATTCAGCCTTCAAGTTATCTGCTCCGCTCCTCGAGAAATGCATTCCTGTCTAGTAGTTTAGGTAAACATCTTTCCAGCTACAGAGCAAAGGGCCCGGCCTTACTGTCTCCATGCAAGTAATTCATGGCTTCTGTTGCCATGGTAGGCCCATGCCCCCTCGCATCTCATGTAGACACATAGACGCTTATACACGCACTAGCAGTCAGTATAGGATAGCCTCTGCCTGAGAGACCTTTCCTTCCAGATAATACAGTTCCTTAAACACAAGATATTAGATACGATTTGGGATTAGGTTGTTCTGACATCCCAGACTTCTGTCTCCTCATGTAGGGCTAAATGTCAAGTCCCCTTCACCCTCTAGTTACACGTCAATCGCACGTCATGCTACTGTGCGCGCATCTCTGCCATGTATTTCTGGTGACTTTGCAGGATTCTCCTATGGATCCACCCACCTGTGTCATCATCATAATGACGTATCTGGTACACGCCCTCATGCACGCCTATTGTAACGCCTTTATTCATTACGTATGTGTATTCTTATCTCTCTTCTCAGCTGTCACGCCTTCTGCATATGTCTTCACTGTAATGCATTTACTATATATATGATAACCTGTCAATAAAGTATTGCTCTATCCCTTCCCGAACCTTAGTGGTGACGGAACCCGATTGCCTGGTTCGAACCAATTCCTTTGTAAGGAATAAACCCATTTTAAAACCTCAAATACCACGGATTCTGCCTCTTATTTTTTACTGAGTTATTCTTATTGAATTTTACCGCATAAATTAAGTCCAGGTAATTAAAATTTACCACATAATTGGCGCCCAAACAGGGACACCTTCCCCACCTCACGCACCGGAGGTGCGTTGCAGACCCGGTCTCCTGCCACAGCCGGACGGACAACTACGCGTACCCGCAGGATTTCCTGTATCTCCCTCAGGCCAACGGGGGTGACTGAGGCTGCGATCAACACCCAGACGAGGCGGTGAGGAGTGCGGAGGATCCCGACCAGAGCCTAGCTGAGAGAGCAAGATCCGAGGTATACAGAGGCCCACCAGATTCCGAAGTTCCGAAGTAACTAAGTCACGAGTCGAGTCCAGTCCAGTTTGGTCTAGTCCAGTCCAGACTTCCGAGGCCTTCTGTTCCGTTCCGTGCTTCCCGGTGAGTACCGTTGCTGGGGACGCATCTAGACGTGCGCATTGGTTTGTGCCGGTCAAGACGGGTTTGGGTACACAGACCTGGTCTGCACTGTTTCAGCAGTGTATCTGTACTGTTTAGCAGTACATCTAGTATTATGCAGTTAGCTAGTTTTATTCTAATTATCATTGTTCGTTCTAAAATGTTTTAATATGTTTTAAATGTCGTGGTATGAGTGATTGTTCGATCTTCATTACTGTGTTTATTGTATTAATTGTGTTCAAGTCCGAGTAAGAATCAAGTAGCAAGGTTCAAGATGCCGTTATTCTCAAAATTAAGACAGATAAAAACTAGAAAAGGGATACTCGAGGAAGCCGTTCCCATTCCACCTAGGGACTCTCCAGGGTACTTTATGTACCATAAACATGGCCTAGATGCCGTATTATATCTCGAATTGTGGGTAGACTACACCAAGGATTTAGCAGAGAATCAGAGATGGCCCGTTGCGGGGACATGGGATGCAGATTGCATCATGAGAGTAGAAGAAGCATTATGGAAAAAGAAAGCCAGACAGTCACAGAAAGATGCCATTGAATTATGGCGTAAAGAATCGCATAGACGCACAGAGAAAGCGCTCAGAAAAGAAGAGAAAAGTAGGGAGGATTCAGACAAAGCCCGAGAAAACGTATTGGTTGAGGAAGGTATCCGAGTAAAAGCAGAACAAGTAGACAGACAACGAAACACTCTTATGAATGGTATGTATCCTCTTCTGGCCGAGGGTTTACCTAAGGCCACCCTGGAAGTACCAAAAGATCTGCCACCTCCATTGCTTCCGACTAAATTGCACCCCAAGACCGCAAAGGACATTTTCCTTTCTTCCTATTTAGACGATGTAGCCCCCGAATATGTTAATACCCCGCCGCCACGCACACCGCCTGCTAATGACGCTCGACCCCGAGATAATCTGCCCCCACTTCTGCAGCAACATACTCCTCCTTCCGTTCCAAATCTACCGCCCGTTCCTTCACTTCTTCCTACCTTACACCCAACGAATCCTTTTGGACCTAGCACCTCAGGAGGTGCGACAGGAAGTTTTCATACGCCGCCATCAGTGCGTCGATTGACTTATAGGGATCTAGCACACCAACGTACCCCTCAAACAGCGAATTATGACATATTTAAAGAGCCTCTTACAGACTGTAGATATGATCCAGTACCAGGTAAAGACGACAGAATGATGCTATCATCAGTACGTCTACGACGAGTTGCGAACTATTTAATGATACTACCAGGAATGATTGATCATCTAGACAAAATATATCACTTTGTCCAAACAGGGCAAGGTCCTGAAAGTATAGGCGAGGCCATGGCATACCAGAAAGTGGACACGCAAAAACTGTTGTTACGCTTCTTCATAAACTGCCTGATAAGACACAGAGATAGGCCAGGTGTAGACGCGGAAGAAATGAGAGCACTTAACAAATGGGGCCAGAATATAGCAGACGGAAAACATGATAAACAGAATAGTATAGAAAGTATGTACCGAAGGATCAGAAAAACAGTAGAACAAATATGTGAAAGAGAACAGCCTGAAAGAGAAACAGATGCAGATAAAACAGAGTCCTCCGGGGAGGAGGAACAGCTAGAAATGACAACAGGACAATTACAATTACCAGCTAGAGAAACGATAGCTTATGTAGGAAAAGGAAGATCCTTCAATAATTCAATACGTCCGATACGTCCAGAAAGTAAGAGAATTTTTCAAGCAGATATGTCAAACCCAAAGACCCCTGAACATTTGTTTCAGGCTACTGATAAAATACTTCAAGAACGAATGGGGTACCATGTACTCGATTCTATGGATGAGCAAGAGTTAGCCAGGTCAGCAGTACAATGGGCTGACAGTTCTGATAAATATAGTGATGACGCGCTAGTACATACGTTTTTAAATCTTTCACCAGACGAACAGCGTTTAGCTGGTAAATACATGATACAACACCTCCTTATATTATATAAAGGCCAACACTCCGATCCTGGTCCCCTACCTGATATACTGATAGAACTACTCATGAATAAATGGAGAGGTCTAGGTACCGATCTAATTAAAGTAATTCTAGAATACCGAAACAGATATAGTGCCTTTTTATGTCCAGAACACGATCCAGCTCCCTCCATGGAAAGAAAGACGTATTACTTGGACAGACAGAATCCTTTACGCGAAGTGCACCCAGTTAGAAACGATGATAATACTTTTAGACGCGTGTTCGTGTACACGCCTATAACTAAAATAGAACTATTGGAAATGAAAAAATTAGTGCCCAGTCATGACAGAGATCCAGCAGGTTTTCACCGTGAAATAAAAGACATGTTACTCATGGGTGATTATACCTATCCTGACATTATGAAAATATTGAAAGTATTATTGCCTGCTGGTATTTACGAGAAACTCAAAGAAAAAGAGTGGGAGGTGGGAGAACAAAAGATTGATTGGACAGCATTAGAAAACGAGGAAAATGCCCGAACTGCAGGCCTAGGGCTTGGAGACAAAACTAAAGCGTTACCAGGATTATTAGTACAAGTATTGCCACGTTTATTAACTACGAAAAAGGAAGACTGGGGAGCAATCTCAGCTTGCAAACAGAAACCCGATGAAGACACTAGTGATTTTTATTCCCGATTTGAAAAATGTTTTGGTATTAATAGCGGCCTGAAAGCAAGTAGCGATTCATATCCACATCTTTTTGTAACAAAATTAGTTGAGAATTCCTTGCCTCAAGTTAAGAACAGAGTATTGAAAGTAGAGAGCTCTTGGCAAGCTAATACCCCGTCACAAATGTTACAAATGTTACAGTACCACCAGAATAGAATTAGAGAAGAACAAGAACACGAACAAAGACGTATGAAAGACACGAAAATGAAAATGCTCGTCGCCCAGTCAGTTCCAGCTGACAGTCATAAAAAGGGTGCGACACAGTCCAGTAATTCAGCGGTTCCTGTTAAAGGGACATGCAACTACTGTAAACAGCCAGGTCATTATATAAACGATTGTGCAGTTCTGAAACATAATATCTCTACGGGTAAAACCAAGGAGAGACCACGTCCACCTAGACAGGATCAGATCCAACAACAAGTACCTCAGAATGTACAGCCTATGCAAGCTGCACAACAGACCGTAGCGGTACCACAGTCACAGCCAATTGCCGCAACACAAAACACGACACAACAGATGTACCAGTATGCACAAAATGACTATCCCGATTATCAGCGATACACATGAAACAGCCTAGAGAGGGAAGTTGGCTTACCCCTTATTGAGGTTCCCATAGATCAAGAGGGTCCTTATGTACATAGTCAAGTATTAATGAAAGACAGAAAGTTTTTAATTGATACAGGGGCAAGCAGAACAACTATAAGTCACAACGAGGTTCCAGGGGCACCCCTCTCAGGCTCACAGAATGTTTCCCTTGGATTTTCAGGAAAGCCTATTGTTAATGAAGTATCGCAACCTCTACCTCTTGCAGTTGGTCCATTGACACGGACTACAGATTTATTGCTTACAAAATCATGCCCAGAAAACTTGTTAGGTATAAAGACACTGAAAGCTCTAGGAGCTGTAATATGTTGTTCCCCGGAGGGGGTACGACTATTTTTGCGTGGCTTTAAGGGTCACTATGTATTTAGAGACATGGATCACCGGTTACAGAATGTCCCTGCACATTTATGGGCACAAGGCCCTACTGATGTAGGTTGTATGCACATTACACCATATCGAGTCACACTCAAAGCAGGAGTGGTATTACCACGAATTCGACAATACAAGTTACCTCCAGATGCTGTAGTGGCTTTGCTGCAAATCATTGACGAGCTCATTGCACAAGGAGTGGTTGTGGAAACCGACTCCAATGTATGTAATTCTCCTATTATTCCAATTCTTAAACAAACTGATCCAAATGCACCCCCAGCTTATCGATTGATTATTGATCTGCGCGAATTGAATAAATGCATTGTACCACAATATCCTGTGGTTCCAGATATCTCTTCATTATTGACAGCTATTGATTCAGAAGCAACGTTCTTTACTGTAATTGACCTCAAGAACGCCTTCTTTAGCGTCCCAATCGATCCGGAAAGCCAATATTTGTTCGGATTTTGTTTAAATAGACGAAGCTTCAAATTCGCACGCGCACCTCAAGGATTCACAGAAAGCCCCAGCATCTACAGCCAAGCACTGAAAAGACAACTTGACAGTATCCACATGCCTGTTAACACGACCCTGCTTCAGTATGTCGATGATCTGCTGATCACCGCCCGAAGCGAACCCGAATGTGAAAAAGCATCACTGACGGTTTTACATTCTCTGGCCGACAAGGGGCACAAGGTGTCCCCTTCGAAGCTGCAATTCTGTGTTCAGCAAGTTGTGTACCTTGGGCACTTGCTGTCCAAGGGGGGGAGACAGCTCACACCTGATCGCATCCAGTTAATTGTAAACATGCCACCACCCAAGACACAAAAGGAGGTGCGGGCCTTCATAGGTCTCACTTCGTACTGTAGACAATGGATTCCCCAATATGCATTTCTAGTAAAGCCACTCATTCAGTTGACAACCCAGGAGGCAGCGACTTCGACTGTCCTCCCTTGGACTCAGGCACATACACAAGCTTTTGAAGACTTAAAGAAAGCCTTATGTCAAGCACCTGTTTTAGCGACACCATGTTACAGTAAGCCTTTTACACTTTTTGTTACAGAACGTGAAGGTACTGCCTTGTCAGTACTCACTCAGGAACAAGCAGGTTCACACAAGCCGTGTGCTTACTTTTCTAGCACATTAGATCCAGTAGCTCAGGCTCTGCCTACATGCCTGAAATCAGTCGCAGCAACAGCTTTAGCGATCAGACAAAGCGATTCCATAGTATTAGGACATCAATTGACAGTGCAAGTTCCACACTCCGTGGAAGTTCTTTTAAACCGAACTCAGACTCAGCACTTGACTATAGCACGACTGACAGGTTACGAATTAACATTGTTTCAGCCACACATAGAAATCAGACGCTGTAGTACATTAAATCCTGCCACACTTTTGCCATTAAGTGGAACAGACCCATTGGCACATGATTGTATTGAAGTCATTACTATTACGACGAAACCCAGACAAGACTTGACAGACATTCCATTACCAGATCCAGACCTGACACTTTATGTGGATGGTTCATGCATGAGAACAAGTACAGGAGAATTAGTGGCCGCTTACGCAGTCACGACAGATACCGAAGTTATTGAAACGAATTGTATTGACACATTGTCAGCTCAAGCAGCAGAGCTCATCGCTCTGACACAAGCCTGTATTCAAGCCAAAAATAAAAGAGTCAACATATACACAGATTCACGTTATGCATTCGGAGTTGTACACGACTTCGGAGTCCTTTGGCGAGAGAGAGGTTACTTGACTTCTCACGGTGCCAACATTCAACACGGTCCCCTTATTCAAGCTCTGTTAGATGCAATACATCTGCCTACTGCGATATCTATCATGAAGTGCAAGGCTCATACAAAAGTCACCGATATTATTTCCCAGGGTAACGACCTAGCAGACCGAACAGCTAAGCAAACAGCACAGAATCGAACTCATGCAACTGACTTGACAAAGACAATAGTTCCGACATCGACACACTGCATGACAGTTAAGGATCCCGCCCTTGATGTAATTGACATACAGACACATGCTACATCAGAGGAAATCAAGAAATGGACTGAACTAGGAGGGATCCAAACAGATCAGGGATGGATGACGAAGGGAAAATATATATGGTTTCTCCCTGACTCCATGGTTCAAGTTATCATAAACACAATACATAGTCCAGCGCATCTAGGAGAGAAAGCTATGTTAGACAGTATTCAAAACATTTGGTTTAATAAAGACTTACGAGCTGCAGCCAAACAGAAAGTGCGTACTTGCATGATTTGTTGTCAGTTCAACCCAGGTAAAGGCGTTCCTGTAGAGCAAGGTGGATTTCAACCTCCTGATCACCCTTTTGAAGTCCTCCAGATGGATTATATCCAGATGGAACGATGTCGAGGATTCAAATATGTCCTCGTAGTTGTATGTGCACTTTCTCGTTGGACAGAAGCATATCCAGTCTCAGATTACACTGCCCCGACCACTGCCAAGCAGCTGGTTCGTGAATTCTTCCCACGGTATGGTTTGCCCCGTATCGTGTATTCAGATAACGGCCAACCGTTCTCATCCGAGCTAATGAAACACATTTCACTCCTGTTAGGCTATCAATGGAAATTCCACTGTGTCCGGCATCCCGAGGCAGCAGGTCTCGTGGAACGTCATAACCAGACTCTGAAAATTCGACTTTCTAAAATCTGTAGAGAGAAAGGCGTCGACTGGATAGTAGCTTTACCAGTTGCACTATTTTACATGAGAATGATAGCACATTCTCGAACAGGGCTATCCCCGTACGAGGTGGTCTTCGGTAGGCCACCAAATATGTGGGGGACGCCTATACCTCGTAAAATCACTGATGTTGATTGTAATATGCTGACAGATTACCTTGCTTCCTTGATGTCTGCACTACAATCTTGCCATTCACAGGTAGCTGCAGCCTTTCCTGACAACACCGAGGTGAAGCCCCATGAAGTGGTCCCGGAGATTTTGTTTTTATAAGAAATTTCGACAGGAGGAGCCCGCTGGAGCCTCGCTGGCAAACGCCGAAATTAGTACTTCTGACCACGAGGACAGCAGTGAAGATTGAGGGTCGCAAGGGTTGGCTACACTCGAGCCACATCAAGAAATTTCATGGACTGCCTCCTGATTTGAACTCTCAGCCCTGCCCTCCTCCACAGACTGATTCAAAACTCCCCCTGGTCGAGAAAACTGCTTCCCAAAACTATAAACTGAAACTAAGGTCTAGCAAGTCAGACAATTTGATTGTTTAAGTCCTCTCCTAGGTGAATCGGTTAAATTAGTCTCTGACATGTATCCTCTAGACAGAAATCGAGAGAGAGATAGACAGAAACAGCTCAAGAAATGTGCATATTGTAAATCACTTCATAGTCACTGTATAGTGACATTGTTGATTATGTTTTTTCTAAATCTTCTGATTATTGCTGCAAGTATACTGTTGCACATATACTATCCTATTTTCAAGCGTGCACATTCTGCTTATAATGTTACTGCCGAACATTCTTTTAGCGAATTACCTCCACATGAGTTGCCCTACAGACTTGCGCTGCGCAACAACACATTCATTAGTATGTTACATCACTCCCATCAGGCCAACAACGTTACAAATTGTTGGATATGTGGCCGACTCCCTCCCTATCAGAAATACAAGGGAGTTCTGCCTCTCTTTCCGTATCCATTCACGCACAATGGTTCCTGTGGCGCATGGTTTAGTTTGATTAATTCTTTAGATTCAAATACCATAGTTTACCAGAGCAACTGGGTATGGGGAAACCTGAACTTAGTTTTGCTTAAAGCCTGCTACCCTAACAAGGAGGGACTTCCCAAAAGGACAGGAACTGATCTAGAAAATGAAGTATATGGATTAGGTAATTTTACACTTAACCTCATGATTCTGAATGTTGAATCCGAAGCTGCATCAGTCTTGCCTGCCATGTCCGTATTACCAGTCAAAGGTGAATTATGTATAAGAAAGAATGGTTCAGTACACCTGGGTCATAGTAAATGTACCACTGTGATCGAATTCAGTGATAAAGGCAAGTCTGCATTTAGAGCTTCCCGTCATTCCTACTTCATTTGTGGTCATACCGTATATATACGTTTACCTCTAGATTGGGATGGCACCTGTTACATTGCATTCCTTCTGCCACCTGTTTTCCTAGCCCCTCCTGATTATCATAGAAACACCCATCTAGTACACAATAGACCCCAGAGAGATCTCCCGATTGTCGACTACACTGAAACAGCATGGGAACAATACACAGACTTCAATAAAGGTCTCTTTCCCTACATAGGAGTTGTCTCTAATAGTAAACTGATACGCAGATTAACCAGAACCCTTGAAGCAGTAGTGAATGAAACTACCTCTGCCCTAGGCAACTTAACAGAGGAGCAGTCTGCGATGCGGATTGTTGTTCTCCAAAATCGTCTTGTCCTTGACGTCATCCTGGCCGATAGGGGTGGAGCCTGTAGAGTCATCGGATCAAGTTGCTGTGTTTTCATTCCAGAAAACGCGCCATCCGTATATAAAGCCATAACTCGTCTTCATAAGATTGCAAGCCAGATACACCAGAATCCAGGCACCTGGACATGGTCCGGTTGGTTCTGGAGCGTGTTGTCAGCCTGGGGATGGAAAGTCCTATCCTTCCTAGGTATTGGCCTTCTCATAGTATTCAGTTGCTGCCTGTGTCTACAATGTGGACCAGCGATTTGCGGCCTGTGTGCCACATCATGTATTCCACGTTCAAGTTCTCATTCAAAATCCCGGAAGAAGAAAGAAGAGCAAATGATGTTACATGAACAGATTGATGGATTCCTGAGGATCGATATCTCATGAAGGGTCCGTAGGGGACAAGGAGGGAATGAGGAAATATGAATTTTTATGATCGATTGTGTCCCCTATCTTAGACCCCAACGGCTCCATGTACATGCTACAAGTACATGTATGTTCCCTCCACTTCAAGCTATGAAGACGCAAATACATATGCGTCCAACGTTAACATGTCCTCTTTCAGATCCGCCATGAATGGGTCGAATATTCCGTTCCTAAGTATGCCTTGCCACCGTCTTTATATGGTATACTTCTCACGTTTTCCAGCTCTGGCAAGTTAGGCCCTGAATTCTGCCATCGAGCTTTTCCTGCCTTCTGCCTCTGAATGCTCCAGCCTGGATCCGCTTCTGTATCCATGACCTTTGTCTTACTTCCTGCGCGGCTAACGGTGCCTGGCCCGGCCTGTTGCCTGCCAAGACTGTATTCAGCCTTCAAGTTATCTGCTCCGCTCCTCGAGAAATGCATTCCTGTCTAGTAGTTTAGGTAAACATCTTTCCAGCTACAGAGCAAAGGGCCCGGCCTTACTGTCTCCATGCAAGTAATTCATGGCTTCTGTTGCCATGGTAGGCCCATGCCCCCTCGCATCTCATGTAGACACATAGACGCTTATACACGCACTAGCAGTCAGTATAGGATAGCCTCTGCCTGAGAGACCTTTCCTTCCAGATAATACAGTTCCTTAAACACAAGATATTAGATACGATTTGGGATTAGGTTGTTCTGACATCCCAGACTTCTGTCTCCTCATGTAGGGCTAAATGTCAAGTCCCCTTCACCCTCTAGTTACACGTCAATCGCACGTCATGCTACTGTGCGCGCATCTCTGCCATGTATTTCTGCTGACTTTGCAGGATTCTCCTATGGATCCACCCACCTGTGTCATCATCATAATGACGTATCTGGTACACGCCCTCATGCACGCCTATTGTAACGCCTTTATTCATTACGTATGTGTATTCTTATCTCTCTTCTCAGCTGTCACGCCTTCTGCATATGTCTTCACTGTAATGCATTTACTATATATATGATAACCTGTCAATAAAGTATTGCTCTATCCCTTCCCGAACCTTAGTGGTGACGGAACCCGATTGCCTGGTTCGAACCAATTCCTTTGTAAGGAATAAACCCATTTTAAAACCTCAAATACCACGGATTCTGCCTCTTATTTTTTACTGAGTTATTCTTATTGAATTTTACCGCATAAATTAAGTCCAGGTAATTAAAATTTACCACATAATTGGCGCCCAAACAGGGACACCTTCCCCACCTCACGCACCGGAGGTGCGTTGCAGACCCGGTCTCCTGCCACAGCCGGACGGACAACTACGCGTACCCGCAGGATTTCCTGTATCTCCCTCAGGCCAACGGGGGTGACTGAGGCTGCGATCAACACCCAGACGAGGCGGTGAGGAGTGCGGAGGATCCCGACCAGAGCCTAGCTGAGAGAGCAAGATCCGAGGTATACAGAGGCCCACCAGATTCCGAAGTTCCGAAGTAACTAAGTCACGAGTCGAGTCCAGTCCAGTTTGGTCTAGTCCAGTCCAGACTTCCGAGGCCTTCTGTTCCGTTCCGTGCTTCCCGGTGAGTACCGTTGCTGGGGACGCATCTAGACGTGCGCATTGGTTTGTGCCGGTCAAGACGGGTTTGGGTACACAGACCTGGTCTGCACTGTTTCAGCAGTGTATCTGTACTGTTTAGCAGTACATCTAGTATTATGCAGTTAGCTAGTTTTATTCTAATTATCATTGTTCGTTCTAAAATGTTTTAATATGTTTTAAATGTCGTGGTATGAGTGATTGTTCGATCTTCATTACTGTGTTTATTGTATTAATTGTGTTCAAGTCCGAGTAAGAATCAAGTAGCAAGGTTCAAGATGCCGTTATTCTCAAAATTAAGACAGATAAAAACTAGAAAAGGGATACTCGAGGAAGCCGTTCCCATTCCACCTAGGGACTCTCCAGGGTACTTTATGTACCATAAACATGGCCTAGATGCCGTATTATATCTCGAATTGTGGGTAGACTACACCAAGGATTTAGCAGAGAATCAGAGATGGCCCGTTGCGGGGACATGGGATGCAGATTGCATCATGAGAGTAGAAGAAGCATTATGGAAAAAGAAAGCCAGACAGTCACAGAAAGATGCCATTGAATTATGGCGTAAAGAATCGCATAGACGCACAGAGAAAGCGCTCAGAAAAGAAGAGAAAAGTAGGGAGGATTCAGACAAAGCCCGAGAAAACGTATTGGTTGAGGAAGGTATCCGAGTAAAAGCAGAACAAGTAGACAGACAACGAAACACTCTTATGAATGGTATGTATCCTCTTCTGGCCGAGGGTTTACCTAAGGCCACCCTGGAAGTACCAAAAGATCTGCCACCTCCATTGCTTCCGACTAAATTGCACCCCAAGACCGCAAAGGACATTTTCCTTTCTTCCTATTTAGACGATGTAGCCCCCGAATATGTTAATACCCCGCCGCCACGCACACCGCCTGCTAATGACGCTCGACCCCGAGATAATCTGCCCCCACTTCTGCAGCAACATACTCCTCCTTCCGTTCCAAATCTACCGCCCGTTCCTTCACTTCTTCCTACCTTACACCCAACGAATCCTTTTGGACCTAGCACCTCAGGAGGTGCGACAGGAAGTTTTCATACGCCGCCATCAGTGCGTCGATTGACTTATAGGGATCTAGCACACCAACGTACCCCTCAAACAGCGAATTATGACATATTTAAAGAGCCTCTTACAGACTGTAGATATGATCCAGTACCAGGTAAAGACGACAGAATGATGCTATCATCAGTACGTCTACGACGAGTTGCGAACTATTTAATGATACTACCAGGAATGATTGATCATCTAGACAAAATATATCACTTTGTCCAAACAGGGCAAGGTCCTGAAAGTATAGGCGAGGCCATGGCATACCAGAAAGTGGACACGCAAAAACTGTTGTTACGCTTCTTCATAAACTGCCTGATAAGACACAGAGATAGGCCAGGTGTAGACGCGGAAGAAATGAGAGCACTTAACAAATGGGGCCAGAATATAGCAGACGGAAAACATGATAAACAGAATAGTATAGAAAGTATGTACCGAAGGATCAGAAAAACAGTAGAACAAATATGTGAAAGAGAACAGCCTGAAAGAGAAACAGATGCAGATAAAACAGAGTCCTCCGGGGAGGAGGAACAGCTAGAAATGACAACAGGACAATTACAATTACCAGCTAGAGAAACGATAGCTTATGTAGGAAAAGGAAGATCCTTCAATAATTCAATACGTCCGATACGTCCAGAAAGTAAGAGAATTTTTCAAGCAGATATGTCAAACCCAAAGACCCCTGAACATTTGTTTCAGGCTACTGATAAAATACTTCAAGAACGAATGGGGTACCATGTACTCGATTCTATGGATGAGCAAGAGTTAGCCAGGTCAGCAGTACAATGGGCTGACAGTTCTGATAAATATAGTGATGACGCGCTAGTACATACGTTTTTAAATCTTTCACCAGACGAACAGCGTTTAGCTGGTAAATACATGATACAACACCTCCTTATATTATATAAAGGCCAACACTCCGATCCTGGTCCCCTACCTGATATACTGATAGAACTACTCATGAATAAATGGAGAGGTCTAGGTACCGATCTAATTAAAGTAATTCTAGAATACCGAAACAGATATAGTGCCTTTTTATGTCCAGAACACGATCCAGCTCCCTCCATGGAAAGAAAGACGTATTACTTGGACAGACAGAATCCTTTACGCGAAGTGCACCCAGTTAGAAACGATGATAATACTTTTAGACGCGTGTTCGTGTACACGCCTATAACTAAAATAGAACTATTGGAAATGAAAAAATTAGTGCCCAGTCATGACAGAGATCCAGCAGGTTTTCACCGTGAAATAAAAGACATGTTACTCATGGGTGATTATACCTATCCTGACATTATGAAAATATTGAAAGTATTATTGCCTGCTGGTATTTACGAGAAACTCAAAGAAAAAGAGTGGGAGGTGGGAGAACAAAAGATTGATTGGACAGCATTAGAAAACGAGGAAAATGCCCGAACTGCAGGCCTAGGGCTTGGAGACAAAACTAAAGCGTTACCAGGATTATTAGTACAAGTATTGCCACGTTTATTAACTACGAAAAAGGAAGACTGGGGAGCAATCTCAGCTTGCAAACAGAAACCCGATGAAGACACTAGTGATTTTTATTCCCGATTTGAAAAATGTTTTGGTATTAATAGCGGCCTGAAAGCAAGTAGCGATTCATATCCACATCTTTTTGTAACAAAATTAGTTGAGAATTCCTTGCCTCAAGTTAAGAACAGAGTATTGAAAGTAGAGAGCTCTTGGCAAGCTAATACCCCGTCACAAATGTTACAAATGTTACAGTACCACCAGAATAGAATTAGAGAAGAACAAGAACACGAACAAAGACGTATGAAAGACACGAAAATGAAAATGCTCGTCGCCCAGTCAGTTCCAGCTGACAGTCATAAAAAGGGTGCGACACAGTCCAGTAATTCAGCGGTTCCTGTTAAAGGGACATGCAACTACTGTAAACAGCCAGGTCATTATATAAACGATTGTGCAGTTCTGAAACATAATATCTCTACGGGTAAAACCAAGGAGAGACCACGTCCACCTAGACAGGATCAGATCCAACAACAAGTACCTCAGAATGTACAGCCTATGCAAGCTGCACAACAGACCGTAGCGGTACCACAGTCACAGCCAATTGCCGCAACACAAAACACGACACAACAGATGTACCAGTATGCACAAAATGACTATCCCGATTATCAGCGATACACATGAAACAGCCTAGAGAGGGAAGTTGGCTTACCCCTTATTGAGGTTCCCATAGATCAAGAGGGTCCTTTTGTACATAGTCAAGTATTAATGAAAGACAGAAAGTTTTTAATTGATACAGGGGCAAGCAGAACAACTATAAGTCACAACGAGGTTCCAGGGGCACCCCTCTCAGGCTCACAGAATGTTTCCCTTGGATTTTCAGGAAAGCCTATTGTTAATGAAGTATCGCAACCTCTACCTCTTGCAGTTGGTCCATTGACACGGACTACAGATTTATTGCTTACAAAATCATGCCCAGAAAACTTGTTAGGTATAAAGACACTGAAAGCTCTAGGAGCTGTAATATGTTGTTCCCCGGAGGGGGTACGACTATTTTTGCGTGGCTTTAAGGGTCACTATGTATTTAGAGACATGGATCACCGGTTACAGAATGTCCCTGCACATTTATGGGCACAAGGCCCTACTGATGTAGGTTGTATGCACATTACACCATATCGAGTCACACTCAAAGCAGGAGTGGTATTACCACGAATTCGACAATACAAGTTACCTCCAGATGCTGTAGTGGCTTTGCTGCAAATCATTGACGAGCTCATTGCACAAGGAGTGGTTGTGGAAACCGACTCCAATGTATGTAATTCTCCTATTATTCCAATTCTTAAACGAACTGATCCAAATGCACCCCCAGCTTATCGATTGATTATTGATCTGCGCGAATTGAATAAATGCATTGTACCACAATATCCTGTGGTTCCAGATATCTCTTCATTATTGACAGCTATTGATTCAGAAGCAACGTTCTTTACTGTAATTGACCTCAAGAACGCCTTCTTTAGCGTCCCAATCGATCCGGAAAGCCAATATTTGTTCGGATTTTGTTTAAATGGACGAAGCTTCAAATTCGCACGCGCACCTCAAGGATTCACAGAAAGCCCCAGCATCTACAGCCAAGCACTGAAAAGACAACTTGACAGTATCCACATGCCTGTTAACACGACCCTGCTTCAGTATGTCGATGATCTGCTGATCACCGCCCGAAGCGAACCCGAATGTGAAAAAGCATCACTGACGGTTTTACATTCTCTGGCCGACAAGGGGCACAAGGTGTCCCCTTCGAAGCTGCAATTCTGTGTTCAGCAAGTTGTGTACCTTGGGCACTTGCTGTCCAAGGGGGGGAGACAGCTCACACCTGATCGCATCCAGTTAATTGTAAACATGCCACCACCCAAGACACAAAAGGAGGTGCGGGCCTTCATAGGTCTCACTTCGTACTGTAGACAATGGATTCCCCAATATGCATTTCTAGTAAAGCCACTCATTCAGTTGACAACCCAGGAGGCAGCGACTTCGACTGTCCTCCCTTGGACTCAGGCACATACACAAGCTTTTGAAGACTTAAAGAAAGCCTTATGTCAAGCACCTGTTTTAGCGACACCATGTTACAGTAAGCCTTTTACACTTTTTGTTACAGAACGTGAAGGTACTGCCTTGTCAGTACTCACTCAGGAACAAGCAGGTTCACACAAGCCGTGTGCTTACTTTTCTAGCACATTAGATCCAGTAGCTCAGGCTCTGCCTACATGCCTGAAATCAGTCGCAGCAACAGCTTTAGCGATCAGACAAAGCGATTCCATAGTATTAGGACATCAATTGACAGTGCAAGTTCCACACTCCGTGGAAGTTCTTTTAAACCGAACTCAGACTCAGCACTTGACTATAGCACGACTGACAGGTTACGAATTAACATTGTTTCAGCCACACATAGAAATCAGACGCTGTAGTACATTAAATCCTGCCACACTTTTGCCATTAAGTGGAACAGACCCATTGGCACATGATTGTATTGAAGTCATTACTATTACGACGAAACCCAGACAAGACTTGACAGACATTCCATTACCAGATCCAGACCTGACACTTTATGTGGATGGTTCATGCATGAGAACAAGTACAGGAGAATTAGTGGCCGCTTACGCAGTCACGACAGATACCGAAGTTATTGAAACGAATTGTATTGACACATTGTCAGCTCAAGCAGCAGAGCTCATCGCTCTGACACAAGCCTGTATTCAAGCCAAAAATAAAAGAGTCAACATATACACAGATTCACGTTATGCATTCGGAGTTGTACACGACTTCGGAGTCCTTTGGCGAGAGAGAGGTTACTTGACTTCTCACGGTGCCAACATTCAACACGGTCCCCTTATTCAAGCTCTGTTAGATGCAATACATCTGCCTACTGCGATATCTATCATGAAGTGCAAGGCTCATACAAAAGTCACCGATATTATTTCCCAGGGTAACGACCTAGCAGACCGAACAGCTAAGCAAACAGCACAGAATCGAACTCATGCAACTGACTTGACAAAGACAATAGTTCCGACATCGACACACTGCATGACAGTTAAGGATCCCGCCCTTGATGTAATTGACATACAGACACATGCTACATCAGAGGAAATCAAGAAATGGACTGAACTAGGAGGGATCCAAACAGATCAGGGATGGATGACGAAGGGAAAATATATATGGTTTCTCCCTGACTCCATGGTTCAAGTTATCATAAACACAATACATAGTCCAGCGCATCTAGGAGAGAAAGCTATGTTAGACAGTATTCAAAACATTTGGTTTAATAAACACTTACGAGCTGCAGCCAAACAGAAAGTGCGTACTTGCATGATTTGTTGTCAGTTCAACCCAGGTAAAGGCGTTCCTGTAGAGCAAGGTGGATTTCAACCTCCTGATCACCCTTTTGAAGTCCTCCAGATGGATTATATCCAGATGGAACGATGTCGAGGATTCAAATATGTCCTCGTAGTTGTATGCGCACTTTCTCGTTGGACAGAAGCATATCCAGTCTCAGATTACACTGCCCCGACCACTGCCAAGCAGCTGGTTCGTGAATTCTTCCCATGGTATGGTTTGCCCCGTATCGTGTATTCAGATAACGGCCAACCGTTCTCATCCGAGCTAATGAAACACATTTCACTCCTGTTAGGCTATCAATGGAAATTCCACTGTGTCCGGCATCCCGAGGCAGCAGGTCTCGTGGAACGTCATAACCAGACTCTGAAAATTCGACTTTCTAAAATCTGTAGAGAGAAAGGCGTCGACTGGATAGTAGCTTTACCAGTTGCACTATTTTACATGAGAATGATAGCACATTCTCGAACAGGGCTATCCCCGTACGAGGTGGTCTTCGGTAGGCCACCAAATATGTGGGGGACGCCTATACCTCATAAAATCACTGATGTTGATTGTAATATGCTGACAGATTACCTTGCTTCCTTGATGTCTGCACTACAATCTTGCCATTCACAGGTAGCTGCAGCCTTTCCCGACAACACCGAGGTGAAGCCCCATGAAGTGGTTCCCGGAGATTTTGTTTTTATAAGAAATTTCGACAGGAGGAGCCCGCTGGAGCCTCGCTGGCAAACGCCGAAATTAGTACTTCTGACCACGAGGACAGCAGTGAAGATTGAGGGTCGCAAGGGTTGGCTACACTCGAGCCACATCAAGAAATTTCATGGACTGCCTCCTGATTTGAACTCTCAGCCCTGCCCTCCTCCACAGACTGATTCAAAACTCCCCCTGGTCGAGAAAACTGCTTCCCAAAACTATAAACTGAAACTAAGGTCTAGCAAGTCAGACAATTTGATTGTTTAAGTCCTCTCCTAGGTGAATCGGTTAAATTAGTCTCTGACATGTATCCTCTAGACCGAAATCGAGAGAGAGATAGACAGAAACAGCTCAAGAAATGTGCATATTGTAAATCACTTCATAGTCACTGTATAGTGACATTGTTGATTATGTTTTTTCTAAATCTTCTGATTATTGCTGCAAGTATACTGTTGCACATATACTATCCTATTTTCAAGCGTGCACATTCTGCTTATAATGTTACTGCCGAACATTCTTTTAGCGACTTACCTCCACATGAGTTGCCCTACAGACTTGCGCTGCGCAACAACACATTCATTAGTATGTTACATCACTCCCATCAGGCCAACAACGTTACAAATTGTTGGATATGTGGCCGACTCCCTCCCTATCAGAAATAAAAGGGAGTTCTGCCTCTCTTTCCGTATCCATTCACGCACAATGGTTCCTGTGGCGCATGGTTTAGTTTGATTAATTCTTTAGATTCAAATACCATAGTTTACCAGAGCAACTGGGTATGGGGAAACCTGAACTTAGTTTTGCTTAAAGCCTGCTACCCTAACAAGGAGGGACTTCCCAAAAGGACAGGAACTAATCTAGAAAATGAAGTATATGGATTAGGTAATTTTACACTTAACCTCATGATTCTGAATGTTGAATCCGAAGCTGCATCAGTCTTGCCTGCCATGTCCGTATTACCAGTCAAAGGTGAATTATGTATAAGAAAGAATGGTTCAGTACACCTGGGTCATAGTAAATGTACCACTGTGATCGAATTCAGTGATAAAGGCAAGTCTGCATTTAGAGCTTCCCGTCATTCCTACTTCATATGTGGTCATACCGCATATATACGTTTACCTCTAGATTGGGATGGTACCTGTTACATTGCATTCCTTCTGCCACCTGTTTTCCTAGCCCCTCCTGATTATCATAGAAACACCCATCTAGTACACAATAGACCCCAGAGAGATCTCCCGATTGTCGACTACACTGAAACAGCATGGGAACAATACACAGACTTCAATAAAGGTCTCTTTCCCTACATAGGAGTTGTCTCTAATGGTAAACTGATACGCAGATTAACCAGAACCCTTGAAGCAGTAGTGAATGAAACTACCTCTGCCCTAGGCAACTTAACAGAGGAGCAGTCTGCGATGCGGATTGTTGTTCTCCAAATTCGTCTTGTCCTTGACGTCATCCTGGCCGATAGGGGTGGAGCCTGTAGAGTCATCGGATCAAGTTGCTGTGTTTTCATTCCAGAAAACGCGCCATCCGTATATAAAGCCATAACTCGTCTTCATAAGATTGCAAGCCAGATACACCAGAATCCAGGCACCTGGACATGGTCCGGTTGGTTCTGGAGCGTGTTGTCAGCCTGGGGATGGAAAGTCCTATCCTTCCTAGGTATTGGCCTTCTCATAGTATTCAGTTGCTGCCTGTGTCTACAATGTGGACCAGCGATTTGCGGCCTGTGTGCCACATCATGTATTCCACGTTCAAGTTCTCATTCAAAATCCCGGAAGAAGAAAGAAGAGCAAATGATGTTACATGAACAGATTGATGGATTCCTGAGGATGGATATCTCATGAAGGGTCCGTAGGGGACAAGGAGGGAATGAGGAAATATGAATTTTTATGATCGATTGTGTCCCCTATCTTAGACCCCAACGGCTCCATGTACATGCTACAAGTACATGTATGTTCCCTCCACTTCAAGCTATGAAGACGCAAATACATATGCGTCCAACGTTAACATGTCCTCTTTCAGATCCGCCATGAATGGGTCGAATATTCCGTTCCTAAGTATGCCTTGCCACCGTCTTTATATGGTATACTTCTCACGTTTTCCAGCTCTGGCAAGTTAGGCCCTGAATTCTGCCATCGAGCTTTTCCTGCCTTCTGCCTCTGAATGCTCCAGCCTGGATCCGCATCTGTATCCATGACCTTTGTCTTACTTCCTGCGCGGCTAACGGTGCCTGGCCCGGCCTGTTGCCTGCCAAGACTGTATTCAGCCTTCAAGTTATCTGCTCCGCTCCTCGAGAAATGCATTCCTGTCTAGTAGTTTAGGTAAACATCTTTCCAGCTACAGAGCAAAGGGCCCGGCCTTACTGTCTCCATGCAAGTAATTCATGGCTTCTGTTGCCATGGTAGGCCCATGCCCCCTCGCATCTCATGTAGACACATAGACGCTTATACACGCACTAGCAGTCAGTATAGGATAGCCTCTGCCTGAGAGACCTTTCCTTCCAGATAATACAGTTCCTTAAACACAAGATATTAGATACGATTTGGGATTAGGTTGTTCTGACATCCCAGACTTCTGTCTCCTCATGTAGGGCTAAATGTCAAGTCCCCTTCACCCTCTAGTTACACGTCAATCGCACGTCATGCTACTGTGCGCGCATCTCTGCCATGTATTTCTGCTGACTTTGCAGGATTCTCCTATGGATCCACCCACCTGTGTCATCATCATAATGACGTATCTGGTACACGCCCTCATGCACGCCTATTGTAACGCCTTTATTCATTACGTATGTGTATTCTTATCTCTCTTCTCAGCTGTCACGCCTTCTGCATATGTCTTCACTGTAATGCATTTACTATATATATGATAACCTGTCAATAAAGTATTGCTCTATCCCTTCCCGAACCTTAGTGGTGACGGAACCCGATTGCCTGGTTCGAACCAATTCCTTTGTAAGGAATAAACCCATTTTAAAACCTCAAATACCACGGATTCTGCCTCTTATTTTTTACTGAGTTATTCTTATTGAATTTTACCGCATAAATTAAGTCCAGGTAATTAAAATTTACCACATAATTGGCGCCCGAACAGGGACACCTTCCCCACCTCACGCGCCGGAGGTGCGTTGCAGACCCGGTCTCCTGCCACAGCCGGACGGACAACTACGCGTACCCGCAGGATTTCCTGTATCTCCCTCAGGCCAACGGGGGTGACTGAGGCTGCGATCAACACCCAGACGAGGCGGTGAGGAGTGCGGAGGATCCCGACCAGAGCCTAGCTGAGAGAGCAAGATCCGAGGTATACAGAGGCCCACCAGATTCCGAAGTTCCGAAGTAACTAAGTCACGAGTCGAGTCCAGTCCAGTTTGGTCTCGTCCAGTCCAGACTTCCGAGGCCTTCTGTTCCGTTCCGTGCTTCCCGGTGAGTACCGTTGCTGGGGACGCATCAAGACGTGCGCATTGGTTTGTGCCGGTCAAGACGGGTTTGGGTACACAGACCTGATCTGCACTGTTTCAGCAGTGTATCTGTACTGTTTAGCAGTACATCTAGTATTATGCAGTTAGCTAGTTTTATTCTAATTATCATTGTTTGTTCTAAAATGTTTTAATATGTTTTAAATGTCATGGTCATGGTATGAGTGATTGTTCGATCTTCATTACTGTGTTTATTGTATTAATTGTGTTCAAGTCCGAGTAAGAATCAAGTAGCAAGGTTCAAGATGCCGTTATTCTCAAAATTAAGACAGATAAAAACTAGAAAAGGGATACTCGAGGAAGCCGTTCCCATTCCACCTAGGGACTCTCCAGGGTACTTTATGTACCATAAACATGGCCTAGATGCCGTATTATATCTCGAATTGTGGGTAGACTACACCAAGGATTTAGCAGAGAATCAGAGATGGCCCGTTGCGGGGACATGGGATGCAGATTGCGTCATGAGAGTAGAAGAAGCATTATGGAAAAAGAAAGCCAGACAGTCACAGAAAGATGCCATTGAATTATGGCGTAAAGAATCGCATAGACGCACAGAGAAAGCGCTCAGAAAAGAAGAGAAAAGTAGGGAGGATTCAGACAAAGCCCGAGAAAACGTATTGGTTGAGGAAGGTATCCGAGTAAAAGCAGAACAAGTAGACAGACAACGAAACACTCTTATGAATGGTATGTATCCTCTTCTGGCCGAGGGTTTACCTAAGGCCACCCTGGAAGTACCAAAAGATCTGCCACCTCCATTGCTTCCGACTAAATTGCACCCCAAGACCGCAAAGGACATTTTCCTTTCTTCCTATTTAGACGATGTAGCCCCCGAATATGTTAATACCCCGCCGCCACGCACACCGCCTGCTAATGACGCTCGACCCCGAGATAATCTGCCCCCACTGTTGCAACATACTCCTCCTTCCGTTCCAAATCTACCGCCCGTTCCTTCACTTCTTCCTACCTTACACCCAACGAATCCTTTTGGACCTAGCACCTCAGGAGGTGCGACAGGAAGTTTTCATACGCCGCCATCAGTGCGTCGATTGACTTATAGGGATCTAGCACACCAACGTACCCCTCAAACAGCGAATTATGACATATTTAAAGAGCCTCTTACAGACTGTAGATATGATCCAGTACCAGGTAAAGACGACAGAATGATGCTATCATCAGTACGTCTACGACGAGTTGCGAACTATTTAATGATACTACCAGGAATGATTGATCATCTAGACAAAATATATCACTTTGTCCAAACAGGGCAAGGTCCTGAAAGTATAGGCGAGGCCATGGCATACCAGAAAGTGGACACGCAAAAACTGTTGTTACGCTTCTTCATAAACTGCCTGATAAGACACAGAGATAGGCCAGGTGTAGACGCGGAAGAAATGAGAGCACTTAACAAATGGGGCCAGAATATAGCAGACGGAAAACATGATAAACAGAATAGTATAGAAAGTATGTACCGAAGGATCAGAAAAACAGTAGAACAAATATGTGAAAGAGAACAGCCTGAAAGAGAAACAGATGCAGATAAAACAGAGTCCTCCGGGGAGGAGGAACAGCTAGAAATGACAACAGGACAATTACAATTACCAGCTAGAGAAACGATAGCTTATGTAGGAAAAGGAAGATCCTTCAATAATTCAATACGTCCGATACGTCCAGAAAGTAAGAGAATTTTTCAAGCAGCTATGTCAAACCCAAAGACCCCTGAACATTTGTTTCAGGCTACTGATAAAATACTTCAAGAACGAATGGGGTACCATGTACTCGATTCTATGGATGAGCAAGAGTTAGCCAGGTCAGCAGTACAATGGGCTGACAGTTCTGATAAATATAGTGATGACGCGCTAGTACATACGTTTTTAAATCTTTCACCAGACGAACAGCGTTTAGCTGGTATATACATGATACAACACCTCCTTATATTATATAAAGGCCAACACTCCGATCCTGGTCCCCTACCTGATATACTGATAGAACTACTCATGAATAAATGGAGAGGTCTAGGTACCGATCTAATTAAAATAATTCTAGAATACCGAAACAGATATAGTGCCTTTTTATGTCCAGAACACGATCCAGCTCCCTCCATGGAAAGAAAGACGTATTACTTGGACAGACAGAATCCTTTACGCGAAGTGCACCCAGTTAGAAACGATGATAATACTTTTAGACGCGTGTTCGTGTACACGCCTATAACTAAAATAGAACTATTGGAAATGAAAAAATTAGTGCCCAGTCATGACAGAGATCCAGCAGGTTTTCACCGTGAAATAAAAGACATGTTACTCATGGGTGATTATACCTATCCTGACATTATGAAAATATTGAAAGTATTATTGCCTGCTGGTATTTATGAGAAACTCAAAGAAAAAGAGTGGGAGGTGGGAGAACAAAAGATTGATTGGACAGCATTAGAAAACGAGGAAAATGCCCGAACTGCAGGCCTAGGGCTTGGAGACAAAACTAAAGCGTTACCAGGATTATTAGTACAAGTATTGCCACGTTTATTAACTACGAAAAAGGAAGACTGGGGAGCAATCTCAGCTTGCAAACAGAAACCCGATGAAGACACTAGTGATTTTTATTCCCGATTTGAAAAATGTTTTGGTATTAATAGCGGCCTGAAAGCAAGTAGCGATTCATATCCACATCTTTTTGTAACAAAATTAGTTGAGAATTCCTTGCCTCAAGTTAAGAACAGAGTATTGAAAGTAGAGAGCTCTTGGCAAGCTAATACCCCGTCACAAATGTTACAAATGTTACAGTACCACCAGAATAGAATTAGAGAAGAACAAGAACACGAACAAAGACGTATGAAAGACACGAAAATGAAAATGCTCGTCGCCCAGTCAGTTCCAGCTGACAGTCATAAAAAGGGTGCGACACAGTCCAGTAATTCAGCGGTTCCTGTTAAAGGGACATGCAACTACTGTAAACAGCCAGGTCATTATATAAACGATTGTGCAGTTCTGAAACATAATATCTCTACGGGTAAAACCAAGGAGAGACCACGTCCACCTAGACAGGATCAGATCCAACAACAAGTACCTCAGAATGTACAGCCTATGCAAGCTGCACAACAGACCGTAGCGGTACCACAGTCACAGCCAATTGCCGCAACACAAAACACGACACAACAGATGTACCAGTATGCACAAAATGACTATCCCGATTATCAGCGATACACATGAAACAGCCTAGAGAGGGAAGTTGGCTTACCCCTTATTGAGGTTCCCATAGATCAAGAGGGTCCTTATGTACATAGTCAAGTATTAATGAAAGACAGAAAGTTTTTAATTGATACAGGGGCAAGCAGAACAACTATAAGTCACAACGAGGTTCCAGGGGCACCCCTCTCAGGCTCACAGAATGTTTCCCTTGGATTTTCAGGAAAGCCTATTGTTAATGAAGTATCGCAACCTCTACCTCTTGCAGTTGGTCCATTGACACGGACTACAGATTTATTGCTTACAAAATCATGCCCAGAAAACTTGTTAGGTATAAAGACACTGAAAGCTCTAGGAGCTGTAATATGTTGTTCCCCGGAGGGGGTACGACTATTTTTGCGTGGCTTTAAGGGTCACTATGTATTTAGAGACATGGATCACCGGTTACAGAATGTCCCTGCACATTTATGGGCACAAGGCCCTACTGATGTAGGTTGTATGCACATTACACTATATCGAGTCACACTCAAAGCAGGAGTGGTATTACCACGAATTCGACAATACAAGTTACCTCCAGATGCTGTAGTGGCTTTGCTGCAAATCATTGACGAGCTCATTGCACAAGGAGTGGTTGTGGAAACCGACTCCAATGTATGTAATTCTCCTATTATTCCAATTCTTAAACGAACTGATCCAAATGCACCCCCAGCTTATCGATTGATTATTGATCTGCGCGAATTGAATAAATGCATTGTACCACAATATCCTGTGGTTCCAGATATCTCTTCATTATTGACAGCTATTGATTCAGAAGCAACGTTCTTTACTGTAATTGACCTCAAGAACGCCTTCTTTAGCGTCCCAATCGATCCGGAAAGCCAATATTTGTTTGGATTTTGTTTAAATGGACGAAGCTTCAAATTCGCACGCGCACCTCAAGGATTCACAGAAAGCCCCAGCATCTACAGCCAAGCACTGAAAAGACAACTTGACAGTATCCACATGCCTGTTAACACGACCCTGCTTCAGTATGTCGATGATCTGCTGATCACCGCCCGAAGCGAACCCGAATGTGAAAAAGCATCACTGACGGTTTTACATTCTCTGGCCGACAAGGGGCACAAGGTGTCCCCTTCGAAGCTGCAATTCTGTGTTCAGCAAGTTGTGTACCTTGGGCACTTGCTGTCCAAGGGGGGGAGACAGCTCACACCTGATCGCATCCAGTTAATTGTAAACATGCCACCACCCAAGACACAAAAGGAGGTGCGGGCCTTCATAGGTCTCACTTCGTACTGTAGACAATGGATTCCCCAATATGCATTTCTAGTAAAGCCACTCATTCAGTTGACAACCCAGGAGGCAGCGACTTCGACTGTCCTCCCTTGGACTCAGGCACATACACAAGCTTTTGAAGACTTAAAGAAAGCCTTATGTCAAGCACCTGTTTTAGCGACACCATGTTACAGTAAGCCTTTTACACTTTTTGTTACAGAACGTGAAGGTACTGCCTTGTCAGTACTCACTCAGGAACAAGCAGGTTCACACAAGCCGTGTGCTTACTTTTCTAGCACATTAGATCCAGTAGCTCAGGCTCTGCCTACATGCCTGAAATCAGTCGCAGCAACAGCTTTAGCGATCAGACAAAGCGATTCCATAGTATTAGGACATCAATTGACAGTGCAAGTTCCACACTCCGTGGAAGTTCTTTTAAACCGAACTCAGACTCAGCACTTGACTATAGCACGACTGACAGGTTACGAATTAACATTGTTTCAGCCACACATAGAAATCAGACGCTGTAGTACATTAAATCCTGCCACACTTTTGCCATTAAGTGGAACAGACCCATTGGCACATGATTGTATTGAAGTCATTACTATTACGACGAAACCCAGACAAGACTTGACAGACATTCCATTACCAGATCCAGACCTGACACTTTATGTGGATGGTTCATGCATGAGAACAAGTACAGGAGAATTAGTGGCCGCTTACGCAGTCACGACAGATACCGAAGTTATTGAAACGAATTGTATTGACACATTGTCAGCTCAAGCAGCAGAGCTCATCGCTCTGACACAAGCCTGTATTCAAGCCAAAAATAAAAGAGTCAACATATACACAGATTCACGTTATGCATTCGGAGTTGTACACGACTTCGGAGTCCTTTGGCGAGAGAGAGGTTACTTGACTTCTCACGGTGCCAACATTCAACACGGTCCCCTTATTCAAGCTCTGTTAGATGCAATACATCTGACTATTGAGATATCTATCATGAAGTGCAAGGCTCATACAAAAGTCACCGATATTATTTCCCAGGGTAACGACCTAGCAGACCGAACAGCTAAGCAAACAGCACAGAATCGAACTCATGCAACTGACTTGACAAAGACAATAGTTCCGACATCGACACACTGCATGACAGTTAAGGATCCCGCCCTTGATGTAATTGACATACAGACACATGCTACATCAGAGGAAATCAAGAAATGGACTGAACTAGGAGGGATCCAAACAGATCAGGGATGGATGACGAAGGGAAAATATATATGGTTTCTCCCTGACTCCATGGTTCAAGTTATCATAAACACAATACATAGTCCAGCGCATCTAGGAGAGAAAGCTATGTTAGACAGTATTCAAAACATTTGGTTTAATAAACACTTACGAGCTGCAGCCAAACAGAAAGTGCGTACTTGCATGATTTGTTGTCAGTTCAACCCAGGTAAAGGCGTTCCTGTAGAGCAAGGTGGATTTCAACCTCCTGATCACCCTTTTGAAGTCCTCCAGATGGATTATATCCAGATGGAACGATGTCGAGGATTCAAATATGTCCTCGTAGTTGTATGCGCACTTTCTCGTTGGACAGAAGCATATCCAGTCTCAGATTACACTGCCCCGACCACTGCCAAGCAGCTGGTTCGTGAATTCTTCCCACGGTATGGTTTGCCCCGTATCGTGTATTCAGATAACGGCCAACCGTTCTCATCCGAGCTAATGAAACACATTTCACTCCTGTTAGGCTATCAATGGAAATTCCACTGTGTCCGGCATCCCGAGGCAGCAGGTCTCGTGGAACGTCATAACCAGACTCTGAAAATTCGACTTTCTAAAATCTGTAGAGAGAAAGGCGTCGACTGGATAGTAGCTTTACCAGTTGCACTATTTTACATGAGAATGATAGCACATTCTCGAACAGGGCTATCCCCGTACGAGGTGGTCTTCGGTAGGCCACCAAATATGTGGGGGACGCCTATACCTCGTAAAATCACTGATGTTGATTGTAATATGCTGACAGATTACCTTGCTTCCTTGATGTCTGCACTACAATCTTGCCATTCACAGGTAGCTGCAGCCTTTCCCGACAACACCGAGGTGAAGCCCCATGAAGTGGTTCCCGGAGATTTTGTTTTTATAAGAAATTTCGACAGGAGGAGCCCGCTGGAGCCTCGCTGGCAAACGCCGAAATTAGTACTTCTGACCACGAGGACAGCAGTGAAGATTGAGGGTCGCAAGGGTTGGCTACACTCGAGCCACATCAAGAAATTTCATGGACTGCCTCCTGATTTGAACTCTCAGCCCTGCCCTCCTCCACAGACTGATTCAAAACTCCCCCTGGTCGAGAAAACTGCTTCCCAAAACTATAAACTGAAACTAAGGTCTAGCAAGTCAGACAATTTGATTGTTTAAGTCCTCTCCTAGGTGAATCGGTTAAATTAGTCTCTGACATGTATCCTCTAGACCGAAATCGAGAGAGAGATAGACAGAAACAGCTCAAGAAATGTGCATATTGTAAATCACTTCATAGTCACTGTATAGTGACATTGTTGATTATGTTTTTTCTAAATCTTCTGATTATTGCTGCAAGTATACTGTTGCACATATACTATCCTATTTTCAAGCGTGCACATTCTGCTTATAATGTTACTGCCGAACATTCTTTTAGCGAATTACCTCCACATGAGTTGCCCTACAGACTTGCGCTGCGCAACAACACATTCATTAGTATGTTACATCACTCCCATCAGGCCAACAACGTTACAAATTGTTGGATATGTGGCCGACTCCCTCCCTATCAGAAATACAAGGGAGTTCTGCCTCTCTTTCCGTATCCATTCACGCACAATGGTTCCTGTGGCGCATGGTTTAGTTTGATTAATTCTTTAGATTCAAATACCATAGTTTACCAGAGCAACTGGGTATGGGGAAACCTGAACTTAGTTTTGCTTAAAGCCTGCTACCCTAACAAGGAGGGACTTCCCAAAAGGACAGGAACTGATCTAGAAAATGAAGTATATGGATTAGGTAATTTTACACTTAACCTCATGATTCTGAATGTTGAATCCGAAGCTGCATCAGTCTTGCCTGCCATGTCCGTATTACCAGTCAAAGGTGAATTATGTATAAGAAAGAATGGTTCAGTACACCTGGGTCATAGTAAATGTACCACTGTGATCGAATTCAGTGATAAAGGCAAGTCTGCATTTAGAGCTTCCCGTCATTCCTACTTCATTTGTGGTCATACCGCATATATACGTTTACCTCTAGATTGGGATGGTACCTGTTACATTGCATTCCTTCTGCCACCTGTTTTCCTAGCCCCTCCTGATTATCATAGAAACACCCATCTAGTACACAATAGACCCCAGAGAGATCTCCCGATTGTCGACTACACTGAAACAGCATGGGAACAATACACAGACTTCAATAAAGGTCTCTTTCCCTACATAGGAGTTGTCTCTAATAGTAAACTGATACGCATATTAACCAGAACCCTTGAAGCAGTAGTGAATGAAACTACCTCTGCCCTAGGCAACTTAACAGAGGAGCAGTCTGCGATGCAGATTGTTGTTCTCCAAAATCGTCTTGTCCTTGACGTCATCCTGGCCGATAGGGGTGGAGCCTGTAGAGTCATCGGATCAAGTTGCTGTGTTTTCATTCCAGAAAACGCGCCATCCGTATATAAAGCCATAACTCGTCTTCATAAGATTGCAAGCCAGATACACCAGAATCCAGGCACCTGGACATGGTCCGGTTGGTTCTGGAGCGTGTTGTCAGCCTGGGGATGGAAAGTCCTATCCTTCCTAGGTATTGGCCTTCTCATAGTATTCAGTTGCTGCCTGTGTCTACAATGTGGACCAGCGATTTGCGGCCTGTGTGCCACATCATGTATTCCACGTTCAAGTTCTCATTCAAAATCCCGGAAGAAGAAAGAAGAGCAAATGATGTTACATGAACAGATTGATGGATTCCTGAGGATGGATATCTCATGAAGGGTCCGTAGGGGACAAGGAGGGAATGAGGAAATATGAATTTTTATGATCGATTGTGTCCCCTATCTTAGACCCCAACGGCTCCATGTACATGCTACAAGTACATGTATGTTCCCTCCACTTCAAGCTATGAAGACGCAAATACATATGCGTCCAACGTTAACATGTCCTCTTTCAGATCCGCCATGAATGGGTCGAATATTCCGTTCCTAAGTATGCCTTGCCACCGTCTTTATATGGTATACTTCTCACGTTTTCCAGCTCTGGCAAGTTAGGCCCTGAATTCTGCCATCGAGCTTTTCCTGCCTTCTGCCTCTGAATGCTCCAGCCTGGATCCGCATCTGTATCCATGACCTTTGTCTTACTTCCTGCGCGGCTAACGGTGCCTGGCCCGGCCTGTTGCCTGCCAAGACTGTATTCAGCCTTCAAGTTATCTGCTCCGCTCCTCGAGAAATGCATTCCTGTCTAGTAGTTTAGGTAAACATCTTTCCAGCTACAGAGCAAAGGGCCCGGCCTTACTGTCTCCATGCAAGTAATTCATGGCTTCTGTTGCCATGGTAGGCCCATGCCCCCTCGCATCTCATGTAGACACATAGACGCTTATACACGCACTAGCAGTCAGTATAGGATAGCCTCTGCCTGAGAGACCTTTCCTTCCAGATAATACAGTTCCTTAAACACAAGATATTAGATACGATTTGGGATTAGGTTGTTCTGACATCCCAGACTTCTGTCTCCTCATGTAGGGCTAAATGTCAAGTCCCCTTCACCCTCTAGTTACACGTCAATCGCACGTCATGCTACTGTGCGCGCATCTCTGCCATGTATTTCTGCTGACTTTGCAGGATTCTCCTATGGATCCACCCACCTGTGTCATCATCATAATGACGTATCTGGTACACGCCCTCATGCACGCCTATTGTAACGCCTTTATTCATTACGTATGTGTATTCTTATCTCTCTTCTCAGCTGTCACGCCTTCTGCATATGTCTTCACTGTAATGCATTTACTATATATATGATAACCTGTCAATAAAGTATTGCTCTATCCCTTCCCGAACCTTAGTGGTGACGGAACCCGATTGCCTGGTTCGAACCAATTCCTTTGTAAGGAATAAACCCATTTTAAAACCTCAAATACCACGGATTCTGCCTCTTATTTTTTACTGAGTTATTCTTATTGAATTTTACCGCATAAATTAAGTCCAGGTAATTAAAATTTACCACATAATTGGCGCCCAAACAGGGACACCTTCCCCACCTCACGCGCCGGAGGTGCGTTGCAGACCCGGTCTCCTGCCACAGCCGGACGGACAACTACGCGTACCCGCAGGATTTCCTGTATCTCCCTCAGGCCAACGGGGGTGACTGAGGCTGCGATCAACACCCAGACGAGGCGGTGAGGAGTGCGGAGGATCCCGACCAGAGCATAGCTGAGAGAGCAAGATCCGAGGTATACAGAGGCCCACCAGATTCCGAAGTTCCGAAGTAACTAAGTCACGAGTCGAGTCCAGTCCAGTTTGGTCTAGTCCAGTCCAGACTGCCGAGGCCTTCTGTTCCGTTCCGTGCTTCCCGGTGAGTACCGTTGCTGGGGACGCATCTAGACGTGCGCATTGGTTTGTGCCGGTCAAGACGGGTTTGGGTACACAGACCTGGTCTGCACTGTTTCAGCAGTGTATCTGTACTGTTTAGCAGTACATCTAGTATTATGCAGTTAGCTAGTTTTATTCTAATTATCATTGTTCGTTCTAAAATGTTTTAATATGTTTTAAATGTCGTGGTATGAGTGATTGTTCGATCTTCATTACTGTGTTTATTGTATTAATTGTGTTCAAGTCCGAGTAAGAATCAAGTAGCAAGGTTCAAGATGCCGTTATTCTCAAAATTAAGACAGATAAAAACTAGAAAAGGGATACTCGAGGAAGCCGTTCCCATTCCACCTAGGGACTCTCCAGGGTACTTTATGTACCATAAACATGGCCTAGATGCCGTATTATATCTCGAATTGTGGGTAGACTACACCAAGGATTTAGCAGAGAATCAGAGATGGCCCGTTGCGGGGACATGGGATGCAGATTGCATCATGAGAGTAGAAGAAGCATTATGGAAAAAGAAAGCCAGACAGTCACAGAAAGATGCCATTGAATTATGGCGTAAAGAATCGCATAGACGCACAGAGAAAGCGCTCAGAAAAGAAGAGAAAAGTAGGGAGGATTCAGACAAAGCCCGAGAAAACGTATTGGTTGAGGAAGGTATCCGAGTAAAAGCAGAACAAGTAGACAGACAACGAAACACTCTTATGAATGGTATGTATCCTCTTCTGGCCGAGGGTTTACCTAAGGCCACCCTGGAAGTACCAAAAGATCTGCCACCTCCATTGCTTCCGACTAAATTGCACCCCAAGACCGCAAAGGACATTTTCCTTTCTTCCTATTTAGACGATGTAGCCCCCGAATATGTTAATACCCCGCCGCCACGCACACCGCCTGCTAATGACGCTCGACCCCGAGATAATCTGCCCCCACTTCTGCAGCAACATACTCCTCCTTCCGTTCCAAATCTACCGCCCGTTCCTTCACTTCTTCCTACCTTACACCCAACAAATCCTTTTGGACCTAGCACCTCAGGAGGTGCGACAGGAAGTTTTCATACGCCGCCATCAGTGCGTCGATTGACTTATAGGGATCTAGCACACCAACGTACCCCTCAAACAGCGAATTATGACATATTTAAAGAGCCTCTTACAGACTGTAGATATGATCCAGTACCAGGTAAAGACGACAGAATGATGCTATCATCAGTACATCTATGACGAGTTGCGAACTATTTAATGATACTACCAGGAATGATTGATCATCTAGACAAAATATATCACTTTGTCCAAACAGGGCAAGGTCCTGAAAGTATAGGCGAGGCCATGGCATACCAGAAAGTGGACACGCAAAAACTGTTGTTACGCTTCTTCATAAACTGCCTGATAAGACACAGAGATAGGCCAGGTGTAGACGCGGAAGAAATGAGAGCACTTAACAAATGGGGCCAGAATATAGCAGACGGAAAACATGATAAACAGAATAGTATAGAAAGTATGTACCGAAGGATCAGAAAAACAGTAGAACAAATATGTGAAAGAGAACAGCCTGAAAGAGAAACAGATGCAGATAAAACAGAGTCCTCCGGGGAGGAGGAACAGCTAGAAATGACAACAGGACAATTACAATTACCAGCTAGAGAAACGATAGCTTATGTAGGAAAAGGAAGATCCTTCAATAATTCAATACGTCCGATACGTCCAGAAAGTAAGAGAATTTTTCAAGCAGATATGTCAAACCCAAAGACCCCTGAACATTTGTTTCAGGCTACTGATAAAATACTTCAAGAACGAATGGGGTACCATGTACTCGATTCTATGGATGAGCAAGAGTTAGCCAGGTCAGCAGTACAATGGGCTGACAGTTCTGATAAATATAGTGATGACGCGCTAGTACATACGTTTTTAAATCTTTCACCAGACGAACAGCGTTTAGCTGGTAAATACATGATACAACACCTCCTTATATTATATAAAGGCCAACACTCCGATCCTGGTCCCCTACCTGATATACTGATAGAACTACTCATGAATAAATGGAGAGGTCTAGGTACCGATCTAATTAAAGTAATTCTAGAATACCGAAACAGATATAGTGCCTTTTTATGTCCAGAACACGATCCAGCTCCCTCCATGGAAAGAAAGACGTATTACTTGGACAGACAGAATCCTTTACGCGAAGTGCACCCAGTTAGAAACGATGATAATACTTTTAGACGCGTGTTCGTGTACATGCCTATAACTAAAATAGAACTATTGGAAATGAAAAAATTAGTGCCCAGTCATGACAGAGATCCAGCAGGTTTTCACCGTGAAATAAAAGACATGTTACTCATGGGTGATTATACCTATCCTGACATTATGAAAATATTGAAAGTATTATTGCCTGCTGGTATTTACGAGAAACTCAAAGAAAAAGAGTGGGAGGTGGGAGAACAAAAGATTGATTGGACAGCATTAGAAAACGAGGAAAATGCCCGAACTGCAGGCCTAGGGCTTGGAGACAAAACTAAAGCGTTACCAGGATTATTAGTACAAGTATTGCCACGTTTATTAACTACGAAAAAGGAAGACTGGGGAGCAATCTCAGCTTGCAAACAGAAACCCGATGAAGACACTAGTGATTTTTATTCCCGATTTGAAAAATGTTTTGGTATTAATAGCGGCCTGAAAGCAAGTAGCGATTCATATCCACATCTTTTTGTAACAAAATTAGTTGAGAATTCCTTGCCTCAAGTTAAGAACAGAGTATTGAAAGTAGAGAGCTCTTGGCAAGCTAATACCCCGTCACAAATGTTACAAATGTTACAGTACCACCAGAATAGAATTAGAGAAGAACAAGAACACGAACAAAGACGTATGAAAGACACGAAAATGAAAATGCTCGTCGCCCAGTCAGTTCCAGCTGACAGTCATAAAAAGGGTGCGACACAGTCCAGTAATTCAGCGGTTCCTGTTAAAGGGACATGCAACTACTGTAAACAGCCAGGTCATTATATAAACGATTGTGCAGTTCTGAAACATAATATCTCTACGGGTAAAACCAAGGAGAGACCACGTCCACCTAGACAGGATCAGATCCAACAACAAGTACCTCAGAATGTACAGCCTATGCAAGCTGCACAACAGACCGTAGCGGTACCACAGTCACAGCCAATTGCCGCAACACAAAACACGACACAACAGATGTACCAGTATGCACAAAATGACTATCCCGATTATCAGCGATACACATGAAACAGCCTAGAGAGGGAAGTTGGCTTACCCCTTATTGAGGTTCCCATAGATCAAGAGGGTCCTTATGTACATAGTCAAGTATTAAGGAAAGACAGAAAGTTTTTAATTGATACAGGGGCAAGCAGAACAACTATAAGTCACGACGAGGTTCCAGGGGCATCCCTCTCAGGCTCACAGAATGTTTCCCTTGGATTTTCAGGAAAGCCTATTGTTAATGAAGTATCGCAACCTCTACCTCTTGCAGTTGGTCCATTGACACGGACTACAGATTTATTGCTTACAAAATCATGCCCAGAAAACTTGTTAGGTATAAAGACACTGAAAGCTCTAGGAGCTGTAATATGTTGTTCCCCGGAGGGGGTACGACTATTTTTGCGTGACTTTAAGGGTCACTATGTATTTAGAGACATGGATCACGGTTACAGAATGTCCCTGCACATTTATGGGCACAAGGCCCTACTGATGTAGGTTGTATGCACATTACACCATATCGAGTCACACTCAAAGCAGGAGTGGTATTACCACGAATTCGACAATACAAGTTCCTCCAGATGCTGTAGTGGCTTTGCTGCAAATCATTGACGAGCTCATTGCACAAGGAGTGGTTGTGGAAACCGACTCCAATGTATGTAATTCTCCTATTATTCCAATTCTTAAACGAACTGATCCAAATGCACCCCCAGCTTATCGATTGATTATTGATCTGCGCGAATTGAATAAATGCATTGTACCACAATATCCTGTGGTTCCAGATATCTCTTCATTATTGACAGCTATTGATTCAGAAGCAACGTTCTTTACTGTAATTGACCTCAAGAACGCCTTCTTTAGCGTCCCAATCGATCCGGAAAGCCAATATTTGTTCGGATTTTGTTTAAATGGACGAAGCTTCAAATTCGCACGCGCACCTCAAGGATTCACAGAAAGCCCCAGCATCTACAGCCAAGCACTGAAAAGACAACTTGACAGTATCCACATGCCTGTTAACACGACCCTGCTTCAGTATGTCGATGATCTGCTGATCACCGCCCGAAGCGAACCCGAATGTGAAAAAGCATCACTGACGGTTTTACATTCTCTGGCCGACAAGGGGCACAAGGTGTCCCCTTCGAAGCTGCAATTCTGTGTTCAGCAAGTTGTGTACCTTGGGCACTTGCTGTCCAAGGGGGGGAGACAGCTCACACCTGATCGCATCCAGTTAATTGTAAACATGCCACCACCCAAGACACAAAAGGAGGTGCGGGCCTTCATAGGTCTCACTTCGTACTGTAGACAATGGATTCCCCAATATGCATTTCTAGTAAAGCCACTCATTCAGTTGACAACCCAGGAGGCAGCGACTTCGACTGTCCTCCCTTGGACTCAGGCACATACACAAGCTTTTGAAGACTTAAAGAAAGCCTTATGTCAAGCACCTGTTTTAGCGACACCATGTTACAGTAAGCCTTTTACACTTTTTGTTACAGAACGTGAAGGTACTGCCTTGTCAGTACTCACTCAGGAACAAGCAGGTTCACACAAGCCGTGTGCTTACTTTTCTAGCACATTAGATCCAGTAGCTCAGGCTCTGCCTACATGCCTGAAATCAGTCGCAGCAACAGCTTTAGCGATCAGACAAAGCGATTCCATAGTATTAGGACACCAATTGACAGTGCAAGTTCCACACTCCGTGGAAGTTCTTTTAAACCGAACTCAGACTCAGCACTTGACTATAGCACGACTGACAGGTTACGAATTAACATTGTTTCAGCCACACATAGAAATCAGACGCTGTAGTACATTAAATCCTGCCACACTTTTGCCATTAAGTGGAACAGACCCATTGGCACATGATTGTATTGAAGTCATTACTATTACGACGAAACCCAGACAAGACTTGACAGACATTCCATTACCAGATCCAGACCTGACACTTTATGTGGATGGTTCATGCATGAGAACAAGTACAGGAGAATTAGTGGCCGCTTACGCAGTCACGACAGATACCGAAGTTATTGAAACGAATTGTATTGACACATTGTCAGCTCAAGCAGCAGAGCTCATCGCTCTGACACAAGCCTGTATTCAAGCCAAAAATAAAAGAGTCAACATATACACAGATTCACGTTATGCATTCGGAGTTGTACACGACTTCGGAGTCCTTTGGCGAGAGAGAGGTTACTTGACTTCTCACGGTGCCAACATTCAACACGGTCCCCTTATTCAAGCTCTGTTAGATGCAATACATCTGCCTACTGCGATATCTATCATGAAGTGCAAGGCTCATACAAAAGTCACCGATATTATTTCCCAGGGTAACGACCTAGCAGACCGAACAGCTAAGCAAACAGCACAGAATCGAACTCATGCAACTGACTTGACAAAGACAATAGTTCCGACATCGACACACTGCATGACAGTTAAGGATCCCGCCCTTGATGTAATTGACATACAGACACATGCTACATCAGAGGAAATCAAGAAATGGACTGAACTAGGAGGGATCCAAACAGATCAGGGATGGATGACGAAGGGAAAATATATATGGTTTCTCCCTGACTCCATGGTTCAAGTTATCATAAACACAATACATAGTCCAGCGCATCTAGGAGAGAAAGCTATGTTAGACAGTATTCAAAACATTTGGTTTAATAAACACTTACGAGCTGCAGCCAAACAGAAAGTGCGTACTTGCATGATTTGTTGTCAGTTCAACCCAGGTAAAGGCGTTCCTGTAGAGCAAGGTGGATTTCAACCTCCTGATCACCCTTTTGAAGTCCTCCAGATGGATTATATCCAGATGGAACGATGTCGAGGATTCAAATATGTCCTCGTAGTTGTATGCGCACTTTCTCGTTGGACAGAAGCATATCCAGTCTCAGATTACACTGCCCCGACCACTGCCAAGCAGCTGGTTCGTGAATTCTTCCCACGGTATGGTTTGCCCCGTATCGTGTATTCAGATAACGGCCAACCGTTCTCATCCGAGCTAATGAAACACATTTCACTCCTGTTAGGCTATCAATGGAAATTCCACTGTGTCCGGCATCCCGAGGCAGCAGGTCTCGTGGAACGTCATAACCAGACTCTGAAAATTCGACTTTCTAAAATCTGTAGAGAGAAAGGCGTCGACTGGATAGTAGCTTTACCAGTTGCACTATTTTACATGAGAATGATAGCACATTCTCGAACAGGGCTATCCCCGTACGAGGTGGTCTTCGGTAGGCCACCAAATATGTGGGGGACGCCTATACCTCGTAAAATCACTGATGTTGATTGTAATATGCTGACAGATTACCTTGCTTCCTTGATGTCTGCACTACAATCTTGCCATTCACAGGTAGCTGCAGCCTTTCCCGACAACACCGAGGTGAAGCCCCATGAAGTGGTTCCCGGAGATTTTGTTTTTATAAGAAATTTCGACAGGAAGAGCCCGCTGGAGCCTCGCTGGCAAACGCCGAAATTAGTACTTCTGACCACGAGGACAGCAGTGAAGATTGAGGGTCGCAAGGGTTGGCTACACTCGAGCCACATCAAGAAATTTCATGGACTGCCTCCTGATTTGAACTCTCAGCCCTGCCCTCCTCCACAGACTGATTCAAAACTCCCCCTGGTCGAGAAAACTGCTTCCCAAAACTATAAACTGAAACTAAGGTCTAGCAAGTCAGACAATTTGATTGTTTAAGTCCTCTCCTAGGTGAATCGGTTAAATTAGTCTCTGACATGTATCCTCTAGACCGAAATCGAGAGAGAGATAGACAGAAACAGCTCAAGAAACGTGCATATTGTAAATCACTTCATAGTCACTGTATAGTGACATTGTTGATTATGTTTTTTCTAAATCTTCTGATTATTGCTGCAAGTATACTGTTGCACATATACTATCCTATTTTCAAGCGTGCACATTCTGCTTATAATGTTACTGCCGAACATTCTTTTAGCGAATTACCTCCACATGAGTTGCCCTACAGACTTGCGCTGCGCAACAACACATTCATTAGTATGTTACATCACTCCCATCAGGCCAACAACGTTACAAATTGTTGGATATGTGGCCGACTCCCTCCCTATCAGAAATACAAGGGAGTTCTGCCTCTCTTTCCGTATCCATTCACGCACAATGGTTCCTGTGGCGCATGGTTTAGTTTGATTAATTCTTTAGATTCAAATACCATAGTTTACCAGAGCAACTGGGTATGGGGAAACCTGAACTTAGTTTTGCTTAAAGCCTGCTACCCTAACAAGGAGGGACTTCCCAAAAGGACAGGAACTGATTTAGAAAATGAAGTATATGGATTAGGTAATTTTACACTTAACCTCATGATTCTGAATGTTGAATCCGAAGCTGCATCAGTCTTGCCTGCCATGTCCGTATTACCAGTCAAAGGTGAATTATGTATAAGAAAGAATGGTTCAGTACACCTGGGTCATAGTAAATGTACCACTGTGATCGAATTCAGTGATAAAGGCAAGTCTGCATTTAGAGCTTCCCGTCATTCCTACTTCATTTGTGGTGATACCGCATATATACGTTTACCTCTAGATTGGGATGGTACCTGTTACATTGCATTCCTTCTGCCACCTGTTTTCCTAGCCCCTCCTGATTATCATAGAAACACCCATCTAGTACACAATAGACCCCAGAGAGATCTCCCGATTGTCGACTACACTGAAACAGCATGGGAACAATACACAGACTTCAATAAAGGTCTCTTTCCCTACATAGGAGTTGTCTCTAATAGTAAACTGATACGCAGATTAACCAGAACCCTTGAAGCAGTAGTGAATGAAACTACCTCTGCCCTAGGCAACTTAACAGAGGAGCAGTCTGCGATGCGGATTGTTGTTCTCCTAAATCGTCTTGTCCTTGATGTCATCCTGGCCGATAGGGGTGGAGCCTGTAGAGTCATCGGATCAAGTTGCTGTGTTTTCATTCCAGAAAACGCGCCATCCGTATATAAAGCCATAACTCGTCTTCATAAGATTGCAAGCCAGATACACCAGAATCCAGGCACCTGGACATGGTCCGGTTGGTTCTGGAGCGTGTTGTCAGCCTGGGGATGGAAAGTCCTATCCTTCCTAGGTATTGGCCTTCTCATAGTATTCAGTTGCTGCCTGTGTCTACAATGTGGACCAGCGATTTGCGGCCTGTGTGCCACATCATGTATTCCACGTTCAAGTTCTCATTCAAAATCCCGGAAGAAGAAAGAAGAGCAAATGATGTTACATGAACAGATTGATGGATTCCTGAGGATCAATATCTCATGAAGGGTCCGTAGGGGACAAGGAGGGAATGAGGAAATATGAATTTTTATGATCGATTGTGTCCCCTATCTTAGACCCCAACGGCTCCATGTACATGCTACAAGTACATGTATGTTCCCTCCACTTCAAGCTATGAAGACGCAAATACATATGCGTCCAACGTTAACATGTCCTCTTTCAGATCCGCCATGAATGGGTCGAATATTCCGTTCCTAAGTATGCCTTGCCACCTTTTTTATATGGTATACTTCTCACGTTTTCCAGCTCTGGCAAGTTAGGCCCTGAATTCTGCCATCAAGCTTTTCCTGCCTTCTGCCTCTGAATGCTCCAGCCTGGATCCGCATCTGTATCCATGACCTTTGTCTTACTTCCTGCGCGGCTAACGGTGCCTGGCCCGGCCTGTTGCCTGCCAAGACTGTATTCAGCCTTCAAGTTATCTGCTCCGCTCCTCGAGAAATGCATTCCTGTCTAGTAGTTTAGGTAAACATCTTTCCAGCTACAGAGCAAAGGGCCCGGCCTTACTGTCTCCATGCAAGTAATTCATGGCTTCTGTTGCCATGGTAGGCCCATGCCCCCTCGCATCTCATGTAGACACATAGACGCTTATACACGCACTAGCAGTCAGTATAGGATAGCCTCTGCCTGAGAGACCTTTCCTTCCAGATAATACAGTTCCTTAAACACAAGATATTAGATACGATTTGGGATTAGGTTGTTCTGACATCCCAGACTTCTGTCTCCTCATGTAGGGCTAAATGTCAAGTCCCCTTCACCCTCTAGTTACACGTCAATCGCACGTCATGCTACTGTGCGCGCATCTCTGCCATGTATTTCTGCTGACTTTGCAGGATTCTCCTATGGATCCACCCACCTGTGTCATCATCATAATGACGTATCTGGTACACGCCCTCATGCACGCCTATTGTAACGCCTTTATTCATTACGTATGTGAATTCTTATCTCTTTTCTCAGCTGTCCCGCCTTCTGCATATGTCTTCACTGTAATGCATTTACTATATATATGATAACCTGTCAATAAAGTATTGCTCTATCCCTTCCCGAACCTTAGTGGTGACGGAACCCGATTGCCTGGTTCGAACCAATTCCTTTGTAAGGAATAAACCCATTTTAAAACCTCAAATACCACGGATTCTGCCTCTTATTTTTTACTGAGTTATTCTTATTGAATTTTACCGCATAAATTAAGTCCAGGTAATTAAAATTTACCACAGTCCATTGTCTAAGATGATATATTCTTGAAAACCTTCCCTCATAAATATGTCCTTCAGAAATAATACCGCATTTCATGTAGTGGGCGTTGAAAAAAATTGAACCACAGGCCATTTGCTATGGTATTCCATCAATACAAATGCATACTTCTGATGGCAGGGTAGAAAGTTAAATGGTCCCACCATGTCTATCCCCACTTTTACCCATGGGTTTACAGGAAACTGAATTGGCTGTAAAGGTAGCATTACTACTTTGAACCCTTGGGTAGTCTACAAACTACGGTTCTACGGGAACACTTACTGAGCTTATTCAAAGATGTAATGTCCAGTATAAACTAGTGAATATACTTAGGATCTCCATTTTGTTTGGGGATGTTTCCTGGGGCTGCTTGCCCTCACAGGGTTAGGTAATACAAGGAGGGTAAAACATCACCTACTTGGCAGCCTTTTAACCTCAATCATGCCAATAGCTATAAATGAATGGTCCATAAAAAAGTGGATGACAATACAGACATTCCAACTTTCATGTGGCATGACAGGGCTGAAGGAAAATGAATTTTGCAAGATCAAATCTCCGAGACCTCCTCCCCGATTTGCAAAGTGAAAGATGACTGTCAGATATTACCCGGTATTCCAGACACATTTTTAACTCACTTGTGCAATCTACTGGCAAAATATAGTACAAGTGTAGTCAATATTTTGCGAGACAGCAAGACTGCATCAATTCATTGAAGGTCTACACTACTGCAATCTTGGTACAAGTTACTCCGCCAGGGCACGGAACTCTGCAGAATTTCACAGAGTTTTTCAGTAACTCTGCGGAATTTTGCATAGAACAACTCCATGAGTCCTGCCCTGGAGAGGTTTCCTAGGAGATTGCTCCTACTCTTCCTTTACCAGGCTGAGAGGTTCTCTGACAGGGTGACTGTACAGATGTTCTGGGGTACCTCAATGTAAGCAAAAAGCAGGCATGGCAGCAAGATGTCCCAATTACGCCTCAGAGCCTTAGGCAGACTCCTAATCATGCCTTTTAGGATCTTATTGAACCTCTCTACAAGCCCATTGGTATGTGGATGATAGAGAGTGGAGAACTTATAAGTAATCCCACACCCCTTCCACATTTACTGCATGTATGCCGGCATAAAGTTGGTGCCCCTGTCAGACACTACCTCTTCAGGAAACCCACTCTGGTAAAAGGGCCCTAGCCACTGTGGCTGCAGTAGTAGTCCTCAGAGGTATGGCTTCTAGGTACCTAGTGGTGTGATCCACCAGAACCAGGTTGTACCTGTAACCAGAAGAAGTCTGGGGATCCATAGGCCCTACAAAGTCAATGCCCACCCTCTCAAAGGGTGTGCCAACAACAGGTAAGGGAGACAGGGGAACCTTTAGCTTTAGTCCTGTCTTCCCACTGGCCTGGCAGGTAACACATGTCCTACAGAATGTAATCAAAGAAATACTCATTCGGGTCAAGAAAAGTGGGGACAAGCCATGAAAAGGTCCTGTGCTGTCCCAGATGTCTTCCCATGGGAATTTCATGAACCAGCCTCACTAGGAAGGACTGGTAGAACTGAGGGACCACCAGGGCCCTTGTCATCCCATGTGCTGGTTCCTTAGGCTCACTGTACAGGAGGTTGTCCTCCCAGTGAATGAAGTGAGTACCAGAGGCATCGCCTGCTGCCTGGACTTCAGCCTGTTAACTCATGCCTTTCAAGGCTGGGCATTCACTCTTGCAAAGGTCATCCCTGGTGGGTTCTCCCTCTACTTACCAACCAGCAAGATCAGGTAGGTCACAAAGGGAGATTGTACACACTCAACTAGGCTATGTGGTGGCCTCCTCCAGCTCCCTATCCACCTCAGGTGGAAGGCACTCAAGGGCTGGCTCTCCAGTCCACTTACCCTTACTGTGTTTGGCAGCTGTCTGGGCATATTTTCCAGGCTCTAGACCTTTATGACTCCCACTCTGGACAGCCATGGACCTGGTGGTAGCACAATCCTACTCAGTTACCCCCAATATTTCCAGGTGAGACCTGAGCTTCACTTCTTTCCAGATAGTGTGCTCTAAGCTTTTCCCTAACAAACAGTCCATAGGCATGGCAGGGCTCAAAGCTACTTTAAAAAGACCTGAGACCCCCTCCCACTCAAATATAACAAGGGCTACGGGGTAGTGACACTCACAGCTGTCTGCTACCACAACCTGGTAGAATACATTGGGTAAAATATGCTATAATGCACACGAACCACCCCGAGAGGGGTATCTTGGTGCAGCAGTGACCTCAGGCAACACTAGTTTAGAAACAGCTCAGTCTCAAGAAGCTTTCTAAATTTAAGGTGATCTGTGCAAAGCCATAAATGTAAGGGTAGTTTGTTCCAGTACCAGGGGGGCAAGTAGGAAAAAAATCTACCACCCAAGCATGATTTCCTGATTTGAGGAATAGTAAGAAAGGATTTGTCAGTGAATCTTAAGAGTCTGCCTGGCTCATAAGATGTAACCTTTGCTGCCATATATCTAGGTTGATGCCATTCAGCGATTTATATGTTATGCAGCAGATCTTAATTATTTTTCTTTCACGCACTAGCAGCCAATGGAGCGAGCATAAAAGGGGACTATTGGCCGCCCTGGAAGGGAGATTTTGGATGAGGTGAGCTGCTGTATTTTTTGGACAACTTGAAGTTTGGTAAGTGGAGACTCGTTAGTAGCAGCTAGGAGAGCTTTGCAATAATCCAGGCAGCTAATAACCAACACTTCAACCAAAGTTTTGCGCACCGAAAGTGCAAGGAAAGGAAAGACTCTTCGTAACAGACACATCATATGAAAGCAGGTGCCAGTGGTATCTTACCAGTCATACTGGCACCAGTGTCCCTCAGAGCCACCACATCTCGCCCATTGATGGTAATCCACTGCCTATACTTGGTAGCATTGGGTGGCACATGGGTCTTTGGGACCATCACCAAATCACCCAGGGTTACTAGGGTCACCCTGCTAGTCTCCCCCCAACTAGCTGAGACAAAGTCCTCCTCAAGCACTACACTAGCTACTCCTGGTGTCACCTCCAGCGGGAGGCTATACTATCTTAGTGCATTCGGGATCTCCCTTTACATGCCCATACTCAAAGCACTCATAGCACTTAGGGGGTTTCTAGTGACTCTTGTCTCAGAAGATTTTTTCTGGTGGCCAGATTGGGTATGTGACCCTTCCCCCTGAGAATTGTTTTTGGGGCCTTGAGAAATCTCCTTCTTTTAATCACCTTCCTCCTTCTTCTGGTGGGAACCCTGACAAACCTTTTGGGAGTCCCCCCGATACCTTCATACTGGACACGCTGGGGCTGACCCAGAGTTCAACATTCTCAGCAAGCTTCCTGAAATCAGTCAGCTTGCTGTTTGCTGTCCACTAGGTGCTGGCGCAGCTCTGGGAAACATAAATCCCTCATGTGCGCTCTCAAAATTTGATTGTAAAGCCTAGTGAAATCATCTACCTTACTTCCCCTCACCCAGCCTTTTAGTGCCTTGCTGGAGTAGTCCAGGTAATCCACCCAGGCCCGTGAACGGAGTTTGAGGATATTCCTTATTTTTCCCTATACCTTTCAGGATTTAACCCAAATTTCTTGACTGAAATGGCCAATGGCCTAGTAAGTGAATGAGGGTTCTTTTAAAAGAACCTAAGGGTTCATATTTTTCAGCAGGACTAAGGGACAAAGAAAACCTAATGAACACCTAATTTTGAGTTGGTACTGGGTTCATTCTTTATGTTTGTAAATAATTAGTACAGGGAAGACAGATGAACTTCCCTTTCTCTCTCTCTTTCAATTTGTTTTACTGATCACAAGCGTAGAAGTGACCAATTAAATTCTTACTCATATGAACCAGTTGAAAGCATGGTGTATCCAGCTATACCCTCCAAGAACTGAGCCGTATACGCACATCTCTCTAGCACAATAACGATCAAATATGCTAGCAAACCAACAAAAGCTCACGGTAAGCATAAATCTGAAAGCTGCAGTCGGTCCAGTCAATCCATTCTTGAGGTGAGCTGATCTGATAAAAAAAAAATCTGGATTGTGAACAATTTTTTATATACCCAACATGCTTTTTCAACTTTAGGAATTGAACAGCGAACATTTTCTGCAAATCAAATCTGCAATCTTTTTCCATTGTAAAGACCAATATTGTCCAATCAATCTAACAATTGTCTTTAGGATTAAACCAGAATTTCCAAACAAGTTATTGGACCAGCAGTGCGCCTAAAAATATTGAGCTGGAACATAGAAGGCTTAAGGTCAAAAATGGACAATAAGATCTGGTTGGCTTTTATGAAATAATGAGACATCTGCTTTCTCCAACAAACATGGGCTATCAACACAATTGATCCTGGTGGATATTTAACCTACCATATTCGTGCAAAAAAAAAACCAAAAAAGCAAATCCATTGGAGGATTGATCATGGGAGTAAGATCCGCTTTGGCCACTAATGCAGAAATGATCCACACAATGCCCAACGAGAATATACAAACTGTGGAGCTAAGGAATCAGGACGGGTTACTAAAGATTCTGAATGTACACTTCCCCCAACTTCCCACAGCGAGGATGGGTCCAAGTTAAAACTGATGTACAGTATTTCAAACAACAACTCATTGCAACAATGTTTGCTGAGTTTAGAAAAATTTCACCAAAAGTTTGAAACAATGGTCATTGGTCCTCCAAAAAGGAATGTTTGTTGGTATGTGGAAACTTCCAACCTAACGCTTAAGTATGAAGATAACATATGGAAAATCCCTCCAATTTCTAACGAACATTGCGCTTCCACAAGGAAGGGCAATTTATTTTTTGAAACTTTAGTTAAGGGGAGATTACGTCCACTGAATGGTTGAACTCCATCCGATGACCCACCAAAACTGACATTCATATTTGTAAACAGGCAAAGCGTTATTAAATATATGTTAATCAACATTAAATAATGGCATTTGGGTCCAGAGAGAAAATTACTCTGTGTAACGGATATCCCTTACCCTAAAACGCGCACCTAGCATGACGTCATGCCATAACTGCTCTACTAGTGAGAAGTGAGCAGTGTGAGCTTGTGCACATCCATGTGCCTGCTGTCACTGCACTCTGGAAAAAAGGGACCGCCTGTGCCAGGGCACAAAACAAAGCCAGTTAGAGACCCGTTTCGAGGCCCCCTTTGAAAAACTGCCAGTGCTCACACCCGGCCCACTTAAAGCCTTGGCTTAGGCTGCTCTCTGTATCACATGGATGAAAGTTTACGTGACTCGCATTGTCAGCTGATGACCCAGAGCCCGCTTGCCCCTCACAGTGGGTTTTTATAAATACCCAGATCCAGAACTCGTGGTTTATTACCCCACACAATGAACATTTTAAAATCAAAACAAGTTCACCAAGCTCAACCTTTTAACCGCGGAGAACGTTATCTACCAGGCAACTGTGCAACAAGGCATCCATAGTGTTAAGCCATTAGCACAGCCCTCAGGGCAGTACTGACGGGCAGTGCAGGAGTTAAACACTTCAAGCCTGTGGGGATTGTTCCCACCGCCCCCTCTCCTACCCCGAGGGCAACAGAGCACGGAGGCACAGGGACACAAGCGTGCATGCAAGGAGCAGTGCACAGAGGAGCAGGGACACAACTGTCACCCCCCCACACACACCACCTAGGACAGCAGTGCACAGAGGCCCAGGAACAAGACTGTGCATGCAAGGAGCAGTGCACGGAGGGGAAGGAACAAAATGTCACCCCCACACACACACCAACTAGGACAGCAGTGCACAGAGGCCCGGAAACAAGACTGTGCATGCAAGGAGCAGTGCACGGAGGACTGGGTTTCGTCAGGCGGATGAAACCGGAGCTCGGCATCCGTATGGATGGTGGGTGATTGGTGCGGCAACCTGAGGCAGGGCCTGTTCTTCTGCACTCAAGGGAAAAAGCCAGCACGAGACTGCGGGCCCAAAGTGCGCGAGACGGTGTGAATGGGGAGTGGTGGGCGGGGCTCTGAGACGTAAACAGGAAGCCGCGTCAGGCTCTTTTACTTTCTGGGTTCCTAAACCTATACGTGAGGAGGGGGTGTCAAACAACATTTCATAAAAGCACCTGAAACGATTAACTGAAATAAAAGTCACTAGATCACAAAAGAAAATATTTCTTTAGCTATAGTTGATCAAATGTTAATAAAGAAGGCTTCAACCATTATACCCCCATCACCTCCAGAACAATAATGAAGAGGCTTTTGCACATTTCCATCACTCTAAATACATTAATCCGGCACCTTCGGTGTACCATGATTGCCAGTTTCATATTTTCACACTTATCTGACCTCCATCTCACCTAGGGTCATTTTCGTTAGCTCCATTATTTAGCCTAATTTGCAGGGCTGGTGTGTGTAAGAATCCGAGGGGGCCTCAAAGCTGCCTTAGCAGAAGTTTTGAATCGCAGGGCTCGATACAGATGGCAGGCTGTGCGCGCTGCTGAGCTGCTGACTTTGGAGCTGGAGAACAGGGTTTGAGCCTCGGCGTGGGCTGCATTATTTAATTATTTTTAAAAAACAGCGATCTGGGGGTGGGGAGACACAAATTAAAAAAATATTACACATGTAGGGGGAGACAGATACAGTTAAAAAAAAACACGTTTGAGACGTACAAATGTAGCATCTAAAACCAAGTACAACAAACAGTGCAAAGAGGTGGCTCAACAAATTACGCTGCTGACTTTGGAGCAGGAAAACAGGGTTCGAGCCTCAGCGTGGGCTGCATCATTTAAGTGTGATTTAATTATGACTAAATTAAACATAAATAAATAAACAGGGTTGTGTAAGTGCAGGAAGCTGCCAGATGTGGAAATGCGAGCAGCAAAGAAAAAAAGTTGCCCTTAAATAAAAAGATAACAGCCAGCATTGTAAGTTAACTGTAGTTGGTCGATGCTGCTTCCTCCAGAAAGGGAAGAAAAAGGAAGTGATGTATCGGACCACAAGCCAACAATGAGAAAGATAAGAACCGCAATGCCAGATTCACCAATAGCAAGTGACAAAACAAAGACAAATGCAATGGGTGGAGTTTCAGTAGAAATACTGATTACTTGATGCCTCATAGAGGCAGCGCATGCGCTGCCTATGCAAGACCTAAAAAGGCACCTAGAAATCATACAATCTCACTGCTCGATTGAGTAGGAAAGATCTTCTGGTAAATTGATACTGTTTCGCCTAGGACAGTGGAGGATTGAAAAAGACCTATTATCTCCTTTAGGACAGGCCAGAGTAGGATAGACCAAGTAATGAGATTAAATCTTATTTGCGTAAAAAACACTATCCTTCAAATGTCATCACTATACTTGGCTTTTATTGATCTTCAAACCGCATTTGGCAGTGTTGATCACTCCATTCTATGGCAAATTTTAAAGCAACAGGGAGTCCCCTGCAAGCTTTTAAACCTAGTTGCAATGCAGTCTGGTGCTACAACCCGGGTGAAATATAGCACAAGTGACATACTTATTGCCGAGATACCAATGGAACGAGGCGTCAAGCAAGGTTGCATATTAGCGCCAACATTATTTAACTGTTATATAAATGACGCTGTTAAAACACTAACAAACCTAGACATACCAAAAATAAACAATGAGTCAATACCAATACTGCTCTTCTTGGATGACACTGCAATAATAACTTGTACAGAATTATCAATGCACCGTCTCTTGGCAGGGGGGGCGAGTCATTTTGTGCTTCTAGAAGTCTCACCATTAACAGTGGAAAAACTAAGTATATGATTCTCAACCAAAATGAAAAGTTAAAAGCGACCTTTAGGGTTTATAATAAGCCATTGGATCTTGAGACCACCTTTGATTATCTGGTATCCGTCTGGATAGCAGATTCTTGTGGGTTTCCCATGTGTTCAAAAGTAATACTGTTCTGGCTCAACAAGTAGATGCACTACTGAGATTTGCAAAATCATGTGGAGGCCACTCAATAAGTTCTGCTACCCTGGCATACAAAATAAAAGCCTGGGTTGCTTGCGCTTAAGGTTCAGAGATCGGGGGGTACAGAAAAATACCATCAATTCAGATCACTGAGAACAACTTCTTTCAGAGACTATTGCACACCTGGGTTGGGGAACACCAATGGAGGCGCTGCAAGCAGATCTGGAGATTGAAAAAATGAAGGAAATATTGGATTCAAATTTGGTCAGAAGAGGAACTTGGCTCTTATAAACATGCTCTACTTGACATAATGTAAAACCAAAACTATTGTTTTGTGCCATAGTTCGTCCATATATCAAATGTCCTCCATAATATTTGTCTGGAAGATCTCTGAAATAAACTGGAAAACATTACTAAAGTTAGACTTTAAGTGGTAACAAAAAACGACTGGTCTTATGTAGATCAGTAAATGCAAACCGTGCAAGTTCCCTGCTAAAAAGCTTATGGAGTACAAACAAGAGGGACTTTTTGAGCCATACTTGGATGAAATCTTTCCAGCGGAGAAAAGATCTCTTTATTTTAAATTACGAATAGGCACTTTGCCCCATGCATCAACTGTTAATAGATGGTCATCAAAGCCCATCCAGGGAGCACAACTATGTCAATGTTCTTTGGGAGGTCAAGAGACAATCATCCACTCCCTGTTATGCCAGCACAAAGTACCCATCCGGATATTGTATCTATGCCTGCTTTTCCTTAAATATACATTTAGACTGTGCAATGAAGCTCTAGGTTTAGTAGGAGCACAGATGATAGGAAAACTGTATCGGCTGTATCAGCCTATATTAATGCAGCTTGGAAAGGGCAGCACCTGAGCCTGGAAAATACTGCCCATGTTTTTAAATGGTATTTTGAACCTTATCAGGGTCTACCTATGCCTCTATAGGATATTTAGTATATAAAATCCTTGAATTTAACAAACTCTCTTCTAGACCTAGGTTGTAACGGTTTATATTGCATGGCTGTAAAGGAATACTGCAATGGGGAAAACCTTCCTATCTCTTTTGATGTTAACTCCGTGCAGTATCAGGCTGATTGCTTGAAGGTGCCAATTTGGAGTTCGACCAAGTTGTTAATTCTCCTGCTTACAAAAATATAGCAACCCTGGTATCCTTTGTTGCCTTCTAACGTATTGACTGCGCTTTAGTGGTGCTAATATGCTAGAGACACCATTACATTCTTTTTAACCTGTTTGACACCTTTTAATAATTGTATGGTTGACCTTTGATTTGATCATGTAGTTCATCAAATTGATGATTCTTAAGGACCATTTGTATTTTTATCTTTAGTAGCTCTAAAACTCAATGTGTATTTTTAGTATAAATGTTGTTTTTATTGCCATGGCCTATCTTGACTGTGTACAGTAAAATGTTGTACTTTGTACTTTTGTAATTTGAGACTCTGTATTAGTGAGACAGTTCAAGAGTGAGATCTCAGCTGTCAATTACTCCAGCGCCCTGAGGGTAGATTAGCCAGTCTGGATTTGCAGCCTACAGCAGTAAGCATGCGAGGGCTTGTAGTTGCAGTGTTAGTATGACACGAAGGGCGTAAAAGGCCCACAATGCTTAGAGTTTCTGACAGAAAACCACGATAGGCTGAAAGTGATCCAATGAGACCATTTGATAGCTGTTAAGGATTATGATCCAATGTATAAATACAAAACCTAAATCATGTGATACTTTTCACTAGGTCCTTCTTGAATAGAAACTGGTATTATTGTATTCACTGTTCCCCTGCAAACCCGTCTGGATTTTTGGTCCACCATTCTATGCGTTTCCGATTTACAGAAACATTTCCGTTATGACATCACATGTTTGCAATCATTTTTTTTGTTCTTGATATTTTGGTTGGCTTTTGCTTGTTGGTTTGGGGTTGGCCCCTGTGACATTCTATTTGCATATGAATCCATAACTAAGGCATAAACCTAGAACGCAGCTTATCTGTTATAAGTGGATATATAAAAACACGTCCATTTGGTCATGAATGGACAGTTTTAGTAACAACGTCCAAATCAATGCCCTTCATTTGGACAAGTATTCCCAAATGAGCACATCATATGAGTCATGATACGCAGCTAACGCTGAAGAGCTGCTGAGGCACTTTTCGAGGGAGAGTCCCAAGTGCACTGAGTAATACTCATAAAAGTATCTTAACAAGAAATGTATATGCACTGTGTAGTAAGTTCAAATGACTTCACTCTCGAGTAATGGTATTTACCTACCAGCCCCCTTTCAGCTTTATCTTTTTCCAACTAGGACTCTGCACTCATGTTCTAAAATTAAATCTCTAGCGAAAGTTATCTGGAATTTCTCAGCCATTTGTAAAAAGGGTTTAGTTTATTTTCTTCATCTTGGGTCATGCCTGAAGAATCTGAAGGAATTCCGCCTGGAAACTAATAATCAGTGGAAACTGGCAGCCCAGCCTAATTCGTATTACTCTTCCAGATAGAAATTCCTTCTGTCTGAGACCCGCGTTTCAGAATAGATTATTATCACTCTGCGCGGACCACACCAGTGAACGGTGACCGCAGGCTGGATTTGAGCTTTCGCGGCATCCGTAGGTGGATTTTTCAAACAGTGCTCGGTGTATCCAAAGAACAAGATGTCCGACCCTGCGTGGAGGGGTTACGTCATTTACGACCAGGGTCATATACAAACTTGGAATGAATGGGACTTGTTGAAGTCATATCTAGAGGGCATGCCAGGCTTTCCTGGCCAATAGGAATCTCTTAATCAAAATGTGAGATGCTGCCTTCTAGGCAAGGTGTTTGTTATATATTAACATTAAGGCTATGATGAAATCATTCACAAAGAGCTCAGCATGCACAAGTAAATCTGCAACAGGCCGAGTGCAGCTTGTTAATGACCCTTTGAGCAAATGCCAGAGCACCACTTGCCCACCACCAGTCGAGTGAACCGTTGTTTCCCTCCAGACACTCACATACAGCATCCCTCATCTACTGGATGCTTAACACTCAATTGACGCAGCCACTGGTGTGTAACATCACAAACAGACTTTTTCATACCTCCCACCTAAAACAACTCATGCGAAATTCAACTCATCCTCAACTACCCAGAGTCAACTGATCTATTCTCACAGAAACCTATTGCGCATCATAGGCGCTAGTCGTCCATGTTGTGTGTACTAGGTCTTTGCAGAGTGGTGTCCATGAAGTCATCTGTTTTGAAGGTGTTACATTGACAGACTGTCCTCAGAGAGAACTGCACCCTGGCACAGGTAATGGAGCAAAGTGTCGAGACTGCAGGGCTTGGGGTGACGGTACTGAGGACTTCTCTCCAGCAGTGGATAGCAGCCCGAGGACTGCATCACCACAGCGAAACCCCTCACCATATTCAGCTAGCATAGTCGTTGGTTGTATTAGATGGCCTGGTCCTAGTGCATAACTTGTAGAAGAATAAGTGCTGGGGCCCAGTGCCTGCAGCTGGTGCAATTAACTATCCTATGCACTAATACTTTATGGGTTTCCGGAGTAGCGTACTACTCGACAAATAAAGCGCTTCAACACCCTATCAGGGGTAACAAGCGCTATATAAATACAAACCTTCTATCTTTCTGCTATCCTTCCGAATCTAAATAACTGACTAACATATCCACCACTTAAAATTTACTTCCATGTTTCACTATACTAATTCAACACTAATTCTCTATGGGTACCGGAGTAGCGCGCTACTCGCTGAAAAAGCGCTTCGACGCCTCGTCAGGGGTAGTAAGCACAATACAAATGCAATTACAATACAATACAACTATTTGTGCGCCGAACACCAAGGCTGCATAGTCTTAACCTACTACCAGACACTCCCCGCCCCTTTATCTCTAGCAGGTTCCTACTGTCTTCTTTTCTTACAGTTTGTCGATCATGCCGGCTTCTTTTTGTTTTCTTTAGACGTGATACAGTATTACGTTATTTGAACATGGGGAACTGATTGCTTTTCATAAGGGAACGTTCAATTACTGATATGTATTCCGTATGCCGCAGCTGATGAACTTATTACATTAAGATTCATTCAGAGCACAAATTTAATTTGCAAAACATTGAAGGTAGTTAGTGATATGCCTAGAAATGTTTTAACTCAAGTATTCCCTTAAACCTATAAGAGAGTCTCCATTTGTGTTTCAGGTCCAGGAAGTCACAGAGGTTCAATCCCCTAGAGAGTCAGAAATCCTGATATTAACATGAGGTATACCATAGGTCATGATAAGGTTAGTGTATTGGAACTTCAAAGGTAAAATACTTAAGGAAATATATTTCCCTGTAGATATCAGTGCTTCTGCAGTGGAGATTGAGACCAGCTGTGAGAACAGTCAGAGTGAAGAGATCCAGTGTCTCTAGTCCTTTCTTATCCTGCTCCCTTACCCACAGCTCTACTGCTGACCATCACATTGCTCTTTTCATAGTCAGCATTTGGTTCATTGAAGTAAGGAGACTGACATAGCTCTTGTTAGATCTGGATTGCCAGATTAGTGCAAATAAGGCAATATATTTGCAGGTTTGGCCACGTTGGAGAATTTTACTTTATCTTTACTTTGAACTAGGCCTGAGTCTGCACAGTTTTACTCTGCAGAACTCCGCAAAGTGCCAGAAACAGTCTGCAGCGCTCCACCGACTCTGTTAAGTCACGCTGCGCGCACTGGTTTTTAGTGCCGGGAGTTTGTCATGTGCTGTAAAATCAGGATGAATGGCACTACGCATTGTACCAGCGGGCGCTGCTGCTTTTTGCCACTCGAGTAGACATTCTACTTGAACTGCAGCTTCCTGAACACGAGTGGCAGATTTCTCAACACGAGCGGTCGTGACTTGCTGCGACCGTCCCTGGTGAGAAATTTCGGCAAGAGGATGTCTAGTGCGGAGCAGAATTCTTCACCCACTCCTACTTAGAACACAAATGACTCAGTAGCACTCTCTGAAGTCTAGGGCCTCAAAAAAGGCAAACAAATCACAGGGTGTGAAAGGCAAATGGCGCTACCAACAAAATTGCACAGAATCAGACATATGAAAACCTAATTCACAGCGGTGCCAACAACAGTGGGAACAACACCCAAAATCCCACAAAGCTCAATACAAGATTGATATAAATGCAAGAAAATAGAGTTGATGCACACGCTTTAAAATAAATGCATAATTTCAAAGAGTCAAATGCAGCACACAGCTTCCATTCTTCTTAGTTTATTAGCGAAATGCTTACACTCCCAACACGTTTCGTCGTTTAGAGGGGATTATCCCATACGTCTTCCTCAGGGCTGGAAGTAACACAAATAACATATGTATAGAAAGATGGCGGCAAACAAACACAGAAAATTACAACACATCATTAAAGAGAAGCACAAATAATAAGTAATGCAAGAATTGGCTAATTCGGCTCTGAAATCTCTGTACTTAGTATTATATTATTTCAGTCACACATGGGATAGTTATGCTAATTGTGTTATGAGGCGACTATTATAAGATGTTGCTTGGTTATTAGGTTTCATAATTTCATTATTTTTCAATTTCCCACTCCAGTAGACTCATAGATATTGTACAGCAGGATAAAGATATTTTGTCCCCTAATATCGAAGCCTGAGATACACCGTTATATTTTTCTTATGCAAATATTTCTGGTCGCGGTACCGATCAATTTGCATGAATTTTTTGCTCGCTCTTGCTTTGATGAACTGATTAATAACGGTTTTATTGTTGCACAAATAAATCTTATTCACTGGATTGTTAGGCACTTATAGTAGGCTTTAAGGCAAATCACATGTTTAAACATGGCGCTTTTCTAATTCTGTTTACTTAATCTGATTCTATTTTACTTATCTTTTTACTTATGTAAATCTTTGAGATCGTAATGTCGATCGCTTTACATATAACCTTTGTCTTTGATCATGCAAACGAAATGATCTATTAGTTTATCTTTAATTTAAGGAATCGTATTTTGTGGTTTGTGTGGCGCCTCCAATGCACTTTCTAGTAATTTTTGAAGTTCCAACATGGCGCCCCCTTTTAATTTAGGTGTTAGTCACCTTTTCTATGACCAGTGTTTGTTATTAAACTACAGAAGTAGCCGGCGGCGTTTTCTGTCTCCTGTACTCGGGATTGCAGAAGCCGTACCTTTTTGGTAAGTTTAAACGGCGCGAGCGTTCTCCCGTATGCGTGTATTATAATATAACGAGGAGAATTGCTAATTTGAAATACTCTAATTTTAGGGCACTGACCACGTTGAGTGGACTCCTCTTGATATGAATCTTTGGTGATTGGATAATTGTAAAATCTATTCTGAGAATACTACTTCGGGTAAGTGAGATAGAATGGTCTTGCAGCCTATGTTTTAGTATATTTACGTTTTCTAGTAGTATTGAATTCATCGTTGTTTTAGGTACTTTCAACTCAGGCCTTTTTACTCGGATGGCCACCTTATGATTTGGCTGCTTTTATATTTGGTAGAAGAACGTAGGATCATTTTCCAGATTCAACAGGTATATTTTTTGATTTATTGGGTCTCAAGATTGATCGTGCCTCATGTGTGACGCAATGACTAAAAGTGAGTCATTTATATATGTTTTTCAGGTTTGCAGTTCTTCAAATAATTGAGGTACAGATTATTCTTCTCTAATTATTCATAATATCAGACTCACACGGGTTGGTGAGTAGTTTCTCGAGAGTTAATTTCTCACTGCCATTACTTATTATTTTGTGCTTCTCTTTAATGATATGCTGTTTAGACTCATGCTTTACACCGTTATTTTCACACTACTTACTGATATTGTCTTATAATTTTGCCTGTCTTTTGAACCGTTTGTCTCTTTGCTTTGAGTCACGTTTATTATATTGTGTGTTGTAATTTTCTGTGTTTGTTTGCCGCCATCTTTCTATACATATGTTATTTGTGTTACTTCCAGCCCTGAGGAAGTCGGATGGGGTAATCCCCTCTAAACGCCGAAACGTGTTGGGAGTGGAAGCATTTCGCTAATAAACTAAGAAGAATGGAAGCTGTGTGCTGCATTTGACTCTTTGAAATTATGCATTTATTTTAAAGCGTGTGCATCAACTCTATTTTCCTCAAAAAAGGCAGATCATGGTCAGATTAATAAAACTTTACTTTTACTTTTTTATTATTTTCCCTAATTCTGATTTTGCCATTTGAGTCTCGATACCAATATTTTCCATTGTTATTGTTAATCAAGTGAAAACAAAATACAAGGAAAGCCCCACACCAATTTAGAAAATCAGAGAAAATTTTAATAAATTATTTGAGGCCAAAATGACAAAATCCAATCAGTAGAACTGTAGAAATGCATTTTTAAAGGTTAAGCCTAAAGTAGAGACAAAAGCTGTAAAGCGCCAACTGAGGGTGTCTGGTCGCGCTGGACAGGGTCAAAGTCACAAGTTCAGGCCGATCACGATGGAAAGCAGGTTGGGCACAGGACTAAGTTTAGCCTACTGAGGATTGTACTTTATGACCTTGGTGCGTAGTCTGCACAGCGTTGGTCCTGATTGCTGCGATGCAAGGTGTTGAGTTGAGTTGTGTTGCACTGATTCAGATGCGGAGCCTCGAGGTACTGTGCTGCTCCAAGTTGCAATGAATGGCATCAGTTTTAATGAGGTGAGACTTTGCCGGGCTTTGTATCGCTTGGTGTCAATTCCAATGTGGCTAGAAGCTGTGTGTTGAGGCTTTGCATTGCCTCGTGATGGATTTGGTGGAACCTTTAGTCAGGCCAGGAGGATCTCTCTCTGATACCAGCCAAGGGCCTAGGACCTGGAGAGGCACCACTTGGGGATCAGGAACTCACAGCAGCAGAAGTGAGCCGGGCTCAGGCAGATCCAGTTGCTGGTCCAGGCAGGTCAAGTACAGCAGCTCAGCTGGGCAGCTCTCTGGAGCTTGGTATGTCCCTGTAGCTCACAGCAACAGGAGGTCAGTCAGATGACTCTGAGTCACTTAGGGGCGCCTGGGATGAACTGAGCATGGTTCAGTCTTCCTTCTCAGCAAGCAAGGCAGGCCCCAGACCACAGGGTAGTCTTTCTGGCAGCAGGACAGTCCTTCTACTGTAGTATCCACAGTTCCAGGAGTGTACTGAATAGTGGGTCTGAGGGTCCTAGTTTTATACCTTGTGCCAGCGTTGAAGTGGAAGAAGCTTCTGGAGTTTTCCCCCCACAGAAGTGTCTAGAATTTCCTGCCTCTCTACCATTGTACCAGGATGTCTGGCGGAACAACAGACGAGTGTGAAGTTCTTTGTGGGTGAGCTGAGCAGGAGGGTGAGGACAAAAAGTGTGGGGATGACCCAGAAGAGAGGGCCAAGTCCATCAACAGGGAAAGCCGCAAAGGGGTAAAATGATATCCCTGATTAAATTCAAGAACCAATTATAGTTTAATTTGGCAATGGAGGAACTTTAAGAAGGGGAATACCTCAGAAACCACTTACAAGAGAGCGAGAGTGTGTTCTGGGGCATACAACATGAGAGTGAATGATCTGAGAGACGGAAAAGAAACGCAGGATGTCCTAAAGGGGAGAAAACAGAATGGTTAATAAGAAGTATCTGTGGGAATAGGAAGCTGACCACTTACCTGTACTAAGGTCTTTAAGTAGGCCGGGTCCTGTCAGTGCTCTGCATTGCAGTTCTAATAACCAAGTGCAGAGATGGGTTCTTAGCGAGCTCTTTATTTTTGTCCTTACCTTCAGAGTGAAAAAAAAATCTTACGTTAGCAGCAGTATCAAACTTCACCGGCCTTTTATATACAGTTATTTCACATCTCTTTCATAGTTATTTCACATCACTTTTCATCTCTTCTCTTTTCATCTTATCTCATCATTTCGTAATTCAAACATTTTCAATATTATATAAAACAAAGCCATTGTTACTTATTTATCTTATGCAACTAAGAACCATTGACAAAGTCTTGGCTTGTTTTAGGTGTGATGTCAGTTGTTGTATTATATATCAGGATCCAATAACAGAAAGAGGCAGCAAAATACACGTCAGGCAGTACACTTTACTAAGCTCAGATTTTTAGCTTACGTGTTGAAGCCACGCCCCTTTGAGAGACCTCCTTGTTTTTTCGTCCCACTCTTGTGTACCTGTTATTTTCACAAGAGTTTTCAGCCCGACAACAACTGTGCCTGTGAAGAGAAGCAGAAAACGCAGTCAAGCATATGTGAAACAGAGGAGCATATTTACTAGAAACTGGCATAGCACGGTGTTACACCAAAATTAGTAATGCTGCACTCTGTCAGTTTAAAAACACAGGGACACGCCATGTTTTTCAAGAATGTGGCATATCTCTGCATTTCCCCTAAGAGCGACGCTCAAGAAGCAGCCCAGGGCCAGTGCGGGAACCCTTGCATCATGTTGCAAGGGTGCCTGTGCTGCAGGGGGGATTGTTTATGTGCCAGAAGGGACCCCTTCATACACATAAACAATCTTTTCAGGTGATTTGCTGTTTCTATGTGGACATAGAAAGAGCAAAATAGCAGGAGAAATGAAACATTTCTCCTCGTATCACCTGCTTAAGACCAGGTATTCCCTAGTGATTTTAGCGCTGGCCCAGACCTTATGAATATGGGGAAGCGTCAAAAGCAATGGTTGTTGTGGCAGAACGCCCACTGCAACACCCATTGCACGCCCCATTCACACTAACTGCTGCATGAAGAGGGGCATTATTTACAAAGCGGCATGAAGCCACGTTAAGTGGCTTAACGCTGCCTTGCAAATAAGGTGAAGGACTTAACGCCACCAAAACGTCAGAAAAAGTGACGTCCTGGTGGCGCTAACTCCTTGTAAATATGCCCCAGATTGTGAGGGATTCTCGAAGTGACTTAATAAAACTGCATTACTGCATTAAATAAGCAACTTTAGATACTATAAAAGGAAATCAAGTTAAAACGGTATACCTGTCTCTGGACTGTGTATTGGTAATTCTTGTTAACATCATTCCTTAAACAAAACTAAAATGGTTTCAGTGGAGAGTGGATCAGAGACGAAAGTCTTGGCCCCTGGCCTTGAACACTGGTTGCAGGTCGCTGTACCTAGTAAAAAGAGCTGAGCTGCTGTTGCAACCATGAGGCGGAAGAGTGGCAGGTTTAACCAGAGTCTCTAACAGGTGTGTGGGTGTGGCCAGACTCCAGGTTAACTCACCCCTCTGACTAACATTACCCAAGTACTTGTAAAAGAATGAAGCCCTTGGGAAACAAGTGCATGGTTTAACACCTCACACTCTGCTGGTGATTCAGGCCTGTTTAACAAACTCCTTTTCAATGAACACCGTTTTTCAAATTCATAAAGATGTAATTATATTTCGTCATCGAGATGATGAAGTACTCTTGTATATTTTCTCGCCTAAAGTTTGGAAGGACATATTTCAAATTTTAGATTGTGGTGAACTACTGATGTATATTGTGTCTCCATTCACGCAAAGGAATTGCTGAAGTTTCCAGATTTAAGAGCCTGAGACTAGACTGCATTTGCTATTTATGTATAAGACAAACATGGTAGATATTAGGTATCCAGGAGGCATGCTCAGATTTCTGGCAGTCACTTTTGCGCAGTACTGTTCACTGCAGTCCAGACATTAACAGTAAAGTTCATGCTGGGAAAACCCCCATATCAGATGAAGGCTTGTGTCAAACACAGTAGCGGTCGGTGGAGGGAGTTCGGTGGGGCAGTGAGGCGGGGCGGTGGAGGGGCAGGGTGGGGAAATGTAAACACTGGAATATGGATGAATGGAGGTAAGTACACATTTAAATAAATAAAACGAATTTCGTTGCGCGCGCTGCATCGCATTTTGCGATGCAGCGCGCGCAAAGGAATTCCCTCGAGTTCAGCATCTTCTCCGATGACTGGAAGCGGGCAGAGCCCCTCCTCAAGAAACCCTCGGCAAACCCGACAGACCTGAAAAACTACCAGACCATCTCTCTTCTTCCCTTCACAGCCAAAGTCACAGAGAGTTTCATCAACGTTCAACTGACCACCTTCATCAAAGAGAATGCCATCCTCGACCCCTCCCAGTCCGGATTTTGGAGCAACAACAGCACCGAGACCGCCCTCCTCTCCGCCACCGACGACATCCGCATGCTACTCGACCAGGGACACACCACGGCCCTCATCCTACTAGACCTCTCCGCGGCTTTCGACACCATCTCCCATCGCACTCTCTCAACCAGGCTACACAACGCCGGTATACGGGGAACTGCCCATAAATGGATCTGCTCCTTTCTCTTTGGGTGAATCCAATGGACCAGACTCCCCCCTTCCTCGCCAAACCTACTTCGATCAACTGCGGAGTACCCCAAGGATCCTCACTCAGCCCCACGCTATTCAACATCTACATGGCTCCCCTCACCGCCATCGTCAGACAACATGGGCTCAGCATAGTATCTTACATCGACGACACCCAGCTCATCCTCTCTCTCACGAAGAACCCCGAAGACACCAGGCTCAGCTTCCAAGAAGGGATGAAAGACGTTGAAGCTTGGATGAGGGACAGCTGCCTAAAACTGAACTTGGAGAAGACAGAGTTCCTTGTCCTTGGACCCTTCCCCACTGCGTGGGACAGCTCTTGGTGGCCCCCCGCCCTTGGAAGCCCACCCACCCTGACGGACCACGCCCGGAACCTAAGCATCATCCTAGACTCCTCGCTCACCCTGACCCGCCAGATTAACGCCGTCACCTCCTCCTGTTTCAACTCCCTCCGCATACTCCGCAAGACCTTCAAGTGGATCCCCCCCGAATGCAGAAAGACCGTCACCCACGCACTCATAACCAGCTGACTGGACTACGGCAACGCCCTCTACGCCGGAATCAACAAGACCCTGCTACACAAGCTCCAGACCATCCAGAACACCGCAGCCAGACACATCCTAGGAACTCCACGACACGAGCACATGACCCAGCATCTATGAGACCTCAACTGGCTCCCCATCGAGAAGAGAGTAACATTCAAACTACTCACCCATGCCTACAAATCCCTCCACAACATCTGACCCAAATACCCCAACAATAGAGTCTCCTTCCACGTACCCAAAAGGAACCTCCGCTCTGCCGACTTCGTCCTGGAAGAGACCCCTCACATCCGCAGAACCAGAGCAAGCAGGAGAGCTTTCTTCTATGTAGCAGCAAAGACCTGGAACGAGCTCCCAGTCAGCATCAGATGCTCCCCCACCCTGCACACCTTCAGAAAGAACCTCAAAACCTGGCTCTTCGACTGATCCGGAGCACCCCTGCCCCCCAGCGCCTTGAGACCCTCACGGGTGAGTAGCACGCTTCATAAGCCCCTGATTGATTGGTTGATTGATTGACAATCAGAGAGGTGTGTACCTCTCCAAGTCTAAAGGAAATCTGCCCTACCTACCACTGTGAGATCACCAAACTAATAGTAACAAGAAATTCAGAACATTCTTATCTCTCTCACACCACCAGGAATCAATCAGGTCATTACCTGAGTGTATCTGCAACATCAGTTCAGGTTCACTCCGTATCAAATTACACCTTCGGTTTTCAAACTTGAACATCTTGCCAGCCTGGTGAACAGAAGGCATCTTTCAACCATTGTTTTTTCATGTTTACTGCCAAGTTTCCCTTGAGGCCTCTTTATCAGCAATCTAATACAGACAATAAGACCTTCTCTAGCTAATGAATATCATGATAATAAACCTGTAAGGGAAAGAGAAAGCATGGTGGTGAAGCAAAAGTATTTCAACCGAGGCCTGTAGTCAGGCTAACTTTATTTAAGCATTTAATGTGCATTTTTGAACTGGGATTCCTGGTTGGCTGAGATAGGCACCCATGCCAGGCAGGACCCACCACTCTAGTCAGGGTAAGATAAGTACACACTAAAAGATAGCCTGTGCGAACCCTCTGGTAGCTTGACACAGAACAGTCAGGATTATCTAAAGAGGCAATGTGTAAAGTATTTATGCAACACATGCATAGTAACACAATGAATACACCACAAAATGACTCCACACATGTTTAGTAAAGTAGATTGTTATATTCTGAACAAAACAAGACCAAAATGACAAAAATCTAATATATAGAAGATGAGATATTGAATTTCAAGAGAATAAGTGAAAAATAGCACTTAGAAGCAAATAGTGCCAACCGCCTACAGTACTCATGCAGGCCCCGGTGAACACAGTTCAACTACGAGATACATCAGGAGATGCATCGATGTTGATCCTGAAGGTAGAGGATGCGTCAGTTCTTCTCCACGCAGAAATGACTATGCGTCGGCTCTGAAGGTGAGACTTTGGGCCGAGATGCATTGGTTCCGTAGAACAATGCACTGGGTTTCTCCCCGCATTCGAGGAATGTGTTGATCTCTCTTAGCTGCTGTGACCGTGATGCATGGTTCCGATGAGTTAGGCTTTTGAGGTGCTGCGTTGGTTCCAAGAGTGAAGCACCAATTTTACTCCAACAACCGGGTTGATGCATCAGATCTGCTACACGAAGACAGGAGTTGCATCAATGTCCACGTTGCACGTGTCTGGCTCCACTTCCAATGAACCAGGCACAGGAGCAGGGGTTAAGACTGATATCTCTGAGTCTCAAGCAACAGGATGCAAGCCAACAATCTCTTGTAGCACACTTGGTGAAAAAGCAGAGTCCAACTCTCTTTCAGAAAAATCAGAGAGCAGCAGGCAGAAGGGCAACAAACAGAAAAGCAGGCTGGTAGTGTCTGATTTTAGGGAGCCAGAGACCAAGTACTTATACCCAAAAGTGTCTTTGAAGTGCACAAGTATCCTTTCAATACATCCCTGTCTGCCAGGCAGTAAATCAGCTATTTGTGTAGGCACAGGACACTACCTAGTCAGTGAAGTGTTAGACCCTCCCTCCCATCCTGCCCAGGCAGGGCCATCAGAATGCAGATGTATGGAGATGGGTACTCAGACATGTCTTGCCTTCCTGTGTTTGTGGCTGTCTAGAGGGAAAGCACTAAGTGTAGTTGTTGCCCACCCAAGACATATATTGGAGACAGACTGAGAGGTACACAGAGCATTAAGTGCAGAGAAATGTCCACTTTCTAAAAGTGGCATTTCTAAAACAGTAATGTTAAATCCAACTTCACCATTAGAGAGGATTTATCATTACCATTCCAAATTATATAAAACATGAACTGGTTACTCTTCTCTGATCAGGTATTACAGCTTAAAAGTGTATTAAGGATTTCCTAATGTTAACCCATGGGAGGGGTAGGCCTCACAGTAGTGAACAACAAATGTAGCTGTTTATCACTACCCGGACATGCAAAACATAAAAGTGCATAGCCTACCTTTTACTTACACAGCACCCTGCCCTTTGGGCTACATAGGGCCTATCTAATGTGTAAGAAAAAGGGGAGTTTAAGGCTTGACAAGTATTTTTAAATGCCAAGCCAAAGTGGCAGTAAACTACACACACAAGCACTGCGATAGCAGGCTTGAGACAGGTTTGAAAGGCTCCTTCCAGGGTAGCACAATCAGTGCTGCAAACCCACTAGTAGCATTGAACTTACAGGCCCTGGGTAGATGGTATACCACTCTACAAGGGACATACAGCTAAACTAAATATGCGAATCGTGTATACACCAAATACACACATGTTTAGAGAAGGAACACATGCACTTTAGCACTGGTCAGTGGTGGTAAAGTGGTCAGAGTCCTAAGGCCAACAAAAAGATTTAGCAAAAGTGGGAAGAAAAGCAAAAGGTTTAGGGGAAGACCACCCTAAGGATGACAGGTCTAACATTGCACTTTGAATACATGGTTATATATGGATGTGTAGCTTTAAGAATAAATGTAAAACGTAAGTATAAAGAATACATGTTTACATATGCAAATATAACTTTCAAAATAAATGCAATATAACTCGAAGTCCTTGTGTAAACCATGAATAAGAAATACATACTTTCAGGTTTAAATCGAACCTTGGTGTATACACGTGGATTTTGTCTCAGATTACTTTTGTGAATCGGGACCCTAGTCCCTACAGTGACTACATTTCAGTAATGTGTTTAAATGCTTCACACACATTAATAAGGTTAAGGCACACATTGGGTGCAATTTCAAGTGCACAAATATAATTTTCAATTTCATGACGTGTGAAGGTAGAGTCTAAATTATGCTTCTCCAGTTGCTTACCATAGGTGACTGGGATCAGGCATGGCATTTATTCTATGACCAGGTAATATGGCTGCCAGAGTTTGGTGTTCCCTGGAAACATCAGAAACCCTGTGTTGTATTTTATGAGAACACCAACCTCACTATGCATGGCAGTATGGGAATAGAAGCCCCAACTGCGACCAGAAACCCTTGTGCACCTTCTCGGGTCCAATGATCATACCGTTAGTAAACCCTCCTCCAAATCCGCACTGCTTTTACCCATAATCCTTTAAAGAGTCCTCATATCTATGACCATGCTTGGGCGTAAAAATAAGAGAATCGAGGGACATTTTTGTATAAGTATCTGAGAGCTCTTCATGATAGTTGAACTCATCTGTTTGAGGTCTATGTGCAATTTGCAGGTTACAGACTAGCTGTCCTGTAGGGTTGGCTTAGTCTTCCATCTTTCAGAAGCAGATAAAATGCATACAATTGAGTTGTGCAGCAGTAACTTCGGTATTTACACCTTAAATGGGCAAACGCAGTGTAAAAGTTGTGCAAAACTCATATTATGAATCTCTACAGCAGACTGTTAGTTGCACATTTCGATGACTTTCGCTTTTTCAAAATATTCAACTAACGTGTTTCTGAAAACGCAGAGTTTTAATGACATATGAAGGGAAGCCCATTTATAAATTAACCTTATTCAAGAATAATTCATATTTGTGTTTGTGAAGCCTTCACTCAGTTTACTTGTGTCACATGTTGCGAAAAAGTACAACTCCACAGGGTTGTTAATACATGATGAAGCCGTAAATCATACTTAGGACATGTGAAAATAATTAGCTTTGATTGTGTTCATTGCTAAAATGCACACAGTCGTGTTACTTGTCAAAATGCTGTTCAGAAATTACGAACAAGTGGCTAAACAACATGCTGGCTGAAGAGATGACGTCATGTGCTGCGACAAGAATACCAGTACTGATATTAAACTTTCAATCCACTTTTTTTATGTGGGAACATTTTGAAAGACAACAAAATGAACAACGACCACTTTTTCAGTCGATTTAATCAATCAATTTTGTATAATTTTCTTTATATTCACCATGAAATAATGGTATATTTACAAAACTTAATTTGAACAAATAGCACAAATTAATAACTGTACACATATAGACAAACTTTTTTTGTGCTCATTATTTACATACTACATTCATTTCAAGCCATTCATATCTACATTCACTCCACTTCACTTTGGATGAGGCCATAGAGCAGTGTTATACTCCATAAACACAATACAATATTCTTTCAAGTAATTCTTGAAGTCCTTATGGCCAAAGGTCTAGGGTCGACGCGTTTCAAGCCCGAATATGAATAACGCTGTCGCAAAATAGAGGTGGTGGCAGTCTATTAGGACTAAAAAAGACCCCCCTTGTTCTTTGTTTTCAGCTCCCAGGTCCTGATGATAGCCCCGGTTGTAGAAGGGGCTTGAAACGCGTCGACCCTAGACCTTTGGCCATAAGGACTTCAAGAATTACTTGAAAGAATATTGTATTGTGTTTACGGAGTATAACACTGCTCTATGGCCTTATCCAAATTTATGTCTTTGAAGTGATTATAGAATTTGTCAGTTGAGAGTATGTTTGTTTCTGGACTGTTCAGTTTGGTATGGGAGTAAATGTAGATATGAATGGCTTGAAATGAATGTAGTATGTAAATAATGAGCACAAAAAAAGTTTGTCTATATGTGTACAGTTATTAATTTGTGCTATTTGTTCAAATTAAGTTTTGTAAATATACCATTATTTCATGGTGAATATAAAGAAAATTATACAAAATTGATTGATTAAATCGACTGAAAAAGTGGTCGTTGTTCATTTTGTTGTCTTTCAAAATGTTCCCACATAAAAAAAGTGGATTGAAAGTTTAATATCAGTACTGGTATTCTTGTTGTTACTTACGATATGAGGCGTGGCCTTACTGATTGAAGCCTAAACCCTGTTTATGTTCAATTGGAATTAGCAGAGGATGCTCTGCGAGGTGGTAATCCACTAATTTTGGTGTACAGTTTGTTTGCGAGTTAATGACTTTTGTAGAGAATCTTCTTGGAAGATTCGTCCAAAATTTGTATTGTTTTTTGTTCAGGTTGCGAATAGTAAATGTTAGTTTTTCTTGACGTTTGAGTGAGAGTATGACAGAAAAAGACACCTTCGCATACAGCGAAGAACACATTAAACAACTACTAGGCGCCCCCCCCCCTTTTTGCATCAGCTACATTAAGTTCCTCCGCAAAAAATCAAAACGAGGCAGATAAGCTTCTACGTCTAAAGAAAAAACAAATAAGGACGGACCTGCATGGACACTTCCTGATTCAACATCTAAAAGCGGGAACTATCCCAGGAGGCCTACAAATTAAAAATATTCCTGTTATCTTTACCGATGATCCACAATACAAAAAAGGATACAGTCAAATTGAGACAAAGTGCAGCAGAGACCTAATGGTCCTAACAGTAGAAACAGCACAACGTATCTCAAAACAACAACTAGAAGAAATTGAGATACTGGAATCCGAGATCAAAACAAATCAGATCATTACGGACTCGAAAGCGTTATTGGACAAAGTGGAAAAGGAAATTGGAGAATTTAGAGACTATACCGTAAATCAAAAAGGTAACAAATTTGACAAGGACAAAAGGAATTTTTCCCTTGAAAAAGTATATCCTTATTTACAGCCAGACTTCTACCTTCGAGTTGACTCACGCAGATATCTCTCAGAATATCAAGGCAGGTCATCAAAAAATTTCATCACCTTTTCTAACACTTCATCCTCCTCAAGTGGTAGTGAAGGAGAGATAAGTGAGGAATATAGGAATAATAGCAGACGAGGTAACTTCCAACAGCAACAACAACAACAACAGACGCCTTTTTTAGGCAGGGGCCAGCAGAAGTCACGAGGAAGGGTCAGATTCAATTCCCAACCATGGGAAATGTCCACTCGACGGCAAAACTACAAAAACTAGAGCCATCATTAGTGTACAATTTGTCTAAAAATTTTTTGACTCAAGACGAACAGAGCATTTTGGAAAAAGGGTTATCATTTATTCCCGCCAAAAACACAAACTTTGTACGACTAAAAATGGAAGCCATAGAATTTTGTAGAAAAATTAGGTTGAAAACCTTTTTTGCCCAGAACCCATGCATTGAGTTGACGGAAAACACCGGCCTAAAGAAAAAATCTTCTTTTTGTCCCCCCACAAGCAAAATTCCAAAAGAAGTGGTGACTTTTGAAAAAACAATCTTATCAGCAATTGCAGAAATGGAAAAGAAAAAAAGATGGGTTAAATTTAACATTTCCAAATCCCAGACACAAGCACTATCAAATCTCCAGAAAGACACATCCATTATAATAAAGCAGGCCGATAAAGGCGGTTCAATTGTCGTTTGGGACACCATAGATTTCACAGATGAGGTGATGAGACAACTACAAGACAATAATTGTTACAGAAAAATTAAAAAAGACCCAACGATAGAGCTCCAAAATTTACTTTTCCCCATACTCGAAAAAGGCTTACAACAAGGGTTTCTAAACAAAAAAGAATTTGAGTTTCTACAGAATAAAAATCCAAGGATTCCTCTTTTCTACGTGCTTCCAAAAGTACATAAAAATGCTTCAACACCACCTGGAAGACCGATAGTCTCTGGTTGCGAATCCCTTTTGGAACCAATATCAAAATTTGTAGATTTTTTCCTAAAACCATTTATTCAAGAAGTACCCTCATTCATACGTGACACGACAGATTTCATTAACCAATTGGAACAATCAGTTTTTGAACAAGACGGACATCATCTAGTTACACTAGATGTTGTCTCGTTGTACACCCAAATACCTCAGGATGAAGGACTGGCAGTTATCAACTTATATTTGGAGAGTAGACCAAGACCAACAAGAGTACCTACGGAATTCATCATGGACCTAGCTGGCTTCGCCCTTAAGAAGAACTATTTCAACTTTAAAGGAGACTTCTATTACCAAACAAGAGGAGTAGCAATGGGTTGTCTATTTGCTCCTGAACTGGCAGTCCTCTTCATGGCAAAGTATGAAGAAAAATTTGTCTATAATGACAACCCATTTTCCCAATACATTGGGAAATGGGTCCGCTATATAGACGATGTTTTTATGATTTGGACCGGCACCGAAGACAACCTGGACTTGTTTCATGACTGGCTTAACAACCGAACGGAAGACATAAAATTCAGTTTGAACCATTCAAAGACCAAGATACCTTTTCTAGATGTGGAGGTATATCCAGCAAACAATGGACTTGTGACTACTTTATTTAAAAAACCAACAGACCGCAATAAAGCACTACACTTTTCAAGCAGCCATCCCAGGAATCTAAAAGAGAATTTGCCCTATGGGCAATTTCTCAGGATTAGAAGAAATTGTTATTACAAGGATGAATACGTTCTACATGCAACCAATCTGCTGGACAATTTGAAAAAGAGAGGATACCCGAAAAAATTATTGAAAAAAGCCATGAAAAGAGCGTGGTGGACACCACGAGAAGAGCTTTAAACACAGAAAGTTAAATCCCCTCTCAAGAAGATAGTGTGCGTTTCAACATTCTGTCCAAACTCAAATTTAATAAAGAAGGTTATTTGCCAAAATTGGCACTTAATTAAGAACCTAGACCCTTCTTTGAGCGATTATCCACTTTTCGCTTTCAAAAAAGACCGCAGTATTGCCAATCAAATAGTGCGAGCATCCATGCCAACAACAACAAAAAAATCAGTAAGAGAATATGTTGGCCTCCCTCCAATAACTGGCCATCATAAATGCGGCACATGTGCTTGTTGTTCGTCCACTGAAGAAGGTGTTTTGTTTGTACATAACTCAATCTACTGGAAACATGAATGCTTCACAAATTGTAAGAGCAAAAATGTGATATATGCAATCCGCTGCCCCTGTGGCCAACTGTACATAGGCAAAACCAGTCAGGAAATCAGAGTCCGAATTTCACAACACAAATCACGGATCAATAAAAATGTGCAAAATGCTCCATTAGTCTATCATTGGAAAACACAGAACCATCAAATAACAGATCTAAAATGGACTGTCATTTCCAAAGTGGAACATGACTCAAGAGGAGGCGACCTTGAACGACAATTATCAAGGCGTGAAGCAATGCTTATAGTGAAATTCAACACAGCTATGAATGGTCTGAACGAATTATCAGAAATATACAATCTCGGATGAAATACACTGCTGGAAGATTTTATTTTTCCTCCACATCCAAATCTCCACAAAAATAATCCAGCCCTTCAATCCTATCTAGAGTCTGACACCCATCTAATATAGGACTGTACTATTACGAGTGACCCACAGGAAGAAATGAACTCTAAGACAAGTGCACTCAACCGCTCTTTTATTGCGTCGGAAATAAGACTGAACCATAACTGTTCAACAGTTGCGATGCAGGTCAAATCTACACTGAACAATAAAGATTCTCCATTCAAAAGAGAGATACACTACGAGTTTTTATTGGGCCCAATATTCACGAAAGTTTAAAAAGACGACAGAAAATATGCACATTTTCAAGCCCCAGAAAAGTGCACCTCGATACTTCTTAATTATAAGAACAGGCCTGTGGAAACCCACACCGCAACGCATTGACTCAAGTCTCTTGTCCTGGCAAACGTTAGATACTACATTACCCAGAAGGCACGAGTTCCGCTAGATGCGGTCTTAATCACACGAGAACTGGGGGAGCAACGCGGAAGTAATCCTTTTCCGAGTTTGAAGAGAGCGAACAAACGGACACAGGTACGCTGAAGACATACAGCAGAAACGAGAGCTATCTCGCCTCAGCAGTGGAAAGACGCTTTCATGATTCTATCTTTTCCGTTATAGAGATTAAATCACGTCGGAGCCGACATTGATTAAAAGGGTCAACATATGAAGAGATTATCCCCTTCGGAAGCTCCACTATTTAAGGTATGCGACCTTACATATTTGCCTCCCCTTTCCGCCCAATGAGATCCCGCTTAACGGACCTTAATAGCTTTGAACGCTGTGCGCGTCAATTTCTCTAAGTTCAATTAAAGCACGTGGTCTGCTACCAGAAGCAGCCCCACAATTCACGTTCGCTCAAGAATTTTTTTTTTTTAAAAACTCCAAGCAAGCAATATAGAGAAGCTTGTCTTTACAGTTAAAGAAAGCAGAGTCCATTGACACTTCGTGGCTCACACTCTTTCTTTCGCTTTTCAGATTAAACCTACTTCGTCATTGCTGGAACCCACAATTTCACGTAAGCATATAAGATGAATGTCACTAGTATGAATGGGCGTGTTCTACCCTTGAGTATTTAATATGGTGTAGCTGAAATTGTATTTTTGGTTTGTATCGTTTTTTAGATCATAGATATCAAGAGGTCTTGTGGATGACTCATTGAGCACCAATCACAGGTATTTTTGAATATGAATAACGCTGTCGCAAAATAGAGGTGGTGGCAGTCTATTAGGACTAAAAAAGACCCCCCTTGTTCTTTGTTTTCAGCTCCCAGGTCCTGATGATAGCCCGGTTGTAAAAGGGGCTGGAAACGCGTCGACCCTAGACCTTTGGCCATAAGGACTTCAAGAATTACTTGAAAGAATATTGTATTGTGTTTACGGAGTATAACACTGCTCTATGGCCTTATCCAAATTTATGTCTTTGAAGTGATTATAGAATTTGTCAGTTGAGAGTATGTTTGTTTCTGGACTGTTCAGTTTGGTATGGGAGTGAATGTAGATATGAATGGCTTGAAATGAATGTAGTATGTAAATAATGAGCACAAAAAAAGTTTGTCTATATGTGTACAGTTATTAATTTGTGCTATTTGTTCAAATTAAGTTTTGTAAATATACCATTATTTCATGGTGAATATAAAGAAAATTATACAAAATTGATTGATTAAATCGACTGAAAAAGTGGTCGTTGTTCATTTTGTTGTCTTTCAAAATGTTCCCACATAAAAAAAGTGGATTGAAAGTTTAATATCAGTACTGGTATTCTTGTTGTTACTTACGATATGAGGCGTGGCCTTACTGATTGAAGCCTAAACCCTGTTTATGTTCAATTGTCATGTGCTGCGAAGCAGCCCGAATATCTTTCAGACGCTTTTCTGATATGTGGTTGTTGAAACTTTTATAAACTTTCCCTAGATCTGCTAGAGGCATTAGTGTACTAAACCGTATTCCTGGACACACATAAACAGTAATTGCAAACACACATGTAATGAGAACATCATATTCTCGCTAATGCTTAATCCGCTTTAGCAGAAGGCAGAGAGGCGAAGATGTAATGTGTCCCTAATTCATTTCTGAAGTAAAGAGACAGTCTTTTTGTGGGTTCTTAGGTCCTTCTAGACAATTGAAAATTGTATAGCAAACGTGAACAAGAAAGTTAATTTCTTATTTAAGTGCACGATGCAAGATTTAATCATTCTCCTCTCTTCTTTTTAGCTGCCATAATACAGTAGGCATAGACACACAAAAACATCTTATACATCCAAAGGACTCCAATTCACACAAAACCTGTATGAAAAAACTACAAACTACAATTCTCACGAGACCTAACATATCAATAGCCGATCACAGCTTCAATGTACAAATAAACATCAGAGATTACATGAGCACTGCCTCTTCTTTCTGCAAGGAACAAATGCAGTGCTGCATAATTACATCAAGGATCATTCTTGCTTTTGATCTGAAACTGAAAAAAAACATCATGCTAAATATATAGGGCCATATGTAGGTAGAACCGAATTTGCAATTCTCAAATTGCGTTTTTTAGCGAATAGCAAATTCGGAATCGCAAATTCCGATGTAGGTATAATTTCTCTATTATTTAGCGATTCCCAAAAAATCGCAGAATATTATTGCGATTACCCAAATACCGATTCCTTAATTGCGAAATCGCAAATAAGGAATCGCAAAAACGGGAATCTGCAATTCAGGTGCAGAATGATGACATCACACCCAGGAAGTGTGACTGCCCATGCTGCACCTGATTGCCTGCAGCTGTGAGTGAGCCAGTAGCTGTGTCAGAGCCTGTGTCGAGAGGAGAACAGTTTTGCACAGCTTTTGGAAACAAGCCAAATGGAGTCCCAGGGGCCTGAGAAGCAGCATGATGAACCAGCAAGGAAGAGAAAACATAAATTCAGTGACAGGGAGCTGGAGGTCCTCACACAGGAGGTTGTCACCAGCCATGATCTCCTTTTTGGGAAAAGTTCCCTACGAATTCCAGAGGCCAGAAAGCGCAAGATATGGAGTGACATCCAAGAGAAAGTCAATGCCATTGGTGTCACACACCGCAGTGTCGAGGACCTACGAAAAAGGTGGTATGACATGCAACAGAGGTCAAAGGAGAGGGTGGCCACAAGACTTGCAGAGGCCAAAAAAAACGGCGGGGGGCCTTCCACTGCAACAGAACCAACGCCCCTGGAGGAGCTGGTGGAGGGCACACTGCAGCCTGAGAGTGTGAGTGGAGTGGCTGACCTGGACAGCTGAGAACACACAGACACCAGACAAGGTAAGATGCATGCCAAAACACCCTGATACATCCCCAACCCACCCCCACCCCCCAAAAGGCAACCTGACTGCAACTCCAGTACATGTCACACAGCACACCCAGAAATGCATTATGAGAGACGTAGTCACATGCACTGATAACTGTGCCAGTGAGACACAGCCAGGTGGAATAGGGAGGACTCCATCATGCAGATAGTGACAAAGACAGATAGTACCCATGTGAATTTATTGTGTAAAACTAATGCATTACAAATGCCACACAGGACACAGAACTAATGTGTGCCATTCAATCTACAGCACCACCACCAACACAGGATAGTGAGGCTGAATGCGAGGCAACAGCTGAGATGGAGGACGAGGCAGGCCAGGAGGAGCAGGGCGAAGCCAGAACTGCAGGCACAGCACCATGCAGGCGCCGCAATGTTGTACCACCACTACCACTGTTGGAGGCATAGGCACCAGACACAGCAGAGGAGCAACAGCCAGTGCACAGGCAGCGTGCAGAACAGCACCAACCACAGTCCCCTGAACACTCCAGAGTAGTGAGAGGGATGAGACGCAGGGCACGCCCGTCCACCAGCACTGCTCCTGGTGAAGAGGACACGGTGTTCTCGGGCCTTGAGGGCAGCATGCTCAAGCAACAGCGCCTGCAAGTAAAGGGGATACGGTCAATCCAACGGCAACTGGCTGCACATAACCACAACATGACCGAGTTGCCCGCAGGTGTAATGGCCATGACTGGTGCATTGAAGGGCCTGTGCAGGGAGATCGCGAGGGACAGGGCAGCCCGGCGCCGGGAGAGACATCGCCTACACACACGGCTGGACCTATACACCAGGGCAGTGAACTGCCAGTCAACCGCCACATCCCTGCTGGCCAGAAGATGTGTCAGCATGCAGCACGAGATGGCCCACTGCTGCCAGGACGTTGGCAGTGTCCTGGTGCAAGTTACACATGCGGTGGACCAGATGCGCGCAACTGCCACAGGTGGCATAGGCACACTTGGTGCCATGGACACTGATGAACAATCAAGCAGGAGCAGCATCACTCCCCCAATTCCACAGGACAGACGCCGGAGTGCACACCAGGGCAGAGTGGATGATGACTCCAGGGAGGGCACTGCGCAGGCACAGCGAGGCTCAACAGGCCGTGCACGGAGGAGGTGAAGGGACACAAGGGACTAATGGCCATGTGTGATGCAACACAGTCCATGATGACTCAGTGGCTGATGGTAGTTAGTGCACTGTGACACAAACAATTGCATGCAGGGACTATTAAGTCACAATGTACGATACCTTCATTCCTGAAGATAAGGAAATAAACATCCCTGTAAGAAACCAATCAGTCGCATTGTGTCCTCATTACTCACTTAGAAGTAGTTTTGTGTGATCTCATCTCCTCTCATGCGTCCGGCAGCAGCACCATCACCACCTGCCGGACCACGATGTGGTGCTGGTCCATCCTCATCTGATGATTCAGAGTCTGTCAGGTCCACTGGGGTTCCTTTTTTGGTAGCGATGTTGTGTAGCATTGCACAGGCAACCACAATTTTGCAACATGTCTCAGGGCTGTACTGTAGCGCTCCTCCACTCTTATGGAGGCATCGAAAATGGCTCTTTAGGATTACAAAGGTCCTCTCAATGGCACAGCGTGTGGCTCTGTGTGCGCTGTTGTACCTCCTCTCACCTGCAGTAACTGGATTCAGGTACGGTGTGAGGATGTAGTCTCGTACAGCATAAGCAGATTCAGGGTCAATATTGTCCTGCCACTGCATCACTCTACTGCCTCAGTGTGTGTTTGGCATGCATTTACCTAGTAGGTAGCCCTCTCCAAAATCACCATTTGTGAGTCTTCGATGTAATGCACAGTGGCGAAACATAAATGAGTCGTGTGTGCTTCCAGGGTATTTGGCCACAATATCAGTGATTATATGTTGGGCATTGCACACTACCTGGACGTTCAGGGAATGATATGACTTTCTGTTGCGAAATACATACTCATTATGTGATGGGGGAGAGATTGCGACATGGGTCCCATCTACGCAGCCAATGACATGGGGGAATTGGGCAATTTGGTAGAAATCCTGCTTGGTCTGATCTAGTGCCTGTGGTGTGCTAGGAAATTGTATGTGGTGATGCAGCCTCTGTACCATTGCATCCAAGAAAGCGTGGAGGAAGCGCGACAGTGCACTTTGCGAGACACCACCTGCTGTGGCAATGACCCCCTGAAAACTCCCTGATGCCAGGAGGTGCAGTGAGCACAGCACCTGCACATGGGTGGGAATGGAGTGTGCCCTGCGTGTGGGGTGTTGAAGTATGGGTGTCAGCTCCTCTATTAAATCCAGGATGCTGTGTGGGTGTAGCCTGTGGTTCACATGGATCTCCTCATCGGTCAATTGGAAGAGGGTGATGCGTGCTCTGTAGATCCTTTCCTGGCGTCTCCTTCTCTGCATGGCATCCCTGATTCGCAGCCTCCTGGCTATCACGTACAGCCCAGCCATGGTGGGAAGTCCCTGTGGCATTGTGGGCCTGTTTAAATAGGTTGCACTTGGTTACCACCTGCTCAGAGTTGGTGGTAAATGAGAAGTGCTAAACTGCGAATATTGAGGAAACGCTATTTGCGATTTTTTTAAAAATCTGATTTAGCGATTTCGCAATTTGCGATGTCGGTAATTGCGATTTCCGCAAATACTGCGACGCAGACTGCGATTACACTAAATTTTTCACAAAATCAGCTTTACGCTAAATTGCTAATCGCTAAATTAGCGATTCACTACTTTTTGCTGCGGACACCTCTCCTACATAGGTGAAGTCAGTTTTGCAAGCGCAAACACCAAGATTCTTGCGATTCGCAGTGTTTGCGATCGCAAAGTGTTTCCTACATATGGCCCATAGTGTATACAATTGTATGTGATCACAAAGGGTGTCAAAATACAAAATAAATTCATACATTTAAATTTTGTACAATAGTCTCAAAAGTGCGAAAAAGCAGGATGGCCTGTAATAAAATTCCTTAAACATATAATCTGATTACCAATATGCCTGATGAGTGATGTCCTAAAGACATGCTCCAATATTGAAGCATTTGGAGGCCAACTGCACCTCTGACTGAATGAGTGTCAAAAATAGAAGTGTCAGAGCATACTTCAGACAAAATCCCTATTAAGCCAGCGAACCAAAGTAGGACAGGAAACAGCCATAGAGTTGCACAAAAGAAATTAATGATTGGCCAGAAGGTGAAGATACACTTTCATATACTCGTATGCAGTTTATCACACACAATGTCTGGTCTCCTTGAAAAGCTGGGAAAGAAACTTGTCTAGATACACATTTTGTTCTCTTGCATATCAGAAAGGTAACCTCTTCATGAGTAAAGTAACTTCTTGCAAGGTCAAATTTATGAGCCTCTGCCACTCTTGGCAAAGATTTTGCTGAAATTTGTTTCCTGGATAAACACGTGTAATCAGGGCAAGACAGAAGGAATCTCAGGAACACAGAGACATCCCATGAAACCAATATTTTTGGTTAAGAAGCAGAAGAACATCTGATAACCTGCAATAACTTGGAAATTAAAAGATGTTCTTCACTGAGGTGCTCTGCTATTGGAATGTGAATGGCAGAAATTGCCAAACAGTGGGAATGCACAGTCTTTTAAGAAAGAGCCTCGGCCACTAAAGATGGAAGGATATTCAAGATAAAAGTTGCAGCTGCTGCCACAGGATCCAAATCCTATTCATCTGCGCCTGGCTGATAATTATATCGTGTGAGTTGGATCGAACCAGGTTTTGTCGATGAGCTTGTTTAGAAAGTCCTGGCACTTGCCAACATGTCTGGAAAGTCTCAATGCCACAATAAAGATGATGTTGCTTGACCAGTGGACAGTGTTAACCCATTGGATCCAGGAGTAGAGTAGGAAAATATGGAATAATTCAAGGTTGTTGGAAGTATAACTCCAGGAGAACTGGAAACCAACTCAGAGTCCTCCACAAGATAGAAATTGAAAGGAGGGAAGGCATAATTCAAAACCATCCAGGCCTGCACACAGGCATTCGTCACCACTGCCACCTGATGCAGTCAACTGTAAAACAATGGTAGTTGGAAGGTCAGATGAGATGCAGAGTGGTACATCTTGTACGGTTCCCATTTCTCATTATACAGTAGAGCAAGGATGAATTCAGTTTACATTTGACGGAATCTCTTAGAAGATGGGAGTTCCAATCTGCCTCACTGTTCTCATTGCCTGAGAGAAGAATTGTCAATACTGAAAAGCTGTGAGTCAGACAGTCGTGCCTATAGCACTTTTCTATAGCACTTCTTTCTGGAAAAGTTTCCGAAGTCTGCCTTGAACATATGCAGCTCTTCTCATTGATGGAGTCCACTCAAACGAACGGGTCAAAGGAATCTCAAAGCAGGGAGAGGGAAACCTGGAATTTTGATGACCTCATACCTGCTTCAGGGGTTTATTGCCACCTTTCTTTGGTACTGGAAGCCAAGAGCTTACATTCTCCTCACCCAAGGCATCCAAATTAATATCACCACCCGTTGACTGGATAGATACTACACTAGCTGACCTCTGCCCTATCACCTTCCACCTCCTCCTGAGGGGCAGTAGGCCTTGTGTCCAAGTATACCCTATTCAGGTTTTCATGAGCACCTGGTTTTGTCTTTCGTTTATTGCCCCTATGAGGATTTTTTCTGAGTTTCCAGTAGGCAACTGGGGGAAGGAATCAGAAAGGAATGATAAGAAAGTTTTAAGTTATTGGGCCAAAGAGGCAGAGAAGGTATTTGGTTATAATTGTGTAGTATTTGGTCCAAAGATGAACGATCAGAGCCAATCACAAAATCAGACGCATTTTCGGTATGCAAATTGACGGAATGTGTGAGGGATTACCATGTGACATTGTGTTTGCATTAATCACATAATTTGGCAGTACCACTTAAAGTCCCCAAGTTAGTTAATATAATTATCTCTCCGTTATATATGTATGACTAGCCACAGACAGAACTGTCTAAAGAAGGGGAACACCTTTTGGTGAGATAAAAAAGCTGGTACTGGTCAAGAAACAACTGGTCCCGCAGCCAAAACTGTATTTCAATACATTTGCACAGTCCTGGTTTCTATTAATCAAGGTGTCTCAATGTTGAGCAGTGGAGCCTTGTGAAAAGGGTTAGTGTGGAGTAAGAGGACAGAACTCCCAAGGCCTCTCACAAGAGGTTGGGTTATCTCTCATAAAGACAGGCAGAGGAGGGACTAGTATTAATGACTTCCCTGTGGGGCCGTATAAAGAGGTCAGAGAGTGGAAAGAAGGAGGTGACCTAGGAACCTTAGAATGTGGCTCCCCTGGGGCCGAGCATCACTCTCAGCCCACTAGCAAATGGAGTTTACTAGGCTGGTGCTGTTGAACCAAGTCAGATCCTGGGTGGACCAACATAAGCTTCTGTAGAGAGGCACACTACTGGTGAGGAAAGGCCTCCTTAATGCCTCACATGTGGAGAGGTCAAAAGGTCATAACAGAAAGATCTGACCAGTGGGGACAAAATAACTTAAATACCATTTGTGGCACCTTTGACCTAGGTTTTGTGTGGCTCCTAATGAGTCCACAAAATCCTACAAGGAAAATTCTGCAGAAAAACATGTAATAATAATAATCAAAGTAATAATGCAATGGATTTTTTTTTACCTGATATGGGTGGCGAGCAGCAAAGAAGAGGTGGTTCTTATCTTATCTCTGATGTTCATATGTACACCACATCAAAGCTGTGATTTGCCAATAACCTGTTAGGTCTCATGTGACTTGTAGCTTTTTCTTATAAGTGTTATGAGTATTGTAGTACTTTGGATCTAGAAACATTTTGTATGTGTTTATCTTTCTGTAATATGGTTGTTAATAATAAAAAGCAGAGAAGAGGATTTATAATCCAAAGCCTACGCTCCTTTCATAGAATTGAAACACCACAGGGTAAAAATGGTAGATTTTATCTGTAGTTTACTAACAAGTCAAACTCCACATGTTTCATTGGTATTTGAGGACAAGGGGAAGAATGTCCATAGAGTTTTAAAAAAAAGTAATTAGCTGTTGTTGTATCATAGAAGAACATAACATGTTAAGGTATTCCACGCTATGTTTTGTTATGTTATATTGTGCTATACTATGTAATGTTATGTTAGCCTCGTTTTTGTTATGTTATGCTTTATTATTCTACGTTACATTATGCCATGTTAGGCTATGGTATGCCATGTTCTACTATGTTATGGTTTAATCTGTCAAGTTATGGTCTCATTATTGTTAAGTTATTTTATGTGACATATTTATTGCATAGTGTGCCACAACTATTACTACTGGTTCATAAAATTTTGACCTGTATTGGGTACCCCCAAGATAGGTTAAAATACTCTTGGTTGTTAGGTGTAGCACCAGAGCTGTCCATTGCCAAGTTCTTGGTTTTGACTGGTCCTTATTTTAGTTTGCATGTTGCCACATAACAGCTTACCAACTGATTGGCTATAGGGATTGTTGTTGACATCGAATGAGATGCCATTATAGTCAGTGAGTTCACTAAGATGACCTGGGGTATGATCCCATTAAAGTAAATGACTATATTGAGTTGGCCTACGATGTGAAACATTTAAAGTAAGTGGTGCCATTGATTTATTCAAGAATGTCATTGCATTAAAATTATTTGACCAGTTAGTGGACCAGGAAAAAAACTTCATTGCAGTGAGTCGGGTCATTAAGTTATCTAGAAAATATATTACATTAAGGTCAGTGGGGTCAGTCACTTCACATGTAAAGTGGATCCATTAATGTCAGTGGCACCAATGAATTGAGAGGAAATATGATTCCAGTAAAGTTAATTGGTTCATTAATCCATTGAAACCAGTACACCCTTTATGTTGACTTAGAATTTCACTGAATTAAAGTCAAAAGCGCCACTGGGTCACCCTAGTCAATAAAGTTAGTGGGGCCATTGAGTTGACCTGCTAATTCTCCTTGTAGCCAGACCTAAATATAAATATGAATTAACTGAAAAAACCAAAGAGGTTACAGGGACTTTATAATTAGGAAATATTTTTTTTTTAAACCTTTGAAATTCACTCAAAAAACTAAAGGTTAAAGGGATGTTACAGTTAGGTTCGGATTTCACAGACACAAAACCATAGAAATTCAGAAGTTATAGTTAGAGTTATCTCAATAAACTATAACTCGTGCCCTAAGGTTGCTAAGGTAACTATAACTCGCATCCCGGCCATGCAAAGTTTTCTCATCAATAATTTTACTGCAAATGTTGCACTGATATTATTAATAATGTCATAGAAGATGTCATGAGTGATGTAATATGTGGGGTAATTAGCAGAGCATGACGGTGGGCATGAGTTATGGATTAATGAGATAACTCTAACTATAACTTCTGAATTTCTATGGTTTTGTGTGTGTAAAATCTGAACCTAACTATATTGTCCATGTAACATTTGCTTTTTTACTGAACTTCTACCAGGCCTAGAGGGTCAGGGTACTCCTATTCCAACCCCTTACCGTTTTTAAAATAAAGTTTTTTATTGGGACTCACCCAAAGTCCCAAGATGGCTGCCAACACTTCCCTGTTGAAGTGTTGACAACCAATCAGATCTCATCATGAAATCTGTTGCATCCACATAGGATTCACGTCCCTAGATTTGCATAAATATTTTTTCTTTAATAACTCTAAAACAACTGAATGGATTTGTACCAAATTACAAAAAACACTCTTTCTGGACCTAGATCTAGCTTTCTGCCAAATATGGGGTAATTCTGTTCAGCCTGTAGTAGTGGTCAACATTTGCATGGCAAAAACCTGTTTTTAAACCCCCTTTTTTTGGGGGGCCCATTCTTGACAAATCACCCCAAAACTTTCCAGACACCAGCTGAAGTGATCGTGTACTGCTTTTGACAATTCTGTTATTGTCAAACGGAACCAAAGTTATTAGCAAACAAAACATGCTTTGTCTATAGAAACTAGGTCTCTACTATAACTACCTACTGGCAACTGCCAGTAGGTTTTATATATATACAAACTCACGAAAAGGTGAACAAAGCTCGCACTGGAGCCGAAACGCGCTAGGAAGGAGGACATGCAATACAACTTGAAAAAAAGCATTTTGCCACTTTTATTTTGTGAATAAACACAGATTTCCAGAGAGATGGCTTCAGCACCTTTTTGTGAGTTTGGATTTAAGTACGGGTTTCTGTTCCTGTCCGAATGAAGCCGCCCTGCATGGGTCCAGGACCCCTGTAATAGAAGGATTGAATATATATATATATATATTCACTGAAATAACCATAGGTTTCAGGCACGTTATAGTTAGAAATTAGCATTTAAAAAAACCTTTGAAATTCACTGAAAAAACCATAGGTTTCAGGGATGTTATAGTTAGTTGGACCTTTCCCTCATAGAAAACCATAGAAATTCCCCTGTTATAGTTAGTTGAGTTAACTATAACTCACGCCCCCGCAATACACTGCTGATGACGTCACATATTGCATCATTCATGATATGGTCAGTGACATCACTGATGACTTTACTGATTACATCTCAAATGACATCACTGATGACATCCTCCAGTGAATGTGTGTTTCTATAAAATGTAAATATGTTTTATATATATATGCCAAGGTGTATTGAATAATGAATGGGTGTATAAGAGTCAGGATGGATGATTAAGTAGGTGTGTGACTGACTGTATAAGTGAGTGATTAATTGTGTCTTGCTTAATGCATGTGTTAGCGACTGATACAGACATTCACACAGTTTAGGTTGTCAGTTGGTGTGCAAGCAGTTCTATGGTTTGGTTAGCAACTAAATGAGGATCTATATGAGCTATTGATTGCTTGTCTGAGTACCTGTATGGATGCCTGAGTGTCTGTGTGGGTGGGTGGGGGTGTGACTCTGTGCATAGATGTGTGAGTGGATAATTCACAGGCTATATGTGTTCAAGTCTGTATCTGTGAAGGTCTGTATGGGTGGGTGAGTGTGTGTATGAGAGTCTTGGTGAGTGAATGGATGTCTCAGTGGTACATGTGTGATTAACTCCATATATGAAAGGCAGTATATATGAGTGTTGGACTGTATAAATGACTATATGTGAGAGTGAGTGATTGTGAGAGTGCCTGTATGGATCAGTGTGTCCTTGTATTAGTTATTGTATTAGAGTGTAAGTATGTGTTAGTATATGTTTAAATAAGTGACGTGGTATGTATATAACTGTACAGGTGAGTAAATGAAAGTGTGATTGATTATTTCCATTACTTACTAGGTGTGTGAATAACTCTATGAATGAGAGGCGGTGTGTGAGTGTCTGTATAGATATGTGACTGGATATGATAATGTTATTTTGATGGCTGACTGTATGTATGAGTGAGTGTATGGGTGAATGAATGGATGTGTGTTTAGACCTACAAATTAGTGAGTGGATATGTACTAACTGGTATTGGTGTGTTCACAGTTTCGAAACTTATAGTCTGTATTTTAGAGTGGGTGTATCAAGTGTTATATTAGGGTCTGATGAGGTGCATCAGATTTTGACGTGGATGATGTCATAAGTGATGTCATCAGTGATGTCATTTGAGATGTCATCAGTGATTTCATCAGTGATGTCACTGACCATGTCATGAATGATGTAATATGTGACATCATCAGCAGTGCATTGCGGGGGCGCGAGTTATAGTTAGCTCAACTAACTATAACAGGGGAATTTCTATGGTTTTCTATGAGTGAAATGTCCAACTAACTATAACATCCCTGAAAAGCTATGTTTTTTTCTGTGAATTTCAAAGGTTTTTTAAATTCTAATTTCTTACTATAACGTGCCTGAAACCTATAGTTTTTTCAGTGAATTTCTAAGGTTTTTAAAATGCTAATTTCTAACTATAACATGCCTGAAACCTATGGTTTTTTCACTGAATTTCAAAAGTTTTTTAAATGCTAATTTCTAATTATAATGTTCCTTAAACCTATCTTTTTTTCTGTGCTTTTTAATTATCATCCCATTCTCAACTTGGTGAAAACTGCAAATCTCACCACTCTTCCATCGATACCTTACGCCAACAAATCGCCACAAACGAGAGCCACAACTAACACTAATGAAATGCAAAGTAGGCGTTCCTGTGCAAAACACCACTTTCCCATATTTTCAAAGACCAGCCAAATCTGCAATGCGATCCAAAAAGCAGGCGATAAGCCGAGTTAGCAGTAACAAATTACCATCAACCTTTAACTGGTGTAAGGAGGTCGACTATCTACTCCGTGAATTTTACCCAACTCACAGCCACATCTAAAGACCAACACGTGATAGAGCTACTGATCATGCAGCTCCGACACCCAACAAAGCCACAACACCCAGCGCCACCACCACCAGAACCTCCCCCTGACGACCCCTCTACTACCACCGAGGCAGCGCAAAACAGGACAACAGACCTTCCCAAAACGCCATGCCCCTCAGCCACACAATAGCTGAATGTTGAGAGATGTGGTAACCAACTATATATGAAGGAGGCAAGTTACCCATCAATAATAAAGCACACAATGCCAAGTGTAACGCTGATGTGCTGCACAGACCTCACTATGCAAAGCACAAACCTCTCCATGTGGAGATATACTATTGATACTTGTAGTGTAGTGCACACTGGACGCAACCATGTTACCTCAGGCAGTGGGGAAGAACTCGGTCATGTAGCTATGTTTTTTCCCCCTGGAAGTGGAAGTGGAGTGGGCTGCTCCAAAGTACGCCACTCCAGCGTAGGAGTATGAATAAATAGGCCAGGTCCTAGGCGTGGTTCACTTGTGGGAAGACCAACGAGTCTGTCAGAGCGGCAGCCCTCACCGTGGCACGTGGCTGCCGCCATAACCACGGACCTCCTCGACAGAGGCCCCCTGTGAACCCAGCGGCACAGCACCGCAGACTTATGTCTGTACCAACTACCGCCTTCGATCTACACTGCGGACAGCGGGGCTCACAATTCAGATGCAGTGGCAATTGCAGATGTCGCAGTTCAGTTCGCAAGACACGTTGCTCCCAGTGCGGCCCATCCAGACCACGCATCATCGCAGGGTGCGCACACGCTGTGTGCTTCAGGTGCTACTAACTCGCTGCACCATAAGTCATCGCCACGTCGCCTTATCAAGGCAGAATTCATTAGACAAAACACATTGCTCCCAGTGCGGCCCGCTGGGACCACATATCATCGCAGGGTGCGCACACGCTAAGTACTCCCGGTGCCACTAACTGTGCAGCTCAACTCAATGCCAGGTGGCTGTGCACCCATCCTGACTGCTGCCTCCGCCCTACACTGGGGTTACACGGTTCAAAATTCAAGATTAGTAGCAACGCAAATTGTGTAAGAGACTATAATGGGTTAAGAAGACTAAATTCTCCCAATCTGTGCAGCTCAAGTCAGCGTCACCTGCCTGTGGGCCTTTGCTGACCGCTGCCTCTGGCCTGCACTGTGGAAAACCGGCGACACGTGGTGCCATCTAACCCTGTTCAACACAAGCCGATCCCACTTGTGTAACTGTGTCCTGAGTCCTGAATGGCAGCGACCACAGCACCAGACTCCCTTCGATCAGTGAGGGGTATTTGCATATGGAAGGCTGGTGACAGCTGGTGCCACTGAACATACACTACACAGGCCGGTGGGGCCACCAACGTATGCAGGTGGCTGTAGGCCTTTGCTCACCGCTACCTCTGGCCTACACTGTGGAAGACTGGTGACAAATGGTGCCACTAACCGTCTTAAACACAAGCCGATCCCACATGTGGAACTGTATCCTGAGTCCTGAATGGCAGTGACCCCAACTCCATGAGACAACCACAGCACCAGACTCCCTTCGATCAGTGAGGCATGTTTCCATCTGCAACGGCGGCGACATATGGTGCCAATAACTCTGTTCAACACAAGCCGATCCCACATGTGTAACTGTCCCCAAGTCCGTGGCAGCGACCACAGCACCACACTCCCTTCGATCAGTGAGGCATATTTCGATATGCAAGGCCGGCAACACATAGTCCCACTAAACCTCTTTAACACAAGCCGGTCCCACATGTGTAACTGTGTCCTGAGTCCTGAATAGCAGTCACCCCAAGTCCGTGGCAGCGACCACAGCACCAGACTCCCTTCAGTCTTATTTCTTGTTCTTTTCTTTAAATAATTTTTTTTATATGTAAATCTATACATGACTAAGATTCTTCTTTGTCCAACCGCACAGGGACACTTCCGGGCCCAAGAAGGTTGTTGGGGGTATGATGGTAATGTGGGAACAGGGTGTGTTACCTGCTGATGTGGGGAGAGGCAGTGTCAAAGGGGTATCTATCACAGAAAGAACTCCGATATACAGAAATGCCTCGGACAAATGCCAGCTGATGGACTAAATCACAAAATGATTTTTCAGTACTTATGTAGTGTGAGTTATGAACAGTTCCCACCCAGGCTCGCAGAGGGACAGCTGCGGCCCATCCGCTCGACTCACAGACGCAGTACTATGAGCCGTCCGCGTCATTGTAGCTATCCCTGCCCTGTTCCGTCGTACGCCACACCACGCCAGTCCGATTACGTTCCGACGTTGGCCCCACATAGCTACCTGTCGCAGGCGTACTCACTGTTGGTGTGCAGGTCAGTGGTCTAGTTCTCAACATCTCACGGCCACTCCCTGGGGGCAGGTTTGCACACACACCACACCCATCCAGCACATGAGTCACAGGCCATGTGACCACGCAAATATAATAGATCGACAACGTCACATTGCCGGTGCTGTCTAGATGGTGACACTCCATGTGTCTCAACCATAAAGAGTCTTTGAAAAGTTGCGCAGAAGGTTAGTCGCACCCTGATCTGTATAGCGTCAGGGGCCTACCACCCCCTTGACGCGGACTTCACATGCACAGGGTTAGTGCCACCCGAAGCTCATATGGCCATCAGGGGCCTACCACCACGTGGCACGGACTTGAGTTCCACAGGCTTAACGGCCCCAAAAGCTGATGTGGACTCCACCATTGATGACTCAGGACTCAGCGACATGTGAGATCTGCCGGGCCGCGGAGAAGCTGATGTGGTCTCTGCCATTGATGACTCTGGACTCAGCGACATGTGTGAGATCTGCCGGGCCGTGGAGAAGATGATGTGGTCTCCGCCATTCATGACTCAGGACTCAGGAACATCTGTGAGATCCGTGGAGAAGCTGATGTGGTCTCCGCTATTCATGACTCAGGACTCAGCGACATATCTGGGATGCATGGAGTTTTGACGGGCACGTGGAGTGCCCACTGCTGCACACTCCGGTGGCACCAGGTCATTGTTTGCTCATGAATGCGCAGGGGCGGCAGTGTCTCTCCCTCTCTCTCTCTCTCTCTCTCTCTCTCTCTTCCTTCTTTTCCTTCTATCTCTCTAACTCTCTCTCTTGCTTCTCCCTTACTCACTCCCTTTCTTTGCTTCCCTCTCTTTTTCTCTCTAGCTTTTTTTTCCTTCTCTGTTTCTCTGTGTCTCTCTCCTTTGATATGCGCATTACACACGTCCTTATTTTGTGCATTATTTTCCAGGCTCTGTCGTCGACATCCATGGTTCCCACAGGAGTGTTCCACCTTGTTGTTTTGTATTATTTTTGATACATTTTATCGTTCATATATTTATATGTTAATAAAACTATAACGTTTGAAAATAGTTTCTCGTTTACATATATATGTTTATAAAAAAATTAAGTTTGAAAAAAAAATTAATAACGTTTTGGGTTGTTTTCTTAACTGCTGTGTGACTCTTTCTTGTTCTTATTACTGTTATTTGATGGAGTCCACCATGATGTTAAATTTTGGGGCACTTATCGCGGGAATACTGGTGATGTCTGCAGTTTGCACCAACTTCTGAATAGTGTGTTAGATTTATCTAAACTTTACTTCCATTAATGTGCTGATAATGAAATGCAGACTAGCCGTTCCCGTGCAAAAAGACACGAGGTGCACCTGTGCAATTTATTCTAAATTCTAAAATCCTGTATTGAATTGCACTGAGGTAGTGGCTGCACTTACAGTGTACACACAAAATCAATTAAGAAATCTCATTATATTTATATTGATTGGGAATAGTGTGTCAGGTGCTTGATCTTGACGAGATCCACTGCCCAGTTCGTATATTGTTCTGCACACGAAAAAAACTCACAACACAACTTTCACACCAACTGCAATGCGAAACAAATTCTGGCGATAAGCCACGTTAGCACTAGGGATTTTACACCTGCTTTCTGCTGATGTTAAGCAGGACGACTACCTGCACCATGAAAGAGAACACAGCCAAGAGCCACACCTGAACACCCACAGGTGCCATAGAGTCAATGAGGATGATACAGGAATACCCATGAGGGCCACAATACTCATCGCAACAACTCCAGGACCGCCAAAGCCCCTCAAACCCGCATCTGAGCAAGTGTGTCCCTATGGTCATTGTGTTAGCATGATAGGCACGAGCCCTGCAACATCACAGTGTGCTGTCACCTCAGAGTTGGCAGTGAGCCTGGACATGTAGCTACACACGCATCCTCCTGCATGCACAACCGGTGCGGGCTGGTCCGGGGTACACAGGTCAGCGCAGGGGTGTGCTTATCCGGCAAGGGGTACCGGGTGTCTCGGAAATGTCCGTGTACAGGAAGTGCGGTAAGTGTGTCTCTGTGTTCTGGTGTGGCCTGCACCACCTCCAAACTGCAGTGTGATGGTGTAGTTGGAATGCAGCAGGACATGCGTGAATAGGCATTACAATAGTGTGCCGTATGAGTAAACGAGATACAACAGCGCACCATACAAAAGGGTGGGGGCTCGTGGGAGGGAGGAGCAGCTGTTTGGCAACGTAACAGACAGTGAACTCTCCCATGTGCCACATGCTGGGCATCTCATCCATGATGACCACGGTCGCAGACATCCCACAACACCAACTACCGGCCTTTGTACACATCCTGTATGAATGCAGCGTGGTTTTCACTTCTATGCTTGTTCAGTGGTGTGATGTTGGCGGGTTGTGTGACTTGTTGGTGTGTTTTATTTTGGCCATTGTTTGTCTATACTTGTGCTGTACTTAATTGTGCCTGTGTGCCATTCTGCCCATCTCCCCCCGTCCCCCCACTCCCTGCTTCTTCCTCTTCCTGGTGCTGTTGTGTCTATAATTTTGTTGCTCCACACATAAATACATGTAAAGAACAAATTAGAATAGTTCCTTGTTTCTTTTAGGTTTCAAAACTTCTCTCTATTGGTTTCTTTTTAATTGTCCATATAAACAGTTTTTTTAATATTCAACAACACATAGAACTCAGAAGTGCAACGTATTCTATCAACACACATTTTAGAACATTCTACAACACGTGCAGGTTAAAAGTTCATTGACTTTTTAAACTTAGCGAGATTCTTTTGCAACATTTTCTCGAACATTTAATGGCACGTGCAGGTTAAAATTTCACGATTGTTTTAAGTTCGAACAGTGCCTTCCAAATGCAAGTAGCAGGTGTGGTTGAGTTGAGCAAATTTTATCCTATGATATGTACTCCACGTTATAACTGCTTTTTCTTAACCAATCACACAGATGCTTTTCCACAAAACGAATGTGCACCCTACTTTTAAAAAAGAATGCTTTTCATCTTCCAATCACGTATCGTTTTGCATGGCAAACAAAAAAAGTAGTTCCCCATCTTTAAACATATCTCTTATTCTACCAAGGAACTGCATGACATCTTTCCATACCTTCCAGCCATACCATCAAAATGCTAATGTGGATCGTAGGACATAGCTATATTTTCTGGTGCAAGAGGTATGCAGTACACAGATGTATTGACTTAGACCTTGGTTTACAAATTGTGGACATTAAATGGTTTGCACAGAGAGGATTGAAGTGGCACCAATTGCTACCTTTGGTTAAAACCTCTTTGCATCTTCCACACCCTGACCTCATGATTGTGCATTGTGGTGGAAATGACCTAGGCACATTGACTGGGGTAGGTTTGGAAATGCGTATGAAGGACAACTTTGGACACCTCAGCACAGCACCATGTGACTCTGGGCAATAGCTCACTTAATAGCTCACATAATTTCCAAGCCGGCCTCGAGGGCCTTCAGACCCATAGGGGTGAGTAGTTTGTGCTTTACAAATACCGTATTGATTTGATACGCGCAGATTTACCTTCACATTTCCTGTATAACACCCCCTAAGCACCATACACAAGTTACAATGTTCGAAACAAAAGTTCCTCCGAGTAGGCATAACTACATGCTGACACTACTTGACAGATGTGGCACAGGGGCCAGAGCACATGACTTCACAGCATATGACACACAGTTTGGACTCACGCTTTCATCCCCGAGTCCGGCAGCACCTCAGCTTAGCACCATGAGACTCTAGACAATACCTCACATATTTTCGCTACCCCAGGACTTTCAGACCAGTAGGAGTCAGTTGTTCGTTCTAGTAGGTATAAACACATGCTGATACTACTTCCACATGTGTGCTGCAGTTGCCAGGGCACATGACTTCACACCATAAGATGCACAGTTTAGGCTCACGCTTTCATCCCCGACTCCAGCAGCAGGCAGCTCACCTTAGCAGCATCAGACTCTACGCAATACCTCACTTAATTTCTGTCCCCAGCACTTTCAGGTAGGTATGAGTAGTTCGCTTCGCACCCCCACTATAGCACACGCTAAACACCCCACAGAGGTTCCAGTGCTCCTACCCTCCTCTTTCCTACTTTTTTCACCCTTTTTTCCCCTTACTCGCTTCAACAGAATCACAAAATGGCAGCCAACACTTCCTAGTTGCAACCGCTCGCAGCGCTCCCATCCAATAAGCAGCAAGCTCGTGCTCGTAACACCTCAGCCAATCAGATGGCAGAATTCCCAAATATCGATATCTGTAAATTTAGATATTTCTCAAAAACTACTGAACGGATTTACACCAAATAAACAAAGGAGTGCTTTCTAGACCAAGACCCTTCTCCCTGCCAAATTTTGGGTAATTCCGTTCACCCGTTCGACCTGTAGCCTTGTCTAAAGTTTCCTATGGAAATTAACATGGAGAAAACATGTTTTGGGACCCCCCTTTTTTCTTGGCCCCCCTTGACAAATCAGCACCAAACTTTCAACATAGGAGCTGATATGAACAAAGAATTAGTTTGGAAAATTTCATGAAAATTCATTATACGACGCCCAAGTTATAAGCAAAACAAAAAAAATTCTTCCGATGGAAGCTTGGTCCTAACTAAAACTACCTACTGGCGGTCTATATATATATTGTGAACAAATTTGTGTTACTGTGTATGATTTAAAAAAAACTACATTCACATCAAATACATACAACAACATTTACAATAAGTGATATAATTGATCAAAGAAGGGTCATAGAAAAGGTAAGCATAGCTTAGGTTAGTTAAAATAATGTTTTGTACACCACTATACGGCGTCGAGTACATGGAAAGCTGCATGACTGAAGCTTTGAATAATCAAGAGTTCAGAGTGAGGCATTAAAACTCTAAATTGCATTAGTTGGAAATATATTCTGAAGACAGAAAACACTTTAACTCTTAATGACGAATTTTTAACGGCATCCAGAGTAATTCAGACAAATACTGCTTTCAACTTAAAATTCAGTCTGCTAGAGAGGAATTTCTTCTAAAGCTCCTCTGTTAAAAAAAAAGTGCTCAGAGCAAGAACATTCTGCCAGGTTAGTTTAGAACTCTAGGATTTTTCAGAACTCTGATTTAAACTTAGAGTTTCAGGTAGGCCAAGCCAAAACATGTTTTTCACCTAAGCACAGTTCACATTTTTCATTCCGTTTCTGATGATTGATTCATTCGAATTCAATTGCATCAGGTGGCTGCCCCTAGTACACTGTGAACAAAGACACATCTTTGGAAACCCAGTAAAGCTGACGTGAAGTGTTTTTATATTCTGATGGATTAACCAGAAAGTCGTGCTAACAGGAATTAGCACTTGGCTTTGTTAACAGTAATTGGTAAATTATGTTAAATGTCAACAACCTTCAAATCTGCGATGTATTATATGTAAGAATATCCTGCTTAGGCTTTCTATTGCGTCATAGTTTTATAGACCAACCACTAATTTCTCTGTGGATGTTTTACTTCATAATTGCTAGCCTTATTGGAGAAACCAAGGCCTTTCATAAGTATTTGTAAAGTGCAAATGAGCTAAATAAGCCACAGACACTACAATTCTTTGAAGACCGACTATCCATTTTACCACAGTAAAACTACAGCTCACGGAGACCACCATTCACAGAGTGAAAATGGCCTTTGTGCTTCTGATAGAGGCCCGCCTTATCATTCTTTCTGCAGGGTCACACCCAACCTTTTTGACTTCCCCTTCCTTTTTTGTTGAATTAATTTAGTTGGCTTTAGGACCATGTGCGCTTAACCACTGCTAACCAGTGCTAAAGAAACATGGCAAATTCGGCTTACACCTGCTTTGCATATTTAATTTACTTCCAAATCCCTACTAAAGTGGTGTACCATATACCCAGGGCTGGCACAAGGTATGAAACTACGATCCCCAGGCCCCATCTTCAGTACTCTCCTGGACCTGGGGATACTACAGAAGAAGGGCTGCTCTTCTGCCAGAGGACTGCCTTGCTGCTTGAGGCCTGCTCTGCTGTCAGAGAGAGAAGGCTGGACCTGCACTCTTCATCCCAGACTACCTTGGAGACTCCAAAGGCTCGTTAGCTGGCCTCCTGTTCTAAACTACAGGTACACAACAATCCCCAGAGGTTTCTTTGCAACTGGCCAGTTGAACTGCTGCACTGGACCTGCAGCTGGAACTACCGGAGCATTGTAGGGCTATGCTGGAGTGAGTTCCTGATCGCCAAGGGGTGCCTCCCAGGTCCTGGACCCTTGGTATGGCATCAGTTGAGCTCCTCCTGGAAAAAAGGAGAAATACTGAAGTTTTGGGCTCTACATAACTGTGAACAAGCCTGTCTATACCAAGATCTTGCTGCCTGTGCTGACCACCAATATGAAGCTCCGGTGAACCTGACTCTTTGTGTTACAGTGAACGCCAGTGACGACGGGCAACGCAACATCTTCCCTTCGCTCTACAGCATCAACAGCCCTCAGTGGCCGCCAGTGCGATACTTCAGAAAAGATTGTTTGCGATGCCTGACAGGATCTTCGCACTACAGCGACGGCTGTTCATGACACCCGACCTGCCCTTACCACTACAGCAACAACCATCCAAAACACTCTCCCTGCTCCTCGCTGCCTCCTCCACCGAGAACAGGACTCTTCACACTGGACCTTGAGAAGGTAATTTTTTCAGTGGGTCTAATCTAATCCCTGTTTCTGGGAGGCTCTCCATCATGGTCAGACTAAGCTTGTGACTTTCACCCAGTCTCGCACAACCAGATAACCGCTAGTGGCACTTTGTGCTTTGAGGCATTCTACTTACCTTAAATCTTTGAAATTGCATATCTCCGGTTCTACTGATTGGATTTTTGTCGTGTTGGTGTCAAATAATGAGTAACTTTTACTCTATATTTCTAAATTGATGTGGGATTTTTCTTGTGTTGTTTTTTTACTTTACTACTGTTTGAGGGTTGCATGAATACTTTACACATTGAATTTAAGTTAAGCCTGACTGCTTTTGTGACAAGTTACCAGAGGATAAAGCACAGGTTAATTTAGACTTTTTATGGTTCATCCTGACAAGGATTGTGGCTGTTGCTTGGGAAGGTCTCACACCCCCCTCAACCAACAACCCAATATCTAACACTCTGCATCACATTTCAGTTATTTATCTTGTATGTATAGATTTGCTCACTTTTCTATTTCTGTATGCATATATCTCTTTATTTGAACTGCTTGCTTTGTCTCAGTAGGAATGTGCACTTATTTGAAATATGTGCCTGTGTGGGAGACCACACTATTCCTTTGATGATTCAGAGTGTTGGTTTCCTCTTTGCTCTGCAGTATAAGTTTGCGCTCACTGGAATTGTACACTGGATTTTGATAATATAGCTCTAGATGTTCCTAGAGGCTGATATTCTTTAAAGAACACTTTTGCTGTAGGAAATGGAATATCACTTAACTTCCAGAAAGAAACTAAACAAATTCTATTGGCTATTTATTCAATGTTGTTGAACTGATTCCACTCTACCATAGGATAGATACGTGGATCAGGCATATGGAGCGCCGGCTCTTCCACATCGAAAGGATATTGTCATCTACATACAGAACAAATGGTACTGTTCTAACAACAGCTCTACTGGGAAAAACTAACCATTCAACAGCGGGCATGACAGGGAGGTCCCTTGTGGCTCACCGCATTATACAACATGGGCTTATGATTCTACTGACCGGATCAATACTTGCATGGGTTAAGGGGGAACAGGAGAACCTCTACTCAAGGGAGGTGCAGACTCTCCCAGACTGTCCAGCAGTGTGATGTGGCCTGGAGTCACAGACTGCTCAGAGGTTAAGAAGTAATGGGACAACGAGACTGCTTTAATGTCTCCGTTTGGTGAGAGAAGGAGCTCCTGTCTGGTGTTAATCATGACAGACTCACTATCACTGGATGGTCTGAACCATGGCTGATATCATAAAAGAAGCGGTTCAATTCCACATACCCTCTTAGATGTCTTACTACCTTTCTTACTGAACTTTGGTGGACGAGGGACAGCTGGAGATTGACTTGTAGTTGGTAGTAGTGGTAGTGGTAATATAGTAGAGGTTACTATAGTGGTAGCTATTTTATATTCTGTGTAAGCTTTAAACATTAAAGTATACTACGACTACTACTAAGACTTGTAGTGGTATGGTATTTTTTTCAGGTGGGAAGGGCTAATGTGTTTTTAGAGGGTGGAACATTCCTTTGTGGAAAGGAGGCATGTTTTGATATTGGTGCTGAGTGAAGGGGGACCTGTTTCATGCACAGGACAGGGAGCCTTTCCACATGCAAGCTGGATGGTTTTATTTTTAGAGCCAGACTTCCAGGGGTTTAAATGTGGCGAATGCAGACGGCAGCAGAGACAACGTGATATTGTATTGTATATAATTGTGGCACAGCTGTAATGACTCACACACATATGAACAGCATTAAACACTTTGATGGTGATCAGCTGATTTGAAAGCCTTTTCAAATGCATAATTCGAAGGGTGTTTCTTTGTAATGTGGCCGTTGTGGTAAGCGATGGGTGTATTGAGTGAAGTTTGAAAACATGCGTAAAACATGTTGCAACCAACATGTAGCCACCCTTAAGAATTTGTTGGCGAGGATCAGTGTGAGAAGATATACTTTCACCCAAGCAGATGCCTGCTTATCTCATTTGTGAAGCTATATCACAGACATTAATCATTTGTTTTCGAAAATTAAAGGTTTTCGTCAATTTTTCTTTTCCTCGTAGGAATCACTTTCCAGAACGTGGCTAAATGAAAGCAGAAAATCCATATTAATACTAGACGTTTGGAGGAAAGAGATGGTAGGAGTGTAAGCCGGAGATATCTGTTGTCAAAGATGGAGTCAGGAATGGTGATTATTTTGAGCTCGGAGTACATCAAGAGGTTCCTCGCGGTGATGTCTGGTTGCACAGGCACGCGCTCTAGTGCTCCAGTGTCAGACAACTTGTGGGGTGCGTTCAGCATTATGTTTGTCTCGTTAGGAGCCTTTCTTGTGCATTTTACATAATTGGCATTTTTGACTCTGTGATTGAGTTGAGAACCCTTTCTTTCTTTCTTGCAGTCATTATGGCCTCTTTTCTCCTCACCTTGCACCTCTGATGTTCCATTTAGATACCTTTTCACCTTAGCCTGACCTAAGCCTGGCCAGGGTAATGATGCACCACTTGATCAATTTTGATTGTGTTTCTTTTTATAAGTGCGGCCAGATGGACACATGAGCTCAGTATTTCGTCACAAAGGTGACTCACCAAGAAATCAGAGCTGAGGACATTCAGGGTTAATTTGAATTACTATACATCTCATCCTCAACTACTTTTTGCTTATTTTTTTGAAGTGCCTAGCTGGGACCCATGTGTAACTGGTGCTCCAGAGAGCTGGGCGGTCGAGCAAACCTGAGATGAGGAGAGAGGTAAGTGAATAGTCGAACAAGTCTATGATTCCACCAACTTGCTAAACTAGTCACCTGGCTTACATGCCCCTCACCATGTATGATGGATATTTCTATAACAACATCTATGTGCGGAGGGAGTGAGCCTCCAGGGGGACCTTAGGAACAACGCAGTTCATCTATGCAGACAGAATATCTAAATCAATCAATCAATCAGGTGTTTATATAGTGCAACTACTCACCCGGGAGGGTCTCAAGGCACTGGAGAGATGGGGGGCTGCTGGTCCGTCTGGATGTGGAGGTTCAGTCGAAGAGCCAGGTCTTGAGTTCCTTCCTGAATTATCTAACTATCTAATTTTAGAGTTCGAATTAACCCACAAATATATCTTTTTTGGCCATCACATCTATTTGACAAAATGGAAATAGCAATGAGAACAGGAATGGCGCTACCAGATACAAATGAATGCATTTATGGGGCAATTGAAAACTACATTGGTACCCGTCACGTCAAAAACTATTATTTAACTATGTTACATCAATGAAGTATAAATATTTGTAACTGGCCCTATACAGATTCAGAATAACTTTAATTAATCCATCAAACCATGAAGTTTAAACCTATGCACTCGCACAGAGACAGTTAACTATTTAACACACTACTATCAGCATTAATGAAAATAAATGAAAGACAAATATAGAAAGCACAATCATGCAAAACGCAGACCACCCCAGCTACCTACCTAAAGAAAGCAATATTTTCCAAACAGCACACACATAAAATAACAAGCATTAGCAAAAACACAAGTTCTCGCCTTTGCGAGCTATTGCCTTTCTCACCGTGGTGCTGCTGCCATGCAGTTTGGCTGAAAGTTTAACAAAAAGCACTATGACGACACAACTGTGCTACTGAAACCAAGCTGTACCTGACTGTTGAGCCCTAATAAGGACAAAATCAGTCTTGGGTTGCTTGTGTTCCGGTGCGGGGAGGGCCTATCTGGACTATTTCCTAGATCGATTAACAGACATTTTTTCCAGCTCTGAACAGGTACTTGCAAAAACGTTATTAGGGCCTACCTTTGGTAACTGGTATTTACAATGGTTAGAAATGCTCTTGAAGTATTCTGAAGTGATATATAGATATGAAGTTATTTGTATATTGTCATAAATGCCTAGGGACCCGATAAGGCGGACGACATCCGATTTTTGAAGCCACAAATGGCTTTATTTGAGATGTCTCCTACCTGAAATTGCATCTCCTGCAATAGAAGTCAATAGGGATTTTTTTTTTTGAACTCCCACTTTCCTCTTCTAAAACGTGGCATGTACATATTTTAGTTACCTGAGGCATGCAGGTTTTTTTCGAAATTATTCTCACCGGCAGGAGAGGAGCAAGTATATATTTTGACATCAATGACATTTTATTTATTTTTATAAACGTTAACAAAAAATATATATATATTATATAAATATACATATATATGTATATAAATATTTATATTATTATTTTTTTTTTTACTTCATGACTTCCTAATTGGCTGAATAAATAGTTTATGCATTACAAATTGCTACTGTTTCATACTTAAGTAGAACCGAGGGAGCTGAATGTGTTCTTCATGAAATCCTTACTATATTTTTTTAGTGAGTTTATATCGCCCACGCCCCATGTCAGACAGCAAGATCAGCTGGTGGCCACAACTTTATTGGAATGACTTCTGTCGAGTGTTTTATAAGTGATAAGTGAATTTAAAGCCGAGCTCGGAGCTCTTTCGGGTGAGATCAGCGTGACTTGACACTGATTCTGATGGAGTGGACTGGGATTGCTGTTACTCGTTTCCTGCAGTCATCGTATGTAGTAGAAAAAAAAGTTGTTAAGTTATTCCACTCTCGTATTAAAAAAACCTTCCTTCTACAGTGATGAACCCAAGGTCACCTTGATTTAAGAATGCAGCCGCTGAGGCCGATATATACTACACAAGGCCCATGGCCTCGATCACATTTTCTCAAGATATGCATATTTTGGGGAAATTAATAAGTGCGATATAAAATATTATTCGCTGGTTAACATTAAAAATAAATAGCAGATGTTTTTTGTAAGTACACAAAGCTGTGTTCCTTGGGTACTGTTGCCTCCTCCCTTGCAATCACAGACCGGCTTTAATGAGAGTGGTGAGGGGGAACCTAGGCCCAGCAGTCACACAGGGCTACAGCCCCTTGTATTACTACTCCCGCGGAAGCCTTGAGCGACTTCCCGCCCATTTATTTATACTCTTGGCTGCGCCCGGCCGGGAGGTCTGTGCTCACGTCACCACGTGGCAAGGGCCAGGGTGGTTCTCCACACAGGTATGACCACATTGCAGTGAAGCTGCCACAACCATGTCATTTCCACAATAAGAGTAAATCAAACCAACAAGAAACTGTGTGTCATCCCTTTGTCTGTGCCAACCCTGCCAGGGGCGTAACACAGGCCCCTCCAGCCCCCGCAGTGTGGGGGGGGGGGCCCAAGCTCCAGTGGGCCCCTCAGTCCAGCACTTCAGCTGGAGAGCTCCTGATATAGTCCGGAGGGGGCCCCTCCACATACCTTGCAGGGGGGCCCCCTCAAATATCGTTACGCCACTGAACCCTGCCAAAGTCACGGAGTCGAGTGTTGGACCGGGGATTGGGCCTCCGGTGATAGCGATGGTTGGTACTCTCCCAGCCCCTGTGGACCCCTCTTGTCGGACACAATAGCATCCAGGCATAGCAGATTGATGAACTCACAGGTCCTTATTTAACAATCACCTCAGTATTCTTCCTCAGGCACGTTGCTGGGGCTCTCGGTCCACTCACAGGTGAAACTTCCTTGAAACAGGAGACATTACGCGTGACCATCTCTCGCCTATAAGCAGCAGTGAACATGGTGTCCTTCCGTTCCATGACTCGCACTGTCCTCTCTTAAAGTAGGCCCTGAATTTCCACCCAGGGGACCTGTCTCTTAGCACAACTGTGTCCCCAACTTGCATCATGCGATCTGTAGCTTACTGGGCTTTGTTGGATTGGTCATTGGCGGTTTTTCTTTTGCCCTGTATGGCTGCATCATCATTGGGCTCAGGTCTCCACCAGGGCACACATTGTATGCTGTCTCTCACCTGTCGCCCAAACAGTAACGCCATAGTCGACCTGGGTGTAGTGCTATGTGGCGTGTTACAGTAGTTCCTCAGAAACCGGTGAAAACAGCATTCCAGTTTTCCTGCTGGGACACTCCAATTTGGAGAGTTTTGTTCATGGTTCTCATGAATCACTCCACATCCCCATTTGCCAGGGGCCATTGGGGTATTATTCTCCAATGAGTCACCCCCAGGGACTGAAGATACTCTACGAATTCCTGCCTTTGGAATGGGGGCCCATTGTCCATCATGATGATGTGTGGTAGCCCAAATATGGCAAAAACCTTTTCCAGCATGGGCCAGATGGCTGAAAAAGTGGTAGATGTGACTGGTATTTTAAGCAGCTGTCTATAATCACCACCATATACTGGCCATCAGGTAAGCTGGCAAAGTCCATGCTCAGCACACTCCACAGAAAAGTGCGGACTTCTGCCATCTGGATCCATGCCTAGTGATCTGACACAGGTGGCAAGCCCTGACTTTGTCTCCACCATTGTTTTCATGCAAGGGAACCACACCTTTTCTCTGAGTCTTGCTTTCATCTCCACCCCTCCTTGGTGGCCTTGATGAGCCAGGTGCACAGTCCTTTCCCAGAGGGCTTTGGGTACAATGATGCGTTGCCTCCGCATGACGATGTCCTCTACGATCATCCTTCACCCTCCAGAGCTAAAACATTATGGCCCAGTTCCCCCGGCTCCAGTGCTTGTCTCCCTCTAGAAATCTCTTCCATTGATATCTCTCAAGGGCCTGGGTTACTATTTTCAGGCGATTATCTCCAGCCGTGGCCTCTCCGATCTCTTCAATAGATAGGGACATTGAGTAGGCGGATCTCTGGTCATCTTAATAAACCCTTTCGCTGCATCAGCATCCTGGTCCTTTACTGGTTGCCCGGATGGGGGATGCCTGGAGAGGTAATCCACGATGGTTGACTGCAATGGACTGATAGATCACACTGGAGTCATAAGCTTGCATGTGTACTGCGTCTGTACTGGTTCCCTGTTGTCCCCGCAAACAGGGCCACTAAAGGCTTGTCATCAGTTACAATGTGGAATTCCCACCCACACAAGTATAGATGAAAGTGCTTGCACTCCCACCGGATAGCAAGGGCTTCCTCTTCAATTTGGGCATATTTGGTCTTGGTCACTTTCAGCAACCGGCTGGCATATGCAATAGCCACCCACTTCCCTGTGGCCTGTTCTTGTGTAAGTACCACCCCTAGGCCTAAAGGACTGGCATCCACCAATAACTCAGTGGGGTGTTGTGGGTCAAAATAGAACATGGTGGCCTCTCTGAGCAGCGCTTTCATTAACTCTTCAAAAGCCTTTTTGGCCGTTTCAGTCTATGTACATACTGACTTTGCCTTCGTTAGTGCCCTCAGAGGCTCTGAGATGGTCGCCAGGTTTGGAGGAAACCCCCCACAGTTTGTCGCCATGCTGAGGAAGCTCCCCACCTCCGTTCTTGTCTGAAATCTGGGGGCCTTTTGAATGGCATCCGCTTTGTGAGGATCCACTCGCAGCCCTTCGAATGAGAAAACATAGCCGAAGAACTCAACGGTGGACTCGAAAACGGAACATTTGCTTTTGTGGAGGGTCAGTCCGAGTTCGGCTAGCCTCTGGAGTGCCGCTCTGATGGGTGCGATGCTCTGCAAAGGTCGAGGAATAGATGAGAAAATCACTGCTTATGTTGACGAAGCCCACCAGCCCAAACAGCGCCTCGCTGATGGCATTTCATTTTTTTTTGCCACTGATGAAATATCAAAGTTAAGGCATTGATACCTCTGCAGCCTGATGTGTGCAGAGAAGTTTGTAACATACCTACTCTCTAGGTCCAGCTCCAGCTGGTGGTACCTGGCGTTGAGGTCAAGCTTCAAAAACCAACGGGCACCACTGAGATTTACGATGATGTCGGCCATGGTCAGCGTTATATAGTGCTCCCGCTGGATCGCCTTGTTTGGGAGGCTCGTGTCAACACACAGCCTGATGGCCCCTGGTTGCTTTGTCTTGGGTGCGACCACTAAAGCAGAGAGCCACAGAATAGACCCCAATACCTTCTCAGTAACTCCTTGTTGCACTAGCTTGGTTAGCTCAACTTCCATGAGTTGGCGGAGGTGGGATGGTGCTCCCCTGTGCCGCACAGCAGTCGGTTTGACAGTCTGGTCAATGTGGAGCGTAACTTTGGTGCCCTTGAGGCACCCCAGGCCATGGAAAAGCTGCTGGAAGTCCTTCAAGATGTCGTAGCTTGTGCCTCGTGTATGCCTCTCTTTCGAATAACACTAACTCCAGTTCTTCTGCAGACTGGCAGCCTAGCAGGGAACCACTTCCTTCTTTGGTTGCATGGAACTTTATCATTCTCCAGACTGCTTTCACTTTCACTAGGAATGCGCCAACCAGCGCCATCAGCTTCCGTCCTCCATACATGTAGATCTTTACCAAACTAGGTGCAAGTGATGGCAGGGGTGTTAGTGATAAGTACTGCTGCCTATCCATTACATTAACAGACGCCCCTGTGTCTATCAGAGCGCTGACTTTACACCCTGCGATGATGATGCTGCATATGAGTGGAGGTTATTGATGAAGGGGTTGGGCCCTCTTACCGATGACTAGGTAGGGCCTAAAAAATTCAAAACAACAAAATACCTAGCCGTCACTTGGATTGCTGCTTTTTACTGAAACAGACGCATGCCATTCTATCCTTTAAATGGTCTGTAGTATTCATTTACTTATCATTTTATCAATGGGTAGAGGGCGCGTGTTTTTCTGTGCACCACCCCCATATGAGAGCATGAATGCTTCTTCAATATCACTTGCAAAGTCCTCATCTGGCTTTTTGGGTGGCGGGTGACCCCTGGCTGATCCTTCAGCAATAGCTGTATCACTGCGGATGTAGTCTTGGAACCACCCATCATTCTCCTACCCCCACTGCTGGCAGACCCTGGCAAAGTGGTTCGGCTTACCGCACTTCGCACATGAGCGGTGGTGTGCAGGGCACATGTCAGAGGTGTGCGGATCGTGACTGCAGTTGTTGAATTTGGTTGGTGCTGGCACAGGCAGCCGCATCAACCACCTCCTCCTTGACTTTCAGGGTCTTGCCCACCATCGGGGGCAGAGTGCTGGGCCAGCGCATGTTCCATTGCATCCATCTGACTGTTGGATAGTACGTAGGAGTGGGCCAGTTTCAAAATGTCCTCCAGCTTGATCCCCAGTTGGAAAAGAATGAGGCGACATAGTACAGCCAAATGGCACCACTAGATGAGCTGCGCAAGAACCTCCTTGTCTTGGTCGTCATCAATACAGGTGCTAGCCAGGGCCCTGAGGCGCGAGTGGAACTCATCAATAGTTTCATCTTCTCGCTGGCGGGCCTGGTGTAGCTTGAAGCGTTCACAGTGGGGGTTAAGTTGGGTCTCAAAGTGGAGATTCTGAACAGGATGTATATCTCCTCACCTCCAAAGTGGAGGAGCAGAGACCTTTTCACTGCTCAGCTGGTCTCGGCTGGTCTTGCGTGTGGCGTGAAAGTAGTTATTGAGTCTACCGACCCACATCTTCCACTGTGGCCAGGCCGTATTAAATAGTTCCCTGAAGGGTTAAAGCAATAAGTGCAGTAAAAAGTACCCTTCACAAGGAACTGTGGATCAAATTATTGAAAGTGAATTATGCTAGTGCACTCCATCTGCTCCAAGTAACCCAGTCATTCATGAAAAATGGAGGATGCATAGTTCAATGGATCTATTAAGACTTTCAGTTTGGGCATTTGTTTGAGGGTGGTAGCTGATGGATTTGAAAAAGGTCATGTGCCTCTTCTATTCATGAACTCCTTCCAAAATCTGTATTGAACAGTGCATTTAATCAGTGAAAGTTATTTCCAGATATCCATGTATATAATTAACCTGACCCACAAATATAACTATATATCTGCTAGTTCTACTGTTTTATACAATTGTTTGAGAGGACTAAAGTGCGCTAGCTTTGTGAAATAATCTGTGAAGAGTAAGAGAGTTGGGAAGCCATGATGGTTGATGGTGTGTAGGCATTGGCTGTCACTGTTTTATATGGGGGACATAATACATCCTGGCTTTAGCGCATACCAAACATTTGGGAATAATTTTATTTGGTGGAATGATGAATCTGTGGCGACCAAAAGTACCCGGTTATTAAGTCCTGCATTCTTCTTTGCCTTGGAAGTTTTGCTGCCAGAGTATCATGACACCACTCAATGACTATTTTTTGGACATCTGGCTGGGATACAAATAAATCTTTTCTGCTGTATAACATTCCATTTCCTATCCTCTCTTCTTGCAGTTGCAGATTGATTCATTGTTGTTTATTGATGTTTTGAGTGCAAAGCTAAGCAAAGTATGTGCTTTTTCTCCCTCAGATACCAAAAGACGATGACATTGACAATATATTGAGGAAAATGTAATGAATGGACTCCATAGTCTCACCTTTCCTAAAATGAATGGAAAGAAGTGTGCATCCATGATCTACAACTGAATCTGTTCCACAGGTCACTGTAGCTATCATTATGTGCAGTTTTCCTACATAAATCACCGAAGAACAATGTAGTACGATCTAAGGATTGATTACACATGTAGATGAAGATTCTGATCCCTCGATGAACTCCTGTTTGTCCAGTGATCATCATTTTGAGTCTTGCACAGCTCCTAACATTAGCTAAATACTAGGTATAATAAATAAAGCACCTAAGTTCACCCAGGTCTATTTTGGCAGATCCAAGTGATCTGGGGAAGATCTAGTGATGAGAAACACATAAGGAATTCAGGGGCACATGCAACAAGCCTTTTTCCGTTCGCTAACGCGCCGATTTGCAGAATCGGGTCTTTTGCGAATGGAAAAAGGCCTTTTCCTATGCATGTAGGGTTTGGCATTCCCAATTTAGGGAATCTAAATTTTTTGCGATTACCTAAATTGCGAATGCATTTAGGGAATCACAACTTGCGATTCCCTAATGCCGAGGCATGAAGCCTTTCCTAAATGTCAACTGTGCATTTAGGAAACGCTAATTACCATCAACTTCAAGTTGATGGTAATATGTGCATGCTTTGAAAAATGCACAAAAGCATTTTTCAAAGTGCCAGGTAGCGCACACATGCCCTTAGGGCATGTGTGCGCTTTACATGTGCACACTTACCTTTTTTTGTAGGGGGCTTCTGGGGGGCCTTAGGCCCCCAGCCACCCTTGGATTTGCATTCACTATTTGTAATTACCAATTTTGTAATCGCAATTAGCTAATACAATACTATTCGATCCTATGGGCCTGTAGGCCCATAGGAATGAATGCAGTCACACTACCTAATAGCAATTCGCAATTTAGGTAATGTTAATGAATCGCAAATTGTTTTGCGATTCCTTCATGAATAGCATTTTGCGATTCCCAAATAGCAAATCGGTAAAAAGGGGCACTTGCATCAAGCTCGCATTTTGCGATTCCCAAATAGCAAATTTTACCGATTCGCTATTTGGGAATTGAAAGATGCTATGCATGTAGGAATAGCAAAATTGTGATTCCTTAACATTACCTAATACCGATTTGGAAATTATGAATCGCTATTAGGTAATGTGACTCCATTCATTCCTATGCGCCTACAGGTCCATAGAAATGAATGGGATTGCATTCGCTAATTGCGACTACCAAATTGGTAATCGCAAGTAGCACAGTTCACATTTAGGAAAGGCTACATGCATCGGCATTAGTGAATGCATCCGCAATTTAGGTAAGCGCAAATAATTGCCTAAATTGCGAATGCCAAAACCTACATGCATATGAAAAGGCCTTTTTCCATTTGCAAATTGTCTGATTCTGCGAATTTGCCCATTTGCGAACGTGAAAAGGCTTGATGCATGTGCCCCTAGGTTTTTCCTTCTATGTCTTGTTTCTGAATAAAACAGTAGGAGATGGTATTTACTGGACCTGTAAATAGCTCCCCTCATGCTGACAGTATTTAAACAGAGTGCCTTTTAAAGGCACTATTAATCAGGGCTTATGCCTCTACTTTCTTCAGAACACCCTTTTTCCTATGTGAGATTTTGAATTTGATTCTTGAAAGTTATTGTCCACAAAGTATCATACAGGTTCGGAGTTCACTACTGAAAAATTGAGTAGGGTACCTTGGGAGTGGTCAATAGAACGCCTAAATGTTATTGTGCCCTTTCATTGACACAGTGTTCTATAATGTGGAAGGGCTTCCTCATTTTCTTTCAGTTGAGGACATTGCAGCCCAAAATGCCCATTTTCTTCTACAAGGGAGGCATACCCTGCTTTTCTTCTATGTTCTTTTCCATGCCTAGAGACTTCTACACCCCACCCCCAGATGCATACGTTCTTTGATAACTCTGCAGTTTCATGGTTCTGAGGACTTTCTAGACATTTGGTCTGTCATTTACTTGATTCTTTTTTTGATCTTTGATCTTAAGTCTGAGATTTGTTAAAGTCGCCTTAGAGATTGGATGGTTAATCACCAAGGACATAACATTCTTTATTTCCTCCTTCAAATCTTGATAAAATGCTGAAGTATCCCTGGATTCCACGATAGTCCTAGTGGGAGTGACATCTATTTTTCTTGATGTACTAACAGCTGTAGAAGGTGATCATGATATCTGATTTTTGCAGGCAAAAAGAAAGTCCTCTCCTCGTGGATAGTGTTCATTGTTGAGCATTAGCTTGTAAAGGATTCTCAGATGTTTTCTAAACAGGGAGAAGGCAAGTAGGAAAAGAGTAGGAAACACATCCAAAATCAGAGTATACTGTACATTGCACTGAACTCCTCCTCTGTTGAGAGTCAGCTCTAACCCGTAGCTTCATTCTCACTAGGGTGAACACCTGAAAAAAGGAGAAAAAAACATGTGTAGCAATGCATAGACAATATTCTTTACATTATTGTGTTCAATGCTTGGCTTACCAATATCTTGGCACAGGGATGCTGTCTCAAGCAAGAAATCCAGTCCAAAGTCCAAGTCTACAAGACAACAAATCAGATCAGTAGAAGCAGGTAACAAGCTTCAGTTAAGCAAGTGAAGGATGCAGAAGAGAGCAAAGTTAGCTAAAGGGTAATTGGTTAGTAGAGTCTTAAAAGTTGGGAACTGGTAAGAAAAACAAAAGAAAGGAGAAGGATCACAAAACCGCACTGCAAACTACATTAGGGCTCATCTATATTTGTATATATCTAAAATCTGGACTACTGTACTGTCAACTGCACTAGTCTCCCTAAGAAACTGATTGCCAAACTTTAAAACCCACAGAAATAGGTAGCTAGACTGTGACTTAACCTTCACAAATATGACCACATCAAGCCCACACTAAATGCTCATAACTGGCTTCTAGCGGGAGCCATTATGAAAATTCACATTTACATGCAACATCCAGAATAACTGTTGAAATAAGCATAGCTGTACACTCCAGCCTGAAATCTTTTGTTAATGTCTACCCACCTGGTCAACGATCATTGAAGAATATTAAACTTGGAGGTAGATCTCTGAGAGTACAGGATCCCAAATACGGCCTAATCAGTGCCCGTCCGCTGTTCCCGGCGTGATTGAGGTACCATTTTGTTCTGTTTAACTTTTAGTGCCCTGTAAACATAAAGTGTGTGTGACTGACAAAAAATTGCCCAGCAGGACAAAACAATATTGCAAAGATTTATTTACTATAGTTAAGTTTCTTTTATTTTGCCAAGTCTTCTGTCCCCACTTTGCACTTATGTTTTCTTTTGTTTTTACTCATGGGCACTGTTCTCAAAAGAGGAAGATTATCTTCTTGCAAAGTTACATTGTTTCTTTCTTATGTGTAATTTCTGAATTGATTCTTTAACACATAATCGTGCAGTACACCCCAATCCAAACCACTACAATCTGCCCCATTCCAATCCATGCCAATCCACCCCACACCAATCCGCCACACTCAATCAAATCCATCCCATCCCAGACCAGTCCATTCCAATCCACTCTACTCCAATCCAATCCACCCCACTCCAATGCAAAATACTCACCTCAACCCAATCCACTCCAATTCACTACATTCTAATCCTCCCACTCCACCTGTCCCACTCAAATTTGCACCACTAAAATCCAAAACAATCTTCCACACTCTACTCCAAAACAATCTGTCCCAATCCAATCTGCGCCACTCCAGTCCAAAATAATCTGCCCCACTCCAATCCAAAACTATTTGCCTCACTCCAATCTAAACCAATCTGCCTCACTTCTGTCTGTCCCACTCCAATCTGCCCCACTCCAATCCAAAAGAATCTGCCCCACTCCAATCTGTTCCACTTCATTCCAAAACAGTCTGCCCTGCTACAATCTTCCCCACTCTAATCCAAACCATTTTGCCCCACTCCAATCCAAAACAATCTGCCCCATCCTATCTGCCACTCTCCAATCTTCCCCAATCCAATCTGCTCCACTCCAAGCTGTTCTCCTCCCTTTGCATCCCCTCCTCTCCCCTCCACTCCACTCTAATCAACCTCACCAATGTGTTAGCCGCATTGCCCTCTTCATATTCCGCCATTCGAGCGGACCGCTCAGAGGGCAAACGGGGTGGTGGAGTGGCCTTAATAGCTCGGACTGATTTCAGCTTTCAGATTCTCCCTTTCCCTTCTATCCCTGATGTAGACTACCTCGTAGCCCGCTCGACTCTCCATCAGGCACCCCTTACTTTTGTCCTAATTTACCGTCCTCCTCAACCAACCCCTTCTTTTCTCCCAAGTATTCAGGCTCTCCTGGCTACCCTGGTGATTAACAACTCATCAGTACTAGTCTTAGGGGACCTAAACTTCTGGCCCAATGACCCTGCTGAGAGTCTCCAATCTAAAGAGTTTACTGATCTTATGATCAGTCTGAATTTTTCATCGCTCATTCAAAGTTCCACTCACATACATGGTCATATGTTGGATCAAATCTGGGCACTGAACATTCCATCTACATCCCCTACAATATCCCCGTGCCCTTGGTCAGATCATTCCATTATTACCTTTTCCCTCGCATTGACTCCGATGGCCAAACCCCAGCTCCCCAAAAACACCTGGGTTAGGAAATGGGGCAAAATCGACATGCCCTCTCTCTGTTCGATTTTGGCCAAAACTAGTCCCGATCTTGCAGGCCTTGCAGCTACTTCCCAACTGGCCGCTATCAACAACTGGCTGACCCTGGCGGGTGATGATTTCGCCCCCCTGAGGGGGCTTACAGTCAAGCGGGCCCATGCAGCCAATCGGTGGTTTACTCCAGACCTAAAAGGAAAGAAATTAGCTGCAAGGAGAGCCGAGCGAGCTTGGAGAAGAACTTATAGTCCCGCGTTAAAGACACTCTATTTGTCTGTTTTACAAACCTATAAAAAGGGCATTCTTGAGGCCAAAACCGAGTTCTATACGAGCAGGATAATGGCAGCAGAGTCCCACTCGAAGGAAATTTTCTCTACGGTCCATGAACTGGCATCATCCAGCAGAGCTACGGCTACTATTCCCCCCTCCCAGTCCCTCTGTAACTCGCTCAACGAGTTCTTCATTGACAAAGTTGCCAAAATCAAACTTAACATCCCCCCGCCTTCCTCTACATTTGTCAATCCCTCCCCGCCCCCCACGGCCCCTAAATTAAACTTCATTCCGCTGTTAACCAATGACACACTTCCCCCGCTGCTTCATCGGGTTAAATCGGGCTCCCCCCTGGATTTTGCCCCAGCCCATATCCTCAGGGAAATTTATTTAGCTTGCCCTACCCCACCCTTGACTCTCCTTAATGATTCACTAAGGCAGGGAATTGTCCCCAGTTTACACAAATCAGCGGTTGTCATACCCATCATAAAAAAACCTGACGCCGATTCATCCTCCCCCTCCAACTACCGCCCCATCTCCCTTCTGCCTTACCTAGCAAAAGTTCTTGAAACCCACGTCACGACTACCTTAAGCACCCATGTAGAGGCTAACCATTGCCTCTCCCCTTGTCAAGCTGGCTTTCGCCCCCTGCACTCCACGGAGAAGGTGGTGATCTCGGTAATGGACGAGCTGCGTGAAGGTATTGACATCAACCTTCCGCAAGCCCTGATCCTCCTGGACCTGTCCGCCGCCTTTGACACGGTGGACCACTCCATCCTCCTTAACCGTGTCAGGGCGGCGGGCATAGAAGGCTTGGCCTTCTCATGGATTGAGTCCTTCCTAGCTGGGAGGGCTCAAGCGGTCCATTTGGCCGACTTCACCGCGGCCTCCCGTAAGGTGGAGTGCGGGGTTCCTCAGGGCTCATCACTTTCCCCTCTCTTATTTAACCTATACATTTACCCCCTCATTTTTTCGTTACAACAGCTGGAGGTCACGGTGTTTAATTACGCCGATGACCTCCAGCTAATCTTCAACCTCTCCCATTCTTCCTCATCTGCTCTTAATGTCCAGACAGTTATGACATTCATTCAGGATTGGATGAACTGCAACCACGTCAAACTCAACCCGGACAAGACCGAGTTGGTCTTGACCGGAGGTGGTTGCAGTCCGTGGTCTCCCTCCTGCTGGCCTTTGTCACTCGGTGTCCCCCCACTTCCCGTACCTAAAGTCAAAACTCTTGGGATTCTCCTGAACTCACAACTCTCTGTTCACTCACAAGTTGGTTCAGTGGTTTCCTCTTGTTTTTTTTCCCTTAGGATAATTAGGAAAGTTTCCCGTTTTTTTTCTTTCTCTGCTTTAAAGATTATTGTGTTGGCCATGGTACTATCGCGCATTGACTATGGCAACATAATCTATAATGGGGCTCCTGCTTATGCGATTCACCGCTTACAGCTGATACAGAACCAGGCTGCCCGCTTGATTCATGGCCTACCTAGATACCATCGGGCCACTCCACTGCTCAAAGCACTGCACTGGCTTCCGGTGAGAGAGCGCGCTCTTTTTAAACTTGGCTGCCTCACCTTCCAGGCTAGGTCGGGCACCGCCCCCGAGTTCATATGCTCAGTCATTAAGCCCTACCTCCCGGGCAGAGAACTTCGCTCCACCCATATAGCTCTCTTGGCCACTCCCCGCTTTAAGAAACAGAAGTCTGGTGGAGCGAGGTTCGCTGTTCTCGCTCCAGTATTCTGGAATTCCCTTCCTGCTGCTCTCCGCACATCGCTTTCTTATGTACAGTTTCGGAAGGATCTCAAAACCTTCCTATTTGTGCGAGCTTACACTGCGTAGCCTTTCGCTGCTGATGACCACTGCATCACATAAAGCGCCATGAAACCGCTTGGTAAAAGCGCGCTTAATAAATGCTTTTAAATTCAAAATTCAATTCACCCCAGTCCAACCAATCCATCCCAATTCACCTCACTTCAATCCACCAAAATCCAATCAAATCCACCCCACACCAATCCAATCCAGCCCAATCCAATCTACCCCACTCCCATCCTATCCACCTCACCTCACCCCAATTCAATCCACTCTATCCAACACAATCTGTCCCAGTCCATTCCAAAACAATCTGCCCCGCTCCAATCTGCCTCCTCCAATCCAAACCAAACTGCCCCACTCCAATCCATAAAAATTTGCCCCACTCCAATCAGCCGCACACCAATCCAAAACAGTCTACCCCACTCCAATCAGCCCCAATACAAAACAATCTGTCCCACTCCAATCCAAAACAATCTGCCGTACTCCGATCCCAAACAATCCACCCCACTCCAATCCGTCCCTCTCCATTTCAATCCACCCCACTTAAATCCAATCAACCTCACCCCACCCCACCAGACCCCAATCCAATCCACCCCTATTCAGCCAAATGCAATCTACCCCACCCCAATCCAATCCAACTCAATCCAGTCCACACCACCCCACCTAACCCCAATCGAGTTCACCCCACCCCAATCCAATCTACCTCCATCCATCCACTACAATCCATTCTACCACACTCAATCCAATCCACCTCACTACAATCCAATCCACCCCACTTTAATCCAGTCATCTCCAGTCCAATCCATCCCACCCTATGCCAGTCCATTCTACCCCACTCCATTCCATTCCACCCCACTCCACTCCAATCCGCCCCACGCCAGTCCACCCCACTCGACTCCAATCCACCCCACTCCAGTCCACCCCACCCCACTCCTCTCCAAAGCACCCCACCCCAATCCAATCCCCCACCGGATATCAATCCACCCCACTCCAATCTAATACACCCCATCCAGTCCACCCCACTCCAATCCACCCTACTCCACTCCAGCCCGATCCATCCCAATTCACTCTACTCCACCCAATCCAATCCACCCCATCCCAGTTCAGTCCACCCCACTCAATCCAATCCATTCAGCCCACCACACTTCAGTCCACCCCACTCCAATCCATCCTATTCCAATCCAATCCATTCTCCTCCAGTCCAATCCACCCCCTCCACTCCACTCTAATTCACCCCACTGCAAACTACCCTACTCTAATCCAATCCAATCCAATCCACCCCAATCGAATCCATTCAAATCCACCTCACCCCAAACCAATCTGATACATTCCACTCCAATCCACCCCAATCCAGTCCACCTCACCCCATTTCAATTCACCTCTCTCCAATGCAATCCACCCCATCCAGTCCATCAACTCCAATCCACCCCACTCCACTTAATTCAACCCACTCTACCTCAATCCACCTCAATCTACTCCAATCCAATCCACCCCACTACCTCAATCCACTCCAAACCACTCCACCCTATTTCCCCCACTCCACTTTATGACACTCCACTCTTCGGCACTCCCCCATGACAATGACTCTATGACACTGTACTCTACGACACTCTCCGCCACTGAACCACTGAAGTCTACTCCCCTCTACTCAACTCTATGACACTCTATTCCCCCTACTCCACTGTACGACACTCTACTGCAACAAATCCAGTCTACAGCACTCTACTACTCCCACTCCACTCTAGGACACTCCATGTCACTAACATGTAGCCATGCCGAACAGCAGCCAGACTGGTGTATAGCATGGCAAAAGCACATTTGCAAAGTCATTAGCTCTTGTATACGCGAGACCTATTGGCTTTACCGATTGTTTATTTTAATGGGCATCCAGCGCTGGTCTGAACTTGACACAACCAAAATTGATGCACTCAGGCATGAGCTGTAGCATCCTTCCCTTTGGAAATGTACTTGTCCTACTTCAAGTCGCAAATGCAACTGTTCTTTCATCACATGAAATAATTTTATTTGATGGGTTTCTATCCATTTAATTCAGGTTTCTTCTAAGGTGTCATAACACAGAGGAATAAGCTCGCTCTGTTCGAAGGCACTGGATTTGAGGATTATCACTGCCATGCTGTGCATAATTCTGGGCTTAAATGTATTTAGCATTTAACAAATTCACTGATGGCAATGTAATTTATAGTGGAGGTTCTCAGGTTTTTTTGGAAATTGGGGATTTTGAATTGAAAGATTGAAAACAAATGCCTACGGAAAGGTATGGATATTATTGGGTAATAGAGTTCACATTTTTAAGATCTGTGAGTGGCATATCATTTAATCAAAGACATGTGTTACCAAACTTGCACCTGTAAAAATGTGAACCACAAAGTGCAATTTGCAGCTGTGTTTTTTAGGGTCAAAGCATACAGAAAAAACAGACATTTGGTCAAAGTTATACAAAAACAGAGAAATCTCTCCAGTCTTTCCATTCATCAAAGTGAGTTTAAACAAACAAAAGTGCCATTGTACCATTCAAAACCATTAATAATGGACTTTGTGACTGAGACCTTTTGACTTGCAAAATACTGCCAGGTGTTAGGGGGGATCAAAGCGGTAAGATGCAATAATCAACATTGGCCTTAGCCAGTGCATGGTTTACGGAAATGGAGTAATCCCAAATGACACCTGATCCTAAGTAAATCTCTTTTCTGTTGGCCCAGGATTTATGTCTTTACGTGGACAATTTTGTACACAGAGAATGCTGGGATAGTTAGTATGGTTTCAATGAAGTGCTATTTCTGTGTGTGCTGGCAAGCAAGTACATTTTTAAATGGCCCGTTTCACACAGTTTTATTTATGAGTATTGGTGTACTACCCCTGTCTTAGTTGTACATTGCACCTGAATATCCAGCCCTGAGTCTCGAAATATTTTCATATCAGTCGTACGCTAGTCTGTTCTTGGATCAGCAAGTGTATTTTAAAGAACTATGTAGTAAATATGTACTATATGAAAGGTTTACATTTTCATAATGCATACAGTGTAGGAGTTCTAGAAACAGGCACAATATTTAGGTCACAAATATTTTATATCAGAGAAATAAAGATTATGCTGAAGAATCAATACAGCAACACTGTAAATCTCAAATAGTGAATGCACTAGAATGTGTTTTATCTTGCTTATCACACCATATCATCACAATCTTATACCAAACACTTCACTTCTCTCCATGTGGAAGGTTGTAACTTTAAAAGGACAGTTTAAAATAGCACATTGCTCTGCTCAGCTGTGTAGCAGCAATACCCCAGAGAGTAATCACATTATTCATGTGGAAATTTGGAATGGATAGTGCCAAATAAAGCGTTAGTTATGGCCGGTCCCCAAAACCTAACATTCTTCAGTTCACTAATACCACCAAGTTATGCAATGGCGGCGAATTTAGCGACTTCTGCTGGGGCAAATTATTATTTCACACACCCCTATTGAATACGTTTTCCATGTCTTAGCATATGTTCTCTGAACTTATATCAGTTTTTAAAACACTAGTGTGCTGGAGGGGTAATCACTATGAAAGACACTTGGGGTGTATTAAGCTCCTTCCATCACCGGAGGGTCACTTTTTCTGTCGCTCCGGTGGCATAGCGCCATTTCACATATTTACAAGGTGGCGCTAAGCCACTTAATGTGGCTTAACGCCACCTTGTAAATATGCCCCTTTCTGCCACAGTCCTTTGCGGCAAAGGGGCATTCAATGGGTGTTGCGGTGGGGTTTCCACCGCAACACCCATTGCTTTTTTACGCTTACCCAGATTTAGAAGGCTGGGGCAGCACCAAACACTAACCCCAGGGTATACCTAGTCTTAGAAGACATTTTTTGCTCTTTCTGTGTGTGCTGCATTCTACTGCACACATACAATGAGCAAATAGATATCCCTTCTCGCACATAAACAATTGCATCTTCAGCGCAACCACCTTTGCATCATGGCGGCAGGGTGCCTGAGCTAGCGCTAGCAGCTTTTTAGTGCCAGTGCTAGGGGAAACACAGGGTTGTGCCGTATACTTGTGAATACGGCGTATCCCTGTGTTCTAAAAATGTCAGAGCGAGGCATTGCCAAATTTGGCATAACACCGCGCTCAGAAAGTTTTTTGTAAATATGCCCCTAGAATGGAGTATATAGACATGGAGAGCTGTGATGGGAAACCTAAATAGATATCAAGTCTTGGGATGGGAGTATCACCAGTTTATTTTCAGGGATGTGCTGGGGTACCATCTCCCATGAAAATGCAGGGAGATCATCTCCTTTGTTATGGGTTATTGTAAGTGTTGTTCACCTGCATCATCCTTTGGTGGATTGTAGCTGGTGGATCTCTGAATGGTAATGTAGTAAGTTCCGGCGCCTCTGTAGGTTTAGGAGAGGGGCAGCTTAGATGCTCAGCTACTATCTGCAGATCTGGATCGTGTAAGCTATGACAGTTCTCCAGCAATGTGCATGGGCCACTCTCTGAGTAGTATGGTGCCTACATTTTCAAAGTCAACATCTGTAGACTGGTGGTCACAGAGAAGTGCCAGAATGAAGGGAAATACAGATGAAACTTTATATCATGGGTACCATTATGTCAAAGTCAGTTTTGAATATCAATGGTGAATATATTATTTTTCTTTTTTAATAATATTATCAAAGTTTAGAATATCTATCACCTTAATATCACACATTTTAATATTGGTTTAAGTATTTTATGTTAATAATGTTTAATTTAATTTACAACTTTTAAATGTGTTTTCGTTTTTCTTTTTTTTCTTTTATAAGAGTATCTTAAAAGTTTTTAGGTTATTTTTTTAAACATTTTCTTTTAATTAAATTTGTAATTGTAATGGTTTTAGAGTTCTTGGGTTTATGGAGGTTTTTTGGTGGGTAGTGTATAAAACTAAGGTTTTAAATGTATTTATTATCTATTAAAACATTGCATTTTTTATATCCTTTTAGGAAATTGGATTATTAGTTGAACTGGGTGAAAGACCCACTCAAATAATAAACACAATCTTTGTCAGGGTGGACCACAAAGATCACTAAATTAACCTATGCTTAACCCACTGGTAACATGGCACAAAATCAGTCTGGCTTAGTTTAGAGGCAATATGTAAAGTATTTATGCAGTACTCAAACAGTAATAGAGTGAAAACACCACACAAGAAAAATTCCAATCTAGAACAATAGATTGAATTTTAATAAATAATGACACCAAAACAACAAAAATCCAATCAGTAGAGACGGAGATATGAGTGTTTAAAGATTTAAGCAAAAATAGCATCAAAGACCACAAAGCGCCACTCGCAGTTATCTGATTCGGATCATGCTATGATGGGGAAGGTCACAAGTTCAGGCCGAACGTGATGGATTGTAAGTCAGATACAGGGACCGGGTTGGTCCCACTGAAGAGTTACCTTCTCAAGTACACGCGAAGGGTACCGTTCTCATTGGCAAGGAGCCCCGAGGAGGAGGCTGTTGGAGTATGGACTAGGTCGGGCGTTGCGAATGCTGTTGTACTGTGAAGAGCTGGTCGTCTGCAGGAGCTCTGCATTGAAGATCATCACAGATTGTTGCTTTCAATGTGAAGAGCAGGTTTCTGGAATCTCATGTTGGCAGTCCTCACTATCGGTGTGAACGGCAGGCCCAGCTGTAGCTTATGTTGGTTGTCATTATGGACGTTGATTCTCAGCATGAAGAGGTCATTTTGCGGTCACAAGGAGTCCAAAACCTCAGTATCTTCAGGAGGAGTTCACACCGATGACAGCCAAGGGTCCAGGACATAGAGGGCATCTCATGGGGATCAGGATTTATTCCACCAGTGGTCAGCAACAGGGCTAAAGCAGGACCAGGCAGCTCCAGTTGGTGCCTGGCTGCTAGGAAGTAGCAGCAAAGTCTCTGGCATCTAGTTGTGTCACTGTAACATACACAGCCAACTGATCCATGGAGTAATTTTGGGTAGCTTGGGTTCAGGGCAAGCAGGTCCAATCTTCCTTCTTGAGTCAACAGGTCCAGAAATGTTTTGAAGAGATATTCTGATGATCCCATTTTTATACCTGGTGCTGGCCTTTGTGTAGGGGATCTCCCTGACCCACTCCCAAAACTTGTTCTGGTCAGTTCTTCCCCTTCCTCTGCTCACTCCAACGTGTAGTGAGGACTCCCTTAATACGTACATACATTGTTAAGTTAGCATAACCACGTTAGATGTTAGAAAGCCATCTTGCTGCTTTTGCGCACGACACTGCGTTTACATGTTATTCTTTAAACAAACTGCTGACTCGAGCCTTGCCTCACACGGGAGCAATCTGTTGTTACCATCCCGAGCTCTGCGCAGCGACCTTGGTCTGTACATGGTGTGACAAACAGTCTGGGTTGTTACACAATGCATGTTTTCCACTCTAGGTTGATCGACCCACTATTTAGCCATAACACACGGGCAGCTGCAAATACCTGAAAGTTGGTGCTTTTAATATTGCAGACATCATAATTAATATTCAGACCGAAGACGAGCCTTCCTGCGAGAAGACTCCTGATGCTCCTGTGATGTGATTTCACTAAGCTGATCTTTGAGGTATGGGGTCCCCTATTCAAGCCTAAGGGACATTCTATTAGCCTAATAATAATATTAGCTTCTTAGTAAAGGGAAGGTGGTAGTATCCACTGTCATTATAACATGATCACCCCTTTTATATTCTATGGTATTGTAACGATGCTGATGGTTTTGATTTTAATCATTTGTCTGCTTGTATTAGCCAAAGTACTGCATCTTAGGACACGTGGTCTATAAAAATAAACTCTTTTTATTTACACCGTGTTGATTCTTGTTGTGGACTGATGTGAGAATAATATACGAACAGGTATTTCCGATTCCCACCATTCCTGAGAGTACACTGAGTCGCTTGTTCTGGGTTGTCTTTTCATTGGGACCGCCGAGCTAAATCTCGGATAACGAATGGGACACTTATGCTAGCCGGATACTGGGTTCTGAGGTGAGTTTCTGGTACACCACAATTCACTGAGGTCCTGGGGTTCTTCGCATAGTTCTGTGTATAAGCAGAATCCCTGCAACATGGCGCACCTAACGTTTGGTCTATGAGTTGAAACGACTTAGTAGTGCTTATATTAGTCCACGACACCCTCATTCTTGTTTCCGGATAACAAGACTGACAGATTTAATACCTACCTAGCTCTTTTGATATAGGTTCCTTCAAGCTTGATCATTAAAAAGGTTATTGAACCCTTGTGCTACTGATACTTTAAGTGTCGCTTGTCCTTATGGCGGTAGATATTGCGGCGCATAGCCGTGCAGCTCTGAAACGTCATTTGATGCAGTATGGGGTGCCGGACACTGGTATGAACGTCATCTTCGTGGTAGGAGCCGATGCGGCTCATCCATATGAGTTGTTCTACTCTTGGGTGACGATTCCGGCGGTGAGTGAGGATGATAATACCTTTCATTCTTACACTGCCACTGCCGTGCCAGCGAACTATACACCGTATAGGACACAGGAAATACCAATATCTGCTTGGCAGCATCTTATTTGGTTTAATGGCGCCCTTCCCCATGTGGTTATACTGCCGAGAATGGGCCCTTTATCAATTGCAGGGCCCACTTGGCCGGTACTAGCCGGATTTACGCCTCATCCCCGTTACCTCACGGTGACGGTGGCTGAGTTGCGTGTACTGCACACTGCCCTTATTACGGTATATAGGGCGTTAGTGCAGTACGTGTCGCGCAATATGCAGGCGGGGGCACCTGCTGTTGTGGGACAGCCTACTGACCACCACGCGGTAGTCATTAGTCCTGTTATGGTTAATTCTGTTATGGGCAAGCGCCCCCAAACTAGGGATGATTTCCCCTTTTGGCTTGCTGAAAAATTTGACCAAATAGAAGCGGTATACCCGAATACATCTCCTGTGGAGAAACACAGGATCCTTACCATTAGTTTGCCTAAAGACTTGGTCCCCGACGTGGATGATTGTGTAAACTGGGGCAAGGTCTTTGCAGCGACGTACGCGCAGTGCTTTGGCACTCCCTCTATGATGATGCTACCCTCCGTTATTAACGTGTTCAGGAGAACCACGGTGCGGAGTCTGCGATAGAATTAGGAATGCGGCTCCTCGGACAGTTTTACCTGGTGGCTACCATGATAATGGGTAACCTTAAAGGTGATGCGTTGCAATTCCAAGTTCGTAATGAACTGAAGAAAGTTGCTGAAGAGGATAAGTCGCGGGAATTTGCAAAGATAATCTCGTGTGCATACAGAGATTTGGGTCGTAGCTCTTTAGGAGTTAAGCCTGTGGTCAAAATTCCCGATATTAAGCAGCTGGGTAAGGCGGAAACCTCTGGTAAGGATGACCGTCCAATATTTCAGAAACAGAATTGGCGGTCGAAACAACAGGGAAAGCAGCAGCAGAAACAGGGCTCTCGGCCTGCCTCTCCCGTTCAGACAGGTAGTGAACGCACTTATGATCTACGTGATCGTGCTACTATTAAGTCTCCTGATAGATTTCAGGTTTCTGAACAACGTTCTCCTCGTTCTTCACAGGAAACATCGGCTTCACAATCCGGTGGCGGAGGCGGTGGCAAAGGTCGGGGTGCTCCACAAACACGTGAACAGCCCCGACAGACTGAGGGTAAAGGCAAGCAGGACGAATTTGCACGACAAAGACCCCCGTTTCAGAAGAAGAAAGTGGCTGCTCTGACGGCGAGGTATGCCTCAGATAGTGTGGACACAGCTTCGGAACCGGACATGGGCGCTGACGCTACTGGACAGCGCGGCGGAAATTACCATAGTCCGTCAAGCTCTGCGTCCATTTCTGGCGGCGACAGCAACTGATATAATGGTTACTGTTGAAACAGCTGACACCAGAGTGGCTCCCCCTGACAGACTTTATGAAATAGTCTTACTTATAGAGGGTGACATACAACGTACAATAAAGGGGATTTTTTGGGATAATCTAACTACCACCTATGATATCCTCCTAGCGGAGGCAGATTGGCCCCCAGCTTTCATTTTAGAAGCTCCTAGAGGGGAGGAGGTAATCCTCCCGTCCTTTGCACACACAGTGCCTAAGGACCAGGCTGAAGTGTACGCTGAGGAGTGGGCGCTGGCGCTTGCGCCAGCGGTGTATCGTACTCAGGTGGGATGGGACCGGTTGTCCCCCTGCCATGAGATTCCATTGCGGTCTATGCCCCAGCCTCAACCCCAATATCCCATGCGTCGTGAAGCTAGACCCCACGTCGCGGCGATCCTTGAGCAATTGGAATATCAGGGTGTTATTGAAACTTGTGTGTCCCCTCTGAATAACTCTTTATTCACTGTAACGAAGCCTGATGGCTCGTACCGTTTAGTTTTGGATTACCGGCACCTAAATTCCCATTGCCGGACCTGCGCGGTACAAAATACACACAGCTCGGCTCTTGTCGACAGTCTCGTGCGTAAAAGATTTAAAACGACACTTGACATTTCCAATGGCTTTTTTAGCCACAACCTGTCCACACTGAGTAGCCAGTGGACGGCGTTTACTTCGGGCGGCAAACAAAAACAGTTTACGAGATTGGCCATGGGCTACAAAAATAGCCCTGGCGTCTTCTCCGCTCGCGTGGTTTCTCTCTTAGAAAGAATAGACCCCGACGCATACTCCTATGTTGACGATATCTACCTCACGGATGATGAGCTAATGCCACATCTGTCTCGAGTCGACAATATTATAGTGAGTTTTGCTGACTATGGCTACAAATTCAATTTTGCGAAGTCTCACATCGCGGAATATACTGTGTTGTTTTTGGGCTACGAGCTCAACAATGAAGGTAAGGGACTTGCTCCCCACTTTCTGGAGAAGTGCGCATGCTTGCGTGCTCCTACAACGCTGAAAAAATTACAATCTCTGCTGGGCTTTCTGAATTTCGGACGTACGTATATTCCTGATTATGCCCAGCGTATCAAGCCGTTATACGCCTTGGTACAACCTTCTTTTTCGAAGTCTAGCTGGCAGCTAGAACACTCTGCTATTTTACAGTCTTTACAGGCTGATCTTCTTGCTTCACAGTACTTGCTGACGCGTGATAACCGCACTAACCTGGTAATAAGAATAGTACCAGGCGCCGTGGGTTTAACGTATTTGACGTTTAATGAGGGCGATACAGTCCCCATTGCGTATAAATCACACTTGTACACCTCTGCTGAATTACGTTTTTCCACAGTCGAGAAAGTTCTGACTGCTGTACAGATGGCAATCCTTAAGGAACGCGCACTGTCGCATGGGAAACAGATTCTGGTTGTAACACCGTATCCTGCCCTGGAGGCAGTGACTAAAGCGAGTGTACCTAATTCTAAAGCTTTGCATCCACGGTGGATACAATGGGCCACAACTCTGACGTTGCCAGATGTCACTTATATCTTTGACGCCTCATTACAGACTCAAGAGTACTTGCAGTATGAATTCATTCATCCGGCTCCTCTGTCTTTGCGCCCGCTCGAAGAATACCATTGTGTCATATACACTGACGGCTCGGCGCAGCCCGCGATTGGATCAAAGCACGCTTATTCTGCGGCTTGCGCAATTGTCGTAGGTACATTCGTAAATGGTGAATTCCAATCTGATGCAGTGCATACGCAGTCATTAGGTGATTGTACCGCGCAATTGGCGGAGCTTCGGGCTCTGGTGCTTGCACTGGAGTTTGCTGATCCCCGAGTCACGACTCTTATAGTAAGTGACTCTTTTTATTGTGTCCAGTCCTACAATGACAACTTACACTTCTGGTCTCAAAATGATTATCGAGATACCAAAGGTAGCACAATTAAGCATAAAATGCTTTGGGTTCGAGTGGCAGACTTTAAAGAACGTCTCCCTCTTGTGAATGTTATTCACACTCTTGGTCACCAACGACTTGGTGTCCATGCTGTCGGTAACAGCTTGGCTGACGAGGCAGCAAAAACCGCAGTGGCTACATACTTAGTGGCAGCAGTTACAAGATCCAAAAGTAAGATTGATGATGACATCTTGGCAGCTATTGCTGCTACAGAGAAGGGAAGTGATTACCCGAAGGGTTTTCCTTCTCGTTATTTTTATCATTTAAGTCCTGATAACGTCCCGTTAGTGAGGATTAATGACGTTGGTGACAGAATTATTCCCAACGCGGACTGCAGACCGTCTCTGATACTAGCGGCGCACGAGGGGTTGGCGTCAGCCCACGCCGGTGTGTCCGCTACTATATCTCTGTTACAACAACGTTACTGGTGGTTTGGTTTATATAAACAGGCGCGCGCTTATGTTCTTGATTGTGACATTTGCCAACAGATTAAACCTTCTACTGTTGCGCGCCCACCACAAACACAGTTGTACATATCTAATAAGCCATTTGGTTGTGTTTATTTAGATCACTGCGGTCCTTTTTCTTCTGATACTGCGTACAAGTATATCTTGGTTGCAGTGGATTCGTGCACACGTTTTCTCTGGGTATGGCCACAAAGGAGTGCTGACTCACGGACTGTCATCAGGGATTTGCGTGTCTTTGTGGGAACTTTTGCGTGTGGTACCTCCCATTCTGATCAGGGCCCTGCGTTCGCCTCTAAGGCTTACAAGGAGGCTATGAGAAATTTGGGGGTCCTAGTCAAATTTTCGTCCCCCTACCGACCTGAGGGTAATAGTGTGGTGGAGCGAATGAACCGTGACTTAAAGCAATCATTGACAGCACGTGTTTTAGGCACAGGCCGGAACTGGCTAGCCCATTTGTATAACGTCCAACGTGCACTTAATAATCTACCTAGAAGGTCTCTGGGTGGGCGGACCCCATACATGATGCTCTTCGGAATCAGAATGTTTGTTCCAGACCTTGATGGTCTAGACATGGCGGCGTCGACCTCACCCTTTGACGTAGATGATCACTGTGCTGTTTTGCAGACTCTACAAGAAGCCAGAGACACTCTTTCGAAGGAACACTTGCCCTCCACATCTGAATCTGAGGTTCAGATTCCGGTAGTCGGCTGGCTACCCCGAGTTGGAGACCTGGTCCGTGAGAAGGTGGAGAACAAGAAGGAGTTCGGCCCCTCTTATCGTGCACCAGTTCCAGTGCTTGGAGTGCAGGGTACAAGAACAGTCATTTTACCTCCACTTCCTGGTCGAAAGGAAAACAGGTACATCTCTATTGACAATGTCAAACTTCAGCGAGTGGCCGATACTTCTTAGTCTGACTCCTGCAGTTTCATGCCAGACGATGCAAAGAAATTCAATGTTGGTTCCTGCTTCTAACACCTTGTCTGATGTTGCCATCGAGATGCAGTCAGTTACTGATCCCCTGTTAATACCACCGGCTGGTGGTCTGCCAGACGAGACTGAGTATGCTTATCCTACAAATGGTCACTCGCCCGTTTTACAATCTATAGTGCTTGACCAGTCCAGTTTCTCCTTTGACACTAACTCATTGCCCACCACTCCACCTTCGAACATTGCTGTTTTTGCTAGTTGGTTTAAAAGACATTTTTTGGTTGCCCCTTGGACATACATCTGGCTGTTGCTTTTCAGTATTTTTTTATTTATGTCCATTGGATTCGTGATAGTTTTTTTCCGTCTCGTGGATGGCCACTATCTCAAAGAGAGATCAACAATTAGACTTATCAATGGAACTTTGGCCCCCCACTCCTCGTCCCACGTCATGAAAAGGGACCAGACTTTTGTGAATATTACTGCCTGGCCCGTCTAGGATGGAATCGCGTGGGATGCTGTTAAATTTCAAATCCATGGGCCTACAGAGGTCATTAATGTACCTAATGTATTTCGTGTTTCTATGGGTGATGTGGTTAAGCAGAACATACGTTCTGATGATTGGGATGTTCACGCCATTGAAGCACTGTTTTCAGATTTGAAATATTATGCCGCTTTTGATGCTGAAGATTTATATGAAAATGCGGCTAACTATGCAGAACAGTATTGTTTTCAGCATTATGGAAATCACTTCCTGCATAAAGCGAATACATTTAGGAATTTTGTAAATTTTACCCAATGGGAACACTGTCCCACCCCCTCTTTTGGCAGTTCACCTACATTAGTTGAAAAGTATACTTATTTTACTGATTTCAGTGTTTCCGACCCGGCATCCTTTTATTTTAAGGTTATGCCTGAGTCTGCCTCGAAGGTTAGACTGACACACACCAAATTACTTTATTCTAAATCCTTTATGGATGAGTTGTCAATCAAAGGTTATGATCTATGGAAGGCTACTATTGATCTTAAGTCGGTTTGGGGTTCCAAACCGTGGCAGGTTCAGGGAACTGAAGCTTTACACCGTGCCTGTCTCGTACCAAATCACATGTTGTTTTTGAATTCAACCATCTTCCAAACCACCTGTTTCAGATTGGCTACTTCTAAAAAACTAAATTCACCTTCTGTGCCGGATCTGGGCGCTTACCCCAATTGGGATAACCACACAGATCTGTCCCTTCCTGCGTTGCAGTCATTGATTGCTAATACATCTTTCAATATTTTGAAGTTTAGTAGTGAGGGGTGGTTAATTTGGCAAAGCGGTTCAGATACCTGTCAACGTCGTTTTCTAGGGCTGAAACCAGGGTATACTCAGGAACGCGTAGACCCTAGGTTTGAGTCGTCACATACAGTAACTACATACTCTGTAGGGAAATTATGTCAGCCCTGGCTGCGACATTCCACCTTGGCATCTGTCAAAGTTCATTTATCAAAATTACATGACAAAATAGATTTGAATGATTTTGTTAAAGGTCCTGTGGGTGGCAGAACCAAAAGGTGGGCGTATGCTATTTACAACGAAGTATGGAAATTGTCGCAAATTGAGGCGGCTTCCAGATTGAGCGCTATTGACCAAGCAAATATGGAAAAGGTTTTAGCCGTTATAGATAACAGCATTAACACTCTCTCTTCACGAATTTATACGTTAGATAATATTGTTTCTTCAGTTGTTGATATTGTGCATGATGATATGTCTGTATTGTATCATGGTCAAAACCAGTTACGTTCTGTTATGCAGTTTGCATGGACATTGCAAACGTTAAAGGCAGGGAGGGTCCCTTGGGACTATTTGAATACAACATCTTTATTCCTTCCCTTTAACCTTACTGAGAAGCAGCGGTTCATGTCCATGAAAGATGCTACATATTCCTTGTTACATATTGAAAAATTGGAGCTGTTACCTTTCTCTGTGGCGGAACTAAATTCGGCCACGTGGTTAATCCACGGGTTGATCACTCTCCCGTTCGCGCTTTTTAAGTTTACGTCTTGTATGAAACACTATGCTCTGGGTAGATATGAACAACTGGGTACCGCTTTCATACATGAGGTTTGGTCCCTCCCTTTTACGTATCGATGTACAAGAGACGGTACTGAGGTTTATCTGAAAGGTGAGGAATGTACAACGACACCTGATCATTCTGTCGTGTGTAGGCACATTCAGTTACACGGTGCATGCAATGTACAAACCCCGAATTTGGCCTGCGTCCTAAAAGGTGTCCCAGTGCCAGTGATTACGCCCTCTTTCACGCTGCTTGCAAACGGTAGTTATTTAATTTTTAATAATGAAGCTTGCTGCGGGATGTTAGTGGGAATCCCATATATAGTAACTGTATCGCAGAGGGTTGTCTGCTGCAATAATGTTCTCTTTCCACCCCCGCATGGGCGGCTGGATGTTTCCATCTGGCCTTCGATTCCGACCTTGAAAGCAGAGTTCAACAAGATGAGCAGAATAAGAGCTCTATTGTCCCAAAAGGAGGTGCCATTGACTTCCTCCCGTGAAACATTTGTCCTTCACGTTGCAAATACGCGCACTGAGGTGCAGGCGCTTTTAAATACTGACCTCCCCCTGCATTTTGGAGCTTTGATCCAAACAATTTTCAATGCCTCGTCCACAACCGGCCTGGCTCATTTTTTTAAACTTGTGGGCTCAGGCCTCGTGACCTCTTTCCAAACTATTTTTGGTGTGATTCCGGCATTTTTTCATTCTATTTTCTCAAGCGTCTTTGGAGGTGTTCCGCTGATTCTGGCGCTGGTGGCAGGTGTGCTGCTTTTACTTTTCATACTACGGAATGGCTGCTCTTTCTGTGCCACACGACAGCCTGTCCCGTCTGCATCTTCTTCGTGACAGGATGCTTGACTATTATGGTACGCTGCCATTGGCGACTTTGAGCCTGGCATATGGATTATCCTTCCGATATTCCTACTTCACCTGCGTGCAACCTGTCTTTCACTGCCTAGATTGTCCCTTTGAGTGGCCTATGGATTTGTGCTTAACCAACACGGTGTCTCCGGTGCCAGATTACGATCGACTGATGAGGCCCTTAGTGTCTCACGAGTTTTCCTGTTCTGGTGTCCGGATTATGGCCTGTGGTGCGGCGCATGGTATCCTGGGTAATTGGGACATCGCAAGGGCTGCCTACGATTTCTTAGCTATGAGCTATCTGGAGGAACAGTTCGGTTGCCCTCTGATTGTGCTAGAGGCTCCGCTTATTGAAGAACATGTTTGTTCCTTTTCTTTACTTAATTGGATGGCTGAGACTTTTAGTGGCTCTGCAAACGATTTCTTGTTGGAAGCAGTTGCCACGTATGCTGCATATACGTTCATGGATTGAGTGTACTGTCGTCCACTTTACCTGTGCCTTTGGACGGCTACCCAGCGCAGCATTTATTTTTATTTTTTCTCTTCCCGTTATTCGTTTGAGGTTTTTTGATTTTTTTCCCCTTTTCATTTTTCATTTTTTCAGACTTTGCCCGATCTGAAAGTTTAAATTGAATACGCCTTGTTCTGCTCTGTTGAAACTGAACTCTGCGTTCTTTATTTTTCTTGCCTATTGGATAGTGCTTCGATCAAGGGGGCATGTAGTGAGGACTCCCTTAATACGTACATACATTGTTAAGTTAGCATAACCACGTTAGATGTTAGAAAGCCATCTTGCTGCTTTTGCGCACGACACTGCGTTTACATGTTATTCTTTAAACAAACTGCTGACTCGAGCCTTGCCTCACACGGGAGCAATCTGTTGTTACCATCCCGAGCTCTGCGCAGCGACCTTGGTCTGTACATGGTGTGACAAACAGTCTGGGTTGTTACACAATGCATGTTTTCCACTCTAGGTTGATCGACCCACTATTTAGCCATAACACACGGGCAGCTGCAAATACCTGAAAGTTGGTGCTTTTAATATTGCAGACATCATAATTAATATTCAGACCGAAGACGAGCCTTCCTGCGAGAAGACTCCTGATGCTCCTGTGATGTGATTTCACTAAGGTGATCTTTGAGGTATGGGGTCCCCTATTCAAGCCTAAGAGACCTTCTATTAGCCTAATAATAATATTAGCTTCTTAGTAAAGGGAAGGTGGTAGTATCCACTGTCATTATAACATGATCACCCCTTTTATATTCTATGGTATTGTAACGATGCTGATGGTTTTGATTTTAATCATTTGTCTGCTTGTATTAGCCAAAGTACTGCATCTTAGGACACGTGGTCTATAAAAATAAACTCTTTTTATTTACACCGTGTTGATTCTTGTTGTGGACTGATGTGAGAATAATATACGAACAGGTATTTCCGATTCCCACCATTCCTGAGAGTACACTGAGTCGCTTGTTCTGGGTTGTCTTTTCATTGGGACCGCCGAGCTAAATCTCGGATAACGAATGGGACACTTATGCTAGCCGGATACTGGGTTCTGGGTTCTGAGGTGAGTTTCTGGTACACCACAATTCACTGAGGTCCTGGGGTTCTTCGCATAGTTCTGTGTATAAGCAGAATCCCTGCAACAGGGTAGCTTGGGTTCAGGGCAAGCAGGTCCAATCTTCCTTCTTGAGTCAACAGGTCCAGAAATGTTTTGAAGAGATATTCTGATGATCCCATTTTTATACCTGGTGCTGGCCTTTGTGTAGGGGATCTCCCTGACCCACTCCCAAAACTTGTTCTGGTCAGTTCTTCCCCTTCCTCTGCTCACTCCAAAGTGTCTAGGGTAACAAAGGCAAGGGCGGGCCTGGTGTCATGTTCCATTTTGAGTGCTGTAGGTGAGCCCTTTGAAGTATAATCAGTGCAGGCAACAGCTCCTACCTAGCCATCCTGTCAGATAGACCCTCTCCCGTCAGACCTAGGCATCCTTTGTCTCACTTCCTGTAATAATATACAAGCTACAATGGCTGAGCGGTTCATAGTCATGACTCAGAACACTGGCAGAAAGACACTTTTGGTTAAGGCAGAAAAAATGCCAACTTTCTAAAAGTTATTACCTGCAACAGGGACAGCCCTTCTCCCCAGAACCTGGGGCAGCTGAACAATATATTAGCAACAGTGGTTCAGGGAAAAATTTACATAGAACAAAATTCTGTTTACCCACATAAGGAAATGTACATAAAATATAAATAAATAGTACTCACAGACAAGATTTTCTTGAAAATGACTTTGTGTCATTGAAATAACTTATTGTAAAATGTGAAAAATATCACAATGAAGACAATAATGTAACATGGCGCTGCACATAATGAACATACAAGAAACACAAGTTACAGTGTATATAACCAAACACAATGGCAGAGGGATAGTAAACAAAATTGTCTGATATATCACAAGATCAACAATACAGAGACTGGGGGCGTGGCTTAGACGCGGAGCGCTATGGCCGCTAGCTAGAGAAGCTCCGGCGCCCGTGAGCCGTTCACGCCTATCCGCCACACAGATCCAGAGCCCGAGTGTCGGGACATCTTGGGGGACGACTACTGCTTCTGATGTGCTAATCCGTGGCGACCCACCAACACAACTGGCCGAGCCCTTGCCGTCGGCAGTTACGGCCTAACTGCAAATCCGGAGCCGGAACCAGTGAGGATGGAAGCGATCACAAGGAGATGACCCTGATCAGAGCGGACTTAACCAAAATAGGGGAGAAGGTGAAACAAGTCAAACTTACTATCTCCAGCCTGGTGGATGATACATCCTAGCTGCAGAACGATGTCCGAGAGCTCCAGGCTTTCCGAAAGTTTGCGGAAGACAAACTCAACGACTATTAAGAATGCACCCGACGCAATAACGTGCGCATCATTGGGGTCCCAGAGAAGGCAGAAGGAGGCGCCACAGACCTATTTGTAGAGGACCTCATACTCACTCACCTCCAACCCAAGGGTTTATCCAAATTCTTCGTGGTCGAAGAAGCGCACAGAATTCCAGGTGGCTGACCGAAACCCAGAGCACCGCACAGCCCGATCCTGGCACGTCTGCTGAACTTTCGTGACCGAGATGTAATCCTCCAGCACGCCAGGGGGGCCCCTCCTCTTCGCTACGAGAACTCAGACATTTCCTTTTTCCTTGACTTCACCTTAGCCGTGCAAAAGCAGAGACGGTCTTTCCTGGCAATAAAGAGGGAACTACGGGACAAAGGAGGGAAGTACACAATGTTGTTTCCCGCCCGGCTCCGAAAGGAGGATGATGGCAAGGCATGGTTCTTTGATCGTCCAGAAGACACTGCAGACTGGTTGTAAGGCTGGAGATGAGTAGACTGACACCACACACAAATAACTGGTATTGCCTGGTTACAGACCCATGCAAAGTGTTAAACTGTGCGAAGTATGGCGTCATCTAAATGTTTAGAAATTGAGCCGTGTGTGAACTGGGTGAAGCCCGCTTGTTAGGTGGACACCTGGTCAGCGCAATTATTGCCATTGCATTACGAAGTGGTTGCCTTGGGTCGCAGCACAGGGAGTCTTGGTAGTTCGCACCTTGAGGGATTTGCGGGGTTAGAGTCATTCCCCTCCTGTTAAACTACTGTTAGTTATCTGTTTCGGCGACAGGCACTCTGCATAGTTGGTTTATCGACAGGCAGTTTGAAGCCCAGAGTGCAGAGGAGCAGGGTGGGGGGTTGTTGGGAAGGGAAACATTAAGCACCACACTGTTTTGTACGGATGCCTGCAAGTGCCACTACACAGGGGTTCCGGGGTTGGGGGTGGGATTCCGAGTTCATGTTTGTTTTTGTTGAATTGATGAGACATGGAAGTATTCGTCAAGAGGATTTTATGACTGACACATTTTTTGATGAGTACACATTGGGACAAAAGCTTTAAAATACTGAGTTGGAACGTTAATGGATTGGGGGATAAGGTCAAACATAGCATAGTACTGCAATTTATCCGAAGACAGGCCCCGGTTGTGATTCTCCTCCAAGAAACACACTTGGTGGGTAACTCCTGTAAGGAGTTAAATAGATGGGGTTAAAAACTAGTGGCCCACGCTGGCTTCACAACAGGTTCCAGGGGTGTGGGTATAATGCTGAAAAAACTCCTTCCCCTTTGCGATGCAATCCACATGGCCAGACGACTGGGGCAGATATATAGGAATCATGGGACAATGGGAAGGGCACACACTAACACTTATGTCGGTATAAATCCCGCCAGGCCTACAGAGCGGCACATTCAAGGACCTGGGCCCTATACTACTCTCGCTTCCTAAAGGTCTCCTGTTGGTGGGTGATGATTTAACTCGGTGGTTTCTGGTACGCTGGACCGTTACCCGCCAAGGGAGCTTGGATCCTCACATAAGTGGTTGCCGGACTTCCTAGAGGCCCTCGTATCATCCGACTAGTACTCACCACACCTTTCACTCCGGAGCACCCGGCAGCCTATCCGGTATAGACAATCTCCTTGTCCCGGCGTCCCAAGTGGCCACAGTACAGGAGGCCAGACATTTAGCACGTGGCATCTCCGACCACTCCCCAGTGTGGGCCCAGATAGCTCTAGGTCAGGAGAAAGTGAGCAGAATAGCACCCATAAACCCATGGTATCTCCGTAACCCTAAAGTCCGTAAGGAACTTTTCATGGCCTTTGACCATTTCTTCCTGGAGAATGAGGGGTCAGTCGACTCCCCACAGACCTTGTGGGAGGCATTTAAATCAGTGATAAGAGGTCAAGCCCTCTCAGATTGGTGCCGACGCTGGTTGATAATGACCATCAACTGGTCACTGACCCCAAACGATAGCCAATCAATTTGTAATGCACTATAGTACAATCTATCACACGAGTACGTCATATACTGAAGAAGACTCCCAACAACTGCTTAAGGACATTTTGCTCCCTACCCTATCAGCAGAGGACTTACGCCTATTACAGAGTGATTTCACAAACGATGAAATAGCACAAGCCATCCATAGTTTTCAGTTGGGTAAGGCCCTAGGCCCCAATGGCCTGCCGATTGAACTTTATAAGCTCAAACCAGACAAGCTGGCTCGGCACTTAAGAGCCATGTTTGAAGAGAGTAAACGTCAAGGTATCCTATCATTGGATCAGAGAATAGCCCCATTGATAACCATCCATAAAGCGAGCAAACCAAAGATAGAATGTGCCTCCTACAGGCCATTCTCTCTTCTTAACGCTGAGCCCAAAAAACTAGCCAAACTTCTAGCGAACAGGCTTGTTAAAGTCATAGGCAGATTGGTGCACCCTGACCAATCAGGCTTTATGCTCCACCGTAACACCGCTCTAAACTTGCGCAGAGTGCATGGTATTATCGGGAGACAGGCCACAATTCAAGAAGACGTTATAATTGTCTCCCTAAATGCCACTATGGCGTTCAACACTATTGAATGGCCATACCTTTTTGCAGTGCTGGGGAAAATGGGGTTTGTGCCTAGTTTTATTTAGTGGGTCCGGGTACTGTACTCAAAGCCACTGGCACAGGTGGTAGTCAATAACAAGAAATCAGAGGTGTTCGAGTTGGGCCGTTGTACTCGCCAGGGCTGTCCGCTGTCCCCTCTCCTTTTTGCCCTAGCCCTTGAGCCGCTCGCGGCATGGTTCTGCAAAGATCCCGTAATACGGGGACTGCGATGGTCAGCGACATGAGAAGACCGTATCTCATTGTATGCGGACGACATACTCTTATTTTTGGCCTCTCCAAGGGCATCCCTGGGAAGTGTACTAGACATATTAGCAGCCTTCGGTAGGTTCTCCGGATATTCCATCAACTGGAGTAAGTCTCTCCTGTACGTCCTCAGTGGGACCTGGCCGATCCCGCTTTGGGATTGCCCTATATAAAATTACCACAGTCGGGTTTCAGTACCTGGGCATCTTTATCACGTCAAACCGGACACTCAGATTCGAACGGAATCTACTCCCACCACTGCAAAGTTTAAAGCGGGATATTGCAGTTTGGAAGACACTCCCTCTCTCCCTGTTGGGCAGAGTGTCACTCTTTAAGATGATGCCCCTGCCCCGCCTTCTCTACGCATTGCAGAACTCCCTAGTCCCCTTTCCCTCCAGTTATTTTAGAGATATAGAGGGTCCCCACAGAGATCTGCTATGGTGCGGGAAAACGAAAATAGCATTGGCCAAGCTAACGTGCAGCTGGTACGACGGAGGCATCGCCCTTCCGACCTTAAACGATACTACTGGGCTTCCCATCTGGCAGCAATCAACCACAGCACTTATAGATGCATGGACGACCTGGGCTATGCCATGGACAGGTGGCTATTCCGGGAGGTAATTACAATAGAACGCTATACTCAAAGCCCTAAAAATACCACCTAACAGGGCCAACTGGACACTCAATCCAGGTTTGGCATGAGGCAAGAAAAAGCTTGGGATGGGGACGGACCCTGATCCTCGCTACCCCTCTCTGGGACTCTGAAAGACTGGGGAACCTTTGGACCTCGAAGGTGTTCGACAAGAGGGATTTGATTGGGATCCCAAGGGTAGGTGACTTGTGGGTGAAAGGCAACGTGAAGGCGTTTGTCTCCCTGCAGCAAGATCACGATCTAGCCAATTCAGAATACTTCAGATACTTACAGGTTCGGCATGCACTGCAGACACACCTGCCAAAAGGGTCCTCCCCCCAGAGTACTCACCACTCGAAGACAGGCTGCTAGATGGATACCTGCCAGAAAAAGCCATTTCCCTGTCTTATAAGAAATTAATCAATAACACGCCGGACACCCTCCAGCACACTAGGGAGAAATGGGCGGGTGACGGTTTAGAAATAGACGATTTGGAATGGCAGATAGCAGTCGCCTCCTCCAGGGAGGTGGCCATCTTGGCATGCCTTAGATTACTTCAACTCAAGATCCTACACCGTATATATATCACGGGTCCGTGTCTGGTCCATATGGGAAGGTCGTAGATGGGAGAATGCAGACGTCACTGTGGCAGAGGGCACATTCCTGCACATATTATGGGAATGCGCCCACATACAGACTTACTGGGGCAAAATCCATGACATCATTAGCGAGACTTTAGGCCTCACCGTTCGCCCCGAAGCAAAGCGATGTCTACTAAACATATGGGAGCCAACAGACCTTAACAGTAAGAGCAAGTTATGGGTAGGGTTGATGTTCGCCAAAAGAAACAGTGCACAGCTATGGGGAGCCCTACATACAGCTACCATAGCAGCGTGGAAGAAAGACCTAGATTGGTGTATGTTTAGGGAAAAGACGGTCTACGTTGCTCGAGGATGCCCCAAAAAGTGGTCCCAAGTCTGGAACGCATGGAATGACTATAGAGGGAACATCTGTACCCCCCCAATCTGTGATCCTCCTGAAGACCCTCCCTCCCCATGAATGTAAACAGAGTTAATTGGTTGTATTGTACCTGATAGGTAAGCTCTTTGTCCCTAACAAGCTGTACTGAATCCTCTTGATTGTATAATGTGCTATCGATTCACTATGTTTAATAAAAAGAATTATAAAAAAAAATACAGAAACTGTGACCTGTAACCTCTTTAGTTGCCAAAGAGAACATCAACGGCGTGTCAACCTAATCACTTAGAAGGTCATCATCAGGACACAAGATAAACATTTTGAAGGCAACCATCAGAAAAGAATCAATGATGAATGAATTAATCACGTCAGAGTTATCCAGAGATTCAACTAAAAAAGAGCCTTGCCAAAATGATACGGCTCAAAAGACTACATCCAAAAAACCCGTCCAAAAGGAGTGCAGTGATTCACAATGGAAATTCACCGAAAGTAGGAAAAAGTTTCCATTACAGATTGAGTTACTCTGATGGACGAAGAGTCCTTGGATACCATCTGACGTGATTAATTAATTCATTATACTTGGGACCATCTTTGACTTGACCATATCTTTGTGCCGTTTTTTATGAACCTTAACAAAAATTTCCATAAAAGTGTCATAGTGAGTCTTTTTGCTCGTGGAACATTTCAGGATGATCTGTCAAGTGAGGGCCAAGAAAACGGGGGGCCAAAAAAAGGTGTGTTTCCCATGTTAATTCCCATAGACTCTTTAGACATGCCAGCAGCCCGAACCGCTGAACATAATTACACATTTGTCAGAAAGGTAGATTTGGTTACACAGATCACGCTTTCAGGTATTTGGTATAAATCCATTCAGTAGTTGTTGAGAAATTTAAGAAAATCAAGATAGTAATATTTGTGGCTGTGACTAATTTGAGAATAATAACTAGCTCGTGCAGGGAAATGCAGAGTTCTGATTGGCTGCCAACACTTTACCCAGGAAGTGTTGGCAGCCATCTTGGGACTCGACTTCAGCCGAGTCCCCCAAGAAAACATAAAAAAGAAGAAAAGAAGGCAAGGTAGGAATACCCTAACCCCCTAAACATGGTCATGGGGGACCCCGACAGGGCAAAAAAGCTTTATTTTTAAAACAAATTGGCTGCAACTTTGTGAAATTCACAGCAAATAAACCCCAAATAAGCACTACTTGTTGGGGGATGAAGTCATCTTGGATGCTGAGGGTCCTTGGGGGACAAGAAGCCCTCAGCGGGACTGCTGAGACCTCGTCGGAGGCCCTGCCCCCTTTCTCAATCACCCTGCAAACCTGCCTCCTGGTGCACTACTGGTTGGGGGATGAAGTTCCTTTGACTGCTGAAGATCATTGGGGGCCAAGAACCCCTATGGTTACCACTAGTAAGTCCCACACACAGGACTGCTGAGACCTCGTCAGAGGCCCCACCCCCTTTCTCAACCACTCTGCAAACAGGCATCCTGGCGCTCTACTCAGGGGATAAAGTCTTCTTGGATGCTGAGAATCTTTGGGGGTCCAGAACCCTTATTGTTACCACCAGTAAGTCCCACACATTAGGAATTTGAGATGTCTTCAGTGATGTCACTGACCATGTCATGAGTGATGTATTATGTGAGGTCATAAGCAGTGCATTCCGGGGTCGTAAGTAATAGTTAGCTCAGGTAACTGTAACTGCTGAATTTCTATGGTTTTGTACGAGTCAAATCTAAGTATAACTACAACGTCTGCGTAACCTTTGGATTTTTTCAGTGAATATATATATATCAAACCAATATCAAAGTCAGTTGCCATAGAGGTATTAAAGCAGACAGTCACATACCAGTACATTTACTTAAACATCTCATGGCACTGCTATAGGTGGACTCCTACACTCAGTCAGATATGTAGGCAAGTAGTGACACTACCTCATCATCTATTCAAATAGTCATTTAAACATGGGTCGGGCCTGCTAGTGCAAGCCCTGTCTGTGGACTCTCACCGCTAGCTTCACTTGGCATGTAAAAGCTGTTTGTCAAGTCTTAAATCCACATTTTAGTAGTGATAACTCGCCTCTGAGAAAGGCTGTAGGTATGACACAAAGCACAGTGCTTGGTGCTTAAAAGATTGAGGGATATCCTTTTGAGTTTTAGGAACTTACTCATGCACTTGCAGACCCCTATGCCAAGCACTACATACAGTATACCACCCATAAAGCAATTGTCATACGTGTTTCCAAAACATAGAGCCTCTTTATTACCCACCAACTATTGCAGAGGTTATCTATGCATTTTTAGGTCAGGACTGCTACTGATGAGGGTAATGTTATCCATAATATAATTGCACAATTGTTTATGTGGGTAGTTATATATTTAAACTATGTAATATAATAGTACATAAAGAAAAGCTAAATGTTCCCATATTTTTCCTCTTCTCAGGCATCAATTTCTATTTAACTACAAACAGTTACATTGCCATCAAGAAATGGGACAAGAAAGAAACAGAAGCAGCGATATTAAACAAAAGTGGCAACATTCAGAGAAATTGCTGAAAAAAAAAAAAGCTGCTGGTATGAGAACAAAGACATTCCTTAAATAGTTTGATAACATCTGGAAAGAGAGCTAAATCAAGTAAATAAAAACCTGTTTGCAATCAACTAAGAAAGGAGAAAAAGTACATGATATGAAGAGTAAAACATCAAACAAAAAAGAAGAGGATGTGGCCTAATAGCTAGAGCGTCCGACTTCGAAGCTGGGGAACCGGGTTTGATTCTCAGTGGGGACGCTCAACATCCTGGGCAAATCACTTAATCTCCCTGTGCCTAACAAAATGAATATGTTCTTCTGTAATGCAACTGGTGCTCATGTAAAGCACTCTGATAACTTCAGGTCAAGTACCCACTAAATAAAACTCCCCCCCCAAAAAAACTATTGCAGTGTTTGCAGTATTCAACAGGAATCAATTAATATATTGAGACCTTTTCTACATATGTTTCCAAGCAGCAGTCTAAAACTGAAAATTGTGGCTTTGCGAGGATTAGATCCATGCAAAGTAAGGAAGTATACAAATTTTCAGGGACACTCACTAACATGTATATCAAAGAAAGTGTGCCAAAGCAGCTTACTTCATTTCAGTATGTTAGCTGTACACTACTCGGAAATGCAAACTTTGTTTATGAGACTTTACTATGTGAAAGCTCCTGCCTTAGGTTATAGAGAAATTAATAGAGCATGGTACAGTAGCTGAGATACAAAAATGTGTGATGATGTTTAGTTTAGTTTATTTGGCCCTGGAGAGGAGTGAAGGAAAAATGAGGATTTGGTATCTGCAGCTGTAGCAGAGCAGGACACAGGTATTACTGTTGATAACTTTCAAGAAGAGATTAGAAAGTTTAGCACAGTGTGTTCAGAGAAACTGGACTGTGTTTGTATATGTTGTTGGTGCACTCAGTACAAAACTCAAACTCGTTATCTATTGTGTCTTCAAAAACTGAAGAAGACAACAGAGATAAGTGGCAAGAATTGGAAGATTATTTATTTGTTGAAGAAGGCTTTGATTGTTCCACACAACAAATTATATGTAAGTAGTGTTATAATAAGTTGGAGGACAAGAAAATGGCAGCTAGAGCAGTCCACAAAAAGTTAGAATTAGTTCCAATACCTCAAGAACTACAAGGTTTACATTTGTATGGATTAAGTTTCATACAATGTATACATCCATTCCAAGCTGTAGTTGATATGGAGCCAAAGACAGGGAAGTTACCTCCAACTGAGCTCCAGAAAGGTCTTAAAGGTGGAGATGTGTACTTGCCATTAGAAACACGCAGAATATTGAAACTGTAGGGATGCAGGGAAGAACTTATTATTCTAGGCAATGGTGTCCCTACCAAGAGTAAAGAAATATGGTTGGAGTTAGTGGATGTTAGAAAAAGTGACAAAAGCAACATGAAATAATATATATTGTAAAAATGTAGACATAACACATATGGAGGGTGGCATGTTACCATCAAGAGGTCAGATTGAAAGGTGGATCGACCCTGATCAGAAGAAATTTATGAACAGTACAGTATCCGCTCTCTGCATTCTAAAGAGATTATTGGTGAAGCTATTGATCTCTTTCAATTGAAAGAAGAAAGAGGAGCTCCCTTGAGGGTGATGGAGAAAAGTTTAGAAGCTTGCTGTTTTCCACATCTCTTTCCCACAAGAGTGGGTAGTAGGTATGATGACTGGCCTGTACAGATACCAGCAGCTGAGTACAGATTAACCCTGGGTGGACAACTACACTACGCTCGTGAAGTTTGCATAGTTTGTGCTACTTCGCGCTACGCAAATTGCACGTAGCACAGTGCAAAATCGCGTAGCGTAGTTGGCATTTTTTGCTCGCTAGAGGTGCTCAACGTCAAGTTGGCGACCACGAGCGAGCAAAATGACATCCCGGCGAGACTTTTTCCTCGTTCGTGATCAGCAACATCAAGTTGGCGATTGCGAGCGTGGAAAATAAACCTCCCGGCGAGATTCTCAACGCCGGGAGGTCAGGTTTCTCATTGCGAGTGGTCGCGCATGCTCGCAACCGTTCGCGATGAGAAACTACCAGTCCGCGTTGAGAAAGCTGCCGCTCGAGTGAAAATCTACTCGAGCAGCAGAAAACGACAGCTCGCACTGCGCAAGATGCTGTTTTCAATGATTGCACAGTGCGGACAAGCATCCGTTACTGTGCAATCATCACGAACAGTTTGCGTAGTGCCACGCGTATCTCGCGTAGTGCGAAGTGCACTTCGCGTAGCTACGCATAACCCTACTACGCGAACTATGCCCAGGGTTAGTACAGATCAACTAGACTATACTCAGAGGGTCCTAGATTTTGCCAGTGTATTCCCAATGTATTTCACCGTTTATTTGAGAGCGACTTGTCAGGCCTATTGTATGCAGTAAACCACATTCTTAAGACAGGAGTGAATCTGCAAAATATCACAGCAAGGGAATTTGTTGACAAAGTTCAAGGTAAAGATGAAAACCAGGAATAGAACTAGATTAATTTGATCGTGTGCCAACGTTGCAACTATGAATATTGGTATTGTCATCATGGTAAGCTGAAATGCATGTTGAAAGACCGAGGAGCACCTACTTGATTTCTAACACTCAGTTGTGCTGAGTATGCATGGGATGACCCGCTTCAATTCTTGCAAGAAGCAAACTCAAACATAAAAGACATCAATCTGGAGATACTATGAAAACTTTGCTCGCTAAACCCTACAAACAATTGCAGATATCTTAACCACAGTTTTCAAGCGATGATGGCTTTCATCTGCAACAAAACTAATCCTCCTCTTGGCCAAGTAACTGATTTCTTCTTGTGCACAAAGTACCAAGCTAGAGGCGCTCCATATATTCACATGCTGTTATGAGTAAAAGATGCCCTGAAATTTGTAGCAGACACTGATGAGTCTGTCTTGTCTTTCATGGCATATGTGACATGAGCCTTCTCAAAAGACAGTGGTGATAAGAACTTGAGACAAGTCCCTCTAATGATGTCTGACTGAGTAAGGCACAGGCTATATACTTTTGAAATCACATATGTACAAGTTCAAACTCATAGATGTGGGAAGTACTGTTGTTGAAATAAAAAGATACCAGGGGAGTTTTACACAAGAGGTCGTTGGATTCCCACGACCTGTAATCTCAGAAGGAAGAGTCAACAGCTTTTTGTCTGCAATCAGACATAACCTGAAATGGATATCACAGACAAATATACAACCTGAAAAGAACAGACATCTCCAAGTATATCAATGACTACAACCCTGTGATTCTGAAAATGTGGAATGCAAATATGGATCTACAATTTGTTGCAGACAGCTTCATCGCTGTTGCTCGCTTCATCATTTCATATATAACAAATCAGAGAAGACAGAAATGAAAGAGATGTGGGAGGAGATTTATGCAGGAAAGAGTCTTACCAAGAAATTGTACAGTTTCAGTTTGAAAATGCTTACCCACAGAGAAATAGGATCCTATGAATGCTCTGACAGATTGAGCTCGGCTCGTTTGTTCTCCAAGTCAAGAGGAATTATGTGGGTAAGCCTAGGCCATACAAACAGTCGAAATAGAGTATTAAATTATTTTACAGAAATACAGTACCTTGCATAATTTGATCCGGAAAATAGAGACATTCTGAAAACTAACATGCTGGTAACATATAACCAATGAAGGAGTCCTCATCTTCAAAACATGTCTCTTTATGAAGTTCTTCAGCACTATACATATAGATGTAATCTAACTGAAAACATAGAAGAAGGAAGATATGCAGTACTCGGATGTGGCGGTTATTTGGTGAGACAAAATAAAGGGAATCTAATTAACCACCAAAAGCTTAGTTGCCAAACCCCAGAGAGAAGGGATTTTTTCTACTTGGCACATTTACAGTTATTCAAGCCATGGCGTGTTGATTCAGATTTCATTGGGCACTATGACTGTTATGAAGACACTTTCAACACTGTGAAAGACAGCATTGACTGTTCAGTCTTGCCAACCTACTTGCAAATGTTGAAAGATGAGATTGAACAGGAAGAAACCATTGCTGCTGAGATAGCCAAGGAGAGTTCACAAAGCAGCCAAAGTTCTGCACCAGCGAGTCAAGATCCTCTTGGAGAAACAGTTATTCAAAATGAAGCAGCTCTAGCTATAAATGAGGTGAAGACTGCAATGCAGCAAGCAAAAGAGGAAACTGTGGATCTCGAAAACTTTGTAGAACAACTGAACAATGAAGAAAACTACATTTATAACAAAGTTAAAGATGAAAAAGAGCATGGATTTCTCCCCGAGAAGAAACAATGTGAATGTTCCTCATATAAACAAATATTACTATTCATCAGTGGTCATGCTGGAAATAGAACAAGTTTACTAATTAAAGTTATCACTGGTTTTAGAGCTCAAATTCGCTCTTCCATTTGTAGGGGTGCATTATAATCATGGGTAGTTCGCACCTGCATATAATCCTTTATTGTATTAACTTTGTCCATCTGGGTGCATCTGGCTCCCACCCAATATGCCTTCAGAGAGGGGCACAGCACGGAGTCCGCACTAATAAAATATACGGATGAGATCAGGATAGCCCTGGATCGGGGAGGTAAGGCTGCCTTGATTATGCTGGATCTCTCTGCGGCCTTCGACACGGTACATCACGTTTTGTTGATGGACCGGTTGCGGGATTGCGGAGTCCAGGGTAAAACTTGGAAACTATTGAAGTCCTTTTAATCGGACAGATCACAAACTGTCTCATTAGGTGAATTTTGTGCCACACCGTTTTGCATGCCCTGTGGAGTCCCACAGGGTTCATCTATGAGTCCCACACTCTTCAACATGTATGTGTCCTCCCTGGCCCCCCTTATTGACTCCTTTGGCTTTTGTCTCACCTCCAACGCTGAGGACACACAAATCGTGGTGTCACTGCTGCCTGGGCAGGAAATTGGAACAGGAAAGCGGTTCGATGATTGCATGGAAGCGTTTGGGAGGTGGATGTCCCAAAACTGTCTCAAACTTAACTCAAGCAAGACAGAGGTTGTCTTGTTTGGGAACGATCCCAGTTTCTGGATCCCACGTTGGGGGACGGCCTCTATGGATTCTCTCCCGACACCCTCCAGGAAAGTAAAAAATGTGGGACTCTTAATAGATGATAGACTCAACTTTGGGGCCCAAGTCAATGCAGTAGCCTCGACCACTTCATATGTCCTTAGGACATGTAAGAAAATACTGCCGTTTTTGCCAAGGGACAGTCAGCGCTTGGTGATTACTTCACTGATTATGTCAATGCTAGACTACTGCAACAGCTTATATCTGAATATTCAGGAACGCTTTATGCATAAACTTCAACTTTTGCAGAATGCGGCATCTAGATTGCTTACAGGTATATCCAAATTTTCATCTCTCTCCAGTGAATCCGTAGACTCCACTGGCTGCCTGTCGAGAAACTAGTGCAGTTTAAATCACTCTGCATGGTGTTTAAGGCTCTACAAGGAACAGGAACTGACTATATGAAGCGGTAATTTCAGTGGTATGTGCCTAATAGACCACTGCACTCTCTAGAAGCAAAATTGGTGATAGTACCACCCACAAAAAAAGCCAGGTGGGGAGGTAAAAGCTTTTGTGCTTGTGCAGCTAAGGCTTGGAATAACCTTCCTCTCCATCTGAGGAATATCTTCTCTGGAGGATTGTAGTTAGCGCCAGGACAGCTTAGGGTAACAGTTGCATTTCACAAATGCTATTAACATTAACATTAACATTAACATTAGAACGTGAAGTGTAATAATGTGAAAGGTGATGTGCTAGGGATATTTTCTATGTAAATGTGAAGAAATTAACGCTGCAACTAAGTGTGTTTAGCCGAAAACATTAACGTGTAGAATTCATACATGTCGCTGACAAGTTCTCGGACAATTGATGTGCTTATGTAACGTGTTAACTTAGATGTGCTAAGTAAATAATGTTGTACAAAGGCAATCTCACGCTAGGTGGGACGCCACGGGAAAGAGTCAGTACTTTCGACTACCTGGGCATCCGTCTCTCGGACAAAATGACATGGAAGCCCCGCCTGACCCAGCTGCTATTGGGGCATAATCGAGTTACGGGGGCTCTGGGAAAGGAACATAGATCTCATGCAGCAGACCCATAACTGCTGCCCAGGACAATGACTCGAAAGCAATCAGCACAGCTCTGTATGGCACAGAGCTGTGGGGATATGGGAAGATACCCAAGCTCAGTAGATCTGAGCATACATTTTTCAGGAACCTGGTAATGCTGCCTCAAAGTAACCCTCTTACCCCCCTAATGCTCAATATGGGCAGGCGCTCTATTGGTGATATAGCGAGGCTCCGCCGTTGCTTTTCTGGGCACGCATTAAGAGGACCCCGGAGTTTCTGCCTTATGCAGAAGCCCTCTCAGAAGTCATTCATTTAGACACACGTAACAGGGTAGGGTGGATCAGAAATGTTAAGAAACTGGTGTCAGATGTAGGGCTGCAGGCCCTTTGGGATAACCAAGATCCACTCCTGTCCCGAAAAGAGGTAGTAAAGCAACAGTACTGGAATGGGTCTAGCACAAAGAACTTTCTAAACCCAACCAGGGGAAACTGACAACTGAATTTTATTTCCACAAACAGGCCAGGCTACTAGAACCCTACTTCGACTTAATCCAGGTCACCCAGGATAGGATGCTATATATCCAATTTAGGTTTGGCACTCTCCCTGTGGGCGAGGTAACCGCTAAGTGGCATCCAAATGTTTCAAATCCGAGTATCTGTCGAGGATGTAAGGCACCAGTGGAGTCAGTTGCCCATGCATTGTTTGCATGTCCGGCATATGCGCGCCCTAGATCCAAATGGCTAAAACCGGCCTGCCGACAATTGGGTATACGGAACCATTGGGAAGCCTTACGTATCTTAAAATCGGACTCTAGACCACTCTTTGTCTGTGGAGTGGCAAACTTCCTAAGCCACATGTGGGGCATCAGGAGGAAGGCACTAATGAAAGAACTCCATGAGTAAATATCAGGCCGTCTCCCAGAACAAGATTTCCAATGGATTACCAGCTTCCCTCCATCTGTATTCCGGGATACTCGTAGACATAACGCACAAGCACTTTAGCAAAAAGAACTTCTCTGCAGCTCCCCCATTAGAGGGCCCAAAAGTCAAACAAAATACCATGACAGTAGGGCGCGCAAAGAAGGATACCGCATTGTCATTGTTTTAACCTTGTGATAACTCTTTTTTAAGTATATTTTATCTGTTGAATCAACTAGTTTACTGATTTTAAAATTTTTGTTTTTATCTTTGTTTTAATTGTTAGACATGTTGTATTTTTAAACCAAATGATTTTTAATATTGCTTGCAAAAAATGAGTCTGGATGACGACCTGCTTTTCTACTGGTTCTTGATGATAGAGCATGGCACATTTTCACTAGCCTATGCTCTGGATCGTCCTTCAGCTGAGGTGTTTTACGTAGTTGCATCGTGAGTCCCAAATCACTGTACACCGTCCGCTATGAGGTCCCAATATAGGAAGAACAATGCCAAATAACATTGTTGTGAAGGAAGAACTTGCAGGTTCATTGTAATGCCTATTGTATGTATAGCTCATTCTAATTTTTTTTATCTGTATTTAAACAGTTTTTTAGCATTTATGACGTGTCGAAATAAAGCTTATACAACAACAACAATGTTCATTGTATATGTGTAATTTCATGAGGCTTTCTGCTATTTCTTATGTTGACCGATTTCTGTAGGCCTGAATTGTGTTTTTCACCTGGAAGCTTTCCCATTAGACTTAATAGTGAATTTCATGACCTTGTTAGATTTGTTCTTTCTCTCGTTTTTGTTGCAGGTGGAGAATTGAAACTGAATCTGCCAGTCAATACTCTTGACATCTGGTCGAGATAGAGGACTTTGATCTGCTGATTCCACTTTTGTTTGGGTGAGAACGGCAAGTATAAAGATTTTAAAATTTAGGGTTGCTATAGATGGATGGCGAGAAAATTTGTGCAAAAGGATTTGGATTCATGGTAGTTCGGAAGAGAGCTTTGTAAATGTTTGTTAGCTGGTGGCATGCTCTTTTGTGCTTTGATAAGGTTATTTTATAAGAATGTCTGTTTCGCATCAACTTCCATAGGCACTCCAATGGATTCTTTACACTGGATGTTCCGTGGCCTCTCGGTTTTCTAATGGGAGAAATTCATAGGTCGCTATTATGCGCTTGTATGTAGCATCGACCCAGTTCTCTCACTTACATTTGTGACATAAGTGCACCACCTCTTACAGAGATCAAACTTCTCAAACTGATTAACAGAGGTTTCACATTGAATGCTGTTCTCCTTCAGGTTTTCATTCCCTCCCCCCTTCTGAGGAAGATGTCTATTTCTCACGACATCCAGAATGAATCACTCCTTACATTTAAAACCATCTCTTTGTATGATCTGATACGTCAGCGATTTCCAAAGTGCAACTGTCCTGCTTTTCTTGAAAAATGTATGTGCAGAGGTGAATCAATGTGGCTTAATTGGCTGACAGCATCATAGGAAGTCATCTGTTTGTATTCTTCTAAATTAATGTTCATAAGAGTGCATTACATTTAGTGCTGCAGTAGCTAAATTATTTTTTCTTTAACACTTTTAAGGGTGGAAAGTCATGCTGCAGACTCCCTTTCCCTCAAATACCCCCCTGCCTGGAAGCTTGCCCTGGTGCCTCCGATTTATCTTGTTAGTTTGTCTGTTTTGGAAACAGGTTTCTTAAGGACACCTCTTGTTGCGGTTCTTTTGCATTTTTTTAGTGCAGGGCCAGCGCTTTCACAAGGCGAAATAAAGCAGCAGCCATTGGGAGCCACCAATAGGTGGCCCAAATTACACAAAAAACTCCAAAATGTTTTTCTGGGATATGGAGAGTGGTTTAACCTTAAAATTAAAATTTCCTGGATTGCCGAACATCCTCACACTGTTCTGTTTGAGTGCATTTTCTGGCATAACAAAGTATTTGAATAAACCTCACAGTTAATCATTTGTCAGCCTTTACTCTTTTTTTTCACAGGCATATTCAAAGTAGGCAGCCCTTACAAATGAATGTAACTTATATAGCGCATGGCTGCTTCAATTTATGCGTCCTAGCGCTGCAAATGGGCCAATTTATGTCAGGTGTCTGCAGGCACAGAACTATTTTGTGTGCATTAGGTCACTGATGGCCCTTGCCTCCTGATCTTGGAACATAGAACCCATATCCCCAACAATGAGCTCTTTCAAGGAGTACAGCTTGAGGATGGGTTAGAAAAGAGGGAAATTTAAAAATCATTTGCTTCTGCTATTGCCTACAAATACACATTACTGACAAGAACTCACCTTGAAAGAGTAGATAAGTGATTCATAGTAACTCACGTTTCTAACACGCAGCGTGGCAAAGTGCACTGGATCCAGTAGATGCGTGGGGTTTTATTAACGGGGGAAGTAGGGACATGATTTTTTACCCTCTCTCCATCCCCCGCTTTTGGTGCTTTAATTGCAGCTTTTACCCCTTATTTTGTAACAGTGTACTTCAATCCGAATCTGTTTTTGTATCTTCGGTTCCCTTTTAAATTTCTGATGTCTGTTGTATCTGTTTGACCTATCACTTTTGAATCCTGAACGCCACCCGTGCACTTCGTTCAACACCTCTTTAACCTTTGCTTATCTCTTCTGCTTGAGCGCTCTTAACTATGTGCAATATTTCTATGTAATTTTGTGGTCATGTTGCTCAGCCAGTCTGGTTATTTGATGTATTAGCTATCATGTTTTGTCTTGTACTTCAAAAGTCTCTTTTAGTACTTTCAAATATTCCTTATTATATAATCATTTTAAATTTCTATGTATGTTTACAGTTATGTGCAATATTTATATGTACTTTTATGGTCTATTGTTTTTAAGACCGAATAAAGATTTTTGATTGATTGATTGAACTCACATTTCTCAAACAAAGCAATATTTTTCCAGCCACTGAAAATGCACTCAGAAGTAATTGAAGACATCGGCGAGCATACTTCGGGCCATATGTAGGTAAGTTTTATTTACCGATTCATAAATACCGAATTTTACCGATTCGGTATTTATGAATCGGTAAGTTATATGTAGGTAAACATTCGGTAATTATTACCGAATCGGTAATAATCGGTATTCATGAATCGGAATTTACCGATTCGGTAAATACCGAAGTGGTATTTACCGAATCGGTAAATACCAAAGTGGTTTTTACCGATTCGGTAAATACCTAATCGGTATTTACCGAATCGGAAATTCAAATACACATGACTTGATGAATCAGCCAATCCTGTGCAAACCAAACCCCACCCAACCAGGAAGTGGCCACACTCAGGCAGGTGCACACAATCAACAGACTCTGGAGAGGCTGGGAGTGCAGAGCAGAGCAAGGGAGCCAGTGCCTGATTGTGAGCCTCAAACTAACAATGTCCAGCCAGGAGACAGAGAGAGATGGAGGGGAAAGGAGGAGGAAACAAAAATTTTGCCCTAAGGAACTGCAGGTACTAGTGGAGGAGGTGGTCAAGCAGCACCAGAAGCTGTTTGGAAAGCAGTCCCTGCAAGCGATTCGGAAAATATGTATTCGGTAAATGTGAATCAGTAATTTAGAATTCGGTAAATATGAATCGGTATTTACCGATTCATATTTACCGAAACCTTCTTTTTGGCCTCCTACATCTCAATTGACTAAATACCGGTCGGTAACGGGATATTTACCGAATTTCGTCCGTTACCGACCGGTATTTAGCTACCTACATATGGCCCTAAGGGCCATATGTACCGACCGGTATTTAGCTACCTACATATGGCCCTAAGGGCCATATGTAGGTAGCTAAATACCGGTCGGTAACGGCCGAAATTCGGTAAATATCCCGTTACCGACCGGTATTTAGTCAATTGAGAAGTAGGAGGCCAAAAAGAAGGTTTCGGTAAATATGAATCGGTAAATACCGATTCATATTTACCGAATACATATTTTCCGAATCGGTAAATATGAAGTGGTAAAACGAGAAAAGAGATGTAGGTAAATTCGGTATTTAAGAAATCCATGAAATTCGGTATTTAAGAGTCGGTAATTAACATAGATTGAAAGCAGGTGGTAATCAGCAACAGTGCATATAAGCAATCCCAAAATGCAACAGCGTGGACACCATGGCTGCTCTGTATGTGATTGCAAGGCGCCTACGTCTACAGGCAGCAGGTCTGAGGATTTGGAGACGGGAGGAACGCATTTACAGACAGCGCATCACACTCTTCCAACAGACTGAGGCTGAGATACATGAAAGGTACAGGCTACACCCACAAACCATCATGGACCTGATAAGGGACCTGCACCCACTCCTGGACCAGCCAACAACAAGGGCGCATGCCATACCACCACATGTGCAGGTTCTCTGTAGCCTACATCTACTTGCATCTGGCAGTTACCAGGGGGTGATAGCTGCGGTAGGCGGGGTATCCCAGAGTTGCCTGTCCCATTTCTTCAGGAAGTTCCTGGATGCCATGATGCAGAGAATGCAACACTACATCAGCTTCCCAAACACACAGGCTGAACTGCAGAAAACCAAGACAGACTTTTACCAGATGGCACAGTTCCCGCATGTCATAGGCTATATTGATGGCACACACATTCCAATCTGCCCACCAGCAGCCACTGAGCACATCTACAGGAACAGAAAGTCCACCCACTCCATAAATGTGCAGATAATCTGCGATGCAGGCAACATAATCACTGATATCGTGGCTAAGTTTCCTCGGAGCACCCACGACTCCTACATCTTCCAGAACAGTGGGATCTACACACGCCTGGTTGCCGGAGAATTCGGAGAAGGATACCTGCTAGGTAATACACTGTGACGCTCCCTAATACTGATTGCAAATGATTGTGTATTGAGGCATGTGACTAATGCTACTCTCTTACTCACCTAGGCGATAGTGCATATGCCGTGCGGTCATTCATCCTCACTCCCTACCTACACCCATCAACCCTGAGTGAAAGACGATATAATGTGGCACACAAATCAACACGCAATGTGGTGGAGCGCACGTTTGGACTATTGAAAAGCAGGATCCGCTGCCTCCACAAAAGCGGAGGCGCACGCCAGTACTCACCCATCACCTGCTGCAAAATCATTGCCACCTGTGCAATGCTGCACAACCTTGCCACGAAGAGAGGTACAGAGGTGGAGCTAACTGATTATGAGGACAATGATGATGAGTCTGCACAGCCAGAGGCCAACGCAGCTGGAGTGGCAACAGCAACAGATGGGAGAGAGAGACGGGCAGAGATCACATGCAACTATTTCTGAGTAATAAGGGGACACAGCCAGTAGTTGGATGGCATGACGTAGTTTAATTATGCGGCACTATGCCACAACACAAAGAAAAACCTGTGCACTCAATATAGTGCAATTACCAGTTGCAAATCAAGGGTTACTTCACCCAAATGTCTCATGCTATACTGGGCAGCATTAGTGTCTGCGCCCACGCACTACAGTGCGGGATGCCATTGATTGTGCATCCTCGCTAGTGGCAGCCCTATGCCGCCTGCTGCTCCTCCATGTATCTGGGACAGGGGGGGTATTGCTGCTCCTGCTGGTGGTTTCTACGCTGTCCACAGCATCCCCAGCACCAGTTGTGGCCGACTGGCTTGTCAGTAGCACTTCCAGTGCACTGGTGACCCTCACCATCCCCCTTGAGACGTCATTGCTGCAGTGCGTCAGGCCCTCCTGCATTGCCACAGAGCGCCTGCAGAGCAGCGAAGTGGCAGTTGCCAGCCAGTTGACTGCCCGTGTATGATTGTCTCTTCTCTGCCATTCCCGGCACTGTGCAGCTCTGTCTGCATCAAACTTACTGCACAGCAGCATGACGGACTGGGACATGTCCCGCATGCCCGCAGCCATCTCACTCATTCCCTCAGCCATAGCGCTGATGCCCCTGTCCATATTTACAAATGTATCTTGGAGGCCCCGTATTTGCCGCTGCACTGACATCATTGCCCTTGCCTGTAGGCGCTGAATCTTTACCATGGTGGCCTCCAGCCCCGAGAACACTCCATGGCTCTCACCCTGTAGTGGTGGACTCTGCACCCGAGCCCTGCGGCGACGTCTGGCACCTGTGTGTGCTCCCTCAGAGGCGGAGGGCACACTGGCATGGCTGCCATCCAGCGGCACAGTGGATGGTTCCGGCCCCCGCAGTCTTCGGATGAGGACTCCGACACTTGCAACCTGGAAGCAGCACGCCTCCTCGACCTGAGCAATGCAGGCGGTGATGATACCAGTGACTCCAGCATGAGTGGCGATGCTGGCTGTGGTGGTGATGTTGGCTGTGGTGGTGATGCTGGCTGAGGTGGTGAGGCTGCATGTGGTGCTGATCTCTGGCCAGAACTGGTGGTGGCCTTCCCTGAGCTGTCTTTCCGGTGTGCCCTCTCTCCCGTCTCATGTGCAGTCCTGCGCAATGTATCGTCTGTGGACAGAAATGCAACATCAGCTCAGTGTACCTGAAACCCTGCATTGCTAGCATCACAATACATTTCTGAAACACTCTCATATTGTCCTCTGCCTGCTTTTCGCTAATGTGTGTAACATGCCTTTTTGTTCTGTGCTATTCAGTTCATGGTTGGTGTTTCCTGGATTACATCTCCCATAATGCATTGCTAGTATGCACTAACACATGGACTGGAGTGGGATACTCATTGCCCACTTGGGGAGTTGGGATAGGGGTAGGGGGGGCCACATTGCTGTGCATGCGTCTTACCTTGTTTGGTGGCAGCTCTGGCAGAGCTGTCGGCATCCCCAATCCCCACGACACTCTCGGGCTCTATTGTGGACTCCACCAGCTCCTCCAGTTCTCTAAGGGCAGGTGCCCTGTTCCTTCCCCCTCCTGTCCGGCTGGCCTCCTTCTGCAGTTCCCCCATCTTCCTCTTGGTGACGATGCGTAGGTCATACCACCGCTTTTTCAGCACGTCTATGTCCCTGGGGGTCACTCCGATTGCATTCACCTGCGCCTGGATTCCAAGCCAGATTTTCCTCTTCTCCGACTCAGGTACTTGCAGGGACTGCTTTCCAAACATCTTCTGGTGCTGCTTGACCACCTCCTCCACTAGTACCTGCAGTTCCTTAGGGCTAAATTTTTGTTTCCTCCTCCTTTCCCCTCCAGCTCTCTCTGTCTCCTGGCTGGACATTGTCAGTTTGAGGCTCACAATCAGGCACTGGCTCCCTTGCTCTGCTCTGCACTCCCAGCCTCTCCAGAGTCTGTTGATTGTGTGCACCTGCCTGGGTGTGGCCACTTCCTGGTTGGGTGGGGTTTGGTTTGCACAGGATTGGCTGATTCATCAAGTCATGTGTATTTGAATTTCCGATTCGGTAAATACCGATTAGGTATTTACCGAATCGGTAAAAACCACTTCGGTATTTACCGATTCGGTAAATACTACTTCGGTATTTACCAAATCGGTAAATTCCGATTCATGAATACCGATTATTACCGATTCGGTAATAATTACCGAATGTTTACCTACATATAACTTACCGATTCATAAATACAGAATCGGTAAAATTCGGTATTTATGAATCGGTAAATAAAACTTACCTACATATGGCCCTTAATGTTTTATTTAGGAAGGGTAATAAGTAATTTAAAGTTAGATGCTTTTGATCTACAAGAATGTTCTGCATGAAGGTATGAAGTACGGAAAAGTGACATTCTATACGCTTTTATAGAGGACCAAAGACCCAGATTGCACCGGAACGGTTTTAAGACAGCAACAATTTAGGTAGCTTAGTGTTCCGATGCCTGGTTGCAAAAAACTGTAGTGTTGATTAGTAAAAAGGTGCTATTTACCACCATATCATACTCTTTTAGGGTGTGCTATTTATCTCCATTTCATTTTGTTGAGGTCAGAGCTGTTTTGCAACAGAAAATATATTTTTTCTATGCTGTGTTCCAATATTAATTTTACTGTCCAGAACATCCATGACTGCCAAAACAGAGAAAGACAAAATACAAACATTCATTTTTGCTGCCTAAAACCAGCACTGATTGCCAAAAAATAGAGGGAAAAAAGCACAAGCTTATGATATGCGATATGGCACTAGAGTCCTCAGTTTATTTTTACAGCAGTCAGTGCTGTATTGTATGCAGCAAAACTATTTTAAACTTATGTGTATCTAAATTATACACACACATCAATTTTCCTTGCTGTCTTGCAGCAAGAGAACACGTTGTATGTCACTATATTGTCAGTCAGTCTGTAAAACTGTATTTGATTTTACCAAAGAAAATCGTAAATGTAAGCATACAGATAAACATATGGTAAAAACATAAACAAGCGACACATAATAAAAATACGATCACTAAATAATTCAGCGAATTCCCAACTATTTCGATCTCAGAACACATGAGAGGAACCACGATAAAAAGAAACATATGTCACTATATTGAAACCAACAATATTGATAAAAGAAATCACTTCCACTAACTGCATTACCCACTGTCAAAAACCCTTTAAGAGGGGTCAATATGGAGTTTCAGGGCCTAACCATGAGTGTTGTGGTCTTTTACTCCTGTTGTCCTGGGGTCCAACGTACTATGGGCTTGAGTATCTGGGCCAAGTGCTGTCTATTCAGCACTTGACTTTCAGTGATAGCATGGGTGAAGCAGTCCCCACTGGCACGATGTTCAAGCAAAGTTGGATGCATTGGGCGATGGCCCCAACAGTCCAAGTTGACGCCCCCTGGCATATGGGGTTCAGGGACACAGGCAACATCCTTGACAGTCTCAGTGGTAATGGGCGATGGCCCCAACACATTCGGTAGGGGAAACAACCTTTACAACGCAGTCATTACATCGCACTACCTTTACATAGCAGTCATTACATCGCAACATCCTTTACATCGCAACATCCTTTACATCGCATGTCATTACAATGAAGCCATTACATCGCATGTCACTACAACGCAGGCATTACACCGCAAGTCATTACAATGCATACCATTACAATGCATAGTACCCTTACACTATCCAACACTTATCCTACTGTTGCACTCACTGGAGTTAGAATAGTACATTTTACCCCTATACTATCCAACACTTACCCTACTGTTGCACTCACTGGAGTTAGAATAGTAATTTTTACCCCTACACTATTCAACACTTACCCTACTGTTGCACTCACTGGAGTTAGAATAGTAATTATTACCTCTATACTATCCAACACTTACCTTAAATGCGATGTAATGGTATGCATTGTAATGGAATGCGTTGTTAAGGTATAATGTGATGTAATGGAATGCATTGTAAAGGTAGTTTCTGAAAATGCGATGTAATGGCATGCAATGTAAAATAATGCATTGTAAAGGATGTTGCGATTTAAAAACTGCGTTGTAAAGGCATGCATTGTAAATGTATGCGTTCTAACATCATACATTCATTCAGTAGTAATGGGTGATGGCCCCATCAGTCCGAATTGCCTCCCTCTGGCATACAGGAGTCATGGACATGGGCCACAACCCCAAAGTTGTCTGCTGCACCGGGCAGCAGCTCGCAGTTTCACTGTAGCCTCAGTCAGCTCTCTAGCAACACTGCTCCTGACTGGATAAGGCACCTCACACTCTGCTCACCAGGATCCACACGCTAAGGTCCCTATTGGGCCTTGCTTCCTCCTGTCTCTTTCCTTTCTGCACACTCTCTCCGCTGATCAGGCATTTACCCAGGGGCTAACTGAACCCCTCCTACAGTGTCATCCTTAATGTCAACATGCAACAAGTCAGGAAGAGGTTTGCTGTCTTCCTCATTCTCCTCTGCTATGAGCCATGACTTTCAATGTGTAATCTTTTCAGAGGTAAGGCAACAGCTCGTTCACATGGTACCTGTGTCCATCAAGTAGTTTATATCAGAAGTCCTCTACCTTGTATGGCCAACATAATTTGTACTTCAAAGCCGTGAGACAAATAGTCTTCAGCAATAACACCTCCTGACCTTCCTGATATCAGTCAGTGTAGCTTTCTGTTCATACCTGTTCTTCATAAGCACTTGGCTTGCCTGAAGGTTTTCCTTTGCCTGAGACCAAATGCATATCCCACCGCATCTTTTTGTGGAGACTCCCTGCTTCCTTCCCACTCTTGTCTGATTAGAGTGAATGTACTCCAAACTGGGTGTCCATACAGAAGTTCAAAGGGATCGAACCCTAATCTCATCTGTGGAATTTATCTGTAGCTGACTAACAAGCATGGCAGGAGAAGATCCTACTTCCTTCTTAGGTTCTCTGGCAGAGTTCACATCATGCTCTTGAGTGTCTTGTTGACACCAAATAATTGGCTTGGGGGTGGTGCACTGTGTACAAGTGGTAAGTCATAACAGCTTGCTTCAACATCTCTCCCACGAATGGGGAGATAAAAATATTTCCCCAGTCAGAGATCACTTGCTTGGAATTCTGAGCCTAGAAAACATCCCCTTTGCATCTGTGCTTCTCTTTGGTACTGCCTCTGGATACCTGTTTGCATAATCCACCACAAACAAGATATAGTTGTTGCCTAACTGTGAGCGTGGGGTCAAATGGACTTACAATGTCTATTCCCACCCAATCAGATGGAGCACCCAGAACTGGTGGAGGCAATAACTGTGCCTTAATCCTCCCTTCTAACTTACTGTTCACTTGGTAAGTAGGATAGGTTCTACAGAACCTCTCTATGTCTTAGCACATCCATGGTCAGTAGAACAGAGAATTCTACCTAACCTGGGATTTTCTAATGCGCAAGTGGACAGCCAAGGGCACTTCATGGGCCAGTGACAACAGCAAGTTCCCATGCATCAATAAAACCACTAGCCTCTAGTTAGTACCCGGCTCAAGATTCACTGAATCACTACAAACATGCTCTCTTCCAAACCAACATAATATTTTCCGATCACTCCTTTACTGACCTGTTTGTGGGTTTCCCTTCGAAGACCCAAAAGCGTAGGGCACTCCTCATGTGCCTTGCAGAAATCATTTCAGGTTAGCCATCCAGCAACTACCAAGCCTTAGAGCTCTGCAAGCGTCCCAGACTCTAGCACACTGTCTGGTTCTAGAACCTCATCCTCCTCTTCCTCTGGAGCAGAAGTGATGACTTTCACAGCCTGTGCCTTCCAAGAGTCTGCCTTTTCTCGCAAACTACCTTGTTATGGTCCCTACAAATTGGTAATGGTCACCATCTCCTTCTGAGACTGCTGTGCATTCTGTGCTCTGATCAGCACAGCTGAGATTGTCCAAATCATAAAGGCTTCTAGTCCTAGCACCAAGCCAAGAGCAATCTTTTTATTGCCCAAGAGACAACCAGCACCATGTTTCTTTCTCAACTCTACATCTACCATGGCTGTATTGCCATTGATTTCTATCCCAACTCAGGCAAGCAGGTATTCCATGTCCTCACCACGGACTACTGAATCTGTATAATTGACACCAGGGAATATTTCCCTGGGTTTGAGACACTTCATCTCAAACATAGTCCTGAAAGCTCAAATATCTTGCAAGGTAGTCATCTGCCTTCCATTGCTACTGACCTCCTGCTCAAAGTCCATTGTGTTAAAATAAACGTGCTTCTGAGGACCTTGATCCCTCTTCCAAATGTCCACAACCACTAGGTTGAGCATTGTAGGGCCCTCTCACGCCCCTGCAGTCTTGTGTAACAAGCTAGCTATCATAAGTATTGAATGTATAAGGTTTTTCACCTGAAAATCTCTTCTAAAGTGTCCCACATGGTAGTACTTATAATAAGTCACCATCTTGGACTAGGAATAACCTTTCAGTTCTTTCTTGTATTGATACTCCTTACCAGTCTGTGGAGAGTCCCTCATTCTTTTGGGCTTAGAACCCTGCTGCTCCAGGCCCTTGTGAACCCTGTTAGCTAATGAGTTATCAGCCAATACTGTTATTTTCTCTGGATCCCACTATCAGGTCTAACAGGTTGAGCCCAAGTGGGGTAGAGCATTCTTCCTTGAGTCACTTTGTTACCATCAAGTGGTTAAGAGAATAAGAATCCCTGAACTCCATCGTTCTCACCCACTCATTCCAGTCATGCAATACACCATGCCTCCATGTATGAAACCGAACACCATCTGCTTTCTTCTATCCAAACCATCAGACCAGAGCTTCCTTCACATGCTCCTAGACCATCTTGTCCGTCACAGGCATCTTTCCAATGACAAGTATCAAGCAAGAGAGAGAGAGGAAAAAGCATGTGCTAGTTCACTTCCCCTGTTGAGCCCATGTTGAGTATGCAATGTTCAATGGGAACTAGCAACAGAGTAGAAGCTCCATGTGTATGTTTGAAAAAGGAAAAACATTTGTTTTTAGTTTAGGAAGACCCTCACCCACCAGCCTAGTTGGTGGCATGCTTCATCATCGGGTCCCACCCAAGGCCCGAGTGCACCTTGGGTGTGCTTCGACGCCTGATTACAATGGAGCAGGTTGTGTTCAGTGAGTGTGCAGTGAAAGTGCAAAGTGTGTGAGTTAAAAAACTGTCAAAAGGGTCCCAAATGCTCAAAGAACTATTTTAATAGTGGGCCCTTGGCAGCCTTAAAAAACTGAGAAGCGGATATTACTGGAGGTACTTTATGGCTCCAATTTCCCCTGTGGTCAATATATTTCAGCCAGGTTTCAGTGCTAAACTGGCGTTCATCAGGACCTATGTGAGTGGTAATTAGTGATGGTCTAACTGTGTGTTTTCATACCAAAATTTGTCGCACACGCTAAGGTGCGGTAATTGGAAGAGGATGGTTTCCTCTACTAGCTCAATACCTGTTTAGGATAAAAAAAGACAGACAAAGACATACAAACATAGAAATTTGAAATAAATGGCTTCATTTGACACATTAATTTATGTGACTGAGTAACGTCATGTCCGTGCTCATATGCGGTAAATGAGGGATTGTGAGGGCGGAACTTGACGGTGGGTGAAGATGTCGTCGAATTATGCGCCACTGTGCAGTGGTTCAATAACGTTAGGGCATAAACATTGTTTGGCATGAGTGATAAAAGTTGCCAGAATTAAGTTTTTCTTACTCTGAAATTTTCAGAAATGATCCCCATGAGTTCCGTGGGGGGCCGGACCTATTGTCACACACTGCGTGTTTTGAGGAGAAGAAAAAAACGAAGAGGTTTGTAGCATAAAGCCCGGCAGCATGAGAGCTCGTCTCCGCTTGCCGGCTCGTTAGGGGAACATCCCCCCTGGCACACCTCACTTACTTTGTCAAGGTCTGCAGCACTCTGCCCGTACCTACTGCGGAACTCCGTCGATGTGGGCCATTGTATTCTGGGAGTTTAAATACCTTGGTGATTTTCCAGGTGTCTTCGATCAGCGTCGGTGTGAGTAGCTACTGGAAAAAGAAACTGACAACATTGAAGGCGGACACGGGTCGCTGCGCGTGTCCCGCTTTGTGTATGTCCTTTGCATAAAGTGTTATTGTCAGTGTTCGTGGTGAACATAGAGAGTTTCTAAGCGTTGCTAGTTTATGAGAGATAATCATACATTTATGTGTTTTGTGCTTTCACGGTTTAGGGGGCAAAGAAAAGATAAATGAAATAGAAGAACCTTGCATCAACCCAAGACTTACAACAACTTCACTGCCAAAGACAGGGAAGCTGTGCGAAACCTACAGGACAACCCCAACATTGTCATAAAACCGGCAGACAAAGAGGGAGGTATTGTAATCCAGAACAAGACAGACTACACTAATGAGTGCCGAAGACTACTCAGAAATGAGAGGAATTACAAACGTCTTCAAGAAGACCCCACACATGCACTCAGAGACTCCATCGTGTCCCTGATAGAAACAGCGTAAGCCAATAATCACATCTCAAAACAAGAGGCCGAATTTCTATGCACCAAGAAGGCTATATCACCATACTTCTACACTGTGCCAAAAATCCATAAGGATACAAGACCACCACCAGGATGCCCCATTGTGTCAGGCATCAATTCCCTCCTAGAGCCTCTATCACGATTCTGTGATTTGGTTCTCAACCCCTTGGTGCAAAAGTCCTCTACCTACATCAAGGACACCAAACATGTACTCAACCTGATTAAGGATATGAGTTTCGACCCCACCACACAACTCCTGGTAGGTTTAGACATTGAAAGTCTATGTACCAGTCTACCACAGGATGAAACCTTGTGAGTCCTTCAACAGATGCTAATGGACACCTCGTGGGAATGCACCACCCCCAGGTAGTTCATCTTACAGTGTGCCACATTGGCCCTAGAGGAGAACTACTTTGAGTTCGAAGGCGAGTTCTTCTTATAGACTAACGGAACATCTATGGGCAGTATTTTTGATCCCAGCGTGGCAGGCCTTTATGTCTACCATTTTGAGAAGCAATACATCCTACTGGCCACAAACCCTTATAATCAGAACATCAAATGTTGGCGTCGTTACATAGACAACATCTCAATGATCTGTACAGGGACTCAAGACTCCCTAGCCATCTTCCTAATGTGGCTCAATGAACGGGACCCTTACCTGCGCATTACCAGCACTGCGAGCGCTTCCAACATAGCCTTTCTGAATCTTACCATAGAGGCCAAAGAGGGGTCACTACAAATGACAACGTACTACAAACCAACTGCTATGAACTCCTTACTCCAATTTGAGAGCTTCCACCACCGAAATCTCCTATATGGCCAGTTTCTTCTAATACGGAGGAACTGAATCCTCACACAGGATTAACCAGAGACAGTCCACCGACCTGGCAAAAAAACTCAGAGAACAAGGGTATCCGGATACCATCATCCGGACCACAAAGAAACGTGCACACAACCAACATAGAGAGGTCCAACTGGAAGACACCAGACGCGAGAACACAACCACCCCTCTCACATGCGTCACATCATACATCGCAGCCTCCAACCAGATGGAAAAGACGATTCGAAAAAATTGGTACATCCTCAATACAGGTGCTCTTAAATGGGACCCACCCCTCTTTGCATACAAAAGGGCAGGCAGCTCAAAGGGCTGCCTGGCCTCAACATGCCCCAAGAAACCTCAGGCCCCCGCCACCAAAACAGTCCTGAATGCATGGGGTTTGCCAAACGTAGTCGGCCACCATCCATGTGGTGACTGCTGTGTCTGCCACCTCACTCGAGCCACTAAAACTTTGGACCTTGAAGAAGGAAAAATCTGGCACCAGAGGAAGCATACAAACTATAACTTGTCTAATGTAATATATCTCATCGAATGCCCGTGCAGACTTCGCTACATCGGAATGACAGGCTGCAAAGCCAAGACTGGAATAGGTGAACATCACAGCAACATATGGTGCAAAGGGAATACAAGCAGGATGACTGACCACTTTATCCAGAGAGGTCATACGCCCAACGACATGAGGTGAACTGTTATCGAACAAATTGAATGCCACAATTCCACAAATGACAACATCCTACTCCAGAAGGAACAGCGATGGATTTATCGCCTTTCCACCCATATAGTGGGTCTTAATGGTAATATTCCCTGGACTAGTCTGAGCAACTATTGAAACCTCCCCTGAGTTCAAGCCTAACTTGGAAGTGTCACACACAACCGATGGGAGGCTTTCCAGGCTTAAGGTGCTCACTCACAGGACACAACAATTGGACAATGAGTGGCCTGGCACACACCATCACTACAGCACCCTCATGTGCCACTAGTCCCAGCCAAATCCAGCCATGGGTTGGAATTTTTCACACATCTTGAGAATGTTAACCCCAGGGTTTAATTAGTTCCCCCAGCTGCGGGACACTCCTCATAACAAAACCGATAATGTCATGTGACACTGCCATTGGACAATTCAGCAGTTCCTGAGATACTCGCAGACATGTTCCCACCTAATTTATTAGTGGACACTCCCAATGCTCAGTCTTTCTTTTATTTAATTAATCTTTTCTTTACCCCCTAAACCGCTAAAGCACAAAACACATAAATTAATTATTATCTCTCATAAACTAGCCACACTTAAAAACTCTCTATGCTCACCATGAACACTGACAAAAACACTTTATGTGAAGGACATACACAGCACGAGACACATGCAGCGACCCGTGTCCACCTTCAGTGTTGTCAGTTTCTTTTTCCAGACACTACTCAAACCGACGCTGATCGAAGACACCTGGAACATTACCAAGGTATTTAAACTCCCAGAATACAATGGCCCACATTGACGGAGTTCCTATGCAGTCCGCAGTAGGTACGGGCAGAGGGCTGCAGACCTTAACAAAGTAAGTGGGGTGTGCCAGGGGGTATGTTTCCCTAATGAGCCGGCAAGCGGAGACAAGCTCTTATGCTGCTGGACTTTATGCTCATTTTTGAAAATTTCAGAGTAAGAAAAACTTCTTTCTGGCAACTTTTATCACTCATGCCAAACAATGTTTATGCCCTAACGCTATTGAACCACTGCACAGTAGCGCATAATTCGACGACATCTTCACCCACCGTCACGTTCCGCCCTCACAATCACTCGTTCACCGCATATGAGCACGGACACGACGTTACTCAGTCACATAAATTAATGTGTCAAATGAAGCCATTTATTTCAAATGTCTATGTTTGTTTGTCTTTTTTATCCTAGACAGGTATTGAGCTACTAGAGGAAACCATCCTCTTCCAATTATCGCACCTTAGCGCGTTCAAAACATTTTGGTCTGAAAACAGACAGTTAGACCCCCCCTAATTACCACTCACATAGGTCCTGATGAAAGCCAGTTTAGCACTGAGACCTGGCTGAAACATATTGACCACAGGGGATGTTGAAGCCATAAATTACCTCCAGTAATATCCGCTTCTCAGTTTTTTAAGGCTGCCAAGGGCCCACTATTAAAATAGTTCTTTGAGCATCTGGGACCCTTTGGACAGTTTTTAACTCACAGACTTTGCACTTTCACTGCACACTTACTGCACACATTCTGCTCCGCTGTAATCAGGCGTCGAAGCACACCCAAGGTGCAATTGGGGCCTTGGGTGGGACCCGATGATGAAGCATGCCACCAACTAGGTTGGTGGGTGAGGGTCTTCCTAAACTAAAAACAAATGTTTTTCCATTTACAAACATACACATGGAGCCTCTACTCTGTAGCTAGTTCCCTTTGATCTTTGCATACTCAACAGGGGAAGTGAACTAGCACATGCTTTTTCATCTCTCTCTCGCTTGATGCTTATCATTATAGGCAGTGTACAGCTGTGAGAGCACAACCCTAACCTATCCGCCAAACATAATGGCGGAGAATCCCGCCCGACCTTCAGTAAGGAAGAAATCAATGAAATCCTCGACGCCCCCCCTCCCTTACTAGTTGATTTAAATATATCACAGGTCATAGCCCAAACCACTGATTGGGACAAACTGAGCAAAAGTGGAACAGGATTCGCACCATCCTTCATGGTGTGATCCTCCCCAAGTATCTCCGTCAAACACTGCACCCAAAGGCCTGTGTTAAAAAGTATACAAAATCCAAATAAATTCAAAGTAGATTTATTGCCAGCACAGCAATGTAGATCCATCCATGTTCAGCTCCAGATGCAACTGGGCAACAGAAAATAATCTAATACAAGTAGAACCATGCAGAATGTGGAATGGAGACAGAAAATAAACAGAGTGCATGCCAAGGGTGGCAAGCAGGAAGGTGATGTAATAAAGATGGAGGAAAGCGAGAAGAAGAGAAATAAGAAAGTATTGAGAAGAATGTAACATATCCCCCTTATCAATGAGGAAAACAAAAGATAGGAAGGAAAACATGACTATACAAAATCATTAAACCTTTTAGGCAATTGTCTTATGCGATCAGACAATTTAACTCTAGAAGCAACAGTCACCTTATTTTTTTTATCACCTATATTTGTAGTGAATTGGTTTGTTTTTCCAGAGACATCATACTGAACAACAACATTACCGGGACACTTAGCTAATCTTTTAACATTCCAAACTTTTCTGTCCTGGGTAATTACACTATTACTAAAAACTTTATTGATCTGGATAGCTTTCCCAAATCTGTTAGATCCTTTATTTATTAAACCTGGTTTAAGAATTCTGACCCAGTCACCAACCTCAAATTTGTGTACCTTTGTATTCCATTTGTCACTATACCATTTCACAGTTCTGTTCTGTTTCATTTCAGCCCTTTTTGCTGTATCATGCACACATTCCTTATCAGTAAACTTAGTTTGACATTTGTTCCTAAACCACCATGGACATACACAAGACGCTGGGTCTCTTCCTTTGAGTAGTTTAAAAGGGCTGACTTCCGTCGTGGAGTGAGGTGTAATGCGATAAACCCATAAACATTCTCTTAAGGAATTCATCCAATTAGCACCCAACTTTAAGGAATCTGTATCAGAACTCTTGAGCACTCTATTAAAGAGTTCCACTTTTCCATTTTCATGTGGTTCGTAAAGAGATGTACACTTATGTTTGATTACACAATCTTTGAGAAAACTCTCCATTTCCACAGAAGTTAATTGTACTCCATTGTCTGTAACTAAAATGGAGGGACAACCTTCACGTGCAAAAACGTCTTTAAAAAAAACAATCACAGCACTAGTTGTAGCCTTGGAAACAAATTTAACCTCTGGCCATTTGGAATGATAATCAATCATAACCAAAGCAAAACATGAACTCTCAGGCAACAAATTGAATGGAGCCGAGATGTCAAAAGCAGCTTTCTGCCATGGTTCTTCAGGCCACTTGACAACTTTCAAAAATGGAACATGCAATTTTAACATTTTCTCACTTGATACACATTCATTACATTCTCTAACAACGCGATCTATGAACCTATCCATGCCTGGCCACCAAAAGAAACTTCTAACCAACCGCTTCATAGACGAGATGCCAGGACGTTTTTTATGGGCTATGTTGAGTATGATGTCTTGCATACGTTTTGGAGGAATACATTTTCCTGATTTGAATAGTAAATTACCTTCAAATTCTAGTTCTCCTGAGATATTAAAGAACGGTAATAGATCTGGTCTCACCCTATTTTTCCAATATTGACCAATGCCCCAGGATCTTCCTGAAGGATGCCTCCTTCAGGAAGGACTGGGCGCAGATTGCATGGCTTTGCACAAGAGACTGGCTAGTTCTCATATTAAAAACTGCCAAGAGACTGTCAAGACGCCATGATTATTGAAATCCAGGCCACAGAAAACCATTTCAAGAAAACCATCACATCTTTTTTAAAAAAAAAAAGCTAGATGAGAAGAACAAGGAAATGGCTGAATATAAGGAGTACCTAACCTAATCCAAAATCACTAAATTTAAAAAAGATCTCAAGAGGTTCACTTATAACAAGGTATATCCTTATGCTGAGGACAATTACATTGCACCACACAAACAGGATACGTCATCATAACCTTCAGGAGATGACACATCGCTCTCCAGTGGCTCCAGCACGGGTAGTCTACACAGAATAAGAGGCAGAGGAAGAACACCGAGATGGCAAAAACCTTGGGGTACATATCCTCAACAAGGTCAGAACTATCCACCACCGATGTTTGCCCACCCACCCCAAAATCCATTCATGGGATGGCCACCTATGTACCACCTGGGACCCCAGACCTATTTCCCACAAAATCAAAGGCCTCTGCTTTTTTTTAGGGAGGGGACGGAGAATCCTAACTTTGCTACTCCTAAATGCCTTTTGTGAATACTGAAAGTCATAAAGTTAGGATTCTTCGCAGTTTAGGAGTATTAAAGTTAGGAATTCTAACTTTGCTACTCCTAAATGCCTTTTGTGATTACCAAAATTCGTAAAGTTAGGATTTTGTCTCAGATTACTTTTGTGAATCGGGCCCTATATTATTAACAACTATATTTTTGCAAAAGATACTAAACACTTAGATATTTCTAAAATCGATATTACTTACCTTAAATCGATATTCTTGACCACGATATTCTTGCGGTCGTTATTTCTGACCCACGATATTAATGACTCGATATTTGTGCAAGTCAATATTCTGTCTCTGCACTAGCCAGATTCAGTCAAAAGGAGAATCTGTCATAATATCCATTTTAATATCTACTGAAAACAGAAGAATAACAATAAGAACGCTAAAGTCTAACTTACATCAAAAGTGTCAACAATGTCATGATTAGTTATTTGTGCGACTACTTCATTTCTGCAGGTGGGTGCCCTTCAACTTTCAACACTCATTTAATGCGATGCACCTTTGCTTCCAGTTCACTCTGTCACTGTCGAAACTTAGAAAATAGACTACTGCTACCTGTGCCTGTGCTACCCTGTAACCCACTTTCTCTGGCTTTTTCAATTGTTCTTACTATTCAGGTTACTTTCGACATTGTTAAGAAGTTTATTTTGTTTAATGGGCATACCAAATCCAGGGTTTGATTCAGAAGTGGCATTCATATGTAAATTGTAAAAATAATTGGACACACAGGTTGCATTTACCCTGGTACATTCTCAACATTAACTATTCCTCTTTACAAAATAGTTTCACGATGCGTTTGACAGAGTTCAGCCAAAGGAACACAACCTGCTGTCTAAATGCTTTGTGCAGCACCAGTATGTGACTTAGTGCATGTTAAGTTCAATGTCTCAAAAGACTTGCATGTGTTAGTTGTGTCTTAGCCTTTTTAATTCACTGGAGGTGTAGGATTCTAATATGATGCTATTTGAATAATACTCTTAAAATATTTTTTTCCATATCTTTTAAAGCAGCAGTACTATTAAAAAATAAAAATATTAGAATGCCTTTTTCTATTCATGTCATGCAAGACATAACCCCTCCTTGTGAAATTGTCTTACTTAACGGACAAACTCCCTCTATTTTTTCTTTCCCTGGACCTTATATTAACATGACAACTGCAGAAATAAGCCACTCTGCATGAAAAGGTGACTATAAACCACTGTAAGAAATTGGGTTATTCGTTGAGTGGGGTGGAAACCCTACTCAAAACACAACCACAATCATTGTCAGGGTGGAACACACAAGTCACTGAATTAACCTGTGCTTAACCCTCAGGTAGCTTGGCACAAAAGCAGTCAGGCTTAACTTAGAGGCAATGTGTTAAGTATTTATGCAGCACACAAAACAGTTATAAAGTTAAACACAACACAAGAAAAGTCCCACCCGAATTTGGAAACATAAAGGAAAATAAAATCCAATCAGTAGCCTGGAGTAATGCATTTTGAACGTTTTTACTGAAAAAAAGTGTCTAAAAGATCAAAGCGCCAACCTTGGGTACGTGGTCACGAATATAGCATGCCACAACGCATGCAAATACATCGCGTTCCGTTACAACGCGGTTGTCACAACAACCGTGTTGTTACACCGCGATGTCAACTCCAGCCTACGCAACAGTAGGGAAGGTGATGGAATAGTAAATAACATTATTCCTTATGTTAGAGCGCCATCTATTGCAAGTCGATGTAATGACTTGCGTAGTATTTACATTGCATTGTAACAACGCCGTCGTTGTAACAACCGCATTGTAAAGGCATTGTGGTCTAATGACTGCGATGTAAAGGTTGTTTCCCGTGGTGAATGGAGACTGGGGCAAAGTCAAAAGTTAAGACTAATCACGATGGAGTGCAGTTCAGCTATACTTGCTGGATTGGGCCAGGTCTTGACTTAGCTACACACTTAGAATGAATGAATGAATGAAAGGAAATGTATAATGCGCAACTAAGCCCAAAGGCATCAAGGCGCCTAACACAAAAATAAATCAAAACAGACCAGGAACCGAAACTACGGGTAAGCCTTGGCAAAAAGCCACGTCTTTAATGCCTTCCTAAACATAGGGACAGTATATTGAGTTTTAATTTCAATAGGACAGGTATTCCACATTTTAGGTGCTAGAGAGGAAAAGGCCCTCCCTCCCCATTTGACTCTGCGGAAACGGGGAACTGACAGCAGATGCTTTTCCCGGGAGCGAAGGTTTCTGCCCGGGACATAAGGTGACAATAAGTCCTTAACCCCCTCAGCCCCCAGTCCAGATAGAGCTCCGTAAGTCATGCACAGAATCTTAAAGGCGATCCTATCTTGTATCGGAAGCCAATGCAGACTCTTCCTGGCAGCAGAGGCCGAAGAGAACTTGGGAGCATCAAGCACAAATTTGGCTGCCGCATTCTGGGCTGTTTGCAGACGTGACACAAGTGTCTGATCTTTCTAAGAATTCTGATAATACCCCAACAGGTTGCAACAGTCTTATTAACCTGCTGAGACATAGAGAGAGCAGGATCAATCAGAACTCCCAAGTTACGGGCCAGGTCCGTGGGGGCAGGGCAAACTCCCAAAGAAGGGGGCCACCACTCAGAGGACCAGATGTACCTATTTCCCCCAAAGATAAGCACCTCGGTTTTTTCTCCGTTCAGCTTTAAGGAATTATAAATCATCCAATGCGAAACTGCCTCCATGCAGTTCCGAAAGCTGAGAGCGGAGGAACTGCCAGAATGGGAGAGGGACACCATAATCTGGGTGTCGTCAGCATATGACACCACCTCCATCCCAAAAGATCTTATTAACTTGGCAAGTGGGGCCACATAGATGTTAAACGCAGAAAACACTCCGGGCTTTCCTTGGCCTTGCAGGGTCCCATTCTAACTGTGCCAAAGGGGTAAAGCTGCACATCACTGACGAGGCCCATCAACGCAGAAAACACTCTGGGCTTTCCTTGTCCTTGCAGGGTCGTGCTCAGTGTGCAACAGGCTTAAAGTTGCACATCACTGATGAGGCCCATCAATGCAGAAAACACTCTGGGCTTTCCTTTGCCTTATCTGGAGCAGGACTAATTTAAATCTTGACGTTATGTATAAGCTGTTGCACTGGAGTAAACATACCGCTAAGATAAAGGTCCGCCCGCTAAATTTAAAAGCTGGTGGATCTTTGTTTTTATCATGGCAGAGACTACTCTGCCTCTGCTGCGATGAAGCCCTAATTTATATGGGCGGAATTGAAAGTCACTTTTCACGGCCCATCAGATTGGCAGTGAAAACTGCTAAATGCTCCCCTCGCTAAACGAAAGGACGCCTGCAGAGAGGAAAGCATTTTATTTTTTAGTTTAAAAAAGAAAATTCTGCTTCTGGATCTTGCTTTTAGACTGAGACTTCGCACCCCAGCGCCCAGATACCCACAAGGATGACAGTGCTGTGATCTAAAAATGCTGATTGATTGATTAACACAGCATAACGTTACATAGCACAGCAAAGCATAACAAAGGCAATGCTTAATTTGTGCCAGTGGTTGACGGTGTACGCCACCGGTACTCATTTTTGGGAACTGGCACTTATTTTTCTTCATCAGACATTTACCAAGAGGAGTAGAGAGAAAACAAGCAAAACGATAAGACGGAGGAACAGAAAAACAGAAAACCGTTATAAAGGTAGAAAGCAGGAACCTGCAAGAGTGGGATAAAGGGCCAGGGAGTGCCCGATAGTAGATTAAAGAGGCACAAGGTGGGAAAAAAACTAGGCCGCCTTGGTAATGGATTTGACTTAATTAACATGCACCGGCCGCAGGCTTCTGAGCAGAGCTTTGGGCACCGGCACTATTTTAAGTCCATAAGTGTATGCCAAGGGTTTCATAATACGTTTAGATTAGCTCTTCTCAGGATCCAAATGAGAAATATTGCATTAGTCTTGTACGTTGAATGCAGCACCATCATCATAACCACACATCACCAAATCAACAAACCACTCCTTATCTGCACCTTCCCAGCCACTAAAGAAGGTATTGTCTAATTGAGAGATAACACAATTCTGGAACCAACCTTCAACCTTGCTTTTCTTAGCCATGCCACTCTCCAGGTTCTATTATCTGGCCCCACTCAGCCCTCCAGCTTCTCCTTTCTTCTCTCCTGCCAGCCTGATGCCCTGAGGTCTGGTCATGCGTACATTTCTTTTTACTCTTTGCATTTATTTCAGTAACATTGCAGCAGAACATGCGTGCCTGGAAGAACGTTTACATGCGAAACATACACAAACCTGAAAGCCATGTGCGCTTTTGAGCATACATATGTTTCTTGAAATGAAATGACAGATCCAATTGCTGTTACCTGGATACCAGTGATGAACTATTTTAATACATTTGAATGACGTCATGGCCGTGTCCCAGAATAGCCTTTTCTGGTTCTTACCTACGGTACTACCTGAGCCAGTTTATATAAACTTCCCAGAGTAATGCTAGTGTGTAGTTCTGGCCTGGAGAAAGCTTTAGCTTTCTTAAAAGCCTCTTGTAATCTAAATAATTACTATTAAAAAAAAACATGTATTCATGAACATAGTGGCTTTGCATCAAATACTACTTTTTTGGTCAGGCCAAAAGGTAGCTTAAGCTTTAAAAAAAAAAATCACTTCTAGCATAACTAATTAATAAATAAATAAAACTACATACATGCATACGTCCATTGATTGGCTTTGCATCATCTCTCGTCACCATTGGTCTATTCAGTTTCATTGAAAGTTTCCACTTCAGCACCAAAAGAGCATGCGACAATGTTAGCCCACTTAGGCATTGGCTCACTAGCACTGTGAGAGAAGGCAAGCCTGCTCACATGGGCATATCTGCCTAAAAAGAAGTGCACCTGGTTGCCATGGGTGGTGGCATACTTTGACAGTGCTTTTTTCTTACCATTCGTTATCTTTTTATAAATTGTTTATACTCAACCTGTGTGTGTTTAAACTGCGCCTTCAGGTTAAAGCGATTCAAAGCCAATAGGAGCTTATCATTACCTCAATATGAGGCATAACTTCCTGGGATTTACAATAAAACTAACTAGGAATGCTTACATTTTCTAAATACACTTGTCAGCTAGGAATCACCTTTACTGTACTATCAGCGCCATATACTGTGTTTATGTTCTTTTTTAAACATGTTTAAATGTTCTTGCACGCATATAGCTTCAACATTTAGGTGATGGCCTGTTCTATAATAGTCTTTTTTTTTTTTTACTTTTGCGTCATATGCTGTAGTAGAAAAAATAAAAAATAACCATTGCACCAGCTTGCCAACGTCAGTCGACCTAGTGGTTTGGTCAACACCTGAAGTAATTTAACGTGCGTGCTATTAGCACCAAATTGGATGTTTGCACGCGCTGGCTATTTTCCTTCACAGTGTTGTGCAAATGTCAACTGTGTTTGACGGCAGAAAATGTCGATGCTCGCATCTTACTACAACGTACAGTTGGTAAAACACACAACGCAAGGATCTACAGTCACTGCTACAAAACAGAGCATACCATGAACACATCCCGGCGCTTCAACGTGCGCTGTGTGGCACTCAAAATAACTTTAGTCTTTATTAGTGAATGCTGGTTCTTGAACTGTCACGGCAAGCAAATCTTTAGCTCGGCCATGAAGGGAAATATTTGTATTTTTTTTTCTCTTCCAGGTATTTCTGCAAAGTTCCCTCATCTACCAATTGAAAGAATATATAAGGCACATGCCACTTGTTCTGTTTATTTGCTTTTTTACTTATCCTGTATTTATTTTAGAATTCCTGTTAAATGATACCCTGCACTTTAGTAACTAACAGGCATACAAACTTAAAACATGATAGTTGTGCCATTGCAGGGTTCGCGAGCTGCTAACAGAGCTCCTTGTTCGGTATATGTTGGATTGTGGTTTTTTTCTTTAACATAGCGTGCTTGGATTCTATAATGAATGTAGGCCTTTGACGCAGGCCCTCATGTACAAGCCATGAGCCCCAGCTTGTCAGGGCTCCATGACATCACATGATAGATACAAGAACGGGGTTTCTGTGGCACAACCTTCTCTTCTCAGTTGTAGCTTCACTCAACTTCCACATTACAGAAAGGACTTTCAAACAGTGTTTGCTTTCTCTAGGTAATTGCACAGCATGAGCTCATGCAATGTAATGGCCATTGCACGGTCTGTAAGTGTGCTAAGATAATATTGTAAACATACCTTAACAAAGCGGCATTACTGGCTGCAGAATGGGTTCAAAGGACGTCTACATCATGTGCAATCACACAAAATAAATTCCCTTGCCTGCTTCACTCCTATTTCTGCAGGAGACTAACAAGATGCTAGGAAAGACCTATAGATGTGCAGTATAGCCTGTCGAAAAATAAATGCCTCTGCTCTTTGTCTGTAATGCATGGACTCAGACTCTCACCTATGTGTTTATGTTGTGAACATGCAGCTACACAGGTTGGGGACTGATTGACAACATGGAAACTCCTTCCAGCAGCATAATACTGTCCATTCCAATGGGAAAAATACTGATTGCGGGTAAAAACCGTTCCCACAGACAACTTCTGGAATACTACCATGTTATTGCCAATGGTACATTTACAACTAGTGGTAAATGTGATACTTCGCAGCACTTACCAAGATACTTTTTAATTCATCGCCGAAAAATAGACTATATTTCAGATGGTATTTATTAGTTTAAAAAAACTTTAACTGGTTGCTTCTTCGTTAAATGTAGCCTGGGTCTGGAACCTCCACAAGAAGGAACGTCAAGGGAGTTGTTGTGCTGTAGGGCTCCAATCACTCGCCCCACAATACACAGGGGCATATGTACAAGCCCCTATCGCCACGGGAACGTCACTTTTTGTGACGTTCCCGTGGCGATAGGGGCCTTGCCTTATTTACAAGGCAGCGTTAAGCCACTTAAAGTGGCTTAACGCTGCCTTGTACATAAGGCACCCTTTTGCGCTATGTTTAGCGTGAAAGGTCATTCAGCGGGTGTTGTGGTGGGCGTTCCATCACAACACCCATTGTAAGACAATGTGAAAGGGTTAGAAAGGGATAAAGGAAGATGGCGCTCAAGCGTGGGCACTAATAGTAGTAACTAGCAAAAGAATTGTTTGTATACGGTGCTGACAGGTCAGGGGTACTAACCCAGAAAAAGCCCCATTGTATTTGACGCTTCCCCCTATGTACAAGGGCAGCGTACATATAAGGCAGCGTCAAAATTGAGACCGGGAAAATCCTGGTCTTAAGTTCGCAAAATGAGGAGAAATGCATTATTTCTCCTCGTTTTTTAGGTCTCGCCTGAAACAGCGCATACTGTCTCTTCGAGACATTTAGTAAGTGGCTTTTAAAAGTGCCACCAGAGGCTTTTGGTGGCCTAAAGCTTGAGTGCACGTGAGCATGCACGCCCGCAGCCGCCATCTGCCTTTCTGTCATGGCTCATTAAGCCTCCTCCACCCACTTGCTGTCTGCTCTCACTACCCCCCTCCCTTCTCCCCCCTCCCTTCTCCCCCTCCCTCCTCGTTAGCTTGTTATTCTTAACTTTGGAAGCATCTGATGTGAATTCTTCAAGGAGCAATTCACTTCCGACTAAGCCAGTGTCACCTCAGAAAGAAGACATTTTCTGGTGCTTGTTGTGTGTTTCTTTTCGTCGCATTTGGCATATAATCACTGTATATAACGTTACACCATTCAGCACTCTTAGATCTTTTTCAGTATACGGTAACTTGTTGCACAGTGCCCGTTTTTATTTAATTATTTAATTCTTTAATTTGTTACAATTAGCGTCCAGTTGTATTCACTTTCTTCACCCCTGCTTAGCTGTTCTCACACTAGTTGCCCTGTCTACTGTTGGTGTTTCCGTTTGGACTACATACAGTTGGGACGAGCTTGTGGGGTTACATTGCGCGTCAGCCTGTCCATGCAAGCCACTGTGCTTTACCTATGGGATTCCCTTAACCAGCACTGCGCTGTGATTAGGCCATAAGCCCTATCTTTCATTTAGATCGCACTCGCATCTCACCGTCTTTGTGGCGTTTAGCTCCCACGCTTGTCAGACTAATGCGAACATAGGCTAGTTCACGTGTCTCCTTCACATTTTTATTCCCCCACTGCGCCGCCACTCTCATTTCTTTACTTCTTTCACTGTCCTCGGAACCTCTCTCGTTTCGGCATCGGATATCTATCCACGATTTGGGGCATTGTCGTGATTGTGTATGTCATGCTCTGCAGCAAAATTACAGTTAATCAGTTTGCACTATCATTATATTTCACGTCCACCATAAAACACACGTATCTCGTGACTCCTAACGTAATGCAACTCAGTTACCTGCCTATAAAGCTGCTACTTGCACGTAGCCTGGCCTGTGCCCGTGTCTTCTTTGCTGCCTGCAACCACTACAGGACTTGCTGATGACATATATTTCCCCACATTTCATGATTTTCAGTGACGTGACAAAAATTGCAAGCTTTTGTGAAGCTGCAACAAATTTCATAGACTTTTGCTTTTCTGTGCAATTTGTATTGCCTCATTTAAAATATAGAACCATCTTTATAGTCAGTGAAGAGGGTGGCCTCAGCAGAACAGGAATTTATGTTTGATATATATGAATGCACACATGTATAATCAGATCAGTCTCTTTATTTCCAAGAAATGCATTCTTACAGAAATATTGCACATTATTCAATTCATTGACATGAGCAATTAAAAATATCATAAAAATCTACAATAAATAGCAATTAATCAAATCAATACAACAAACACAGAACACCAACCTAAAACAAATATAAAATGGTATATAAATTAAAATATCTTAAAATTAATTGAGCGATCTGCAGCCAATTATCCCACACGTATCAAAATGTTTGAAAGTTTAACCAACACATGCAAAGCTCATTCCATTAGTTAAGGCTACAAGAGAGCATTATACAGGCCTACATAACATAAACCGGCAGAGAGACAACCCATTTAAAACAAGCATTGGCATTGCCAATAGGTCTCGCTTTTGGGACCTTATAAGTATTTAGTTATGCAGCGCAATATCCTTGGTGCATTAACATCAACTGTTAAATGGCTAAACACTTATAAGATACAAGGTTTACCCATGCAACAGCTGATGTTGTTGCACCAAGGAGATTGTGCTGCAAAACTAAATGCTTATAAGGTCCCAAAAGCGAGACCTATTGGCTATGCTTTTTCCATGTGTGCTGCCTTGAGCAGCACACATGGAAAAAGCATAACGCCATGGTTTGTTTATGTACAGGAAGGTGCCCCTTCCTGTACATAAACAAACCTTTTAAAAAAATGCCATTTTGTAACTTTCATGTTTGCTGCATGAAGCCAGCACACATGAAAGTTACAAAATGGCATTTTAGGATTGTTTATGTGCAGTAAGGGACACCTTCCTACACATAAACAATCCTCCCCTGTACACAGACACCCTTGCACTCTGGTGCAAGGGTGCCTGCGTTGGCTCTAAGTTGTTAAACTTAGCGCCACCGCAGAAAGAAACATAAGGCTCCACCACATTCTTGTAAATATTGTGCAGCCTTGCGTTTCCAAAGTGGCGGAGCGTGTCGTTAAGCCCAGGAGGCTAACGACACACTCCGCCACTTCATTGTACATATCCCCCACAGTTTTTTTGCCTAAGGATATTTGTTATCACAGAAATACATTTACTGCCCGTGGGAAGAAACATTCTGTTGTCTTAGCGATTAGAATTCAGCAAAATAGGTTTTCAACAATACTAAAAAATATCAACAGTGAAAATTACCATTAGAAGTATTTATCACCCACGGTAAAGTCGTGTCACCGATAGTAACAATGATGTAAATACCGCCAACCTTTGCACCGAGGTAAATGGTAAGTTGTGGGCAGTGGTAATTTGCTACTAAATTGATTTCTTCAGGAAGAGATCCGCAAGCTGTCAAGACATATTGTAGAGACGTACACATCGCCACAGAGTGTTGCGCTGTACTGGGTCCATCTGTAAGCAAAAGCAGTGCTATACTGCATCTTAGATTTTCACGTGTAGCACAGTTGAAGAGTTTACAGTTTGCACAAGGAACCACTGACTCACCTTTCACAAGGTACCATTTTGGGGAGTAGGCATCTAATAGAACGGAAGGACAAGAAACATTGATTCCCTATGCGCAATTCATTTACGAGGATGTTCCACGTTCTCCTTTGCCGCGTAGAGGTCAGTATGAAATGGTGGGCTCTAATTAAAACATCTCTTCTGATCAAGCACCTTTGCACTTGGTACCCAGGGTATTCTTGATGATAGGATATCTGTGGAAACAAGGCAGTTCCACTGATCTGATTCCATTTTCCTAAAAGGAGAGTGTTCCTCATTCATCAACTTGGAAAAGTTGAGTGGTAACCCTTTCAAACGAAGTTATCTCCAGTGAGACACTTCAGGATACAGTCCATCACCCACCAGAGAGCCAAGAAAGCACTAGGAGACAAGAGACCAGTTCAGACTGCTCTCTGGGAATGAGTTACTTCTGTGAATATGAACTAACCACAAGCAAGCTTGAACCTGTGGTATGAGGCTGGCAGAGATGAATTAAAATGAAGGTATGGATAAGCCATACCGTAATGGTGGAGATGAGTGGTTGCTTTGTTGTTGCAGTCCAGTGACCTTACTAGTGTACTGCTCCATTCCCTGCAAGCTCCGCCTAGTAGCTGTTGCCCCCGTTGCTGCTGCTGACCCTCTGGCCAGGAGCTTGAGGCAACTCCTCCACCCGCAGGCTCCTGCCTGCTCCTCATCCCTGGTGGTCTAGTAATAGAGCATCACTGCTCTGTTGCAAGGCTGCTCTTCTGTCTTTATTTTTTTCTTCTGTTTGCCTTTTTTCAGCTTTCTGCATTTTTGATGTCCCTTTTCACACTTTTTTCTTTTCCTTTGTTCTTTACTTTGCCGCCCTTGCCTCTGTGATCCCCAGCAGTCTGTGAATGAATGAATGAATGAAATTAGATTTGTATAGCGCTTAGCTACCCTGAGGCCTCGTAGCGCTTCCCCCTCCAGTGACTCTTTCCCGCTCTACGCGTTTCCTGCCTTCCAGCTGTCCAGCCCCCCTCGCACACTGCTTAATGGCGGCCACTGCACATTGAAGGTGCAGTCCACTGACCTTACTAGTGGACTGCTCCCTTCCCTGCACAGCTCCACCTGGTAGCTGCTGCCCCCGTTGCTTCCGCTGACCCTCTGGTCAGGAGTTCAAGGCCCTCCTCCCCCTGTAGGCCCCCGCCTGTGCCTCATCCCTGGTGGTCTAATGGTAGAGCGTCACAGCTCTGCTGCTAGGCTGCCCTTCTGTCTCTTTTTTTCTGCTTTTTCTTCTTTTTTTGCCTTTTTTTTGTTATTGCATTCCAGTAAATCATGAATGCACTTGAAATATATTTTCTTTGAAATAACCTAAGCTTCTACAATGGATGTGAATGAATTTAAATGACACAGAATTAACAGTTTTTCAGATTTAGATGAGAAATTCTATTCTAGGCAAGTACTATCTGCCCTTTTCTTTAGATAATACCTTGCCACCACCAACATTCTCATATTATATCACATTGGACTGTCAAATGGTTATGGCTGCAGTGTTATCTTCAATTACAGTGCTTAATTTGTGGAAAAAAGTAGTACTGGGGCCTTCTCAGGGTGCCACTCCAGCTTGCAACACCAATTGCCCCTGCCAGCACTACCAATGACAGTACCGGCACAACTACTAACCATCACACTTCTCCAAGAATGACAATTCAGACTACAATTCGGGCTCCCAGAGCTATAAGAAAGGCTTGGGAGGCAGGTATTAATCATTTTAATTAATATTGAATGGATAAACAAACGGTGTTGTGCTTGTCTCTAAATTAGACAAAATGTGCCACAATGTGGCAGACTATCATAAGTGCTGGTGCTGACAATTAGGTGATGGTGCCGACAATAAAGTACCGCGCCAAGCACCAGAAACCACTTTCTCAAATAAAGCACTGGTTTCAAATCAAGTTCACAACTCAATCTATGTCTAGCACGCTTGCTCTCTGATTAGGTCTGTATTTTCTCTTGTGATGTGTGACCTCCTCAAAGAGCACAGGACAGTTACTACAAGTTGCATGTCTACTCTGGGTGTACCATCTTTGAAAAGAGCAAGGTCTTGATTGATCTGAGCCTTCTTGTGTTCAATCCATTTCACTTTTGCATGAGGCAGCAAACACCATTACATTAAGTGTTCAATCACAATAGACAGTTAGACTACTGTCAGGCAGTTTTTTCTCTCAAATAGAGGACTGGATTTGTTCTTGGTGGTGGCTTTTCCCTGCCTTACTTCTTCTGGATCAGTCAAGGGCTTTTGATACTGTTAAAAATGACAGTTTGCCATGATCTCCAAACAATCGCAGTTGGGGGCACTACTTTCCTGTGGGTGTGTTTTCTCTTGTTTGGGTGGGTTCCAATGCTACATATACCTTTTTATCAACTATGGGACATATTATCAAGGACGGCGTTAAAATTATCGCCGGTTTAGCAATTCCAATAGAAGCCCATGTTCACAACAGAACATGGACTTCTATTGGAATTCTCCAGGGCATATTATCAAGGCCATTATCTGCCGCTAAACCGGCGATAATTTTTAGCGCCGTCCTTGATAATATGCCCCTATGTGCGTACCTTGGGGCATATCGCTCAGCGCTTTTAGCACAAGGATAATAATTACAGGCTAACGCTGGATTCTATCACAGAGATAGCATGCTATCAGCAACGCTTATCTCCCAAGTGATAGGAATCCATGCGTTAGCTGGAAAATAGTGTGATCATCGCTGGAAATCCAGTGATAATCACACTGCGACCAGCGATACCTTGCTGATAGGGAAGGGTGGTATCAGCCATGTAATCCACCTCCCATTGGATTACATGGCTAAGTCAGATCACAAGCAGGCGTAAGGAAAGTAGCGATAACTGTGGTTAGCGCTACTTTTCTTATCGCTCTGCTTGTTTGCATGCAGCTTGATAATTGGAGAAATGTCGCTTAGCGACTGCTTCAAAACTGGCCCCCATGAACAAAAACTGCCCCTATGGCTGCAAAACCATATCTCACCCTTGCAGCCTCCCGGGGAAACGCCCGATGCCTGCTATGGCCAGTACGGTCCTGCCCACAGGCCTACACCACTATGGAGCAAAAGAAGGTTTGCAAATATACTACCCTGAAAGTATTCTGATAAGAGGTAAGGTAGTAAATATATAGTCACTAAATATGCTAACTCTCCTCAAACATAGGTGTCTGTCTAACTTGCATAGATTATGTAAGAAATGTATCTAGTCAGTATGGAATTTGTATTAGCCACTCTTACTGTACATATCAAAAATACACTTGGACAAGTTTAGACCAATTAAAAAGGGCCAACACTTGGATTGGAGGTTGTTTGATTCATTGTATATGGGTGGAGGGCTCCCAATCAGCACAACCCATCTTGTCTCTTATTTGGTAACATTGATATATAAATTGACCTGGGGAAAACTGTAGTGGGAGAGATGGACGGAGAGAGGGAAGTTTATGCCTGTGTTAGAATTTTACATCCCACTTATGATCAGGGATTTAATATTAAGGTTGAAAATAAATGCACATTAACATTTCTCTACATGATATGTGTGATTGTGAAAATGTTGTCTGAAATACTAATACTAATAAAGTTACATCATGTTGGGTGGTTATCAGATTCTCAAGGGCTATTCAACTGCCTCTGCCTCTGAGAATCCCATTCATGACTGTAGACAGGCCACCATACTTGCAGATTTTCTTTGGTTTTAGGTTGCACCTCCAAATCTATTATTCAGAATTTCTGATTTGTGCCGCAAAAGACACTTCTTTGCACCAAGGTGAATTTTAAGCATACAATCTTTTGACAAAAAAAACCATTTGTGGGTAGCGTTGCTTATTTAGTGAAAAGTGCCAGAAATTGCTTTCAGTATTATTGGGGCGAGCATCTCATTCAATTCTTGCAGAAGGCTGTGCATAAATATCTTGTGAGTGTGTGCTACATAAAAAAAAAAGATGCAAGCATATTGATCCACCAGGTTTGAGTAAGATTACAATTGAAACACACCAGTTACTAGATGAAGGTTATACCACTCCCAGTTTTAGCATTTATTCTACTCCCTGCTTAATAGGTGAGAGTCGGGCCTTTGGTATGCGATATGGGTGTTGTTTTACTACTGTGCCTGGTTCTGTCTAAATAGAGTGAGTACTCAAGTGAGCTCTCCCTGGAAATCCTGCAAAGGTTTCGTGAAAGGGCTGTAAATGCTCTTGTAGTTCTGTCCGTTGAGCCTCGGTCAAGTGATCCTCAAAGGACAGGTGAGCTCCTGAACTTCCCAGTGCTCCTGACATGGGGACAGCTTGTATTTCTTGTGGCAATGGGTCATACCTTTTTTTTAAGAGATTGATATGGTAGATTTGATCTATTTTATTATTTATGCGCAAATTATTGGTAACGCTATTTACTTTAGCTATAACATGATAGGGTCCTGCCATTCCAAGCGCAGTTTGTTCTCAGTGGTGGGTAGTAGCACTAATATCCATTTCACATATTTTGATTTTCTCCACTTAGTTTCTCTATTATAGTAGGTGTGATGTTGCTGTGGTGCTTTTCTAGGTTCTCTCTTATTTTTTTTTTTATTGAGCAGAGCAGGGATAAAATCAAATACAGTCAAAAGAAGTAACTCTCATATACATCAAGTTCATATTCCATGTAAAATACAGTTGACAAGTTTTTCCATAAAATGTAGGTATGTATACAACTAAAATAAGCCACAATGTTAGAATACTGTTTTAAAAAACACAAAATCAACTTCAATCCATATCAGAATAATCAAAAAACTGCCAGATCTTCTTAAATTTGCTCATTGCTCCCACCCTTTTTCTAGGTTCTCCCTAGCTAGTTCTCTTACTCTTCCCTTAATTTTCCCAGATGGGTTTTTAGCTTTACCATATAATATAAATGGGCTCACTCTTCTTTACAGTTTTCCTCCCAAAACAAGCAGGTCATATCTAAAAGGATTCTGTGTTTTTTGTCTTAAATGAAAAGCATCCTAAACAAGACTTGATTTCTGATGATGCAAAGGGCCGAAGGAAATAGCTTAGCCTAGTCATTGTCTTCATCACTTAACATGTATTTTAAGGTCAGATTAGGAGTGCCATTGTATCTCTCCACCAGGCCATCTGTTTGAGGGTGGTACACTAAAGTCCATAGATGTTTAATACCTAGTTTTCGACAGACCTATTGCATTTATTGTGAGATGAAAGACGTTCCCTGGTCTGTTAATAATTCCTTGGTGTGAAGCAGCCGTAGGGCACCAAACCGCAATGACGGCTTACCAGGATCCCAGGGGCACCACAGAGTATTCAGCAAGCATTCTAGTGGTACAAGACTCGACAGCCCACCAGCATGAGAGGGGAGGAAACAACAACAATGGCAGCGAAGACCCGAGGAAGGCGGAGATCAGAAAGACAGAATATGAAGTAAGGATGAGTCAACAACAAGAGAAGGAGAAGCTGAGATCAGCAGGAGCAGAGGAGCTGAGGGTGAGTGGTCGCGCGAGGAGCCAAGCGGAACCAGTGACAGTGGAGGCAGCAGAGGGTGAGGCGTTGTCCCAGGAGAGAGGCATTACGAGCAGGGACGCTGCAGCACGACTACAGAGCTGTGGCACCAGGCAAATACCCCACAGGGGCTGGGGAACAGTGCAGCTGTGGTTGGCCATAAGGGAAGTGTTACTGGATTTCTAGTTTTAAGAATGGGGCTGTTTGCTAAACAAAAGGCACACTTGTAGTTTTTTAAGCACAACTAGGGCCCTTTGACACTCTCTTCTGATCAAGTGATTTGCACAATGACAGCACAAGCGAAAAAGTCATATTTTGACAATAGGCACACTGTATATAGAGTAAAACCCTGATTGATTGAAAGCTCTTTCCCAGAACTGAGCAGCGGATGGTGTTGGAACTGGACAGTGTACAGTACAAAAGGCCTGCTTTCTAATCCCCTGTTCTTTTCTCCCGATGGTGCACCATGCCAATACACGGAGGGCATAAACCAAGGAATCCGTTTGGAGAATACGGGAAAAGGACCTGATGTATGGTGTCTTCCACTGTTATAAACTGTTGCCAAGCATACTTAGCACACTCCAAATAAAAAGTGGTTAAAATGGAGGTGTCCGAAAAGGGGGTCAGAGCGAAACACCACAGGAGAAGAAGGACAACCCACACATCACAATCGAAGATATGATTAAGCAGCTGGTGGGGGGACAACACCACCTGCAGTCATTAGTCGAACAGCAGACCCAAGCCGCACAGCAGGAGAGAGTAGAGCTACAAAGAGCCCTTAAGAATCAGGCCTCCATAAGCACCAATAAGTACAGGACACTGCTATACAACGTCTGACAGACACTATAGCAAGCACCAAAGGCCACCCAAACGTTCCCAGTTCTGTGTTAGACTGTTGCCAAGTATACTTAGCATACTCCAAATAAAAACTGGTTAAAATTCTAAGCCTTGTAGTGGTGTCTGCTCCATCCTCCTGTTACACTTGGCAAACCTCATTGTGAAAAAATTGCGATCACAGCAGTGGCTGTTGCTTTGGTATTTATATCCCTGAAAGTTTGTTGGAGGTTTTCCCTTTTTGCAGGGTAACCACTGATTTTGTGTTAGTTCTTTTGCTGAAGTGTTTTTGTTTGCCATAGGACTCTGTACACTCTATCCCTCCTAACCAGTGGTAAAGTGCTAGTGCTATCCCCTTCACACATGTGAAAATTGGCATATATCTATTTGGCGCATGTAATTTACTTTTACATTCCTAGTATATGGTACTATATGTATCCAGGGCCTGTAAATGAAATGCTACTAGGGGGCTACAACACTTATTGTTCCACCTACTATAACAGCCCTGTAAAACCTGTCTCCAGACATGCCTTTGCAGACTAGATTAGCAGTACTAAAACAAACCTTTTACCAGGCCTAAACCTTCTCTTTTAATGCTCATAAGTCACCCCTATTGTAGGCCCTAAACATGCACAGGGCAGTGTGCATGATATTTAAAAAGTAGGGCATATATATTTAATGTTTCAGTGCCCTGATAGTGAAAAACCTCCAAAGTCATTTTCTCCTATAGGTTTACACAATTTCCTTTATTTAGTGCTTAATTCAGTTTGAGAGTAATTGGAAAAATGTTCCAAGGACAAATTTTAATAGTAATTTAAAATCCGACTTAATTGTCAAATTAGATTTTAGCACTATTTTACAAATGACACTTAGGGTCTGATCACGAGTTTGATGGTGCAGCAGTGGGACCGTCCCACTGCCGCCGCACCGCTAAATCCATGTGAGGACCACCTGCCCAATAATGAAATTTTTTTGTCATTGGCATTTTCTTTGCCGTTCCCATAATAGGCACCGGAGTGGGAACGGCAATGGAAGGTCCAGCACGGCATGACCTGAAAGGTCCATGCTATCCTGGAACTTCTGTGAATGCACACAGGGGGGCACATGTTGTGCCCCCCTGGGTGCATCCACAAAGCGTGTGACACAAGGAGGCCACTGTTTTCATGGAGGAAAGACGTCCATGAAATCAGTGTCTGTGATGAAACCGTTATATGTTTGGTGGGACTGCCACGCAAATGGATATCTCTGGACCGCTGGGCCACCTCCAGGTACCCTGATGCAGTTGCCGCTGGGGTTGTAATGTGGCGGTCACAAGACCGCCACCACCACACCATCATGAGTCTCTCGGTCCTCTGACCTCTAGACTCATAATTGGGCCCTTAGAAAGTTGCCATTTTTCTGCCTAAGTCAAAAGGCCTTTCTGCCAGTGTACAGGTAACACCTGACCCTTTGAGGGCTCCCTTGTGGTGAGATGTGTATTGCTCCCAAACAGTGTACAAAGGGCCCTGGAAGTCCTTTCATGACAGGATGCCTTTGGTCCCTGCCCATCCCCTTACTGAGCTTCAAATTATGTCTACCTTGTCACTGGCAGATGGAGCTCAAATCTAGGCATGTCTCAACTTTGTTTCTTGGTAGGTGTAGAGGAATAGACCAGAACTGCTTTAGGGAGTGGACAAAGGCAATGGGCATAAAAGTGGACCCAACAGACCTCTCCTAAGAACACTCCTAAACCTGTGGAAGAAGGACTGCTTCCAGAAGTCTCTATTCCTGTAACTGCCCAATTGGCCAGTACCATCTGGACCTATCCTGGAACCTCTGTTGGTCTCTGTTGGAGTGAATCATAGGCCCAAGCAGTTCCCCCCATGCTGGTCCTGGACCCCTGGCTGATGTTAGAGAGTAATCCTCCTATCCCCAAGCTGCAAGACCTGGGACTTAAAAATGTTTTTCCAACTTTCTACCCAGAGATTCATTGGAGACTGGCACTGTAATCAAAGCTGCAGCCATCGACATTGAATCTCCATTTGGCCTCTGTTTGCTGGTTTTCCCCATTGAAGGTGATCTGACTTCCAGAGAAGAGAATTCCGAACATAGCGGTCTTTATCTGGACCAATGGTAAACAACAATCCATTGAATTTAAGGCGTCCCTGAGCACACAGTTCAGACTTATTCTGCTCCAAACTTGCTGGACTTCATTGATGCATGCTCCCAGAGCCTGCTCTTCAGCAACTCACCGTGGTCGAGCCCCGCTTTGGATCCAGCTTTTAGCTTGTTCCACCAATGACTTGGTAAGGACCACTTTTACTCTACAAAAGTTTCTAAATAAGAAGTTATACTTTCCCCTGTGACCAACCTGGTCCTTCCCTCCAACCCATGCTCCATCATGGTTGGCCTAATTTTTTACTTTTGCCTGGTCCAGTGAAACCAGATAACTGCGGTTCGTGGTTTGTGCTTTTTGGTGCTATTTTTAATGTACGATCTAAAAATTCACATCTCAGGTTCTACTTATTGGAATTTTGTAATTTTTGTGTCATTTTGTTTATTAAATTTTACTTATGCTAAATTGAGTAAATGTGTTGTTGTGTTTTCAGTTTGTTACTGTCTGAGTACTGCATAAATACTTTACACATTGCCTCTAAGAGAAGCCTGACTGCTTTGGGTTAAGCAGCCAGTGTGTTACATACAGGTTGATTCATTGCCTTTGTGGTTTAACCTGACAAGGAATATGATTATTATTTGAGGAAGGTTCTCACACACCTCAACTAATACTCCAATTTCATACAAACAGCTTGCTGGTGTCTGGTAGCATAGCCCACTTTTACCAGAATACATTTGGAACCTCTGGCGGAAGAGTTAAGAGGGCATACTATATCTATCCCTACTCACTCAAATGGATTTCCATTGAGTGGTATTTTCTGTAGGGGTAACAGTGGGGGTCTATAGGGATTTTTCTTCTGGCAAATCTGATTCTCTTGGCAACATTCTTCAGAGGCTTGTTCAACAGCAGGTGTTGAATGCTGTTTTAACCATTGTTGTTTCTGTAGTGGTAGAGCTTCTACAAATTTCTCATGGTAAAACATTTGAATGATTTCTTCGTTTGTAGAGACATGCGCTTTCAACCATTGATCTGCTGCATCTTTCAGTTTAACAAAAAAGAATTCTAGGAGTGCCTTTTTCACGACAAAAATTTTCCTCATCTACACCTAACCTTTTGAGTATTACTTTGTTATTTTACTGGTACAAAGTAGTTCCTGTCGGGTTAGCTGCCTGGAAAGCTGCTTGTGTATCACTGACCAATAATAGGGCTAAGTATTTAGGCCAGTGTTAGAACTGGCTTGTCCAGCGGGTTTATCTCCAACCATTTTGCTTTTTGGCCTTCTGTTTCTGACCTGTTTTTGTTAGTTTTATGACTCTGGGCACTTTACCACTGTTGATCAGTGCTAAAGTGCATATGCTCTCCCTGTAAATTGGATTGGTGATTTCATGATTGGCATATTTGATTTACTGATAATTCCCTATTAGAGTGCACCTGTAAATCAAATGCTGCTAGTGGGCCTGCAAAGCAAGCACAAGGAGAAGCCTGCAGCACTGATTGTGCCACCCACATGAGCAGCCTGTAAATGTAACTCAGACCTGCCACTGCAGTGTCTGTGCGCAGTTTGGTACTGCGAAGTCACACAGTTTGGTACTGTCATGTCATCCTGGCAAGTGCACCCACTTGCCAGGCCCTAACCTTCCCTTTTTAACATGTGAGTCACCCCTAAGGTAGGCCCAAGGTACCCCTGTGGGTAGGGTGCAGTGTTCTGAAAGGTAGGACATGCATGATGTGTGTGGCATGTCATGATATTGAAATAATAGCAATTTTGTTTTTCACTATTGAAAGGCTATCTGTCCCATAGGATAGAATAGGAGTTTATTTATAATAACTTATAAATATAACTTTCCATTGGGACAAGTTAGAAAAGTAATGTTTAGTATGCCTGGACTCAGAATGTAAAAATGCATGTTTGGGGGGTGCTAGAGGGCACCAAGCTAGATGGCCGCACTTAGGTGAGGCTCCTGCTGCTTGGGGCACTATCCGCCAAATATCCTGATCTCCGTATGCCCCACACTGCTGGAAATGATATTGCCGTGAAGCGGAGGCCACCTGCTGCCAGTTGATGCCACCATCCTTCCTACACGAAGCATGACTCTCCTGAGAGATGACGCGGTGGGCGCGAGGCCTGGGCGGCCTAAAATGGTGGCAGCCACGCCACTTAGTCTGACGAGCACCGGCGCTGTGACCAGCACGGGCTGAACATGGGCCGCTCCACCCCACCTCCTGTTGCGGCTGGTTGCCCCTCCAGGCTGCTCATGCCTGGGAGATCGCCTGCGCCCACGGTGCCTCCGGTGCCACCAGAGTGGTGGCCCCACATCGATGAGCGCGGCACTCATCTCCTGGATTTGACAGTGCCCCGACTGGTGTGGCCCGCTACCGTAACCGAGACTCAACGGGGGCCCGCTGCAGAGGGGGCACCCATGAGGGGAGCTCATGCTGCTGTTGCTGCCTGGTGTTTGCCCCTCCCTCACCTGGACTGCGGGTCGGCCTGCCTCACCTCTGGAGCCCCTTGAAGTCGAGGAGGGTCGCCCGAGGCCTCGCTGCCTGTGCAGCCAATCCGGAGGCCAGAGAAACCAGCACGCCTTCAACCAGTGAGTGCGCCCTGGGGCCAATCCACACTCCGCCTGCCGCCACCACCCTGCCTCCTCCCCGCCACAGCTAAATGGTGTACCCGCACTGCTTTCTATGTTAGGCTCCTACAACAGGGACCACTGAACTCTCTGTGCTTAGCGCCTACAGCACCGCAATCCTGCAGAACACTTGAGGCTGCTGTAGGCGCGCGAAGGCCGCAACCTCGTGGGCCCGCGCCTGTCCTGGGCCACCCAACACTATCACACGGCACGCCCAATTCTACACGTCCCTATTGGGGGAGTGCAACTGCGGGGTGTGCCCGACCTCATTGCTGCCACCAGCTTGCCCCTCTCCGCCTGGGCTGTACACCTGGCCTGCGCTGACCCCACTGTCGGCCATTCTCGAAGGGACCCCAGCCCTCTCCACTACTGGAGCCTAGGACATTGCGCTTCAGGGCACCACTTGAGGCCGACCTTCGGTGCCTCTCTCCGTCGACCTCCCCTGCTGCACTGCCCTCGACACCTGCCGTGCTGGGGATACCCCGACATTTAGAGCGACAGCTGCCCTGTGGACCACGGGTCAATGACACCCATTCTGCCTCTCCACTTCGGTGGAAATACTGGGACGCAGCCATCGTCACTGCCTGGGCCTACCATGATCCGCTGCCTCTGTGTCGCCTCACTACTGGGCACACTGCACACTCCTGACGGTGCGAGACTGTATCCGATCTCCTACCTGGCCACGTGGCGGACCACATTCTTCTTCTCGTCACGCCTGCGGACAGCCCCAGAGGCGCATTCGCCCGCCTGCCTCCCATCGTGCCGCGCCTGCCGCCATGGATCGCGTTGATGGCAAACAACCCAAATTGAACTTCGACGCCCGCAAGTCCATGAGGACACAAGCAGACATTGAAGGAGAACAGACCAGCGCTTCCGCCCCAGAACAACCCACATTCACAGAGGACCTCAAAGCGCTGCTATTGGTCATCCAATCTAGCCTGTATTCCATAGAGAGCAAAATGGATGCCATGAACGCTCATATGGATGCTCTCACCCACAAAAGCGAGAGACATGAGGAGCGTATCAAGGAGACGGAGCGCCGCATCTCTGACCTGGAGGACACCTCTACCTCGACCGCAGATAGAACACTCAATATGGAAAAAGTCCTGAAGGTTATAGCTGCAAAGAACGAAGACCTCGAATCCCGTTCGAGGGAAAACAACCTGCGGATCCTGGGAGTGCCGGAATCCACTGCTACGGGCAAAATGGAAGAGTTTGTGGAACACATGCTGACCACTGCCTTTGGGAGAGAGGCCTTCTCCACGGTCTTCATTATCGAGAGAGCACATCGATCTCTGGCCCCTCGCCCTGTCCCCGGCACCCCGGCACCTCCCATCATTGCAAAGCTACTTAACTACAGCGACCGAGATGCTGCACTCCGCTTAGCCAGGAAGCGAGGAAAGGTTCTCTTTGAAGGGATCGAGGTCTCCCTATATCCGGACTTTACCATGGCAGTCCAGGAGGGACGTCGCAAGTTCATTCCCGTGAAGAAAAAGGTGCAACAATTTAACATTGCTTACACCATGCTCTATCCTGCACACTTAAAAGTCACTCACCTGGGGAAACAACACTTCTTTACCAACCCGCAGCACATCCACGACTTCTTCAAAACCCTGCCCAGGGAGACCGCGGAGCGCACCTCCCCCCTCAATTAGTCAAATGGAGATTGTGGCACGTCTGATGTAGAATGAAGCCCTCCCCCAGCTCTGAGACTATTGCCCTTGCCATCATTTGTGAATGCTGGGAATGCTGTTCCCCCTTCGCTCAGCACTGGGACGATCACAGGCCTCAAACTGACATGCTGAGTGGAATATGATGCACTTCCCCCACATATGCTCCTGGCCTTCATTCACTGGCAGACTTCATCTCAACGCCGATGGGACAGATGAGTCTTACTTCCCATATCCCCTGAGCACCCTAGTCGCTGCAAGGGGTTTCTGGTTTGCCCTCTGGATGCTACCCACTCAGGGAACCCCTATACTGTTCTGGTTTAGTGTTTACATGACCCTGCCTTCACCCTCCCCTGTTGGGAGCGTGAGGCAAGAGGTATTGGGGACGGGTGGGGGGCAACTGCGACACGGCAGGATTGGGCTGCTTATGTGGGTGGGGGAGGGGGACAGGTGTGTTACACGCCACTTACTACTGACTTGACCAACTATTGTATGACCTGGTTAGACACCCTAGGCAACATGCATCTAACGCTCACTGACAGGCTTCTGACAGCCGTCCATGGAGGACCGACCTAGTCCATCCAAATGCAACTTTCTGACCTGGAATGTGAGAGGTCCGGGGGACCCCCGCAAGTGCTGCCACATTCTCTCCTACCTAGATCGACATAATATACACTGCGCCATGCTTCAGGAAACGCACCTCAGTCCCACCGCCCCAGTAACATTTGCATCTCGCTGGGTGAGCTCCAGGGGATTTTCCTCTTACTCTACCTATGCACGTGGCACAGCTATATTGGTTAAACATACACTCCCCTACACTCCTATTGGGTCCTATGCTGACCCACAGGGCCGCTACTGTATCTTATGGGGCAGATTGGCTGCGCAGTCTATTGCGTTCGTCTCATGCTATGGACCAAACGTGGATGACCCGGAATACTTGGGGGCAAAATCCTGCCCATTGACTCGACACATGTAGTATGGGGAGGGGACTTTAACGTTACCTTGGACCCAACTCTGGATCGTTCGCATCCACACCCTCATCACTACTCCAATGCACACTACACCCTTTATCAAATCATTACTGACCACGGCCTCATTGACGCCTGGTGCACATTCCATCCACACGATAGGGAGGGATCCTGATTCTCTACTGCCCGCTCCTCCTGGTCACGAATCGATAGGTGGACTCTCTCCTGGGGACTAACTCCGTGGCTATCCTGGGCCTCTCACCTCCCCCGCACTTACTCTGATCATTCACCAGTGCTCATCACACTCACACCCCCTCATGAAGAAGCGCCCTACTTGTCCTGGCGTCTACCCCCACAGACCCTCTTGGACACCGTATTTAAGTCTGAACTCGAGCAGGAGATTGAGGACTTCTTTCCCCGCAACGAACACTCCGTCACGTAATACTCCGTAATATGGGAGGCCTCCAAGGTCACTGTGCACGGTATATGCATCGCTAACGGTGGAGGAGTTCTGAGAGATATTTGCTCCACGCTTCGTAAACTAGAGGCCAAACTCAAACAAACGGAAGCCCAGATGCAGAGCACCCCTACCCCGGAACTGCAATCGCGCTTGAGAGACCTGCTCTATGAATATCAGGAGACGGCAGAACGAGGGTATAAATTTAGGGGGTAATATCATCAGGCACGCCACTATGGCAAGGGGGAGAGACCGGGGAAGGTGCTCGCAGCTTTAATTCGCCCACCTAGATTTTCTAACACTGTCCTTGAAATTGCGGATGAGGATGGAAAAATACATAGGAATACCCCTGAGATTGCAGCAACCTTAAGAACTTTTTACAAAACCTTATACACCTCACATAGGACACCCCCCGTCAACTTCATGCCCTTTTTCGACAACACCGTGATTGCTTGGCTTGGGGGCCGCGACAGGAATTCCTCCTAGCACACCACGACGGCGAAGAGATCATAGCTGCTATAATGCAACTGCAATCGGGGAAAGCCCCTGGCCCAGATGGCCTCCCGGCCGAGTTTTATAAAACCTATCACCACTTACTTATCCCAATACTGCGGCACGTTTTTGAGGAAGCTCGTGAGACGGGCATTCTGCCCCAGACAATGCGGGAGGCACTTATAATCTCCATCTCAAAGCCTGGGAAACCGGCTACACAATGCTATTCATATAGGTCCCTCTCACTTATAAATGTAGATGCCAAGATATTAGCCAAATTGATCGCAAACCGGATCAGCCCCCTCATGACTGCCCTGGTTCTCCCTGACCTGTTTGGGTTTGTGCCGAGTAGAGGCACATCTCATAATCTGCACACCTTATTCGCTGTCCTGCGGGATATTGACCCTGACACAAACGCGGTGGCAGTCTTCCTTGACGCCACCAAAGCGTTTGACACCTTAGAGTGGGTTTACCTGTCGTATGTCCTCCAGCGTATGAGCTTTCCCACCTACTTTCTGGCATGGATAAACCTGCTATATACCGGCCAGCAGACTTGTGAATGGCGTTAAATCCTCTCTCTTTGCAATAGCCAGAGGCACCAGACAGGGGTGTCTCCTTTCGCCCCTCCTTTTGCCCTGGCTATCGAGCCCCTAGCTGGCAAAGTATGCCAACACTATTGGGATCATGCCCTTATATATCCTAATATATCCTAGGGCAAGTTCTCATTTCCTTATACGCCGACGACCTCACCCTATACCTCTGCAATCCGGAAGATAGCCTCAACCCTATCCTGCGGCTGTTCATCCTCTTCGGTCATTTCTCTTGGGTTAATATTAATTGGGGAAGTCCCAGCTGTTCCCTCTCACAGATGCCACTCCGCGGTACATCCCAGACTACCCTCTCACGTGGTGTGAAGACACAGTTAAGTACCTCGGTATAGTCATCACCCGTAACCGTAACGATTTGATGACAGCTAACTATGGGCGTGTCCTTGACCTCATCACCGATAAAATCACAAGAGGGATCGCCATGCCCATCTCCATAGCTGGGTGAGCCTCATTGATTGAGATGGTCATCCTGCCTAAACTGCTCTACCTATTCACTAACATCCCCCACACTCCTAGTCGACATTTTTTCAAAACCCTAAAACCTCAACTCATACATCTCACATGGTTAGAGAAACACGCTAGATTGCAATGGGACACACTCACGCGCCCCTTCGAGGCTGGGGGCTTTGAAATCCTGGATTTGGAGCGATATTTTAGCTGTGCCCAGGCTCATTTCGCGTCATACTGGATGAACCCCTCAAAGAAGGCCATATGCTCCCAACCCCCTGCTCTGCATTTCTCAGCGCACCTGCCATCCCTCCCTGCTTGGCCTCCACTACAGTGGAGAGCACCGTTAACACTTGACAGGACTTAGCACGTCGCCTCCACGCACCTTTTGTATACTCCCCCTTGCTCCCCCTCCAGGGCAGACTGGATCTACCCATCACACGAGAGCGCAGCTGCTGCGGCTCCTCTGAAAACTCTCCATTCATACCTGGGGGAAATTATATATCAAGGGAACATTCTGCACCAGCGACAAATTCTTTGGCACTACCCCACCCACCCTCCAGAGCGTTTTTCTATCTCAGCTTGCTGCAAGATGTGAAAGCCCTCTCCCCATGCTTCCCGCAGGAGCCCCCATCATGGTCCCACTACATGCCCTCCTTCAACAAACTACCCCCACGCATGTGGTCTTGTTGTTATATCACACCACCCAGCAAGACAGCACACGCACTCCCCCTTTGACTCATTCCCATTGGGAGGAAGAACTATGCTCCCACATAACTGACGAACAATGGTCCTTCCTCTGCCAACAGACTGGTAAAATCTCTGCCAACAGCAGACTGCATATCATACACTATAAATATATTAATCGATTCTACTACACACCTGCACGTTTAAAGCGCCTACATCTCTGCGACACTGACCGCTGTGACCGCTGTGGCTGTGAGGGAGCAGATTTTAGGCACTTAGCTTGGGACTGCCTTCCCATACGGAGCTAATGGACGGAAATGCTGACGGCGCTTGACCAAATGACTGGACTACACGTTCCCGATGGCCCCCTGGTAACGCTTCTGGGCCACACTGTGACACTAGCTGCCTCGGTGCGGCGCTACATCTTCCTGGCGCTCCTCCTCGCAAAGAGACGGATCGCCTGCCGATGAGGCAGGGGACGGGCTCCCAAATATAAAGAATGGATGCAGGACCTCCTATATTGTCAGAAACAATTGCACACGTATGCTGACCTTCTGCCGCCCTCCTGCTGCCCGTGCGACATTTGGTCCCCCCTTCAATCATATCTCCTAGAACACCCCGCTGCGGAGGACGCTCGTACCGAGCCACGCACTGAAGGGACTGGAGATAGTGCATGAGAAACACCTCTTAGCCCTCTACGTATAGGCCTGCTCAGAGGTCACGGCCCAAGACAAGTGGACACTCGGGACTATGGTCGCCTCCCTCATTAGACTAAAAACATATGTCACGATGTTCTAATGGTCTATCTGAAATGTCATTATTATGAAGTGGTATTGTTTATTTCTGAATGTGTTTCCTATAACAAAACTCAATAAAGAAATTTACACCCCAAAAAAAAGTGCTCCTTTTAGTAAGGGTGATTTTTATGTTCTGTGTGTTAAAATACCACTTTTAGAAAGTAGTTTTTTTTCTTGCTTAACCATCCTCTGTGCCTCTGCTGGTTTGCGGATTGACTGTCTGGCTTTGGAGTGACAGGTGCAGGGGATGTGCATTCTCTCAGATGGCCACCGAGGGGCGGGGGGTTGATGTGTGTTCTGCCTTTCCTGATTGAGTCAGGGCTGGGCTGAATAGACCTTGATTGCATGCAGAGTAGTTGGAGGAGATTTCACTAGCACCTGAATAGGCCCGGAGTGCATTGATCTATGAAGTCCGAGATCACCGTACCGATTCCGATGCAGGCCTGGCTGTGCGGCTGCAAGAACCAACACATTGTGAGACCTCGGCTGGAGAAACCGACGCATCCTCGATCCTCACGCATCACACCTGGGCACCATGCCTGCAAGACCGCCGGGGCCGCAGTAAGAAACCGACGCATCACCTCCCCGCACTGTATGAAACCAATGCATCACCTCCCCTCCAGTAAGCAACCAACGTATAATTGCCCCTGCGTGGCAGTAAGGCACAGACGCATCACCTCCCCTGAAGTAAAGAACCAATGCATCGCCTTCCCGTGGCATAAGGAACCGATGCATCACCTTCCCTGCAACAGTTTTTGTTTGTGCGTGTGACGCATCCAAGGTACTTTGTGTAAAAAGTGTTGCATCTGCAATTTGCTTTGAGCAGAGCTATTTCTACCTTTTAGAAGTCATATTTTTATTACTGTATTGTGGATTTTTGCCTTTTTGGTCTTGTTTGGTTTGGATAAGTATTACTTATTTTTTTAACTGGTGTGGTGTCCATTTGTAGTGTTTTCATTGTATTGCTGTATGTGTGCACAAATGCTTTACACACTGCCTCTGAGATAAGCCTGTCTGCTCGTGCAAAGCTACCAAGTAGGTGAGCAGCGGTTATTTTAGAAGTGTATCCCCCTTACCCTGACTAGGAAGAAGGGTTCCAACTAGGACAACGGTGCAAACCATTGCCAACTAGAGACCCCCATTTCTAACAGCCAGCATTCTTGTGGTCAATGACTGACTTAAGCAGCTCTTTCAATGTTGATAAAGAAAGCTTCCGGATCTTCACTGGAAGTGAATTTTTGCAAAGCCTCTGCTGGTCCTAATGACAATAGTTCTTTTTTCTGAGCTATGCCGGTGGCAAGTTGTTGCTGATTGTGCAAAATCGATGTAACAACTGCTTGGTTCGTCAGAGTATCCTGGACGGTGCTTCTTTCCCTAACAGAAGTCTTAATGTACCTTTCAGGACGCCTTCCAGCTTCTGGTGTCCCTCCTGGATCTGATGTATTATCACCTCCATCTAGTTTCAGACAGAATAATATCACACTATTGACACCATACGTGAGCTTGGGATTCCTTTGTAAAGGCAATGTTTTCCAAGTGTGAGTGCTTAACTATTTAGGCGACAATAGTAAATCTCTCATGGAGACGTAAAAAAAACAAAGGTTTAGAAATTAGAAGAGAGACTCAAGTTTATGGTTTTCTTCTTCCGTCAGCTATTTTGCCTGTACGCAGTCTATTTTATGGTTCAGTAAAACATTAATTTCTGGTTTTACCTTCTCTCTAGGTGGTTCTTTCATTGGACCGGGACCGGGTACTCCAATCTTGGCAAACAACAAAAATGATATGCGCATTGTGATAGTCAGTGTGACTGTCACTTTCTCCATCTCTTTCTTTTCTTGAGCAAGTTCCTTAGTGCCCCACTTCCTTATGCAATTTACAAACACTTGTACAAAAGGGTTTTGTTTGGTTATTCCGCTACAGGGGAGCAATGAAGAAATGAAGAAAAATAAAGGACAGCGAAGACCTAAATAGTCTTGTGAGAAAGAAAGTAGGAAAAGTTATTTCTCCTTTGGGGGTTTGTCTCACCATTCCCTGTTTATAGGGTTGAAATTCCAACATGGAAAGAAAAATATTGCTATTTCACACTTTGTCCTCAAATTTATAGGAGACCAGACCCCACAGACAATTGTTCTCTTGGGGACTCTCAAGCAGACTTTTCAGCTAAAAGTTAGCAACATTTCCTGTTGCAACATTTCCTGTCCTTTAAATAAGGCTGTTCAGCTGAATTTTATCCATGCTCCTCCTTTTATGATCAGTGGTGTAGCAAGGTCAGGTGGTATCCGGTGTGGAGAATTTCTTGTCACCCCCGCCTTGACTAAATGGCAAAAATATGTTTCTAAAACACATATTTTCGCCATCTTGTCTCCCCTCTCAGTTATGACACTTGTCACCCCCAGCTTGACAAAATGGCAAAAATATGTGTTTAAAACACATATTTTTGCCATTTTGTCACCCTCTCAGTGATGACACCTAGGGTGGCCGCACCCACCGCGCCCCCCTTTCTAAGCCACTGTTTATGATGTTTCACTACCCCATGCTACCAGCTCAGACAGTACTTGATCAGCCACATAAGATAGCCATGCTCCAACCAGGATGTTGCGGGAGCTGGTCACCCTCTCAGTCTGGCCGTCATCCGGGAGGTACTGTGGATGACAGCGGGGCCTCGCTCTGTCTTCCGTTCCGTCCTATGTTCGAGTTGCAGTTCATCTAGGATCTTTCGACTTACCTGCAAAGAACCATCATCTAAAGGGCCTGTCTTGCCTCTGAATGTGTCCTCCCCCTCTAAGTATCGGCATCCGTGGAAGCCAGAGGGGGCTGTCTCTTAAAGTCCTCCTCTTCTGGACTAAGGTCCTAGGGAGGGAAAAACGGAAGTTGTTTTTCTGTTTCTATGCTTTCCTTCTCCTCTGTAGCCCTCCTTCTCTGTTAATGTCTTTATTTTCTGTTTCAGATAGTCAAGTGTCAAGAAGAGGAATACAAAGAGTGAATACCTCAAGTAAGACCTTAGTTTACCCACATGCCTAGCTGTTTCTCATATAGAGTTGACACCCAGCTTATACTTAAGCTGGCTGGTGACCATTAGTATATTCAATCAAGTATTAAACACTGCATGATTTCAATTGCAGATTGGATGGCGAACCCAGAACTAGAATATAATTTTTGGCAGTAGGACTATTGTATGTTGTAAAATTGTTGCTTAATTTGCCAGCTGGCCAGTGGCGCTTGTTGTAGGCAGCCTTTTGAGTCTCTCAGTGTTATGGTGTGTGCACCACGGGAGACAAGCAACTCATCCAATTCTGTGTCTTTGAAAGATACGTGGGGGCAAAGGAGAGAAGGGGGTGGCACTATGCACCCATGTGCCAAATAGCAGAATTTTAAGGTTGTCTTTCGTTGCTTGTCATATTAATGAAATACTGCATGAATTCTTACCATGCTAAGGTGTATTCAAGGTTCTGAATTCCTCTGTGTTCCTCCACTCAAAGTAATGCCCCCCAACTCAGCCCAGTATTTAACTCTCTGTACCTGTTGAGTGATTGATGGAGTATTGACTGTCTTAGACACCCTTATGATTCTCCTCTTGGCTAGGCCGAGAACCAGATCAAGGAATCTATTACCTGGAATTCTTTTCACTGGTGAAGGCATAATCCCAGTAAACATGAATCATTTTTTCACAGTCCACTCCTATTCAGTGTCTCCTCCAGTAATCCGCAATAAAAAACAGAGTGGTATGCTGTTCCTACTGGACGGTACAGGTAGATGTGTGTATAGAACACAAAGGTGCTCACTGAGGGCAGGAGAACAATATCCTCCTTTTGGAAAAAGACCCTCACACACCCAGTCAGTTAGGTGTCTTGCTTCATCATTGGGTCAGCTCCTAGTCGGGTTGACGCTGCAATACACGATCGGCACCCATGATGGGGCATTTTACCGGAGATCTTTTTTCCTGGCCGTTGGGTGCAGTGCATGTGAGGGCCCTAGTGAGTGTAGATGTGAAATCCGTGTACTCCGGCCATCCATTCTTAGTACACCATCAGACACAAGGTGGTAAAGACATGCTTGATTTCCCTGCACCTTGTGCAGACTGCTGTAATGGCTCGGTGCATTTTTGACAGTCACTTGAGTGTGCGATACGTCTGATGTATGAAATAAAAAATGTTGAGCTTGAATCTTGCATAACTATTAATCTTGCAATCACGTCTCCAATCACTATCCGCCAGCTCAGTTGTCATATAGTTAGGAAAAGGATGTTTCTATGAGGGACTCGTATGGTAGGGTTCCTATTTCTCTACCACGCCCTATGGTAAGCAATAAATGTAACATGCATCTTACAGCAGTGGCAGCTCCTCCGCTATGGCGGAGGAGTGTTGCCCCACTGCTTTTAAGCAGTGCGAGAAGAGAAAACATAACATGATAACTTTCAGTTATTATCATGTTATGTTTCCTTTGTGGGCGGGAGGGTGGGCGGGGCTGCTCTGCTCATGGAACAGGGTAGGGGCGGAGTGGTCTGCCCACTCAAGTGCACAATGACTCTTTGGCCGGCCCTATCAGGCCACCCAGAGCAGTCATGCACACTACACTGTTCTCCATGCAGGCTGCATTGTAGCCTGCATGTAGAACATGCCCACCCCCACAGCCACTGGCTGAGTACTGTGTCACGGCGCTCAGACCAATCACAAGGCTCCACTGGAGCGTTGTGATTGGCATAGGGGTGGGAGCCTGGCTGCCTGCTTCCTGTTCCTGGAAGCGGACTCAGGAGAGCAGGAGCACAGAAGACAGGGGACCCAGCCTCGAGGTAAGTTTTAAAAAAATGTTTATTTTGAAACCCTGCTACCTCCAGCGCGACACCCCTGTGACCTCCTCACCCCAAAACACCTCCCACGTCTGGACCGACTGGCCATATGCCAGGAAATTTCCTCCGGGAATCCATTTGTCCTGCATCAGAACTTGGAGTGGCCTAAGAACTCCATCGCTGTACAGGACACCTACTGTGACGATCTCTTGTGTGCTCCAACTTCAATACTGGCTTTGCCACCTCGTAAACTGAGCCCTTACCTATACCTTATGTGTGTGGTGCTCCCATTGACGCCCTGTTAACCTAAAGCATACAGCAGTGTCAAATGCTTTTTAACAAAGTAAACATGCCTTCCAGGTTTCTAAGGGTTTAATCAATAGTTGTGTTACTAATCTGGGCAGGTATTAAGACTTTCTATAATCTATTTCCCCTGGATGTTAATTAGTAAGTCATTTAGCTACCCATTGTAGCTGTGCTGCCCAGCAATATAATTCAAGGTTTCAATGTCAGGAACACTTCTTACGCAGAGGCACCCTCTGTTTTCCATCCTTCCATATTAGTGATGTCAGTCTAGTATCAAATTCCTTTAACACCCTCTATGGTAATATCAATAGTATATTGACAATATAATATAGCATCCTCCGTAAAATATCAATTTTGACAAGTGCCATCATTCCCAAAGTGGTAATTGGTAGGCTGCAGTGGTGCATATTACAGCAGTGCCCGGCCCATTACACTGAAAGGAGCACTAGGCATCATTAATGCCGGTTTGTGTGTGAATTTCTTGTCTATCATCCCCAAATGACAATAATCAAAGTGCTCTGTGTCTCAAATTGTGTTGAGTAGCCTACCATCTTTGTCACCCAATTCATGGACATTGGCCATTGGCCATTTATTGTCGGTAATCAAGCACCATAGCTTTATTGTTAGCTGCAGATGCCTATATCTTTCCTGCCTTAGCTCCTCTTTAGTTAGTGGGGAAATAAGAACAGTCCCACAGCATATCTTTCAATGTGTTCAGTTCACCCTCAATTGATTTTATAATACCAAATGTTGTCCTAATCCAAACTCCTCTAACGAACGCCTTGAAAGTTTTCCATTCTTTAGGGCGTATGAGGCCATAGCATTTTTCTCCCTAAAGACTGAACCTCTATCCGATATGGTTGCACAGTTTTACATTTTAAATTTGTAAACAAATAATGGATGGGTACAGAACAAAATGTCTTACCTAACTTCACCAGAAGATCGTGTGAATGAGAATAAAATAAATATTTTTTAAATCAGGGTTGTCTTTCCTCCACAAGTACACCAAACTCCAATTCCAGGGCCAAATTGCCAGTACTCTGGACATGACCATATCTGTTGGCTGGATATGAACAGAGTCCAGCCCATGAAAAGGGTACCTGGCGCATGCATCAAGATATGCTTTTCTGAGTCCTTAATTGTGATTATTAAGGAATCGCAATTAAGGACTCGCAAAAGCCTATGCATGTAGGAATCGCAATTAAAATAGCGATTCCTAAACATTCCTTAATTGTGACTCGCAAATTGCAAATCGCAATTAAGGAATGGCTTCCCATTCATTTCTATGGGCCTACAGGCACATAGGAATGAATGGGAAACAGTACTGATAGGTACTTGCAATTTGCGCATGCAATTTCAAGGGTGCAAGGGTGTCAAAAGGACACCCATGTTGTGCACACACATGCCCCAAGGGCATGTGTGTGTGTAACCTGAAACTTTGAAAAATGCACTTTAGTGCATTTTTAAAAGTTTTCGCTAAATACCATCAGGTTGAAATAATCGGTATTTAGCGGTCCATAATAGCGAAATCGCTATTTTAAATGCAATCTTGCATTAAATTTAAGGCATCGCGATTTGCGATTCCTTAAATGCAATTGCAAATTGCGATTTTTGCATTTGGGATGATGCATCCCAAATTCAAAAATTGCAGTCGCGAATCTGCCCCTTTGCGAGCGCAATTTTCAAAGATGCATGTGCCCGTACATCTCTGATCATATCCTTAGTGGCAATGTACCTGCCAAAAGTTTATTAATAGCTACAAAACTGGCCATTAGTGGGCTATTTCATACTTAGGTAGGTATCCCCAACATGGAAGGCTCATACCTGTAAACTCTCGCCCCAAATTACGCCATTATGATCTGATTTGACATATTATTAAATGCAGTTACAATTTTAAAGGTATGTTTTGTGATGAACAAATGTAAATTTACATTCATAGGTGAACATATTTGTATAGGTACATTCAATGTCAGTGCAATAACTGAGAATTTAGCGCCTTATGTCTCACTGTCCCACTTACCACATATAGTATAGTAAAGAAGTGTTCATTTATTTTCCCATTAGTTTCAGTATTATAGATGATTTTGCATTTAGGTATTCTGGCTTGTCATCCATGAACTAAAATTATGAATTTCCTTGTGGGATGCTGCTTACACATGAATAAATATCACTAAAGGTATCTATGTTAATTGCCCACTTTCATTAGAGACTTTGGGGCCTATTGCGATGTGAGTCGAAAAGCCTGCGACCGCAGGTCAGAGGCTTTCCGACTCACATCATAGGTTTCAAATCTGACAGTCCTATTATGATAAAGGCTGTCAGATTTGAAACCGGCTGGTTGGACTGAATGTTTCCGACGGGCTCAAGGAGCCTGTTGGCTAGTCAGAGGCCATTCATAATCCCCTATGTACGGTGTGTATGCCGTGGGGATTATGATATCAGTTTCCGACAGGCTTTTCATGTTGGTCTTTCCAACGTGAAAAGCTTGTTGGAAAGCGACTTTGGGGACCCCTAGTAGGGCCCCCATGTCTCGGCAGGCTCCGGTTGGGGGCTACCTATGGTGCCCCCTGTAAATCCCTGCAACGTGTGCTACGTGGTGCAGGGATTTACACAGGCTCCCATTTCTCCATGGGAGCATGCACTATGGTCGGTTTACAGCAACAGCACAAGATCCCAAAGGAAAATGGTAGTATGTGACCACACCATGTGCAGTCACATTGTAATGGTGGTGTTGGGACTGCCAACTGAAGATCGGTCGGTCCCTAGACCGTGGCGTCTGCCCGACATTGTAATCAGGCCCTTTAGGTAAAACAGTCTGAAATTTGGTCCCTGAGGATTATTCCTACGTTGAACAAAAACATTTTCTGGCATTTCAAGAATTGTACATATATATGCATGTAATGAATGTATGCATGTAGTGTATGTATGCATGTATGTATGTTTGTATGTTTGTGAAGAGTGCATATAGCTAGGAGTAACAGAGAGCTGAACAAAGGCAAGGGACCTATGTTACAATTCGAGATCGTTTACAGTGAAACAAGATGTTCATAGGTGGTGAATCTTGTCACTTGCAAGAAATGTACGCATGCATCATTTTAATCAGGTGGACATTTATATATGTCAGTATGCAAAACAATATAAAAGGGCACAGGACCATTTAAGTTATTTTTGTTTCTCTGTGAGGAAAATACTTTTTTCCTTTGGCAATCATCTTCACCCTACACCCCAATAACTAAGGCAGTATTCTCTCCATTACACCACCCTAGCAAAGCACTTACCTCTACATTTGACTTAGGTGTATTTGTAACCGCTTTAATGGATGAAAATTACCTCCAAGGGGTACAAAAATCCCCTCAAATCTATGACATTGTGGTCGTTCATCCAATTTGCAGGTGGGCCCACCAGCACCTGGATACTCTCTCGGGTAATTAGTCGTGCTATAAAAATCCAGATAGACAGACAAACAACAAAAAGTGCTCCCATGCTAAATTTAAGAATATGGAAAGTTCTACCCTGGTGGATAAATGCCAGCATAACAAATGTCCTTTGCAGTGTTAATATGCCTCACATTTCCTTGTATAAAAGCTGAACTTAACTGCCCGAAATATTATGAAAATTGAGTACGATTTTAGAAGTAACACATGTGCTGCTGCTTCCAGTGTATACATGAGAGTGCGCAGAAGTGTCATGTAAATCGCTCATCTGCTGGACCTTTTTAAGTTGATTGAGACACCAAGGGATTTAGCAATAATAAAACAATGTAATCTTCATACAGCCCATTTGGCCACACAATAAGGACCAGGAATCGGTGATTGAAGTTAAGGAATTTTATTTCCAATTAATAGTCGGTCCAATATAGATTCATGTCAGGAGAATATTTAAAAGATGCAAGATTACAGCTGGCAAACTAAAATATTCCAATCTGTTCAATCTCAGTAGGTTAAGATACAAATTAACCACAGCCACAGCAATGCAGAAACTGAGAATTTGAAATAGGTGTTCCGTAAAGATACTCCGATTCTCTCTCCTAAACATGGATACATTCTAAAATCATCTAATCAAGGTTCCACCTTCAGAATAAGGATGGTTTATATAGTGGGGACTCAAGGAAATTCGGAAATGTGAGAAGACGTCAGCATACTCCAGTAGAAATCGTCCAGAATTGGAACAAGTGTTTAGCATGAAACTTCACACTTGCAAGAATAAAGGAAGCAGAGAGGTCTGTACTCCTCAAAGAGTAAGAAAATCTGCTCTGACTCCTAAAAGTGTGAACATTAATCAAAACAAACAGAAACTTCAGCAACAATTGTGTCTCTTCCCATCCCACCAGGAACCAATCATTTCAATTCTCATGGTGTGCATTTGCAAATCTGAGCTTTCCATACCACAGTACTTGGACAGTTACTGACACCTTGATGAGCGATGAATAGGAGGTGTGACATGCTCATTAGGTCTTCACTTTGCTTGCCAAGATTTCTCTTCTCAGAACTAACTATCAATAAACTAATACATACAACAATACTCCTTTGTCTAGTTAACAATACCTTAAGAAGGCAAAAATACGCAAAAAAAAGAACATGCTGACCAAGGAAAGTGCATTACAAAATCAAGGCCTTTAGTCAGACTAACTTTAACTAAACATTTAGGGCATGATTACTATGTCGTGCAGAGACACTGCTGCAGTCCTGACAACGCAATTACAATGTGACCTCATATGGTGCAGTCGCATGCTCCCATTTCTCAATGGGAGCTTGTGCTGAGGACACAAACCACCCATAGCACAAGCTCCCATAGAGAAATGGGAGCCTGTGTAAATCCCTGCATCGTGTGGCAGGCATCTCATGTGTGCCTGCCACACGGTGCAGGGGGATCACTGATATGATATTGATTACCAAAATATCCTCATGCACAAATATTGACACATAAATATCGATGTCAAAAAAACTCGGCATCCTATCTTTATAATGTAAAATACAAAAATATCGAAAAAATAATATCGTTGTACAAAATATCATTTTTTATATATAAAAAATAATGTTAAATAAATTAAGTAATGAAACTAACTTAAAAAAATATTTAGATGTAATGTACATTTTTACAAAAATAATGAATACATGTAATTAAAAAAACTGTAAACATACATATAGGAAATATAATATATATGTATATTTACTTTAAAACAATTAATAAACTAATAATTTCAATTCATTTTAAAATCTTATAAATATATAAAATGTACAACTAAAAATATATATATATATATATATGTATATATATATATATATATTCACTTAAAAAACCATAGGTTTCACACACGTTATAGTTAGGAATTAGCATTTAAAAAACCTTGCAAATTCACTTAAAAAACCATAGGTTTCACACATGTTATAGTTAGCTGGAGATTTCCCTCGTAAAAAACAGTGAAATTCCCCCGTTATAGTTAGTGCAGGCAACTATACCTCACGCGACCGCAATCCTCTGCTGATGACGTCAGATATTACATCACTGTATTTAGACACCTATTTACCCATGTCTTCTTCCATTATTCTTTAGCTATACATATATTATAAATATTTATTTTTCAGAAAGACACATATGTAATCAGTGATGTAATATCTGACGAGGAGACCATGTTTAAAAACATTTCATTGGTGCAACAACAATCAAAAAGGGACAAACGCCAAGTGCGTCAACATAAGCGTCATTTTGTAATGTCTTATATACATACACTTAATATGTTGCGTCTCAATTCATTATATATACACATTATATTTACCCACAGTGTTGCGTCTATTTGTGAAAATCACAATCAATCAATACAATTTATTATTGATTAGTTGCTCAAAATTCATACTGAAGCATATTGCCGATACACGGCGGACAGTACTAAGGATATATGCTTCAGTATGAATTCTGAGAACTGATCAATAATAAATTGTATTAATTGATTGTATATAAGACATTACAAAATGGCGCTCATGTTGACGCACTTGCGTTTTTTTCCCTTTTTGATCGTTGTTGCACCAATGGAATGTTTTTAAACATGGTCTCCTCCGGTGTGTCAGTAACACCGAAGAAGGCAGACCACCGAAATGCTTTTGTTGCTTGTTGCTGGAGAATAAAGTTCTTCAAACGTCCCCCGCCAGTACTGATTTTCTTTGTGGAAGGAAAATAGGAGCGAAAATATATATATATATATATATGTAAATATATATACATGCATACACCTATAACATAAAATGTAATTTAAAAAAAACATTTTATTATAAATTAAAACATTAAAATATTCAATAATTTTTAAACTTACATTTTGCACTCCATTAAGTGCTACAGTAGGGAAAGGATTGGATAGCGGAGGAGTAAAAATTACTATTCCCAGTCCAGTGAGTGCAACAGTAGGGAAAGTGCTGGATAGCAGAGGGGTAAATATTACTATTCCCACTCCAGTGAGTGCAAAGTTAGGGAAAGTGCTGGATAACAAAGGGGTAAAAATTACTATTCCCACGCCAGTGAGTGCAACAGTAGGGGAAGTATTGAATAGAGGGGGGGTAAAAATTACTATTCCCACTCCAGTGAATGCAACAGTAGGGAAAGTGATGGAGAGCGGAGAGGTAAAAATTGCTATTCCCACTCCAGTGAGTGCAACAGAAGGGAAAGTGTTGGATAGCAGAGGGGTAAAAATGACTATTCCCACTGCAGTGAGGGAAACAGTAGGGACGGTGTTGGATTGCAGAGGGGTACAAATTACAATTCCCACTCCAGTGAGTGCAACAGTAGGGAAAGTGTTGGATAGGGGAGGGGTACAAATTACTGTTTCCACTCCAGTGAGTGCAACAGTAGGGAAAATGATTGATAGCGGAGAGGTACAGATTAGTATTCCCACTCCAGTGAGTGCTACAGTAGGGAAAGTGTTGTATAGCTGAGGGGTAAAAATTACTATTCCCACTCCAGTGAGTGCAACAGAAGGGAAAGTGTTGGATAGCAGAGGGATAAAACTGACTATTCCCACTGCAGTGAGGGAAACAGTAGGGACAGTGTTGGATAGCGGAGGGGTACAAATTACAACTCCCACTCCAGTGAGTGCAACAGTAGGGAAAGTGTTGGATAGCAGAGGGGTGAAAACTTAGTATTCCCACTCCAGTGAGTGCAACACTAGAAAAGTGGTGGATAGCGGAGGGGAAACATTAATTTTCCAACTTCAGTGAGTGCACCAGTAGGGAAAATGTTGGATAGCGGAGAGGTAAAAAACTTCTATTCCCACTCCAGTGAGTGGAACAGTAGGGAAAGTGTTGGATAGCAAAGGGGTTAAAATGTACTATTCCCACTCCAGTGAGTGCAACAGTAGGGAAAGTGCTGGATAGCAGAGGAGAAAAAACTTACTATTCCCACTCCAGTGAGTGCAAAGTTAGGGAAAGTGTTTGATAGCAAAGGGGTAAAAATTACTATTCCCACTACAGTGAGTGCAACAGTAGGGAAAGTGCTGGATAGCAAAGGGGTAAAAATTACTATTCCCACTCCAGTGAGTGCAACAGTAGGGAAAGGGATGGATAGAGGAGGGGTAACAATTACTATTCCCACACCAGTGAGTGCAACAGTAGGGAAAGTGTTGGATAGAGGAGCGGTAAAAATTACTATTCCCACTCCAGTAAATGCAACAGTAGGAAAAGTGATGGAGAGCGGAGAGGTAAAAACTTACTATTCCCACTCCAGTGAGTGCAACAGAATGGAAAGTGTTGGATAGCAGAGGGGTAAAAATGACTATTCCCACTGCAGTGAGGGAAACAGTAGGGACAGTGTTGGATAGCGGAGGGGTACAAATTACAATTCCCACTCCAGTGAGTGGAACAGTAGGGAAAGTGTTGGATAGCAAAGGGGTAAAAATGTACTATTCCCACTCCAGTGAGTGCAACAGTGGGGAAAGTGCTGGATAGCAGAGGAGAAAAAAATACTATTCCCACTCCAGTGAGGGCAAAGTTAGGGAAAGTGTTGGATAGCAAAGGGGTAAAAATTACTATTCCCATTACAGTGAGTGCAACAGTAGGGAAAGGGATGGATAGTGGAGGGGTACAAATTGCTATTCCCACTCCAGTGAGTACAACAGTAGGGAAAGTGTTGGATAGTGAAGAGGTAAAAATTACTTATCTCACTCCAATGAGTGCAACAATAGGGAAAGTATTGGATAACGGAGGGGTAACAACTTACTATCCGCAGTCCAGTGAGTGCAACAGAAGGGAAAGTGTAGGATAGCGAAGGGGTCAAAATTATTATTCGCCCTGCAGTGAGGGAAATAGTAGGGAAAGTGTTGGATAGCGGAGGGGTACAAATTACTATTCCCACTCCAGTGAGTGCAACAGTAGGGAAAGTGTTGGATAGCGGAGGGGTAAAAATTACTATTCCCACTCCAGTGAGTGCAACAGAAGGGAAAGTGTTGGATAGCACAGGGGTAAAACTGACTATTCCCACTGCAGTGAGGCAAACAGTAGGGACAGTGTTGGATAGCGGAGGGGTACAAATTACAACTCCCACTCCAGTGAGTGCAACAGTAGGGAATGTGTTGGATAGCAGAGGGGTAAAAACTTAGTATTCCCACTCCAGTGAGTGCAACACTAGAAAAGTGTTGGATAGCGGAGGGGAAACATTAATTTTCCAACTTCAGTGAGTGCACCAGTAGGGAAAATGGTCGATAGCGGAGAGGTAAAAAATTAGATTCCCACTCCAGTGAGTGGAACAGTAGGGACAGTGTTGGATAGCAAAGGGGTTAAAATGTACTATTCCCACTCCAGTGAGTGCAACAGTAGGGAAAGTGCTGGATAGCAGAGGAGAAAAAACTTACTATTCCCACTCCAGTGAGTGCAAAGTTAGGGAAAGTGTTGGATAGCAAAGGGGTAAAAATAACTATTCCCACTACAGTGAGTACAACAGTAGGGAAAGAGCTGGATAGCAAAGGGGTAAAAATTACTATTCCCACTCCAGTGAGTGCAACAGTAGGGAAAGGGATGGATAGTGGAGGGGTAAAAATTACTATTCCCACACCAGTGAGTGCAACAGTAGGGAAAGTGTTGGATAGAGGAGCGGTAAAAATTACTATTCCAACTCCAGTGAATGCAACAGTAGGGAAAGTGATGGAGAGCGGAGAGGTAAAAACTTACTATTCCCACTCCAGTGAGTGCAACAGAAGGGAAAGTGTTGGATAGCAGAGGGGTAAAAATGACTATTCCCACTGCAGTGAGGGAAAAAGTAGGGACAGTGTTGGATAGCGGAGGGGTACAAATTACAATTCCCACTCCAGTGAGTGGAACAGTAGGGAAAGTGTTGGATAGCAAAGGGGTAAAAATGTACTATTCCCACTCCAGTGAGTGCAACAGTGGGGAAAGTGCTGGATAGACGAGGAGAACAAAATACTATTCCAACTCCAGTGAGTGCAAAGTTAGGGAAAGTGTTGGATAGCAAAGGGGTAAAAATTACTATTCCCATTACAGTGAGTGCAACAGTAGGGAAAGGGATGGATAGTGGAGGGGTACAAACTACTATTCCCACTCCAGTGAGTACAACAGTAGGGAAATAGTTGGATAGTGAAGAGGTATAAATTACTATCTCACTCCAATGAGTGCAACAATAGTGAAAGTATTGGATAACGGAGGGGTAACAACTTACTATCCGCAGTCCAGTGAGTGCAACAGAAGGGAAAGTGTTGGATAGCGAAGGGGTCAAAATTACTATTCGCACTGCAGTGAGGGAAACAGTAGGGAAAGTGTTGGATAACGGAGGGGTACAAATTACTATTCCCACTCCAGTGAGTGCAACAGTAGGGAAAGTGTTGGATAGGGGAGGGGTAACAATTACAATTCCCACTCCAGTGAGTGCAACAGTAGGGAAAGTGTTGGATAGCTGAGGGGTAAAAATTACTAGGTCCACTGCAGTGAGTGCAACAGTCGGGAAAGTGTTGGCTAGCGGAGGGATAAAAATTACTATTCCCACTCCAGTGAGTGCAAGAGTAGGCAAAGTGTTGGATTGAGGAGGGGTAAAAATTACTATTCCCACTGCAGTGAGGGAAACAGAAGGGAAGGTGTTGGATGAAAGAGGGGTAAAAATTACTATTCTCACTCCAGTGAGTGCAACAGTTTGAAAAGTGTTGGCTAGCAAAGGGGTAAAAATTACTATTCCCACTCCAGTGAGTGCAACAGTAGGGAAAGGGATGGATAGTGGAGGGGTAAAAATTACTATTCCCACACCAGTGAGTGCAACAGTAGGGAAAGTGTTGGATAGAGGAGCGGTAAAAATTACTATTCCCACTCTAGTGAATGCAACAGTAGGAAAAGTGATGGAGAGCGGAGAGGTAAAAACTTACTATTCCCACTCCAGTGAGTGCAACAGAAAGGAAAGTGTTGGATAGCAGAGGGGTAAAAATGACTATTCCCACTGCAGTGAGGGAAACAGTAGGGACAGTGTTGGATAGCGGAGGAGTACAAATTACAATTCCCACTCCAGTGAGTGGAACAGTAGGGACAGTGTTGGATAGCGGAGGAGTACAAATTACAATTCCCACTCCAGTGAGTGGAACAGTAGGGAAAGTGTTGGATAGCAAAGGGGTAAAAATGTACTATTCCCACTCCAGTGAGTGCAACAGTGGGGAAAGTGCTGGATAGCAGAGGAGAAAAAAATACTATTCCCACTCCAGTGAGGGCAAAGTTAGGGAAAGTGTTGGATAGCAAAGGGGTAAAAATTACTATTCCCATTACAGTGAGTGCAACAGTAGGGAAAGGGATGGATAGTGGAGGGGTACAAATTGCTATTCCCACTCCAGTGAGTACAACAGTAGGGAAAGTGTTGGATAGTGAAGAGGTAAAAATTACTTATCTCACTCCAATGAGTGCAACAATAGGGAAAGTATTGGATAACGGAGGGGTAACAACTTACTATCCGCAGTCCAGTGAGTGCAACAGAAGGGAAAGTGTAGGATAGCGAAGGGGTCAAAATTATTATTCGCACTGCAGTGAGGGAAATAGTAGGGAAAGTGTTGGATAGCGGAGGGGTACAAATTACTATTCCCACTCCAGTGAGTGCAACAGTAGGGAAAGTGTTGGATAGCGGAGGGGTAACAATTACTATTCCCACTCCAGTGAGTGCAACAGAAGGGAAAGTGTTGGATAGCAGAGGGGTAAAACTGACTATTCCCACTGCAGTGAGGGAAACAGTAGGGACAGTGTTGGATAGCAGAGGGGTAAAAACTTAGTATTCCCACTCCAGTGAGTGCAACACTAGAAAAGTGTTGGATAGCGGAGGGGAAACATTAATTTTCCAACTTCAGTGAGTGCACCAGTAGGGAAAATGGTCGATAGCGGAGAGGTAAAAAATTATATTCCCACTCCAGTGAGTGGAACAGTAGGGAAAATGGTCGATAGCAGAGAGGTAAAAAATTATATTCCCTCTCCAGTGAGTGGAACAGTAGGGACAGTGTTGGATAGCGGAGGGGTACACATTACAACTCCCACTCCAGTGAGTGCAACAGTAGAGAAAGTGTTGGATAGCAGAGGGGTAAAAACTTAGTATTCCCACTCCAGTGAGTGCAACACTAGAAAAGTGGTGGATAGCGGAGGGGAAACATTAATTTTCCAACTTCAGTGAGTGCACCAGTAGGGAAAATGTTGGATAGCGGAGAGGTAAAAAATTCTATTCCCACTCCAGTGAGTGGAACAGTAGGGAAAGTGTTGGATAGCAAAGAGGTTAAAATGTACTATTCCCACTCCAGTGAGTGCAACAGTAGGGAAAGTGTTGGATAGCAGAGGAGAAAAAACTTACTATTCCCACTCCAGTGAGTGCAAAGTTAGGGAAAGTGTTGGATAGCAAAGGGGTAAAAATAACTATTCCCACTACAGTGAGTGCAACAGTAGGGAAAGTGCTGGATAGCAAAGGGGTAAAAATTACTATTCCCACTCCAGTGAGTGCAACAGTAGGGAAAGGGATGGATAGTGGAGGGGTAAAAATTACTATTCCCACACCAGTGAGTGCAACAGTAGGGAAAGTGTTGGATAGAGGAGCGGTAAAAATTACTATTCCAACTCCAGTGAATGCAACAGTAGGGAAAGTGATGGAGAGCGGAGAGGTAAAAACTTACTATTCCCACTCCAGTGAGTGCAACAGAAGGGAAAGTGTTGGATAGCAGAGGGGTAAAAATGACTATTCCCACTGCAGTGAGGGAAACAGTAGGGACAGTGTTGGATAGCGGAGGGGTACAAATTACAATTCCCACTCCAGTGAGTGGAACAGTAGGGAAAGTGTTGGATAGCAAAGGGGTAAAAATGTACTATTCCCACTCCAGTGAGTGCAACAGTGGGGAAAGTGCTGGATAGACGAGGAGAAAAAAATACTATTCCCACTCCAGTGAGTGCAAAGTTAGGGAAAGTGTTGGATAGCAAAGGGGTAAAAATTACGATTCCCATTACAGTGAGTGCAACAGTAGGGAAAGGGATGGATAGTGGAGGGGTACAAACTACTATTCCCACTCCAGTGAGTACAACAGTAGGGAAAGTGTTGGATAGTGAAGAGGTATACATTACTATCTCACTCCAATGAGTGCAACAATAGTGAAAGTATTGGATAACGGAGGGGTAACAACTTACTATCCGCAGTCCAGTGAGTGCAACAGAAGGGAAAGTGTTGGATAGCGAAGGGGTCAAAATTACTATTCGCACTGCAGTGAGGGAAACAGTAGGGAAAGTGTTGGATAACGGAGGGGTACAAATTACTATTCCCACTCCAGTGAGTGCAACAGTAGGGAAAGTGTTGGATAGGGAAGGGGTAACAATTACAATTCCCACTCCAGTGAGTGCAACAGTAGGGAAAGTGTTGGATAGCTGAGGGGTAAAAATTACTAGGTCCACTGCAGTGAGTGCAACAGTCGGGAAAGTGTTGGCTAGCGGAGGGATAAAAATTACTATTCCCACTCCAGTGAGTGCAAGAGTAGGCAAAGTGTTGGATTGAGGAGGGGTAAAAAGTACTATTCCCACTGCAGTGAGGGAAACAGAAGGGAAGGTGTTGGATGAAAGAGGGGTAAAAATTACTATTCTCACTCCAGTGAGTGCAACAGTTTGGAAAGTGTTGGCTAGCGGAGGGATAAAAATTACTATTCCTACTCCAGTGAGTGCAACAGTAGGGAAAGTGCTGGATAGAGGAGGGGTAAAAATTACTATTCCCACTCTAGTGAGTGCAGCAGTAGGGAACATGTTGGATAGTAGAGGGGTACAAATTACTATTCCCACTCCAGTGAGTGCAACAGTAGGGAAAGTGTTGGATAGGGGAGGGGTACAAGGTACTGGTCCCATTCCAGTGAATGCAACAGTAGGGAAAATAATTGATAGCGGAGAGGTAAAAATTACTATTCCCACTCCAGAGAGTGCAACAGTAGGGAAAGTGCTTGATAGTGGAGGGGGAAAAAATTACTATTCCCACTCCAGTGAGTGCAACAGTAGGGAAAGTGTAGGATAGCGGAGGGGTAAAAATTACTATTCCCACTCCGGTAAGTGCAACAATAGGGAAAGTGGTGTATAGCAAAGGGGTAAAAATTACTATTCCCACTCCAGTGAGTGCAACAGTAGGGAAAGTGATGGATAGCGGAGGCGTAAAAATTACCATTCCCACTCCAGTGAGGCAACAGTAAGGAAAGTGTTGGACAGCGGAGGGGTAAAATTTACAATTCCCACTCCAGTGAGTGCAACAGTAGGAAAAGTGTTTAATAGCAGAATGGTAAAAATTACTATTCTCACTCCAGTGAGTGCAACAGTATGGAAAGTGTTGGATAGCTGAGGGGTACAAATTACTACTCCCAATACAGTGAGTGCAACAGTAGGGAATGTATTGGATAGCGAAGGTGTAAAAATTACTATTCCCACTGCCGTGAGGGAAACAGTAGGGAAAGTGTTGGATAGCAGAGGGGTACACATTACTATTCCCACTCCAGTGAGTGCAACAGTAGGGAATGTATTGGATAGTGGAGGGGTAAAAATTACTATTCCCACTGCAGTGAGGGAAACAGTAGGGAAAGTGTTGGATAGCAGAGGGGTATACATTACTATTCGCACTCCAGTGAGTGCAACAATAGGGAAAGTGTTGGCTAACGGAGAGGTAAAAATTACTATTCCCACTCCAGTGAGTGCAACAGTAGGGAAAGTGCTGGATAAAGGAGGGGTAAAAATTACTATTCGCACTCCAGTGAGTGCAACAGTATGGAAAGTGTTGGATAGCTGAGGGGTACAAATTACTACTCCCAATCCAGTAAGTGCAACAGTAGGGAAAGTATTGGATAGCGGAGGGGTAAAAATTACTATTCCCACTGCAGTGAGGGAAACAGTAGGGAAAGTGTTGGATAGCAGAGGGGTACAAATTACTATTCCCACTCCAGTGAGTGCAACAGTAGGGAATGTATTGGAAAGTGTTGGATAGCAGAGGGGTACAAATTACTATTTGCACTCCAGTGAGTGCCACAATAGGGAAAGTGTTGGCTAACGGAGAGGTAAAAATTACTATTCCCACTCCAGTTAGTGCAACAGTAGGGAAAGTGCTGGATAAAGGAGGGGTAAAAATTACTATTCCCACTCCAGGGAGTGCAACAGTAGGGAACATGTTGGATAGCGAAGGTGTACAAATTACTATTCCCAGTCCAGTGAGTACAACAGTAGGGACAGTATTGGATAGGGAAGTGGTGCAAATTACTGTTCCCACTCCAGTGAGTTCAACAGTAGGGAAAATGATGGATAGCGGAGCGGTACAAATTACTATTCCCTCTCCAGTAAGTGCAACAGAAGGGAAAGTGTTGGATAGCAGAAGGGTAAAAATTACTATTCCCATTGCAGTACAGAAAGTGTTGGATTGCGGAGGTTTACAAATTAATATTTACACTCCAGTGAGTGCAACAGTAGGGAAAGTGTTGGATAGCGGAGGGGTAAAAATTACTATTCCCACTCCAGTGAGGGCAGCAGTAGAGAAATTGTTGGATAGCGGAGGTTAAAAAATTACTATTCCCACTCCAGTGAGTGAAACTGTAGGGAAAGTGTTGGATTAGCAGAGAGGTACAAATTACTATTCCCTCTTCATTGAGTGCAACAGTATTGAAATTGTTGGATGGTGGAGGGGTAAAAATTATCTTTTCCACTGCAGTAAGGGAAACAGTAGGGAGAGTGTTAGATGGTGGAGGTTAAAAATGACTATTCCTACTCCAGTGAATAGAACAGTAAGGAAAGTGTTGGATATCGGATGGGTAAAAAATTACTAATCCCACTCCAGTGAGTGCAATAGTAGGGAAAGTGTTGGATACCAGAGGGGTAAAAATTCCTATTCCCATTCCAGTGAGTGCAACAGTAGGGAAAGTGTTGGATAGCGGAGGGTTAACAATTACTATTCCCACTCCAGTGAGTGCAACAGTAGGGAAAGTGTTCCAAATTAATATTCCAGCTAAAGTCAATTCAAAATTTGCAAAAAAACAAATATCAACTACGATACCAAAGATGTTAAAAAAGAAAAAAGGAAAAGATATTTAAAAATATTAAAAATTTCAAAAATAGAAACATATTATGTTAAAACATCTACAAATTACCTACAAAGATTATTTTATAAAAATGTAAAAAATAATTTACAAATAACTATATTTAATAGAAATGAATTCTAATCAAAAATATTAAGGGGGTTATTAGTATAGCGGGCGGATCGCCAAAAGTCACCACCCGCATCACTTTTCCCCCTGCCACATTACGAAGGCGGGGGGACCCCAGCGGATGGGAAGACCATCCGACGGTTTCCCGCCGGTAGGCAATCCTCTCGATTGCCTACCGGGCGGAAAAGCACATCAATATGGTTGCGGTGCCTTACAGGCACCGCCATCCATATTACAATAATGGCGGAGAAGTGCCTTTCCATGGTGGAGGCTCCGCCATGGAAAGGCATGCAGTTTTTTCTTTGGGGGCCTGTTGTGGGCCCCCAGGGTGTTGGGGGTGCACAGATGGGGGTACCTATGGTACCCCCCTGCATTTGAATGCACAAGGTGGCAGGCACTGCACGGTGCCTGCCACGTTGTGCATGCAAATGCATGTCATGCATATATTGCATTGTGGCGGGTGCTGCTTCAAGCACCGCCCGCCACAATGCAATGTATGCGGGATGCCACCGCCACCATGGCGGTGGCATCCTAATTGCCGGTGCGGGTCAGCCGCACCACTGGCGGCCGGTCCCAGCACCGCTAGGGTGTGTCCGCCCGCCATCCTAATCGGCCGCTAAATGTTGCATAAATTGAATATTTTGTACTTTCTACCCTATAACACCACACAATTCAAAACACCAATCTACATTTCTTTAAAATGTGTACCTCCATAATTAACATAATTAATTATCAAATAAACAAATATTAAATAAAAAACTAAATAAAACAGATAAAAATGTATTTACTGACCAAGTGTTACCCCTATCAAACCAAAATAAACACATAAAATAAAAATAAACAATTACAATAAATATGTATCAATTAATGAATGAATATTAATAAGCAACTTATAATTAATTAAGGAAACCTAAAATACTTTCCACCCTCTACCCCAAGAAACACCTCTACACACACCTAAAAATCATTACACAATTTCCATAACTAATTCAATTAACAACGTATAAATTAATTTAAAATAATTTACTTCCCACCCTTTACCACTATAAACCCCACAACTCACATCTCAAATTAATTACACAATTGCCATATTTAATTTTTAATTAATTACTTACCAATAATTAACAATTAATTATTAATTAGTTATACATAAAGTACTTCCCACCCTATTCCCCTATAAACCCCACCACACATTTCTAAAAAATGACATAATTATCATAATTAATCTAACAATAATTAACAATCAATTGATAAATAATTATTAATACATTAATTTCCACAATTAAATTATACATTTTAAATTAAATAAATATTAATAACTTACCACCATATTCCCCGATAAACCCACAACCCACTCCTACAAAAATGACACAATTAACATAATTATCAATTAATTAATAATTAATAATACATTAATTCCCACAAATATCCTTATAAAATATTAAAAAATAGTAATACATTTAAAATAATAATAATTGGATTATAATTAAATAATTTCTCACCCTATTCCGCTATAAACCCACAACCCGCTCCTAAACAAATAGCACAATTAACATAATTACCAATTAATTATTTAATAAAAATTAACAACCAACTAATAGGTAATTAATAATACATTATTTTCCACAATTAACATTAACATTAACATGATAAAATCTAAATTAAATAAATACTAATAAATAACAGATATTAATCAATTAATTATAATTAAAATATTTCTCACCCTCTTCCCCTGTAAACCCACAACCCACTACAGAACTAAAAAAACGCAAGATGTAATTAAATTAAAATTAATAACTACAAAAAATGTAACATATATTAAAAAACAAAAGCAATACTTGTACAAAAAAATAGACCACATAGTTTTATAATACATAACACTAATTTAAAAATCGATATTTTAAACAACTATATTTTTGCAAACGACATTACTAACTTCGATATTTCAAAAATGACATTTCTTACCTTAAAGTCGATATTCTTGACCACGATATTCTTGCTGTCGATATTTCTATATCACGATATTTCAAACTCGATATTTGTGTATGTCGATATTTAAAACTTGATATTCTGACTGTTCACCAGTGAAGGGATTTACAGGGGGGCATCATAGGTGCCCCCCAGGTCCCCAACTGCAGGGTCAGGGGAGATGGAGGGCCCTGCTAAGGGCCCCCAAAGGCATTTTCGGACAGCCAATCCATGTCTGAAAGGGCGACATGGATTTGCTCTTGGAAAGTCCCATCATAATCCTGAAGGCGGAAACGCCTTCCTCACTGGATTATGCAGCCCCTCCGGCTGGCTGACGGGCTCCTCGAGCCTGTCAGAAGTCAACCAGGTTGACCTGCCGGTTTGAATTCCAATCACCGTAATTGTAATAGAGAGGTCGGAAGTCAAATCAGGGATGTTGGTCGGAAGGCCTCCGACCATCGGTTGAAGGCTTTCCAACCAACATCCTAATTAGCCCCTTAATGTGCATTTTAAATATATGATTATACATGCACATATATAACTTTCAGAATAAATGCAAAACGTGAAATAAAGACTGCACGTCATCTTATGCAAATATAACTTGAAATATAAACGTGAATAATGAATACATGTAAGCATTTTAAATGAACAATAGTGCGCACGTTTATAAAGTTTCAGCTTCTAAGTAGTTACATTTCATTAATGAATTTAAATGTTCACACACGTTAATATTATAAAGGCACACAGTAAATATAATGTCCAATATGAATGCGAAATTGGGCATTGATAACGTGTAAAGATTGGAGTCTAAATTGCGTTACTCCAATGTAAGATGCAGCAATATTGTCCATACATTTCACTTTAGCCACTTGTGCCTATACAACTTCTCTCTTGCACAACCTCCCTCCTCGTCGGTTTTGCTTTGTAGAAGACTAAGGGGGTCATTATGAAGGCAGGAGGAGCGCCACCACCGGGCCGGCGGTGGCGGTCCTATCGCCATCACCAAGATCATTACTCACCGCCAAATTAGGATGGCGGTGGGTATTGCGGCGGACGCAAAGTCCGTCCGCTGCTTTTCCGCCGGAGGCAATTGCACTGATTGCCTGGCGGATGGAAAAGGGCCACTAATATGGTGGTGGTGCCTAGCAGGCACCGTTCACCATATTAGGATGTGTCCAGGAAAAGGCGGGTATTGGGTTTGGGGGCCCGTTGCGGGCCCCCCTTGTTTGAGGAAGGTGTCGCTGCACTGGGGGTACCCTTGGTACCCCCCTGCATTTCCATGCACTAAGTGACAGGCACCGCGTGGTGCCTGCCACTTGGTGCAGGGAAATGCTGTGCAAGCACCCTTAACATTGCGGACGGTGCTGCAGCCAGCAGCACTGCCCGCAATGTTAAAGGCCCAGGATGTGCCCGCCAGTATGGCGGGTGCATCTTAATCGCAGTGGTGAGACCGCCGCATGTCTGGCAGACAGTCCCAATCACCGCTACGGTGGCGGGCGGACCAAGTCCGCCTGCCGTCGTAATCACCGCCTACAGAAGGAAAACCACTTATGGTCTGCCACAAACCTCTTACCATTCGCACGAAGGATGTGAACGTTTAGAAATGTGTGAAAGCGGAACTAGCTCTCAGAGGCCTACTGTCTCCACATATAGTTAGTTACTTTATTTTACAGGGCGAGTCCCTGAAATTCATTAGAGACGTGAATGTTTTTTTTTTTTTACTTTCATATATCTTTGCTGGCGCTGGCTTTGACTCGTAACATAGATGGAAGACCATTTCTGAGACTAAACGCCATATGTGGAAGACAGACAGTGCAGGGCGCTGTGCAGAAGAAAAAAAACATTTCAGTTAGAGACAGAGATGGCATTTGAAGACAAGGTGCTCTGGAAACAAGGCATACTGCCTGCCTCTGAGGTCATGCTTTCAAACTATTTTATGAGCCTGCTCTGACACCTGTCTCTTTATACCCAAGGTGGATGTATGATACTCGAGTGCCAGGAAATGACACATCTGTGAGGAGTTATGGGAGCATATGTGCTCATAACTGGAGGAAGGCCGAGGTGAGGAACCCCAGATAATGGTAGGTGTGAAGAATCTCGCCTTTTATGTCAAACATTCAAGCAAAGGGGATTTAGGCTTGTGCGGAAAACAGAATCAATAAGGCAGGGAGGGAGGTGCCAGGCTTCACTGTACGGCCAGCTGCAGTGGGATGCACACATCTGTACCGGTAGCAGGCCCGGGTCTGTAGGCCAGATGGCGAGGGACGCATCATTTCAGTGCGTTTTAAATGCAAAAAAGCAAAAAAGACTGTACTCAGATACATTTTAGAGTTGAGGCTCTTAGCAAAAATATTGCACTGACAACATTCCAGAAACAAAGATAAAGAATAAACATTAGCGTTAAGGAGGCAGGAACTAGAATCAGAAGACAAGCATCTTCTGTAATATAGGAGAAAAAGCTGTTCCCAAAGATTAACTAAAGAAAGCCTAGAGGCAAATAACTGTGATAGCAGGTTATAAATATTGGTACTTGAATGTTTTCACTCCCCGCAGCCCTCAGTAACAGTTTTTACCACACAATGTAATTACTTATTTTTGTACTAAAAGTCAGTAATCTATTCCTGTAAATGTACCCCCATGGTTGAAGTAAATTTCTGACTTTCACGGGATTCACAAGGAAAAGCTGGAATACTATGTTTTAGCCTGGTAGTAGAAACACTTGCTTCTAAGGGTTTGATTACAGAAGGTCCATTACATTGCAATACATAGGCAAGCACCTGTTTGCACAGGATCACAGGCATATGTGGCGCAGTGGTCTTCAAAAATGATAACAGGTGCAATATAGTTACCAACCCTCATTAAGGTGCGAAAGATCAAATCTTCTTGAAATTAACATATTGGAAAGACTTGGGGCCTCAGTTATGAGGGTTTGCCATAGGGCAGCGCCGCAGGCCTTCCTGCCGCTCTGCCGTACGGCAAAAGAAAAGGGCAGGAATGCGCCTTATCTATAAAATACTGCGCATTCCTGTCCTTTTCCCCTGTGCCGGCACACAGTGGGTTGCCGTGTGCCAACACAGGCACCTTTGCACCATGGGGCAAGGGTGCCTGCATTGCGGGCATGATTATTTTTGTACAGGAAGGGAAACTTCTCTGTACAAAAATAATCACAAGAGGCTTTTTCCTCTTTCTGTGTGTGCTGCAGAATGTAGCACACATAGAAAAAGGAAAAACGAGGAGAAATAAAGATATCTCTCCTCGTTGCACCTCCCTTACGCCTCCCCTGGTGAGGCATAAGCATTTGGCACTGCCTCAGATTTACGACTTCTCATAAATCTGGGGCAGTGTCAAAAGGCCATGGATGTTGCTGGGAACGCCCCCAGCAACGCCCATTGCACGCCCCTTTAACGCAGAACACTGCGTTAAAGGGACTGATATTTATCAGGCAGCATTAAGCCAAAAAAGTGACTTAGTGCTGCCTGACACATATCACACAGACTTCTGCGCCACGGAACTTCACAAAAAGTGACTTTCCGGAGGCGCAAGGAGCCTCATAAATGAGGCCCGAGTATCTATCAAGACTTCAGAATGATAGTGTGGTAAGGACCAGAATTTACATATTAATCCCCAAAATGTCAGACAGACCAGGTGAAAATCTGACAAGTTACAAACTTTGGTGTCAGATTTGATCGGATTCAATAATGGTCACATGCAACACAGGAGCCTTGAAATCAGGCCATAAATATACAGATTATCGTCCAAAGACAGACAAAACAAGGTGCAGCCATATTTCTGAGGCATCATTGATAAATAGATGTGCTTGGTTTAAAATCCACAAATTCATTATGCAGCTGCAGTGGGGGCCCTGAAAAGAATGGGGCCTTGAATACAATGCCCCCTCTTCCCTCCTCCTTTAGTGGGGCTCCTTTATGTATGTGAGAGTAGCACACAGTCCAATGTGCACCGCCTGGAAGGAATGCTCTTGACTGTAGATAGTAGAAGAGAACATTAAGAACAGTGACCATTTTCCTAGATGCTGTTATCAAAGAGGAATGACCCCCTCAGGATTACCAAGTGAACCATGGTGCTGGACCATGAGCATTGAACTATTGTGGAAAAGAGGTTAGGCATACTCAGACACCAGGATCCTGGGGTAGCTTAAGGGAGTCACTGAGATTCCACCTCCATGTGCGCTTCATCCCTGAGAGTAGGCGTTCTTTCGACATTTAATTTAATTCTTTGAAGCATAAGCCAGAAGATCTTCCATCCCTGGGTGTCCTTTTGTATTGGTTTTAGTCAGTAGTAACTTTAAGGCCCAAACTAAATATTGCATGGTGGAATAAAGTGTGGAATTTTTCTTTAGATAAGTTAAGGCTGCGGATAATAAACGGTTGTGCAACTGATACAAACTCTGGGGCTCCCCAAGAGCTGCAGAGGTCAGATTTCTAACCCTCTGATGCAAGGACTTACTTTAAGGTATCAACAACAATTAGAAAGCAAGTTGGGCTTCGGCCCTGACAATAGCCCTTTCAGTCAGTGTTTTCAGGTTGCTGTCAGTCCCTCTTGATGAGTTCAGGGAGACAATGCCAATCCAAGAAATCTACAGTCTAGAACATATATGTGTATGGTAACCACCAGAGGGCCTAAATAAAAGCAGCTAGCATGTAACCATCAGCAAGATAGCAAGTTTCTGAAAATCCTAACATCTTAATTCTATTTCTAAGTGTTTAAGCTAAACCTTAGCTAAAGCATTACAAAACTAAACCTGCCCTGCGAGTTTTCTAGGATGGATCACACAACATAGCTTTGAAAAGCTGGCTGCAGCTGTTCCTTATCAGAGCTCTGCTGCAGAGGCAGGATATGTGGTCTAGGTGAAGGAAACCTTTAACAAGGCTTTTAGAATCAACTCTCCCACTGAGAGCAAGAGGTTCAACAATTTGGCATGACCTCTGCTGATACTTCTGGTGAAAAGACCTCTCCTAATCAGTGGTCAAATCCTGGAGTTTTTAAACCACTTGATCACTAAATTTATCTCATATTTGCATGATAAAACAGGCTTTGGAGACACTAAGCCTAAACTAACACGGTGCAAAAAGCTTCAGCTCGATCCACATGTTGACATTAAGCATCCATCTTCGTAAACAATAGGCTTACACTGCAAGGGGCCATATTGTAATGGCTGTACCCATTAATACGAACAAAAATATGTAAGCCATGACTATGTCAGCATTTTGCATGAGCTCTAAGAATTTCACACTTTCTATTAAAGATGAAGAAAAGCTGACAGCAAGCACAGAATGAAAACAGACTAACAGTTAGCACTGTCACCGTGTTTACAACAAAATAGGGTTGCTGTTTAAATAGTACTCTTTGTGTAATTGGTAACCAATGAAGTCTCCATAAGATGGGTGAGTCATGCCATAGTCTTGCTGAGGTTTTGCTGAGGTTTGTTAGTCTGTTTATCAGCGTCTTCAGTAGTCCCACTTAAAGCCCCCTGTAATATTCTTCTGACCTTACTACTCTAACCAGGATTTTGGCACGCTTTTACTAGGGGATTCATATTGTGAAATTGCAGTGAAAAAAAGTATATTACTAACCTACACTATGGATAAAATACTGGCCTAGCAGCTAAAGGATAAACTGGCAAGTGACCAGGTAGACAACAAACCATGGATTTCTCCAAAACAGTGCACTATTGGTCACAGATAGAGCCACATATAGCTACCCAAGTTCTGATTTTGCTCATCGTTTACAGGCTTTGTCAAGCCCTATGGCTAACTTGGAAACTTGCCAAACTTTAAAAGGCAGTTTAAACAATTCATAAGAAGAGAAGAGGGAGAAATCCTAATGCCACAATTACAAAACAGTATCCCGGGCTAATATAAATTGACCTTTAGATCCTTAGAATAAACATCATTGCAATAGACATGGCCGTATGATAATGTGAGAGCTAGGACAGTAGGAAGGAGTGAGGTCACAGTGCATGGATGAGAGAGGGAGGTTAGGTCCTATGGCGAGAATAGGAGCGACTGCACACTTATGATAGTCGGTGCCAGCCTTTGGCCTGTCTCCTGTGAAAGAAGTGAAGAATCACTTTCGGAGTTACCTTGCCTCCCTCTTCATGCACTGGTCTTCGACAATGGAACAGAACAATGAGGAGGATTGTGGGAAATCAATTGACTGGTAGAAAAAGATCACACAAAATTTCATACAACTACTGGAGAAGGCCAGGCTCAAGCTGAGAAGGAAAGGGTATGTGGACATGACCTGGTCTCTGCCAAGTAGGAAGTAGGAGGATGTAACTCCTGTTGAGCAAAGTTACCTTTGCAATGATTAACTTTACAAAAGTGCAGGCATGGGCTGGGGCACAACATTCTCAGGCTGGGGTGTAAGTCACAAGTTTAATTTGGCAAATGCAGACTCAGCAGGAAACTTGCATCTTTTACCTAAGTTCTTAATATTTTCCGGTAGTCTTTCTGAAAGAAACGTTTTTATTGGATCTCTTTTTAGCTTGGGCAATTTTCATGAGACTTTTCACAGTTAGTTGAATCTCTTCAATTGCATGCACTGATGCCCACAAGACACGTGACCCACAGTAACTGCTTTCTAACTCAAGACCCTCAAAATTGGGTTCCAGAAGTGTGCTCATCTAGCTGCAAGATGTGGAGACTTTATCAAATGGAAGCAGTAGGATGCTCCAAGTGGTGCTCTTAGTAAATTTCTGCACAGAGCATGGTGCTTGCCGCACAAGGATTCCAAAGCTTCTGCATGTGGGGGTTTCAGGATAAGCCTTGCCCGTCTGGGAGGGAGGAGACATCAGGATAGTGCCACTAATCTCCCTGCGTCCTGACTTTGGAAAACATGACAGGACACAGTTATTCAGGTTGTGTGTTAGAATACTGTTAGCAGAAATATAGTTTGAAAGATATATTGTGTCCTAAATTATTTAGAAAATGCTGTTAAGTTAGCAGTAGCTTTTATGGCTCGACACGGAGGCCATATTATGCAAATCTCCTTTATTGCCACAGCTCAGCAGCAACAATTGAAGAACATAGAACTTCAATGAACATTCCAATGACATAAAAAGTCCCCCCATGACCATCCATCTTCCTTCTTTGTTGCTGCTGCTCAGAAAGATAAGTACTACTTTAAGCTTCTCGTCTTTTTAGACTTTGCTTACACTCTTTAAATATGTATAAGTATATATAAGTATATGTCTAAGTACTTATTTATTACTTGCTCACTGTGCTTGACTTTCTAAACGTTTTTGTTAATGCTTTAATAAGGCTTTTTTCTTGATATTTTTCCATTATCTCCTCTTTCATAGGTGTACAGACTACATTTCTCTATACCTCTATTCGTATTACCTTTTTCCTCCGGTTTTATTTTGACCCGGAATAGGCCTTCTCTCTTTTCCCTGTATACTTTTAAGTTTCTTCTCTATTTGCGCGCGCGACCCAAGCGTCTCTTTTCAAACAATGCGCTAACTTCAAGCGCCGTACCTCCGCCTCCGTTTTTTCAAAGCGCTAATTTTAGAGCGCCGTACCTCCACCTCCATTGGTGTGCCTCCACCTGATTGCCCCCATTGCGGAAACACCCTTAGCGAGTGAACCGCTGCGAATATCTTATCATTCGGGCCCCCTTGACGCAATCATACGCGTAGAGGAGGGCCGGGTTAAAGCAAACAAAGGAAAGTACCTTGGCAGGCACCCACACACGTTCCTACGTGCATGGTGGCCATTTTAGGACTTTGGGCACTACCCATTTCAATCAGCGCCTGCACCATTTTACCCGATTGGGACAGATCAGCTGCCCTGTCCCGATACCGCCAATTTTCAAATAACTGCCTCTTCTCACTCGGATCAGCTGTTTGCTCGGTAGGATCTCCTAAAGGGCTACCTTTATCCATAGGGAACTCTTAATTTTAACCCTTTACCCACATTTAAAACCATATATAGCGATAATTATTTATATTGAAAAAAAAGGGGTCTATCTTTATCCATAGGGAATCTTCAAAACAAAAAAAATGTAACAACCTTACCCTCACTTAATCCTATAATTTTACTCAAATTAAAATGTCTGCGCCCCCACCTCAATTAAATATTGAAGAGAAATTGGAGGAGCTTGTTAACAAGGCTCTTCAGAAGGTTCTGGGCTCAACTGATGATGCAATAAATAAAAAAATAGAGTCCATATCCCATTCATCAGCAAACCCCTCTACAAGTAAACATAACGGAGCAACCAAGGCTTCCAAGAAGAGGGCTATTGGAGGAAACCAATCCAAGGGCGCAAAGAAACCAAAAACCTCCATCCCCCCATGCTCCCAAGGTGGTGACAAGACTGGGGAAGAAAAAGGCCCAAAGCTTCCTATCCACATAGATAGCGACGAGAGATATGAACCAGAAATCGAGCTATCCTGCTCCTCTGGTTTCACTACTGATGTGGAAGACGAACTGGAAGCTCCGAAGAGGCATCAAAGGCCTCGGGATCCAATATGGCACTCCTGGACCCATTTGGGGAGGAAATGTTCAATCCTCTACTAATTAAACACCCCCTATCTCCGGAGTGGACTCCATCTCAACATATCTCGCACTACCTCTCCTTCTGGTTGAGGAAAGAGATACCTAGTAAGATCCAGACTCCGGTTGAATGTACACATCCCTCCCTACCCAATAAAATAGCTATGACCCCGGAATTAGATCCCAAGGTAGTAGCTTTCATAGCTAAGAACAACAAAGACCCCAGGAGAGGCATGGACAAAGGATTAAAATCTTGTCAAGATCACTTCCTCGACACCATAGGCCCACTCGCCAAAATATTTGAGATGGCTGAATCAGCCTACCTGGGAAATAATCAAATTGACCCTAAAGAACTCAGAGAATGGATACAGAGGGCTATTTGCCTTATTGGCAATGCCAATACTGCCATCTCCACAGAGAGAAGAAAAGGGGTGCTATTGAAGATAGATCCTAAACTGATTGAATTATCTGAAAAGGACGGAGGTCCTAACTCCCAAGGCTTTCTTTTCGGGGAAGACTTCATCAAGGAAATGGCTAAGTACATTGGCGTATTTAGCTTTATCCAGACATCCCAGAAAGAAATTAAAAAAGTATTTCAGGATTGAGTTTTTACCAGGGCTGAGAGAATGAGGGGTCATTTCCCCAGCCGCGGAATACCCCCTTCAAGACCCTTCATGGGCCGTGGTGGCAGATTGTACAACAACTACGGCACCCAGCAATTTTACCCGCAGAGGCAGAGAAACCGCGGACGATCCTTCAGAGGCGAGCGGAGACAACACTCCTTTTCATCAGGTAGGAACCTCGAAAGACCTTTCAGATATCCCTCCAAGTGTGGGAGGGAGACTACGCCAATTTGCAGACAATTGGAACTTAGTATCTCAAGACAATTGGGTATTGAAATCTGTGAAGGATTACATGATAGACTTCATCGATATCCCCTTCCAAACAAGACGCCCTCGAGAGATTACCTTCTCACGCAAAGACAGAGATCTGGTCTCTCAAGAGGTAAAAGACTTACTAAAGAAAGGGGCAATTATCAAAGGAACACAACTAGGCTTTCTCAGCAACATTTTCTTGGTAGTGAAGAAAAACAAAGTACAGAGACCTGGCATAAACCTAAAAGACTTAAACCACTGGGTAGTTTACCATTACTTCAAAATGGAGGGAATACACCTTCTAAGGGACATTTTAAGAAAGAGGGACTGGCTGACGAGATTGGACTTAAAAGACACCTACCTGACAATCCCGATCTGGGAACCTCATCAGAAATTTCTCCAATTCATCTACGAAGGAAAATTATATCAATTTTGCAGTCTCCCTTTCAGACTATCATCCGCCCCTTGGTGCTTCACCATGGTTCTGCGTCCCGTGACTGCTTGGCTCAGGGAAAGGGGAACGAGACTGATCATAAACCTTGACGATATCCTTATAATGGCCCAATCAAAACAGACTGTTTCCATTCACACCGAGCTCGCAATACGACTTCTAGAACACCTAGGATTTGTCATAAACAGGAAAAAATCTTGTGCAATACCAAGCCAACAAACACAGTTTTAGAGCTTCATGATAGATACGATAAAAGCAGAACTGAAATTACCTGCAGAAAAGGTAAGAAAGGTGAGGAAGGAATTAAGGAAGACACTCGCCAAAAAGAGCTTTCCCCTGAGAATCTTAGCAAGGATCTTGGGTCTTCTATCCTCCACGATTCAAGCTATCTTTCCGGGACCCCTACACTATCGAGCACTACAAAGGCTAAAAGCCGGAGCTCTGAGATCAACTCAATCATACTCCCAAATGATCTCTTTGGACCAGGAGTCAAGGAGCGAACTCCTTTGGTGGCTGAAGAAAGCAGAGGCGTGGAACGGCAGAGCGATTTTTGGAGAGAAACCGGACATAACAATAGAATCAGATGCGAGTTTAGAAGGCTGGGGAGCGAGATGTGGGAACTCTTCAACAGGGTGTCGCTGGACACCCCAAGAGAAGAAGTTGCATATCAACTGCTTAGACTTACTGGCAGGTTCATTTGCAATTCGCTGTTTCACCCAGAAGCCAGTGAAATGCTGTGTAATGTTACGGATGGACAACGTATCAGCAGTTCGATATGTCAGCAAACTGGGCGGCCACCACGCCAAAGGCTTTTCAGACCTAGCGAAGGGCTTTTGGGAATACTGTTTGAGCAAAGGAATATCAGTAATAGCAGAACACATTGCTGGGTTGAACAATGGTGTAGCAGACTGGTTCTCCAGGAATTTCAAGGACTCCAGCAATTGGAGACTAGACAGGCAAGTTTTCTTGACTATCCAGTCCAGATGGGGTCCCTTCAGGACGGATCTATTCGCGGATCAGTTGAACACTCAACTGAAGGAGTTCTTCAGTTGGAGACCGGACCCTCAGGCTCAAAAGGTGGACGCTTTCCTTCAAGATTGGAACGGTTTAGCTCCATATGCTTTCCCGCCTTTTGCAATGCTTCCTTGCATTCTCCTTCACGCCCGGCGCTACAGAGAGAGCATAGTTGTGAGAACTCCCCTTTGGAGATTCCCAAGCCTGGTTTCCAATAATTTTGGAAGTGAGCATAGATTTCCCAATCCTAATCCCTTTGTTTAGAGAAATACTCTTGGGTCCAGAAGGGGAAATTCACCCCCTCGTAGAACAGGGTCTTCTAACTCTGACCGCATGGAAGATTTCAGGAGACAATGGCGAATCCCAGGGCTTTCATCAAATGCTTTCAGACTCATTTCTGAGTCATGGGCATGTGGAACAATAAAAGCATATCAACTGGTGTGGAACAAATGGGTTCTCTGGTGTTTTCAACGAGATTATGATCCTGTTTCAGTTGATTTAGTACATGTTGTTAACTACCTGTCAGAACTTTTTGCTACAGGCCTATCTTGCAGAATTGTTTTACAATGTTTAAGGAAGATATTACGGAAATATATTCTTCTTCTTTCAGAATAAGAACTTGCTTCCCTCCGGACCACAAGTTGGAAAACTAGACTCCTGATTTCTACATGTTGAACTTTTTCTTCGCAGTCAAACAAAGAAGGAAGATGGATGGTCATGGGGGGACTTTTTATGTCATTGGAATGTTCATTGAAGTTCTATGTTCTTCAATTGTTGCTGCTGAGCTGTGGCAATAAAGGAGATTTGCATAATATTAGCCTCCGTGTCCTTAATAAAATCCAGATTTTATGCCAAGTAGGCTGTGAAAAATCTACATTTTCTGCTGTTAACTTCAATGGGGTGATATTTTGTCAGCAATATTTAGGGCATGGTATTTTGGATTTGATATACTGGCCCCATGCCCTCGAGCTTTATGCAGATGCAGAGATGTGCAATGCTGTACAAGCCCAATGTCTCCCAGCTGGGTCCTTAGTTCTTACCCTCCTGCAGCTGCAGAGTTCCTGTCACTCACAAGACTGCATGGAGGGTCAACCTTAGCCTCAGGCAGTACGGGACTGATGTTCCCAGTCCATATTACAATTAGATCAGTACTTGATGACAAATCTTGTCAAATGTTGTAAAGCCACTCAGCCACACAGGGAACAACAATTCCTAAACTTCCATTTTAAGAAGCCCTATCCAGTGATCATGCTTGCCTATGTGAAGAATGCGTTTTTTTGTCTGCATGAACGTTGTCCTTAGATAACTTGATCTTTTTCGGCTGTGGGGGCTGTGGAAAAAGAGTTTCGTACTATCCTTTCCCAATATTTATCTGTACACCCTACAGAGAATCATTCTTGAATACCCTAAGCTAAACACATAAAGTGGATGAAAGTTTGTACTTTTGATGAGACGTGCATTTTGTTTCTAATAAAACACGAGGACAGAGCAAGAATGTAAATAAATAATCGAAGGGCTCTCAAACACTCTAGCAATACTTGCAGAGCGCTGCATGGCGCCAGAGGGAGTCTCAAACCGCAGCGCTGCATGTGAATGATTATGTCATGGCATTTGACTTTAATTACCGGACTCCTTCCAAAGGCGTGACTCATATGTGTTTATTGGTTAACCACAAACGCTTGTACTACAAGGGCTTCACAGAATGTGTTTCTTTTTTCTCATAATTGTTAAACTGCAGCTCCTGAACACAAATGTAATAATGTCTTGTGAAATATATTGTGAGTTTTGGTCATTATTACATCGATTTAGGCCTACTTAAAACTGTTTATGTGCGTGCCGAGAGAATTTTTTTTCTTCTTGATGAGGGAGTGTCACTGGTAGTACAGTGTTGCTCTAAGAATATGTCTCACTGCCTTTTCCTTCACCCAGCTGCGACAGCGAATCTCCCGGCTGGGTAAGTCTTAGGGCCTGGTTACGAGTTGCTTGGTATATTCCAACCTGTGCGTAAAGTTTGGATACTCCTGGTTAAGCACATGTCGTAAGTACGAGTTGTAAGGTTTTTAACATATTCAAAAATTCTTGGATGCGTGAAATACCTCAACCTTTGCTAAATTTAAGCAGGAGAAAACAGCGGAAATTTAAGGAGGGGAAAAGTACACGGGCAGATTTACAAGCCCCTTGCGCCACTTTTGCGTCATTTTTCCCATGTTAAAAGTGACGCAAAGGTGGCGCAAAGGGGTTGTAAATATGCCCCACAGTATTTACTGTATCATGCAGATCATGGTGCGTCAAACACCAAAATACGCATGTTATTCCCCATAAACTCACAATAGGTGTTACTAATAGCCGCCTTTAAATAATGGACCCGGTAGCATTATTATCAGGTGCGATATATAACACCTAAACTCGTAATCAGGGTGTAAGTAGGGAATGCATTGCACTAGCAGGCAGTGGGGGCTGGAGACTAGCAGAGATCTCTGGCTGATTTCAGAGGATTCTGTTGAAAGATGGCGTGAGATCGGGGGCTCTTCCATGCGAAAACTTTGAAAAACACAGGGCAAAGTGGTGCATTTTGCAGAATATTTTCGGCGCCTTGTCAGGGGTAGTAAGCGCTATATAAATACTATTACAAAACAATAGAACACAGAATGCGGATACACATCCTTGTGTTTAAAATGCAAGTCTCCGAGAAAAGGAAGGCCTGTGGCTCAGAGCAGTGATGGTGCAGAGGTGTGGGCAATGAGGTCTAGTCAGGACCCCGTGCTTGCTTTTCTTGCATGAGTCCACAGGCTTAGAAATGATTTACAAACAGGAGAAATAGAGCAATAGAGAAGGAATGTGGCTCCTTTGAACTATAAGTCCTGAAATGGATGAATGTGTGACTTTTTCCAGTTTACAATCGACCAATGCTTTGCTTGCATTTCGTGGCCTTAGGAAGAGAAGTTGCAGAAATTAGCCAATCGTCTAAATAGAGAAAGAAAAACATGCATTCTTGCAAAGAAGGAGCAGCTGGCACCAATATTTTAGTGAACACACTTGGCGACGCTGACAGGCCCAGGGGCAGGATTCGAAATTGATCCCAGATTCCACTCACCCTGCAGTACAGAAACTTATATGGAAGTCTTCATCGCCCAGATCGAGTAGAGTTAGGAAATACCCTTTGAGAACCATCAGAATGATTGATTTTACATATACCATTGGTAAAATACTGTAAGTCAAAAATGTGTTATGAATTTTAGGTTTATAACTGGTAGGAATTCTTATGATGGATTTGGATCCTTAAATATGGTCAAAGAGCAGCTCTGCTTTTGTTCTTCCCTTGTCACATATAATGAATTGTCCTTTTCTTTTGAAGATCTTACATCACATGTTGGAGGGCATCTGCTTTCTTTTGCTCCTTTGGGAATAGCATCTTCTGAAGCCAGGGAATAAGATCCCAGTATGATTACATGCAAAAAGGTGGCCATAGGCACAGATGGGGACTGTGGCTCAAAACCATCCACTTGGTATTGGTTTTACAGGGACCTGTGGAACCCTGCGCGATCAGCATCTCTCTATTCTATAGACATGAGAGATTTCATGGCTTTGTTGCAAAGGTAAACTGCCCACTGTATCTATCTGATATTACTGCATTCAAAGCCCAATTAGCTTCTAATATGGGCTACTACTTAATAATAATAATGATAATAATAAATATAAGAATATTAAAGCATTTGTATAGGCATCACTGCAGGTAAGGGTGGTGGGGCGGGGCACGGTGGGGGGCAAGTCGACAAACTACGGAATAGGTATTATTTATTTATTTAATTATACCTATTCCATCGTCTGTTGACTTCCCTCCCCTCCCATCCCGCCACAACGCTCTTACCTGTGCAGGCCGCCGCTGGTGGATAGGTAAAATGGAGGGCGGGTGGAGGAGGGAAGAAGCCAGGGCAAAATAATAGAGCAGTAAATGGACAAGACAATGGTGTGCAGGTGGGAGTTAGGTGCTTTGGAGGGCTGAATACAAGAGGAAGTGAGAGAAAAGAGGAGAAAGACACAAGGAGACAGAAAAGTGAGAGAGGAGCAAAGGGGAAAGGATAGAGGGAGAGAGGAGCAGATAGGTAAGCAGTGGAAAGCAGGAGAGTGGCATAGAGGGCAGACGGAGAAGACAAAAGGGGAAAGATGATACAGGAAATGGGGGATAGTGGAGATGAGAGAGGGAAGTGAATAAGAGGAAAGTTCAGTTGAGAAAGAACAGAGGGCAGCTGAGTTTGGGAGTGGTGAATCGGAGGAGTTCGATGGAGAGCTGAGGTCCAGACAGGAAATGGGAGAAGTGGAGAAGATAGAGGAGAGAGTGGGAAAGAAGGGAAGTAGGCTGACTGGGTGACGAGAGAAGGGAATGATAAGTAGAGCGATTCAAATCCATTTTGTGGTGTATTGTATTGTTGTGATTTTCTATTTAACATAAAAATGTAGTGAATTTCTGTATGAATTTTAATTATTGTTCTTATGAGAAAGTCTCTACTAGAACGAAAATAAGAAAAATTGTAATAAAATAAATCATGTCAAATGAAATAATCATGTAAATGTTTTTTGGAATCTCTCCACATGGGATTAGGTTCATTGATGAATATTTACAGGTTAAGTGGGAAGTGTTATTACTGTTTGCTATTTGTTTCTCCCCCTTTACTGAACCTCAAGATATATGTCTGGGGGCACCCTTTTGTTTGAGAGAAACAGCAGAGGTGGTCATTAATGACGAACTTCTATTACTACTAGTGGGCAAATCATACATTTCCTTTAAGTGATTAAGCAATTTTTCCTGCGAGATATGAGTATATTTCTATTATCTCCTGCGAAATTTGGGCAATTAACTATGTCCCAGAATATAGAACTATCCCTGTAAGTGGTGGCCTATGATAACTTGTCCCATGCTTACTCTCTTTAGAGAAAAGGGGGGAGCAAGAGAATGGGGTGGGTGACAAGCTCTGCTGCTCCGGCAGAGTTTGCAGAGTTCCCCAAAACTCAGGAAAACGACATGGAGCAGAGTTTTTTCTCTTGCGCAGCTCGCCAACGTTAAGTTGGTGAGCATGAGCGAGAAAAATCATACGCTAAACCACTTCCCTGCGAGATTTCTCAATGAAGGCAGTTGCGACAGGTCACTACTGCTCATGCTGAGAAACCTGCCGCTTGCATAGATGAAGCTGCAGCTCGAGAAGAACATCTACTCGAGCGGCAGCAAGAAGCAGTGCCCTCTTGTGCTGCTCATGGTGCTCTTCGCGCTGACAAACTCCCGGTGTTAAAAATATGCACGAGCAGCACAACTTACCGTACTCTGCAGCTCCATAGCAGAACTCTGTGAACTACGCCTAGGCCTAGACACAAGGAGACAGAAAAGTGATTGCTTCTTTATATTTCCGTTCACAGGCTGCTACCACACCCTTTTTCCTAGGAATGGGCCAGAAAGCCTTCTGCAGTTCTCCAAGTGCTCTAAGTTGATGAGATTTTGAGAAATGCTAAATATTGTAGTGACAATATTGACTCGAGACATAAAAAGTTGAAAGAGAAAATGATGTGGGCACAAGTGAAGGTAGAGGAGCAGCAAGAAGTAAACAGTAGTCCTCAAACAGATTATCAGATGAAAGGTCAGGACCAGGGTGGTCAAGTATCTGGCGGTGGTAGAGGTAGAGGTAAAATGAGTATAGATGATTTGAAAAAGAAATATCCTTGTCATGGGTGTGGAAAATATGGACATTGGAAGAACGAGTGTAGTGTTCAGAAGAGTAAAGGGGTGAATAAAAATTTGAATCCACAGATGCAGAATGAGGTGGTTTTGAATCAACAGCAACAGCAGCTGCAGGTAGGTCCTCCACGAGTTCCAGGTGCCACAAGCTCCTATGCCAAATATTGTGACTGCTCAAGTACAGAGATACAGTGTGAACACTGGATTTCACGCAGGTGAACAAGTTGGTAAGAATCAAAATATGCAAATGGTTTCACAATACTTGTTGCAGTGCAATGAGAGTGATTCAGACTAATCTCAATGACGGTGCTTGAGTGGGGAGGAAGAGTGCGTCCTTGGTGCAACTCTAGAGGTAGAGCAGTCAGGTCCATTTGTTGATGGAAGAGTGGAAGGTAATGATATTACATTCCCAGTGGATACTGGTGCTACCCGTTCTACTGTAAGAGCAGCAGAAATTCCTAACCTACCCATCTCGGGAGAAACTATCCAAGTTGTAGGAGTATCTAATAAGCATATTAAAACTTTAATTACAAAGCCAATCGAAGTTCATTTTGGAAGATTTAGAGACATGCATCAGTTTGTGGTATGTGATACGAGCCCGGTGAATCTTTTAGGGAGAGATTTACTTTGTAAGATGAACTGCACCATCTATTGTACGCCAGATGGCATTGCTTTCCAAACACCAGATGAGGATGTTGAGTTCAAGATGATGTTAGCGAAGAAAGGGAAAGAAGCGGATGAGTTATTTTCACTTGTCAACGAAAATGATTTGCCTGTTGAGCTGAGAAATTTAGTAAGGTCTAATGTATGGGACTTTACAGGAAAAGAAATTGGTTTGATAAAAGATGTGGATCCTATTCAGGTTACAGTGAAACCTGGTGCAACATATCCGATCACAACTCAATACAAAATGAGTCCTGAGATATCAGCAGGAGTTAATCCTGTGATTGATCAAATGATTGAGCAGGATATTCTAAGAGGCATACTAAGCAGTCCTTGGAATTAGCCTATTATGGGAATTAAAAATCCAAGCGCAAAATATAGAATAGTGCAAGATTTGAGGAAAATCAATAAAATTGTGGTACCATGTTGTCCAATGGTACCAAATCCAGCAGTAATTCATTATCAAATTTCTTGTGATGCAGAATGGTACACAGTAATTGATCTGTGTTAAGCATTTTTCTCGATTCATTTACATCCGGATAGTCAATATTTATTTGCATTCCGGTTTGGAGACCTTGTTTTGGCATGGTGCCGAGTTCCTCAAGGGTACACAGAAAGTCCTTCAATTTTCAATCAGATTTTGAAAGTGTTTGGAGACTTTGGTTATGCCAGAAAAATCAGTATTGGTTCAGTACATTGATGACCTACTGGTGGCATCAAAAACACGAGAGGCATGTGTGACAGATACAATTGCCATATTGAACCATTTGGCAGAAGGTGGACATAAAGTTTCACCAGCAAAATTACAATTTTGCAAACAGGATGTTCAATATTTGGGACACAAAATAGAGAAGGGAGTCAGGAAAGTTACACCGGAAATGATCAGTGTGATTCAGCAAATGAGTCCTCCTAAGACCCAGAAAGAAGTACGAATGTTTTTGGGAATGGTTGGATACTGCAGACAGTGGATCAGTGGTTTTTCACTGATTGCAAAACCTCTACAGAGGTTAACACACAAAGATGTGACTAATCCGATTGAGTAGGATGAAGAAAACATGCAAGCTTTTATTGAGTTGCGAGACAGTCTTTGTCGAGCACCTGCATTGGGAATGCCAGATTATGCAAAAGATTTTGCATTGTATTGTTGTAAGAGAGATCGCTGTACATTATCAGTTTTGACTTAGATACATGGAATGGCTCGACGTCCAGTGGCATATTTTTCTGCTACTTTGGATTCAGTGGCTGTAGCGTTACCAGGTTGTTTGAAAGCAGTGGCTGCAACTTCTGTGAGTCTGGAGCACAGTGAATCGATTGTGATGGGACATACAGTCAAAGTATATGTACCACATTCAGTTGAGATCCTTTTAACAAGGACACGTACTCAGCACATGACCTATAGTCGACTGACTAGGTATGAAAGAGTGATGTTGGGTGCTGAAAATGTGACAGTGGTGAGATGTATGAAAATTAATCCAGCAACCCTGCTGCCTAGTCCATTTTCTGAGGAAGTGAAAGATGAAGCAGATCATGATTGTTTGGATGTAACAGAATTGTGCACAAAGCCAAGGCCGGATATTAAGGATATCCCATTAGAAGAATCCGATAGAGTGATGTTTGTTGATGGATCATGTCTGAGAAATGAAAGAGGTGAATTGAGTTCTGCCTATGGAGTATGTACAGTGGCTGCAGTTCTGGAAGCATCCGGTATAAAAGGGGTAACCTCTACACAAATTGCAGAACTAATCGCTCTGATTAGAGCATGCAAAATTGGCAAACATCTGAGAGTAACCATATTTACTGATAGTCAGTATGGTTTTGGGGTGGTCCATGATTTCAGGCAGCTATGGATGCAAAGGGGATTTCTGACTTCTTCAGGTTCTCCAATAAAAAACAGTAAAAATTAAAAAGATTTATTGGATGCTTTGCAATTGCCCAAAAAGGTTGCAGTGGTTAAATGTTCTGCACATAAATCAGGAAATGATTACATAACAAATTGGTAACAGATATGCGGACCAAGTTGCGCATTTCTGTTCACAAAATTCAATTGCCATCAACAGAGGGGTGGAAAAGAAAAATGCCAATTGCCACTTGTTGTTTTCTTCTTTAGAAACTTGGGATGAGATTAGGCAGTTGCAGGATGAGGCGAGTGACGAAGAAAAAGAACTTTGGATAAAATCAGGCTGTAGAAAGAGAGCAGAAGATGAAGTATGAGTATACACTGACGAAAGGCCAGTCATGCCAGACTGTCTACTTTCTAAGATGGCAAGGGTATACCATGGAATTGCACATGTTGGAAGAGCTGCAATGATTAGGCTCTTCAAGCAGTCATGGTATAATCCTAAATTCAGGGTCATTGTAGAGAGTCTATGCCACAGGTGTGCCACCTGTCAGCAGCAAAATCCAGGTAGAAAAACAGTTGTTAGTTGGGGACGAATTGGAAAAGCAGCAGGACCATTTACGAGGCTCCAGCTCGACTTACCGAGCTTCCCCCATGTAACGGACTAAAATATGTGTTGGTCGTTGGTTGTTTGTTTTCTCGTTGGGTAGAGGCCAATCCCACAAGAAGGAATGACAGCCTTACTGTTGCAAAATTGCTTTTAAGAGAACTTATCCCTAGATTTGGTTTTCCAGTCACTTTAGAGACAGATAGAGGATCTCATTTTAATAATGAGATAATTAGGATGATTTGTGCGGCCTATCGACTAAAAGCTTCTGGAATAGTGGAGCAAATCAATGGCACTATAAAGTCTAGACTGGGAAAAGAATATGCATTCACAACACTGAAATGGCCTGATGCTTTACCTCTAGTATTGATGAGTCTTAGAAGCATTCCTGATAAAAAGAATGGATTGAGTCCTCATGAAGTTCTAATGGGAAGAGCAATGAGACAAGTGAATGTACCAGCAAACAAACTGATGAATATTTCTGATGATCCAGTGCTTGATTATTGCAAAGGATTGGCTGATCTGGTATGTTCTGTGCCTCATCAAGTTGAAGAAATTGCAACCACAACACAGCCGGATCAAGCACATGATTTGAGTCCTGGTGAGTGGGTTCTCATCAAGAAACACATGAGGAAGTCGTGTTTGGAACCCAGGTGGCACAGACCATATCAGATTATTCTGGAGACTATGACAGCAGTGAAGTGTGGTAGCTTGCCAAATTGGATACATGCAAGTCATACAAGAAGATTCCCAAGTCCACTTGAAGAAGGTGGGCAGCAACAGGTCAACAAAACCAAGAACCAGAAGCTAGAGGTTGCCAAGCTAAGGAATCTAGAGTGACAAATCCTGATGAGCCTGTGGATGATGAACAACCGAGCACAAGCCAAGTAAAGTGGGCACCAGCTACTGGGTCTCAAAAGACTGCTGTTGAGCAAGAAAGAGAGAACGTTTCTGAAAACAAAGAGCAAGTACAACAAAGAGAAGGGCTAAATAAAAGAACCTGTGAACCTGAAAAGGAGGGGGAAGAAGAGGTTCAAGATAAGAGAGCGAGAAAAGGAGACAATTGGTCGAGTGGAGTGAAAAGACTGAAATACACTCTTGAAAAGAGAAAGCCAGAGCAAATAAACGAAGTCTCACGTCAAACTGAACAAGAAGAATCAGAGACAGAATAAGTGAGAAGAACAACAAGAATAAGGATTCTGAGCAAGAGATATACAGCCCCAGAATGGACATATGTGATACTGGAAGAAATTGAAAGCATTGATCAAATAAAGAGAGAAGCTGGTAATGGCACTGAGCAAGTTGATGAGAGCAAATTGAAATCTCCTTAAAGAGAACTATGGAAGGTTAAGGTGAAACAACTCCAGTCAAAATAAGCTGAACAATAAAGAAGACTTGAAGAAGATTTGAAAGAGACTTGAAAAGACTCAGATAAAAAAAAGAAAAAGAGGGGGTAGAGAAGAAAGCCTTGAAGTGTTGGGATACACTAGATGAGGGTTTTTACATTTTTTGAGTTCTAGTGAGTTGTTAGAGTTTTCCTTAGATATGTAGATATTTGTCTTCTTTTTTTATAGTATATAAAATGGCAGAAGCTACAGTGACTGGACATCCAAAATCTAGTCTAAAATGTAGGTGTATTAAAGCTTGTTTATGTAGCGTCTTACTACTAATGTTAATGTGGCTAATATTAACTGCTATTGTGCCTGTCCTAATGATGACTAATAACAAAAATAATGTTAATAATGTAATAAGTGATAGAGTGAATGCTGTTACTAAAGAAACACCTAATACAAATAGAACAAATAGATGAAAGTATTTATAATGATAAATCAAATAATGATTTCTCGTTAAATGTCTTTACAAAATTCTCTATGAATATGTGGAGACAATGGGTGCTAGCGATTGCTATGTGTGCATGCAATTACCCTCGTCTGTTTTGGAGGGAGTTACTTACCATCACTTAACCCTAACGTATGGTGTCTCATGTTTTAACTAGTTTCTTTTACGTGATGGGGAAGTTGCAATTTTCTTTTTTAACCCCTTCGCTGCTGCGGACATTCCGCTGCAGTGCTGGGGGGGGCAGGGGGGCAGCGCGGTGGGCCTGTGCTCATGACGGAGCCGCTCCGTCATGAGCCACAGTTGAGCTGTGCTCATGACGGAACGGTTCCGTCATGACTCCGCCCATTTGCGTTGTCGCCCCGCACAGGCGGGGAAACAGCGCCGCGCAGGCGGAGCGGCCGCCAACAGGATTGTCATGACGGAACCGTTCCGTCATGAGCACACGCCAACCGTGGCTCATGACGGAACGGTTCCGTCATGAGCGGGGAAGGGGTTAAACATCTTTTTATTAAGAACATGATCAGACACTCAAACCATCGTACATTTCTGAGCAAACGTAGTGTTCGAATCATATTTGAAAGGCAGCACAACTGGACATAAATAATCAGGCATGACCTTACAATTTCAATGGAGCGATGGCTGTTCTGCTAAATCATGACATCTACCCACTGGTGGAGGAGCACATATTCTGCCCCTGTAATCATTCCATGATTCCCAAATCAGTGTCCACTCTGTGGGGGAACCTCTAGAAATATAGTCTTCTCTGTCACCATACACTAGTCCATATCTTTCCGCCACTCATCTAGCATACGTGGGTCTCGCGCCTTCCATTTTCTAGCTATATTGCTCCTGGCAATCATCAGCCCCAGAGTCACCCATATTCGCTCTTTAGAGGTCAAATCCGTTGGGCCCCAGATATTCAGGAGACATAATTTGATGTTACAGTCTATACTGTGTCCCATTACTCTCTCCATGCACCCCGTGACCCTGACCAGTACCTTTGGATGGTCAGACACTCCCATAGGGAATGAATAAAAGTAACTTCCTGATCACACTTTGGAACACACCCTGCCTCAGTAACATAACCCATTCTCACCAATGTCGGGCCAATGAGGTATATTCTGTGAAGTATCTTCAATTGCACTAGACGAAGCCTCGAGGAAATGGCCACCTCTCTGGGAGAGGCCAGTGCTTCACGCCACTCCTCTTCATTCAACCCTGCCACATCATAATCCCATTTTGTGCAGAGCCGGAGTAGGGGGTGCACCGTGTTATTGATCAGTTTTTTATATATTACCGATATGGCTTTTTCCAGGAGGTTCCTAACTAGGACTATGTCTTCGAGCGGGGAGAATTCTGGTGGTGCGTCTCCTTCTTTTAACACCACCTGTAAAGCATGGCGGATCTGCAGGTACCTATAGTATTCAGTGTCAGCCAATTCATACTCTGTCTGCAGTTGGCCTGTTCTGTGTGCCAGAGTGGTGTGGCCTGTGTGATCTTGCCCTCCCATGCCAAGCTCTTCGTAGCAGCCTTCCAGATTTGGATTGCATGCCATGGGTCCAGTCAACTTCAAATCTGCTGTGTTCGAATATAATGCGCCTGCAAAGCTACCCCCAGGCAGGAGCCACCTGTCCATCTGGAAACACAGGTCATCCGGCGGTCGATACGTGCAGTGATTTATTGCTCCAAGTTGTGTTGCCCAATAATATTAACGTCTTGGAGGGCAATTCCCCCATTGTACCAGCCCAATGTCAGTTTCTGAGTGGCGATTCTCGGCTGTTTACCATCCCACAAAAGTTCCCTAAGGATGCTATCAATGTCTCTAAAGTGTGCAGACCCCACTGGGTGGGGTGTGTTTTGCAGGACATACACGAAACGCGGGAGGGACATCATTTTAAATTGGGCTGCGCGCCCTAAGAGGGATAAAGGGAACGACCTCCAGTGAAGGACATCTCTCTTTAGACGCCATAGTGGGGGCTGGAGATTATGTTCATCAAAACGTGACGGGTCCTTGGATACCCAAATCCCAAGGTATTTAAATTCTTTCTTCGCTTCCGTGATAGTGAAACCCTTGGACAATGAAGGTGTAGCTCCACTGAGGACATAGAGTAAGGATTTCGCCCAGTTAATTCGATAACCTGCGAATCTACCAAAACTAACAAAGATATGTAGAATCCTGTTAAGCGAGGCCGCTGGTGACGCCAAGTACAATAAAATATCATCCGCGTACAATAAGATACGGTCTTCCCAGCCCTCCGCCCATCTAAGTCCCCTTACCTCTGGATCTCTATGTATCCACATAGCCAGCGGTTCGAGCGTCAATGCAAAAAGCAGGGGTGAGAGGGGGCAGCCCTTCTGGGTGCCCCTGCTGAGTGCAAAGGTACCCGATTTCCTATTATTGACTACCACTTGGGCCAAAGGATCTTCATAAAGGAGCTGAACCCACCCAATGTATTCCTGGCCAAATCCAAGTTTCTGCAACACCGCTAACATATAGGGCCATTCAATGGTATCAAATGTCATGGCCGCATCAAGAGACACAACCACCGCATCCTCCTCGATTGTTGCAGCGCGGTTGAGTACTCCCTGAAGTCGTCGTAGGTTAAGGGAGGTGTTCCTAGCAGACATAAAGCCTGATTGATTGGGGTGCACCAACTTTGTGATTACCCGTAATAAGCGAGCGGCCAATACCTCCGCCTATATCTTGGCTTCTGCGTTTAGCAATGATATTGGCCTATAGGAGGAACACTGATTTCTCAGCTTTCCTTCCTTTGGAATGACCACGATGTCCGCTAATCTCTGGTCAGCGGGAAGTACTCCCACTTCCTTACTTTCTAGGAACATTTTAGTGAGGTAGGGTGCAGTTTTACTCATGGTCAGCTGATATAATTCAATGGGTAATCCGTTTGGATCCATTGCCTTACTACCCCCCCAGGTCCTGAATGGCCTTTTCAATCTCTATGCTAGTCAGCCCTTGGTCCAAGTCCAAGCATTCTTCTCCAGAGATCAATGGGAGTGAAATGTCTCTTAAGAAGGAGACCACCTCTTCCTCTGTGTATGGCGTCTGCGACGCATAGACGATCTGGTAGCATTGGCCAAATGCGTCTGCTATCTCTTGAGGTTCAATGAGTTTTACACCCGGCACCAGCTCTATTTCTACCACTACTCTATTCGCGAGGTCCCTACGATCTAGCCAGGCCAGCAACTTACCAGACTTGTCTCCTACATCGTATATTTTGCTAATCGTTGCCCTGTATTGTGCCCTGGCTGATTCTGTAGCCAAGTCGGTATATTCTTTTGTTTTCAATTGCAGTGCCTGCCTCGTATCGTCTGTGCTGTCTTCCTGAAGAGTGCTCTCAAGCTGCAATATATCTTCTTACATGCGAACTAGTTCCACCTGTTTCTCTTTCTTGGATCCCATTATGTGGGCTAAGGCTGCACCCCGGATGACCACTTTGTAGGCCTCCCATAGCGTCATGTGGAGTCCACCGAGCCATAATTTTCCTGGAAATATAGCTCAGTATCTTGGGTAAGTTTGTCTCGTATTTGAGGGATTTTAAAGTACCAAGGGTTGATAGGAACCGTTCTACCCGCTACGGGCTTGCCCACCTCCGTTCGGCACCAAATGGGCGAATGGTCTGAGATACCCCTGACCAGGTGGTTTACCTCTTTGATACTACTCATTTGGCTCGCCGGAGTCACCACATAATCTATCCTGGACATACTACGATGGGCCCCGTGTAGAAAGTATACTGTTGCTCATCCGGATGGAGCTTTCTCCATGTATCCACCAAACCCAGTGCAGCCACGAAACTGTGTATGTGCGTTCTAGAGGAGAGTAGAGCCCTTTGGGGCCAGCAGTCAAGTCAATCGGAAACAATGGAATTGAAATCCCCCCCAATCATAAGCCGACCCTCCGGGAGATCAAGAAGAAGGTTGACAAGGTCCCTAAAAGCCAAGGCTTGGAGACCCGGGGGTATGTAGACTGAAACTAGATTTAACTTGCGACCCTCCCATGTCCCAGTGATCGCCACAAACCTTCCGAGGTTATCAGTCATGGTACGATCAATCTACATGGGGAAAGTGTTGCGCACCATTATTCCCAACCTCCTGGATCCTGAACCAAACTCCGAATGTGCTACGAGTTTAAACCCGCGCCTCGACATTGCGTTGCATGAGTTGCATAATTGATGCGTCTCCTGTATGAAGATCACGTACGGAGAATGGCATTTTAGGAACTGAACCACAATTCCCCTCTTTATCTTATCCCCCAACCCGTTAACGTTCCAGGATATCAATCGCAGTCCATGTTTAGCCATTGAGGTCATACTCATCTAGGGTGATAAACAGCCATCACAGGGGGAGCCCTGTGCTGTACCAGACATATTGTGTGGTCTTGAGCACCCCTTCGCTCCGCCAGGTGTACCTCCCGCCTTATTGATCATGCTCCTTGCGATATAGCTAGTGCACCACATGTTGCCCATCTTGTCTGAATTGTGTGTCCTGAAAAATACTAAACATCCCTTCCCCCCGTAGTAACGCTAACGAAGCTCACTGAGCGATAAATGTCATAATCCTGTATGATGTTGGAAATGTTACGTAACAAGAACCCCACCCCCCTGAACTTAATCAACTGCACCCCCTCCCTGCCTCCCTGCATGGCAGACACGAAACCTCCCGCCACCCCCAATTTCGCACACCATTATAACTCGAGGTGTGTGTGTCCAATCTGGCACCCTTCAAACCAATACAGCCAATTACTGATTAAAGAGCCCAGTAAACATATCAATTAAATCTGGAATCACATTATTCAGTCCCGAACAGACTATACGGAAATGTTATTCGTGCCATATCCCTTCCAGTGTTTCGTAGGAGAGACCCTCCAGTACCAGGTTCTGTGGATGGATATCTGCAGTTCCTTTACAATTACAGTGAATCATACAGACCAGTTATCATTTGGCACCATCGTCTTCTGCTTGTTTGTTGGCTGACTTTGGTAATTCTGCTTGCCGGCCTGTCGCCATCTATCCAGCCAGTCCTACGCCTCATCAGGGGTGATGAAGAACCAGGCCTTCCCCTCTGATTCCACTCTCAATTTCACCGGAAAGATCATTACATATATCACATTCTTGTCCCGCAGTGCTTTCTTTACCTCCAGGAAGCTACGTCGCTGGTGCTGCACCCTGAGCACGAAGTCCGGGAAGAAGGTCACTTTACTATTTTGAAGTTCGATCTACTGGTGAGATGCGTGCCATCTGTAAAATGATGTCTCAATCCCTAAAGTTGAAGATCCTCGCGACTATAGGTCTTTGGGGGGGGCCCCGGGTTTCGGTTACCCCCAGGCACTCTATGAGCTCTAGATTTACAAAAGAGGTCTGAGATATAATACAGCACTTATCCTTGTCTCTGGAACATTATCAATTCTATGGTGCGAAGATCAAGGAAACAAGTCCCCTTTGCTTCCTAAACAAGTGAAAGAAACTTCCACTATGAACAATTACATAAAGAGTTTGATCCGCACTCAATATAAAAAACAAGTCCATCCAATTATTGTATTTTATATATTCCTTTATTCTTGTATCCTTTGAGTTCTAATTCCTCTATTTCTAGTAGCCAACGTGTTTCGTTCTATTTAAGAACTTCTTCAGGGCTACAAACACAAACAATAACTAATATTAAAATCTTATTAAAACAAGACTTATTGCATAATTAAATTCATATACATAGTCAATATAACAATTCAGTATAATTTCATTTTCAACACATCATAAATATACCACACCAGGCACATGACTCTTAACATGGCTTGGCAGTTCGGGCTGGACTGTTCCCATGAGGCACAGGGTCAGACTGATTTGCATATGGCCATGTCTGAACTGGGGTGGCAGAGTGGGCTAAAGAACGGTGATGGATTAAACCCAGATCAGTTGACTGGGGGTGAGTGCTTGCAATGTTCAACACTCCGTCCATCATTTCCTTTGGTTTTTGCTTTGTTCGCCATAAGTTGGCAGGGTATGCTCAAACGTGAGTCCCTTGCTCACTTTGCCACTGGATTCTTTTTTTTTTTTTTTTATTTTATTTAAGAATTTTTCCCCATATATTTAGTGCAAGACAAGACACTTTACATAAACAACAGTAGTTTATACACATTGTTCACTACTGTTTTCTTAAATCTTAATCAATTCATGCAGAATCATAAATTATATACAGAACATAATATCAAGTAATTATACTCTAACAAAGTATAAATGCTCGCTTGTCATTCTTTCCACTTGGTTATGGGCTCCCAAATTTGTCTACCTAGTCTTCTTCCCTTTTTTCCCTTTCTTGCATAGATTGCCATCTCCAAATTGTACGTCTCTATTAATCTGGCTAACCAATGGTGAAAGGTCGGGGGCAGGGGTGCAAGCCATTCCGAAGCGATACATAGTCTCAAGACTGCCATGGCAATAAAGATAAAACAATCATATTCAGGTTGCCTGTCACAATTATTGACTCCTAACAGAATAGTCACTGGTGTTAACTTACTCTCAAATCCCAATGATCTAGAGAAAAAGAGCTCAATATCTTTCTGTATTTTTTGCATGTGTGGGCACGTGGCAAAGATGTGGATGATGTCAGCCTCAAAGCTTCCACATTTTGGACAGTTAATACCTGTTGTCCCCCCCCATTGCGCTATTCTAGCAGGGGTATAATATAATCTGTACAGAGTCTTGTAATGTTGTGCCTGGAGTGCCGCAGAGCATAATATATTCTGCCCCATTTCTAATGAAAGAAAAAAAGATTCTTTCCCTACATCCAGCTTTTGTGCCCAATTTTCTGCTCCTTTTTCTAAATCATCCTGCTTAAATTCTAGCAGTTCCGAATAGAATCTTTTAATTGTGCAGTCGGATCCTCCCTGAATAAGTTCCATGATTGAGTTCTTCTTAAATCCTATCTGTCCTCCCTTTTTTGTTACCATGTAGCTTCTAACCTGTAAGTATTTAAAAAAATGTCTTGGATCCAATCCATATTTACATTGTATATCCAAAAACTGCATTATCCCCTGTCCATTCAAAATATCACCAATCTTGTTTATTCCCTTCCTCCCCCATTCTTTAAAAACAGAATCAGAAAAAATGTCTTGAGGCAAGAAAGGATTCTGCCCCATTCTTGTGTACCGATTGTACCTCCCAATGCCAAATTTCTTTGTGAATGCTTTCCAGATACCAAATGCTGCTGTAACTGTCTTAAATCTGGTCCTTTTAAAATAACTTGAATCCATCTGCTTCAAAAATACATTTTCTGCTGCTGCTCCTAGTGCTAACCCATATATAGCAATTGTGCTAAAAGGACCTTGTCCCTCGCATTCTGCCCCCCCAATTAGCCCTGCCATATACTGCAGGGCAGCTGCCCAATAGTAAAGTTTTAAATCGGGTAACGCCCATCCCCCCCTATGTCGCGGGAGTGCCATAAATCTCAATGCCCTCCTCGTCTTACCCTTAGCCCAGATAAATCTATTTATCATATTCTCTAAAGTTTTAAACCACTTATCCTCAAACATAAGGGGAATTGCCCTGAATATATATAAAAATTTCGGGAGAACCATCATTTTAATAATATTTGTACGGCCCATAATAGAGAGATGTAAGTTGTGCAGCCTATCTAGGTCTTTCCTCGCCTTCAAAATTATTGGAGCTATATTTTTTTCCACGAGAGTCTCTAGAGCAGAAGTAATAGTTACGCCCAAGTAAACAGCTGACTCCACCACTCTGTGATCCAGGCAGTGCACATATTGATTCTTGATTATTTGTGTTTTAGAGCTATTCAACGCGTACCCCGATATCCGTCCAAATTTAATAGCTTCAATCTCAATCTCTTTTATTGCCTCTGTCGGATTTGGTGTTATAACCGCAACGTCATCAGCATATGCTAATATCTTACAGTGTCCCAAACGTGTAGTTAGTGGTTCTATTCTTTCATTTATCTCCAGCCTACGTATTAACGGGTCCATGTACATTGCAAACAATAGCGGTGAACAGGGACACCCCTGTCGTGTTCCCCGTCTTATCTTCACTGGGGCAGTAGAACCAGCATTTACTCTGATCGAGGCTACCGGAGCAATGTACAAAGCCTGCAGTGCCCTGACATAGCCTTCCCTAATCCCTGCTCTCTTTAAGGTGTGCCACAGATAGTCCCAGGAGACCCGATCGAAAGCTTTCTCTGCATCTAGGAGCATTACCGCGATCGGTTCTCCTGTGACTTCTCCAACAGCAAATAGTGTAATAACCTTCCGCGTATGATGAGTTGTGCCCCTACTAGGTATGAAACCATGTTGATTATCACTGACAAGGGTGTGTATTATACTAGCAAATCTCGTGGCTAATATCTTTGAGTATATCTTTGTGTCCGCGTTCATTAAAGTGATCGGCCTGTACGAGCCTGGTTCGGTGGGTGGTTTCCCTTTCTTTAAAATTATCACAATGTCCGCTCCTCCCCATGACGCTGGTATAGAATTTCCTGCCTGTGCCTGCTGTACTGTGGACAGAAGATCCCTAATTATCTCATTCCCGAATACCTTGTAGAATTCAATCGGGATTTGATCCGGGCCCGCTGCTTTGCCAGAGGGTAAGTTCTGAATAGCAGTTATAATTTCTGAGTTGTCTATGGGTACCTCTAGGGTTTCAGCATCATCCTCACTCAATGTTATTGCTGGTATCTCCCGTAGATATTTATCAATTGCCTGCTCCTCTTTACCAGATTGTTCATCATATAAGCTCGTATAGAACTGTCTAAATACTTCGCGGATCCCATCTGTGTCTGTATGTAACATACCCATGTTATCCCTGATTTCCCTGACTTCCCCTGTAGCCACCTTCTGTCTAGTGCGAGTGGCGAGTGTGCGTCCCACTCTTTCACTAAACTCATGACATCTCTCTTTATTTGCTAGATATAACTTAGCAGCCCTATCTGCCTCAATTTCTTCTGCTTGCAGTTTTGCCCTAGCAACTTTAGTGAGGGCTTGTTCGGGCGCCTCTCCCAGCAAAATACATTGCTCTAACTCCTTTTCGGCATCCAAAAGTGCTCTAGTTACTTCTACATTTCTCAAACGCTCTTGTTTTCTTTTATATGTGCTATAGCTGAGAGTCTCTCCCCTGGCTCCAGCCTTAAAGGCATCCCATACCATCCCTGTAGCAGCTGACCCCCTGTTAATCTCAAAGAAGGACTTTATCCATTGTCTCATATGCTGAATATACTGTTCATCACTCAATAACCCTCTTTCAAAAGTCCATACCCTCTCCTTTCGAGTAGAAGCATTTATAACACACTTTAAAATCAACGGGTTATGATCAGAAAATACTCTGGGGGACCTTTCAATTTCTAAGCTAGGAATCAATGAATTAGTTACAAAGTAGTAATCCAACCTTGCATAGGTCTTATGCGGAGCCGAATAGTATGTGAACCCCATATCATCCGGTCTTAAGCTCCCCCATACATCTGTTAAAGCATTATTTTGAGTTAAGCTATATAGCGCCTGACATACTCTTTTTTTCCTGCCCCTATATAGCCCAGGCCCCAATCCAGCTGACCCATTAATGTTAAAATCCCCAGCTAAGATAACACATGGTGCCCATGTAGCTAATTCCAAATCCAGATATTCAAATATCTCTGGGTCATCATCGGTTGAGCCATAAATCGCCCCCAATGTGATCCAATTTCCATTAATTAAACACTCAATCAATGCCCACCTACCCCATTGATCTTCCAGCTTTTTCCTTGTAATTATATCTTTTTTTCTTGATAAAATAGCCACACCTCTGTTCTTTGCCCCTTGTTTAGAGTATGCTAGTACCTGAAAACCTAGCTGTCCCAGAAGGTACCCTTGTGTCCCCATTATATGCGTTTCTTGTAATAAAACATAGTCCACATTCATCCTTTTTAATACTTGTGCAATTGCCCGCCTCTTTCGATGATCGTTCAAGCCACACACGTTCCACATGACAAATCGAGTACCCATTAACTTGTTTCTACTATTTGCCTCTGCCAATAAATCCTACTGTTTTCCTTTAAGTGTTCCTCAATTTTATTATTCATCTGCTTTCTTTTTTTATTCATACATATTTTCATAGCATCTATCTCTACCATTCCTTCTTCCCTACCTCTTGTGTACATACATTCTCTTGTTGTGTCTTGCCCTGCACCCGTGCCCCCCCACCCCTTCTCCAAGATCCCCCCCCCCCCCTTACTGGCAAATAGGTCAATCCTGACCTATGCGTGTCCGCCGGCTCGCAGTGCGCAGCTCCCCCCCCACTCTCTCCTTTTCCTCACCATTTCATATTCCCAGACTCTGCCAGGATTTATGCTGCTGGTTTAATCTATCCTTATCAATCATAATTTATTACCATATGTGAAGTTAATCTCTTGATCATTTCTTTAATTATTTTTACTTCTTCTTACTTCGTCTTATTAACTGCCTGACTTTCTTGTCCCTTAGAAAGTTTTATTTCATTAAGACACTCCTGAGCTTGTATTTCAGAATGGAATACCTTGAATTGGCCACCAAGCCCGATTTTCAATCTAGACGGAAACATCAAATAAGCTTCACACCCTAGAGCTTGAAAAGGTGTAATAAGCTGTCTCAGCCGCCACCTCCTTTCCACAGTGGCATGGCAAAAATCAGGCTGAGCAAAAAAAGTTATATCTCGATAAGAGCACTTAGCCCCAGGCTTTGCTTTACTCATGATCTCCTCCCTTAATAAAAAATGCTCAGACGTGAGTCCCTTGCTCACTTTGCCACTGGATTCAAGGTTTTTGCTTGCACCACTTACAGCTCTTGAGGCACAGCCGGGAGCAGGGCACTGACAGCCCATTTTAAAACTATTGGGACTAATATTGTCTTGGTTTCTTTTACTTTGCGCCGCATTTCGAACCTTATCCTACTCAGCAGAGTGCTTGCTGACGTAGGCTCAATTTTCCCTGCTGAAACGACGGGATTGGCCGGTCGCTAGGCCACGCCCACCTCCGTAGCCACGCCCCCTCTGACATAAACGCACGCTGATCTCGAGCGCCGCGTTTGCTTGCACCACTTACAGCTCTTGAGGCACAGCCGGGAGCAGGGCACTGACAGCCCATTTTAAAACTATTGGGACTAATATTGTCTTGGTTTCTTTTACTTTGCGCCGCATTTCGAACCTTATCCTACTCAGCAGAGTGCTTGCTGACGTAGGCTCAATTTTCCCTGCTGAAACGACGGGATTGGCCGGTCGCTAGGCCACGCCCACCTCCGTAGCCACGCCCCCTCTGGACCCCTCTGCTATAAAGCATGTGTCCCCACCGGAAGCGCAGCGGACGAGCGCAGCGGGCGCGACGATTGCGCGCCGAAGGCGCGACGATTGCGCGCCGAAGGCGCGCCTAAGGCAAGCCCGTCTGCGCCCGTCCGCGAACGACCGGGGCGCGGGGCAGGACACTCTGGCTCCTCTACCATCGATATAAGCTCTGCTAAGAGAGTGGACCAGCTGAGACTCTGCTACTCTAGCGCGACTCTACACAACTTGGGTAAGACCGCCAACAAACTTTGTTTACATGCCATTGACCCCAACTGTATCCCGCAACACTGTCACATATGTAACTACTCCTTCAGCAAGGCTCCTCTATATAAGGCCCCTACACCCAAACTCAAAATGTTGCTGCTAAATTGTAGATCGATGGTAAAACACAAGACGGAATTGCGAGAGATACTAGAGTCACAAGATTATGATGTGCTGTTTCTCACAGAAACATGGTTAGACGATTCTTCAGCCCCTGACATCGTAGAGGCGATACCTTTGAGTTATAGCCTTTTAAGAATCGACAGACCTAAACTACGTGGAGGTGGAATTGCATTAATTTGCAAAAAGGAATTACAATGCACACTCACTGACACTGCTAATACTCATAGCGAATGTGGGACCTTCTCAATAAAAATGACCCCATTGATGACCATTACCGGCCTTCTTATATATCGTCCCCCTGGAAACGCAACTTCTTTCTGTAACCAGCTTATAGAATCAGCTACTCAATTAGCGATAAAACATCATAACTTCATGATTTTAGGTGATCTGAATCTTCATCTGGAAGATAACAATGCTAAAGAAGCCCAAATACTTAGAACTGCTTTACAGGTGATAGGAGTAACACTGCTATCAAATTCCCCCACGCATCACCAGGGACATCTTCTTGATCCAGTCTTTTCTACCTGGGAGGACATTGAAATGCTCCCCCCTACACCTATCATATGGTCTGACCACCACCTGATCACTTTTTATATTCCCATTAACAAGAGTAAGCTAGCCCCCAACAAATCCCTGTTCACTAAACGACGAAACTGGAAAAACTACACCCCGGAACGCATGGTCAGTGAATTACAGAAACACACCCCGCCAATAGGACTCTCCTTACAAGATACCTGGAAGAATTATGAAACATGGCTGAGCAAGGCACTCGATACTATTGCACCGTGGACGTCCAAACCCCCCGTTAGAAGAACCAAATCTGAACCCTGGTATACGGAAAAATTAAAACTTGCGAAATCACACTGTAAAGTGACAGAACGCAAGTGGAGGAAAAATTACTCCCCTGAGCTTAAGGAACTATATAAACTAGAGCTAAAATCATACCAGAAAATGGTTAGAGAGGAGAAAAGTTCCTTTTACCAGACAAGAATTGAAGAGGCAACTAACCCCATGAAAGAACTTTTTAGCATTTATAAGGAACTTACAAACACCACTACCCTAGATATGCAGGACACATATTCTGATGACATATGCGATCAGATAGCTGACTTCTTTGTCAATAAAGTCGAGAAAATACATGCCACTTTTTCAAATCATGTCATAGAAGGGAAAGAACCACTCCTTACCCAAAAAACCACGCTCACACGCTTTATCACTCCTGACAAAGAAAAGTTGATCAGCATTATCACTAGTATCCATTCAGGATCCCCTAATGATGTGTGCCCTTTAGGTAAAATTAAAGACATCATGAACAACGGTCTCATTGATCAAATCAGACACTTGATCACTTTGTCCTTTCAAGAATGCTACGTCCCAGAAGCATGGAAGACAGCACAAGTCATCCCTCTCAAAAAAAAACCAAACATTCCGGTTACTCAATATCAAAATCTTAGACCCATCTCCCTCTTGCCACAATGCGCTAAGATTATAGAAAAAATAGTCAATAAACAACTGATGACTTTTCTAGAAGAAGGAAACATACTTCATCCAACACAATCTGGTTTTAGACCTGGATACTCCACGGAGTCGGCGGTTCTTTACTCCACGGAGTGCATTCGCAAGATGGTAGATGAGGGGGAGACAGCTGCACTTGTCATGCTTGACTTAAGTGCAGCTTTCGACACTGTGCTTCATGACACCCTGTTGTCCCGACTATCAGACATTGGAGTAAGAGATCATGCCCTTGCCTGGTTTAAATCTTTTCTCTCCAAAAGATCATTCCATATACATTGCCCACCCTTCAAATCATCTTCTCGCGACATCAGCTATGGGGTCCCTCAGGGCTCTAGTTTGAGCCCTACCCTGTTCAACATCTATATGGAACCCCTAGCTCGAGTCGTAGAGAATTTTGGGGTGGGCATTGTCAGTTATGCTGACGACACCCAGCTCATGTTCAAACTCACCCCAGACAGCGAAAAATTTGCCACCAATTTTTCTAGCTGCATGGCAGCGGTCGCCACCTGGATGGATAATAACTGCCTCCGTTTGAATGGCGACAAAACGGAGGTGCTAGTGGTAGGGAATAAAACCTCCATATGGTCCCAGGCTTGGTGGCCTACTACTCTGGGCGATTGCCCCCACCCAGTCGAAAGGGTCAAAAACCTAGGAATAATGATTGACTCGGATTTGTCGGGAAGAACACAAGTCAATAAAACAATTGGCAAATGTATGGGCACGTTAAAAATCTTACGTAAGACTATTGATCTTGTTCCCATTGAAGCAAGGAAAACGTTAGTGCATGCACTGATAACGCCCCACCTGGATTATGGAAACGTTCTCCTTTTAGGTGCGAACCAAAAACAACTACACCAGCTTCAATGCATTCAAAATGCGGCCGCCCGCATGGTACTAGGTTTACCAAAAAGAACATCCGCTACAGCAACCTTGTCCAAGCTTCACTGGCTTCCAGTTAGAGAAAGAATCAGATTTAAGGCTCTCTGCTATGCCCACAGAATTGCACACAACAAAGGACCCACTTATTTGAGAAATCTTCTAACTATCCACCGCCCTACCAGAAACCTCAGATCCTCGGGTATGTCACAATTCAAACTTCCCCGGATCAATAGAGCAAGACTGGGCGGTCGCTCCTTTAGTTTCCTTGGAGCAAAGCATTGGAATGCCCTGCCAGCTCATCTGAGAATGGAACCATCAGAAATTCTCTTTAGAGCTAAATTAAAAACTCATCTCTTCCCTTATTAACATTTCCTTGTCTCTCTGTCTCGGTGAGCTGTAAGGAGTTTTTGTCAGCAATTAGCGCGGGGATACACAGTTGTGCAGCCATGCGCTTTATAAAACGCTTTATTATTATTATTATTATTATTTCAAGCAAGCCTGGCTGAAGACGGCCGAAATGCCAGGGGCCGGTCCTAGAAGGCTTGTTTCCGGTCCAGGGAAGACATGGATTGGCAGTTCGGGCTGGACTGTTCCCATGAGGCACAGGGTCAGACGAATTTGCATATGGCCATGTCTGAACTGGGGTGGCAGAGTGGGCTAAAGAACGGTGATGGATTAAACCCAGATCAGTTGACTGGGGGTGAGTGCTTGCAATGTTCAACACTCCGTCCATCATTTCCTTTGGTTTTTGCTTTGTTCGTCATAAGTTGGCAGGGTATGCTCAGACGTGAGTCCCTTGCTCACTTTGCCACTGGATTCAAGCAAGCCTGGCTGAAGACGGCTGAAATGCCAGGGTCCGGTCCTAGGAGGCTTGTTTCCGGTCCAGGGAAGACATGGCTTGGCAGTTCGGGCTGGACTGTTCCCATGAGGCACAGGGTCAGACTGATTTGCATATGGCCATGTCTGAACTGGGGTGGCAGAGTGGGCTAAAGAACGGTGATGGATTAAACCCAGATCAGTTGACTGGGGGTGAGTGCTTGCAATGTTCAACACTCCGTCCATCATTTCCTTTGGTTTTTGACATGACTCTTAACAACAGTAATAACCCATGTTCCATTGGGAGTCATAACATATGACATTATGGGAAACTCATAGAGTACTGTCAAACAGTTAATGTAAAGACTAAAGCATAAACAATTTCATGAACACACGTTAAAAACAATACATTTATAAACCATTTTAAAGAAACACATTCCATAGTTATGTCCATAGATCAGACCAGGAAATCCCTGTATATATATCTGTATATCTCATAGTGTAGGGAGATCTAATATGAACTATAAATATCTTTTTAGTCCTATTTTTGTATGGGCTACTTCGTTTTAAGACACAACACAAAGAGCATGTTTAGAACTGTAATTTAAACAATCAAAGAATCAACGCATTACTAAGAGGCCACATTTATAGATACCTCATCTGTTGTCTTTCATGTTGTTTTTTGATCTCTTCTTGCTCTCATCCCCTCTACCTTGTGTTATTCTTTCTAGAAAATATGTGTACAGAATTAAAGGATATTATAGTCCTTGACGATGATATCTTTATATCATAAAATTAATAAATAGTATCAACCCCAATTAGTGCTATATATTCAATTATTTAGTTTTTTAGTTATGCAACAATATGCCAATTGTTGCAACAGTTTTCAAATTGGCACATGATTAAATGTTCACCAGTGACGACAAAATCAAGTTGACTGAACATACCAAGCCCAAAATATTCCAGGATTGTGATATCTCTATTTGATGACCATAGCATCATACCTTTATCGTCATTCCGAATTCCATAGTCATGTAAATTCAGATAGGGGTCTGTTTTACATATAAAAACAATCCTTCGATAACCTCAGGTCATAGTTGACTCAATAATCTAATAAAAAATATAGAAAGATATATATAAGAAAAATATATGCACACAAGAATATAAATAAGACACAATGTCTTATATTTCAAATCATATACCCTCTCCTCTCAATTGACGTGCTCTAACACTCAATACTGAGTAGTATTTGATAAATGACATTCTATAGCCCATAATATTCGTCATACACATGACCATAATATCGCTATAACGAGCGCATTTGTCCCACTTAAAGTAATCTTAAGTGCATATTATAGGACATTAACTCATAAATAACAAAACAGACAACAGTAATTAAATATAATAGGTAACAGTTAGTAAAAAAGCAGTGTTTTGAAGCAAGCAATGTGTATTGCATCCATAAGTATGATGCCCACTATAGAAAGTATAACTAAAAGGTATAGCACCATGTATCAATAATGAGCAAAAGTGATCGCCATCCTGAAAGACGCCGCGCACACATCATTTCTTCATCTATTTTACCCAAATGCGCTCCACATGACTAATGACAGTCAATAATAAATGACTAAACCCTGGCGTTATTAAGCACACAGCGAGGCACCGTTCGCTTTACATAAATGATTAACCGCTCGCGTTCTATAAACACTCAGCGAGTATTAAGGCCATAAACAAGGAACCCATTATAGCGGGCATGATTCTCCTTACTTTGTTCTACAATAAGTAAATGTTCAAAATATCCATTAACAAATACCAAAGCCAATATGAATGTAATTCTCAACGGAGCAGACACCGTTCATTCTACATAACGGAAGACTGCGCATTATTTTTTAATCTGCTTTCACAAAACAAGCCTTCGGATCATTTACCGTAAAATCAATCCCGGGCAGACTGTCCCTCTATCACCGTATGGCACCAGCAAGATGAGTTCAAAGAGTCGCGGGCTTTTAAGTCTTTGACTTCAAAATTAGCGCATGCGCTAACAGGTACATATTATGAATATGGATCCGCCATCTTAGACAAGGTTCTTACTTTAAGCTTCAAAGTTAAAACTAACATTAAATCAGAAACCCAATACCATTATAAATTAACCACACATTAGTAGGCTCGATATTCGTTGGACAGACTTAAAGTTACAGACCGTTCATTACATAATTATTTATACGATAATATTATCCAATGGGCTGCCATCTTTAAATTGTTTCTGCGCTACTATAAGCCAATTTTTATTTATCCATCTCATAATAAAGTCATCGTATTAGATAACCTCATCACAGAAAAAGAAACCTGTCAAATGGCAAAAAAGCCCACTATTTATTAACCACAAGCCAAAAAATTGACTATTCATATGGCGACGCCGGAATGTTAAAGCCTAGTAGGTATTAGTTAGCTGGTGGCGGCCATCTTGAAATAACGCCACCGCTTATGTAATGGGCATCTCTATGTTTTGTGATGATGTTTAAAAATAAACTACTTATGTTGTTAAAGTCTAAACAATACTAATATGTGAACCCCATAAGATAGTTTTTTTTGTCGTTCTCATGGTTATTAACAATTAAATTATCAATGTAACATCATATATTATATATCATTATTAGACTTACGTTTGTTTTATCACACTAAAATGGCTCATTTTGGATATTTGAACTACCATATAGGACTTGGACGGTCACTCACAGGAATAAGCACTACTAATTATTATTTATATCTCAATAAACCAAGTCGCCAACGGGCGGCCATCTTAGAGTAGTATCACCACTACATTATATGCGATGGTAATCATATATACATATTAACCATTCCTGTATAGTCTAAACGATGTTATGTTAAACATATATAACACTCATAGACTGGTATTTGACTTACTAACTTAGTCGTGAACAATCAAACGTATGGTAACATCAGATACAATTACTTCCTCATTTGCATTGCCAGTTACCATTCAAGAATGATATAGCACATACAAAACCGTGTTCTGGTGCCTCAATCAATAAATATATTTTGTCACAAGGGTCACCCTTCTTTCCATTATGATAAGATGAATCTAGACATAGCAGTATTGTTACTTAAAAGATAGTCATATAATATATATTGGCAATCTGTTGATCTAACAAGGTAACCAATCTTTAATCAATAGCAATGGCACTCAGCCATTATCATAACCTCACATATAATTCCAGTAATCTCATTAAGCCTATCCCACTTCCAGAATGTTTTTGAAAATAGGACATATTTTTACGTTAGAAGAATGGAATCTATAAAAAGTAATGCATTTCTGAATTGACATTCAGACCCTGATGCATTGTTCTCAAAATACATATCCATTTGGCCTCTCTCTGACAGAGGAAGAGTTCTCTATTACCTCCTCTCTCACCTACAGCCAAATGTTCTATGGCATGAAACCAGATGTCTTTGCTCTCTGGATGGTCATTCTTTATGTGCATCACAATAGAGTATCTCTCATCCATATTTTTTATTGCACGCATGTGTTCCTGTATTCTCACTTTAAGACAGCGTATACTGCTGCCAACATAGATCTTTCCACATGCACACCCTATGATGTAGATTGAATGGGTGGTATTGCAATTAATGAAAGACATGATTTTATATGTCTTATTGGTGTTATAATGTTATACATGAATTCGATAGTTCTATTCTTGCCTATTCTGCATATTGAACAATTACTGCACACATAAAAACCATTTGGTTTACTCGGTAACCACGTGACTGGTGTTTTGTCCACATCCGTTGTTTTTACATAACTAGGACAAAGCTTCTGTTTAACAGTGAAGCCTTTTCGATAGACCACCTTAAGTTTGCATGGAACAATATCAAAAAGATTTGTATCCATGCTCAACATTGACCAGTTTTTCTTTAACACATTATAAATATGATTGCTGTGTTGGTTATACTGTGTTATAAACAGCACATTATTCTTTGGTTCCATGCCTTTCTTTTTATCAGTCCTTTTTGAAACATTACTATTTAGTGTTTGTTGTCTGTTTAGTTTCTTTGCTCTTTTCTCTGTGCTCTTTCTACTGTGAATAATTTTGACAGTCTAGTAGGTTTTAGGTAGGTTGTTACTAGCTCTTCCACAAAGAGGTCCGTTGCCTGTTCCTCAGCGCTTTCCGGGACCCCCAGTATGCACACGTTGTTGCGTCTTGAGCGCCCTTCATACTCATCCAGCTGAGTCTCCAGTCATTCACTCCGAGATTGCAAGTCATTTACTCTTTGGTGGAGGTGTCCTTAACCAGGGAGTCTGCTGTCGATTTCACCTCTTTGAGTCTAGTGTTCATGGATCGCATGTCTGCTCTAATTAGGGATGCTTCCGAGGACACAGAGTCAATCCTGGTCTCCAGAGACGTTTGCACTGTCGTGATAGCCGTTAGGATATCCTGTAGTGTTGGTTCCTTTACCCTATCAGCGTCTTGCTGTTTTTCTGGTGGATCTTGTGTTCCCTTCAGACTGGGACTGGAGGCCTTGTCCCACGCATATTTTACCAACTTGGCCTGCATGGAAGCCTTGGTGTTCCAACCACCCGCCATATTGAAGCCATAGGGATCTGTGCACAGGTGAGCGAGAGCCCTCCGGGTATTCCGATTATGTCCTTCAATGGACACTGCAGAGTTCTGACCTTCCTCAAAGGAGGGAAAACATAGTCTGTGGTGGTCGTTTCCTCCGACGCCGTGCCTCTTCAGCAATACTTTCACTCTTGGGCCCTTGGTGGCACCAAAAGCGGTTCGCCATTTGAGCAGCTAGTTATAAGGCTGAGGACCATCTGGGAATGCTAAACTGCCATCTGAATTCCTTGCAGGAGTTTAGGACCTTCCCGGTACTCCATTAGTTGGGACGATCATAGGCCCAGCTGGACTCAGTTCGCAGCGCACCTCTGTGCCTCACGTCTTCTCCCCTTCAGAGGCCACGGGCGGCCCTAGCCAGTCCGTATTGTATAACAGCACCAGTTTTGCCTACCCCGATGCCGTGTATTTGGTGACCCTTGTCTGGTCCCACTGCCCACTTCTAAAGTTTGCTCACCGTGTGTCTGGCATTGTTGCGTAGGCTGTCCCGCCGCCACTCTCTGTAGGCGGATGGTTGCCTTCGGCCCTGTGCACTGCGTCCGGCTCTCCCGGCCCCGATCTGGTATTACAGGCTCGTTAGACCACCATAGAGAGCTGGTGAGAGGGAGGGAGGAGGGGGGGAGAATAAAAGGACACCAGCAGCACTTTTTCCTCACACTGCCCCCCCGAGTTACAATCCCAGAGGAGGGGCAGTTAGACTTCGATCTGCACACGCCGCCTCCCCTCCTTCTGTTTACCGCGACGGAGATCTGGTCTGGGGCCTCAGTACTTTCGCTGCATCACTCACCAACGCTATGGCTCGTCCTTATCAGCCGTGGCCGGGCAGTCAGCACGTCGGTCACTTTGGGTGCACAATCTCCGGCAGGGCCAAGACTAAGCCCCGCTACGTGCTCTGGAGCTCGCTCGCCCCTCCTCTGCTTCAGGCATAGACACTGCAGAGCGGCCGTGCCGCTGGGCAAATCTCTGGGTCTACTCCACCAAATCGATCCGATCACGGCTCAAAATGAGCCAACAGGAGTTGTGGGCACAAAGCTGTCGATCTCTACTCAGCAATCTTAGATAAATTAATGGTTGGCTCCATTAATGGGCGCACTCGAACGGAGCCACCTCAAGGTCCGGCCATTTCCCTTGGCAGTTGGCCACGCCCCCTGAAGTTGCAATTTTATTATTAAAATGTGGATTTAGTATTTTCAGAAATTCCTATTAGAAAGGACATGAATAAAGTAAATAGCAATAGAAAAGCAGAATACATGGGAGATTTTACCATATTACACAAACTCTACATATAGTATATGCTCCTAGAAATAATCTTGCCTGTAGTTTACGAGCTGAAGAGAAGGAATTTATTAATATGGTAGAAGATAGAAGACAAGATTTTCAAAGACAGGCTGCTGAACAGAAGTCACATGTACCACCATGGGCTTTCAGAGAGGGAAATTATAAAAAAAAGGTGAGACTTACGCTGCAATGTCCTTGGATTGAAATCATAAAGGGAAACTTTGTATGCTTAGACTAAAAACTGACTATAACAATTATTTCATTGGTACTAGTGAATGTGAACATACTTACTTAATAACTGGTGGATGGGGATTGAAAGGAGGAACTCATCCTGTTTTTCCAGGAGTCTATTATGTGTGTGGTAAAAGTGCCTACTATAGGTTGCCTGCACATTGGTATGGTAGTTGTTATTTTGGGATTGTATTTCCTAAAGTCTACCACGTAGATAGAAATAACAAGATCAATTAAATAAAGCATAGACTAATACGCAAAAAGAGAGAAGGTTTTTCAGAAATGGTAGGTGATAGTTTTGTTGCACTGATACCTTCAGTTTGGGTCATTCTAAATTCGCATAAAATTCGAAAATTGTCTACAGTGGTTGATCGTTTATCAACAGTTATGCTGGTGGGCTCTTAATGATTGATACTGAAATGGTTGCAATTAGTTCAATGGTTTTGCAAAATCGACTTGCCCTTGATATTTTATTGGCAAAAGAGGGAGGAGTCTGTGGCATGTTGAAAATTCAACACTGCTGTATTTATATCCCTGATAAGAGTAAAAGTCTTGAGGGTATATTAAGAATATTACAAAATTACATTAGGATTTGACTCCACTGGAAGTTGATGGTGTTTGGGAGAAACTTGGTAAGAGTTTTTCCTCTATAGGTAAATGGTTTTCTACATTTGGGAATAGTCTATTGGGAAAAATACTAATACTAGTTATTTCTATAGCTATAGTGACCTTATTAATAATGATGACATACAAATGTTGCAAATGTAGATGTGAAAAGAAGAAAACAACAGACTTAGATAACAAACGTAGAGCTAGAAAGAGAAAGAGAAATGAAATAGAATTAGAGGACATGAGAGGAGATTATTATGTAATGATGAAAGACTTGGATGAGAAAATGGCAAAACGAGAAAGAAGCACAGACCTTTAGATAAAATAAAGGTGGCAATTGGTATGATGGGTATTTTGTGATTGCTCAAAAATGCCATCAAAGGGGGGAATTGATGGAGCAGGGTTTTGAGAATATAAAACCTGCTCGGATTGATTCCTCAGTAACCTTTATTAATAGTGTGATGTGAAAACTAACATGCACAATCATAAGTACACGGGAAATTGCTTTGAGCATGCATGCAATAATATGAGACTAATGCATGCCAGACTAGGCCGCGTTTGCATTCTGCTTCCAAAATAAAATAAAAATATGCTGCTTTTGCACATTAATGCTCTTGCTAGGGACTTAACATGGGATAGTGTAATGGTGGGTGGTAAACAGTGAGAAAATACATTTCGTGAAATTAATAATGTCTGTGTTCCATTCATTATAGAGAAATGCATGGGCCTACATTTCTGCATGTCTGTAACGGGTTAAAAGGGAGAAATTCATTTAATAAACCGAAAATCGAGCTCTGAGAGAAAAGTGGCAGTGACTGCAGCTAATAATCTTCACGATGCTTTTATTTGTCTGCCAAGTCATGGAAGGATGGCCATGAGAAGCGAAAGAAATGTACAAACTTCTTCCGTAAGAAGCGACTGTGAAGAACAATGAACGTGTAGTGTTTTGTAACATGTAGCCTACTAGAGGAAATGTGAACTCATAAGGCATGGATAACGTAATGTTAAACATAAAAAAACAAAGTGCGTTAAGAAAACATGAATATGACTATGGTGGTGTGATAGAACACCCCCTAATCAGCCAATGGGAGACTGAGTTTCTGCAAATGTTTAAACTACAGTGGGTTGGGCCTGTAGGTTTTGGGTATAATTGAGGTACCTTAGGGGGTGTGAGTGAGGCACGCTTGGGAAGAGCTAAGAGGGAGATTGTCGCTGTCTGTCAGTTTGCTGAGGCCTACCTGTTTCCAGTTTCTGTCCTGCAACCAGTATCCTCTTAATCTTTTATTCTCTGAATTTATCTCAGGGAACCTCCTACTATCTCCGTAGCTAGGGGGTGGTATTTCACTATTTCCTTAGGTTAGTATTAGCTAATGATTTCCGTACTTTGCATAACTATTTGCAAAGGTATTTTGTCTCTGAAACCTTTGTCTCTACACTTATCCACTCCTTCATATGCATTTTATTCATTTGATATGAGTTTGACACTGTTTGCATTTTGATAAATGGTTTCTCTTTCTCTCTGTGATTAATGCATCGGTTGCTTTGTGAATCTGTACTTGTTGAGCTCTTAATTACTGCATTATTTGGTGATAAACTTTATTAACTTTACATCGAGTTTGTGGTTATTTAGCAGTAAGAGAGATAGATAGTTAGTTATCATTATTACCATCAACTTCTCAACATTAGGTCCATCGACCAGAGGAAAAGAAGTTGATATGCAGACTCATTTATGTATTGAGAGTATAAAATACGAGTCTGTATAATGAGCAACTGATTTTGAGTGTTTATTGGTCTTTAAACTTAACCAGCGTCAGTTCAGCTTATGTGTATTGGGTAAGTGTCATATGGGCCTGTGTGTTGTTATCGATTATCGATCCCTGATTGGCGCTGGATCAGAAACTATAAGAAAATTCACAGAGGAACCCCTAGTTATGCTAACATGGCCGCCTTCATGCCCCTTCCCGTGAAATGGATGCTGGGTTGCCATCCGTTGTTCCAGTTAGAAGACAGTATCCACCATAAAACAACGTAGACGTTGGTCTGAGCATCAATGGCCGGGCAATGTGTCGGAAATGTCTTGAGTGACTGCCGCATTGCTTCCAGGAGAAAGGCTGAGTATTCTACTGTTAGGACTGAGCCACGCTTCCATGAAATATTGTATTTTCAACTGGTAATTCCACATTTTGCCTGGAAATTACATGGCCACCTATGGCCCTTCCAACAACAGACATTTTATTTATGATTCCCATAGTAGGAGCCCACTGTCTTTTCTACGAGTGCATCATTTACATAAACATGTTCAAATCCACAAGACTTTAGCGACATAGAGAAAATAAAAAATAACTAAACACACGCCCTCAGAAAAGAGCATCTGGCATGTGACCTCTGTCTTTGAATGAACAGCAAATGTGACTACATAAGAACAAGATTTACAAGCCTGTTTATAGAGGACCTTGGAGCAGCAAGTGAAAACATGAGCACTCATGGTAAGTTCTCTTTAACAAACAACTAGTTAATGTAACAGATCCTAAAATGGAAGCAGTGGAGGAAAAGTGTAATTAGTCCATTCTCTCGGGGAGGGCTAAACACACTAATAGGCATGACAAATGCATGCCATGGACAAATGGAGAGAAAGAATATGGGAGCAACGATAGAGACAGCAAATGGGAAGCCTACGGATGACCTGAAGCCCACAAAGTATATACAACATGTCTCTTTGAGAAGGCGCATGCGCTGTCTAGCCGAGACCTAAAATGAGGCTGCTCCCCTGAGGGCCAAAAGGGAAATATACATTTATTTAGGATTGCTTAAGACTCCACCCACCGGAAAGAGGGTGGCTTTATAAACAGGGCTTCGCCCCTACATATACTTTTTGGGGGATTTTTTGTACTTTCCTTCTTGAAGTCCAAACAGACACATTCACAGACTGATTCATCCTCCTTTATTGAGGTTTCCACTGACGACACTCGAGTGAAAGTGACATATACACACTCTGCATGACCATGACAGTAATGACCTCACTCCTGTTGCATGATTGGCTGCACTCTCCTCAGAGATCAGCCGCCTTACTCTCGCTCAGCTGAAACACAAGGCAAAGGGAGCAGAATTAAATTCAATCAGTTAAAATGACATGATGGCAGTAGGTAAAAGGGTACATACCTTTTGGAAATCATACCTTTTTCCTGACAAGAGACAAAAAACTGAAATTGAGAAAGGGGGGGGGACATGAGATTGTTTATCATTCCAGTAGAAAAAAGACTATAACAAATATTATACACAGAGGGTGAGTCTGTTTTCTTAGAGACCTGAAAGTAAACAATGCCTGTCATAAGGAGGGAGCCTCATTAAGTAAGGACTGGGACGAGGAAAATTGATGAAAAGATAAAAGTTTAAAAAAGGTTTAATATATGTTTACGGTTGTTGCTCAATTTTAAATGGGCCCAAAATGTTTTGGTTTGGTGACTTGTGACTCATTTTACAATTTTCTTGATAGTAGGATAGGTGGTATCACATGTTCTGGATCTATAGTAGAGCAATGTTTTCAAGACCATTTCATTTTAATCAGACATGATACCACCTTGAGTGCTACAGTATTTTGTCTTTATGCTACTCTCTAATATTGGCATGTTATAACTTATTTCAGGTGTACGTGTACAGAGTTGAGTGTAGGATAGTGAATGCACTGCAAGGCACACTGCTAATCAATGGTTTAGCATGGGTACCAGTGGACTTACTGCAAGCCTGAAAAATGGTCCCCATTGCCATGCTTGCTAGTAAAAAGACAAGCATAATTGTCCTGCCAGTGGCCCTCCTGCTACTGGTTATTGGTGTTCTCAAGTAAGTAGAAAAGAGAGGGTGGTTGGCTCCACTTGTATTCTACTTGGACAGTAAGTAGATCATGTTTCTGCACTTTGATGCATCTTTGATGCATCTTTGATGAGTATGTGATACTAAATAGAAATGCAAAAACCTTTTTTTATTAAAAGAAAGAAGAATTGGATAAAGTATGGCTATTTAATGTGGTTCATCTAATGCTGCTGTGTGATATAGATGACTGCCATCGAGCTAATTGACTCTGCCATTGAAAATACTGCAGAGTCTCTAAAATATAGTTTTCTTTTTCTATTGCAAAAACATTGACATTATATCCAAAGAAGTTTATGTATGTGGTCAATAGAGAGAAAGTGGCATATCATTCCACTCTTGTCAATGATAAAATTCACCTGACAAAAAGTTTGGGCATTTTTTACTAATTGACTGATCCGAGAGTTATTAAAATTTCCCCTACACAACTGAGTAACACTTCTAGTCATCTTCTATCTGCCTTTGACTCTATATGTCAAAGATCTAAGGTAATCATGTGAACACCTACAACCTATTCTGGTTTTCCCCATTTGTCTTTCCTGCCTACAGTCACTCCTATCATCTCTGAAAATGAAAGACAAGGAATAGATTGTATAGTTAGCATACAGAATCAAAGTTTCCAACATGCCCAGTATCAGTTATGAAGAATAGTCCCAACTCTAGTCCCCAACATAAAGGAGGTTATACATGCATTCCTCCGTAATGTATTAAAGAAAATAGGCACAAAAAAATCAATTTACTAGAATGCCACCCCCAGCAATTGTCAGTGACTGAGACTTTTGCAAGCATTTCAGCCATCACCTTTAGTTGCTTTAAATTAAAGTGAGTTGAATCAACCTCCTCAAAGCATGTAATCATCACCAATCTGATGAAGAAGCCTAAGGTTCCTCTAATTACCAGAGACCTTCTGACTGATCTCAAAACCCAGCAAAATCCCAGAAACAGATGGGATCACACAGCGTGATGACTAACAGGCACATGCATCAAAGCTTTTTGCGATCGCAAACGGAGCGATTCGCAAAAATCGGCCGTTTGCGATCGCAAAAATAGCTTTTGCTAGCCATGAAACAACTTGACACTCGCAATTTAAGAAATCGCAAATTTTTGTGATTTCTTAAATTGCGATTGCAGTTGAGGAATCGCAAATTGCGATTCCTTAACTGCAATGCAAGATGCCTTTAAACATAGCGATTTCGCTATTTGGGCCCGCTATTTACCGTGGAATCATACCACATGGTAAATAGTGAAAACTTTGAAAAATGCACTAAAGTGCATTTTTCAAAGTCATAGGTTACACACACGTCCTTTGGACATGTGTGTGCGCTACATTTGTGCACAGATCGATTTCAGGGGTGCAACGGGGTGTCGTCTTGACACCCTTGCACCCTTGAAATAGCATTCTCAATTTGCGATTCTCTAATTGAGAATCGCAAATTGAGAATGTCTTCCCATTGATTCCTATGGGCCTCTTGACCCATAGGAATGAATGGGGAGGTATTCCTTAATTGCGACTCGCAATTTGTGAGTCGCAATTAAGGAATGTTTAGAAATCGCTATTTTTCAAGCGATTTCTACATGCATAGGCTTTTGCGATTCCTTAATTGCGATTCCTTAAAAATCGCAATTAAGGAATCGCAACATCCAATATTGATGCATGTGCCTGTAAGTGAAATACAGCAATATACTTCAAGACAACTGGATAGGCTTCAGAATCATTGGAGGCACTTTTTATTCTATTTATTATGTTATGTCATTTATTTATTTATTATTTAATATTAGTATTTATATAGTGCCGACCTAGTCATTAGGTCAGTGAGGTACTTATATAGGAGCACACTCACATGCACTCACACACACACACACACGCACACACACACACACACACACACATCTATATCTTTTTTTACGGAATCTAAGATCATATTACTATATAGAACTATAACTGTATCTTTTGCTTTTTTCACTATATATGTGTATCTTTTGCTTTTTTCTATATAAATAAATATATATAAATATATATATATATATATATATATATATATATATATATATATATATATATGTATATATATATATATATACACACACACACACACAGATATATTACCTACTGGCGGTCGACAGTAGGTAGTTATAGTTAGGACCTAGTTTCTATAGGCAAAGCATTTTTGGATTTGCCAATTTCTTTGGCTCAATTTGACGAATCTTTGCGAAATTTTTAAAACTAATGGGGCGCCCTGGTCAGCTCCTGTCTTCAAAGTTTCAGGGTGATTCGTCAAGCAGGGACCGATAAAAAAGTTGGGTCCCAAAACGCATTTTCTCCATGTTAATTTCCCTAGGAAACTGTTGTCTCAGCTACAGGCCAAACTGCTTAACAGAATTACACCAAATTTTGCAGAGAGGTAGCTCTTGGTCCAGAGTGCACTCTTTGCTTTAAATGGTGTAAATCAGTTCAGCAGTTCCTGACAAATTCATGAATAGGACACGTTACAACACAAACTTTTACAACGTGTGCCTTTGCATCACGTTTTTACATCGCAACATCTATTACAACGCATGATTTTACAACACATGCCCTCACAATGCATTTTTAGAAACTACACTTACGACGGTTCCATTACAGCGCATACCATTACAAAGCATAATACTTTTAGGGCAACAGTAGTGTAAATGTTAGATAGTGTAGGGGTAAAATTTACTATTCCCACTCCAGTGAGTGCATCAGTAGGGTAAGTGTTGGATAGTGTAGGGGTAAAACTTACTATTCCCACTCCAGTGAGTGCAACAGTAGAGTAAGTGTTGGATAGTGTAGGGGTAAAAACTACTATTCCCACTCCAGTGAGTGTAACAGTTGGGTAAGTGTTGGATAGGTTAGTGGTAAAAATAATACGTTTAAATGGCATGCGTTGTAGTGGCATGCGCTGTAGTGGAAGGCATTGTAGTGGCATGCGTTGTAGTGACATGCGTTGTAATGGCTGCGTTATAATGGCATGCGATGTAAAGGATGTTGTGTTGTAATGATTGAGTTGTAAAGGTAGTGCGTTGTAATGACTGCTTTGTAATGGTTGTTTACCGAAATTCATATTTAAAAATCATTATATATCTGGTGACCGCGGTGGATCCGTGAACCCTACCGAGCACGAGCTTGATTCTAATTGGCTGCCAACACTTCAAACGAAGAAGGTTGAACTGAGTCACAAGAAGAAACGTTGCAAACAAGAAAAGGAGGCAGGGTAGAAACACTCTGACCCCCTAGGTCTGGTCAGGGGGTCACACACGGACCCCCAGGGCCCCAAACAGCATTAAAACAATATATATATTTCAGCAGGATTCATGAATCCCGGCGAAAAAAAAGAAGCACAGTCTCCCGCACTGCATTTTAATGATCCCCTGGGTGAGCCAGGACCCGGGGGCCATACGCAAAATATATACGGGGGTCGTGCGGGCCCCCGCAGCCCAGGGGACTGCCCCCACCCAGGGGCTTTATTATGCATGGGGGCACGTGGCCCCCCGCAGACCCAGGCACCGCCACCTCCACGAGGCTTTTCTTAATTATGGGTGGGGGGCCTTGTGAGCCTTCCCAAGCCCTGGAGGCTTCCCCCTCCCCGGGGCATTGATTAATTATTCACAGGGGGCCTCGCTGGACCCCTCAAACCCTGGGGACTGCCACCTCCCCGGGTCTATTGTGAAAGATAAGTGTGAGGGGGCTCAAGCCTCCCCCACACTGCTCCAGGGCCCACCACCCCCTGGGACACTAATTATTGATATACGGGGGTCCGTTGTGGACCCCCCATACTGCCCCGGGGACCTACCCCCAGAACATTGCAGTTTGCAATGACAGGGCATGAGCATTGCTCCCACCCTGCCATCCTAAACTCTGCATCGCTTCATGGAAGCGAGAGCAGAAAACCTGCTTTCGCTTCCATGAAGCAAAGCAGATTGCTTTTGGACAAGGGGAGCTGCATGTCAGCAGCTCCCCTTTTCCAAAAGCAATGCCGGCTCCCGCAGGAGGCAGGGAGCAGGCTGGGACCGCGGGGGCCTTGGGCATTGGGGCTTCCCCCGTGATTCCCAACGAGAGGCCATGCCCAGGGGGATGGGTTCCCCGGGGCCAAAAATGGCCTAGGAGGATTGGGCATGCCCTGGGGGATGGGATCCCTGGGGCCAAAAGTGGCCCAGGGAAGGGAGGACCGTTGACCCCCCTTCCGAATATATTTATTCTTATTTTTTCAAATAAGGCTGGGCCCGGGTAATGGGGTCCCTGGGGCCAAAATTGGCCACTGGATGGGGGCCACGCAACCCCCTCCAATAGTAATAAGAAAAAAAGCAGGGCAGGCCTCGGGGATGGGGTCCCCGATACCAAACGAGGCCCAGGGAAGGGGGGCCATGCAGCCCACTTCCCCTTTTTTTTCAAGTCAAAGAAATGGCTAAGGCCCTGGGGATGGGGTCCCCAGGGCCCATAAAATAGTAAGAGAAGGGGGGCCACACAGCTCCCCTAATAAAAATATGAAAAGTATGGAAAACCGGCATCTCACCGGAGGCCCGACTCTCCCTGTCTCCCTGTTCTACTCTGCAAACGTGCCTATTGGCGCGTTCTGGATTGGGGGATTGAGTCCCCTTGAATCTTACGGGTCCTTAGGGGACAACTAGCTCACCAGGTACCTCCGGTAACCCACACAGTGGGATTGCTGAGAGGGGCTCCGAGGCCACGTCCCTTTTTACACCACTCTGCAAACGTGCATCTTGGCGCACTGCAGGTGCAGCGATGAGGTCCTATTGTGTCCTGAGGACCTCAGGACTGAAGTGCACTTCATCCCCCGAGCAGCAGTGTGCCATGCGGTGCGTTTGCAAAGTGGTGTAAAAAGGGGGCATGGCCGTGGACCACTTTCATCAATCCAGCTGTGTGGGGCTTACTAGAGGTAACAGGAGGTCTAGTTGGCTCCCAGGGACCCTCAGGAGGTAAGAGGACTGCCTCCCCCAACCAAGAATGCACCAGGAGGCACGTTTGCTGAGTGGTGGACAAAGCGGGCATGGCCTGTGTCCACCTCTCAGCAATCCCACTGTGTGGGGCTTACTAGAGGTAACAGATAGGCTAGTTGGCCCCTAACCACCTCCAGCAGCGAAGGGGACTTCACTCCCCATCCAAGAGTGCGCCGGGGCGCATGTTTGCAAACTGGTGGGCAAAGGGGGCGTGGCCTGCTATTACCAATGCTGCTGTGTGGGACTTACTGGAGGTAAAAGGGGGGGTAGTTAACCACCAAGGTTGTCCTTGGGGGCCAAAGGTTTAAATTTCTCCTGCATTCGAGTGCTAGCTCACTTATATATATTACCTACTGGCGGTCGCCAGTAGGTAGTTATAGTTAGGACCCCTTTTCCATAGGAAATCCGCAACATTCTATTTTGAATAACTTTTGCGCCGGTCGACGAATCCTCGCGAATTTCTCAAAATAGGTGGGGCGCTACGCTCCGCTCCTACCCTGAAAGTCTCGGGGGGATTCGTCAAGCGGGGGCTGAGATAAAAGGGGGGTCCCAAAACGCGTTTTTCCCATGCATTTTTCTATAGGACCTTTAGACAGGGCTACAGCCCGAACGGCTGAACAGAATTACTAGAAATTTGGCAGAGAGGTAGTCCCTAGGTCAAGGAAGTGCCTTTTGTAGGTTTGGTGTAAATCTGTTCAGTAGATTCTGAGAAAATAGCCTTTAAATCAATATATATATCTCAGCCAGCTTACGGTACGCTTACCGTAAGCTTACCGTACGCGTACGGTGGCGTGCGCAAGCGCGATTCTGATTGGCTGTTACATCTAAGTAAACATTCGAATCGGTCGAAACCAGGAAGCGGCGGCCGCCATTTTCTCTCTCGCACTCTGAGGGGGGGGCTGTAAACAAAGGCAAAAAACATATAAAGGGGCTGTTTAGACAGCGCCCATGCACATAGCCATGTTAGTTGAGTCCTCAAAGATCCCCCAAGGCCAAAAACGGTAAATTCTTTTTTTTTTTTAAATTTCGCCGATTACGCTTACCGTACGCGTACGGTGCGCTTACGCTAAAAATTTTAATAAAAAAAAAAAACACTCTCTGTGCATGGCATATTATTGTCATCACTTACAAATTAAATTTAACAGATTACCTATCACAAGGAAGCGCATAATATGTCCTCCATGTGCGCACGGTGCGTAACGTGGGCACGCGGTGCGCGTAGCGCACTGCGTGCCCACCTTGCTTGTACGGCACTAACTGCGTAAAGCGGGCGCGCGGTGCGCAAAGCGCACCGCGTGCTCACTGTGCGCGCACGGTGCGCGAAGCGCACCGTGCGCGCACGGAACGAACTGCGTTAAGTGGGCGTGCACGCCACGAATGGCGTAAAGTAACTTAGCATTTAAAAAAACGTACAAATTCACTGAAAAAACCATAGGTTTCACACACGTTATAGTTAGGAATTAGCATTTAAAAAACCTTGCAAATTCACTGAAAAAACCATAGGTTTCAGACATGTTATAGTTAGCGGAAATTTTACTGATAAAAAACCAATGAAATTCCCCCGTTATAGTTAGTGCAGGCAACTATAACTCACGCGACCGCAATCTTCTGCTGATGACATATGTGTCTTTATGAAAAAAAAATATTTGTAATATATGTATAGCTAAAAATTTATGGAAGAAGACATGGGCAAATAAGTGTCTAAATACAGTATTAGCATCAGCAGAGGATTGCGGTCGCGTGAGTTATAGTTGCCTGCACTAACTATAACGGGGGAATTTCATTGGTTTTTTATCAGTAAAATTTCCGCTAACTATAACATGTCTGAAACCTATGGTTTTTTCAGTGAATATATATATATATATATTATCTACTGGTCGCCAGTAGATAGTTATAGTTAGGACCGAGTTCCCATAGGAAATCTGAAAATTCTATTTTGAATAACTTTGGCGCCGGTTGACTTATCTTCGTGAAATTTTCAAAAGTAATGGGGCGCTCTGCTCAGCTCCTACCCTGAAAGTCTCGGGGTGATTCGTCAAGCGGGGGCTGAGAAAAAAGGGGGGTCCCAAAACGCATTTTCCCCATGCATTTTCCCATAGGACCTTTAGTCGAAGGTACAGCCCGAACGGCTGAACAGAATTACTTGAAATTTAGCAAAGAGGTAGTCCGCAGGTCAGGGATGTGCCTTTTGCATATATGGTGTCAATCTGTTCAGTAGTTCCTGAGAAAATTGCAGTTAATAGTACATAAATATCCATATGCGCGCACCGTGCGCGAGCGTAATTCTGATTGGTGGTTAGATGTCAGTCAACATTCGAATCGGTCGAAATCAGGAAATGTCGGATGCCATTTTGTGTGTGGCAGTGGAAAAGAAAGGTGGAGAACGTGAAAAGGGGGCAGGGTAGAGAGTTCCTGACCCCCTAGCCTTTGTCAGGGGGTCCCTGAAGGACCCCGAAGGGTGGAAAAAAACATTTCATTTTTTTTCAAAAAATCGCGGGGTGCGCGCACCCCCAGCCGCCATTTTGAGTTTTAGAGGCAGAAGAGAGCTAAAAACACAAGTGGAGAATGTGAAAAGGGGGCAGGGTAGAGAGTCCCTGACCCCCTAGACCTTCTCAGGGGGACCATGAAAGACCTCTAAGGTCCCAAAAAAAAAAATATATATTGCGCACGGCAGCAAAAAATTCATAAAAAAAATAGAATCAAAAATCAAGTTTAAGTGTTTAGATGTTGGTTGGCTCCAAAAAGAGCCGTTGTGTTCATTGAGTGTTTTTTTGTACCTACAAGTAAGTACCGATGCAGAGTCTAAAGTTCAAGAGGAAGACTCTGTTCCCTTCATCTGTGAAATGAACACCGTCTCCTCTATAAATGCCTTGCATGTTGTAACGCAAGTTGTTGTGGTATATAGAACCCATACCATAGTCTCTGAGGAAAGCAGAAACAGACTTATTGACGTGCTTTTTTGCTTTCTCAAACTGCGGACAATATTGGTTGGACCAGTTCCACTTTTGCCTTTGGCATATATTAGAATATACAAAGGTAGTTTGTGGAAAAAGTGACATCAATTGCACAAAGGTGTCCTTAACAAGCATTTCCAGACCTACCCCAGTTAAAGTGCCTAGGTCATTTCCACCACAGTGCACAATTATAAGGTCAGGCTGTGGGAGATGTAGAAAGGATTTCACCAAAAGCATTAATTGGTGCCACTTTAACCCTCTCTGACCAATCCATTTAATGTCTACATTTGGCAAAGCAAGGTCTTTCACAATTTTTCTGCATACTTTTCACTCCAGAAGACATAGCTATGACCTACAATCCACACTGTGAACATCTTTCAAGGAGATCTGGATGCACTCAGAAGGTGTGTTTCAGTAGAATGGCAATATGAAAAGAAAGACAGTTGTAAAATGGAGGCTTACATATTTTTTTTTTAATAAAAAGAGCTCATTGGCTGTTTCAGACCATTCAACACTAAAAACTAGGCTGTATGTTTAAATTTTTAAAAGCATGTTTTGTATTGGTTCAGAAAAATGTGTTCCCACAGAAGATTACTTTGGATATGCTGTTAGGTTTGAAAAGTCAAGCACTCTTGCTCTTTGGATTAGAAACATTGTGTGCTGAACTTCTGACCTCTCTGCTCACACCAGTGTTCCATGATCTGTTGCTATGGTAGCAGGCAGAAGTCATGTTGGGGGTAGGAATTATTTGGAAAGGGTTGAAATTTGCAACCAATAGAAATGTGTGTTTCCATTTAAAAAAATGTGGGAAGCAATGTGATTTGAAGTTAACATGTATATGTGTGAAAAAAGAGAGGGAAATTTTGCCATTTAGTGGTTTTGGTGAGAGGAGTACAGCTCAGAGATTCTGGCTCTGATAATCTGCTGTGTGAGTGGCACATTTCTTTCTCAACTAACTACTTTTAAAGGTGAGTTATGAATTTGAAAGGGGATGTATGTGGTGTATTTTGATATAAATAATAGAAATGTGTTTCTTCTTTTAAAGTTGTGTTTTACATTTAATGTTTTGGAAGATATTTAACTGCCTTGAACTTGTAAGATATTATGGAGTATGTCTTCACCATAAGTTAAGGTGTACTGGTATCATCCAGGAATACTGTTTTGTGCCTAGAATCACACCATGAGTCTGTGTGCACACAGGAATTGTTGTCAGAGGTTTAATTTGTGTTGCTCTTGTTCTGTGAGACTTGCACTCGTAGGAAAGGGGCAGCTTGTTTTCTTGAACTGTGATGGTTAGCATTCAGCACAAATCACTATCTCACAGATGAGAGACAAATGCTAACACATTTGAAAACAACAGGGTAGATTTTCCTTCCACTCCTGCAATGGGTGAGGTAGTTCCTACATGTTCAAAACTCCAATTAACCCTTACCACAGGTGATCTTACATACATCTCTGCAGTCTTCATGCAGTTGTGCAAGCGTCCATGCAGATCTCTCTTGCACCTGACAATACACAGTCTCCAGAAACACACTCTTAGCACACAGCCAGCTGCTTCTCCTGCACTCCCATGCTTACTATTCAGCACTGTGTTTTATTTCAGATAGCAGTGTGTAACGCTAACACATTCAACATCACCAAGGCTCATTTCCTTTGCTCTAGTCTAATCACTCACCCAGGTTCCACATGCTCATGGTCTCAAGTAGCTGTTAGGACATGTGCTCTTTTCTGCCTCTCTAAACTATAAGGAAAATGTGTCAGGCTGTTACAGTAATTATCACTTGCTCTACCACAGTAGTAAATGTGCTTTGAAATTGCCAATCAAATATCGTTTTCTGTCTAGAATCACACCATGAGTCTGTGTGCACACAGGAATTGTTGTCAGAGGTTTCATTTGAAAACAACAGGGTAGATTTTCCTTCCACTCCTGCAATGGGTGGGGTAGTTCCTACATGTTCAAAACTCCAATTAACCCTTACCACAGGTGATCTTACATACATCTCTGCAGTCTTCATGCAGACTTGCGCTCGTAGGAAAGGGGCAGCTCATATGATAGGATTTAAATTACATAAAGGTGTTTTTTTTTTAGTTTCCTTTAGGTATTGCTGAACAACACTGAAATAAATTAAACATGCCTATAAATTCAAGAAAGAGAAAAGAACAGCAAAAACATGTATATTTGAAGACAACTGGACAACAGAAATTAGTTGAAGAACCTCATGTTGGAAAAAAGAAAAAGTCTTCTGGTAAGCAGACTAAGGATGATTTTTTTAAATAGCATGAAACTTAGAAAAAATTTACAAACTATATCCACTGCAAATAGTGAAACTTGAAATAAGCTTTATTTCGATAAAAGATATCTTAAAAAGCACATACAAATATAAAAATGTACAGACATGTGAAACCAATATAAGAACCATATACATATAAACTCATCATATCATATTTCATATGCCCAAGATCTTACGAGGTTTTCTATAAAAAACATGCAAACATTATAAATAGGACAATATTAAAAAAAACATGCGCAAACAAGTAAAAGAAACAGCCAGGCTATTTAGCCAAGAACTGCGAGAGCTTTGGATCTTAGGAGCCAGGCCCACCTTAGAAATTTTGATAGAGCGCAAGCGTACATAGATCGCGTGTCTGATTTAAGGATACGCAGCGCTGTAAGGTGGTCACGTGTGCCCAAGGTTCTGCATAGAGGTTTGAGCCAATATGATCTGGGGAATTTATATTCTGGACATGCGAAAAGCACGTGTGCAATAGATTCAGTTTTGGTTTCACAGAAAGGACAGAAAGGTGAAGTTTGGGAGGGAAATTTCCAGCGAGCGGTCAGCTCACGCACCGGGAGGGTACCAACCCTAAATTTGAAGTAGAGGGCACGGTCATATGGCTTCTGAATAATATCAAGGTAAGGCTCGAAGCAGACTACATCTTTAAGAAGAAGGAACTCAGTGGTGCATCTACCTAGTTGGGAGCTAGAGTTCCTCTTACCTATAACCCAACTCCAGTAGATTTTCTTTAACTCAGCTTTCGGGGGCGAAGTTCTGTTTATCCAAGCATCTTTAAGACCAAGATCGTAGAGAAGGGTCTTGACATCTTTCAGCCATTTAATTTTATTCCAAGAAGGCATAGAAAGTATTTCAGTCAGGCCCTCCGCATACTTAGTTAGCTCCGGGGTCCGCCAGAGCCGTGCCCAAAGAAGTAGGGGGCGTACTTTTGCCAGGTCTGACAGTGCATGGCACCCTAAGTCCGACAATAAAGGCACTATAGGTGTACTCTGTGGAAGTGCCATCAGTTCCTTGTAGAAGCTGGAATCGGATTTAGCCAGTGCCTCAATATTATTTGAGCCCCATAGTTCAGCACCGTAGAGTGCTGAGCTCACGCCCTTTGCCTTGTATATATCCAGTGCTGGGGCTATTGGCCTAGTTGAGGAGGAACGGTGCTCTCTAAGAAGGGCACCAGTGACCCTCTTGTGGGTTAAGAGCATCTTTTGTACATGGGATACCCAGCGCATGGTGTCTGTAATGCGGATGCCCAAATAATCGAACTCTTTGACCCTTTCAAGAGGAACTGCATTTAAGACTGGAGGCCGACCTAATTTCTTCGGAGGATTCAAAATTAGGTATTTTGTTTTGGTGGTATTAATAGTAAGGCCTCTGTCGTTGCAGAAAGATTGAAAACTGTCGAGAAGAGTTTGCAAGCCCATAGGTGTCTTAGACAAAAGGAGGGTATCGTCAGCGAACAGGAGAGTTGGAACACGTTCACCCGCCAGGGAAGGTGCATCAGCCGGAACTTCCCGCAGATGGTCCACCACCCCATTCACATAAAGTGAAAAAAGGGTGGGAGCGAGAACACATCCCTGGCGGACGCCCCTGTTTACTGGGATTCTCTCAGTTTTCTGGCCCTGGGGACCCCAGCGTACTTGGGCGTAATTACCATCATGGAGTTTTATTAGCAGGGCCAACAGATAAGAGGGGATGTTCATCGAGGCCAGGACACGCCAAAGGTTATCTCGGGGAACAAGGTCAAATGCTGTTTTTAAATCTATGAAGGCTAGATAGAGACTGCCCTTTCCGAGGAGGACGACCTTCTAATAGATAAGAAACAACCTAAAGACCTGTTCTATAGTGCCTGTTCCGGCCCTAAAACCTGCTTGATAATCAGAGAGGATGCCATTATCATCCACCCAAGCTAGTACCCTCTCCAGTATCACTTTCCCGATGACCTTCTGGGAGGAGTCGATCAGGCTAATCGGCCGGTAATTAGCAGGATCGTCACGGGCACCCTTTTTGAAAATGGGGACGACCTCGGCCCCCTTCCAAGATTCGGGGACCGGGGCGCCATTTAGGATAGCATTGATAAGGGTAGAAAGTAGCTTCCCCCAGTTAGATGGATCAAGCTTGAGGACATCTCCAGGAATGCCGTCCGGGCCAGCTGCTTTCTGCGGGATGATGGACTTGATAGCACTATGAACCTCTCCTTCCGTGAAGGGGTCAGCTTTCAAGGCGTCCACGAGGCGGAGTAGGTCCTCGGGCGGAAACTTTGCCACATTCTCAGAACCAGTAGAGTATAGTTTATAAAAATGCTCGTACCATGCTATACCAGTGATATTATATGTCAAGAGATCGTAGGCTGGTCTGTTCTTTACTCTAATTGCGTCCCAGAAGACACCGGGATTGCGCTTGAGGGAGGCCTCTCTTAAGGTCTGCCAGTACTGCTCCTCCCAGGACTTTTTGGCATTAGAGACGGAAGTCTTATAATCTTTCCTAGCTTTTTGAATCGCAGATGCAATCCCACTTTTTAGGGCCACTATTAAAGCAGATTTCATAATTCTGCAACTTTGCGTATACCAGCCGTTCTTGGGGATAGGTTTAAGCCCTCCCTTCGATGGGCCACCCATATTGTGTATTCGAAATATATTTCCCAGTTTGGAAATAATATCTTGAAAGACAAAGGGAGCCCTATCGAGGGCAACCTGATGGGTATTTGGTTGAACCAACTCGACCTGTGAAGCATATAAGATTGACCTTATTAGTTCAACCTTGTCATCATTCAACATGACTTTGTGCCATTTGAGGCGCCTCTCACAGTTGGCAGGGAAAACCTCAGAGGTTTGCAGAGAGCTAGCTGCTCGAAGAATCAAGGACCCTTGTTGATCTACCCATAGTGATTTAATACAAAGAGATAGCTGATTATGGTCGCTATCGTGAGAGGGGATTATTTCCATGTCCTCCATGAATGCCCAGAGTTTAAGGTCGAGAAATATATAATCGATCCTTGAGGTATGATTAGGCCTGTTGTAGGTGTGCGTACCCTGAGGGTCAGAGGGTGTTCTCCCGTTGGCCGCCCTTAGGCCGAATTCCAAGGACATGGTATTCAAGAATACAACAGACTTAGTCCATCTCTTGATAGGAGGCAACGTTAATGACGGAATGCCACGTTTAGCGTCATCCTCTAGTAGATCAGGAAGATCTACTGAGGCTAGGGGCTCGAAGGAGCAATTGAAGTCTCCTGCTACCAGGACGTAAGATGCGTGATGGCACTTTCGCAGTTCGTCCTCTAGGAGTACAAGTGTGGGTGATAAAGCTCCTCCACTAAGGCCTCTTGCGTAAATATTAAATATATCAAGAGACTTATTCCCCTGGGGTCCCTTGAGGGTTAGACGTAATAGGTCTGGGGAGGCAATATGGGCCTGCCTAATGGTGCACCCAAGTGAAGTACTAACCCAAATCAACAGGCCGCCCAAAGGGCGTCCTCTTCCCGACAGGGAGGAAGTGGCTGGTATGCAAAAGGTGGTGTAGCCAATCATGTGGTGCGGCTCTATTGCCCAAGTCTCCTGGAAGATACAGATGCTGTAAGTTGTTATGAAGGAGTTCCAATCTGGGAGGTCTAATTTGTTGGCAAGGCCAGCTACATTCCAATTTAAGATCCTGAGAGAAGGAGAGATAGTAGATGCATCTTGCAATGCAGGTGAGGTGGAATAATTAGAAGTAACCAGGATCGGGGTACAAGAAGAAGTCCGTAGAGAGTGGCTAGTATCCTGGAAGGTTAAGGTGTGATTGGGGCAGTGCTGTTGGGTGTGAGGACTTGAACCAGTTAGAAAAGGATCCCTATCAGGATCAAAAACTGCTTCGAGATCTCTTGAGATGGCATTAATTCCAACAACTGGAGGAGTAGCTATCACTGCTGGGATTCCATGTCAATAGTGCTCATAGCAGCTATAGGTATCATAATATCTGCTGGGAGCAAAAGTGGGAAAAGCTTTTTCGTTGGCGTTTCCAGCTCCCTTAAGATAACCATCATAGGATGATTGGAAAAAAGAAGGGTACAAATAATGAGAGTAAGAAATATCAGAATAAAAGTGGTTTAGGTCTAAACATCTTATGCCACTCATAGTGGGTTGTTGGCTGTTACAAATTAATCTTGTGACCCGGGGGTCCCTAAAATTTATGATGACACAGTCACCAGACATATTTTTCGGTTTTTTGCCCACCCAGGATACCCTTCTGACATGAAGAACCTGCCCATTTAGGTGTTTTGGGAGTGGCCTATTGGCATTCAGCCAGTGTATTGATTTATTATGTAATTCAGTGTAAGATTCTGGCTTGGCGGCTTTAGGGCGCGGGACTCCAGTCAGAATGGCAACAAATGGTAGGCACTCCGGTGGAAGATCAATACAAGGTAGGGACTGTTCAAAACCAGTAGGGGGGGTTTTAGATTGAATTTGTAAGGATTCATTGGTAGATGGTTTTTGGAGATTCTGAGCAAATTCAGCAATGTTTCCCAATTCCCCGGGGGTTAGATAACTATTGGTCGAGCCAGAGGCTGATTTTTTATTTTGAGGAGAGCTACCCGAGGATAGCGTGGGTAATGGAGGCCTTAAGTTAGATGAAGTAGGTCCATTCTTTGAGCCCAGATTTGAGGCAGCATTTGGTTTCGACAATACAGCTTGGGGTATAGGTTCATTAGGGGTAATTAAAGATGGATCAGTAGTAGTATCATGATCCTTACCAAGCTTTGAATGCAACTTGATTAGGGATTTGAGAGAAAAGAAATTGTCAAGAGAGGCCTGCTCAAATCTCTCGAGCCTCTCAGACAATAACTTTACTCTTTCCATCATAGGAAGTAAAAAGGATTTAATAGTTTTTTCAAGTTGACCAATCAGTGCAAGCTGAGGATCAAGGTCATTTTGGGATGCAGAGTGTTGAGGGAGTTGTTCTGCAACAGTATCAGTGGTTAGATTAGCCAGGTGAACAGGGGACGATCTTATCCTGAGAGGATGGTGTGTAGGTGAAGCTGTGTGGCCCACTTTCTTACCCGTACCAGTACGTGATTTACCTTTACTTTTCTTATGAGCTTTTGTCTGGTCCTCCCTGTTACCGCTACCCACTCTTTTCCTTTTGTTTGGAAAAATTTTTGGGTCCACTACAGTGGGTGGCTCAGTAATCGCAGGGGTTGCAAGAGATGGAGTGGCAGTATTAGCAGTATTAGGTGTAACTTGAGAAGCAACTAACAGGGGAGAGTATGAAAGGTCCAGCAATGACACAGGGGCAGGATCGCTAGGGCCAGGAGAATTTGTGTCTACACTCATCAGTAGGTGTGGTAAATTCCCTGTTAAGATGTCGACCGCTTGGGTGTTGGCTTGTGCGGGTGAAGCAGCTAGCGCAAATGCGCCCATTGAGGAACGCTTATCTTTTATAGCGTCCAGGGAAAGTCGTCGCTCTGTAATTGCAATTTCCTTCTCTAATACAGAGCAGGCGCGAATTATAAAGTGGTCAAGAGTGCCACTTACAGAACCTCCACTCAGTGTGCTTCCCCTGCCCGAGCATGTGAACATAGCCATAGCTGCCAGGTAAAAGGAATAATCACAGCGGGAGATGTAAACAACCAGTCTGTTATAAAACACTACACCAGGTATGTCCAGCAGCAATGTTAACGTACCAGTCAGGGGTATGCTGTGGGAGCAAGAGGGGTGGCCCAGCCCGGCCTCCTTTCGCCTCAGACGGCCCGCCCTTTGTCTGGGCTTCGTCCGGCGCCCACCCGCGCGCGTCCCGCGACGCGGAGAGAGCGGCGTTCTTTTGAGCGCCTCCGGGCGCTTGTGTGACGTCGGTGGGGCGCTAGGGCGCCTGGGAGCTGTAGTCTCCTGTCGCCGGGGCCGCAAGATGACACAGCGGCAACAGCAACGGCAGGGTTGGACACAGCAAAGCAGCAGCGGAACTCCGAGGTGAGCAAGGGAGGGCAGGACACCAGCCGTTTCCCCGTCGCAAATCAGGCTCTCGTCGATTGACAGGTCTCCAAATTCAAACTTCCCGCTCCACCGAGGGAGCGGCGTTTTTTTGAGCGCCTCCGGGCGCTTGTGTGACGTCGGTGGGGCGCTAGGGCGCCTGGGAGCTGTAGTCTCCTGTCGCCGGGGCCGCAAGATGACACAGCGGCAACAGCAACGGCAGGGTTGGACACAGCAAAGCAGCAGCGGAACTCCGAGGTGAGCAAGGGAGGGCAGGACACCAGCCGTTTCCCCGTCGCAAATCAGGCTCTCGTCGATTGACAGGTCTCCAAATTCAAACTTCCCGCTCCACCGAGGGAGCGGCGTTCTTTTGAGCGCCTCCGGGCGATTGTGTGACGTCGGTGGGGCGCTAGGGCGCCTGGGAGCTGTAGTCTCCTGTCGCCGGGGCCGCAAGATGACACAGCGGCAACAGCAACGGCAGGGTTGGACACAGCAAAGCAGCAGCGGAACTCCGAGGTGAGCAAGGGAGGGCAGGACACCAGCCGTTTCCCCGTCGCAAATCAGGCTCTCGTCGATTGACAGGTCTCCAAATTCAAACTTCTTATAATACCTGCATTAAGACGGAAAGTGGTCACGAATTCCGGTGCATATTTGCCATTTCCGGAGGATCTGCCTCCCGGTGAGGCCGCACACAGGTGTCAGGGGTCCCTGGTTAAGCGTGACACTCCAGTTCCTCGCTTGATTGTCTCACCTGGTAAAGTCTTTCTTTGCATGCAAATAGTGTTTCAAGAAGAAAACAACAAGACAATAGAAAGAAATTACTAAATGCTAATGTACAATCAGAAGCAAGAAAGAATGACTTAAAAAGAAAAACAGAATTTCTAAACATTCGTAAAAAAATGTTTCAGAGAAGAGTGGTGTTCAATTTTCTAAAGGATGTGAAACATTATAGGAAGAAAGCAATATTTTATAAGAAAAAGAAACATATTGAATACATTGTTGCAAAGGCTTTGGAATTAAAAAGAAAACTATTCATTTTAATTTTGAACAGGATCCGTACATTAGATAAAATAGTCAATGTAATGAAGTCAAAAAGCAAAAGGAAAAGAGTAGTGAAAAAAATAACTTTTGTAATGTGTTCTTAGGAGAATGGAAGCATAGTTCAAGTACTGAACCATTTTTTAATGAAGAGAGTTATCTTCAAAGTAATAGTTTGCTGCATGCAGTTGACACCAGTGGTCGAAGTTATGAAGTTAAAGATGGTTGTGTAATGGAAAAGGAGAAAATGGTTCCAAGAAATGAGGAAGAAGTGTTAGCTGAAACGTCCTAAAGCCCCAGTGTACACTTGGAATTGTAGTAGTATTTGTACTGTACGACAAGAATCTATTGATAAATTACGTGACTTTCTAAGAGAATATAGTAAAAAAGTGTTAAAAAGAAGATTAAGGTGCTTCAAAGACTAGATCCATGCAGAGTGAGAAAGAATACTGGTTTGCAAGGACATTCTCTGGCTTGTCTTTCTAGGAAAGTTTGTCAAAGTGTTTTCACCATTTTAGGATGCTGGCAGTACATCATACTGAAATGAGAAAGTTTGTGAGAAGATTGTATTTTGCTAAAAGTCCAGCACTAAAGTTAAATGAGTTGAATAGTGCTCTGTTGCGTGGATCTGTATCAGATGTAGAGAAGGTTACTGATGATATTCTGTTTTGTTACTTTGGTCCAGAACAAGAAAGTGCAGGAAATGACACAGTTATTGAAGAAAATGTGGAAGAGAATGTAGAACCCACTGTTACTAAAAATTTTGAAGATCAAATTACAAAATGTACTATCATCTCTAATGAAAGACCAAATATTACTTGTATTTGTTGCCAGAGAAGCCATTATAAAACTCAAACAAGGAATGTTGATCTCTATAAAAAAAGTGAAAAAGAAAATAATTATGAGTGGAAGGATTTTGCTACATATTTGTTTCTGGAAAAATGTTTTAATTTGGGTGAAGATCAGCGTATTTGTAAATACTGTTATAACAAGTTAGAAGAAAATAAAATGCCAGTTAGAGCTGTACATAATAATTTAGAATTGGTTGATATTCCTGCAGAACTTAGTGATTTAAATACGTATGAGTCTATACTCATTCAATGTGTCCATCCGTTTCAGACTATAGTTCGTATGGAGCCCAAAACAGGTAAATTACCTCCTTCACATTTACAAAGAGGTTTAAAAGGAAGAGTTGTCTATTTGCCATTAGATTTGAAAAAAAATATTGAAACAATTGATGCAGATAGTTTGGAAACTGAACCATTAGTTATTCTGGTTAAGGGTGTACCTACAAAGAATAAGAAAATTTGGCAGGAGCTAGTAGATGTACGAAAAGTACAAAGAGCGAGTTTATATTTGAAAAGAAATAATAAGTACTATGAATCAATTTATATGGATGAATATGAAGAAGTTTTACTAGCAGACACAGGAATACCAACTGGGCAAATTGAAAAAGTGGATAAGTCAAAAGAAGAAGAAATTTATGAACATTTCAGCATACATCCTCTTCATTCTAAAGAAGTTATGGGAAACACTATTGATCTGTTTCAGATGAAAAAAGCAAAAGGAACTCCCGTGAGTGTATGGGAGGAGAGCTTGGAAGCTTGTTGTTTTCCCCAGCTGTTTCCTACAGGAAAAGGTGGACGATATGATGAACGTCCAGTACAGATTCCTGCTTCTGAGTATCGGACTACAAGATTATATGCAGAAGATCCAAGATTTCGTCAAAGTATTCCTTATTTGTTCCATCTTTTATATGAAAGTGACTTGTCTGCACTATCTTATGCAGTAAATCACATTTTAAAAACTGGAGTACATCTACATAATGTGTCTGCAAAGGATTTTATGAACAAAGTGCAACAGCGAGATGATCATTTGGAATCTCAATTGATTAATCTGTTGGCTTGTCAGCGTGGAACTAATGAATACTGGTACCGACGCCATGGAGAATTAAAATGCATGTTACGGAATTTAGGAACTCCTACATGGTTCTTTACCCTAAGCTGTGCTGAGTACGCTTGGGATGATTTACTGGATTTTCTTCGAGAGGCAAATTCAAATATTGAAAACATCCAATACAAGACAGCAGGAGAATTGTGCTCATTGGATCCGGTTAATGTTTGCAGATATTTCAATCATAGATTTGAGGCTATGATGTCCTTCATCTGCAATAAAAGAGGTGCTCCTCATATTCATATGCTGTTGTGGATCAAGGATGCCCCAAAATTTGGAACAGATTCTGATGATGCAGTTTTATCTTTCATTGAAGAATATGCAACATGTGCTATACCTAAAAGCACAGAAGAAAAAAACTTAAAAGAGCAAGTTTTACGTTTCCAAAGTCATCGGTGTGGAAAATACTGTCGACGAAAGTACAAGAGTAAAGATAAATTCTACACAAAATTTCGATTTGGATTTCCATGACCTGTTCTTTCAAAAGGAAGAGTAAACAGTTTTATGTCAGCTGTGCGACATACCATTACAAGAAAATCTCCGAAAAATACCTATCACCTAAGAAGAAAAGAAGAGTCAAAATATATAAATGACTACAACCCAGTCATTTTATCCATGTAGAATGCTAACATGGATATTCAGTATGTAGCTGACAATTCTATTGCTGTTGCTCGGTATGTCACATCTTACATCACTAAATCTGAGAAAACGGATTTGAAAGAAATGTGGGAAGAGATTTCTCACGAGAAGACTGTCAGTAAAAAGCTATACAGTTTCAGTTTAAAGATGTTATCGCATCGAGAAATTGGGTCATACGAATGCTCAGATAGGTTATCATCTGCAAGTCTGGACTCAAAATCCAGAAGAATAACTTGGGTAAGTTTAGGCCTTGCAGGAATGCGAATTCGGGTACTGAAATCTATTCGAGAAATTGAATATTTAGCAGAGAACGAACCAGAAAGTACAGACATTTTGAAAACAAATATGTTGGACACATATTACCCAAACAGAAGTCATCATCTTGAGAACATGTGTCTCTATGAAGTGCTGCAGAACTACATTTTTACACGGAATGCCACAGAAGACATCAACAATGGAAAATATAAAGTCATTGGTGAGGAAGGATGTTTGGTGAAACAAACAAAAGGAAGTTTGATTAATCACAGGAAGCTGGGTTGCGACACTACTGACAAAAAGGAATTTTACTACTTAGCACTTTTACAGCTGTTTAAACCATGGCATTCAAAGGGTGAATTTCTTCGAGATTTTCAGAGCTATGAAGATTCCTTTAATGCATGTAAAGATAGCATAGAATGCAGTTCTTTCACAAATTATGTACAAATGGTAAATGAAGAAATTGAACAAGAAGCTACAATTGCAGCTGAAATAGCTAGAGACAGTTCTCAAGACAGTCAAAGTTCTGGTACGCTCAGTCAAGATCCCCTAGGACAACCAATTGTAGAAAATGAAGCTACAATAGCCATGACTGAAGTGTAAACAGCTATGAATCAAGCTCAGGGAGATTTAATAGACTTACCAAATTTGGAACAACAACTGAATGATGAACAACAAAAAATTTATGAAGAAGTTACTGCTCCAACTGGGTTAGCAGCATATAACATAAAAGGAATTACCTTACATCGTTTGCTAATGTTACAAGTAGAGCATGAGAACAAAATAGAATACCACAAGCTAACAGGAGAAGCATGTTTTGAAGTTTCAAGAGTGTTGAAGAAAATGAAAGTTCTCATTATTGATGAGGTAAGCATGGTATCAAACTTAATGCTTGCCTTTGTGCATTTAAGAATGCAGCAAATTCTAAAGACAGACTATTACGTGTTATTTGGAGGAAAACATGTTATAGTTTTTGGGGATCTACTGCAGCTCACTCCAGTTAAAGGACAACCAGTATTTAATACTCTTGCACATGAAGACACGAAAAAGTCCTTAGGAAGTATAGGTAATGTGAATATTTGGTCATACTTTGAGTACAAAGAACTCATTACCAATATGCGGCAAGCAAATGATGATGATTATGCAAGTATTCTCAAAGATATCAGAATTGGACTACTCACAGAACATGTCAGAAAAGCTTTACAGAGTCGATTGCTATGTAATTTGTTTCCAACAGAACAAATAGTTCCAGAGAAAATATACAAGGAAATTGCAGAAAAAAATACTGTAATCTGCTTAATGCCAACACTACATGAATGCTCTATATTCAATGAAGAACTTTTGAAATTGAAAAATGAAGAGATTATGAAAATGGAAGCCGTGGATAAAATACAGCATGACGGAATAACTATTATATTGACAGGCAAATTGAAAACTAAATTGGATTCTCTAGAGAAAAACATATCGAAAACAGCTGGTTTAGAAAATAATCTTTATCTAGGTATGAACTGTCGAGTAATTTTAAGACGTAATTTGAATGTAGAAAAAGGTTTAGTGAATGGAGCTATGGGTAAAGTTGTGGATTTTGTTAATTACCAGAAAAAAGATGGAATTGAATTTTTAAAAATAAAATTTGATCAGATTGAAGAGGTTAAAGACATTAGTCATTGTTCAGTTCTTTTTCTGCTTGTGAAAGACTTATATGTACGTAGGAAGCAGTTTCCGTTCTCTCTAGCATATGCTGTAACTATTCACAAATCTCAAGGATTAACTGTATATAGTGCTTTTGTAAACATTGGATTAAGTGTGTTTAAAGAAGGTATGGCATATGTTGCTTTGTCACAAGTGAAAAAATTATCTGGTTTATTCATGATAGACTTTGATGACTCAAAAGTTAGTGCTGATGCAAATTGTGTAAAGGAGTATAATAGATTAAGAAGAAGCTATGCTCCTCATTTAGGTCGTATCCTGTGTTTGAAAAACGTGTTGTTTGTCGGAAAAGGAGAATTGAGAATATCTGTAATGAGGATGTACAGAAGAGAAAACAAAAAGAGAGTGATGTGATTGCAAGCAAAAAGAAAAAGGACAATGTTGAAGAGGTTGTTGGTTGTCATTTTGAAAATAGCTCTGGTGTCAACTGCTATGCTAATGTAGTGCTGAATGTTGTATTTTATCTTGAAAGTTTGCAAGAGCAGATAATACTAAATCATGAAAAAAGATTTTGTTCTCTGCTGAGTTTCCTTTATGAGAAGTTGTGTAATGATAAAACAAAAATAGAAAGTGCTTCTGATGTTAGAAATATTTTAGATGTATGTTCTGGATGTACACAGTTTACTCAAAATGTCCAGCAAGATGCACAGGAATTCTTAATGTATATGCTTATGGTACTGGAAGATGAAGGGGTAGAATTAGAAAATATGTTTGGTCTCTCTTATAAATGGGAACATTGTTGTGAAAACTGTATGAACACATGCAGCACTAATGTTGATTCTGAAAAGTTCATACACTTAACATTACCAGAGAGTAAATCAGTGACTTTAAGTAAATTAGTTAAAGATGCAAATCGCAACATAGAATGTTCTAATGTAAATCAGAAATGTTATCAACGTTATTTTTAAAGAAATATGGACAGTATATAATTTTAATGATGCAACGTTGTAGAGCTGATGGAACAAAATTGGACACTTTAATAAAGAAGTTTGTAGGAAATCAATTATCAATATCAGGAAAGACTTTTGTTGCAGTTGCAATAATTTTCCATGATGGACCTTCGATAACTTCTGGTCATTACACAGTTTATCTAAAATGTGAAAAAGGCTGGACACTGTGTAATGATTCTCAATTGATTTTCAAGCATCGTTTGCCTGCAGAATTTCCAAATTCCTACTTAATTTTTCTAAAACCAAAATTTTAGATACAAATTGCAGCATCTGAAGAAACCATTATTTTGATTTTATAGGATTACCATTGGATATTTCACCTAAAAAGGATTTAAAAATTACCATTTGTCCTCATGGAAAGGTAAATGTTTCTATTGTGGACTTCTTTGACAGGTATTATTTTGGTGTATGTGCTTAAGCAACAAGATTTACAGACGTTATTTATTGCAAATAGTTATTGTTCTTAGAAGATATTTTTAATATATATGTTACATTTCTATGAAGGTATGTTTTACTGAGGATAGATTCAGGGCTTTTTTAAACAATCTTTCAGATTGTTTATTTTTTTGCCCGCTGTTAAGTGATGAATGCAATTGATATCACTATTTTCAGTGAAATTCAACATATTCTGGAAACAGCAAAAAAAGGGCAAAAAATGACTTTGTTAAATATGAAAATATGTGTACTGTATTCTAAAATGTATTGTTAAATATTACAACTTTTTTTCTTTTTTTTCAGATCGAGAAAGAAAATTTAGGAAATTGAATCCATTTTTCTTGTAATTAAAAAAAAACATTTATTTCTAATTAAGTTATTTTGTTGGTCAGGTAAGTTTAAAATATCTGTATTTCTCACCCCTTCACTTTCATGCTCCCTTTTCTTCACTTCTCCTCACTCTGCTTTTCTCATTCCCCTTCCCTCTCTCTTCTTCCTTTACTGCTCTTTCGTAACTCCCTCACTCCTTCTCTACTACTCCCCTAGGTTTACTGCCTCCATCACTATTTTTTCAACCATGTTTCTCTCCCTGTCTCCATATGTCTCAGTCATGCCTTACTCCTTCCCAGTTCCTTGCTCTCTGTCTCTGTTTCTGTCTCTCTCCCTTTGTCTGTCTTACCCTTAATTTCCTTAACATCTCTGTTTCTACCACTCCTCCTCTCTCCATCACTCATTTTCCATCTATGTTAATTTTTTAACCTTCTCCGTCATTCTCCTTCCCTCACCTTCCCTAACTGTCACTATCCTTTACTCATAGTCACTCCTATTCTCCTACTTCACTTCCTCCTGTCTGTATCTCACACCTCTTCATCTTTTCACATTCTTTCCTTCACTCTCCCTCACTCTCCTTTGCTCATTGAAATCCTGACTCCCTTTCTCTCACTCCAGTTTCCTAAATCCCTCCATCCCCTCACTCCCCATCTCTCACTTTCCTTTACCCCCTTTTCTAATCCTCATACCCCTTATCTCACCATCACTCCACTTCTCTTACTTTCAATCCCTTTAACCTGCTGTACTTCATCCGCTTCACCTGTTTTTACTCCCTTTTCCTATCTCCGTCCCTTACTCCCCTTTTCTCACTCCCCCTCCATCACTCTCCATTGCTCACTGCCATTCCCTTACTCATTCACTCTTCTTACCTGTATCCTCTACCCTTAGTCCTTTTGTTGCAGTCAGTCTTTCACTTCCCTTTCATGACTGATCATACTTTCCTTTTCTCACTCATTCTATCTGTCCTTTCCTCCTCTTCACTCAGTCATTTCAATCATTTCAATCATTCATGTATACACTACACATTCATTCAATAAAATTACAACACAGTATATTAGGAATATAGCTATTCTTGGAGAAGTGAAGTGAGTTCTGAAAAGAACTGTTTTTTTTTCTTTGTAGTTTTGTATTTTTTTTTTTTAACAATTTTGTATTTTTTTTTTTTTTTAGAGGACCAAAAAAAACTGGTAATGAAAAACTGTTCAACAGGAACAAAAAAAAAATGAAAAAAATTATGGGCTGGAGCATGTGTGCTGCTGTATTCTGTTTTCAATCAAGTTAGCCTATGGTTTTTTCAGTGAATTTGCAAGGTTTTTTAAATGCTAATTCCTAACTATAACGTGTGTGAAACCTATGGTTTTTTCAGTGAATATATATATATATATACACACATCAGATGTTGTCACCTTCCGCGACTCATCATACGGCGGAAGACAAGTACCTCAGACACCGTCATTTATAAATATTGTTTTCACCCTTTATTGTATTTTCCTCATTTTGTATATTCCAACTAATCGAATTCCATGAGATTCTGCATCTTATTGTTCATATCCCAGGCGGACACCTTTCAGCTTCCACCTTCTGCTGGGCCTTCATTCACACCATGGCAGACATATATATCTATAGACAGACAGACAGACAGACAGACAGACAGACAGACAGAGAGACAGATAGATAGATAGATAGAGATATCCAAATGAGGTTGTGGCGCTAAAGTGAAAGCCCAGCCACTCGGGTCGGGGCTCGTCAACGGACGCCACCGTTATATTTTGCACAGAAGTTCTCTCCACACATCCACTGGGAAAGAAGGCGAGCCACACCGGTCTTGCTGGAAAAGTGTAAATTTTATTCACACAAGCGGCAGAAGACGTGTTTCGGCTGACAAGCAGCCTTGGTCACATGACCTCACCGGTGAACCAGGAAGTATATATCACAGTTACGATTCCAGCACGTCACAGCGTGCACTAATTGAAAGTGAAAACAGACTGTGAATACCCACCTTAAACAGCCCTAAACCACAACTGCTTAAAGACTGGATGGCAAACTCGCATGAATGCTCCAAGAACATACTGAATATGCTTATAAAAAATGCGTGGGAAGATCATGAAGAACTTATGATCCAAATACAGACCATACTCGATGACCTCAACAAAGAAAATGACCAGGAGGAGGTCAGTAGAACCCTGGCAATCATAGAGGAGAAGATGAAGAAATTTGAGTCTGACATTGTAAAACGGAAACAAAACAAATTCGAACGCGACGAACGCAACTAAGCGATGGGAAGAATTCTTACCTTTGCAAGGAAGTTCGACAAAGCAAGAGCTGAACTGTCCAAAGAAAAAACCATGGGCAGAGCAGAAAAAAGCATGTATGCCTCTTCCACAGACCTGAGTTCGGATTTAGAATCTGTGGACAGCAACGCGTCGAACACACAGGAAGTGACGTCTTTTTCCGAAGAAATGCGCCTCATACAAATAAATATGGAACATTCCGACAGGGGGCGACCCAGAGGAAGAGGCCGAGGAGGCGCAACCAGAGCACAAAGAGGAAACAATGCAGAAGAAAAGAGCAAACTAGTCAGCATGGGAACACGTGGGCAACTGGCGAAAAAGCAAACATGAACAACACATCATCATCACTAACGGTAATGAACCTGTCTAAGAGAGCTTTAACTGAAATTGATGAGAATGTACTTAGCCTAGGTTTATCTTTTTGTCCAGATTGTTCTCTTGACTACACGCAGGTGCGCATTGATTTGTACAAATTTGTCAGAAAGCTTAAACTGTGTAAAATTCATACTACACGCAAAAAAACTCAACAATCGAATCCTACCCCTATGACATTAAATACGATTACTAGTGAACACACATCTCTTGACACTAATGATCTAGAAATTCTAAATATCATGCATGACTTAGCATATGAAAACCTCAGCATATCACATTCTCCCGTTACCACCAACAGTCTGTCTAACCCAGGTAACACAGGAACACAGAATGAGTCAGGCACTACACACGACTGTGACCACTCCGCTAAAACAAGCTTTAGACCCAGTTCCAAGTACATCCCACAAATACCAAGAGACAATATTGATGTTTCCCCGGATGCTGTGATTTGTGATTTAAATAAACTAACACATACATACACACGCAGGAGAAACATCACTACAGAACAGTGGGATGCTGTTATTTCCTTACAGAAAGATGATAGCATTGTGATTAAGCCGTCAGACAAAGGGGGAAATGTGATAATTATGGATAGAGAATTTTATGTCAAAGAAGCCAACAGACAACTCTCTAACAGTACCTGTTATGAGAGGATAGACAAGGGTTACCTTGACAAACTACAGAACAGATACCATGAAATGATTGACAAATGGGCCCAGGAAGAGCTTTTAAGTTGGGATGAGAGAAGGCTCCTTACGAACACCACACCCACCACACCCACTTTTTATCTTCTGCCCAAGGTGCATAAGGACCCCCTAAACCCTCCAGGACGTCCAATTCTCTCCTCTAAAAATAGTCTATTCGAGAATACCTCCATCTACATTGATCACTTCCTGTTCCCCTTTGTCAAAGATCCAAGCTCCTACGTCAAGGACACCAAGGACTTCCTCCAAAAAATTGAGAACTTACACTGGGGGCCTAATTGTTGGATGGTGTGCCTTGACGTGGAGAGTCTGTACACAAGCATCCATCATTGTGACGGCATAAGAGCCTGTCAGGATTTCCTTAAGACCAGGAGTATACATCTGCTTGGTCATACACAGATGATTCTTCAAATGATCGAAATGTGCCTAACTGAGAAAGTTTTTATGTTTAATGGTAGCTGGTACAAACAAACACAGGGTACTTCGATGGGCACTTGCTTCGCTCCCAGCTACGCGAATCTCACTGTGGGCTGGTGGGAGAAGCAAGTGCTCTGGAGCGAGGACCTGGACAGATGGACCAAAAGCATCAATCTCTGGCTTAGGTACATAGACGATATTTTCTTCATCTGGGAGGGAATGGAAAGTGAACTTTTGCTGTTTTACAATGCTCTAAATGAGAACTGCATGAACTTGAGATTCACCATGGTACATAGCCAACAGACTGTAAACTTTCTAGATATCAAACTAGATATCACCAATAATACCCTAGCTACAACCCTCTTCAGAAAAGAAACATCTGGGAACAGCATCTTACATGCTACCAGCTGCCATATGCCTAGTTTTAGGTGGAGTCTACTTGGAGCCAAACGCAATTGCAGCACAGAGGAGGCATATCAAAATACAAAAAAGGATATGCTGACCAGATTTAAGGAGAGGGGGTACACTGACAAAATGCTGGAAAAATGGGTAAGCAAAGTAGACAGCATTAATAGAACTGAGGCCCTTTTTAAAGCAACTAGAGCACAAAAAACTACTCCTACAGATGTGACACCACTCAGATTTATAACTTCCTTTTCCACCCAGACAGATCAACTGAAAAATATCTTGAAGAGAAGGTGGGATATCCTCACGCAGGACAACATTTTGTCAGCTAGGATTGGATCTAATCCATCCTTCTCGTTTAGGAACAATCCATCTCTCAAAGATCTACTGGTTAATAGCCATTTTAAACCTAAGAAAGGGACCTGGCTAGAACAAGGTAAGGGCTTTAAGCGATGCAGGAAATGCAAAGCATGCAGTCATTCTGAGGATGTAAGAGAGGTCAATCTGCAGAGAACAGGGAAATTGTGGAGGATCCCAAAATTGATCCACTGCAATACTGACTACGTTGTTTATGCCATCACATGTCCCTGCTCCAAGTGGTATGTAGGGTCGACCACTTTTCCAGTGAAGAAACGCATTTTGGAACACTGGCGAGCAATTACCAACCAGGATCTGAGTTACAGCACTGCCAGACATTTCAGGGAATACCATTCCAGCGATTGGACGAAAGCGAAGTTCTTTGCGCTTGACAGTGTGCCTAAGCATCCTAGAGGTGGCAGTACAGTCCCTGAGAAGACTAGAATCTCGCTTCATATTGCAGACAGGCAGCCTTTTTCTGATAGGGCTTAATAACGATGAAGAAATGTATTCACATTTGTAAAAATTCTTGTATGTTTTTTAGCCAGGCTTGGCCCCTTTTTTGAAACCAGTTTTATTCTATATTTTTGATTTCTGAATTCACTTGTGCATCTTTGTTGGTCTTTTGTGGTTTGTTTTTGATGTGTCGGACATACGGACAATTCATAAACCTGAGACATTTTTGCTTTATCTTGATTTTTTATGTAACATGACCACTTTATATCTAATATATGCCAAAGCACTAATGTATTATTATCTTCTTTCATTGTTTCTGCAGCTCGGGGGCTCATGGATAGACGAGTTCACAACGAATAGTCACGGATATGACGTATTGATTGAGTTCCTGGTATGCGCACATCTATCACTGAATAGATATGTAGTGTATAAATATAAGGGTACTATACCCCCATTTGCACCTATTAGTTTATAGATATAGATACATAGCGCTAAGCTGGGACAATTTACTTTGGTACTATACCTCTATGCACTAGCACCATAGCAATGAAGTAATTGACTCTTTTGTTATACGTTAAACATCACATAGAAACACTCCCCATCTGCAGAACTCTTATGCACTGACGATTATTTCGATGACATTATGAAAGTTACTGTCATAAATGCAATGAGAAATGTTTCAGTAATTTACGTTCTTTCAGACTTTTGTATTGTTGACCCTACTATTAATTGGAATAATGATATTATGGGTCAAAAGACAATTGTATATTTCCTTTCTCTGACTACTACAGTCCTCATGAAACTAACGACACTGTAAAACTTTGCAAACCACTTTACTTTGACCAAGTCTGTTTTCACTTTCAATTAGTGCACGCTGTGACGTGCTGGAATCGTAACTGTGATATATACTTCCTGGTTCACCGGTGAGGTCATGTGACCAAGGCTGCTTGTCAGCCGAAATGCGTCTTCTGCCACTTGTGTGAATAAAATTTACACTTTTCCAGCAAGACCGGTGTGGCTCGCCTTCTTTCCCAGTGGATGTGTGGAGAGAACTTCTGTGCAATATATATATATGTATATATATATATATATATATTACCTACTGGCGGTCGCCAGTAGGTAGTTATAGTTAAGACCACGTTTCCATAGGAAATCCGCAACATTCTATTTTGAATACCTTTGGCGCCGGTCGACGAATCCTCGCGAATGTTTCAAAATAGGTGGGGCGCTACGTTCCGCTCCTACCCTGAAAGTCTCGGGGGGATTCGTCAAGCGGGGGCTGAGATAAAAGGGGGGTCCCAAAACGTGTTTTTCCCATGCATTTTTCCATAGGACCTTTAGACACAGCTACAGCCCGAACGGCTGAACAGAATTACTAGAAATTTGGCAGAGAGGTAGTCCTCAGGTCAAGGAAGTGCCTTTTGTAGGTTTGGTGTAAATCTGTTCAGTAGATTTTGAGAAAATAGCCTTTAAATCAATATATATATCTGAGCCAGCTTACGGTGCGCTTACGGTACGCTTACCGTACGCGTACGGTGGCGTGCACGAGCGCGATTCTGATTGGCTCTTAGATCTTAGTAAACATTCGAATCGGCCGAAACCAGGAAGCAGCGGCCGCCATTTTCTCTCTCGCACTGAGGGTGATGATTAAAATACAAAGACCAAAAACATGTAAAAGGGCTGTTTGGACAGCTCCAAAACACCTAGCCATGTTGAGGGAGTCCCCAAAGATCCCCCAAGGCCAAAAACGGAATTTTTATTTTTTCGCTAATTTCGCCGATTACGCTTACCGTACGCGTACGGTAAAAAAATATTAAAAAAAAAAAATTATCCACACTCTCCCCACCCCGTGTGTAAATGGTGCCCGCAGGGCACCATTTGTGCATGGCTTATTACATGTGTGAAAAATTAAAATATTACTTTTCAAAACGAAGTGCATCATATGTCCTCCATGTGCGCACGGTGCGCGAAGCGCATCGTGCGTACATGGCCCATCTAGCGTAACGTGGGCACGCGGTGCGTGTAGCGCACCGCGTGCCCACCGTGCGTGCACGGCACTAACTGCGTAAAGTGGGCGCGCGGTGCGCGAACCGCACCGCGTGCTCACTGTGCGCGCACGGTGCGCGAACCGCACCGTGCGCGCACGGAACGAACTGCGTTAAGTGGGCGCGCACGCCACGAATGGCGTAAAGTAACTTAGCATTTAAAAAAACGTACAAATTCACTGAAAAAACCATAGGTTTCACACACGTTATAGTTAGGAATTAGCATTTAAAAAACCTTGCAAATTCACTGAAAAAACCATAGGTTTCACACATGTTATAGTTAGCGGAAATTTTACTGATAAAAAACCAATGAAATTCCCCCGTTATAGTTAGTGCAGGCAACTATAACTCACGCGACCGCAATCTTCTGCTGATGACATATGTGTCTTTATGAAAAAAAAATATTTGTAATATATGTATAGCTAAAAATGTATGGAAGAAGACATGGGCAAATAAGTGTCTAAATACAGTATTAGCATCAGCAGAGGATTGCGGTCGCGTGAGTTATAGTTGCCTGCACTAACTATAACGGGGGAATTTCATTGGTTTTTTATCAGTAAAATTTCCGCTAACTATAACATGTGTGAAACCTATGGTTTTTTCAGTGAATATATATATATATATATATCCACTATCAGCTTGCAGCCTTCTCTCCTTCTGCAAACACGAGCCACACGAAACCAGTAGAGTAAAGTTGTTTATTCTTTCACGGGCAAAATTATATATATATATCTATATATGTATCTCACTCTCTCTATATATATATATATATATATATATATATATATATATATATATATATATATATATGTATATGTCGCTCAAATTTCTGGATTCTAGAAAGAGTTCCGGACGCCTTGGATTGTTGCAGCTGTATAACTTTATTGACTGCACAGCAACGCGTTTCAGCTTTCGCCTTGATCACGCTAAGGATCATGCGATCTTGCACACATTTTTTAAACAATGAGAATAAACATAGTAAACAAACTGTGAATGTTAGAGGATAGGCAAGATGGCGGCCTGTCAACCGGTCGAGTGAGCTGACCACCTACTCTCTCCTGCTAGGACCCGCTCTGATAGCGATTCTGGACACCGCATTTGATGAAGTAACCGGATTGATGGAATAGACAGTTCTTAAATATTACTTACCCCTTTTAGCTCGTGCTGGCCCTATAAATGGATCGTGTGGATGCTCTGGCGGTCGTGGCTTTGGCTGTGGGTTGTCCCGCTCCTCTGTCGATTGGTGTCTCGAGTTCCCTTTCATCCAGCGGCTGCTCTGCCTTCCTCGCTTGAACTCACAGAGGTAGTTTCAGCAATGCCGCCGAAAGCAGGCAGCAAGGGAGTCAGGGGGCACGGCATGCAGACTGGATTGGACAACGCTGGGAAGTCGGCTCCTGGCTGCCCCATGGATGGAGGAGGCTCTGAGGCTGCAAGCCGCTTGTCTGGAATGGATGTCTTGGGCTTAAGTGAACAGCAGAAACCGGCCAAGAACGGAGCCGCCACCCGCGGTAAGCAATCTGTACCCATGAAGTTTAAGACTCAGTCTGGGAGAGGTAAAGTGTCTGGCAATCCCTCTGGCAACATCGAGTCATCTCCCATAGGGAAATCAAAAACCATTGATCTTTCTGTGCAGGGGGAAACGGCTATTCAGGCGGTCTTAACTCAGGATGCCAGGGTGGACGGAGCGGGGCTGGCAGCTGGACGGGTCCTGATTCGAGAGAGGGCAGAGTTGGAGGCAGAAGGTCTTCCCAAAGTTGCCTCCGTGATCACTGCCAGTCTAGATACTGTTACAGATAATCTTGCTGAGACTGGTGTTATTGAGATGCCTCACCCATTGCCAATAACAGACTGCCCAATCCAAAAACAGCAATCCCAATGCATTGTGGGAAATGGAGTCCACCCATCAGAGGACCTGGAAACTACGGCTGTGGATACAGCTCAACAAATTAAAATGGCTATCCAGAGAGAAGGCAAAAAAGGGAGGAGGATGTCACTGATACGTTTTTCTCTCTATCAGATCATTCTAATTCTTCTGAAGATGATTGCCAGGATAAAGACTGGGCAGGTGAAGGGAGTTATACGAGCAGCCTACATTGTTAGGAAGAGAGTGACAGATCTTTGTTTAATCACGGAACGGCTAAGAAACTTCCCATCCTCCCTCCTCCAGCTAATAGGGCTGAGGGGGCCACCGGCAGCATGATTTGGGATTACTCTTACTCGCCAAACCTGGGTGAAATAGCTAATGAGGGAAAGGGAGAGTCATCGGCAGAGCCTGGTACCATGCCAGTTTGCACTGAAGAGATTACGCTCTCTATGATTTATCAAGTGATTACGGCTCATTGAGAGGAAACGAGGGCAGAGAGTTCCCGGACACAAGGCGCCTGTAGAAAATTTCAAAACTCCATTCGTAGAGTTGCTAAGACTTGTGCTGATTTTGCTACGAGAATCAGGGAGGCAGAAACCAGGATCTCCCAACTGGAAGATGAGCTAAACTCGCAGAAGAAGAAGACCGAATCAATGCAAGTCTTAAGAGATGATACTTTGCTGAAATTGACCAATCTTGAAAATTGCGCTAGACGCAACAATTTGCGAATATTGGGTATTCCGGAGGGAAAGGAAGGGTCTGATATTCGTCAGTTTGTGATCGACCTTTTTGGAGAGGCTTTCCCAGACTTGCCTCAATGGGACTGGAAGACTCAGATTCAGCGGGCCCACCGCTTCCCTTTTAATTAGCGGAGAGCAGGAGGACAATCTGATAACCGTCCACGTTCTATTCTAATTTCTCTGAACAATTTTTTGGCCAGGGAATCTCTATATGACCTTGCCAGACCAGACCGGAAAAAGGCAGGGAAGGGTTGCGATTTTTTTGTCTGGCTTGATTTTTGTCAAAAGACAGTGGAAAAGAGCTGCTTCTTCGTCAACTAATTCCGGAATTCCAAGCAAAAGGGGCACAAGTCTTTCTCTTAAATCCTGCGAAACTGAAGGTGGTCTTTCAAGGGTGTACCCAATACTTTGAATCGGAAATCCAGGCCAAAGAACTTCTATTGTCACTGAACTCGTCTTGAAACCTCTCGGCTAGAGTTTTGTGCCTAGATGGCATTGTTTTTCCTGAGCCTCGATTTTCAAGGACTCTACTTGTTAGGGTTCTTCCTCTTTCCTCTATATGGTCTATTCTAAAAATAAACAATAAAATTAATTTATTTTTTTTCTTTCGGTTGTTCACAATCGCTTTTTTTTTTTTTATTCATGCAGATGATACAGATTATGGTTAAGGGTCTAGCATCACGGAGGGGTGGGTGTGCTAGCTCAGCATTACCAGGGATAGTTGGTCCCCAAGCAGTGGGGGGTAGGAGGGGTGGGGTTTGAGGGGAGGGCTCCCTCAGAGTGGGGATCCAGAGTGGGGGACAGGGGGGAGAGGGTGGGCGGCACACAAGTATTCATTCATTTTTATAGTTATGACAAACATAGCAATTCCGACAATAATCAACTGTTAGTTAAGTTTTTTCTTACTGCAATTCTTTCAGTAAAGCTGATGGTAAAACCCTTATGTTATTTCGGGGTGTCAGTAGGAGCCTGTAGGTATGGCGGATAGGAACAAATCTATTAGAGTCTGTTCACTAAATTGATGTGGCCTGAATGACAGGAAAAAGAAGGGGATACTTGCAAAACTTTTAGATATATGCAGATCGATGTATTATGCCTTCAGGAAACTCACATCTGCTGGAATAATCGAAGGTGGTCAAAAGATCTGGGTCTCAAACTCTTGGCAAGTACCCGGCAAGCTACTTATACCCGAGGCGTAGCTATAATGGCAAAGCATGGTATTTTAAGGTGTAATCGGGTTAAGGAAGACAAATTAGGTAGATGGGTACTTTTAGAAGCAGTGATAAGGGGGACATCATACACTGTATGTTCTCTCTATGGGTCTAATTTAGATGATCCTACGAGTTTTGACCTTTTAAATATCAAACTTGCTCTGTGGCCTCCCTTGATAGTTTTCTGCGGGGATTTTAATATTCACTTATGCATCAACACATTTTTCCATAGACACAGAATGAACAAAACCCTTTGATGCATGTGGCCCTTAGACTCCAACTTCAATCTCCACAGTAATACTCCTTACTCTGGTAGGAAGGTTAAGTCCTTCAAGGTTTTACAGGGGTTGTGTCAGGAACATGGGCTGGTTGACATCTGGCAATATCAGAGTCAAGCTGGGTTAGGATATACGTACTTCTCTACCCCCCACAATAAATTTCTACGCCTAGATTATTTTTTCTTGTCCTATTTAATAACAGGAATGATCAAGCGCGAGCTCTTCCCTAGACTGATATCGGATCACAATCCGCTAGTAATCCAACTCCCAACTGGAAACTCGCCTCAAACAGTGGCAACTTGGTCATTCAATAGGAAGTTATTACTCGACCCAGAATACTATACATATATGGCAAATTGGATTGTGGAGTTTTTTGGGAGGAATAAGGGCACTGCATCCGAGTTAATAGTTTGGGACACCTATAAGACTGCAGTGAGGGGGGAGACCCTCAGTTTTTCCCTATTTCAACAGAGGAAGATAAAAGAGAAGATTAATGACTGGGTAGACCAGCTTCGGGAGGCGGAGGAAGAACTTAGTCGGGTAATTGGGGATCAGCAGAAAAGTGAGGATTGTCAAAGAAAGATTGCAGTGGCAAGAACTAAGATACATCAATATTATGGGGAGGACTTAGCTATTAAATACCAGCAACATCGGGCTGTTATTTACAAATTTGGAAAGAATACCGGCAGATTGCTAGCCAAGCGTATACAGCAAAGAGCGGTTTCGAGCAGAATCTGTCGAATAAAAGATTCAGGATCTCCCAGTTAAGGTATTGGAAGTTTTTCAGGAATTCTATCAGGGGCTTTATTCCACTGAGAAAGATGGCCCAGCAACATCAGGAGAGGACTTCCTCTGTGACTATGTAACTTCGCAGATTACTTTAGAACAGAGAAATATGTTGTCTGCCCCGATCTCACAAGAGGAAATCGAATTGGCCATCACTTACCTGGCGGCAGGCAAGGCTGCAGGCCCTGATGCAATATACCCCTGGAATTTTTTTGCACATTCAGGCAGACTCTGTACTGCGAACTTGAATCTTTATTTTTAAGAGCGCAGAAGGGCCAGACTCCCGAAACATGGCATAAAACAATTATTGTAGGCTTTAAAAAAAGGACATGCCAGAACTCAGTCCTTCATCTTATCGTCCTATCTCTTTAATCTGCGCAGACAGCAAGATTTATTCAAAAAAAGTTGGATTGAGGCTTGGAAAGGTTATTGCTCCCCTAGTGTCTATCCGTCAACACGGTTTCATCCCGGGTCGGGATACATCTGACCATGTCAGACGGGCAGTTGCCTTGTTTGACTGGGCTCAGGCCTCCGAGTCGCCCCTGGGGATGATCCTGTTGGATGCAGAGAAAGCATTCAACAGGGTCTCCTGGGGGCTTCTCTGGCTGATGCTGAAGACCAAAGGGTTTCCGCAGGATTTCATTACAGCTATACGGCTCTGTACATCTCACCAGAGGCTAGTGTTAGGATTTCTGGGCAAGAATCCAGTTCATTGTCTATTAGTAGAGGAACCCGACAAGGGTGTCCTTGCTCGCCGTTATTATTTTCAATTTATATTGATCCTTTACTTTGTAAGCTAGATGCCAATCCACGGATCGTGGCGGCGACGGTTAATGGGGTTTCGTACAAAACACTAGCCTATGCTGATGACGTCGCCATCTTTACAACTAACATAAGCTTAGCGCTTCCGGCAGTGTAGGACCTTGCGAAAACAATTTGGCTCCCTTTCCGGTTACAAATCAAATCCCGATAAAACCCAGGTTATACACTCAGACACTTTAAGACCGCAGGAGATCTCAACTGTATCAGCAGCAACTTATTTGGGTATAAAAAATTTCAGCAGCGGTTGAGCAGATACCCGAGATGAATATACAGCCGATTATAAAATATGTGTATCACACACTTGCAAGATTAGACCATTTTCATTTCTCATTGCACGGACGTTGTAACGTTATTAAAATGCTTATTTTCCCAAAAACTTTATATTTGTTCAGGACAATTCCCCTAGAATTTCCAGCTTCTTGTAGTTCAAGAGCAGAAGGAGTTTGTACTAGATTTTTATGGGGCTACAATAAAGCCAGAAGGGCAGCAAATTGGTTAATCCTTCCGAGATCAAGGGGGGGCTGGGGACTACCTTCCTTAAGGTTGTACCACTGGGTAATATTATTACAGCAAATGGGGACATTGCTGGTCGGGAGCAAGGCACTAGTCCTTGAACCAGTTAGACCTACTATTTATGAAGCTCTATTAGGGGAGGACGCACAACATTGCTTAACTGGAGTAATTGAACCTAGTTATTATAAGAAGACAAAGTTTAAAGTTATTCAATCTGCGTTCTCTATTTGGAAAGAAATGTGGCGTTGACTTGGGATTTCAAATATAAATGCTTATGCTCCTCTGTTTTCATTTGGGCTACTACCGCCAATCTTTTAGGATCAGATAACCACGAATTGGGGGGATCTTGGAATCAATGTTTTGGGCGATTTGTTTTGTGATGGTCAAATTATTTCGTTTTCAAAACTACAAGTAAAATACGGTCTCCCTACAAGACATTTTTTTAAGTTCTTACAGATTAGGAGCTGTTTGGTTAAAACAATTGCACAGGGGAGGGTCAACTTCGGCAAGATTCCATTGGTGGGCATCATAGCAGCTAGGTCCAGGATAGGGATGATTTATCAAACCCTGCTGTCTACTCTTCCTGATGATCTAGCCACTCAGACTGATAGTTGGGACAGGAAACTTGCACAGAAGGGCACGGACCTGGAGGCTTCCCTGGAATTGGCAAATCAGATCTTAATAACTGGCAGTTTGAAAGCGCAACATTACATGTCTGTCTTCGATTTATATTACACTCCGGGTAAAATTGCTAAGTGGTCTGGGTCACGGGGAACTCATGCAGCAGGTGTGGGACACTGGCTGCGGACACAATTCATATGTTTTTTGGGTGCCCTAAGCTCGCTAAATATCAGACATCGAGTCTTTCTTGGGCCAGACCCTAGGTAAGACTATCTCAATAACTCCCGGCTTAGTGATCCTGGGGATAGATCAGTCTCAAGACATGGTGGGATGGACCAGATCGGAAATAGGATTAGTCCTCCTTGCAATGGGCATTTTAAGAGCCAATATTACATCGCAGTGGATTAGTCTGGATCCCCCCACGTTTATAAATTGGAGGGCTAGGTTACTCGCCATATATAGTATGGAGTTAGCAGTGTATAGGTTTAAAGGCCATAGGAGACAGGATATGGGCAAGAAGCTGTGGGCCCCAGTAACTAATTGGATTGGGTGATTAATGCTGTTTTAAAAAAAAAATTGTGCTAGATAACTGATTATGCTTAGCTAATACAGAGTTTCTGCCTCACTCATAGGTTTTTGTTTATTGGTTGTTAAGTGTCGAGGCTGATGTATGTTATGTCATAACTACTGTCATTGAAATAAAATCATAAATACATTTTTTTTTTTTAAAGTAAACAGACTGTGAATGCACCCAATAGTGAGAATATCAGAAAAGGTGGCGGCCAGCTTATCACTGTAATCATAGCGTACAAATTCATTATTTACAATTGCAAGTGCCACCGTTTGGTCATAGGTTAAATTCTTCTTTCCAATAGGCATATTTTTGTGTCGAATTCCATTGAGGTCATTCAAGACCTCTCTCTCAAACACATCAATAGCATCACATTCTATTAGTGGTAAATAAAACTGACTTAGGTTTAAAACCACTACCCAGATTGACATTAACATCAATATCATACTGTTGTAAATTAAAGTTCACATCATCCTTTTCTGTCCCGTGATCATGTTGTGATGTCAAAGCATTCAAAACTTCAATGTCATCAATATTGAGATTGCTTATAGTAGCTGCTGCAGATATGGTGGGAGCTGTTTTATGTTTCATGTCAAACCATTTTTTCAATTTCAATTTGCGTGAAAAATAGAATAAATCAATCCTAGTTTGTGCAAAATTAAAATTAGTAGTTGGACAAAAGGACAAACCTAGTGCAAGGACTTCAATTTCCTCTGCCGTGAGTGTCCGCTGGAAAAGTTTAACAACCATCATACTTGCGTTTTCTTCCCCCTCGTTACCATTCCCATAGGGGTTGTTGCCTCTTTTTTTCCTCCTCTGTTTGGCTTGTTTGTTCTTGCCCCTCTGCCTCTGCCGCCTCGTCCTCTCCCTCTCATTGCCCCTTGAGCATGTTGCTGTTCTGTCCATCCTTGATTCATTATGTGGAATTGGGCTAAAAAATTAGTGGGTTTCTTCTGGGTCACATTGCTGCCCGAGTAGACTGCTGATGTCGATGCATCCGATAGACTCCCATCTGAAACATCACTCTCCGAGATTTCAACCCTCACCAGTGTTTTGGTAACATTGATTGGACCACTAACATCCTTATCTAATAGGTGGTCGTATTTCCTGTGAAAGGTTAAAGTGCGGCCTGATTGATAGTCTTTGTAATCTTTCAAGAACTTTCTTTGCTTCTTGGCAGTAATCTCTTGCTCTAGTTTTTCCATCCGCATTGACAGGTTATTCAGAAATTCTTCGATAACCTCTGTAGTAGCCAGTTTTTTCAACTCCGCCAAAACCTGCTCAATTTCAGCCAATAATTTGCTGCGATCTTTAAGAGCATATTTGACTAAGATCCGCAGCATAGTGATGGAGCAGGCATTTGAATGACTGGACCATTCCTCAAGCATTTCAGGATCAGGGTCCTTGTAAGTGGGTATGGTAAAGATGTGTAGGCCACGAGGTACACGTGCTACATTCATGTACCTCTGGAGGGATTCAGCTTCCCACCATTTGACAAGTTCTTTCCTGTGTAATTTCTCAAGTTGGTTAAACAGTGCCTGTGTTTTGATTTCCTCCGTTATAGTATTGGTTGTGTTGACTGCATCACCATTATCACCTGTCAGTGCAAAAAATAGTTTATTCGCCGTGTTATTCCGCTTTGCCTCCAAAGATGCAGCCATTTCGATCAATGCCCGCTTCTACAACAATTACCAATGCCGCCAGCAAGACTCCTCAGTCTTGTGCTTACAGCGGCTCTCCCGCACTGAAGCGCTGTGGAGCAGCGTGGAAAAACAAAACCCGGACTGGAGTGTAACCACCCGTGCTAACACAGGCCCCGCTGCACCCAACGCGGAAGTCTGCTTCGCAAAAACGGAGCAGGACGCTCTTACCCGGTTGTGATCCGCCTCGTTTCCTCAGTGTTTGTTTCAATTAGCTGCCGGTATTACTCGTCGCACGTCAATCCCTTCATGCGGCGGTCCCGAGTTGCCTGAATCACAGCAAAGTCTGGATTCTCCGGGTCTGCCGGCGATTACATCAGTAGCGTGGTCAGCCTCTGTTCCAATTTAATGTGAAAAAGAGTCCCGTGGGGGTAGAGGCCGGCAGTCAGGGCGGTCCATGTTCAGGGTACCGGTAACCCTGCACTATATGTCGCTCAAATTTCTGGATTCTAGAAAGAGTCCCGGACGCCTTGAATTGTTGCAGCTATATAACTTTATTGACTGCACAGCAACGCGTTTCAGCTTTCGCCTTGATCACGCTAAGGATCAGGCGGTCTTGCGCAGATTTTTAAACAATGAGAATAAACATAGTAAACAGACTGTGAATGCACCCAATAGTGAGAATATCAGAAAAGGTGACGGCCATCTTATCACTGTAATCATAGCGTACAAATTCATTCTTTACAATTCAAAAAATATATAGATGAATTTGCAAGAGACGCGGTAATAACTTCCACATATCTTATTGGATCAGTAATGCAAGACCTCAGCTAATTGTTACATGCATCCAATCGCGATCAAATATTAGCCCAAGACCAAAAAATATATCTTGTAAGAAAGTACAAGCACAAGTGCGCATTTCCTCATGATCGTAAGTCATAAGTTATGGAAAAATACCAAATAGATCATAAACCGACCACAGGGTCTAAGCATTCAACAAAAGTGAAGCCTAAGGCCATGCTGCACTATTGGGTGCATTCACAGTCTGTTTACTATGTTTATTCTCATTGTTTAAAAATGTGTGCAAGAACGCATGACCCTTAGAGTGATCAAGGCGAAAGCTGAAACGCGTTGCTGTGCAGCCAATAACGTTATATACTTGCAATAATCCAAGGCGTCTGTGACTCTTTCTGGAATCCAGACATTTGTGAGACATATAGTGCAGGGTTACCGGTATCCTGAACACGGACCGCCCTGACTGACGGCCTCTACCCCCACCGGACTCTTTTTCACATATATATATATATGGACTCCGCGTTTGCTCCGGATAACCCACCACCTCCAGATCAAAGGGCGCGTCGGCATTACGGACCTCCGAAACACGGTCCGAAATATGCACCACACTTCCAACAAAGGAAAGTCAACGCCGTGTTGTTTCACAGCAAATTCTTTATTATCAGCTGATTACAAATTAATTCTTTGAATCTTACTCAAATTTCAAACTGTTTGCGCTTCAACCTGATTAAAAATATTACTTAAATATGTTATAATGCCAGCGTTCCCCACCCCAGGTGGGCTGTGTATTGCTGAAATCGCAATAATTCATATCGATAATCAATACAAGATGTACATAATGCCTCATGAATACATCATGTGCCAATCATACGGTGTCCGCATCACGTTGCCTTAATACCCATTCTATCAATCCTGCTCAAGTGGGCTTACTGATTTCATTCAACAGAAAATATACATGGCCTTTTAGCAAAATGGCACTTACATAATTTTTTTTTTTTTTTACATAATACATAGCTCGCTGCCTACACAATACTGGTGCACTAAGTGAAAACTAAAAACCATTTAAAAACTGCAGGCTCGGTGGGACATTACAGGTGTGTATGGAGATCTTCCTCCATGTTAAGACCCATAGGGATCTTTGTATTGAGTTTTATGATGTAGCTTGATTCAAGCCTGCGCAATGTCTTCTGACGGTCACCTCCCCTTGGACTTAGGGGTACAGCATCAATTACAAAGTAAAAAAGCCCTCCCACATCTTTATTGTGATATTTGTCAAAACGACGAGCCACAGGATACGACTTGTCCCCGTTCTTAATGGTTCGCAGGTGCTGTAGCACCTGTTTATGGACTGGGAGGATGGTGCTGCCTACGTACCGCAAGCCACAAGTGCACTGAAGTACGTAGACAGCAAATTCCGTTTCACACGAGAATTGTCCCTTTAGTTTTTGATCATTATTTGAAAAACCCAAGGGATAGCTGAAAGTGTTTTAGCCAAATGTGCACACCTTGCAATTAGTGCATTTAATGAACCCGTCCTTTCTGTTAAGCCCATGCACATAAACCTAAAGAACTACTAGTCAGCCTTCACTATCTATTTTTGTAGTTTTACACGTGACACGGATGTATTCTCAGTTAAATACGCCCAAAAACGTTATTGAAATGCTAGTGAGCAAGCCTGCTGGGCACGCGAAATGTGTCTAACACTATCAGCTGACAATAAAGAATTTGCTGCGAAACGACACGGCGTACACTTTCCTTTGTTGGAAGTGTGATATATATATATATATATATATATATATATATATATAGATACATATATATGAATATACATGAAAATATATGAATATATGTGTGTGTGTGTGTGGGTTTGGTTTGTATATATAGAATGAAAAAAGTGAAAGTTACAGTTATAGTTCGGTATTATAATAAGATTTGAGCTTAAATTAAAAAATAGAAGTTTAATGAAAAATGCAAAGGCTAAAGTGATGCAACAGGTATTGAAATAACATAAAAACTAAGGGCCCGATTCACAGAACTAACTTAAGACAAAATCCTAAACTTGCTACCATTTTGGTATTCACAGAAGGCACTTACTCATTTCGGTATTCACAGACTCCTAAATGCCTTCTGTGAATACCGAAAGTCTTAAAATTAGGATTGTTCTCAGTTTAGGAGTAGTAAAGTTAGGACTCCTAACTTTAGGACTCCTAAACTGAGAAAAATCCTAACTTTAAGACTTTTGGTATTCACAGAAGGTTTTTAGGAGTCCTAAAGTTAGGACTCCTAACTTCTGTGAATACCGAAATGAGTAAGTGCCTTCTGTGAATACCAAAATGAGTAAGTGCCTTCTGTGAATACCAAAATGGTAGTAAGTTTAGGATTTTGTCTTAAATTAGTTCTGTGAATCGGGCCCTCACATTTAATTACCAAAAAAAACAAAGAACTTCACCAGTTTTAGTTTACTGAGCTAACTATAACTTGTACTCCTGCCATGGACTTCTTGTGACCTCAGATATTACTTTACTCATGACATTAATTCTAATGAGTTTTGTTCATATCCAAAATTAAGCATATATCTAACCCCATTCGCCAACCTGCAGTAAACATTACTCCTATGCATGGGCAACCACCGCTGCACATGGCATTTAGCTGTGTGTAGCAAGGGGTTATTATTAATGTTCATTTGTAAAGTGCAACGTTAATCTGGCAGGCATCTTGGCGCTATCCGAGTTCATCTGGGAAAGTCAAAATAAGACTGTAGGCATCCGATAGAGTGAGGTTTTTAGGCTCTTCCTAAAACTAAATAGGTCTGTGTTTGATCTGAGGGAGCTGGTCAGCCTATTCCAGGCTTGAGCTGCCTTAATTTGAAAAGCTCCCCCTCCAACCGTGGTTTTCATAAACCTGGCCACCTGCACTAGGTTAGCTGAAGACGATCTCAGCCTCCTTGTAGGCTTATAGTAGGTAAATTTATCCTGTAGCATTCTGGGTCCCGATCCATTTAGGGCCTTATTGACTATACACATAGATTTGAAAGTGCCTCTCACTTTCACTGGCAATCAGTGGAGTTCCTTCAAGGTTTCATTAGCAGAATCAGCCCATGATTTATTGAGGGCTAATTTGGCCACTGCGACTTGTATTCTAAGTAATCTTTTTAGTACATAGTCTGGAATTCCCAGTAGACGGGCATTGCAGTAGTCAATTCTGCTTAGAATTGTACACTGCACCACCAGCTTTCTAGCTTGCTGTTGAAGCAAGGAGATGATTGGTTGGTCACAGGCCCTGGTGTGAGGTCTGGCCCTGTGTCCTATCCCTCCCCGGGAGGCCAACCCCAACTGTGCATGGCCTTTGGTGGCTATGGACTTCCAGCCAGGTCCTGCATTCAACACCTATGTGGATGGCTAAACCTCTTCTACACATGGCCTTTGGCAGTTTGCACCAGGGGTGTTACCCTTGGCCAAGCATGCACCCAACTTTCTACAGGTGCTCAACTAGTATTCTCTTTTTTAAACTTTTTATTTGAATACCACTGTGGTAGCCTCTGCGCAAGCTACTAACCCATGGTACATCGGTACTGTGAAACCTTCCTCTGGGAAAGCGTGCATGCTACTGCAATACCATGGAATACCTGATTTGTTAACCCATTGAAGCCCAACCGAAGGACTTGTTTAGATGCTAATTTCTTGAAAACTACTGAAGGATTTACACCAAATCACAAAAAGCATTCTTTCTGAGTAAAGTGCTAACTTTCTTTCAAATATGGGGTAATAACTTTTAGACATTTTCTCCGTATTAGAAAGAACAGTTCCCTATGGAAAATTATATGGGAAATCTAGTTTTTGAGCCCCCATCATTTCTTGTAGAGCACCAAGTAGTATATTAATAATACAGAAATATGACATTTAGTAATAGTACAGAAACATGACCTATGGGTTGTAGGTACAAATACATGGTTGTTTTTTCAAAAGGAGGGTGTTTACTTTCCTCTTAAACTGAAACATATTTCTGGCACCTTGGATTGCGTCTTCACTGGCGAATGTTAGTGATGACCACTCACCACCCTCTACAAAGGGCACAAGGTGATCTTATTGTTATTTGACCTCTCTGCAGCATGAGACAATGTCAACTATGGCATTCAGGATGACATGCTCAGCAAATAGTCAGGACTCCTGTAGTGTGGATCAAGTAAATTGTCCATAACCACAGGCAATTAAGGCTTGAGCCCTTTAGGGCTTCTTTATCACCCATATGTATACGATAGCACAGGTGATTGAGGTGTGTGTACTTTAGTTCCAAATGCAGTTCCAACAACATGCAAATCCACCCTCATCAAAATCACAAACTGCCTTATACAAAAAACGGACTAAACAAAAACTACTGCTGCCTTTACTGCACCAAAGTGGAGATTATGATAACAGTTGACTGTGAGGATACAATTACTCTACTCAGATTTCCATAATCCTGTAGTGAGCCCCATATTAGAAAGTAACGAATGTAGGCATGATCTGTCACTTATGCTTAAACTCCTCCCCAACTAGATGCAGCAGTGGAACTGGGGCAATGACTTCCGTGTTTTATTATTCATCTGTAAATCAGTCCAATTATTTCACATAAGCAGCAATTTTGCCTGAAAGGCTATGCCCCATTCCTGAACCACGAGACAAAAAGGTGTTTCAGATGCATTTCAGCGGATGGTCATAGTCAAGGAGGAGTAGCTTGGGTTTCTATTATGTAATGTTATGTTATCTTATCCTATGTTATGCAGAGTGCACTGTCACCCATGAGGGTATCCTGGCGCAGAGCAGGTGTGAATCTAGCCACATATGGGGATAGTGGGACTACTTAAAAAGCCAGGTCTTTAGCTTCTTGTGGATTCCAAGAAGTGAGGAGGAGGCTCTTAAGGGAAGCAGAAGGTCCTTCCACACTTTATGAGTGATGTAGGAGAATCCTTGACTGTCAGATCTGGTTTTCTGTACCTGTGGGATGTGTGCAAGCAAGAGTCCAGATCACCGGAGATATCCAAAAGGTTTGTGAAAACAAAAGCCATTGTTGATGTATGCTATGCTAGTGTTATGTAGATCCTAAGGAGTTTGAATTGTGCTAGTTTGTGAAAGGGGAGCTAGTGGTGCTCCTTCAGATGAGGTGTGATTTGAGTATGGCATGGGAGATTGAGGGAGATTCTGACAACGAGGGGGTTCCTGTAGTCCAGCTGGCTTGTGACCAGGGCGTGTGTGATGGTTTTGTGTGCTAATATGGAGCCATTTGAAAATCTTCTTCTGCATCTTAAGAGTATGGAAGCATGAGGCAGTGATGGCAGTGACTGGGACGTGATGATATCAAGTTTGTTGTTGATGATGATCCCGAAGCTCTTGGTGTGGGTGGTGGTTGCTAGCTCTGTTGGTCACCAGGAGGAGTCCACGGTGATGTGCTTTTCTGAAGATCACAATGCCGGTCTTGTTGGTGGTCAGTTTAGGCAGTTGGTCTTCATGCAGTGGGCAATTTCAGCTATGACAGCATTGAACTTGTTCTGGTAACTGGGGTGAGGGAAACAATGAGTTGCATGTCATCAGGGTAGGAGAGAATGTTGATATAATGTGAGTGGATGATTCTGGCAAGAGGGATCATTTATGCGTTGAAATGGGTCGGGCACAGGAAGGATCCTTGTGGAACTCTGCAGATGAGATCACGGGCATCAGAGTTGTAGGGTGCCAGGTTGAAAGATCCTTTGTAGGTGTATCCTTGGATTCTGATGTCATGTAGGCATTGGATAAGGATAGGGTGGGAGACTGTATCAAATGCTGTGGTGTGGCCAAGGAGTTTGAGTGCCGCTGTGTCTCCACCATCCAGATTAATGCGGATGTCATCCTTGGCAGTGATGAGGGCAGTTTCTGTGCCATGAGTGGTGTTGAGTAGCTGGTGTTTGTCGAGGTATTCAGTGAGGTGTCTCTTAATGATTTTCTTTGAGACCTTGGTCGGGAATGGTATCAGGGAGGTCAGCCTGTAGCTGGTAACAATTGAAGGGTCAGCAGAAAGTTTCTTCAGCAATAGAAGGACAGTTGCGTGTTTCTAAGTATCTGGGAAGGTCGTGAAAAAGGTGGAGGCCTTCAAAATGGCTGTGAGAGTGGTGGTCATGTATTACAGTCCTCGGGAGTACGCGTGGTGGTCTTTGAAAAACAAAGAGAGGGGCTCCCCTACTTAAAAAGGACAGAGCACCAGCAGACTCAAAAGTCAAATATAAGTTTTCCCTTTTAAGATACTTCCAATCATGCATACAAAAACAAATATCCACACCAATTCTATACAGTTATCAACTGCTCATTCAGGTAACACACCGGCTCAGGATGTCAAGGCACTTATAAAAATATTTAATACATTTTTTTCTCACATTATATAATAAAAAGTTACAATTAAAACAGGATTTTACTAACTATAAATCTTGAAAAACAAAATATACTACACTAATACAAAGTTTCAATAGTCCCCTGGAAAGGAATATATTGAGACACGCAAATTTTTCATTAAACTGTTGATTTGCAATTATATACAGCACAACCCAGAGAAATTAATTCTCCGTCCTAGAAACTATACTGTCTATAACAAATTTAACAAAATTCCCAGCATCTACGCGTTTCCGTGGGTTAAATAAATCTGACCACCTTCATCAGGACAAACAAGTAATTCGCTTTCTCCTTTCCGCTTCTTTTTTAAAAACAAATTTTTCTTCAAAACCTATTATATAAAAGAAATGAGAGAATTTTTCTTCACATGATGCGAAATCTATTATCTTACAATCATTCAATTATCCCCAATCAATTGATTTGTGCATACCAATAACAGTACATGCGTTTTTTATCCAAAATGTATTTAAAGCATCACACAAATTTGTATAAAAACCCACCTATAAGTGCTCCAACATCCCACAGTGAGTCTACCACCATGCATCCATGCCACTTCCACCACCAAGTCTAGCCTCTAGTGTAATTGTGCTCTTTATGTGCTATTTTAGATGTAACTTACCAGTGCAAACGCACTAAGCACCAAGCTGTCTTTAATTAAGCCAATGGTTCAAAGATGGCTCTACATGTTTGAAAGAAGAGAGATATAAATATAATTATCTTACATTTTTATTATTTTTTATTCGAAGGTATAGGCCTTTTATTTGTCCATATCACTATCGACTACATACCTATATGACACCACTATATTCGAGTGCCGAATAATAGTTAAAGAGATGCTCTGGTCCAGGGTCAGCAATCCATCTCTAGCTGCCAGGGTTCCAATGGGGCCCCTGAGTGGATGAAATTCAGGGTGATGGCAATTTCTTCTAGGTGATGACAGGCCATGTGGTTACAATTGGTTCTTTGGTTAAGATCGGGAGGCGATTGGCGAGTCTGTGAGGTCTGGTTGCAGGTTGGAGTTGCTCTTTGACCAAGATAAAATCTTTAAACCGGACGATCCTGCTTAGTGTATGCGACACGCACTCCATTACGATCAGCCTCAAATTGCACATACATCCTAGTCTACCTCAACCATTGACTATCACTGGTGCTATTTCTACTTCAAACTTTAAAAAATCATATCTCTATTTCCTCTTATTGGATTTTTTTTGTCATTTTGTTTATTAACTTTTTTGAGTCATTTCATTTCTTACAGTTTACTCTATAAATGTAACTCTATAATTCTAAGCCACTTTTGCATTTTTACTTATTACTGTTTTGGTACTGCATAAATACTTCACATATTTCGCGAAATTAGGCATTTCTTACACTCAAGAATAGCAATAAGAAAACATTTAGAAAGAAAGAGTACTGAATACTAAGTTATAGAGAAAAACCAGATGCCCTGGTGACAAAAACAAAATATTAATTCAAACTGTATGGCAATTACTAGGAATAGCTAGTGAAGGTAGGTTGTATCTCAAGACTTTGTTGGGTGCTGTGTTTTTATTAGGCAGGTAAAGGGGAAACGAGATAGGTGTGCAGTCGTTAATTGTGGTCAACATACAGAATGTACTTAAAACTCCTTATCCATCTTGTGAAAAGTGTGTTTGCCTTCAGGTGCCTGTGTGTTGATTTAATAGAAATATATTTAACCTTGACCTTAATAGAACGCATTCCTACAGATGCTGTAGAGTTGACACAGCCACACCATACTGCCAAAGCAACTATGGCTGTTACGCCTAAAGGGGGAAGTTGCATCATAGAAAGACTTGCAAAGTCCCTTTTGTAACACAGAATTAATGCCTGCTCTTTCACTCGGTGTGTTTTCACACATAAGCATTCTTCAATTTGCCTGGGTAGTGGCCCCATGCAAAAATGGGTGACCCATTCATCTTTGCACGTTATGAACGAATGAACACATGCAAGTCTGCCCTGGAGCACACACAAAATGCCGGCCGCCTAAGTTGTGCAAGGCGGTGCGCAATTCCCTTCTCTGAGAGTTGGCTTTCCCTACATTGCTTGGAGCATGGGGGGATCCTAGTCACCCTTCTAGGACTTCCTACACTGGGATGCCAGACCTGGTACCCTTTCAGATGTATGTCAGGGGTGCATATGCATAGGGAATAACTGTGGGTAAAAGCCATGCTATCAGTGCCTCCCAGTTCAGGAAGCTGTTAGTTATTTTTATGGGCGCAGGATAGGCCATTACTCCCATTGTAAACTTTTGTCTGTCGGTCTTATCTTGTCAGCACCAGTTATTACAGAGAAGGCTGCTCCCTAAATATGCTTGATGCACTAAAGCCCTTTAATGTACGATGATCTTATGTTTCAAGAAGAATATGTTGTAAGATTAGTGCCGTGGTGTTGAAAAACTCTGGTCGTGGAGGAAGATCAAAAAACATCACTTTCCAATCCGGTGGCACTTTATTTCCCTCAAAACATCATAGTAACTAACATAACTTTTTAGATATGATGTAAGAGTTTATCGGGCAAAAGGCATAAAGAATACGAGGACTATGAAATGATCGGTTGAAAAAGAAGGCATTAACTGACGTTAGTTGCCTGCAGTTTATATTCAATGAAAATGTTAAGGCAGATACATTGAGGCTTTGGGGGGTTGGCCGTCAGGGAGGCTTGCACCCCCGGGGCTTTTGGGCCGGGTGGTGCGTATCGGGCCCAATTGGGCCATTGTTGGGCTCCCTTTGGGCTCTTTGCCAAGGGCTTAAAACCGGCCATTTCCAATGCCGTGTCACCATTTTGGAAGGTGACACAGCGGCCGTTCCTGTCAGCTTAGGGAACGTTTTTTTTTCCTGCTTTCCTCAGATTGTACATTTAGGCAGCGGTTTCGCGTAGGCATGTCAGCAAGTGATGCGCGAGTGCAGGAAGCCATGAGGCTCCTGGCGGAGGCCGGCTGCATGGACCTCGTCCAAGGCCATGAGGAACCACCATCCCGTCGCACGGTGGGGGTCTGGCCGTGGCCATCCTGGCCTGTTCCCCTGCCGCAGAGGGGAACATGACAAAAACTGGTTGAGGTACATGCCGGGGGCTGCAGAGCAAAGGCGGCCCCCGTGAAGAAGGGAAAAAGGGGGTAGCGCCACGAGGTGCCCACCCCTGGTTTTCATGGAAGGGAAGGGAGGGGCAGTGCACAAAAGCAAGGGCAATGAGGGCCCACAGCAGTGCATGCCGCAGGTGCCTCTAGAAGGCAGAAATCCCCCCGGGTGCCTGGGGGGTGTGGGCCATTGGGAGGCACTGATGAGGTGGAGGGCCAGGGGATGTTTGTGGGGGAGGCACGTGTGGAGGTAGAGCTGTAGGCAGGGGTGGGGGACCGGGGAAGAAAAGGAGGTGGGGAGCCCCATTTGGTTAGGGAGGAGGAGGAAGGGGCGGGTTGGGTCCAGGGGCTAGGTAGTTACAGCGCTGGATATTAGAGGGTGGCTAGACAGGGCCTTGGGGGGGAGTTTTCAACAGGAGAGAAGGTGTCTGGCCTGGCAAGCAGAAGGCTAGCTTCACTGCTAGATTGGAGGGAGGAGGAGGAGGAGGAGCCCGGGGGAGGGGGGAGAGATCCCCACCAGCCCGGGCATTCGGGCAAAAGGGGGAGAGAGGGCGGGTGGGCCTGGAAAAAGGGGGGTCATTCGGTGGGTCCGGGCAGGGGAGAGGGCGGGCAGGCGAGGGGTTTGAAGGTTTATGGGGGTCTTCACAGGCACACTCAGGTGTTCCTAGCGTGGGGGGGTATTGGCAGTGGTGCCCGGACCAGGGGCAGGCAGGGACAGATAGGGACACTAACCTTGGCCTGCCGGACCTTCCATTTGCTTTAAATGAGCGACGAGCGCAGGACGTGCGTACTTCGGGTCATGACTGGGCGACAGGCCAGTGGGGCGGAGGTGCCCTCTAGGGTGGCGATGACAGTGTGCGGGCAAAAAAGAAAAGCTGAGGCAGGAAACACTGTAGAAAAATGTATACAAGAGGCTAGGCATGGGGTGGAATAAAAGGAAATGGTCACTTCTGGGCAACAGCCCGGTTGGGCAGAGGAGCCCTCAGGGCGGCGGTGACAGAGGGCAGGCAAAACAGAAAAGCAGATGCAGAACGCACTATAGAAAAATTGTTACAGGAGGCAAGACACACATGGGTAACAAGAGTGGAAGAAGAGGGGGACTGGGAAGACATCCCATTAGATTATGATGAGGACAGTTTAGAGGAGGGGGAAATAGTGGACGATGAAAGGGGGGGACAAGTAATGTTGTGCCTAGTGTATTACAGGATGCCGGATAAGATGCGGAGAGCACGGCTAAGCCTCGGACGACTCAACCCTCTGCAAGAGTGGTTAGGCGGTTGGATCCGGTGAAGACACCGACCTTGACGCCAGGTAAGAAAGGAAGGCGAGGTAGTGCTGTTAGCCCAAAACGGAGGATTTCCACAGGGACAAATGCCAGAGGTGACAAAGGGGGTGAAGAGATAAAATGATGCAAGGGATGATACGTTAGGGACACAGGGGTGGGTACAGAAGGGTACAGAAGGGCAAAAAAGACAGAAAAGGGGGCGGCGAAGGGCAAAAAAGGGGGGGTGACGAACGACAAGGCGCAGAAAGACTCGGAAGCGGGGAAGGGCACTGGCAAAGGGGCAACTGGTCAGTTGAAAGAGGGCAAAGAAAGTAAGGAGGTCAGATGGCCAAAAATGCCGTACATAGGACTGACGAAACCATTGGGTGCACTCCTCATGTTAGCATCGAAGGAAAAATTCTGGAAAGGTGAGTATGTGGACATGTTGAAGCTCCTCCATAGGGAATTGTGATCCAAGGAGGGATCGAAGGAGGAGGAGATAGAGTTATCCCGACGACCAAGGATGCCCATGACAATAGAAAACTGGACGACAGCTTTTTTTTGGAGTTTTGGAGTTGTTGGGAAGGAAAGGGGCCCCAGGTTTGCAATGGCAGGATGTACAGTGATGCGAAAAGGGGAGCGACGCAGTCTCCATCTTCCTCAGGCAGTCGAAGACGGATCAAAGGAGGGTGGGGAAGTCAGTGGTGCTTGGGGCTAGTGAGGATCCCCTGATATGCTTGGTGCAATGGTGGTGCATTTTGTGGGGGGGAACAAAGAGGGAGGTGGGGACGTTTTTCACAGAACCTCTGGGAGGGAAGTGTCGGTGGTGCAGCTGCTGTGGGTCATGAGGCGGTCTTTAAAATCCCTAGGGGAAGTGCCAGAGGAATTTGGAACTCATTCCTTCAGGATAGGGGTGACTTCTGATGCTGCATAGATGGGTTGAGGTTCAGAGAGGCTCAAGCAGTAGGGACTTTGGTCATCAGACTGTTATAAACGCTACGTAAAAACTGGGAGTGAGGGGGTTCGGAGGAATTGGGATATGTGATCTTTTCTCACACATGTGTCTTTTCAGGTGCAGAAGCAGGGCCAGAGTTGGAGGCAATTTCAATTATTTGGATAGCCAGGCACTCTTTTGTGAAATGGGCGGAAAGACACGAACAGCAAAAGGTGAAAGCGTAAATCTAGGATTGGAGCCGGCATTGTTTAAAGTCAGTTGGCAATGCAAAGGGGGCACGCGTTGGCAAAAGCTTTTCCCCCTTTTAAATAAGTTACTTCTTCGCCATGTTTGTCCAGTTGTGCTGATAATTCATTTGGGAGAGAACGATCTAGTGGTTTGTAAGGGTTTAGCTCTGCTGAAACAGATGAAGCAGGATTTGAAGGAAATTAGGATGCAGTGGTCAGGGTGCTTAGTGGTTTGGAGTGAATTTATTCCCAGAAAGCATTGGAGGGGGGCACAGAGGCCTGTTGCCATTGATAGGGCCAGGAGAAAGGTAAAGAGAGAGATGAGGGTTTTTGCAGAGAGGCAGGTCTTGGCAGGGTGGAGCACCCAGAGTTAAAGTGTGCGGCAGTATATTATTTTAGGGATGATAGGGTACATTTGTCTCACTTCGGGATGGAGCTGCACTTGATACAAATTAAAGAAGTCATAGATGTGGCCCTGAATATTCGACCGTACCCTAGAAGTGGTTTGGGTGTTGGGGGGTCAGAAAAGTTGTAAAGACTGTTTTTGAGTGGCGTCAG